>NC_135808.1:62310356-63590038 GCF_964213995.1 Mustelus asterias
TGTATCTCTCTCTCTCTCTCTGTTGAAGTGTAACTATAGCTCTCTCACTCCGTCAAGGGATATTTGTATCTCACTACGTCGCAGTCTAACAGTATCCCTTACTGAGTCGCAGTCTGACTGTATCCCTCGCTGTGTCACAGTCTGACTGTATCCCTCGCTGTGTCACAGTCTGACTGTATCCCTCGCTGTGTCACAGTCTGACTGTATCCCTCGCTGTGTCACCGTCTGACTGTATCCCTCGCTGTGTCACCATCTGACTGTATCCCTCGCTGTGTCGCAGTCTGACTTTATCCCTCGCTGTGTCACTGTCTGACCGTATCCCTCGCTGTGTCGCCGTCTGACTGTATCCCTTGCTGTGTCACTGTCTGACCGTATCCCTCGCTGTGTCGCCGTCTGACCGTATCCCTCGCTGTGTCGCCGTCTGACTGTATCCCTCGCTGTGTCACAGTCTGACCTCATCCCTTGCTGTGTCACAGTCTGACTGCATCCCTCGCTGTGTCGCAGTCTGACTGTATCCCTCGCTGTGTCACTGTCTGACCGTATCCCTCGCTGTGTCACTGTCTGACTGTATCCCTCGCTGTGACACAGTCTGACTGTATCCCTCGCTGTGTCTCAGTCTGACTGTATCCCTCGCTGTGTCACCATCTGACTGTATCCCTCGCTGTGTCACCATCTGACTGTATCCCTCGCTGTGTCACCGTCTGACTGTCTCCCTCACTGTGTCACAGTCTGACTGCATCCCTTGCTGTGTCACAGTCTGACTGTATCCCTCGCTGTGTCGCAGTCTGACTGTATCCCTCGCTGTGTCGCGTCTGACTGTATCCCTCGCTGTGTCGCAGTCTGACTGTATCCCTCGCTGTGTCGCAGTCTGACTGTATCCCTCGCTGTGTCACTCTCTGACTGTATCCCTCGCTGTGTCGCAGTCTGACTGTATCCCTCGCTGTGTCGCGTCTGACTGTATCCCTCGCTGTGTCGCAGTCTGACTGTATCCCTCGCTGTGTCGCAGTCTGACTGTATCCCTCGCTGTGTCACCATCTGACTGTATCCCTCGCTGTGTCACCGTCTGACTGTATCCCTCGCTATGTCACCGTCTGACTGTATCCCTCGCTGTGTCACCGTCTGACTGTATCCCTCGCTGTGTCTCAGTCTGACTGTATCCCTCGCTGTGTCTCAGTCTGACTTTATCCCTCGCTGTGTCTCAGTCTGACTGTATCCCCCCCTGTGTCGCAGTCTGACTGTAACACTCGCTGTGTCACCGTCTGACTGTATCCCTCGCTGTGTCACCGTCTGACTGCATCCCTCGCTGTGTCACCCTCTGACTGTATCCCTCGCTGTGTCACCGTCTGACTATCCCTTGCTGTGTCGCAGTCTGACTGTATCCCTCACTGTGTCGCAGTCTGACTGTATCCCTTGCTGTGTCACCATCTGACTGTATCCCTCGCTGTGTCCCAGTCTGTCTGTACCCCTCGCTGTATCTCAGTCTGACTGTATGCCTCGCTGTGTCTCAGTCTGACTTTATAACTCGCTGTGTCGCAGTCTGACTGCATCCCTCGCTGTGTCGCAGTCTGACTGTATCCCTCGCTGTGTCGCAGTCTGACTGTATCCCTCGCTGTGTCTCAGTCTGACTGTATCCCTCGCTGTGTCGCAGTCTGACTGTATCCCTCGCTGTGTCTCAGTCTGACTGTATCCCTCGCTTTGTCTCAGTCTGACTGTATCCCTCGCTGTGTCTCAGTCTGACTGTATCCCTCGCTGTGTCACCGTCTGACTGTATCCCTCGCTGTGTCACTGTCTGACTGTATCCCTCGCTGTGTCTCAGTGTGACTGTATCCCTCGCTGTGTCACTGACTGACTGTATCCCTCGCTGTGTCACCGTCAGGCTGTATTCCTCGCTGTGTCTCAGTCTGACTGTATCCCTCGCTCTGTCACCCTCTGACTGTATCCCTCGCTGTGTCACCATCTGACTGTATCCCTCGCTGTGTCACCGTCTGACTGTATCCCTCGCTGTGTCACCGTCTGACTGTATCCCTCGCTGTGTCACCATCTGACTTTATCCTTTGCTGTTTCTGAGCCTGACTGTATCCCTCGCTGTTTCTCAGCCCGGCTGTATCCCTCGCTGTTTCTCAGCCCGGCTGTATCCCTTGCTGTGTCACCATCTGACTGTATCCCTCGCTGTGTCACCGTCTGACTGTATCCCTCGCTGTGTCTCAGTCTGACTGTATCCCTCGCTGTGTCTCAGTCTGACTGTATCCCTCGCTGTGTCTCAGTCTGACTGTATCCCTCGCTGTGTCGCGTCTGACTGTATCCCTCGCTGTGTCGCAGTCTGACTGTATCCCTCGCTGTGTCGCAGTCTGACTGTATCCCTCGCTGTGTCGCAGTCTGACTGTATCCCTCGCTGTGTCACCGTCTGACTGTATCCCTCGCTATGTCACCGTCTGACTGTATCCCTCGCTGTGTCACCGTCTGACTGTATCCCTCGCTGTGTCTCAGTCTGACTGTATCCCTCGCTGTGTCTCAGTCTGACTTTATCCCTCGCTGTGTCTCAGTCTGACTGTATCCCCCCCTGTGTCGCAGTCTGACTGTAACACTCGCTGTGTCACCATCTGACTGTATCCCTCGCTGTGTCACCGTCTGACTGCATCCCTCGCTGTGTCACCCTCTGACTGTATCCCTCGCTGTGTCACCGTCTGACTATCCCTTGCTGTGTCGCAGTCTGACTGTATCCCTCACTGTGTCGCAGTCTGACTGTATCCCTTGCTGTGTCACCATCTGACTGTATCCCTCGCTGTGTCCCAGTCTGTCTGTACCCCTCGCTGTATCTCAGTCTGACTGTATGCCTCGCTGTGTCTCAGTCTGACTTTATCCCTCGCTGTGTCGCAGTCTGACTGCATCCCTCGCTGTGTCGCAGTCTGACTGTATCCCTCGCTGTGTCGCAGTCTGACTGTATCCCTCGCTGTGTCGCAGTCTGACTGTATCCCTCGCTGTGTCGCAGTCTGACTGTATCCCTCGCTGTGTCGCAGTCTGACTGTATCCCTCGCTGTGTCTCAGTCTGACTGTATCCCTCGCTGTGTCACCGTCTGACTGTATCCCTCGCTGTGTCACTGTCTGACTGTATCCCTCGCTGTGTCTCAGTGTGACTGTATCCCTCGCTGTGTCACTGACTGACTGTATCCCTCGCTGTGTCACCGTCAGGCTGTATTCCTCGCTGTGTCTCAGTCTGACTGTATCCCTCGCTCTGTCACCGTCTGACTGTATCCCTCGCTGTGTCACCGTCTGACTGTATCCCTCGCTGTGTCACCATCTGACTGTATCCTTTGCTGTTTCTGAGCCTGACTGTATCCCTCGCTGTTTCTCAGCCCGGCTGTATCCCTCGCTGTTTCTCAGCCCGGCTGTATCCCTTGCTGTGTCACCATCTGACTGTATCCCTCGCTGTGTCACCGTCTGACTGTATCCCTCGCTGTGTCTCAGTCTGACTGTATCCCTCGCTGTGTCTCAGTCTGACTGTATCCCTCGCTGTGTCTCAGTCTGACTGTATCCCTCGCTGTGTCTCAGTCTGACTTTATCCCTCGCTGTGTCTCAGTCTGACTGTATCCCCCCGTGTTGCAGTCTGACTGTAACACTCGCTGTGTCACCGTCTGACTGTATCCCTCGCTGTGTCACCGTCTGACTGCATCCCTCGCTGTGTCACCCTCTGACTGTATCCCTCGCTGTGTCACCGTCTGACTGTATCCCTCGCTGTGTCTCAGTCTGACTGTATCCCCCCCTGTGTCGCAGTCTGACTGTAACACTCGCTGTGTCACCGTCTGACTGTATCCCTCGCTGTGTCACCGTCTGACTGCATCCCTCGCTGTGTCACCCTCTGACTGTATCCCTCGCTGTGTCACCGTCTGACTATCCCTTGCTGTGTCGCAGTCTGACTGTATCCCTCACTGTGTCGCAGTCTGACTGTATCCCTCGCTGTGTCTCAGTCTGACTGTATCCCCCCCTGTGTCGCAGTCTGACTGTAACACTCGCTGTGTCACCGTCTGACTGTATCCCTCGCTGTGTCACCGTCTGACTGCATCCCTCGCTGTGTCACCCTCTGACTGTATCCCTCGCTGTGTCACCGTCTGACTATCCCTTGCTGTGTCGCAGTCTGACTGTATCCCTCACTGTGTCGCAGTCTGACTGTATCCCTTGCTGTGTCACCATCTGACTGTATCCCTCGCTGTGTCCCAGTCTGTCTGTACCCCTCGCTGTATCTCAGTCTGACTGTATGCCTCGCTGTGTCTCAGTCTGACTTTATCCCTCGCTGTGTCGCAGTCTGACTGCATCCCTCGCTGTGTCGCAGTCTGACTGTATCCCTCGCTGTGTCGCAGTCTGACTGTATCCCTCGCTGTGTCGCAGTCTGACTGTATCCCTCGCTGTGTCGCAGTCTGACTGTATCCCTCGCTGTGTCTCAGTCTGACTGTATCCCTCGCTTTGTCTCAGTCTGACTGTATCCCTCGATGTGTCTCAGTCTGACTGTATCCCTCGCTGTGTCACCGTCTGACTGTATCCCTCGCTGTGTCACTGTCTGACTGTATCCCTCGCTGTGTCTCAGTGTGACTGTATCCCTCGCTGTGTCACTGACTGACTGTATCCCTCGCTGTGTCACCGTCAGGCTGTATTCCTCGCTGTGTCTCAGTCTGACTGTATCCCTCGCTCTGTCACCGTCTGACTGTATCCCTCGCTGTGTCACCGTCTGACTGTATCCCTCGCTGTGTCACCATCTGACTGTATCCTTTGCTGTTTCTGAGCCTGACTGTATCCCTCGCTGTTTCTCAGCCCGGCTGTATCCCTCGCTGTTTCTCAGCCCGGCTGTATCCCTTGCTGTGTCACCATCTGACTGTATCCCTCGCTGTGTCACCGTCTGACTGTATCCCTCGCTGTGTCTCAGTCTGACTGTATCCCTCGCTGTGTCTCAGTCTGACTGTATCCCTCGCTGTGTCTCAGTCTGACTGTATCCCTCGCTGTGTCTCAGTCTGACTTTATCCCTCGCTGTGTCTCAGTCTGACTGTATCCCCCCGTGTTGCAGTCTGACTGTAACACTCGCTGTGTCACCGTCTGACTGTATCCCTCGCTGTGTCACCGTCTGACTGCATCCCTCGCTGTGTCACCCTCTGACTGTATCCCTCGCTGTGTCACCGTCTGACTGTATCCCTTGCTGTGTCGCAGTCTGACTGTATCCCTCGCTGTGTCGCAGTCTGACTGTATCCCTCGCTGTGTCGCAGTCTGACTGTATCCCTCGCTGTTTCGCAGTCTGACTGTATCCCTCGCTGTGTCTCAGTCTGACTGTATCCCTCGCTGTGTCGCAGTCTGACTGTATCCCTCGCTGTGTCGCAGTCTGACTGTATCCCTCGCTGTGTCGCAGTCTGACTGTATCCCTCGCTGTGTCGCTGTCTGACTGTATCCCTCGCTGTGTCTCAGTCTGACTGTATCCCTCGCTGTGTCTCAGTCTGACTGTATCCCTCGCTGTGTCTCTGTCTGACTGTATCCCTCGCTGTGTCTCTGTCTGACTGTATCCCTCGCTGTGTCTCAGTCTGACTTTATCCCTCGCTGTGTCACCGTCTGACTGTATCCCTCGCTGTGTCACTGTCTGACTGTATCCCTCGCTGTGTCTCAGTGTGACTGTATCCCTCGCTGTGTCACTGACTGACTGTATCCCTCGCTGTGTCACCGTCAGGCTGTATCCCTCGCTGTGTCTCAGTCTGACTGTATCCCTCGCTGTGTCTCAGTCTGACTGTATCCCTCGCTGTGTCACCGTCTGACTGTATCCCTCGCTGTGTCACCGTCTGACTGTATCCCTCGCTGTGTCACCGTCTGACTGTATCGCTCGCTGTGTCTCAGTCTGACTGTATCGCTCGCTGTGTCTCAGTCTGACTTTATCCCTCGCTGTGTCACCGTCTGACTGTATCCCTCGCTGTGTCACTGTCTGACTGTATCCCCCGCTGTGTCTCAGTGTGACTGTATCCCTCGCTGTGTCACTGTCTGACTGTATCCCTCGCTGTGTCACCGTCTGACTGTATCCCTCGCTGTGTCGCAGTCTGACTGTATCCCTCGCTGTGTCGCAGTCTGACTGTATCCCTCGCTGTGTCGCAGTCTGACTGTATCCCTCGCTGTGTCGCAGTCTGACTGTATCCCTCGCTGTGTCGCAGTCTGACTGTATCCCTCGCTGTGTCGCAGTCTGACTGTCTCCCTCGCTGTGTCACCGTCTGACTGTATCCCTCGCTGTGTCACCGTCTGACTGTATCCCTCGCTGTGTCACCGTCTGACTGTATCACTCGCTGTGTCTCAGTCTGACTGTATCGCTCGCTGTGTCTCAGTCTGACTTTATCCCTCGCTGTGTCACGGTCTGACTGTATCCCTCGCTGTGTCACTGTCTGACTGTATCCCCCGCTGTGTCTCAGTGTGACTGTATCCCTCGCTGTGTCACTGTCTGACTGTATCCCTCGCTGTGTCACCGTCTGACTGTATCCCTCGCTGTGTCGCTGTCTGACTGTATCCCTCGCTGTGTCGCAGTCTGACTGTATCCCTCGCTTTGTCACCGTCTGACTGTATCCCTCGCTGTGTCACCGTCTGGCTGTATCCCTCGCTGTGTCTCAGTCTGACTGTATCCCTCGCTGTTTCTGAGCCTGACTGTATCCCTCGCTGTTTCTCAGCCCGGCTGTATCCCTCGCTGTTTCTCAGCCCGGCTGTATCCCTCGCGGCGCCGCAGCCCGGTGTATGATTAACGTTTTGCCTGTGTTTCTGTTTGCAGTGCCAAAATATACATGGCTGATCTGGAATCAGCACTTTATTACTCTCTCAACGTGGAGGTGGCAACACATCAGGAACTGTCAGGAAAGTCCCTCACTGCTCTGAGCCGTTTCATTGGAGTGCTCACAAAGGTTAGTTAGACCGTGAGTTTGGGTGAGTCACAGAGACAGGAACGATGTGAAATTCAACAGTACTTCTGAACAAAGCAACAAAAAGGTCACTTAAAGTGCCAAACACTGGTTTAAGAAATCTCTTTAAAAACTAGCTCTAGCATGAATCTGATCTCTTTAGAATATTTCTCCTTACTTCCTTCACTCTGGCTACCACTTCTGAGCGTGCTGCTCTGGATGATCCATTACATTTGTAAAAATCTTGGAATGGTGAATTGTTCACAGGGCTGAAGTTGATTGCTGGGATTTTGTAATGCTGTGGCACTTTGCAAAGGAATTGCTTTCAGGAGGGAATGTTTTCCTTACTAGGTTACGATGTGAAGTTCCTGTTTGTTGCTCACGGTGTTACTGTATGAGGTTCCCAATTGTTCAGGGGGGGTAAGGGTTACGGTATTAACCTGGAGTTTACCTTAGTTAGTACTACTGAGTGTGTAATGAGTTTCACAGAAAGGGAGGGCTAATATTGCTGAGTGAGAGTTACTGGGCCCAGAAGTGTGACTTTATCAGTTTAATAGCAGAGTTGTATATGACTAAATCTTTCCCCAATAATTTTGTCCAGATAACAATGGCATGTTTCACACTACTGATATTGACCCTGCATATAAAATCGTACAATATCATTACTTCTTGTTTGTCACATCCTACTTTCTTGTGTCACGCGCACTTCATTTAATTTTCTTTTTCTCTAAACACCAATAAAATCCAGAATTAGAAGTTAGCAAATGTTCAAGTCACAAGTAAGCAAACCAGGAACAAATCAAACATGAGGATTAACCCAAATCTAGAAATGAAGCAAAAATGAAATTAATCAAAAACAACTTTAGGCTGGAAAAAAAAGTGGAGGCCACGGTGGGCGGCAGGGTGACGCGGCATGGCAGCACAGTGGGAAGCACGGCGGCACGGTGGTTAATACTGCTACCTCACAGCACCAGGGAACCGGGTTTGATTCCGGCCTTGGGTCACCGTCTGTGTGGAGTTTGCACATTCTCCCTGTGTCTGCGTGGGTTTCCTCGGGGTGCTCCAGTTTCCTCCCACACTCCAAAGATGTACGGGTTAGGGTGGATTAGCCATGCTAAATTCCCCCTTAGTGTTAGGGGAACTAGGAGGGTAAATCTGTGGGGTTACGGGAATAGGGCCTGGATGGGATTGTTGTCGGTGCAGGCTCGATGGGCCAAATGGCCTCCTTCTGCACAGTAGGGATTCGATGATTTCCACGTCTTGCCCTTCTGTCCACTGGCAATGGACTCCAAATAACGTTTAAAACAGAATCAAAACATCAACAATTTTACAACTCTCATGGCAGCCTAATTAAAGTACCTCGGATATTATCCTTTATGTCTCAGATCACGTTCACAATTCAATCAATGCAGGTTTAAGTTTGTATCGCTGTTAATGGAAGATGGTTTCTACTTTCTTACTTTACCCCAAATGATCTGGAAAGCTGCTGCGCCATAGATTCACAGTAATCTAAAACCTGAACTTTTGGATGTTCGCTGAGAAAAATTCTAGAAACCTTTTTCTTGAAAATAAAAATAACCATTGGGAGTGTGTCTTTTTGTTGTTGTGAACCCTAAAGCATTGAAAATAGCTGACATAATAAAAACTTTTTAGGTTTGAAGACCATTTTTGTAGAGTATGAAAATTGTTTCTCAGGGTTTTCTGTTTGTCTCGGGTTCGTTCCAGAGGAAGGACTTGCAATTTATTTTAACGTACACTTGGAAACTGCTATTATTCTTTGAGGAATTTGCATTTAGCAGTTTTCACATTCTCAGGACAATCCAGAGCACTCGAGATGAAGTTATTTTTGTTTCGAGAGAAATCTGCGGTTGTTGGATATTTGGAGACATGACGGGAACACTTGGGCAAAAACGTGTGCCCACTCTTGTGTCTGCTGCTTCTCTCTGCCCTCCAAGGGCAACTAGTGATGGGCAATAAATGCTGGCCAGCCAGTGACGCCCATGTCCCACAAACCAATTTTTAAAAGACACTCGCGCCCAACCTGCCTCCTTTCTCCACGGAGTATTGCGGTGCCAAGGAAGGTCAGTCAGCCCATCATGACTTGGAATCGAGAGTTAAGACAGATGATCTGTTGCCCAGTTTCACACAGGCTTCAGCAGTCTCGTCACAATGCGCACAGTCAGCCCCACTGGGAGGTGGCTTTGAATTTGCCCCAGCAGCTCACTTGGTGATATAACGCCGGATCGTGTAGGACAGTCTGTGTTCTGAGTTGACAATCTTTAACTAACATCCAGGAGCATATGCAATTCTGTTGTGGTGTCTGGAACCTCAGCCTTTGAGTTAAGAGTAAGAGACAACAGAGCTTCCTGCTGCTGACACTGACCCACCCTGTGATCATTCTGTGGATGAAGTTCAGTGGCAGGAATACACAGGGCAACTGGTTCCTCCACCTCTGGGTGACAGAGGTCAGTTTTGACACTGATCCACTTGCATATGACCTTTGCAACCTCTCCATTCTGGCAGGAGGCTACTGGGACACCAACGGCGCTGATAATGTCCCCCCCAGCTGACCTTTCGAGTTGAGCCATTTATCAAGACTGGAACACCCAGCCCTTTTGACGGCCGGAAAGTGGTCACAGAATTGACACCTTGACCTTTTCAGCCGGTGTCTGCAGGGTCGTTAGTCACATACAAAGGACGTTAGCCGATACCAATGGGGTTTTGTCTGATCACAAAATGAACAAGGGGAAAACATCCAGAAGGAAAAGAAAAGAGGAACCCTTCTCTTCAGGGAGGTCGGTGTGATCTCGATAACAAGCCCTTGAATCGAGAGGGGAAAACTATTCGATACATCAACAAGTAGAAAAGAATGGAAACCATTCTTCTTCTTACACTTTCAAATAAGCTAATGTTTGATTTGTCTTGTCACAAGAAATGTCTTTTTATGAGGGGCACAATGTGCAGAAACTACAAAGTGCAAGATCGCTAACCGTCCATTTCAAAGCCAACATATCTTCAAAATGTGAAGAATTGAATACCTTGCAAGGCACCACTTGCACTTTGTCCCAGCATGCAGCACAGTGGTTAGCACTGCTGCCTCACAGCACCAGGGACCCAGGTTCAATTCTGGCCTTGGGTCACTGTCCGTGTGGAACTTGCACCTTCTCCCCGTGTCTGCGTGGGTTTCCTCCGGGTGCTCCGGTTTCCTCCCACAGTCCAAAGATGTGCGGGTTAGGTTGATTGGCCATGATAAATTGACCCTAGTGTCAGGGGGACTAGCAGGCTGAATGTGTGGGGTTACGGGAATAGGGCCTGGGTGGGATTGTGGTCGGTACAGACTCGATGGGCCAAATGACTTCCTTCTGTACAGTGGGGATTGTATGATCTATGATGCTGTCTAGTCTTCCCTGATTTCAACAACATTGACAACTTGCATTTTTATAGCATCTTTAACATAATAAAATGTGTTTCACAGAAGCGTGGTCAAATAAAATTTGATCCCGAAAGACCATGAGGAGATTTTAGCACTGATGACCTAAAGCTAAGTCGGAGGTTAGGGTTTTGGGTAGTGTCTTAAAGGAGGAGAGAGAGATTTTGGGAGGGAATTCCTGAGCTAAACTTCTAGACAGCTGAGGGAACAGCCGTCAATGGAGGGTGAAGATGCTTTGAGAGTTGACCCGTTGCAAGATGAAATGGAGCCAACGCAAGTCCTTCCCCCTTTCAAAATTTGCCATTGCATTCAAAAGAAACATATTTTCTTTACAAGCTTATTGCCCCCACTCTGCCTGCATTTGCCCCTCCTTCTTCAGCTTCACTGACTGATCTGAGTGTACATTCAGTCAGTGAACCTGAAGGACACATTGAAGTGACATTGGTGCAGATGTGTGCCCCAACAAGCCTCTTCAAGGGCCATAGAAACATAAAAAACATAAAAGCCCATTGAGTCTGTACCGACAACAATCCCACCCAGGGCCCTTTTCCCGTAATCCCATATATTTACTCTGCTAATCCCTCAAACCTACACATCCCGGGACACTAAGGGGCAATTTAAGATGGCCAATCAACCTAACCCGCAAATCTTTGGACTGTGGGAGGCACCCGGAGGAAACCCATGCAGATATGAGGAGAACGTGCAGACTCCACACAGACAGTGACCCAGGCCGGGAATCGAACCCAGGTCCCTGGAGCTGTGAGGCAGCAGTGCTAACCACTGTGCTGCCCTATATTTATGCCAAAGGGATTAGGTCAGTGCTGGACAACCTGCAGCCCGGGGGCCAAATGCGGCCGATCGGGGTTCTGAGCGCGGCCCACGAGACATTTTGTTGACTGTTGCCTGCGCTTAGAGTTGCTGCATTCTGCTGATCCCATCTGCTTGGCTTTTTTCTTACTGATATGACTGAAGTGCAATGCACATTGCAATGCAATGCACAATGCACAATGATCTGGAAGAAGGTGTAACTGGGGTGATCAGTAAGTTTGCGGACGACACAAAATTGGCAGGACTTGCAGATAGTGAGGAGCATTGTCAGAAGCTACAGAAGGATATAGATAGGCTGGAAATTTGGGCAAAGAAATGGCAGATGGAGTTCAATCCTGATAAATGCGAAGTGATACATTTTGGTAGAAATAATGTAGGGAGGAGCTATACGATAAATGGCAGAACCATAAAGGGTGTAGATACGCAGAGGGACCTGGGTGTGCAAGTCCACAGATCCTTGAAGGTGACGTCACAGGTGGAGAAGGTGGTGAAGAAGGCATATGGCATGCTTGCCTTTATAGGACGGGGCATAGAGTATAAAAGTTGGGGTCTGATGTTGCAGATGTATAGAACATTGGTTCGGCCGCATTTGGAATACAGCGTCCAGTTCTGGTCGCCACACTACCAGAGTACTGGAGAGAGTACAGAGGAGGTTTACCAGGATGTTGCCTGGTATGGAGGGGCTTAGTTATGAGGAGAGATTGGGTAAACTGGGGTTGTTCTCCCTGGAAAGACGGAGGATGAGGGGAGACTTAATAGAGGTGTATAAAATTATGAAAGGCATAGATAGGGTGAACGGTGGGAAGCTTTTCCCCAGGTCAGTGGTGACGTTCACGAGGGGTCATAGGTTCAAGGTGAAGGGGGGGAGGTTTAACACAGATATCAGAAGGACATATTTTACACAGAGGGTGGTGGGGGCCTGGAATGCGCTGCCAGGCAAGGTGGTGGAGGCGGACACACTGGGAACGTTTAAGCCTTGTCTAGACAGCCATATGAACGGAGTGGGAATGGAGGGATACAAAAGAATGGTCTAGTTTGGACCAGGGAGCGGCGCGGGCTTGGAGGGCCGAAGGGCCTGTTCCTGTGCTGTATTGTTCTTTGTTCTTTGTTCACATCAAACAAGAGCACTTTAAGTGAGGTACATGCTGATTGCACACAACACTGATGGTGAGAGCTGTGTGCTCCCTCTGCATCCAATAAATATTTATTTTGTTCTTACCACTTGAAGTTGAAAGTTCTATCAATATTTGAATGATTAAGCATTTTCTATAACTAATGAAATATTTGGCATGTATTAAATATATTCCATCTTATTCATGAGGTAATGGTTGGCCAACAAGCACGATTTCAATCTTATAGCCCAATGAGATGAAAGAGGCTCCCTTATGCACCACACTCACGAGCCTAGGTTGCCCATCACCGGATTAGGTGGATGATTGATGGAGAAAAAAAACCTTAACAAAGAGTGGAAACATGCACGCTGCCCCACTTGACGTTTGCTGTGGTTTCGTCATCAAATTGTGGGAGAGTATTTAAGGCAGAAACTGTCATCAAATCATTCGACAAAATGTAGAATATCCAATTCAATGAGTGGAGAGTGAGTTGCGTTGTTATGGAGGGATGATTCTGAAAGTGAAAGCATCCCATCTGACCCAGAGTGGGGTCCGTGCGATGATGCCAGAGTCTAAGTGACTGTGGATGGATGCAACTGTTTGGAGTGGGTGCTGAAGCAGTTGTCCACAATATTATGCTTGTGGTTCAAATCACCCTTGTTTGTGTGTCTGCCTGCGTGTATGTATATGAAGGGTTTAGCAGCAAGAAAACAGATGGGAGTACAAGTTGCCCTGTGAGAGGTTTGGAAATCCTATTACTACAGCAGCTCAGACGGAGGCTGCTGGTTCCGTCACAGGCTTAGGTGTAGGCCGCTGGAGGGGAAGGGGGCTGCTCAGTAAGCCGTGGTAATCTTGTTTTTACCCTCTAGTGGTGAGTGTTCTCAAATCCCGTCGTGTTTGTCTCTGCGCTGATACTAATTGAATTCTAGTTACAGTTATTGAACGGAAGTAGATTTTCTGGGTCCTTGGAGGCCGTGGTTGTTGGATTGAAGCAGACGTGATTTTTATCTCAGCCCAGAGCTGAGTATTTAGCGTGGTCACCAGCAGAATACAAATAGGGATAACAAGAATTTACTCAGGGCAGGGGAGGGATCAAGGAGCTGTAAAATAACAATATTTTCCTTTTTTTATTTAAAGAAATGTACATATTTAAACATTGAAAGGAAATGTTTACTTTACCCCAACTAGTTCTCTCTTGTTTATCACACGCAATGCCTTTGTGTTGACCCCTGGCATGGGTTCAAATGGACAGTGGCATGTTATCGCCCATGTGAAGTAACCACTGTAGGCTGAATGGCCTCTTCCTCTGCCAAACCATCTGTGGTTCCACTCGGCGTGATTTTGTTCTCGTGACATGTGCTGTTGTTGCTGGACCCAATGGCCTAGTCATTTGGTGTGTGATAAAGCAACAAGTCCAAGTAATCAGTGCTAAAGATCAAGGGCAGGAAATTTCCTGAATATCAGCAAAGGCCGATGGCTGGCGGGAAAATTGGCCTTAGAGCCACTGACACCAACAGGGATTTTCTTGGCCGTATAATTCAGGACATGGAGCAAACAAACCTAAAGGGCAGGTTCCACAATATTAGGCTGGCTTCCAGCAAATTAGTTTTTTGATGATCGGGTGGCATTTTTAAAGGCTGTCCCAGTGCACAAAAAATTCATATCAAACCAAACACCACCCACCCCCCCACCCCACTGGCAATATCTGGGCAGTGCCAGGGACAGTGCCCGGGCATGACTCCCTTCATCCTCCCCCCCCAAACATTGCACACATCGGAGCTCCTCTGGGAGGTCTACACACTTAGGGAGACCAGTTGTAATTCACGCCGGTCTGCCCTCACACCGACATGAATGGACTTTCTTACGGTGATGGGGGGGAATGATTCAGACGTAGAGGCCGAATAATGTCATACTAATGTGTCAAAAGGATGTTCCTGTTAGGGTGAGGGGAACAGGGACAATCACATCATGTTTTTGCATTGGCGTGAAAGTCGATTGGACATCTTGTGAGATTTTCCACTCCCATCACTGATCCGGCCCGATGAAAACAGGAACAGAAAATCCTCCCCCCCGCCCCCTCCCCCCACCCTAAGAATTGGGAAGTGGAGTTTACATTTTGGGCCCATTTACCAAACCGGATACAAATTGCACTCAGGATTGTACATGATTTCTGGTTTGGTTTTACCGTTCTGGTTTCTGCTTCAATTATTGTCACGGATCTGAAATTTGCCATGAACTGATGCAACTTCATATTTGCAATTTAAAAAAATGCTCCTTGACATATTACAGAGTGAGAACTTGGTGCAGTTTCATTAATACAGGAAAAAATAGCATTGCTAGTAAGAATGTCCTGTCCACCACCTGTAAGTAACTCGATTCGAAATAACTGAAAATGACTTTAAAAAACATAAAGAACCATTTCCTAGTTTGCGGCTGTACAGTAATCAGTCTCTTCATAAATTAAATAGTCCACAATGTTTAAACTTTTTAAAAATATGTCTCTCAGCACCCTTGCAGCTAAAGCAAAAGAAAAGGCCTGAAGTTCTGATATGGGCACCATAGCAGAATTTACTATGCGATTAATTTATTCTGGGAGCAGGTCTGTCTTATTCACTGCCTTTATCAAAAAGTATAAAAGATCACGGAAACAAGATTTGTGCTGGCTGTAACATGTACTCAACATTCTATGTTTGATTTGATTTTTGAGTTATTATTGCCACATATATTAGTATACAGTGAAAAGTATTGTTTCTTTGCATGCTGTATATACAAAGTGTACCGTACATAGAGAAGGAAAGGAGAGAGTGCAGAATATAGTGTTACAGTCATAGCTAGGCTGTAGAGAAAGGTCAACTCAATATGCGGTAGGTCCATTCAAAAGTCTGATGACAGCTGGGAAGAAGCTGTTCTTTACTCGGTTGGTATGTAACCTCAGACTTTTGTATCTTTTTCCCGATGGGTGAAGGTGGAAGAGCGTTTGGCACTGGTTTGGTCCATTGTAGGCAAATTACTCTGGAAATGCCAGTGCAGTGGAGCAGAAAGTCTGCCCTCAGATGTGAACAGATATCATCTTAGTCCAGGGCAGTACAGAGGCATTAGTATAACCCCGCTGCCAGCTTGCACATCTCTAAAGTGGGTATTAGTAGCAAAGTATCCCGCACATACACGGGCTCTCTGGACTTCGGTAATTGGGGTGTGGCCCAGTCGGGGACAGGGGTGAAGAGGGTGTGCAATTGATCACTGTCGACTGGAAACCTTAATGCTTGGTTTGGCACAATTTGGAAACGTTTGTTATGGGCCTGGGTCTCTGCGTGTGCCGGACAACTGGCTGACAAAGCAAGAAAATGCCCAGTGAGAGAAAGCAAGGGGATGCCAATAGGAGATTTGGCTCTCTCATCCATATAGCCAATCAAGAGAATTCTTGAAAAACTATTGAACCTGTAGTTTTAATGTAACTATCAGCCTGTTTTTTTTATTCACTTGTCACCACCTTCCCGGCAGGGATATACCCAACATTCCCAATCACTGGTTGGAAATCTTCAGGTCAAACAGCCATTCCCCAATTGAGGAATCTCAGGCATCAGCCCATGTCCATTCACTCCCGAGTGCACACCACGTTAGACATGCCTGAGAGTGCATGCCTGAGAGTGAATCTCGAGCCATGTGCTGTCGGAGTAGTACCCTGCCATGTAGAGTTGGTGAAATAATCATAGAATCCTAAAGTGCAGAAGGAGGCCATTCGGCCCATCGAGTCTGCACCAACCACGATCCCACCCAGGCCTTATACCCATAACCCCACATATTTACCCTACTAACCTCCCTGAAACTAAGGGGCAGTTTATCATGGCCAATCCACCTAACCCGCACATCTTTGGAGTGTGGGAGGATACCGGATCACCCGGAGGAAATGCATGCAAACACGGGGAGAACATGCAGACTGTGTCCCAAGCCGGGAATCGAACCTGCGTCCCTGGTGCTGTGAGGCAGCAGTGCTAACCACTGTGCCACCGTGCCGACCCAGACTAGCCTTCAGCCCGCTTGGACATGATGCTCCCTGTGTGGTTTCTTTAATGCATTGTGTAGCATCCATACTTGACAATCATAATCATGTGGACTCCTTTGGATAAACTTCAAAACTGTAATTAGCCCTGATGAGCTGCGGCGTATTTATGTGAACGACTGAACAGACTGCACATTCTGTCAGCTTTTATTGTTCGCAATCGGTTCTTCAGTGATTTCCTGACAAGTGTAAAGGATTCAAAATGGAATTAACCCAATTTTCTAGTGGGCATGAGTCCACGACAGAGCTGACTCTTCATTCCGTTCATAACTGGCAGTGAATTATCAGTTGAGTTCAGAGAGGCCTCAGCAAGGCTGGTGTGGGAATTGAAAATGTCACAATGTCCTATGGGAGGGGGTTGTATATTGAGTCTGAAATGGATATCTTTCTGTCATTCACAAAGCCAGTTGGATGCCATGATGAGGGGATTGTTGGCTTTTCCTTTTAGACAAATGAACCAAACATGTCACAGGCATTCACCCTCTGAAAGGCATCGAAACTTTGAGTTGACCGAGTGTTTGTGACCCAAAAAGGCATGCTTCTTTTCTCTGAATAATTGTTAAACTATATTTCTTTCTTTCTCTAGTACTTTCCTGGCCGACCTTTTGTCATGAAGTCGCTTCAGATGACTAACTCCTGGCTGGCAAAAGTTGGCACAACACCAGTCTCCTACACTGACTTTGCGAATGTGCTACACAACAAAAATGGGGTAAGCTGACGCATTAAGTGCGCGGATCTTGTTCCATTTTAAGGTACTATTCTCTCTAAGGTAGTCACAAATAAATTCAATAAAGAATTCAGGAGAACCTTCTTCACCCAGAGAGTGGTTAGAATGTGGAGCTCACTCCCATTGGGAGTAGTTGAGGTGAAAAGATCAGATGTATTTAAGCGGAAGCCAGATAAGCATGTCAGGGTGGCACAGTGGCACAATGGTTAGCACTGCTGCCTCCTGACTGGGTTCAATTCTGGTCTTGAGTGACTGTTTAAACTCCACATATACATTCTCCCGGCACGGTAGCACAGTGGTTAGCACTGCTGCTTCACAGCTCCAGGGACCTGGGTTCGATTCCCGGCTTGGGTGACTGTCTGTGTGGAGTTTGCACATTCTCCTCATGTCTGCGTGGGTTTTCTCCGGGTGCTCCGGTTTCCTCCCACAGTCCAAAGATGTGCGGGTTAGGTTGATTGGCCATGCTAAAATTGCCCCTTAGTGTCCTGAGATGTGTAGGTTAGAGGGATTAGCGGGTAAATATGTAGGGATATGGGCGTAGGGCCTGGGTGGGATTGTGGTCGGTGCAGACTCGATGGGCCGAATGGCCTCCTTCTGCACTGTAAGGTTTCTATAATTTCTATGATTTCTATGTCTGAGGGGGTATCCTCCAGGTGTCATAGAACCCTACAGTGCAGAAGTGGCCATTCGGCCCATCGAGCCTGCACCGACTCTCTAACAGAATATCATACCCAGGCCCTCTCCCCCAGCCTATCCCTGTAACCCCAAACATTTACCATGGCTAATCCATCCAATCTACACATTTTGGGACACTAAGGGGAAATTTAGAATGGCCAATCCACCTAACCTGCACATCTGTGGACTGTGGGAGGAAACCGGAGCACCCGGAGGAAACACACGCAGACACGGGGAGAATGTGTAAACTCCAGACAGTCACCCAAGACTGGAATCGAACACAGGTCCCTGGAGCTATGAGGCAGCTGTGCTAACCACTGTGCCATAGTACCACTCCGGTTTCCTCCCACAGTCCAAAGATGTGCAGGTTAGGTGGATTGGCCATGCCAAATTGCCCCTTAGTGTCCTAAGGTATGCAGAGATTACTGGCCTTTCTTTCCTTTGGAGGTGTTTCTGTGGCTCAGTAACTGCATGTACCCCTGAGTGCAGGGTGGGGACTCTTAATGGGTATCCTTCCTATTCTATATTCTCCTCTGCAATATGAAAATAATGTCATGGAATTATTAGACCAGCAGCTTTGATGTCATGAGCTCAAACGCCAAGTTGTGGAATTTACTTGAATTCACTTGATAACATGTGGGCTATTACCAGTAAAAGAAGGCCATCAAAACATTGTTGTAATAAACCTCAACTGGCTTCATAATCTCCTTCAGAAAGAGAATCTGCCATGCTTTCCTGTAAATAGCACCATGTGGTTGATTCTTATTGTCCACCAAAGTAGTCTAGGCCAGTCAGTCATTATTAACGATCATTATTCAAGAGAGAAGCTTTGGCATCATTGCCAACATCTGGAAAGCAAATTAAAAGAGGTCACAATAATGGCAGTGCAGCTCCAACACGGTCCAGGTATCATGACTCAAAACTCGGTATCCAAAGACCAGAATTGTCCAGAAACTAGACATTTTTCTCTTGAGCAAGGAGCTCGAAACAGAATAAGCATGAAAAGGAAGAGACCATTCTCAAGTTGATCACAAAGGACAGAATCAGCAAGAGTTGGGCACACATTGGGACCTGAATAAATTGCTGATTGCAACATTGAAAAATCTACCTTCTCCTCTCCTTCCAGCCCATTCTCCAGACACAAAGCTGTCTGTTTCAGTGGTGGGAACATTTCAATTGCAATATTCCTGGCCACTTTCAAGGTGAGAGGTTCCGAAACCCAGCATTTTTCTCTCTTTCCCTGTTATTGCAATCCAAGAAAATGCTTTTTTCCTGCAAGAATCCCTCCACTGCAAGGTTTAATAGCGTTTAATGAGTCTGCCCAAACCCTAACTTAGAAATCTTCAATGTTTCTGCCCTTAAGGCTTATAAGGAATTGCTGCACACAAGCACTCCCCATTCTGTGATCTACAAGCCAGCTTTTTAAAGACATTAATGATTAATACAGAGTGCCCTACGGAGACAGCTTGTGTGAAGGTATTAGTTCCAAATTTCAACACAGTGTCAGTCCCAGGCGGGCTGGATTTGGGAACTGTACCTATATGCAACACTCATAATAGGAAGGTGCTGCATTTAAACTTAGAGTATTTTACTATAGTTTTAAGAAAAACCATTTTAAGAAAATAGGTATATACTTATGGATAACAGATATACACAGCTTTTCCCCAGTGCTGTTTTATGTCTAATGGATGGAGATGAAATGATTATTGATTAATAAATCATTGAAATCAGATCAGCAAAAATGTTTGCTTGATCAGTGAAAATATTTGATAGCTATAGGTACTGGTGACATTTATAACCTGCCCAGGTCAGTGTGTACTGTCACTTTAAACAACTTCCATTCATAGAATCTCTGCAGTGCAGATGGAGGCTATTCAGCCCATCGGGTTTGCACCGACTCTCCAACAGAGCATGTTACCTAGCCCCCCACCCGCCCTATCCCCAGAACCTCACGCATTTATCCCACTAATCCCCCTAACTTTTACATCTTTGTGCGCTAAAGGGCAATTTAGCATGGCCAATCCACCTAACCCACACATACCCACTTTTGCACAAAGTTAAATCTGACCTGGTGCTCAACAGCAAGTTAGAGAAATTGGGAGATAATCAAAGGGTTACTTACATTAGAGATCTATGTGCTGCTCTCAGTACTTCTCCAATTGAACTCCTATCCCCTCACAGCAGCTGGGCACTGTTCCCGCCTCACTTAATGCCTTTACTCCAGCCACTGTTCCTTGGTTTTGCCTGGCTGCATATGCTGTTGTCATTCGTTGAAGGTCGTTCTGTGCAGATAAAAGGAGGCAATATCTTCCCTCTCTAAGTCTCTGATTCTTGCTCCTCAGAACATTTCCTAGACCCCCACCGAGTGGTCTGCCAAGTCTGTATGGACACAGTTGTATAGCTCAAGGGCAAGGTAAAAGTTTCTGAGAGGCTGAATGCGGCCCATACGCCTGCCCAAGATCAGTTTGAAGGGATTAATGTTTTCATTTGACTTAGTTGCTGTATGTGCACAGTATAGAGTGATTAAAAGTGAAGAACTCATTTCTTTCTGGTGCTGCACAACCCTTGTGTGTCTCTGTCTTCATATGTGGACCAAGTGGATGGAATCCAATCCTGTCCAGCAGAGTATGGTTAAGTGAGAATCCGAGTTCTTATACAATGAGTAGCAGGAGGGGGTCAAGGAATACAAGGAAAGTATACACTAACTTTCAGGTGGCAATTCTTATTTCATGCTACAATACATTCATACATCTTGGTGTCAAATTTAATACAGAACACATCTGATAAAAGGAATAATTTACTCCTGTCTCATGTAATATATTTAAGTTCACTCTGGCTCATCATGATACAGATCAGAGTGAAAAATTTGCCCTAAGTGATCAAATCATAGAATCCCTACTGTGCAGAATAGGCCATTCGGCCCATCGAGTCTGCACTGACTCCCTGACAGAGTATCTTACCCAGGCTCTATCCCCATAAATTTACCATGGCTAATCCATTTAACCCACACATCTTGGGACACTAAGAGGGAAGTTAACATGGCCAATCCACCTAATCCACATATCTTTGGAGTGTGGGAGGAAACCAGAGCACCCGGAGGAAACCCACGCAGATACGGGGAGAGCATGCAAACTCCACACAGACAGTAACTCAAGGCCAGAATTGAACCTGGAACTGTGAAGCAACAGTGCTAGCCACCGTGCCGCCCCATGATGTGGAGTAAAGCTGGGTAAATGGAGCTGTGGCCCAAATCAAGCATGGGCTAATTGGATGGTAGAGTAAACTTGAGGGGCTGAATGGCCTACACATGCTCCTATTGATCCTATTGCATTTTATTTATAGTTTAATATACCTGAATGTCAGCTTCTGAGTATATTTCTGTGTAGGATTTGCACCGAACATGTTCTAAAACTGTCAAAGTTACATGAGATTAATTTTCTTCTTTGTCCCTTAGAGCACTAGGACCCTGTTTCCCAATAAAGTGAATTGGGTGGGTTGCCAAGGCAGCAGGCCTCAGTTCCGAGGTTACCCATGTTCTGTCTGGACCTTGTTCCACCTGTTGACAGTGCAAGCTGCAAAATACAATCGATCAATGGCACAGAGGGAAGAAAGTAAGGCTCCACCTTTCGATATTTTTAAAGATCTGTATGTATTATTTTAAAGAAGGTAATTGTATGGATGGCTGCGGTTTAGGTTGTCACCCAAAGGGTTCCTCCTCAAAAGAAAATACAATTGTGGTTCTCAGTTAGGAAAAGGATATATTGATAGGTCTTGTACAAGGAATCCTGTAAACTTCTTACTTTCTCACTCATTTAATTTATACTAAGTATTAATACGAATACTTGGGATAAGAAACCAGGACGTCAGGAGTGAGGGAGTTTGGAGTTTTACAAGTTCTGCGCAATGCCAGCTGGGAGATTTGTACGAGTGTCAGACAATGTTTACCAGAGCACCGGTTTTACATTAGTTACACTGAGCACGGTCTCCACTTCCATTTACACTCAGTCCACGAGGAAGGTCACCCAAACCCTCCACGTAGTGGTCCAAACCCTCCGCCCTCACTCACCCAAATCCTCTGCCCCCACTCACCCAAACCCTCTGCCCCCACTCACCCAAACCCTCCGCCCTCACTCACCCAAACCCTCCGCCCTCACTCACCCAAACCATCCGCCCTCACTCACCCAAAGCCTCTGCCCTCACTCACCCAAACCCTCTGCCCTCACTCACCCAAACCCTCTGCCCTCAATCCCCCAAACCCTCCGCCCTCACTCAGTCAAACCCTCCGCCCTCACTCACCCAAACCCCCTGCCCTCACTCACCCAAACCCTCCGCCCTCACTCACCCAAACCCTCCGCCCTCACTCACACAAACCCTCCGCCCTCACTCACACAAACCCTCCGCCCTCACTCACCCAAACCCTCCGCCCTCACTCACCCAAACCCTCCGCCCTCACTCACCCAAACTCTCCGCCCTCACTCACCCAAACCCTCCGCCTTCACTCAACCAAACCCTCCGCCCTCACTCACCCAAACCCTCCGCCCTCACTCACCCAAACCCTCCGCCTTCACTCACCCAAACCCTCCGCCCTCAATCACCCAAACCCTCTGCCCTCAATCACCCAAACCCTCTGCCCTCAATCACCCAAACCCTCCGCCCTCAATCACCCAAACCCTCTGCCCTCAATCACCCAAACCCTCCGCCCTCAATCACCCAAACCCTCCGCCCTCACTCACCCAAACCCTCCGCCTTCACTCACCCAAACCCTCCGCCCTCAATCACCCAAAGCCTCTGCCCTCAATCTCCCAAACCCTCTGCCCTCACTCACCCAAAGCCTCTGCCCTCCCTCACCCACACCCTCTGCCTTCACTCAGTCAAACCCTCCGCCCTCACTCAGTCAAACCCTCCGCCCTCACTCACACAAACCCTTCACATAATGACCCAAACCCATCTGGCCTCTCACACACAAACCCTCCACCCTCCCTCACTCAAACCCTCAGCCTCACCCACACCCTTCACATAGTGACCCAAACCCCTCTGCTCTCTCTGACCCAAAGCCTCCACATCGTGATGCAAACCTTCCTCCTCACTCACCCAAATCTTCCCCCCTCCCTCACCCAAATCCTCCCTCGTCCCTCATTTAAACTCTCCCCCCTTCCGCACCCAAACGCTCCGCCCTCACTCACCCAAACCTTCTGCCCTCACTCACTCAAACCCTTCACATAGTGACCCAAACCCCTCCGCCCTCACTCGCCCGAACCCTGCGCCCTCACTCGCCCGAACGCTGCATCCTCACTCGCCCGAATGCTGCGCCCTCAGTCGCCCGAACGCTGCGCCCGAACGCTGCGCCCGACCCCTCCACCCGAACGCTGCGCCCTCACTCGCCCGAACCCTCCGCCCGAACCCTCCGCCCGAACCCTCCGCCCGAACCCTCCGCCCGAGCGCTGCGCCTGACCCCTCCGCCCGAACGCTGCGCCCTCACTCGCCCAAACCCTCCGCCCAAACCCTCCGCCCGAACCCTCCGCCCGAACCCTCCGCCCGAACCCTCCGCCCGAACCCTCCGCCCGAACCCTCCGCCCGAACCCTCCGCCCGAACCCTCCGCCCGAACCCTCCGCCCGAACCCTCCGCCCGAACCCTCCGCCCGAACCCTCCGCCCGAACCCTCCGCCCGAACCCTCCGCCCGAACCCTCCGCCCGAACCCTCCGCCCGAACCCTCCGCCCGAACCCTCCGCCCGAACCCTCCGCCCGAACCCTCCGCCCGAACGCTGCGCCCGAACGCTGCGCCCGAACGCTGCGCCCGAACGCTCGGCCCGAACGCTCGGCCCGAACGCTCGGCCCGAACCCTGCGCCCGAACCCTGCGCCCGAACCCTGCGCCCGAACCCTGCGCCCGAACCCTGCGCCCGAACCATCCACATAGTGACCCAAACCCTCCCTCCTCCCTCACCTAAACTCTCCCCCTTTCCTCACTCAAACCTCTCCCCTCACTCACCCAAACCCTCCGCCCTCACTCACCCAAACCCTCCGCCCTCACTCACCCAAACCCTCCGCCCTCACTCACCCAAACCCTCCGCCCTCAATCACCTAAACCCTCCGCCCTCACTCACCCAAACCCTCCCCCCCCTCACTCACCCAAACCCTCTGCCCTCACTCACCCAAAGCCTCCCCCCTCACTCACCCAAACCCTCTGCCCTCAATCCCCCAAACCCTCTGCCCTCACTCACCCAAAGCCTCTGCCCTCACTCACCCAAACCCTCCGCCCTCACTCACCCAAACCCCCTGCCCTCACTCACCCAAACCCTCCGCCCTCACTCACCCAAACCCTCCGCCCTCACTCACCCAAACCCTCCGCCTTCACTCACCCAAACCCTCCGCCCTCAATCACCCAAACCCTCTGCCCTCAATCACCCAAACCCTCCGCCCTCAATCACCCAAACCCTCTGCCCTCAATCACCCAAACCCTCCGCCCTCAATCACCCAAACCCTCCGCCCTCACTCACCCAAACCCTCCGCCCTCAATCACCCAAACCCTCCGCCCTCACTCACCCAAACCCTCCGCCCTCAATCACCCAAACCCTCCGCCCTCAATCACCCAAACCCTCCGCCCTCACTCACCCAAAGCCTCTGCCCTCACTCACCCAAACCCTCCGCCCTCAATCACCCAAACCCTCCGCCCTCAATCACCCAAACCCTCTGCCCTCAATCACCCAAACCCTCCGCCCTCAATCACCCAAACCCTCCGCCCTCACTCACCCAAACCCTCCGCCCTCAATCACCCAAACCCTCCGCCCTCACTCACCCAAACCCTCCGCCCTCAATCACCCAAACCCTCCGCCCTCAATCACCCAAACCCTCCGCCCTCACTCACCCAAACCCTCCGCCCTCACTCACCCAAACCCTCCGCCCTCAATCACCCAAACTCTCCGCCCTCACTCACCCAAAGCCTCCGCCCTCACTCACCCAAAGCCTCCGCCCTCAATCACCCAAAGCCTCCGCCCTCACTCACCCAAACCCTCCGCCTTCACTCACCCAAACCCTCCGCCCTCACTCACCCAAAGCCTCTGCCCTCCCTCACCCACACCCTCTGCCTTCACTCAGTCAAACCCTCCGCCCTCACTTAGTCAAACCCTCCGCCCTCACTCACACAAACCCTTCACATAATGACCCAAACCCATCTGGCCTCACACACACAAACCCTCCACCCTCCCTCACTCAAACCCTCAGCCTCACCCACACCCTTCACATAGTGACCCAAACCCCTCTGCTCTCTCTGACCCAAAGCCTCCACATCGTGACCCAAACCTTCCTCCTCACTCACCCAAATCTTCCCCCCTCCCTCACCCAAATCCTCCCTCCTCCCTCATTTAAACTCTCCCCCCTTCCGCACCCAAACGCTCCGCCCTCACTCACCCAAACCTTCTGCCCTCACTCACTCAAACCCTTCACATAGTGACCCAAACCCCTCCGCCCTCACTCGCCCGAACCCTGCGCCCTCACTCGCCCGAACGCTGCATCCTCACTCGCCCGAACGCTGCGCCCTCAGTCGCCCGAACGCTGCGCCCGAACGCTGCGCCCGACCCCTCCACCCGAACGCTGCGCCCTCACTCGCCCGAACCCTCCGCCCGAACCCTCCGCCCGAGCGCTACGCCTGACCCCTCCGCCCGAACGCTGCGCCCTCACTCGCCCAAACCCTCCGCCCGAACCCTCCGCCCGAACCCTCCGCCCGAACCCTCCGCCCGAACCCTCCGCCCGAACCCTCCGCCCGAACCCTCCGCCCGAACGCTGCGCCCGAACCCTGCGCCCGCACCATCCACATAGTGACCCAAACCCTCCCTCCTCCCTCACCTAAACTCTCCCCCTTTCCTCACCCAAACCTCTCCCCTCACTCACCCAAACCCTCCGCCCTCACTCACCCAAACCCTCCGCCCTCACTCACCCAAACCCTCCGCCCTCACTCACCCAAACCCTCCGCCCTCAATCACCTAAACCCTCCGCCCTCACTCACCCAAACCCTCCCCCCCCTCACTCACCCAAACCCTCTGCCCTCACTCACCCAAAGCCTCCCCCCTCACTCACCCAAACCCTCCGCCCTCACTCACCCAAACACTCCCCCTCACTCACCCAAACCCTCCTCCCCTCACTCACCCAAACCCTCCGCCCTCACTCACCCAAACCCTCCGCCCTCACTCACCCAAACCCTCCGCCCCTGAGTGCCCCCTGGATTTGTTCTGGCTAAGAAATCTCACTCTGCACTCTCATTGCCAGTCCTTATCCCAACAAAGGTTGAGTAGTTTGGGCCTGAACTCATTGGTGTTTTGAAGAATGAGAGGCGGCTTTATTGAGACGTATAGGATTCTCAATGGGCTTGACAGGGTAGATGATGAGAGGCTGTTTCCTTTGTTGGGAAAGTCTTGGACCAAACAGCATAATCCCAGAGTCAGGAATCACCCATTGAAGACAGAGATGAGAGGAATTTCTTCTTTTTGTATTTGTTTACAGTCAGAGGGCATTACTGGCTAAGCCAGCATTTGTTGCCCATTCCTAATTGACCATGTCCAGAAGGTATTTAAGAGCCAACCACATTGCTATGGTTCTGGAATCAGGTTAGGCCGACCACTTAAGGATGGCAGATTTGCTTTCCTAAAGGACATTAGTGAACCAGATGGGTTTTTAAAATTCAGTTTTCACCATCTGCCATGGTGAGGTTCAAATGTGGGTCCCCAGAGCATTACCCTGGCTCTCTGGATTATTAGTCCAGTGACACTACCACTACACCACTGCCTCCCTCCGCAGATAGAGAATCTGTGGAATTCTTTACGGCAGAGGCTGGGTCGCTAAGTATGTTCAAGACTGAGATAGACAGAATTTTTATCAGTCAGCGAACCCATGGTTCTGAGGATAAGGCAGGAAAGTTGAAGATACTCAGTTCAGTCACGATCTCATTCAATGGCAGAACAGACTTGATGAGCCAAATGGCCGCCTTCTGCTCCCCCACCTTATTGGTCTGTTGGGAAACTCTTGCGCTTTTCTATTTCCCGCTCTGCCCCTCCTTTTATTAATTCTAAGGTCTCCAAAGGTGACTTGACATTGAGAGCTGCCTGTGAATAGGTCACAGCAGGGGTAAGGCAATAGATACTCACTGAGTGAACATGGTATAGATACGGTATATGTTACATCAGTGGTAAATGAAACAGGGAACGGGTTCTTCAGCTGATCTATGTCCTTGAGACTTCCACCAGTGCATTCATCAGTAAATCTGCTTCCCAGTGAGTGCTGAAAATTAAACAGCAGTCGCTTCCCACATTCAGTTTCCAGGATCCACCAAGTTAGGTATTCTCAGTCAGGGCAGCAGTGGGGCATTAGAGTTGAGTTTAACGTCCTGGGAAAGTAGGTTTGGGAAACCTACCATGATTGTCTTCCCATGTCCTCCCAGTGACTACGACTGGAAATGGTTGTGGGTTTGGTTTTGAGCCAAGATTAGCCTCCTATCACTGTCTGGCTAATCTCACATGTGAATGGCTGGTGAACCCTAGCAAAGGAGGCTATTGACCCTTGGCATCTTGGTGATGCCAATGCCCAGCGCAGGGCAGTGGGAGATAAGGGGAGCCATTGCTGGGCCTTTACCCTGACCTATTTTTCTCTTCCTCTATTTTCCCTCAGCAGTTCAGACTGACCCCCAGGAAGTCCTTAACACCTTGAGGCAATATGTCAAGCATTTCTTTGGCTGCCGGGAGTGCGCCACCTGTTTCGAAAAAATGGCAGAGAAATCCATGGATCAGATCAACAGCCTCAATGAGGCCATCTTGTGGCTGTGGTCTCAGCACAATGAGGTCAACAACAGGCTGGCAGGTGAGGGCACAGAGGCTTGACGCAATGTGCGTGTGTGTATCTGTGTATGTCGGAACGTCCAATTGTCTCAAAATGCGTAACACTTGCCAATTGCAGCATAGCAAGGCCCCTCAAACAGGAATTTGTTTCAGGCGATGTTACTTGAGATAAAAATATTAGCTGAGATAATGTAGAGAACTGAACTGCTCTTCTGGAAGATAATGTCATGGGATCTGTTACATTCATTTGAGAGGGCAGTTCGGTCCTCCATTTAGTGACGCATCTGAAAAATGGCACCTCTGACTGTGCAGCGCACCCTCGGCATGGCGCTCTCTCGGCATGGTGCGTTCCCTGGGCGGCACCTTCCCTGGGCGGCACCCTCTCAGAAGGAGTAGTACTTAGTTAGTAAGCAGTCATTTATTTTTTGCTTGAATCCCAACTGTCATGTAAATAAACGTTGTTATAATCAATTGTCACGAATATTTGTCAGCATAGGGCATTGCTGGCACTGTTACTGCCCCTGTACGCAGTGCAGTCGGGAGAGGGCATTGCTGGCACTGTTACTGCCCCTGTATGCAGTGCAGTCGGGAGAGGGCATTGCTGGCACTGTTACTGCCCCTGTATGCAGTGCAGTCGGGAGAGGGCATTGCTGGCACTGTTACTGCCCCTGTACACAGTGCAGTCGGGAGAGGGCATTGCTGGCACTGTTACTGCCCCTGTACACAGTGCAGTCGTGAATGGGCATTGCTGGCACTGTTACTGCCCCTGTACGCAGTGCAGTCGGGAGAGGGCATTGCTGGCACTGTTACTGCCCCTGTACGCAGTGCAGTCGGGAGAGGGCATTGCTGGCACTGTTACTGCCCCTGTACACAGTGCAGTCGGGAGAGGGCATTGCTGGCACTGTTACTGCCCCTGTACACAGTGCAGTCGTGAATGGGCATTGCTGGCACTGTTACTGCCCCTGTACACAGTGCAGTCGTGAATGGGCATTGCTGGCACTGTTACTGCCCCTGTACGCAGTGCAGTCGGGAGAGGGCATTGCTGGCACTGTTACTGCCCCTGTACGCAGTGCAGTCGGGAGAGGGCATTGCTGGCACTGTTACTGCCCCTGTACGCAGTGCAGTCGTGAATGGGCATTGCTGGCACTGTTACTGCCCCTGTACACAGTGCAGTCGGGAGAGGGCATTGCTGGCACTGTTACTGCCCCTGTACGCAGTGCAGTCGTGAATGGGCATTGCTGGCACTGTTACTGCCCCTGTACACAGTGCAGTCGGGAGAGGGCATTGCTGGCACTGTTACTGCCCCTGTACGCAGTGCAGTCGTGAATGGGCATTGCTGGCACTGTTACTGCCCCTGTACACAGTGCAGTCGGGAGAGGGCATTGCTGGCACTGTTACTGCCCCTGTATACAGTGCAGTCGTGAATGGGCATTGCTGGCACTGTTACTGCCCCTGTACGCAGTGCAGTCGGGAGAGGGCATTGCTGGCACTGTTACTGCCCCTGTACACAGTGCAGTCGGGAGAGGGCATTGCTGGCACTGTTACTGCCCCTGTACACAGTGCAGTCGTGAATGGGCATTGCTGGCACTGTTACTGCCCCTGTATACAGTGCTGTTACTACCCCTATATAGAATGTGATATTCTCTTGGTAAAGTGTTAAAATGTTTGCTCTTACTGCAAGCAGCAAGGGTTAATGCTGCTGCTCAGTTTTTCTGTTGCAAGTGGATGACTTGAGCTCCTTTTGGATCACTGAAGTGTTATTGAGGCCGGTGGCACCAATCTCGACCCAGGCTGCCGTGCATCTCCTGCAGCCTGCCTGAGCTTTGTGTTCGGAAGAGGGGAGAGGTGGCTGCTGAATGTGGCATGTAGAAGTGGCCTCTCCCTGGGGGGGGGGGTGTTGGAAGCGTGCCGTTTAACTCCAATCCTTCAGGGTCAACGAAGCATGAAATCCTACCATTTGTAAAGTGTCAGTACAATTAATTTGTCCCCCTCTCTTTTCAAAGTCACTAATGACAGTTGGGATCTTTGAGGGTTTTATTGGCCCGTATAGTGTCCTGAGGGAGCTGTTCTCAATCCTTTCACTTCAGGAACTAAATAGACAGCGGATTACACACCGAATGAAACAGTTTACATAGAGTTGATGTAAAACTGTTCCACTTGACTGACTGAGCTGTAATTCAAATCTTTTGCCAAAAGAAGCTTATACATCTGAAAAAAAGCTTTCTCTATTGTCGTTTACAAGCCATTTCAGAAAGTGAAGGTCTATTCGCTCCTGTATCAGCCTGTTTATTTACAGAGACACAGACAGACAGCCCAGAATGATAGCTAACCATCGCAGGTCAAATTACCAGGAAACATTTCACAAACCGGAGATGTATTCCTGGGAATTCAGAAGATTAAGGGGGGGTGACGTGATTGAGGTTTTCAAGGTATGGAAGGGGAACGGAGAGGATTGATGTAGAGAAACTATTTCAGCTGCTTGAGTAGGCTGGGACTAGGGTGCTTAGCCTAATAATGAGAGCCAGACTTGTGAAATCAGGAAAGAATTCAACAAGTGAGAGTTAAAGTTTGCAGCTCCCCTCCGCAAACAACAATTGATGCAAAATCAGTTTTAAATGACATTGATAGATTTTTGTTAACCAGAATCTATTGACTCCCCATTGACTGGGGAACAAATACGAGGTGTTCAGTATCCTCGCTAGTTTCTATGCTCCCCATTCTGATATTCAGTGAGGTTGGTCACCTTCATATTGTGTGTCCTCCATGCGACATCTCCCAGCAATGGCCTTTCCTTCCTCTCTCCAGTTCCCCCAAATACAGTCTATGACTACCAGCCCACCATGCGCCCTCTTTCCCCCACCAACACACAATGCCACCCGAGGCAGAGGACGAGTAAACATAGCAATAGGACAAAAATAGAGGTGCATTTGGAAACCAATTGAATCTGAAATGGTGCGGAGAAAAGAGAGCTGATTCCAATCACTCTGGCCAACATGAATACTCTTGCCCCTTCATATCTTACTTGATGCCCTGGATGACCAAGTGAAACCCCCTCAATATGATTTCCAGGCCAGTTGGGGATGGGCAATAAATGTTGGCCTAACCAGCAACATCCGCATCCCGTAACTGAATTTTTTTTTTTAATCCCGCGTCTCGTCCTGTTGCAGTGGCCGTCCTTTCCTGTCCTCCTGCCTGATTGCGTCATCTTTACCTGAAGCCACACCTCAGATGTGTGGGGTTGAAGGGGATAGGTGGGGGTACCAGTTGGACCTGTGACTGCTAATACGATGAATCAACACTCTCTTACCAACCTCTTAAGCTGATACTATTGTGCTAAATCTTTGTCAGAGGTGTCAGCTGGTAAATTAAATAAGTCAAAGATCGGTGCAGAGTTTTGTTCTTGTTCCTATCCAGCTCCCTCAGGCAGCACGTGATGGGATTGAAAGTGACTGACGCCTTTCATTGACGTGTTCAGTCAGGGTCACAGTACAGAGGAGGTCAAGTACAGCAGAGCGTAATTAAATATTCCTGGTGTTCTCTTATTTCCCGAGGACTCGAACTTGTCCAGTCTCATTTGCAACATGTTAACAAAATAAATGCTCTTGGTGAGAGGTCATTGCCAGTGCCGGGCTTTTAGTGATTGGTAGGTGGTGCCACACGTTTGCCATCCTGTCCGCCGTGTGAATTCTGTCAAAACCATTTCCTTGATGGTAAGGGAGTCCAGGGAAAAAAGAAGGGGGCATGATCTTCGAATTACAGCTGGGCCATTCTGGGGTGGTGTCTTGAAGCACTTGCTCACACGAAAGCTCGTGAAAGTCTGGAACTCTCTCTCTCTCTCTCTGACCCCCCCCCCCAAAAAAAAAGTGAGGCTTGGGGGAGAGGTCACGGTGCGAGGGTGGTCGGTATGGGGGGATTGGGGTGAGGTGGGGGGGGGGTAGATGGCTGGGAAGGTTAATTGAAAATTTCCAGATTAAGATCGATAGCTTTTTCTGAGAATTCTAAGGGGCTGAATAGTCACCTGCCGTTCTTGTGGTGATATGGGTGGCAGAAGTGGCAGGGCAGTGCTTTAATTCAGTGGGAGGAAAAGGCTATTGGGGCTGCTCTTCCCCAACCTCCACGCCCTCTCTACCCCATCCTGCGCCAAAGGCCTGGACATGTCTGTGTAGAGTTTGCACATTCTCCCTCTGTCTGCGTGGGTTTCCTCCGGGGGCTCCGATTTCCTCCCACAGTCCAAAGATGTGTGGGTTAGGTGCATTGGCCGTGCTGAATTGCCCCTTAGTGTCCTGGGATGTGCAGGATAGAGGGATTAGCAGGGTAAATATGTGGGTTACGGGGATAAGGCCTCGGTGGGATTGTTGTCGGTGCAGTCTCGATGGGCCGAATGGCCTCCTCCTGCGCTGTAGGGTTTCTATGAAACTCATTCTCTCCCTTATGGCTGGACAATGAGGCAATAGAAAGACCTAAAGAAGGCAAAACTGCCCACCGAGGGGTAAATCATGTCAAGCTTTACTTGCTTATTCATGTCCCGGGAGTAATTTTCCCCACATGTCCCCTCTTGTGAAGGGACGGAACTCCACCATCACCTTCCGACTGTACTTCAGCCAGGTGACCATCCTTAACATAACAATGTAAGATTGTCACTAAAATATTCAATATGGAATTTCAGAGTGCTGTGAATGTGGGAATCACTACCACAGATGTGTTTAAGGGAAACCTAGACAAGCATGTGAGGAAGAAGGGAATAGATGGTTACAATGAAAGATTTAAATAAGAAAAGGTGGAAGGAGGCTTTCATGAAGCATAACCGCCAGATGTAATGTTGGGCCAAATGTTTCTGTCCCTTGTATCTTGCGTAACTCTATATACTATCAGACTGCGCTTTGGGTATTAGCTGTCTGATGCTCACAGCAAAGCTCAATGCTGTCGAAATCCCAAAACAGACACATACGCGCACGCACACACACAGACACAGACAGAAACACACACACAAAAACAGACAGGCACACACACAAATGCAAACACACACACAGGTCCACGTGTACAGACACACACACATATGCAGACATGCACAAATGCAGACACACAGCCACAAACACAAGCACACAAATGCAAACACACTGACACATGCACATGAACACAGAAGCATACACATACACACAGAAAGACACACACACACACACATAATCATGGTACCTCAACCCCAAGTAAAATCAGTGCTTCCAACAGGCCGGTTAGGTTAAAATGACTTCCCCTCCATCCCAGCCTTTCTCTTGAAGTCCTGTCCAGCATACTAGGCCCAAGGAGACTTAGTTTCAAGGACCTGCGGGGAATAGAGAGGTCATGCCCTTGAAAAGCAAGCAACTGCCCAAAGAGATCATGAACTTTACTTTGAAGGTAACCTGTCAATGCAGCTGATGGGCTAAATGCAATGGCTTGTCAGTCGGCAAAGAACCATGACCCATCGCATTTGCATTGATTATTCAAATGCATCGCTGGGACTTGCAGTCTCTTGGCTCTCAGACTCCAGCTGCAACTGCACCTTGCTCCAGCAATTCCAGTTGGAGCAGGTTGGCTGTGTCTATTATTAATCCCTGTTAAATGCAAAAGACTTGTGCCCGTGAAAGGGTTCGTTTGGCCAGGGACCAAGGGAGTGATGCAAGACATCCAGTGTCGTGAAGGGTGTATTAGACTCTGGAGAGAAGGGAGCAGCTGTACCCTTGTCCCTTTGTAAAGGAAAGAGGGCTGGATTAAAGACTCTGGCGTGCAAGGAATGGATATAGGACATCATGTGTATTAGTAAATGGAATAGGACTGTTTATCAGAGAGTGGAAATGTGGGTCCCACAGGGTAATGGATTTATTCATGAGCATTAGCAAAATTCATGAGGAAGTTACAACTGAATAAAATGGGAATTGCATTGTTTTAAGAGGGAATTTTACACTTCTGAGTGCCACAATGAATTTCCCATTTGCCATTATTCCTGTTGCATGTTTTAATAATGCCCATACACATATATAAACACACACCGATATGTATTATGGATATATATGCACACATATATTTATATACACACATATCAACATTAGTGCACTCACACATATATGCACATATATATATATATACATACACACACGCACATATATATACACATGCACACATATACATTTACATTAACATGTACTGACTGCTCAATTGTGTAAGACACAGGCCAAGAAATTTTAGTGGGGCTCCCCCCTGTTACAAACTAGAATTTGAAGGGGAAGTTATGGCAGGAGACTGACGGAATTTCAGGACCCCAATCTGTAATTAGTCGTGAGCTAGAATTAATGTTGTCTGATGGGAGTGGGATGAGTTGCTGCAGGTAGTTCCAACCTACCTCAAGGTGGATTGATGCAATAAAGTTCAAAAATTATTGTGAAAAGTTACATTCATATACCACCTTCCACTGATGTCAAGATATCCCAAAGAGCTTTAGAACCAATGAAGCACTTTTTAAAAAAGTTTATTTATTAGTGTCACAAGTTATATTTTTCATTGAAACCAAATTTCACCATCTGCTGTGGTGAGATTTGAACCCGGGTCCCCAGGCGTTGCTTTGGGTTACAGGTCTTTGGGTTACGAGTCCAGTGACAATACCACTACACCACTGCCTCCCCAAAGTGTAGCCACTGTTGTGATATTGGGAAGCGCTGCAGCCAATTTGCACACAGCAAGCTTCTACTAGCAGTAATGTGATCAGACTGGGTGATTTGTCTTAGTGATGTTGGTTGTAGGATAAATATTCGAGCAGGACATCAGGGAGGGCGGAGGGCCCCCCCTGCCTCCTTTAAGATACTACCATCTACATGAAAGGTCAGACAGGACTTCAATTTAACTGCTCCTACAAAAGACTGTGGGTGCAATTTTTCTGTCCCACCCACTGCGGGAATCGTAGCAGGCGGGACAGAAAATTTGGCAGACCATTGAAAGGTCTTGTTGACCTCGGGCAGGAATTTCCGGTATTGGGGCATGCATGGCTGGGAAATCCTGCCCTACACCTCAGACGGTGCAGCACTCTCTTACTACAGTGTCAGCCTGAGATCCTGTCCTTCTCTGGAGTATGACTTCAACCCACAGTCTTCTAGTGAACAAAATGTTATCCATTGAGCCACAACTGGGATTTGAGCAAGTACCCAATCTCATGTAATGCCAGCTAAAGGTGCGTGGGTGCTGCCAAGCCAAGGGACACTCGCTGTGCATGGTATCCAGGGAAATTAAAGGGCAATTTGCTGCCAGGCTTGTGACTAAAGCAGAAACTGTGTCAGTTTTGAAGGTTAGATTCAGTAAGAGGGGTAAAGAGTATAGGGACATGGGAACAGTGTGAATAATTGTGTTTAGGAATATTTGCTCACAAATGCTGACACAGACTGGTTGGAACAAATAGCCTGTCTCTGTGATATAACATATACTTAATTCTATGTTTGCGCATTTGCTGCATTAATAATACAAGCTTTCATTGACAAGACCTACTGCTGAAAACACTGGTCTTTTAAATGCTAGGAGCTGCGACGGATTCTATACAATAGTCGGAAACCACAGAGCCTTTTGTTGAAAGTCCAAAGTATTGTGGAGTTGTAAGCAGCAGATGGCTTAGATGAACAAGCAGTCAAGTGGCCTGTGTGATTGGAAACTCGTGGCTTGCTGTCCAGGCTGGTAACCCATTAATGAAGTGTCCAGTCAATTTGCCTTGTTAGCAGTAGAGCTTTTAACTGTTCAGCCATCCATCAAGGGGCTCAGAACAGTTGAGCTCCAAAGTCTCAGCAGACTCACTATCCCTGAGTCCATCACTACAGCTTGTTATCTGGCAATGTCCCAAGCGCCACATTACCGTGAGGGTCAGCTGTCGCTGCATTGTCTACTTGTCCCTCTGTCTGCACCATCGGATGTTATGGTAATCCAAATATATTGACTGACAAAGGGCTTGATCAATTTCTAAAATGTTTAACTTGGGGACTGGTGACAGGATTCACCCGGGCAGAGACCTCCGCTTCCCTCAAAAGGTATTGCAGCAAGGGACAGAGTATGATGGCACAGTGGTGTATCCTGTTTTGGTGAGGAAGACATCATGATATTGGAACACCGCTTTTGAGTCTGGTATCCACTTACAGAGTGGGCACTCTACCAGATCGACTGCCAGCCCCTTGCCATCACTTCAACTGGCATATGTGATCCAAAAACCTGTATGTTTCAATGCCATCCAAATATCAGGTTATTCCAATATTGTTCAAGAGCTAATGGGACATTTGGGGTGGAATTCTCCCAAAAAAGTTCTAAGTGTCGACATCACATGAAAACTGGAGTAATTCACGCTGGTTTTTTCAGTGGGAGTTCACACTAGAGTCTCTCACACTAGAGTCTCTCGCACTCTGTGCACTGCAGAGGCCACCAGCATGAATATCATTAAATTTCATGGGGTGGGGCCTATTCACACTGGAGAGGCTGAAGCCAGCGGGCCTCTGCGCATGTGACCCCGAACTGTCAGCCTCCCATAGTGCTGTCCCCCCACAGCCCGATCATGGCCTCCCCCTCCCCCCCCCCCCCCCCGACTGACTGCCTGCCCCAATCGCTGGCCACTCTCCAGCTCCCATCAATCGCAATGAGAGTGGAAGCGGGGCCCCCACTGATCGTTCCTTGGCCCCACCCCATTGGCACTGCCCTATGTGTGATGGACAGTGCCAAGGTGCCCCCTGGGCATGGACTCTTTGCCCCTTGGGCAGTGCCAGGGTGCACAGGCTGGCACTGCCAGGGTGTCCATTCCCAGGGGGCACAGCCCCCCCTTCACTCTAGCAGGGTCATCCCGCCAGTTCCCAAAAGTGGAGAGTTAGCCTGAACACCGCTGGAGTGAAATACTCCTGGCGGGTTGGGAGATGCTAGCTGGCCTGGAGAATTCAGTCCCGGGCCCATTAATAGCGTTTAAATCGTATGTAAAATACTATTTAAATGCTAACCCCGCCTCCCAGCCAATTTCCGGCACTGCGCAGATACCGCCGGATATCCAGGCCTGGGAGACACAAGCGCGGCGCGAATGCTCGTGGGGATCCTGTGAATCGGCCAACGCGCGATTCTCCCGGCCTGCTATGCTAAAATATTAGCACGGCGGGAAAGGAGAATCACCCCCTTGGCATCTCTGATATTAAATGGGAAATGAAGAAGGTTGCCACTTCACACTTCGCAGCAATTCCACTTTTACTATGGGTTTTGACACTTTAAATCCTGCTTCACACCCATACCACTTATACTTTATCTCCATGCATTGGTGAATCCATTTTATGTGAATAAAATTCCAATTTTAATAAAATTGGTTATTTTTATCTGCTTTAATAGCATTTTTTATGAGATTGTGGGCATCACTGGCTAGGCCAGTGTTTAACTGCTCTTCCCTAATTGCCCTCAAGAAGGTGGTGGTGAGCTGTCCTAATGGACCGCTGCAGTCCATGAGTTGTACGTACACCCACAGTGCTGTTAGGGAATTCCTGTATTTTGATCCAGTGACAGTGAAGTAATGGCGATATGTTTCCAACTCAGGATGGTGTGGGGCTCGGTTGGGAAATTCTAGGTGGTGGTGTCTCGGGTATCTGCTGCCCTTGTCCTTCTAGATGGTAGCGGCCGTGGGTTTGGAAGGTGCTGTCGAAGGGGCCTAAAGACTCTCTAATAACATATTCTTAGAAACTATACCTTTCAAAACCATCTGTTCCTGCATTTTTATTCCTGGGTTGTTAACTTTAAGACTGATATCCAGCCTTTTATAGAGAGGAATTTTAACATAATTTGTGCTGTGCTAGCTACCAACAGGTAAGCCAAATCCAGACATCATTGAAAAAATACTTGCCTGTATGTGAAGCCAGGAGTGGTTCTCCCAGCTCCTTTGCAGGTATATCCACCCCAGTACTGCAATTTGTGGGAGCTTGCTGTGCACCACAGCTACCTTTCCCACATTACAACAGTGATTACACTTCAAAAGTACTTCATCGGCTATAAAGCGCCGTGGAGTTTTGTGCTGTTGAGAAAGGCACTGTATAAACTCAAGTTCACGATTTCTCTTTCCGATCAGCAGCCGCCATTGGTTGTGGGTAAGTCACTCTTTAAGAGAATGGGAAATATCTCAGGGTTGGCGTTGATCATGGACCTTGACCGGCACATTAAAAGAGAAGGGGTGGATAGATGGGAGAAGGGGAGGGTGATTCAACAGATCAGCAATCAGTTCAATTAAGTTCATAGCTATTTAAAGGACATGCCCCAGCGACAAGGGGTTGAGGTTCGGGAAGACTGCAGTACGTATTGGATACAGCTCTCAGCATAAGTCTTGTGGTGTGAGACGGAAGCCCACTTGGCACCCAACTGATCAAAGTCCATTTAAAGTTGAGCAATGGAGGGAGACCATTTATTCCGTCAACCCTGGCTATATTTGAGACCAACCCTAGGCGAACCAGGGAGCCTGAGTTCTTGGATAGAATTACTAAATCTACAGCACAGAGGCAGGCCATGCGGCCCAACTGGACCGTGTCAGTGTTTGCCGTACACACTAGCCTGTTGCCTCATCTTAGCCTGTCCCTTTATCACTGTAGTCCCTCCCCTTATTCTGTCAATACTATTGGCTTCAACCACATTACATTCACACCACTCTCTATGTAAAAGTACACATAATCGAACATGATCATAGTTTGTAAACTTCTGTTAGGTATTTTCTTAGTCTTTTTCCAGAGGGAAGTGTTACAGCAGCCTCTTCTGTGTTTCCTGATGCTCTCAATGCTGGTGACATCTTTATAATTTTTAGTTTTAGTTTTCCCAAAGCGCGAATATTTTTTTTTGCAGTATGGAGAAGCAGAACTCCAAACAATACTCAATGTTGTCTAACCATGATGTTGATATATTTGACAGTGTAAGAAGTTTAACAACACCAGGTTAAAGTCCAACAGGTTTATTTGGTAGCAAAAGCCACACAAGCTTTCGGAGCTCTAAGCCCCTTCTTCAGGTGAGTGGGAATTCTGTTCACAAACAGAGCTTATAAAGACACAGACTCAATTTACATGAATAATGGTTGGAATGCGAATACTTACAACTAATCAAGTCTTTAAGAAACAAAACAATGGGTTTCTTAAAAACAATGTTTTGTTTCTTAAAGACTTGATTAGTTGTAAGTATTCGCATTCCAACCATTATTCATGTAAATTGAGTCTGTGTCTTTATAAGCTCTGTTTGTGAACAGAATTCCCACTCACCTGAAGAAGGGGCTTAGAGCTCCGAAAGCTTGTGTGGCTTTTGCTACCAAATAAACCTGTTGGACTTTAACCTGGTGTTGTTAAACTTCTTACTGTGTTTACCCCAGTCCAACGCCGGCATCTCCACATCATATTTGACAGTACCAGCCTGCAACATTGTAGCCTCTGAATTTTACATTGTATATTCAGTTGACTCTTTCTCATTCTGTCCCCTCAGGTGCACAAAGTGAGGATCCAAGATTCCCAAAGCTGCAGTGGCCACCTTCGGACATGTGTGTAGAATGTCACAGTGTAGTCAATGGAGCGCACCTGTGGGTTACGGATGAGGTGCTGAAATTTCTCAAGGTGCATTATTCTCCACAGAACATGGACTACAGTTACCTGGAGGGGTTGCAGGAACTACTGAAGAAACAGAACCCGAAGGAAAGAACCCAGCAGGAACAACAGGAAGTTGGCCTGGAAGAAGGTGAAAGAGATAGAGGCATTGAAGAGGCTGAGAGAGAAAGAAGAAATGAGCAAGCACCAGTAACAAATGAGGAACAGCGGGACATCTCCATAGCCATTCAAGGGATTAGAAGGGATGCGAGTCAAAGGAGGACATTCATTAGGAGGAGGCACGTTCGCAGGGGAGAAGAAGAAGATATTGTGGATTTAGACTTGTTTGTGAATGAGCAATACGGAAGGCAAGCTTTGAAGGAGAATGCTGAAAACAGGAGAGGCAGCCTGGTGAATGATGGGGTCTACAGGCTACAGATGCACCTGCAGTCCATTGATGACTCTGAGTCACTTGACTATGCTGTGCTCCAGTCGAGGCTGCAGAAGCGAGGGATTGGGAATGGGCACCTTGTAGCTATAGCCGAGGGCAAGAGGAAGAATTGGCTGCATCTGCTGGGGATGAACCTCTCGCGCACGGATATCAGCTTGTGCATTCTGCTGTACTTCCTGTCCTCTCTGTGTCTGCTCTCCATGTATCTCTACTTCAAATCCAGGTTCCGTTGGCGGAAATGGAAAACTAGGTTTGCGTCTGCTTGATCCGGGGCTAAATGTAGCACGGAGAGAAATGATGGAATGAAAACATGGTCTATGTAGGACACAGGAGTGCAATGCTTTTTCTTTTCCCTCGCTTTATTAGCTCTTTATACTTAAAGAAGCCTTTGACTTATGAATAACTTGGAGTGTCAGTTACCCGTATTTGGGATAAACACTGTTCCTTATGGATCACTTACAAACATACAATTCTGGTCATATTTTGTTATAAAGTAAGGCCTACCCCAGCTTTAGCACATTTCTATCTAAATCCTATTTCCCAACGAAGCAAAACATGATCTGTCTCCCCAATAATGTTCCACTGCTGTTTGAGAAACCGCTTTCGTACACTAGAATTAATTTGATGCTTAACCTTGACAAATTAATCAAAATTAGGTGAACCTCTTGCGCCTGTCTGAAAATGGATGGGGAAGGTCAGAATTTACTGTTTCTTTGTCCTGGCATATTGGATGACCTCGGATGAAGGTTGAAGGGGATGTTGGGTAAGGAGGGAAACTGGCCAAATTTCTGCCCTGGAACAGGTAGGTTCTGTCCTGTGATAGTCAGTCCCCCTTATTGGTGGCAGAGTAACTAGGGAACATCACTCTCCAAACTCTGGTAAACTGTACTTTATCAAGTGATGACTTTTGAAATATTTCTAACCAAGATATCTTCTTATCTCTGCTCAAAAGTAGAGTGAACTGGGTAGATACCTCCACATACATGGTATTTTTGATACTCCTAATTTCACATCACTGGGTGCTTTCCTTGAGAGGCGCTTTCACACAACTAGCTCAATTCAGAGGCCAGTACATCCTCACTGACTGCAGATTACTCAACTGTGCTCAATAATATTTGGTAGATATCAAGATTTCCCAGCGGGTGGGGGAGAGAATGAATTTTCCTTCCTTTTGGAGAGACCGCGTTTTTGCCTGAAGAGCATTAAGTCCTAGCTGCCAGCAAGCTAAGGTTGTAGGAAATATTGGACCTATAAATAAGGCATAGACCATAGAATTCCTACAGTGAAGAAGGAGGCCATTCGGCCCATCGAGTCTGCACTGACCACAATCCCACCCAACCTCCATCCCCACGTATTTACCCTGCTAGTCCCACTGGCTATGGTAAATTGCCCCTTAGTGTCAATCAACCTAACCTGCACATCTTTGGACTTTGGCACCACTTGCAAAGAGGTTTTTTTTATAATGTTGTATAAATCTGGCTGAGATTGTCATGTCATTCATATGGATACAAGAACTTGCCAGCAGCAAACGCAGCAGATCCCATGGCAATATTCGAGGAAGTGCAGTGGAGTTCTCCTTGACCTACATTACTAAAACAAATGATCTGGTCATTTTCTCATCGCTGCTGTGGGATCTTGTGGTGCACAAGTGGTGGATAAATCCCCAGGACCGGACAGGGTATTCCCACGGACCTTGAGGGAAGCTAGTGTTGAACTTGCAGGGGCCCTGGCAGACATATTTAAAATGTCAGTATTCACGGGGGAGGTGCCGGATGATTGGAGGGTGGCTCATGTTGTTCCGTTGTTTAAAAAAGGTTCCAAAAGAAATCCGGGAAATTATAGGCCAGTAAGTTTGATGTCGGTGGTGGGCAAGTTATTGGAAGGTGTGATAAGGGATAGGATCTACAAATATTTGGATAGACAGGGACTTATTAGGGAGAGTCAACATGGCTTTGTGCGTGGTAGGTCATGTTTGACCAATCTATTTGAGTTTTTCGAGGAGGTTACCAGGAAAGTGGATGAAGGGAAGGCGGTGGATGTTGTCTACCTGGATTTCAGCAAGGCCTTTGACAAGGTCCCTCATGGGAGGTTAGTTAGGAAGGTTCAGTCGCTGGGTATACATGGGGAGGTAGTAAATTGGATTAGACACTGGCTCAATGGAAGAAGCCAGAGAGTGGTTGTGGAGGATTGCTTCTCTGAGTGGGGGCCTGTGACTAGTGGTGTGCCGCAGGGATCAGTGTTGGGTCCATTGTTGTTTGTCATCTATATCAATGATCTGGATGATAATGTGGTAAATTGGATCAGCAAGTTTGCTGATGATACAAAGATTGGAGGTGTAGTGGACAGTGAGGAAGGTTTTCAAAGCTTGCAGAGGGATTTGGACCAGCTAGAAAAATGGGCTGAAAAATGGCAAATGGAATTTAACGCAGACAAGTGTGAGATATTGCACTTTGGAAGGACAAACCAAAGAAGAACGTATAGGTTAAATGGTCGGACTCTGAAGAGTGCAGTTGAACAGAAGGATCTGGGAATACAAGTACAGAATTCCCTAAAAGTGATGTCACCGGTGGATAGGGTTGTAAAGAGTGCCTTTGGTACATTGGCCTTTTAAAATCGGAGTATCGAGTATAAAAGTTGGAGTGTTATGGTAAGGTTATATGATGATGTGGAGATGCCGGCGTTGGACTGGGGTAAACACAGTAAGAAGTTTAACAACACCAGGTTAAAGTCCAACAGGTTTATTTGGCTTTTGCTACCAAATAAACCTGTTGGACTTTAACCTGGTGGTGTTAAACTTCTTACAAGGTTATATAAGGCATTGGTGAGGCCGAATTTAGAGTATTGTGTACAGTTTTGGTCACCTAGTTACAGGAAGGATGTAAATAAGGTTGAAAGAGTGCAGAGAAGGTTCACAAGGATGTTGCCAGGACTTGAGAAGCTGAGTTACAGAGAGAGATTGAATAGGTTGGGACTTTATTCCCTGGAGCGTAGAAGAATGAGGGGAGATTTGATAGAGGTGTACAAGATTTGATGGGTATAGATAGAGTGAATGCAAGCAGGCTTTTTCCACTGAGGCTAGGGGAGAAAAAAACCAGAGGGCATGGGCTAAGGGTGAAAGGAGAAAAGTTTAAAGGGAATATTAGGGGGGGCTTCTTCACGCAGAGAGTGGTGGGAGTGTGGAATGAGCTACCGGATAAAGTGGCAAATGCAGGGTCACTTTTAACATTTAAGAAAAACTTGGACAGGTTCATGGATGAGAGGGGCGTGGAGGGATATGGTCCAAGTGCAGATCAGTGGGACGAGGCAAAAAATGGTTCGGCACAGACAAGAAGGGCCAAAAGGCCTGTTTCTGAGCTGTAATTTTCTATGGTTCTAAATTGGCTGTCAGGTCTTCTGACATTAAAACAATGGGTGGGACTTTACAGCCTCATTCGAGCGAGACTGGGAATTCCTGCCTAAGGTCAACGGACATTTCCAATTCCGTGGCGGGTGAGGCAGCAGAATTCTGGTGAAAGACTTTACTTCAAAGAGAGCTTCACTCGCTAAAAACATTTTGGGATGCCCTGAAGTTACCAAAAGTATGACTGTAAAAATTGTAAATTTTCACTTATGAAAAATGTTAAGGTGCAGTCAAAAATGGATTTAATGCTTCTCCAGCTCCCAAAAAGTGTTTGTCAAATACTTTTCAGTGCAGGGAGTGCCCACATCGGGACAGAAGACTAAGCCAAGGATGGACTCCCCCTCACTCACTGGCTTCCTGCTGCCACCACCACCCCCACTACCACCACCACCTTCCTGCTGCCCCCCCAACCTCCCACAACATGTGCTGAGAGCAGCTGCGACCATCCACAAATTGACTGAGGCGACACAACTTAAAGATCCTTTCCCTTCCTTTCAAGTGAAAGCCTTGTGCTTTGGGGCTCAGCATATCCCTGTTCAGATATTAAACTGCTTCAGCAGATGCTGGAAAAGAACAAGAACGGCCTGGGCACCTGTAAAACGGGGAGGGGGAACCTGCTGCTGAACTTTGAGTGATCAGTTATTATTCACGCCACTGCTTCTTTCACAATGATCAATGAATTTGAAAAGAATTCTGGCATCTCTTTTTCCCCCACTATTATTTGTGGGCGTCAGTAATCGATCAAGGCAGCATGTCGAGGGCTTTCACTTGCCTACCTGAGAGACATGTTGAACACAAGTGCTGGGTGTAGGTAGGGGGTGATGTTAAAGGATTTATATTTAAAAATGAAAATGGTTGAGCCTTTCCCCTGTGGACTCCTGTTGCTATTTTTGCCTCCACCCTTCCCCCTCATGAAACTGGTTGGAGAAGTGGCTTCACAGCCAGGCATTAACCTCTCTGCTGAACAGAGACACTGGGCAGCATCTTCTGGCCGTTCATGCCAGCGGGATGTTTGGGTCCCGCTGCAGGGAATAGAGATTTGGCTGAGTGCCGGATTCTCCATCCTCGCTGGCAGCGGCAGTGGGGCGTGAACGGCCGATATGATCACGGCCACTGGGTGGCAGGAATTGGACGAGCGTGGAAACCAAATTTGGCATGATAGAAAACGTCATATTCCTGCCGGCAGGAAATTACCTTGGAATTTTGGGCTCCTAATTCGGATGGCAGATAAATGATGGGTCACGTTTTCTGCCAATCTATATTGGGGGCCACATTTGCATTTATTTGCGCCTCATGAATGCTCATTAAAAGCGCTAGCTGACTGGAATTACCTTCCTCTACCAGATTCAGTGCCTCGCCAGCAGATAATTAAATTGTCCTTTTCTGGGTTGTATACAAGGGGCACGAACAGGCGAACTTCACTTCATCAACGACTTTGAGGCCCATAGATGTTGCTTTTTCCTTCTCGTGGACTTTGCATAAGTCCATACAAGTGCAGTTATCAAACGTTGCACTGTGGGGGTGAAGGGGTAGAGGTAGGGTAGAATGATGGAGTGAAGGCTGGATAGGGGTGACAGGCTTACAGGGGAAGAGTGGGAGAAGGACCAGGGATGGGGGTTGTGGAGCTAATGTCCAGGTAAGGTGAAAGCTGGGGGTCAGTTGTTTTGAGGGTGTGATATTAAGAGGAGAACGCAAGATACTGGTGATGGGAGGGGAACAGTCAAAGTCAGAAGTGGGGAGTAGCATACGGTAAGGTGGCAGGATCAGGGTGAAAGTCTGGTAGGTGAAGGTCTCCTAGGTCGGGGTCACGGATGGGGATTTGATTTGATTTGATTTATTATTGTCTCATTGTATTAGTATACAATGAAAAGTATTGTTTCTTGCATGCTATACAGACAAAACATACCATACATAGAGAAGGAAAGAAGTGCAGAATGTAGTGTTACAGTCATAGCTAGGGTGTAGAGAAGGCTCAACTTAATGCGAAGTCGGTCTATTCAAAAGTCTGATGGCAGCAGGGAAGAAGCTGTTTTTGAGTCAGTTGGTATGTGATCTCAGACTTTTGTATCTTTTTCCCGATGGAAGAAGGTGGAAGAGAGTATGTCCAGGGTGCGTGGGGTCCTTGATTATGCTGGCTGCTTTGCCGAGGCAGCGGGAAGTGTAGACAGAGTCAATGGATAGGAGGCTGGCTTGCATGATGGATTGGGCTACATTCAGAACCTTTTGTAGTTTCTTGCGGTCTTGGACAGAGTAGGAGCCATACCAAGCTGTGATGCAACCAGAAAGAATACTTTCTGTGGTGCATCTGTAGAAGTTAGTGAGAGTTGTAACAGACATGCCAAATTTCTTTAGTCTCCTGAGAAAGTAGAGGCATTGGTGGGCTTTCTTAACTATAGTGTCCGCGTGGAGGGACCAGGACAGGTTGTTGGTGATCTGGGCACCTAGAAAACTTGAAGCTCTTGACCATTTCTACTTCATCCCCATTGAGGGCATGCCCTCCACTACGCTTCCTGAAGTCGATGACTATCTCCTTCATTTTGTTGACATTAATGGAGAGATTATTATTGTCTCACCAGCTCACCAGATTCTCTATCTCTTTCCTGTACTCTGTGCGTTGGATCTCAAACAATGACGAGACAATCAGCAAACTTGAAAATCGAGTTGGAGGGGAATTTAGCCATACAGTCATAGATGTATAAGGAGTACAATAGGGGTCTGAGGACAAAGCCTTGGGCACCGGTGTTGAGGATGATCGTGGAGGAGGTGTTGTTGCCTATCCTTGAGTCTGTGGGTTAGGAAGTTCAGGATCAGTTTCAGAGGGAGGAGCTGAGCCCCAGGTGGCTCGAATAAAGAGAGCTCGAGAGGTCAGGGTTAGCAGGAGGGTGGTAATAGGTGTCAGCTCTGAGGGGAGGAATAGCATGTGAAGGTGGATTTAAATAGGATACAGGGTAATGGGGACGAGGTTCAAGGGTGAAAAAAGGGGAGCGGAATGGTGATATTGGGTGGGTCTATGGTGATGGGGGAAATTGGGAGTGACGGGGAAGGGTAGAAGATGATGGAGCAAGTTTGAAAGGTGACGCAATTTTCCAAATTGCCCTTGACCACATAGTTAGTCAGTGAGATCCCTCGAGGTGGGAGGAGTTCAAGGTCAGCACAAGTGACCAACTAAAGTGACACATTAATAATTATGGGGCAACTGGGTGTCACAGATGCTCACTTATGTTCTCTGCTCGATGGTGAAGCCCACACAGCAGCAGGCTGACTCATGAGTCTCATAACATTGAGATCCCAGTAAGGTATGGAACTGCCGTTCATTCTGTGCTGTTTGCCATCAGCTGCAGTCAGAGGTGGGGATACATCCAAGGTGCACAGCAGCTGGAGGGCAGCCAACTCAGGACTCCAAAACTCCACCCTCCTGGGTGAATGGTCACAAATCATGCAGTTAGTCTATCGATGTTGCTGAGGCAGTGTTCCCACTATGGAGTCCCGATGGTAGTGGAGACCAGTGGAAAAGCGTCCATGTGACTCTTCCTACACAGGGCTCTCATCACCCTCATCAAAGAGCACAGTCTCTATACATATTCATGAATGAACGGGAGGAACTCCCATCTCTGGTCCTCCAGGATGCCCTTTACCTGAAAGGGGTGGGATGGGGGTGCCATGTCTAGACAGAGGCCAAGTGAAGAGCTTACTGTTTGCCTGTCGGCTTTGAGATGAAGAGAAATGTGTAAAGGACATTCTCACTACGTGTATCACTTCAATTCATTCACTTGTCCACTGAGGTGTCAAAGTTGCAGGCTGCAGGCAACCCTGCCTTGGTAATGGCTCTCATCCAGGTGAGAGGAAGGTGGGCCTATCTCATTTAGCACAGGGCCATGAGGAGCAAAGATCTGAACAGCAACAGACAGCAGAACGTCAGTAAGGCCAAGAGGCTGGCGAACATGGACCACAGTGAGCATTGGCCTGACCATGTCTGAGATGAATGAAAGGCAATGCCAGAACTGCCTTCATATGTCCCAGGATATTGTTGCTCACATCTCTGAGCTTCTCCAGTATGAGCTGCCACTGTAAGGACTCTGAAGGAGTATTATCAAACAGTATGAAGCAATTGGCTCGCAATGAGTCAATGTGCTTCCAAGTGCCCTTTAAACATGGTGTCAGGACCTCTGACCCACATGAGGGAAAGGCAAGTTGGGCAACCTCCTGCCCGCCTCGGCCCATGATTCACTGCTGATTTCCCCATTGCAGCATAATGAAGGAGCTGAAAAGTGAGCACGTGGTTTCAACCGCTCCGCCACTCGGCAGGAATCACTTTCCCGCCCACCACCCGACTTAGTCTCCAGAATGGAAAATTGGTCCAAAGGTGTGTGCAACACCATGCTGCAGACTTGTACTCATTTAATGCTTCCTACATTAAGACAGTGACTGCACTTCAGAAAGTTACTTAATTGATTATGAAGGTGCTTTGGGACACACTGAGGTATTAATGGATTTTTATCTCTTTTTAAACCGCGAGGGCTCTAGGCCATGCCAGTGACACACATCCTGCAGCAGTAAAGCTGTGTTTTTACAGCAGATGCATGCCATTCATGTATTTGGTGATCTTATTCCACTCTGCGCATTATTTCTTGGTAGGGCTATCAAACAATCAGCTGTTTGGGCAGTTTTTTCACCCAGTTTTAATTGCTCAAGTTAACCGCCCCCCCCCCCCCCCCCCCCCCTTGCTCCTACGCAGTTAGATTCAAATACAAACCAGCCATGGGAATGGGGCAGTTAATGTTTCAGGTGTGATCCTTCTTCCAGTCTCCCGTGGATCATTAAAGGGAACTCCCCCCCCCACCCCTCCTCCTCTCTCTCTTTTAAACTCACCAGCTCCATATGCCAACCTTCTCTGTGTGCTTATTTCCATGATATGGAGATGCCGGCGTTGGACTGGGGTACAGTAAGAAGTCTCACAACACCAGGTTAAAGTCCAACAGGTATATTTGGTAGTACAAACCACTAGCTTTCAGACCAGATAAAAGGCTCTTTGACTGGGCAGGGCTGTAGGAGGTCATGTGACAAAACTTCACAAGAATGCATCCAGTCAAGAGTTGGCAACCCTAGACCCCACCGCTCATAGTTTTCCTGGGCTCATCTGAGGATTTCATAAAGTTTCATAGAGTCCCTACAGTGCAGAAGGAGGCCATTCGGCCATCGAGTCTGCACTGACAACAATCCCACCCAGGCCCGATTCACATATCCCCACATATCTACCCTGTTAATCCCCTGATACTAAGAGGCAATTTAGCATGGCCAATTAACCTAACTCGCACACATTTGGACTGTGGGAGGAAACCACTCAGACACAGGAGAATGTGCAGACTCCACACAGATGGTGACCTGAGGTCACAATTGAACCTGGGTCCCTGGCGCTGTGAGGCAGCAGTGCCAACCACAGCACCACCATGCCACCCTGAGACTGTTTAATTAAAAGACTGAAAGCTCTCTGTGGTAGTGACTATCTGATTAATCCCACTTCCCTGCCGTTTCTTTGCAAGTCCTTCATGTCCATTCTCTTTTGAAGGTTACCACTGGATCAGTTCCCACCACCTTTTCAATCCAAATCTTAGCCATGCATTCTACATCATTCTTTCCGCTGCCACTAACAAGGGTTGCCAACTGCAAGGAAATGAATCCCTGGAGGTTTCATTGTATAACTTGCCCTTTCCTATGCCAATTGGAAAACAGAAAAATTAATTACCTAATTGGATGATATTTGACTGTCAACCAAACAAATCCCCACCACCACGCCATTTTCAATATTTTTATATCCGGTTAAAAAAAAGTTTAAAGAAGATGACAACCGGAATTTTCCAACCCTTCCCGCTGGTGGAACCTTGTGAGTCCTGCCATAGGTGACACCCCCCCATGGCAGATTCCCCAGTGGTACAGCTAATGAGAAACACAAGTGGCCATTGACTTCAATGAGACTGCAAGATCCCACCAGCAGCCAATGACAAGCCACTTCCACCATTGGAAAACCCGTCCTTCCGAGGGGGGCCAGACTAGAAAATTCCAGCCGACAGGAACTATCTTCTTTCACCGTCCCGATGATTTTTCTCCAGGGTTACGCACAGCAGTGTCTGGGAGATTTGTATTCAATCCTGGAGAGTTGTGACCCAACAACTAACACCTTGCCCCCAGAAAAAGAATGAAATCCTTAGTGCCGGCGCATTTACAGAGATAAAACGTGTTGGGAGCATCATTCCTGGAATTACTTACAGATAGCAGAAGCCCTAGAAATTTCTGCCCACCAGATGACAGAACAGGGAGTGGAACTGGGAGGAGAGTGTACAGTAAATCTTCCACTGCCATCTACAAGTGATTGCCTGCCTAGGCAAACCTTGCTTTGCTAGCAGAAAGTATGTGAGAATGCTGAGCTCTCCCTGCAAGGGAGAGTGGAACTGTAGCAGTGGCTTTTGACGTTTAATTTACTTTTTGAAAGTAAAGTGGGTGGAGGATTAGCTCAAATTCTGTCATGAAAGATGATTTGCAGGACACACAAGTGCCATTCCTCATTCCACATCCTACTCACTTGCTTGGAGCGCAGCCTAGCAATGTCCTGGCATTACTTACTCGTGCGTGCTCTGAATGTGGTTTCCCTACAGCCTGTCACTCAAGGCTGTGCTCCTACACAGTGTGCAGGATACAGAGTATTCAAGGATGGATGAAGGAGAGGATTATTACCTTACCCACAGGAGTGGGATCTTGGGCCCTCCTGGAATTTTACACTAGATGTTCCATCTGTGGTTAAAATTAAAGTTTAAAGTTTATTTATTAGTGTCACAGGTAGGCTTACATCAACACTGCTATGAAGTTACTGTGAAAATCCCCTAGTCGCCACACTCTGGCACCTGTTCGGGTACACTGAGAGAGAATTTAGCATGGTCAATCCACCTAACCAGCACGTCTTTCGGACTGTGAGAGGAAACCGGAGCACCCAGAGGAAACCACGCACAAGGGGACAATGTACAGACTCCGCACAGATAGTCACCCATGCCGGGAATCGAAACTGGGTCCTTGCCGTAGTGAGGCAGCAGTGCCAACCACAGGGCTGCCCCCATGGTTGGTCATTCTAGTCTTAAATCATCTTCTTCGTCCAGTTGATCTTATTCCAGCAGATAGAGTTGCTGTAGTCCCTCCTGCTGTAAGTTTTGCTTTTAATCCCAAATTTTCCCCAACCATGATAGTTGTTAGATCATAATAGAGAGTGAGTAAGGTGGATGATAGCAGGTCAACTACCCATTATACCCCCCTCCCACACATACACCGCCCCCCCCTCCCACCCCCTCAGATGTTGCTTGCCATTGATTTCAGTGGAGAGGGAAACCAGGCAGAGTGGTGTCATGGGTAATCGATCCGTTTATCATCGGCACTAAACCAAGTTAAAATCGACACCTCAGGCTTTTGTTGCTCTCTCGTAATTTTGACAACGCGTTACCAAGCAGCAAGGTGGTAAACGTGGCAACAGTATCGTGCAGGATGCAGAGGCGTGGCAGCAGGATTCCTTTAGCAAGACAGCTGGAGGCATCTGTGTGCTGAGCAGTAATGATTAGCTGTGGAGCCTCGTCCTCTGGGATCCGCAGTGACACTGCTCCAAACTAATTTAATTAAGGGTTCTTGACAACCAGACAACAGGGCACTCTCAGCTTTTCTTCGACAGTTGCCTAATGCCGCTACTAGAATTCATTAAAGGATCACGTTAAAAAACACAACAGTTAACACAACACTTTGCCTTAAAGCTCACAGGCAACATAGCATGGTACATGTCCCAGTGCTTTGCACTGATAGTTTGTTTATTTATTAGTGTCACAAGCAAGCTTACCTTAACACTGCAATGGAGTTACTGTGAAAATCCCCTAGTCGCCACACTCCTGCACCTGTTCGGGTACACTGAGGGAGAATTTAGCATGGCCAATGCACCTAATCTGCACATCTTTCAGATTATGAGAGGAAACCCACACAGACACGGGGAGAAGGTGCAGACTCTGCACAGACAGTGACACAAGCTGGGAATCAAATACGGTCCCTGGTGCCGTGAGGCAGCAGAGCTTGCCACTGTGCTGCGGAGGGATGATACATTGACTTCTCTCCTCATGCGGCCTCCTGGTGCAAGTGAGGCAGTCCCTCTTAAATATCACCCTTTTCAGCTACAGTATCCAGCAGGGTCATCCTATCAACATCGTGAATGAGTTCAACCTTCACTGAATGCTTAATAAAATATATATATCTTGGAGAGTTGGCAATGTTCCAGTTTTTCAAACTGTATGTTTTGCTTTCCCTCCAACAAGGTAAATATTAACAATTCCCCAATAAAAGAGTTCATGTTTCATTCGGTAGTTCACAGCGAATGAGTAAAGTGAGTTATAGCAGATTGGCTAGATAGGTCACATGATAGACAATGCATTGTAAGGAATAGGAGCAGGGGTAGGTCATTTGGCCCATCGAACCCGCTCCGCCATTTAATAAGGTCATGGCTTATTTGATATGTTCTTAACTCTACTTTCCTGCCTGTCCCCCGTAATCCATTGTCAATTCGAAATCTGTCTAACTCAGCCTTGAATGACATATGGGTATATAAGGGTTGACTTTAGACACCTCTTTACATTTCATTGGTAAAACCCCTGCCATTGCCAATAAGTTCTGTTATGTGTGGTTACTTGGCTTCCAGGCTCTGGTTTAAGGCAATTGTACTGAAGCTCTAAAGAGTTTCATTTCCTCCAGTAGTTCACAGTCCAACACAGTGCAGTAGAATTCCCCTGATGAACTGTTTTGATACGAGTGTTAACCTGTGAGCCATGGAGAAAGTTAGCCCCATGTCAGGCAGGAACTAGAGACACAAAATTCCCTCTGAGTCAAGAACAATTGATTTATAATCGTGACCCCCCCCCCCAAACCCATGGTGAGGTTAACGTGTGCACACATCTCAGTGTTGTATGATGACCAGTTTAAGCCAGTTTAGGCGATGAACGATGGACAGAAATGTCATTCAGATCATAGAATCATAGAATCTCTACTGTGCAGAAGGAGGCCATTCAGCTCATCGAGCCTGCACTGACACTCCGTCAGAGCATCTTACCCAGGACCATCCCTCCACCCTATTCCCATAACCCCACGCAATTACTTCAACAATCTTCTAACTTACACGAATCCTTCAAAGTGTTTTCATTTTATCCAGCTTGTGCCCCCATTCCAGTATCCAGGTGGCACTGTGATAGTTATTAATGCTGCCAACTTCAGACAGCCCAGCCAAGCTAGGCAACATCATGAGGTTCATGCCCAGGGAGGATGCAATTTTGATTACCATCAATTTAAATAGATTTAAATATGTCTAAACAGCATAATGCCTTACCTTCCGGGTTCACCATATATTCCCCGCCACCTCCCCCCCCGCCCCCCGCATTCCCCACCAGCATGATGTCAGGTCAATGGGAATCACTACTGCTTTCCAGCAGTCAAGGTGTCCATGCCAGGGGTGCAGAGGCCGGTGCATCCCCAAGTGGTCAGGAACATGGCTTTGTACCCTGGCAGTGCCAAGGGGCAGAACAAAAGGGTGGGGCCAAAGGCTGGGAGGGATTTGCCAGTGACAAAAGATGGAGAAGGGGGTGAATTTGCCAGAAAATATAGATGGGGGGGTCTCGATGTCTGTTGTGGAGAGGGGACGGGGGCTTGTCTCATAATACTGAGATCAGGACACCCTTTTTAAAGGGTGCCCTGATCTCTGTGGACCTGGTTTTGTTGGCATCGTCAGGCCTTGCCCCTTAAAAATAATGGCACAAAACATGCCCCTTGCTTTTTTTGGACCAAGTGTTCAGACAATCTGAAGAGAAAACTTGACTGTTTCTCTGGGGAGAAACACGTTGGTTTCCAGCCAGAACCTGACACTTTACCATTTTCTTGGAAAATTCTTCCTGTGTTTTTCATCAAATCTACTCCAGCTCTCTCTTTCTTGCCCAAATCACATACCTATATTTTCGAAACATATGTCAGCACATCAGCTGCATAAGTAGAAGAAAATATATTCTTTAAAAATCTTCTGAAGCATCTATTATGTCGTGCAAATGTTTGGCAGGGAGTTTAATGATATAATTCAGTTTTAGCGATGCAAATAAACTGCCTGAGAACTCGATATTGTTGCAAGTACTGTCCTGTAGCTCTCCTGCCCAGCTGTTACGTGCCAACATGCTGAATCTTTGATGCCCATTTGCTTCAAAGTAATTGTTTTGATTTGCATCAATGAATCAGTTTAAAAGGGTCCCACCATCATTGAAAATGTTTGGCACACGCTTTGAAAACCTGTGAAAGAGGGACATCCAGTTCATGAATTTGCGGAGCATTTTTATGATAGAAACATAGAAGATGGAACAAGAGGAGGCCATTCGGCCCTTTGAGCCTGCTCTCTCATTCATCACAATCATGACTAATCGTCCAACTCAATAGCCTAATCCTGCTTTCTTCCCATAACCTTTGACCCCATTTGCCCCAAGTGCTCCATCTAGCCGCCTCTTGAATACATTCAATGTTTTGGCATCAGCTACTTCCTGTGGTAATGAATTCCACAGGCTCACCACTCTATGGATGAAGAAATGTCTCCTCATCTCTGTCCTAAATGGTCTACCCTGTATCCTCAGACTGTGATGGAGGTGACATGTATTGTATTTCTTCCTCCCCAACCACTTTATCATATTCTGTTATTCTCTACAATCCGCAAATCACCAGGCCATTCAAACCGGAAAATTGCTTTTCACGGGCTCATACTCAAGAATTTCCAGTCCAAACACATGATTGTTACGAGCTGTGGAATTCAGTAAGAACAGCTTGCAATGTTCCCCTCAAATTGTTCCTGAGAATAGAGCCGGTGTATTAATTCTGCTTGTTTATCTGTGCCTTGCTGTCATTCAATACTGGCACTTGTACCTCCAAAAAGTAAAATTACATTGATAGGTCTGATTTAAGTGATTTCAATGAATTATTTGTGGTACAAAATATATTGTTCTCAGTTTGTATCCAATGTACCTGAATGTGCATTATCAAGTAATTGTGTATACGTGCTGTGTACACATGTACAATGAATGATTTATATAAATATCTATATATGAAAAAATCTTACATCTTTATGTATTTTATGTTTATGAATTGTTTTCCCATTTTTCACATACTTACCACATTTTTATGCCAGATTTTTCCTTATCATAAATGCCAAATATCAGAGTGATCAAACAAGGCAAAAATGAGGGACTTTAAGATCAGTTTGAAGTGCACATGTATAAATGCATGTAACGTGGTAGGCAAAGTTGGTGAGCTGTCGGCTCAAGTCACCACATGGGACTATGATATATTGGGAATAACAGAGGCCTGATTCAGAAGTGGAGAAGATCAGAAACTTAATATTCCTGGCTACAGGTATGCCTGGGGGAAAGGAGTAAAAGGACAGAAAGGGCATTATTGATCAAAGACATCACTGAAGCACTGGAAAGGGATATATAGCTGAGGAGTCAATGTCAGAGCTGGATTTTACACTTTTCAGCAGGTTGAGGAAGACAGAACAGAAAAGGTATAGTCTGCTTGCTCCTGCTCCCATTGCCTCATCTCAGCGAATTAAGTGTCAGATGACTGAATAGCAGCCACCCAGCGGAAAAGCAGCCAATCAATGGTGCAAAGGGGACTCTGTAACAATCTGGAGTCTAGGCCCGGACACCATGAAGCAGAGGAGTTATGCCATGAACATGAAGCCCATTGCTGCTACAAAATTAAGCATATGAACCTACATATAAACACACAAGCTAGGACCAGGAATTGACCACTTGGCCCCTTGCGCCTGCCCCACCATTGACTAAGATCATGGCTGATCTGATTGTAAACTCAACCTCACATTCCTGCCTGTCCCCGATAATCTTTAACCCCCTTATTATTTTTTAAAATTCATTTATGGGACATGCGCGCCACTGGCTGGCCAGCATTTGTTGCCCATCCCTCGTTGCCCGAGGGCAGTTGAGAGCCAACCACATTGCTGTGGCTCTGGGGTCACATATAGGCCAGACTGGGTAAGGACAGCAGATTTCCTTCCCTAAAGGACATTAGTGAACCAGATAGATTTTTCCAACAATCGACAATGGTTTCATGGTCATCAGGAGATTCTTAATTCCAGATTTTTTTAATTGAATTCAAATTTCACCAGCTGCCGTGGCGAGATTCGAACCTGAGTCCCCAGAACATTAGCTAAGTTTCTGGATTAATAGTCTAGCGACAATACCACTATGCCATCACCTCTCCTGTAATCAAGGATATATCTAGCTCTGCCTTATAACTACTCAAAGACTCTGCTTCCACTGATTTGTGGGAGAGTTCCAGATACTCATGACCCACTCAGAAAAAAAAATTCTCATCTTGTCTTAACCAAGTGACTCCTTATTTTTAAAAAGTACCCCTAGTTCTGGATTCTCCAACAACAGGAAACATTCTCTCCATATACACCCTATCGACACTTCTCAGGATCTTGAAGGTTTCGAACAAGTTGCTTCTTACTGCTCTAAACTCCAGTGGATACAAACATAACCTCTCTACCCTTTCCTCATAAGAAAATCCATCCATTCCTGATATTAGTCTAGTAAACCTTTTCTGAACTGCTTCTAATTAACTTACTTCCTTAAATAAGGAGATCAATACTGTACGCAAATCCCAGATGTTGTCTCACCAATGACCTGTACAACTGAAGTATAATGGGTTCTCCTTTATCACATGTGACTCATTCAAAGAACTCCAATAAGTTGGTTAAACATGATTTTCCTTCGCAAAACCATGTTGATTCTGCCTGATTGCCTTGATTTTTTTCAAGTTCCCTGCTATAACATCTTAAAAATGGCTTCTAACACTTTCCCTATCACAGATGTTAAGCTAACTAGCCTATAATTTCCTGCTTTCTGTCTCCTTCTCTTTTTGAATAAAGGCATTACATTTTCTATCTTCCAATCCAGGGCGGCATGATGGCAATTTGCATGGGCTAGTCCACCTAACCTACACATCTTGGTGCACAGTGGTTAGCACAGCTGCCTCACAGTGTCAGGAACTCAGGTCCAATTCCTGGTTCAGGTCACTATCTCTGCAGAGTCTGCATGTTCTCCCTGTGTCTGCGTGTGTTTCCACCAGGTACTCCAGTTTCCTCCCACAGTCCGAAAGATGTGCTGGTTAGGTGCATTGGCCATGCTGAATTCTCCCTCAGTGTACCTGGTGTGGCAACTAGGGGATTTTCACAGTAACTTCATTGCTGTGTTAATGTAAGCCTACTTGTGACACTAATAAATACAAATCGAATGCAACCTTCCCCGAATCTAGGAAATTTTAAACCAGCGCATCAACTATCTTACTAGTCATTTCTTTTAAGACCATAGGGTGAAGACCATCTGGACCAGGGGATTTGTCAACCCACATCCAATTATTTGCTCAATAACACTTCCTTGGTGATTATAACTTTCACAAGTTCCTCCTTCCCTCTATTTCCTGGTTTATAGCTGGGATATTACTTGTGTCATAGAATCATAGAAACCCTACAGTGCAGAAAGAGGCCATTTGGCCCATCAAGTCTGCACCGACCACAATCCCACCCAGGCCCTACCCCCATATCCCCTTATATTTACCGGCTAATCCCTCTAACCTATGCATCTCAGGACACTAAGTGGCAATTTTAGCACGGCCAATCAACCTAACCCACACATCTTTGGTCTGTGGGAGGAAACCAGAGCACCCGGAGGAAACCCACGCAGACACGAGGCGAATGTGCAAACTCCACACAGACAGTGACCCAAGCCGGGAATCGAACCCAGGTCCCTGGCGCTGTGAAGCAGCAGTGCTAACCATTGTGCTACCGTATCCTCTATAGTGAAGATAGATGCAAAATACTTATCTAATTCATTCACTGTTGCCCTTTCTTCCCATTACCAATTCCCCGGATGCACTTTCTATCAATTAATGCCCACATTGTTAATTTGTTTCTTATTTAAATGTCTATAGAAACTCTTATTGTCCATCTTTATATTACTAGCTTGCTTTTTCTCATATTCTAGTTTTTACCTCCTTATCAATCTTTTTGTCATTCCTTGACGTTCTTTAAATTTTTTACAATCTTCTGACCTGCCATCTTGACTTGATTCATTTTCTTTAAGTTTAATACTGTCTTCAAGTGTTTTGGTTAACCACAAATGATGGCTCTCTTCCCTTGGAATATTTCTTTTTCAGTGTCATCTGTCTATTCTGAAATATCTCTTTATATGTTTGCCATTAAACTACTGATCCATCCATTTAGCATATTTGTCAGTTATATTAGTTAGCCCTCATAATTGCCCTTATTGAAGTTTTAAATACTCGTCTTGGACACACACTTCTCTCCCTTAAGCTGAATGCAAAATTCAATTATATTATGGTTGCCACTGCCTAGGGGTTGCCTTCACTGTGAGGTTATCAATTAATCCTATCTCATCCAACAATACCAGGTCTAGTTCAACCTGCTCTCTGCTTGCCTCCAAAACATATTGTTCTCAGAAACTATCTCAAAAATATTTCATAAACTCGTCATCTACACTACATTTGCCCATCTGATCTTTCCATATATATATATATAGAGTAAAATCCTCCATGATTATCACCATACCTTTCTGACAAGCTCCCTTTATCTCTTTTTTATACTCTGTCCTACCAAGTAGTTACAATTAGGGGGCTTGTACACCATTCCCACAAGTAACTTTTTGTCTTTATCATTTATCACCTCAATCCAAACTGATTTTTCGTCCTGCTTTCCTGAATTTTTGTCAACTCCCCGTAATGTGCTAATATCATCATTAATTAACAGAGCATTCCCTTTTCCTAACTTCCTGTCTTTCTTAAATGTCACATAACCTTCAATATTCAGGTTCCAATCTATGTCATTCTGTAGCCATGTCTCTGGAATGGCAATCAGATCATACTTACTCATTTCTATTTGTGTTTTGTTTTGAATGCTACATGCATTTAGTTACAGGGACTTTAGTTTTGTCCTTTTATTATTTTTGTAGCATCTAGCCTTACTTGCTGATTTACTCTTAAATTTGTACTCTTTATCCCTTCCTGTCATGGTGGTGGTTGATAGTAAATATTCATCATGGAGTGCGGTTACAAGTGGTGTACCTCAGGGATCTGTTTTGGGGCCACTGCTGTTTGTAATATTTATTAATGATCTGGATGAGGGTATAGTTGGGTGGATTAGCAAATTTGCTGATGACACCAAAGTCGGTGGTGTGGTAGACAGTGAGGAAGGGTGTCGTAGTTTGCAGGAAGACTTAGACAGGTTGCAAAGTTGGGCCGAGAGGTGGCGGATGGAGTTTAATGCGGAGAAGTGTGAGGTAATTCACTTTGGTAGGAATAACAGATGTGTTGAGTATAGGGCTAACGGGAGGACTTTGAATAGTGTGGAGGAGCAGAGGGATCTAGGTGTATGTGTGCATAGATCCCTGAAAGTTGGGAATCAAGTAGATAAGGTTGTTAAGAAGGCATATGGTGTCTTGGCGTTTATTGGTAGGGGGATTGAATTTAGGAGTCGTAGCGTTATGTTGCAACTGTACACAACTCTGGTGCGGCCGCACTTGGAGTACTGTGTGCAGTTCTGGTCCCCACATTACAGGAAGGATGTGGAGGCTTTGGAGAGGGTGCAGACGAGGTTTACCAGGATGTTGCCTGGTATGGAGGGGAGATCCTATGAGGAGAGGCTGAGGGATTTGGGATTGTTTTCGCTGGAAAGGCGGCGGCTAAGAGGGGATCTTATTGAAACATATAAGATGATTAGAGGTTTAGATAGGGTGGATAGTGATAGCCTTTTTCCTCTGATGGAGAAATCCAGCACGAGGGGGCATGGCTTTAAATTGAGGGGGGGTAGTTATAGAACCGATGTCAGGGGTAGGTTCTTTACCCAGAGGGTGGTGAGGGATTGGAATGCCCTGCCAGCATCAGTAGTAAATGCGCCTAGTTTGGGGGCGTTTAAGAGATCCGTAGATAGGTTCATGGACGAAAAGAAATTGGTTTAGGTTGGAGGGTCACAGTTTTTTTTTTTAACTGGTCGGTGCAGCATCGTGGGCCGAAGGGCCTGTTCTGCGCTGTAGTGTTCTATGTTCTATGTTCTATGTTCTATGGTCTAATTTCCCATATAAATACCTTTCTTCTTTGCAATGCATCTACATTTTGGTATACCACATCTTCCCAAATTTGATCCCTTGCCCCCATTATTTAGTTTAAAACTCTCTCTACTTATCTAGTTAAGTGACTCACTAGAACATCAACCCAGAACTGTTCAGGTGTAAATCGTGCCAACGGCACAGATCCCATTTTCTCTAGTACCAGTGTCCCATTAACTAAAACCCACTTCTCCTCCACCAGTTTTTGAGCAGCATATTTATTTCACTAATAATATTTGCCCTATGTCAATTTGCACATTTGAGCAGTTAATAATACAGAAATTATTACGTTTGAGGTTCTGCTTCTTAACTTGGTGCCTAGCTCATAATGACTATGTAGAACTCCTTCCTTGCCCTGCCTGTCATTGGTACCTATATGGACCACAGCCACTGGATTGTCCCTCTCCTACTGCAAGTTCCTCTCCAGCTCTGAGCAGATGGCCCAAACCTTGGCACTGGGCAGGCAACATAGCCACTTGCACTCTTAATCCAGAGAACAGTGTCAAACCCCCTCACTATACTGTCCCCTACTACCACTACCTTCTTGTGTTGCCCCGACTTGAATGGCTTCCTGGCTCCCTGCCCCCAGAATCTATCTTTATTATGGCAAAATCAAATGAAGTCCAAAAGCTTACAGACACTGCCATCTTCCCCAGCAGAATGTACTGCTCCATTCAGCAATGTTCCCCATGCCAGGCCTTTTCTTCCACCTTTGTGCCACCCTGTACTAACTTCTGTAAACCACACCTAAACTTTATCCTGTCCAATGTTTAAAGATTGCAATGGGCAACAAACAAATTGCAGCCAATTGAATCACTAACAAACTCAGTAGCTTGTTAATTGATCATTTCAAAATGGCGGTCTGACTTCCCTATTCCACATCCACTCATCCTCCATGATTTTGGAGACTGGCAGTATGACTTTGCATGACCAACCTGATCTCATCATGCTTGGGGCGGCCTGCCCAATTTGCAGCTGCAGACCAGCAATGAATGCTTCTTTTTCACACTGCAGGGAAGCATTTAGTGGTGTTCTCCAGGGGCTAGATTTAAAGCAACTAACATTTTTGATATATATTATTGACTTGGACTTGGGTGGACAGAGCGTAATCTCAAAATTTACAAATGGCACAAACCCCACATGTAACAAACAATGGAGCAGATAGTAACAAACTTCAGGAACAGACAGAATGGTGAAATACTCTGGTAATGGCAGGTGAAATTTCAAGCAGGGAAGTGTGAAATAATACATTTTCTTATGAAGAATGTGAAGAGGAAATACAAACTAAGTGGCACAATTTAAAATGTGGTGCAGGAATAGAGAGGCCTGGAGGTACAAAAATCCACAAAGGTCACAGAACAAGTTAAGAAGGCTGTTATTAAAATGTATTACAGTAAGAAGTCTCACAACACCAAGTTAAAGTCCAACAGGTTTATTTGGTAGCTTTCGGAGCGCTGCTCCTTCGTCAGTTTCTCTAACAGTGCTAAATGTTTTCTGTTCATTCCCTTCATACCCAAACACCGCTATCCACACAAGTGAACACTTTCTGTATTGCGGTATTCTTCATTCTACAATATTGGGACATAAGGCCAAGCCTGTTCAATTAGAGCATGGTCACGTATACTCATTGATATTTTCTAGAGAGAACAACTTATTATTTACAACAATATTTCTCCACACAACTGACGTCCCTCATTCTGCATGCTGTTCTGTTCAATCTCTCCTGCACCCTGAGGCTTGATATCCTTCCTAAAAAGTGTGTCCAGAATTGAAAATAATACTCCATCTGGGGCCTAACTATTGCTTTGTAAAGTATATCCTTTCTTCTGTTGGAATAAACCTCTTGGACTTTAACCTGGTGTTGTGAGACTTCTTACTGTGTTCACCCCAGTCCAACGCCGGCAACTCCACATCATTAAAATGTATAGCATCCTTAGCTCTATTAAGAGAAACAAAGGATACAGAAGAAAGGATATACTTTACAAAGCAATAGTTAGGCCCCAGATGGAGTATTATTTTCAATTTTGGACACACTTTTTAGGAAGGATATCAAGCCTCAGGGTGCAGGAGAGATTGAACAGAACAGCATGCAGAATGAGGGACGTCAGTTGTGTGGAGAAATATTGTTGTAAATAATAAGTTGTTCTCTCTAGAAAATATCAATGAGTATACGCGACCATGCTCTAATTGAACAGGCTTGGCCTTATGTCCCAATATTGTAGAATGAAGAATACCGCAATACAGAAAGTGTTCACTTGTGTGGATAGCGGTGTTTGGGTATGAAGGGAATGAACAGAAAACATTTAGCACTGTTAGAGAAACTGTGAAACTCAAACAGAATAGAACAAAGACCCACTTGAGTTCATTATTAAAATATCACCGATTACCAACAGGTACTGAAAACCTAAACATTCAGAAAGCATGGTTTCCATGCTCACTTTTAAATAAGAATGCTCCACACAAAATTTCAGTTCTTCCCCAAAACAAAATGAAAATACCCTTAATCTGGAATGAGAATGAAAAGAAACTAGTTAGAAGCAAAGGAGGAATAATAAACAAAAGAGAAAACACTGGAAAATCTCAGCAGGTCTGGCAGCATGTGTAAGGAGAGAAAAGAGCTGATGTTTCGAGTCCAGATGACCCTTTGCCAAAGCCCTGTCAATTCACTTCTCCTTTAACTCATCCCACTTTCTCCAATCAAAGGAGTAGCAATGGGTACCCGCATGGATCCTAGCTATGGGGTATGTGGAACATTCTTTGTTCCAGGCCTACCCAGGTCCCCTCCCACAACTCCTTAACCAGTATATCGATGGCTATTTTGGTGCCGCTTCACACTCTTGTCCAGATCTTGAAAAATTCATCAACTTCGCTTCCAGTTTCCACCCAGCTTTGACAAAGGGTCATCTGGACTCAAAACGTCAGCTCTTTTCTCTCCTTACAGATGCTGCCAGACCTGCTGAGATTTTCCAGCGTTTTCTTTTTTGGTTTCAGATTCCAGCATCGGCAGTAATTTGCTTTTTTCTGGAGGAATTTTGGGTTGAACTGGGCTTTACTCACACTGTTGCTGAAAAAAAAGCTTTCTGAGGAAGTGTCTGTTTTCAAATGGGACTGGCTGCAGGTGTGGGCCACTTTGCAATGTGACAAATGCATACTGAGTCTTTTATAATTAGAAGTGGAATCAGGAAGAATATAAGTGACAGAGTGGCTAATGTTCCATAGAATCCTACAGTGCAGAAGGAGGCCATTCGGCCCATCAAGTCTGCACTGACTCGCCAATAGAGCATCCTACCCAGGCACTATCCTCGTAACTCCAGATATTTATCCTGCTAACCCTTCAACCTACACATCTTAGGAAACTAAGGGGAAATTTAGCATGGCTAGCCCACCTAACCTACACATCTTGGTGCACAGTGGTCAGCAATGCTGCCTCACAGTGCCAGGAACCCGGTTCAATTCCAGCCTCGGGTGGCTGGTTGTGTGGAGTAAAGCCCAGTTGACCTGAGGCAAACAGTTCCTCACCTGCGCATCAATCTTATGGCACAGCAAGCCAAACTCACATGAGCAGGGGTAAACAGTGAATATCATGTCCTCAGGATATCTCACACAGACAATGAAGTAATTTGGATATGGAGTCAGCATTATAGTGCATATGTTATGGGTCAGGACAGAAATTTCAAAGTGTTTTATAAAGCCTGAACCATAAGTTTTTTACGTTGAATTTGGCTAAGATAAGCATATGTTCCACTTCAGGTGTGATTCAAAAGGGAGCTTTTATTAAACAAAGTTTATTTAAGAATACAGTTAACATGTATAGTAAGAAAATTAGCCAGAACTTTTAATAATTGCAGGTTTTCCCTGTGTCTGCATTGGTTTCCTCCGGGTGCCCCGGTTTCCTCCCACAGTCCAAAGATGTGCAGGTTAGGTGGATTGGCCATACTTGATTGCCCCTCAGTGTTAGGAGGATTAGCAGGGTAAATGCTTCGGGTTACGGGGATAGGGCCTGGGTGGGATTGTTGTTGGTGCAGGTTTGATGGGCTGAATGGCCTCCTTCTGCATGTAGGGATTCTATGATCTTTGGAGTGGGCAGCCGCGATTGTGAGTGGCGGGGGGGGAGGGGGTTCGTTTAGGCTGGCTTCACCAGCAGCGGCCTGACAGATCTCTTTCTTTCTCTCTCTCTGTGCTGTTGGAATTGCACATGTGCAAACACAGAGATCTACACATGCACAATAGTTTCCTCTGCTGCTGGCTGGTGAATTAAGACCCAACCACTGCCTGTGGTAGCTAGAAACTGTCTAGCCAATTTTTTCATGCATTATGCACACAAGATTAAGCGTAAAATCCACCCAAAAAACAGATATGCAATTCTTCCATTTTCACGGCAGCTGGACATGAAGATATTGTAAAATTCCATCCCCAGACTTTGTTGAGACAGAGACAACAAGATGGCCATTAATTGACGTCACTATATATTCCACATTCCAACACTACAGAGAGGAGACAGCAAGTCATCACAGACAATGGCACCCACCGAGAGTTTGTGAATGATCTTCAATCATACCCTATCATCAAGACCTATGGAAGCCATCTACAATATTCAATACTTGAAGACAAACCAATCCAAAGTGCTTGGCAAAAAGACCCTGATTTTTAAGATTGCTCTCCAGGTGAGTTAATTGAGTTATAATTGAAGTATGCAATTATGCTTCAATTACTGGCAGGTGGAGGGAGATCACATGACTAGCACAAGTGTAGTTTAACTGCATGGGTTTCTGACCATAAGAACATAAGAAATAGAAGCAGGAGTAGGTCATCTGGCCCCTCAAGCCTGCTCCGCCATTCAATAAGAACATGGCTGATCTGATAGTGGGTTCAGTTCCACTTACCCGCCCGCTCCCCATAACCCTTAATTCCCTTATTGGCTAAAAACCTATCTATCTGTGACTTAAACACATTTAATGAGGTAGCCTCTACTGCTTTATTGGGCAGAGAATTCCAAAGGTTCACTACCCTCTGGGAGAAGAAGTTCCTCCTCAACTCTGTTCTAAATTGACTCCCCCGTATTTTGAGGCTATGCCTAGTTCTTGTTTCCATTGTAAGTGGAAACAATCTCGATGTTTCTACCCTGTCTAGCCCCTTCATTATCTTATATGTCTCTATAAGACCTCCCCTCAACCTTCTAAACTCCAAAGAGTACAGGCCCAGTCTGCTCAATCTCTCCTCATAAGCCAACCCCCTCATCTCCGGAATCAACCTGGTGAACCTTCTCTGTACCCCCTCCAAAGCCAATACATCCTTTCTTAAATAAGGGGACCAAAACTGTACACAGTATTCTAGGTGCGGCCTCACCAGCACCTTGTACAGTTGCAGTATGACCTTCCTGCTTCTATACTCCATCCCTCTCGCGATAAAGGCCAACATTCCATTTGCCTTCTTGACCACCTGCTGCACCTGCAAACTGTGTTTTTGTGATTCATGCACAAGGACCCCAAGGTCCCTCTGCACAGTAGCATGTTGTAATTTTTCACCGTTTAAATAATAGTCCATTTTACTATTATTCCTTCCAAAGTGGATAACCTCACACTTACCAACGTTATACTCCATCTGCCAGATCCTCGCCCACTCACTTAACCTATCCGAATCTCTCTGCAGGCTCTCTGTGTCTTCCAGGCAATTTGCTTTCCCACCCATTTGTGGTGAACCATCGTTGGTTCCCACTGGATAGTACTGAGCCAGGGCTGGCCAGTACTACAAGGATGTACATATGTTACTGTTGGATTGTACTACTGATGCTGTTGGGTTAGGATGGGGTTGTTACACCTGTGTTTGTTACTGTTGTGGCACATCCCAGTCGGGCTCCGCCTCCTGGGAGAGGTATAAGAGTCCCTGCTCTGGCCGGGACCCCTTCAGTCTGGGATAGTGTACTAAAGTTCTGATAGCTTCATTATTAGTTAATAAAAGCCTTCATTTGCTGAAGCTTCGAGCCTCGTGTCTAAACTGATGTGCATCACCATCTTAGTATCATCCGCAAGCTTTGTTACCCTACACTCGGTCCCCTCCTCCAGATCATCTATGTATATGGTAAATAGTTGAGGCCCTAGAACCGATCCCTGCGGCATGCCCCTAGTCACGGATTGCCAACCAGAAAAGCACCCATTTATACCTACTCTCTGTTTTCTGTTAGACAGCCAATCTTCAATCCACGCTAACACTTTACCCCCAACCCCGTGCACCTTTATCTTTTGCAGTAACCTTTTGGGAGGCACCTTATCGAAAGCCTTCTGGAAATCCAAATACAATACATCCACCGGTTCCCACCTTTCACCTCCTGAAAAAACTCCAGTAAATTAGTCAAACATGACTTTCCCTTCCTGAATCCATGCTGCGTCTGCTTGATTGAACCATTCTTATTCAGGAGTCCTGCTATTTCTTCCTTTATGATAGATTCCAGCATTTTCCCAACTACGAATGTTAAGCTAACCGGCCTGTAGTTACCTGCCTTTTGTCTGCCTCCTTTTTTAAACAGTGGCGTTACATTAGCTGTTTTCCAATCAGCTGGCACCTCCCCAGAGACCAGTGAATTTTGATAGATTACAACTAATGCATTTACTATTGCCTCTGCCGTTTCTTTTAGTACCCTGGGATGCATTCCATCCCAGGGTTGACAGGGGGGAACTGGTGGATGTATTGTATTTGGATTTCCAGAAGGCTTTCGTTAAGGTGCCTCACAAAAGGTTACTGCAAAAGATAAAGGTGCACGGAGTTGGGGGTAAAGTGTTAGCATGGGTTGAATGCATCTCAGGGGACTTGTCTACCTTTAGTCCCATTAGCCTACCCAGCACTACCTCTTTGGTAATAGTGATCATTTTAAGGTCCTCACCCCCTACAGTCCCATGACCGTCTATTTTTGGTATGCTATCCACTGTGAAGACCGACACAAAAAACTTGTTTAAGGCCTCAGCCATTTCCTCGTTTCCCATTATTAAATCCCCCTTCTCATCTTCTAAGGGACCAACATTTACTTTAACCAATCTTTTCCTTTTTATATATTTGTAAAAACTCTTACTATCAGTTTTTATATTTTATGCTAGTTTACTTTCATACTCTATCTTGCCTTTCTTTATTGCTTAAGACCAGAACTAGGCTAGCCACTGAGAAGCTAAGGGGGGTCCCTCCAGACTAGCTCTCTCCATAACTTGCAAGTTTAGAGCCATGCCGACATTGCTGAATCTTTCTCCATGTGCAGCAGACAGAGGGCGGGATTCTCTGGTCTCGTACCCCCTTCTGTTGCTGCCAACGAGAATGGAGAATTTAACGCTCAGCTAAATCTCCATTCACTGCAGTGGAACCGCAAAATCCCAGCTGTAGGCAAGGTTGGAGAATTCCGCCCAGAGGTTTTAAAGATAGAACTCGACTCCGTGGCTCCAGAGGAACAATCAACTCAGCCATTTACATCTTTAAATTTGAAGCACATGACATTGAATTGGGCCTGAAAGCAGCCAAGTCATCAAACTACAAACTGAATACCCTCTCACCATTTTTATGGACTCTAATTTTTCTAATTTATCCTTCCCTGTTCTCTAATCTATATTTGTGTGTATGGACTTCAGGTGTATGCATGTGTGGCAGTTGAAGTGTATTCTATTATTTTACCCAGATCTGTTTAAATATAATAAAATTAGCCCCTTTTTAGTTAAATGCAAAAAAAAACTTGTCCAATTGATTCTTTTATGATCACAGTGTGTAAACAATTAAGTACTCACTGAATTGGCAAGCACAGCTTTGTTTAAACAGAAAAACCTTTTAGAGTTAAACAAGGAAACAGCCTCTCCACATCCACCCTGTCAAAACCCCTCAGGATCTTAAAGGTTTTGATCAAATCTTTTCCTACTTTTTCAAATTCTAGTGACACCTAACCTCTCCAACCTCTCACAAGATAACCTGCCCTTTCCTCGTATTAGTCTAGTAAATCTTTTCTGAACTACTTCTGATGCATTTACATCTTTCGACTTAAGACCTCTTTCGAGGGCGGCACAGTAGCACAGTGGTTAGCACTGCTGCTTCACAGCTCCAGGGACCTGGGTTCGATTCCCGGCTTGGGTCACTGTCTGTGTGGAGTTTGCATATTCTCCTCGTGTTTGCGTGGGTTTCCTCCGGGTGCTCCGGTTTCCTCCCACAGTCCAAAGATGTGTGGGTTAGGTTGATTAGCCAAGCTAAAAATTGCCCTTAGTGTCCTGAGATGCGTAGGTTAGAGGGATTAGTGGGTAAATATATGGGGGTAGGGCCTGGGTGGGATTGAGGTTGGTGCAGACCCGATGGGCCGAATGGCCTCTTTCTGTACTGTAGGGCTTCTAAGATTCTAAGATATTTCCTTAAATAAGGACACCAATACTGTACACAATACTCAGGATGTTGTCTCACCAATGCCCTGTACAATTGAAGCATAACCATCTATTAGCCCCCTCTTCTCCTAGTTGTAATACTAATTAGAATAACTGCTTATATTTATATAAGCACCATTAATGTTGTAAAATACCCCAAGTGATTTGCAGAAGTATATTCAGACAAAATTTCACACTCAGGCATGTTAGAGATATTAGCTTATGTTCAAAAGCTTGTTCAAAGATTACAGCCAGAATGTTACCACCGTTCACACTAGCAGAACCTTCTCACTCTGCTGCAGTGGACAGAGATTTGTCTGGCCGCTAAATCTCACTTCACCGAGAGCATGGCATGAATGGCCAGTAAGGTCATGCCCGTCGTTTTTAAGGAGCATCAGAAAGGAATAAATTGAAGTGGAGTGTGGTGGACCTCAGTTGTGCCTTTGTCCTATATGGACCACCGTTGTGTGTGTTTGTCATACCTGGACACACTCCCTTCCAGTTTGGTTCCTCCCCTCGGCACCTAGTATAAAGGTGGCTGTCTCCTCCTCCTTGTTCAGTCCAGGTCGGTTATTTGTTGGGATCTGCTCCTGATTCTGTTGTGAATAAAAGCCTACACTTGTATTGGCACACCGGTAGTCTTTCGCCTTATTGATAGCGCATCATGGAGGGTTTAGGAAGGAAATTTCAAAGCTTAGGTCCTTGACAATTTAAGGCACAACCAACAATTATGGAGGAATGGAGGCACAGAGTCATTAAATTTCATCCCTTGTTGATTCTTCCTTCACCCCACACATTCCACAATGGTCATAGGATGGACGATACATAACCATTGCAACCTCATTATCATTTCTTTGTCTATGGCATCATCATTGTGTACATTGTTTTCTTCCTTGAAGTCACTGATATCCTGAGCACACCTAATGCTCCATGTAGCCCCGTGCCTCTGGTTGAGGCCTGCCAGTGTTCTCTTCCTGTTGGGGAACACTTCAGCGGTCACGGGCATTCGGCCTCTGATCTTCGGGTAAGCGTTCTCCAAGGCAGTCTTCACGACACACGACAACGCAGAGTCGCTGAGCAGAGACTGATAGCCAAGTTCTGCACACATGAGGACGGCCTCAACCGGGATCTTGGGTTCATGTCACACTATCTGTAACCCCCACGACTTGCCTGGGCTTGCAAAATCTCACTAACTGTCCTGTCTGGAGACAATACACATCTCTTTAACCTGTGCTTAACCCTCTCTCCACTCACATTGTCTGCATCTTTAAGACTTGATTAGCTGTAAAGACTCACATTCCAGCCATTATTTTGTAAATTGAGTTTGTGTCTTTATATGCCCTGTTTGTGAACAGAACTCCCACTTACCTGACGAAGGAGCAGCGCTCCGAAAGCTAGTGGCTTTTGCTACCAAATAAACCTGTTGGACTTCAACCTGGTGTTGTGAGACTTCTTACTGTGTTTACCCCAGTCTAACGCCGGCATCTCCACATCATGCCTGCCAGTTTTGACATGTTGAAGGAGCAAGGATCTATACATATATATAGAGAGAGAGAGACAGATTTCAGAATCATGACCCCCAAAATAAGTTTCAAAGATCACCTACACATTACATTATTGACGCTGATGTGCTTTGGGATGCTAAGACATTTCCAGATACACAGTGGTACCAAGGAAAGCAGTAAACCAGGGTGAATAACGCACCCAAATTCAAACTAATGGCACCCTAAGTGTTAACATGAACATCTCTCGACTTAAAGATTTAGAAGCCCACAACCTAAGTGCTGCATCAGATATCCCATCTAAGTCCTTCTCCACCCTCCTTCTCCCCCCCAACCCCCACCCCTGCTTTGTGCTTGTGGTCAGTAATTAACAAAGATTTAGACAGGCTGTACCCAGCCATCTGGTCACTCTCAGCCAGTTAAATCCTGACAAATTCATTGGAATTATAGTGGCCCGATAATCCAGCCTTCCTTTGAACCGAAAGGGATTTAAAAGGATTTCAGACTACACGATAATAAAGTTTATTAGGATGCAATCCTCTTTGTGGGCCGTTCCCTCGGATTGCAGCAGAAGGACGAAAGCAAAAAATAAAAGTGGGAGACACCTTTGCTTTCAGTTTTTAGGGGAGACTGGGCCACTCTTCTCCTCAATGAAGTGATCACCCCTCCTGATAGTTCACCCCTGGTCTCAGTGTCCATTTTCCTCATGCCCATCTACGAAGTGACTTGATACCTAACACTGCCGATGTTCTTTGAATGAAAGGTGAAAGTTGCTGTTCAACAGAAAGCAGCATGTCGCTGTGATTTATCTGCAGAGGGAAGCATTCATCCTCTGACCTCCCTCCGTGAACCAGGATTTTTCATTAAATTGCTTCCATAAGAAAGGAAGAAATAAGAGCTGGAGTTAGCCATTTGGTCCTTCAAGCATGGCCCACCACGCAGCAAGACTTTGTTGTTTCTTGTTAGAGAAAATAGAGTCAAATCAAAATTTGAAATAAACAGTAAAGAAGCATCTATTTTAAACTCATTACACAATGAATGTAATATCCAAGCCTATGGCTATACAATATGCAATGTTGGATATGAGAGGTGGAAGGTGAGTGAACTCACAAGATACATTTGGATACTTTTGAGCTAATCTTGCATCCAGGAAGATCCTGTACTTCCTGGAACCTCACTCTTTGTGCAAATAACTACCTGGCATCAATCCTAAATTAGTCTTTTACTAACTTACTATTTTTATTTTATTCATTCGTGGGACATGGGCATCGCTGACTGGCTGGCATTTAATGCCCATCCCTAGTTGCCCTTGTTCAGTGGGCAGTTGAGAGTGAACTACGTTGTTGTGGCTCTGGAGACACATATCAGCCAGAAAAGATAAGGACAGCAGATTTCCTTCTCTACAGGACATTAGTGAACCAGACAAGTTTTTCCAACAATGGTTTCATTGTCATCAGTCAATACTTAATTCCAGATATTTTTTATTTAATTCAAATTCCACCATCTGCCGTGGCGGGATTCAAACCCAGGTCCCCAGAATATTAGCTGAGTTTCCGGATGAATAGTCAAGCGATAATACCATTAGGCCATTGCCTCCCCAACAGTGTGTTTGACATAATGCCCAAAATCCACCTTTGCCACACCATTTACCATTTATATCTTATATAGCTTTTATAGCTTTGCAAAGTAACTTCCCAGTCACCTACTTTTAAGGCTCAAAATTCCTAATTCTCCTGCTTTTTCTTAGAATTCAGTTCTCTGACTTTACAATCAATTTTGTCTGTATTTCAGTGACCAGAACTGAATGCAGCATTATACAATATTAATCCTCAGGACTTTTTCTGACTTGCTCTGTGCTATCTATGTAGGTCAGCAGTCTATCTACTATGTTGGTTACTGCTACATTGTTGTTGGACATGTAAAGCACTGAGTCTATTAATAGCCAGGATCTCTTTCAACTTCACCTCATCTATTATGAGGACACAAACAAAGGCTTGAAACATCACTGCAACCAATTTTTAAAAAAATGGTAGTGCTTTACTGAAAGGGTTAGACTCCCCCATTGCAGGTGTTCCTTATATAACGAACTGAACAAAAAACGTCATGGCAGAATCAGCTGATACAACAAGGAAAGACTCATTGCCATAGTTTAATGAGCTTAACAATAGGCTTCATCCAAATTGACAGAACCCCAACTGGGCAGGATGGTGACACAGTGATTAGCACTGCTGCCTCACAGCGCCAGGATCCTAGCTTCAATTCCGGTCCTTGGGTCACTGTCTGTGTGAAGCTTGCACATTCTCCCTGCGTCTGTGCAGGTTTCCTCTTGGTGTTCCTGTATTTTCCCACAGAACAAAGATGCGCAGGTTAGGTTGATTGGCTATGCTGAATTGACCCTACTCAGGGGGATTAACAGGGTAAATATGTTGGGTTATGGGAAAAGGGCCTGGATGGGATTATGGTTGGTACACACTCGATGGGCCAAATGGTCTCCTTCTGTACTAAAGGGCTTCTTTAATTCTTGAATTATTTCCCTGAGCAAGCCAAATATAGCAATAACATATTTTGAGCAAATATTCAACTGATTTTAAGACATCTAATTCCCATACAGAAAAAGGAAAACCTACAAATATTCTCAAAATATGAAGTCAAATAACATTGCAGTTCCCAGTCAGACTACAGCCATTAATGGGGACGTGGTCCAGCACAGCAAATCCATTAACAGTAACAAGACCAAACCTCATCAATATGTTCTTTCCTTCTCTAATGTGAAGAAAGTAGCAGAGGAGAGCATGTCAAGTGAAATAAGAAATACAAACAGGAAATGCTGGAGAAACTCAGCAGGTCTGGCAGCATCTGAGGAGAGAGAAAGAGAGTTAACAGGCCTGATTCTCCCATTTTGAGGCTAAGTGCCCACGCCATTGGGAAACGGGAGTGTTTCCATTGGCAGCATCTTTCATTTGGGAATCACCCGCCTGAAAGATACAAATAAGCTCATTGCAAGCAACCTGCTGGCCAGCTCCCCTGTTCTGAGGACCAGGCTGTCATTTTTAAATGGCAACCCAATCTCCGTACTCAGAGATAGGCCCCCTCCACACAAAAAATGAAATGCTGTGGGCAGATCACTTTGACCTCGATCCACCCACTCCCACCCACTGCCCCCCCCCCCCCCCCCCCCTGCAGTCGCCTGGCAGGATTTAATTCACTGCAGCACTTCATTCTGCAGTAGAGGTTTTTCTTTATCCCTGTCAGAAGCTGCATTTGCTAATTTTGGATCATCAGCAACCCTCAATACATTGGAGGTGGTGCCATCATTGAGATCACAATGGACTTGAAACATTGGGCAGGACTTTACAACCTCGCTTGAGCGAGACCAGAAACCCCCCCCCCCCAATCACCCAAGGTCAACGGACGATTCCATTGTCCGCCCCTCGCCTGCTCCGATTCCATGTCGGGCGAGGCAGTAGAATTCCGGTGATTAACTCTGTTTCTCCACAGATGCAGCTAGCCTGTTGAGCTTTTCCAGCATTTTCTGTTTTTCTTCCCATCTTTCTAAACCTGATTCCTTTCTTTCCTGTTTTTCTTTCCACTTCCCTCTCTGTCCCCCTTTTCTCCATCTTTCTTTGTCCCTCCGTTTCCTATCTTTCTATTTAAGGCTGCAATTTTCTCCCTCGTTTCTCATACTCTTTGTTTTGACTGTACTTGTCTTGACTCTCAGCCTGCGAGAGTGAAGAGTGATGCCTCTTTAAGTCCATACATGGATCACAGTGGAAAAGAAAAATAATTGTCTATGTAATCAAAGTGCTACAAAGCTGAAAGTTTGTATTTAAACAACAATTGTATTTGTCAGTGTTATTGTATGTCCTGTTGCAGAGGGCGAAAGAGTTCTGACATTCTATTGGGAAACATAAGCCTGCCTTCAACAGGGTGCATCTGTTCATTTGGTACCGGAAGGTGAGAAACGTTCTGAATAATTAAACACTTTAAAACATTAATGTTCTCTTTGTGTCACTGGAGAACATGTGTGAAGCTCAACGAAGGGGTAGCTTCATGTTGGTGCTGCAGGTGACACACAGGCCATTAGGTTTTTAAGTCAAAGATCCAACCCACTGCCATGCCATTAATCTTTCTGCAGAAGTTTCCAGTCATGTAACAACTCTACTTTTCAATTAGGCCACTAGGATAACAATTTACCATGGCTAATCCACTTAAGAGGCAATTTAGCATGGCCAAACCACCTCACCGGCACATCTTTAGACTGTGAGAAAACTGGAGCATCTAGAGGAAACCTATGGAGACACGGGAACAACTTGTAAACCCCACACAGACAGTCACCCAAGACCAGAATCGAACCCGGGTCCTTGGTGCTGTGAGGCAACAGTGCTAACCGCTGTGCCACTGTGTTGCCCTCCTATCCAGTGAGCAAGTAACAAGCCTTTTTCCCAGATTTCCCTTCATCGTCTGAGCTAATCCCCCCTCCCCACCCCACCACTCCCCCCCCCCCCCCCCCCCGCCCTTCCCCATTCCCTCTCCTGTAGCTTGACCAAGATCAGTGAACAAGGTCACGACCCTGAGAATTGTGCGGGGGAAAAGCAATATGCAGAGCTCCTCTAAAGTACTTATCAGCAAAATATTAATCTGTCTTAAGATATTGAGAAGCCTGCAAGTGCTTTTTCTGTGCTTATTTTAGATCTCCAGTACTTCAATCTTCTTCTTGAGACATATTTTTAAGCATATTGTAATGCACTTTTTTCCCCTTTGGGGAATGGTGGGGGAAGTGGTGGAAAGATTCCCAAACTGATTAATAACCCATTATGAATGCACCTTCCCTGGCCAACAAGTCCTCGTGGTGGACTTGAACCCGGAGCTTCTGGTTCAGAAGTAGGGACAATGCTACTGTACCACAAGACCTACTATTGGTGTCATATGTCACTAGGTTTATACATATCATTGAATCATAGAATCAGCGAATCCCTACAGTGCAGAAGGAGACCATTCGGCCCATCGAGTCTGCGTCGACAACAACCCCACCTAGGCCCTATCCCCACAACCCCGCCTATTTACCCTGCTAATCCTTCTAACCTACACATCCCGAGACAGTAAGGGACAATTTAGCACGGCCAATGCATCAATTCTGCACACCTTTGGACTGTGGGAGGAGACTGGAGCACCCAGAGGAAACTCATGCAGACACGGGGCGAATGTGCAAACTCCACACAGACAGTGAACTAAGCCAGGAATTGAACCCAGGTCCCTGGAGCTGTGAGGCAGCAGTGCTAACCACTGTGCCACCGTGCCACCCCATATTTTGTTACAAGTGTAAAATATCCAGGATAATAACTACTTTTGAGTACATAGTAAGGTCATAGTATAAATCAAGGGCCTTGAGTAATATCAATTAAAGGTACATGGAGTTGGGGGTAAAGTGTTAGCGTGGATTGAGGATTGGCTATCTAACAGAAAGCAGAGAGTCGGAATAAATGGGTGCTTTTCCGGTTGGCAATCAGTGACTAGTGGCGTGCCGCAGTGGCCTCAACTATTTACCATATACATAGACGATCTGGAGGAGGGGACCGAGTGTATGGTAACAAAGTTTGCGGATGACACAAAGATGAGTGGGAAAGCAAATTGCATGGAGGACACAGAGAGTCTGCAGAGAGATTTGGATAGGCTAAGTGAGTGGGCAAGGATCTGGCAGATGGAGTATAACGTTGGTAAGTGTGAGGTTATCCACTTTGGAAGGAATAATAGTAAAATGGACTATTATTTAAACGGTGAAAAATTACAACATGCTACTGTGTAGAGGGACCTGGGGGTCCTTGTGCATGAATCACAAAAACTCAGTTTGCAGGTGCAGCAGGTAATCAAGAAGGCAAATGGAATGTTGGCCTTTATCGCGAGAGGGATGGAGTATAAAAGCAGGGAGGTCATGCTGCAACTGTACAGGGTACTGGTGAGGCCGCACCTAGAGTACTGTGTACAATTTTGGTCCCCTTATTTAAGAAAGGATATATTAGCTTTGGAGGGGGTACAGAGAAGGTTTGATTCCGGAGATGAGGGGGTCAGCTTACGAGGAGAGATTGAGTAGACTGGGCCTGTACTCATTGGAGTTTAGAAGGTTGAGGGGAGGTCTTATAGAGACATATAAGATAATGAAGGGGCTAGACAGGGTAGAAGCAGCGAGCTTATTTCCACTTACAATGGAAACAAGAACTAGGGGGCATAGCCTCAAAATACGGGGGAGTCAATTTAGAACAGAGTTGAGGAGGAACTTCTTCCCCCAGAGGGTAGTGAATCTTTGGAATTCTCTGCCCAATGAAGGAGTAGAGGCTACCCTCGTCAAATGTGTTTAAGTCACAGATAGATAGATTTTTAACCATTAAGGGAATTAAGGATTATGGGGAGCGGGCGGGTAAGTGGAACTGAATCCACTATCAGATCAGCCATGATCTTATTGAATGGCGGAGCAGGCTTGAGGGGCTAGATAGCCTACTCCTGCTCCTATTTCTTATTTCTTATGTTCTTATGTTCAATTGTGAATTTAAGCTTCCAGGAAATTGTATTGTTTCCTGAACATATCTGCAATTTAAGATAACTGGTGAATTTGTTTAGGGCTGGTTAGCTCAGTTGGCTAGATGGCGAACACATGAATCAGATTTATGCCAACAGCACATTTTATTTTAAGTGATGTGAGAGGGCGTGTCTTTCCTGCATCTCCAGGAATGGTTGTTTCTGAATGCGATTGGATAGATGAACCTTTTGGTGAGATATTTAAAGCAAAGTGATGGGTGAAAAGCAAAAATTGAAAATAACCAATTGAAAAGAAGAAAAGTTGGAAGTGTAACCAATGGGCACAATTAAAATGACTAATTCAAAGAAAATGGATGAATATTGATGACGAACAAAACTTTTCATTATCAGAGCAACCAACGTTTCCCTTAATTAGTAGTGAAATAAATCTGATATCTCTGTCGTTTGACAGTACAACAGTCCACATTGCAGCTCAAGAGTGACTTCTGGATAATTCTACACCTCACCGACCAGAACTTTCCCCGACAATCCACCTTGTCATCTGAATCATTTTGTGCTCTGGTTGTCAAGTTCTACAATTTGACGTATTATCTTGTTCCATCGACTGGGGCCTTCTGGTCATCAACTCCCTCCAAAGTCAGCAACTTCACAAATCCAGGCTGTGACACAAAAGTAGAATGTTTTTGTTTCTTCAGTATGTGTTAGCGAATAGATTTCCCTAGCCTGGCTGTGGCTTAGATTTGCGAAGATTGTCAGGTTTCCTGACTTTTCAATGCTCTCAGATCTGGAGCATATTATGTAACTCTAAAAATATATCCAATAGTCTTTTTCGTCCTCCCGCCAAAGAATTACCCTCCCTTAACTACTCATAGAGTCATAGGGGTTTACAGCATGGAAACAGGCACTTCGGCCCAACTTGTCCATGCCGCCCTTTTTTTTTAAAAACCCCAAAGCTAATCCCAATTGCCCGCATTTGGCCCATATCCCTCTATACCCATCGTACCCATGTAACTATCTAAATGCTTCTTAAAAGATAAAATTGTATCCGCCTCTACTACTACCTCTGGCAGCTTGTTCCAGACACTCACCACCCTCTGTGTGAAAAAATTGGCCCTCTGGACACTTTTGCATCTCTCCCCTCTCACCTTAAACCTATGCCCTCTAGTTTTAGACTCCCCTACCTTTGGAAAAAGATATTGACTATCTACCTTGTCTATGCCCTTCATTATTTTATAGACCTCTGTAAGGTCACCCCTCAGCCTCTTACGCTTCAGAGATAAAAGTCCCAGTCTATTCAGCCTCTCCTTATAACTCAATCCATCAAGTCCCGGTAGCATCCTAGTAAATCTTTTCTACACTCTTTCTAGTTTAATAATATCCTATCTATAATAGGGTGGCCAGAATTGCACACAGTATTCCAAGTGTGGCCTTATCAATGTCTTGTACTCCATCTCCCTCCCTCTCTTCTCTTCTTTAAGATTCTCTTAAGAATGTACTTGCTTGGCCAAGCTTTTAGTCATCTTCGCTAATATCTCGTTATGTGTCTTCGTACAGTTTTTTCTTTGTAATGCTCCTCCGAAATACCTTTGGACATTTTGTTATTGTTAAGGTAATAATTAAATACAATTTGTTGATGTTGATTTTGTGGCCAATAATATATTCCATTACATTGATTAATACTCACACAGAATATATCTTTGCATGAATTTAACTCCATGCCAAATATTGTGGTAGCAATTATTGTTGTTGATGTTATCGTACAATCACTTAAAATGGTCATGGCAAATTCCTCTCCCAATTATTCAATTTTCAATGATTTATGATTAGGTTCTAATGGTAGAGAGAGGAATTTGATATGAGGGCATTAAATGTTTGTTCAGTGGCAGAGGACAGTTATTTCCACTCTTATTGTGTCCTCAAAAGACCAAAATGTTTTTTGGTTTCTATAACTTTTGATTCAATTATTCTGCATTAACAAGGCACATAACAAAAGCCCATAATCTACAAAAGAGAACACGAACAAGCATCAGATATCAATGATGTGAAGGTCTTATAGAGGGTGCAGAAGAGATTTATTAGAATTCTTCCAAGGGTAAGGAACTTCAGTTAAGTGGATAGGTTGAAGAAGTTGGCTTTGTTCTGCTTAGAGAGAAGAAGGTTGAGATGTTATTTGATAGAGGTGTTCAGTATCATGAGGGGTCTAGACATAATCGATAAAAAGTTATCCCACTTGCAAAAGTGTCACGGTTCAAAGGATACAGATTTAATATGATTAGCAAAAGACTTAAACCAGCATGAAAGTTTTGATGGAGGCAGGTTTAACTGTGTTTTTGGTGATGATAGGAGTAAAATTGATACAAATATATTTTTTTATGTTTACAGGGAATGTTTAAAACTCAGCTTTATTTTACAGGCCATCAGTTGTCCGGAAAATATTAAGCTCAGTGTTGTAAAAGCAGGATAATTACCAATTTCAGCTAGGAATTTGTTACTTTGATGGATATAATGAACCTTTGTTTACACAAAAGTTTATTTGGGAAATTGATTGACAGGGTCATGTGATGATGTGGTTAATGGGCAGAGTTGTGTCTGTAGCAGAGAGAAAAACTGTTGCAGATTAGAGTTGCAGTTCTAGCTGGGAATTTTCTGAAGAAAGAGTCTGCAAGCTGCTCTGAAACTCATTTTATCTCTGAAAGCTGCAAGACTGTCATCACTCATTATAACAAGTATATTATATATTACTAATTGTATTTAAAATAGCATTTAAGAAGAATGATGCTTATTTGGAACAGGAACAGTCATAAGCTAGAAGGTAAATTTGCTTCCTTTCATTTTAAAACCTTGTTTAACTGTTAATAGTTAAGTTGTTTCATTTGTTAGAATTATATTTAAACTGTGTTATAAACTAAAAATTGTTTGACTAAGAGAGAGTCCTAATTTGTCAGTGATATTGCTCCTGGAGAGAAGCATCCTATCCTCACATTTATGTCAAAATAGAAAGATTATTGGGGTCTAGTCTGACTTCATAATATACTTTGGGGTTCTGGTCCTGTACCCTAATACTTTCAAAATGAAATTAGATAAGGACAAGCAGGCAAAAGAAATGTAAAATTACAAGGGAAGCTTGAGGGATGGGACTACTTGAATTGCTCTTGCAGTGACCAACACAAACTTGATGGGCTGAATGGCCCCCTTCCGTGCTGTAACCAGCCGAAATTCTATTCTATATGTGAGAAACTGCACAGTTGATTGGTTCAAACATATGCAATATATCACATTGTGCTTTCTTTTTCTAATTGAGAAATTGAGAGTGTGATTAAAGGCCATAGAACCAAGATTCTAAATAGTAGGAGAGTGATTTAGTAAGTCAGGAAATAGTGGTTAGACGACACCAGTTACGAATACCACTGTTTTAAAATTTTGGAAAAGAGACAATGCAGTAAGCTTTGTTTGTGACTCAGGATGTGGGGCAACGCATTGAAACTTAGAAAGGAAGAAGCAAGAGTAGCAATGATTCATGGCAAAGCCCTGACGACCGATAAGGCAGGCTGAGAGAATCAATGATCACAGCTCTGAAACGTGGCAAAACACAAACTTGGTATCCAACAATATTGTCCATTTAAGTGCTGCTTTTCTTTTCAATTGTGAAACGCAGTTGGTCACGCAATACAGTATTTAAACATTTAGCGTAACAGATGATCAGATCACTCACAAAAGATTTATTAAATATTAACAATAAAAATAAATGTTTCATAACTACTGCAATACATGCCAATGTGAGAACCTTCCATATTTCATATCAATTGAGAAGCTGTTGTACTGCGTTAATGTTCCTTTATATTGTGCAATAGAATGGTTGGGCACCAATTCAGACCTACATTTCCACATGTGGTTGTGTTGTCCAGAAAAGGTTCTAAGTAATGTTCTATTACACTGCTTCACCTGGCAGGGAGGAAAATCTGACAATGCACCCTTTGGGTTCCCCCTGGCATTCAGCTGCAATGTAGTATTGGGAATAAGAAGGCGGCACGGTGACAGAGAGTTTAGCACTGCTGCCCCTCAGTGCCAGGGACCCGGATTCGATTCTGACCTTGGGTGGCTGTCTATGTGGAATTTGCACGTTCTCTCCGTGTCTGCATGGGTTTCCTCTGGATGTTCCAGTTTCCTCCCACTGTCCAAAGGTGTGCGGGTTATGTTGCTTGGCCCTTAGCATGAGGGGCATTAGCAGGGTAAATACATGGGGTTACGGAGATAGGAACTGGGTGGGATTGTTGCAGCTGCAGGCTCGATGGGCTGAATAGCCCCCTTCTGTACTGTAGGGTTTATATGTTTTAAATACTGTCTTTCACAACCCCAGGACATCCCAAAGTGCTTCAAGTCAATGAGGCACTTTTGAAGTGTAGTCAATATGACTGTGTGGCCTAATTCCCCTCCAACTCAATTTTTAAGTTTGTTGATGACACCACCATAGTGGGTCGGATCTCAAACAATGATGAGACAGAGTACAGGAATGAGATAGGGAATCTGGTGAACTGATGCGGCAACAATAATCTCTCCCTCAATGTCAACAGAATGAAGGAGATTGTCATCAAATTCAGGAAGTGTAGTGGAGAACATGCCCCTGTCTACATCAATGGGGACAAAGTAGAAGTGGTTGAGAGCTTCAGGTTTTTAGGTGTCCACATCACTAACAACCTGTCCTGGTCCCCCCATGCCGACACTATAGTTAAGAAACCCCACCAATGCCTCCACTTTCTCAGGAGACTAAGAAAATTTGGCATGTCAGCTACAACTCTCGCCATCCTTTATGATGCACCATAGAAAACATTCTTTCTGGTTGTATCAGAGCTTGGTATGGTGCCTGCTCCGCCCAAGATCGCAGGAAACTACAAAGGGTCGTCAATGGAGCCCAATCCATCACGCAAACCAGCTTCCCATCCATTGACACTGTCTACACTTCCCACTGCCTCAGAAAAGCAGCCAGCATAATTAAGGACCCCATGCACTCCAGATTTACGCCCTTCCACCTTCCTCCGTCGGGAAAAAGATGCAAAAATCTGAGATCATGTACCATTTGACTCAAGGACAGCTTCTTCCCTGCTGTCATTAGACTTTTGAATGGACCTACCTTGCATTAGGTTGATCTTTCTCCACGCCCTAGCTATGACTGTAACACTACATTCTGCACTCTCTTCTTTCCTTCTCTATGAATGGTATGCTCTGCCTGTATAGCACGCAAGAAACAATACTTTTCACTGTATACTAATACATGTGACAATAATAAATCAAACCAAAATCAAATCAAAAATCAATATATAATGTTGGAAACACAGCAGCCAATTTGTACACAGCCAGCTCCTACAGACAACAATGTGATCATGATAAGATAATCTGTTTATGTGATGTTAATCGAGGGATAATTATTGGGCAGGACACCAGGAACAATTTCTCTTCTTTGCAATAATGCTTCGGGATTTTTTATGTCCACCTGTGGAAGTAGATTGGCTCTTAGAATAACATCTTATCAAAAAGCCGGCACAGGACATTCCCTCACTAAATCACTGATATATCAGCCTAGATTTTTCTGCACAAGTTCTACAATTTTCTGATTCAGAAACAAGCGTGTTGCCAATTGGCCAACAGCACAGGTTTGACCCCTCTCCTTCATCGGGAATAGGGCATGGGGAGGGTGGAGGGAAAGTCAAAATGGGAACAAAAAAACAATGAATAAAACTATTGTAAATAAAGAGTTTAAACTTGCCGTATTGTGTGTCTTTCAGTGTGCAGAGACTCCTCCTGTCCTGAGATTCATCCTGTGGCTCATTTATTGCTTTCTAATTAGACAATGCGCTAGGAATGAAGGGCCAGATCAGTGTCCACAGAACAAATAATAGAACTCCATTTGAACAAACTCTTCAATAGATTAATCATAGAATTATAGAATCATAGAATCCCTACACAGGAGAAAGAAGCCATTCAACCCATCGAGTCTGCACCAACCCTCCAACAGAGAATTTTATCCAGGACTACCCCAACCCTATCGCCGTAACCCCACCCATTTACCTTACTAATCCCCTAATCTACACATCTTGAGACACTAAAGGACAATTTAGCATAGCCAATCCACCTAATCTGCACATCTTTGGACTGTGGGAGGAAACTGGAGCACCCGGAGGAAACCCACACAGACACGAGGAGAATGTGCAGACTCCTAATAAAGCAAAGAAGACGTGCAATCTGTGCCGGCTCTTTGAAAGATTTGTCTGATTTGTCTCACTCCTTTCCTGCAATCCTCTATTGCTTTCCTTTTGAAGTGCTTATTCAATTCCCTTTGAAAGTTACAATTAATATAATCCCATTATCCTTCCAATGAGCACATTGCAGATCATAAAAACTTGGTGAAAGAAATTCTCATCTTCCTGCGAGTTCTTTTACCGAAATCTCTGTGCTCTGGTTATCAACACAGTCACCAGTGGAAACAATTTCTTCTTGTTTACTCAACTCATACCTTTGTCATCTCCTCTTAGGGGTGGCACGGTGGCACAGTGGTGATCACTGCTGCCTCACAGTTTCCAGGGACCTGGGTTCAATTCCCAGTTTGGGTCACTCTATGTGCAGAGTCTGCACATTCTCCCTGTGTCTCCGTGGGTTTCCTCCGGGTGCTCCGGTTTCCTCACACAGTCCGAAAGACATGCTGGTTAGGTGCATTGACCGTACTGAATTCTCCCTCAGTGTACCCGAGCAGGCGCCAGAGTGTGGCAACTAGTAACTTCATTGCAGGGTTAATGTAAGCCTACTTGTGACTAATAAATAAACTTTCTGATACTGCAGTGTCTGACCCTCACACAGAAATTTACCAAGATTAAATTAAAAACATAATCTTCGAGAACAATGAACAGAGGTCTATGTTGCATCACTCTGTGTAGAATACAACTGTGTCGTAAACACTGGCCTTGGTCGCTGACAAAACCTTTATGATCAACACTGGTATGAGCTCAGCCAAGGTCTGCCAAGGTGTTTCACCAGTGTTGTTGCATTACTTGTAATCCAATTCTGTTGGGAATCTACACAGCCTATCCCTGTGGCTGATGAGACAAATTCCTCCAATTAATGTGAAAAGGTAAGGGTCGTTCAAGAATTGTTGAAGATGTTGCCAACTAAAAGGAATTCCATAGAATCCCATAGAATGATTAAATCCCTACAGTATAGAAGAAGGTAATTTGCCCCATCGAGTCTGCACTGACTCTCCAAAAGAGTCAGGCCCACACACCCCCCACCCTATCCCCATCACCCTGCACATTTACCACAGCCAATCCTCCAAACCTACACATCTTTGGACATTAAGAGGCATTTCAGCATGGCCCATCTACCAACCTGCACATCTTTGGATTCTATAAGCTGCCAGTCAGTGTTCAGTATTGCTACAATTCTGGGACCTGTTTCATTTTCCTTTGCAGATTCCAGATGGGGACTCATCCTGAGCTATGGTTTCAAGAGGCACATACTTACTTCATACATTATCCAACTGGCCATCCCTCATGAACTTTACCACAGCGTGCAACAGGATAATTATCCCTTGTATCATTCCTAAACTCAATCCTACACTGGCATACTTACACACATTCATGTCTCAACAGAACTCACAAAGTACAAGCACCTTATCTTTTTCCACACCATTCTGCTGAGCAACGCTAAGGGGGATTGTTGTGTCCCCTGCCCTCCCTTTGCCACTGACACTCCAGTGAATGCCACACAGGCTGGGTATCAATGTTGGTTTATATGGCTCAGTATCATTGCTGGTGTTGCATATCCCATTGAGCCACCCAGAAGCCTGATGTCTGAGTTTCACAATGAAACAAAACACCATTAGTTGAAAATAATACTGCTCAAAATATCATTTAATGGGAATCATTCTATACCTGGAGGGTGGAATTTCTGTGTTTTTCCACAGATTGGGAAAGGGACACTTTCATTTTTAAAAATCTCCTGGTTGGAAAACCAGAGGTGATGTCTGATTCTAATTGGCTGATGCAAACATTTTGTTATTTTGCTATTGCTATTTTCTCATCCCTGCCTAATCAGCTGCCACTTTCAACATCCATATTTTCCATTCCCTCCTGTGTTTTTCTGCTTGGCTCTCACTTGGCTCAGCATGAACCACAAGGGTGTGCGAATGTTTTCTGTGGGGCTCCCAGTGCTTTTAACCAGCTCCTGGGAGCAGCTGATGGACCATTCCCTGGACAGGCTCTTTCCTTGGGTTCGTCTTCCATCTTTACAAGGCAGCTGCTGCCCTCCCGTTCAACACAGAAACCTGACCAAGATAAGGTGCTTGGAGGGCAGTGCCTGCAGCCTCTCTGCCCACTGCCATTGCTCAGATGTTGAGTGAGGTATCAGCTGGACTGTGAAGAGAGCAGCCTTGTTCATCCATGTCTGCAAGGCTCGGCTAACACGTGAAGTCACATTTTAGTCTTCAATTTTGAAAGATGGTCACAGAGGAAACTTCCAATCAGCAAATATCCAGTGCATCTTTATCTATTTTACAAATAAAACTGCATCTCCCGCAGTAACACTTGGAAAAACTTCCAAAGGCTGGTAGCTTCATTGGTTCTGGTGTCACAAGAAGTCCCATTTGGGGATCAGGTATGTTGGCACAAGGATATTGAGCATATCCCACCCTTCCCAAGTTAGTACAGTAGCCTCAGTACAAACCCAAAGCAAAAAAACACAAGGAATAAATTGAGTCACAAATACGTTGATTTATATCATCACCAGCATCAAGTGTAAAATAATCAGTGTTTATGGAACACATTTAATAATACAAAATGAACACTATAATAATCTGGGTGAATTAATATATCAATGTGGCAAGTGCTTATATTTGATTGATTTGATTTGATTTACATGTATTATTGTCACATGTATTAGTATACAGTGAAAAGTATTGTTTCTTGCATGCCAAACAGACAAAGCAGATCGTACATAAGGAAGGAAAGGAGAGAGTGCAGAATGCAGTGTTACAGTCATAGCTAGGGTGTAGAGAAAGATCAACTTAATGTGAGGTAGGTCCATTCAAAAGTCTGATGGCAACAGAGAAGAAGCTACTTTTGAATTGGCTGGTACATGATCTCAGACTCTTGTACCTTTTTCCCAACAGAAGAAGATGGAAGAGAGTATGTCCGGGATGCGTGGGGTCCATGATTATGCTGGCTGCTTTTCCAAGGCAGCAGGAGGTGTAGACAGTGTCAAAGAACAAAGAACAAAGAACAATACAGCACAGGAACAGGCCCTTCGGCCCTCCAAGCCTGTGCCGCTCCCTGGTCCAAACTAAACCATTCTTTTGTATCCCTCCATTCCGACTCCGTTCATGTGGCTATCTAGATAAGTCTTAAATGTTCCCAGTGTGTCCGCCTCCACCACCTTGCCTGACAGCGCATTCCAGGCCCCCACCACCATCTGCGTAAAATACGTCCTTCTGATATCCGTGTTAAACCTCCCCCCCCCTCACCTTGAACCTATGACCCCTCATGAATGTCACCACCAACCTGGGAAAAAGCTTCCCACCGTTCACCCTATCTATGCCTTTCATAATTTTATACACCTCTATTAGGTCACCCCTCATCCTCCGTCTTTCCAGGGAGAACAACCCCAGTTTACCCAATCTCTCCTCATAACTAAGCCCTTCCATACCAGGCAACATCCTGGTAAACCTCCTCTGTACTCTCTCTGACGCCTCCACGTCCTTCTGGTAGTGTGACGACCAGAACTGGGCGCAGTATTCCAAATGCGGCCGAACCAACGTTCTATACAACTGCAACATCAGACCCCAACTTTTATACTCTATGCCCCGTCCTATAAAGACAAGCATGCCATATGCCTTATTCACTACCTTCTCCACCTGTGACGTCACCTTCAAGGATCTGTGGACTTGCACACCCAGGTCCCTCTGCGTATCTACACCCTTTATGGTTCTGCCATTTATCGTATAGCTCCCCCCTACGTTAGTTCTACCAAAATGCATCACTTCGCATTTATCTGGATTGAACTCCATCTGCCATTTCTTTGCCCAAATTTCCAGCCTATCTATATCCTTCTGTAGCCTCTGACAATGTTCCTCACTATCTGCAAGTCCAGCCATTTTTGTGTCAATGAATGGGAGGCTGGTTTGAGTGATTGACTGGGCTTCATTCACGACCCCTTGTAGTTTCTTGTGGTCTTGGACACAGCAGGAGCCATACCAAGCTGTGATACAACCAGAAAGAATGCTTTCTATGGTGCATCTGTAAAAGTTGGTGAGAGTCATAGCAGACATGCCAAATTTCCTTAGTCTTCTGACAAAGTAGAGGCATTGGTGGGCTTTCTTAGCTATAATGTCAGCGTGGAGGGATCAGTACAGGTTGTTGGTGATGTGGACACCTAAAAATTTGAAGCTTTGGACCATTTCTACCTCGTCCCCATTGATGTAGACAAGGACATGCCCTTCACTACACTTCCTGAAGTCGATGACTAATAACTAATGTAACTTATATAACCTGACCTGGTATTCTGGAGATGCTTATACTGTTTTATATTGTGCAACTTTTGTGAAATATATTTACACTCCCCTATGTTTTATATTCTTTAAGGCTTAATAAGGAAATCCATATTAATGACAAAATGTTCGACTGTACCTAAAGTAAAGTTCGCAAAAACAAATTAAAGTGTAATTAAATGTAATCGGGCGGTAAACTATACAAGTGTGAACTCTGAACGTTGCCACATAGGTTCAGATTGCTTTAAGAACCTTTTTCTTCCCCCAGAAAGCCTAAGCGTTGGGATCTCTTGGCGGGGGTTGAAGGAGGTAGGGGAAGGGGTTATTGGAGTGAACATTTCCCCTCCTCAGATACCCTGCTACCTGCTGGACACGTTTTTGTCAAATTGTCCATTGATTTTAAATTCATCAACGGCAGCATAGCTAGCACTAGGCTTAATTTCCCAAGACACCATTTAGGTTACAGGCATCCTGTCAATAAAGTACACATCTGAAAACCCTTGCCAGCTCCCCTCACACTCAGTGCTTTTGCAACAGGAATCCGTCCCTCCCTCAGTCCTCCTCCCTTTCTCCGCCTACCAGCCCCTCCGCCCGCCCTGCTGTGAAACGCAGACTCCCTATAATCATCTCACTTTCATTGTCCTCCTCCCCCCTGACTGTAGAGGGGATTAATATGAACAGTTCGCCTCAGTCTCGCATCCTTTCATAAAACACCTCTCCCTTCCATCTTCCGTTCGATAATTACTCAATGAGAGAGACTCTGATGAATTTTATAGATGAAATATGTCCTTCTCCCTTCGGCCGCCGTATGTTATCCGGCCCCGACGATCTGCCGAGCCCGACCCCTGGAGCGTTGGCCCCTCAGCACATTTATTCCAAAGGTCCCGTCGATTAGAAAAGAAATTAGAAGGCAGCCGACCATCTATCCTGGTCAGTCAACAGGCTGCTTTCCCAGCTCTTCGTGTGGGGACAGAAGAGTTCAGAATGAATAAGCTGTATAAAGTTTGTTTTCCAGCGCGATCAGACAAATTAACATTGGTATAATCTGTACGGGTCATATTCTATATTTTAAATGGCTTGTCTTTAAATCTCATTAACCATTTGTAAGAAGGGTTACACATCTGCCCATTTTTTACAGCGAAACCTAAACTGTCCGTGTATGAGAGAGCATTTGGCTACAGAGTGCCAACAGTTGCAATCGTCCTTTACAGATGTGCCAGTATTTTTTGCAGGCAGTCTATTTGCCACTCAGTGCTCATGTACTGGGCGACCGATTGTCCATCCTCCAGTCCTGTGTCGGCATCCAAACGCTGAACGGAATCTCTTTCCTTTACACCCACTCTGACCATCTTCACTTCTCAGATCTGTGCCGTGCGTTGCCTCTTTTACTCACTGGTGCCATTAATAATTTGAATAAGATGGTTAGACAAAGCAAAGGCATTTCGGAAATTTAAAGTAAGCCGCAGGAAATGCTGAAAATATACAGCGGCAGGTCACCCAGCCCAGGGAGAGAGAAACAGACAAGATCAATAGACCCGCAAAAGGTCACAGAACTGAAACAACTCCGTTTCTCTCTTTCTCTCTCCACAGATGCTACCTGACATTCTGAGTATTCCCATCATTTGTTATTTTGTTTTCTGCATTACAATAGAATGTGTGTGTGAGTGAAATTGTTCAACTGGCAGCGCAGCGTTGCTGTGGATATAAATTAATGTATTGGGCATGTTGTGTGGATTGAACTTCCTGCTTTAGCCGCCGACAAGTGCCTATCCCAGAACCGAGAGCTCAGAGGGCTGCTGAGCGGCTCTGTTACATACACTCCCTCCCGTTCCGAGAGTACAAGTCCCATTAGTGTGCAGGATTGGCGGTGGGGCTTGGCTTCGAATCAGGACTGTGCAGAATGGGGATAACAGAAGAAGGGATTTAAAAGGGAACATAAGTTTATAAGGGGGGGGGGGGGTTGGGGGAGAGTGGGGGGCGGTGATTTTTTTTTGAAGTGACGGAACAGAGTGACATGTCCACGTCGAGTGCCCAGAGATCTCAGCCATGGACAACAAGAGGGAGCAGAGCCAACGAGAGCAGGAGACAGACAACCTGAATAAAGATCTACTGCTAGCGCTACTGGCCCAGAACCAACAATTTCGAAACGGTGAGAGAGGCAGCGGTAGAGTAAGGTTCTGTTTCATACATATATATATATACCTTCTAAATCCTGAGTGCGCACATTATTCCCCCAACTGCATTAGGAGTTCCAGTTTATTGCTAAAAAATAGCCCATTTTCAGTAAGTGTATCGGGCGAGAGAATGCAGAAATACCTTTCTAACGAAAATAAAAGTGAGCATGCAGCCAGTGAATGTAGTCCTCGCTAATTTGACCCTGGATGGCTCGCCCTCGGGTTTAAATCCCCCTGTGGACCGTTGGCTGAATCTTGGAATGAGTTACACCGGTTTCTTGGTGTCCTCTGTGCAGAACGATCTGGTCAAAGGTATTTTATCCGATAGTTAAAAATAAAGGAAAGGTCTTTCTCTCTCCCCCTCTAAAATAAATTCCTACCTGATATGCCTGCTGGATATGTAAGTTTAAACAAGCAAGCACACCGTTATGCAGTCAATTATTCCAGAGACAGACTTGTCAGGAGACAGCTATTCCCTAATAGCATTTGTGCTAAAGTGCAATTTAATTTTCTCTCTCTTATCAATAGCTTTCTTCCCTCCAGCCTGACAATTAGGACCGGCTTAAGGAAGGGAAGGCAGAGCTTTGTCTTTTGTGCGTTCGGTTTTTGTGTTGTGTTCCACCAGGACATCAGGCATTTTATTATTTTCTCCTCTCCCCGAATCGAATTGTTATCATTCGTACCGCGAACGTGTGCAACTTCACAAAGTTCACCTGGAACCGCGACTCGCGGCTCGAAAGGACAACGGGTCTGACTCGGGCAGCTGAGGTCCAGTTACCCCGGTAGGTTCTGGGGGTCTTTTCCACCTCATTCATTGAGATGAATGTTTTTAGCATACCTTTCTGTGCAGGCAAATCGATCTATTTCGTAACCGAAGTGTATTTAACACCAGGTTCACCGGCAGACTAAGAGGAAATATGGCCCATGGTTTTAAAAGCACCGGGTTTTTAGTCGCGGGATTAGCCAGAGAAGGAAGATAGGCATTATGAAATGTTTTCAGTGGGCAAGTTTAAGTTTAAACAGTCGGAATAGAGTTATTTGGTCAATTGTTATCAGCAGGAGATCAGACCCTAATAATAGAATGTCTCCTTTACATCACTTAAACAGAACTGTCAGTAAAACATAACACTGAAAACGCTATTACCTCAAGTGTAAGCTCATACACCCAATACAATTCCGGGTAGCGACATTTATTGTATTTCGCCACGTGAGGAGTGGTTTTGAACTGTTTGATATTAGCCCTAATTAAGGGTAGGAACTGTTCTCTGTAAATGTCCTTTAGATTATACAGAACGTCCACATACACACAAAACCCCATGGTCACAGGGCTCACCTTTATTCTGTTTAGCATTTGATCACTGCTCCACACGGCTAAACAATCCCCAACACCAAGGGCCCACAGCCCCAACGCACTGCAGCAGGAAGTCACTAGGGAGGGGGGTCTTGTATAAACTGGGGGCTTCTCGTTCCCAGTGACGCAATTTGTACTGGGCACTAGGTCACCCCCCAGATCCGCTTTCAGCACAATTCAGGATTAGTCAGTCTTTGAAAATATATTTCGTGTGTGTTTTGGGTGGGAGGGACTTCTACGAATTTCAGCAAATGTATATTTTATGCATGCTACTTTGCCGCCTAGAGATGGATGGTGGCTTTCTGTGATAAATCACGTTAGGTTGTTTTTTGGGCTAATCACCCCTGTCTGTTGATATTACAATGGTTTCTGTAAAATACCACACACGCTTATTTCTGGTATGTTTAATATATGGTATGTAATGTGTTTTCAACTCCAAAAAATAACTTTATAAGCTTAAATGTTGATGCTGTGGCTGGAAGTGGCGATCAGAGGAAGATTTAATGCTGTATTTACCAAGCAGCTGATAACTAAATGACAAAGTGACCGCCCAACGCATATTCTTTTCTAATAATTCAACTGGTTTTAGGATTAATTTTTATTAGGATGGGACTGAAGGTTTTCCTTGCATTCCCTGGTTTCTAATCGTGCCTGCTGTCCAGAATTCAAGCCGTAAGGTCCCTTGTGCTCTTGTTCAACAACAACTTCCGTTTGTATAGCATCCTTTATCAAAGTTCACAAGTTGTCCTGAGGCAGCTTTATCAAACACAAGTTGACACTTAGCCACTTAAGAGGATATTAGACCAAAGGAGGGAGGTTTTAAGGGGCAACCTTAAAGGAGGCGAGAGAGGCCGTAAGGTGCAGGGGGAGTCAGGGGATTCCGGAGCTTAGGGGTTGCAGGAGCTGATGCACAGGAGTGGAACAACTATTAAAATCGTGGCTCTGCACAGGCCAGAGGTTGGGAGAGTGCAGATATCTCGGAGAAGATTACAGATGTGCCATACACAGGTTGCTGTCTCTGTTTTTCTATCTCTTTCGATATTTCCCCCTCTCTACCCTTTTAATCTCAGTCTCTTACTGTGGATGTGTATCCACAGAGTGGAGCTCGGACGGCGTGACTGTCCGCCCGCGCCCTGTTCTCTCCCTCCCCTTCACAATCTTCTTATATTGTTCCAGATGCTCACTCCAGCCTTCAGTAACATCACAGCACACCAGATTTAGAAGTGACAAGGGAAAGGCACATGGTCAGGAGAACACAGATTTCCCCCAACGCTTCTTGGATGAGTTATTTTTTTCTGAAGATTTGTTTTAGAAGAATTGAGGGATTTAAGCGGAGTACAAAATCCTTTGAAATGAATCTATAGGTAGCGAGACCTTGGTGATTTTGAAAAGCAGCAGTTTTACACTTAGGTGGACAGGACAGGAAATATATTTTAGATAGGGAGTGTAATCAGAGCAGTCACTCCTTGTAGACTGAATGGAAGAATAAACAATTCCAATCTTCAGTTGCAGACATTCTGCTGATATTAATAAACGCGGTGGGTGGAACAACAGCTATTTTTTTTCTGGTAAAATATATATTTCAGTGAAATGAAAACTATCGAAAAATGCCCACAATTGCCGCCAGCCCGAGGAGTTCCTCTTCTGAAACGAAGCCCATTCATTTTCACTTATCCGCACGGTGCTGGAAAGAAAATCATCTATTGCTGTGTGTACATGTCTGTATATAAACATGGCAATCTCATTTCTTTGTTTTTAGCTGTTAGTTAGAAATCTCACCCCTTCTTCGCGCCACCAATAATTAACGATTTAATGTTTTAAACCAATACCGGTGAATATTGTAGGGCAGAAATGACATTATTTGTCAGGATTTGTTTTCTTCGGTGAGCGGGTTCGTTCATAGCTGGCCCTGTTTGGTTGAAATAGCAGCGACTTAGCAGCGCCCAAATGATTGAGAACGGTATAAGGGGAATGGTAAATTAATTGAGGTGCCTAGTAACTACTACCAGGACTTTCACACTAACACGCATTTTTATGCAGGCCTCCCGAAAATATAACAGACATTATGTACAGAACTCTCATGAATATAAAACGCATTATATACAGATCTCATAAATATGACAGACATAATATTCAGATCTCTCAAATATAACACGCATTATGTACATATTTCTCACAATATAGCATGCATTATATGCACATCTCATAAATATAACATGTTATATACAGACCTTCCAAAAATATAAAACGCATTATGCAGATCTCTCACAAATACAACAGGCATTGCATACAGATTTCTTATAAATACAACCTACATTACATATAGAACTCTCAAACACAACACATTATATACTGATTTCTCATAAGTACAACACATTATATACAGATCTATCATACAACACATTATATGCAGATCTCTCAAATACAGCACGTTATGTACAGATCTCTCAAAAATACAACAGGCATTGAATATAGATCTCTCACAAATACAATATATGCCGATCTCTTATAAATACAACACGTTATATACAGACGTTCCAAAAATATAAAACACATTATGCAGATCTCTCACAAATATAACAGGCATTACACAGAGATTTCTTATAAATACAACATTCATTATATGCAGATCTCTCACAGTACAACACACATTATATACGGATCTCAAAAATACAAAGCACATTTTATACACATCTCTCACAAATATAACACATTATATGCAGATCACTCATGAATACAACAGGCATTATATATGGATCTCTCATAAATATAACAGACAGCATATACAGATCTCTCAGAAAATACAATATGCATTACTTGGAGATCTTTCATAATTCTGACAATTCTGAAATAGCTGTTCCACTCTTGTGCCATCAGCTCCCGCAGCCCCTAAGCTCTGGAATTCCTTACAAATGCAAGAATTCCAGACAGATACAAGAACCATTCGCATATTTAGTACATGTACACAGGGACATCCTCGTATGTACACAATATACGCATACACATTCCTAGAGGCACACATATGCATAAACCATGTACATATAGACAAAAAATGTACACGGACACACATTCCCAGCTGAGAGCACAGACTCTCACAAAGGACCACATATTTATGTGCACACCCAAAATGCAGCACACATATACACAGAAATATACAAGAAGGTGTATGCAGCCACACATGTACACACACACAATATACCCACAGATATACTCAAACATAATTCAGAGCATACAGTGGATGCTGTCTGCAGGATTTATTCCACGGTTTCATGGCTTCTATACTTAATGATGACTTTCTCAAACCTGACCTTGTTCTCTTCAAGTCGATTTGTGTCAAAGAGGTTCAACCCAGAAATAAACAGAGAATTCCATGTTGCTGGCGAGCAAGCAGCCTGTACGAAAGGGTAGAATCCTACAGTTAGACATGTCACAGCAATAATTACAGAAGAGTTATTAAGCAGCTAAAGCTTTAACCAAGTGTGATCTAATTTCAACTGTACATTTATATTATACTAAGCAGCACACATTCAGCAAAGGATTTTTTTTCATTATAAATGAAGTAGGTGTTTCCCAAATGGAGACAGGTTACAGCAGCTTTAATAGATAGACCATCATTGACAGTCATAAAATGAAATGAAAAGTAAGGATCCACATTGTAATTACTGCTGGTAGAGCAACACTTAGGGCTAGCAAATTAAATGCTGCAGAACCTTGACCCCTTTATTCATTCAGTCACTGTTGTAGATCAATCTCTACGAGAAGGCCCTTATCACAGTGATTTCACACAAACAATTTTATCAAAGAATCTCCCACAGCTCAGCTAATTGACCAATTCAAAAGCACCTCCAATGCCTTGAGGTGGTAATTTGGTATCTGTTAACTGCTTGTGGCTGTTTGGGTTATAATCCTAATGTAAAACTTTGCTTCTTTACTGGGTCCATTTATGGAAGGATGTTTTTCTGTTTTTAAACCAGACCTGGCATTGTTACTGCTTATTTCTTGTCACTGAACTGTTAATTGTCACTTCATAAATGTCCAGCGATTGTGTCTGAACCATTACACCTATGGTGTGAATGTCAGTTCAATGTCTGCTGGAGGAGACGGAATATAGGTGAATTCCAAGGTGAATAATATGGTCCTCAGAAAAACTACAGGAGTGGGGTAAGGCTGTTATATTACACAAAGGCCCTTCCAATACTCATAAACACAATCCAACCTTTTGCTGATACAACAACTTGACATGATTTATGATGACAAATTATTTTGCAATCACGAAGAGCAAGTTACCATTCTCTCCAAGGAGTTGCTGGTTGAAACTATAACCTGGATAGTCTTCAACTCCTCAACTGAGTTTGTAAAGTGAAGACTGGTGAATGCACCTTTCATAAGTAACAGCATGTCTACAGAAATCAGTATAGCACAGTACTGTGAAATCACTCCACACTCTTCAACCAAGCAATCGAAAATGAATAATCAAATAGCAGAATACCACAGATGCTGAACATCTGAAATAAAAATGGAAAATGCTGGGAAAAAAACACACTGGTTCTGGCCACACCTGTATAGAGAGAGGAAAATAGAGATAACAGCTGGAAAATTATTGATGGGAATTTACAGTCCTGCCGATGGCGAACCCTCTGCCACAGGTTTCCCAGCAATGAGGGGTGCATTCAACAGAAAACCCCACTGACAATGGTGGGACCAGAAGATCTCGCCACCAGCCAATGGCGGGCCACCTCTGCAACCACAAAACACACAGTGGATTGCGTAGAAATTCCCGCCCAACATTTCAAGTCTGTGACCTTCCACAAAAATTGGGAAAAGAGATGTAATTGGTTTTGAGCAAGTGGTGGGTGGGAAAGGGACAAAAGGATGGTCCGTGATAAGGTGGAAGACAGGGAGATTGACTGACAGAAATGATAGTCGTCCAAGGCTACGTAGGGTAAAGTGTTATAATGATAGACTACTGGAAACTCGGGGTGATGCATGCAGATGGAAAGATGATTTTCTTTCAGCCGAAAAGGACTAAAGTCTTGACATCTATTCAGAAATGCAATGGCTAGAATGGCAGCTCTAGAATTATCCAAAAAGGTCATTATCTGCAAGTGAAGATGCAGAATAAATCACTTTTCTTAAATTAAATTAGTGTTAGAAAGCTCCAACACTAAGCCTGGAATTGCTGGGGTATCTACAAAGGAAAATAAATGCTGGACCTTCGGAGAAATATGAAAATGCTAATGTTGATCTTATCAAGCCCACATGACAGTGCATCCTTTTGTTACACCCAAGAAATGGCAATTGTGCAATTGGAACAGATGAGAATTTTTTCTCCTCTGTGTAGAAGTAACCCTGGAAACCATTTTTCTGATGTGCTGAGGAGCACAGCCTGCTCTACCTCAGCCCAATATCACAATGAGCATCACCCCTCCATAGTTCCAAATTACATCCAACCTCCCTGGAAGCAGTGGAAGTGGGCTCAATCAAGGCATTCATAGAAACATAGAAAATAAGAGCAGGAATAGGCCATTTGGCCCTTCAAGCCTGCTCCACCATTCATTATGATCATGGCTGATCATCCAACTCAGTAACCTGTTCCTGTTGTCCCTCATAGGCTTTGATCCCTTTAGCCCCAAGAGCTATAACTCCATCTTGAAAATATACAATAGTTCGGCCTCAATTGCTTTCTGTGGCAGCGAATTCCACAGGCTCATCACTCTCTGGGTGAAGAAGTTTCTCCTCATCTCAGTCCTAACTGGTTGACCCCATATTCTCAGACTGTAACCACTGTCTCAGGACTTCCCTTCCATCAGGAACACCCTTCCTGCATCTATCCTGTCCAGTCCTGTTCGAATTTTGTATGTTCCTATGAGATGCCCCCTAATTCTTCTAAACTCCAGCAAGTATAATCCTAACTGAATCAATCTCTTCTCATGCATCAATCCTGCCATCCCAGGCATCAGTCTGGTAAACATTCACTGCACTCCCTCCATAGCAAGTACACCCTTCCTCAGATAAGGAAACCAAAACTGCACACAATATTCCAGGTGTGCCTTCACCAAGACTCTGTACAATTGCAACAACACACCCCTGCTCCTGTACTCTAATCCTCTCGCTAAGAAGGCCAACATGACATTGCCTTTTTTACCGCCTGCTGCACCTACATGCTTACCTTCAGTGGTTGGTGTACAAGGGCACTCAGGTCTCGTTGTACATCCCCCTCCCTGAAACTATAGCCATTGAGATAACAATCTACCTTCTTGTTTTTGCTACCAAAGTGGATAATCTCATATTTATCTACATTATATTGCATCTGCCATGCACTTGCCCACTCACTTACCTTGTCCAAATCACACTGAAGCATCTCTGCATCCTCTTCACAGTTTACCCTCCCGCCCAGTTTTGTGCCATCTGCATATTTGGAGATATTACATTTACTTCCTTCATCTAAGTCATTAATATATAGTGAATAGCTGGGGTCCTACTCCCTGTGGTACCCAACTAGTCACTGCCTATTATTTGGAAAAATATCCATTTAAACCTATTCTTTGTTTCCTGGCTGCAAACCAGTTTTTTATTCATCTTAATACACTAACTCCAATCCCGTGCGCTTTAATTTCACACACTAATCTTTTATGTGGGACTTTGTCAGAGCCTTCTGAAAGTCTAAATAAACCACATCCACTGGCTCCCCCTCACCAAGTCTACTAGTTACATCGTCAAAGAATTCCAGTAGATTTGTCGAGCATGATTTTTGTAAATCCATGTTGACTCTGTCTGATCCTGCCATTGTTTTCCAATGCAAGAGGGCATTGGCTGATTACTTGAATAGAAACAATGTGCAGGGGTATGGGAAAAAAGCAGGGGAATGGCACGAAGTCATGTTGCCCATTTGGTGTACCAGCACAGACATGATGGGCCAAATGGCCTCCTTCTGCAACGTAACAATTCTGTGATTTTGTGATTCTGTGATTAGATATAACTATATTGTCACCCGCACCCTCCATCTCTCCCAAAATAACTGGAGCATTATTCACCAACATGCTCTAAATCTGTTGATGCTGGCATAATTACACCATTCCTTTCTTAAAAGGCTGTATTTGCTGCTAATACCTTGAATGCACACCTGTACTGTTTTATTCCGTGACGTCATTGGAATGCCACAGTGAACTTAATCATACTTATCAAAATATCTCTTTTAGAATTGTGTTGGCAAATCCTGTTTAGAAGGTGTTATATATATTGGGCATAGCTCCTTTAAGGGAACGAGCCCATCGAGTCTGCATCCACTCTCCGAAAGAGCATCTTACCAGGCCCACCCCATCCTATCCCTGAAACCCCACACATTTACCATGGGTAATGAACTTACACATCCTTGGACACTAAGGGGCAATTTAATATGGCCAATCCATCTAACATGCACAACTTTGGAATGTGGGAGGAAACCAGAGCACCTGTAGGGAACACACACAGATGGGGGGTGGGGGGGGGGGGGGGCGGGATGCTGGTGGGGGTGGGGAGGAACATGCAAACTCCACACAGGCAGTCACCCAAGGCTGGAGTTGAACCTGGGTCTCTGGTATTGTGAGGCAGCAGTGCTAACCATTGTGCCACTCTTTCTGCACATGGGCAGATGTATATCGGCAGCCATTTTTGTGGCCATCTTATGTTGGCAGGAGACACTTTGTTCTTTAAAACCACCCATAAATTCCACATTTTAAAATGGCACAGGGCAATTACAAAGGAAATAATCTTATTCCAGGGTTTTGCTAGCAAATATGTTGAGTTTTGCTCTGGTATTTAATGGTTTGTTACAGCCCACTTGACTTTTCTTATAATGGTCCTGTAGAGCCCTATCACCTGCAGGACAGAGTTCAAATATAGGCCAGACTGTTATGATTAAAGTCTGTCTGCCTGCTAGCTTCCCTTAATTCAAGAACTGATTGGCAACTTTACTTAGAAAGTCCAAAGGTAGCTGTATCGGTAATGGAAAGCATTGTGTTGAGTTTTAGGCCATAGCTGTCTGAGGCTGAGGCTAAGACACATTGACATGACAATCGTAAAGAGACAGTATCTCATGTGACAACAATGGAAACATATTCCATTCCTTACTAGTGACATCCCTCATACTACAATGCACACAAAATTCATAAAAGGTAAGGTAAAACTAAATAATCTAGTGACGTAACAAACCTTTTTTTAGGATATCACCCCAGACCTCTATACCAAATATCTGTTGCCACATCACCCTTTCAAAGCAACCTCACAAGTGAAGATTGTCCCCTTTTCCCTGAAATTAGCCGAAGCGCTTCTCTGGCATAATTAAATGCTCCATTTTTGTTTTGTTTTGAAGTCATGACAGCATCCCTGGGCTATTCCTTTTCATGTCAGCTTGGCTCATTGGGTAACAATCTCCCACTTTGGTCAGGTCTTTCAGTTCAAGTTCCACATTGCGCTTAGTGTTCATAATCAAAACCAACCACCTAGTGCAGTACTGAGCAATGCTGCTCTGTTGGGAATGTTGCCCATCATGTATCTGAAATCCTCACTGCTTATCTTGCTTGTCTCGGTCAATGTGAGATACCTCTTCTTGCAGAATTCCTGCTGCTCTATACTCTTAATCCTCTCCACCAGCGTCACCAAATAATCAAAGTGTAGAGAATGATGGCTACAGAATTTCTGCCACCTTTATCCAGATAACTGTTGTATACCAATTGCTGGAGATTAATTGCTATGATTAGTCAACAGCTTCATTATCATTGCATCATGCAACTACCAGATGAGCTAGATGGAACTTGGTCTTTATTCATCTCAGAAGTCCAATATCCTGGGGAGGTGATGGCCTAGTGGTATTATTGCGAGACTATTAATCCAAATATCTCAGCTAATGTTCTGGGGACCTGGGTTCGAATCCCGCCATGGCAGAGGGTGGAATTTGAATTCAATAAAAAAGTATCTCGAATTAAAAATCTACTGATGACCATGAAACCATTGTCAATTGTTGGGAAAAGCCCATATATTTTAGAGAAGGAAATCTGCTATCCTTACCTGGACTACATGTGACTCCAGAGCCACAGCAATGTGGTTGACTCTCAACTGCCCTCCAAGTGCAACTAGGGATGGGCAATGAATGCTAGCCAGAAAACGACACCCACGTTCCATGAATGAATAAGAAAAACAAAAAAAAAGGAATTTCAATGTGATAAGACACTGTATAAATAAAAAGGTAATATAGTAAATAAAGTATTTTAGACAGAATAAAAGCTCATAATGTTTAACTTAAGTAATGTTGTTCACATATTTGTTTAATACATCAGTAAGCTGTAAACAACCTCTGGGGTTTAGACTTTGCACCTCTCCTGCTACCAGTCCTTGTTCCATTGTGAAGCTTTGGCAAGAGACAGTGCGGTGTTACATTTCTGTAACACAAAGTGACTCTCAGTTATAAAATCAGAAGTAATGTTGTATTATCATATAAATCCTCTTTTGCATCACATTTTAATCTGACTGTATTAAATAATCTTTTCTACAGGGTTTAATGTAATCACATTATCACACTGTGCTGTGGAAAACATTAACCATCCCACAAGGACCATTTAGATTAGATGTCACACCATCCAGTTTTCAGACACCATTTTAATGTTAATCAGATGCAGGGGAAAAAAGCCTTTCTGTGTATATTTTGAAAGCTGATTCACTTTATGAAGGAAAAACACAAATATCAGTTCCATGGTACACTCAGCAACTGAGAACCTGCTCTCTGCAACTCTGAGGATCAATTTCCTATACTGTATGACACTGTCACAGTGTGGCTCTGCACTGTAGAGCACTGCTGGAGTGAGTCACTGCACTGTAAAACTCCGTCAGGGTGAGGCTGTGTACTGTACGGCTCTGTCACAGTGAGGCTGTGCACTGTACAGTTCTGTCACAGTGAGAATGTGCACTGTACGGCTCTGTCACAGTGAGGCTGCACACTGTACAGCTCTGTCACAGTGAGGCTGTGCACTGTATAGCTCTGTCACAGTGAGAATGCGCACTATACAGCTCTGTCACAGTGAGACTGCACACTGTACAGCTCTGTCACAGTGAGGCTGACACAGTAAGAAGTCTCACAACACTAGGTTAAAGTCCAACAGGTTTATTTGTTAGCAAAATCCACAAACTCAAGTTTGTGTCTTTATATGCCCTGTTTGTGAACAGAACTCCCACTTACCTGATGAAGGAGCAGCGCTCCGAAAGCTAGTGGATTTTGCTAACAAATAAACCTGTTGGACTTTAACCTGGTGTTGTGAGACTTCTTACTGTGTTTACCCCAGTCCAATGCCGGCATCTCCACACAGTGAGGCTGCACGTTGTACAGCTCTGTCACAGCGAGAATGTGTACTGTACAGCTCTGTCATAGTAAGGATGTGCACTGTACAGCTCTGTCACAGTGAGAATGTGTACTGTATAGCTCTGTCACAGTGAGGCTGTGCACTGTACAGCTCTGTCACAGTAAGGATGTGCACTGCACAGTTCTGTCACAGTGAGGCTGTTCACTGTACAGCTCTGTCACAGTAAGGATGTGCACTGCACAGTTCTGTCACAGTGAGGCTGTGCACTGTACAGCTCTGTCACAGTGAGAATGTGCACTGTACAGCTCTGTCACAGTAAGGATGTGCACTGCACAGTTCTGTCACAGTGAGGCTGTACACTGTACAGCTCTGTCACAGTGAGAATGTGTACTGTACAGCTCTGTCACAGTGAGGTTGTGCACTGTACAGCTCTGTCACAGTGAGAATTTGCACTGTACAGCTCTGTCACAGTGAGGCTGCACACTGAAATCATCGAAATCATAGAAACCCTACAGTACAGAAAGAGGCCCTTCGGCCCATCGAGTCTGCACCGACCACAATCCCACCCAGGCCCCACCCCCCTATATATTTACCCACTAATTCCTCTCACCTACACATCTCAGGACACTAAGGGCAATTTTTTAGCATGGCCAATCAACCTGACCCGCACATCTTTGGACTGTGGGAGGAAACCGGAGCACCCGGAGGAAACCCACGCAGACACGAGGAGAATGTGCAAACTCCACACAGACAGTGACCCAAGCCGGGAATCGAACCCAGGTCCCTGGAGCTGTGAAGCAGCAGTGCTAACCACTGTGCTACCGTGCCGCCCTCTGTCACAGTGAGAATGTGCACTGTACAGCTCTGTCACAGTAAGGATGTGCACTGCACAGTTCTGTCAGTGTGAGTCTCCATTATGGACAGCACCGGGATTATTTGTCTCGGTCAGTGCTATCTAGCATTGGGTTGAAATTTTGTGCACTTTAATTCACAAGCAGGATACCTACCATTATCTCTAATCTATGCCAACATGAGAAGCCTCTGCAGGAGCACAATATCTCAGAAGGTTAATCTTTATAGCGTTCTAAGTGGCAGTCCCATATAATTGCCAAGTCAGCCCACACTGAAATCAATGACTGGACTTCCTGGGTTGTTCATTTTTATATTGGTAGAAAACAAATATGTGTGACCACCCCAATGGCATTGAAAACAGTCAAAGACAAAACTCTAAACTTCTCATCTTGTACAATGGACCAACTGTGCACCTTATCATTTAGATTCACACTTGACTGGAATTACAATGCTCCTAGTGTAAAGCTAAAGAGCCATAAGAAAACCCACTAGTGGAAATTTCATAGGTTTTGGCCTTACTGAGCTCTAAAATAAGAATTTATTTTATGATTCCCAAGCAATATTTTGCACTCATAGTTAATGACACTTTCTTTATATGAGCAGAATAGAGGGGATACAACAGTAGTCTTAATGTGCTGGAATGGATAACAAGATACATTTTTTTCAGAAAGGACAGTGGAATTTTAAAAAATTACTGTTCAGGCTTCATCCTAATACTTCTTGCATGCTGACAGTTAAAACAAATATAAGACTAATAACTTCATACGAAATATTAATTTATTTGATTTCAAAAAAGGGCTGCTTTCCCTTGTCTCACATAAGCTGAAACTGGCAAACTTCTGTGTAATGTGAATGAAAATGTGAGTCAAGTTGGTACCTTTTTGTCACAGTTTGAAGTCTCTGGGATTTTTTTTATTCATTCGTGGGACATGGGCGTTGCTGGCTGGCCAGCATTTATTGCCCATCTCTATTTACCCTTGGAGGGCAGTTGAGAGTCAATCACATTACTGCGAGTCTGGAGTCACATGTAGGACAGACCTGGTATGGATGGCAGGTTTCCTTCCCTAAAGGACATTAGTGACATCCTAAAGGACATTACATGACCTCCTGTCAACTTTGAAAGCTACAATCTATTACATAGTCAAACCATTGTATTCAGGCTAAAATGATCAAAAAATTTATTTACAATCAGGTTAATTATAAAGAAGCAGAAACAAATAAAAAGCTGCCTATGGAATACTGTATCCAAACTGTTAAAAATAAAATACTGAATCATTAGCAGACCAATAATGTTGGGTGCCTGATGAAATATGCAGCATGTACAACAGATCCATTCCTGCAGTGAAATGGCTAGAGATGTCTTCCTGGGAAAATCCTACCATTCTAATAGAGCTTTTAGGGGTGTTGGAGTGCAGGTTCTTTTTTGAAATCAAATAAATTAATATTTCATACGAGGTTATTAGTCTTATATTTCTACCGTTCAATGCATGCGAAAGGCAGGTTCTGGATTATTTGTTGAATCTTTTGCACTTGACACTGACATCCAGAGAGACTCGCCAGAATTCTACCGCTTCGCCCGCCATGGAGTTGGAACGGGTGAGGGATGGACAATGGAAATGTCCGTTGACCTTGGGCAGGACTTTCCGGTCTCGTTTGAGCGAGGCCATAAAATCACACGCACTGTTTGGGATATCTGATGTGAGGCACATTTTTACATTTCAAAGACATTAAAAGCATGAAATTTGAACAGATAATGTCTGTATGGGTTGTATGGGTGCCATTTGAGATCCAAAATGAGACCCGAGGTGATCAGGCACACTTCTGGAGTGAGTCGTTCCTGACCCCATATTGACAAAGACATAAGTAGGAAGATAGGAACATCGGAATTAGGAAGAGTGGTAGGCAAATGCAGCCCTTCGAGCCTGCCCCGCCACTCAATCAGGTCATGACTGATCTCTCCCTGGTCTCAAATCCACCTCCCCACCTGTTTCCCATATCCCCTTACCCCTTTTTTAAATTAGAAATATATCTATCTCCTTCTTGAAATGATTCAACAATTCAGACTCCACCACGCAATGGGGCAGCGAGTTCTACAAATTCACTACCCTCTGCGAAAAGTAGTTCCTCCTCATCTGAGTTTTAAATCTACTGTCTCTTAACCTATACCTGTGACCTCTTGTTCCAGATTGCCACATAAGATTGCCACATTTGGTGCAAGCCCAGTGAACACCTGACAGAAGTATGCTAAGTAGGCATTAACACCACCATTTTGGAGTTCAACACTCCAACTAACTGCCTCTTAATCATGCAAGAACTCACACTCAACAGCAGTAGGACCCTCACACCATCACCAGTGCGATTTAAAAACATTATCAGCTACTTATAGGTTAGTCGCTTGTTGGTACTTCTAGGCTATTGCAATGATCCTACAAGTGTCTGGTGCTTTCTATAGTTGTTTCAAGTTGAAGAGGTCTATAGGGAGTGGTCTGACAGGTACTAAAGGTCTTGAAGAATGAGCAGAGGGCATGCAGAACAGGATAGGGTACTGGAAGAGGGAGGAGGAAGAGGAGGTGAAGGGTTCGCAGCGGGATGCTGTGTTGGCCAAGTGTACTCCAGAAGTAATTCTCCTACCTCAACTTCAGCATGAAAAGGGTGTCAGGCATTTCTGCTTCATTCAAGATGTCCTCACTGATACCTGCCACCTGCTGCATTCACAACTACAACCTCAGACAAGACACTGTCATGCTGCCGATGTGACTGCAGTGATCATTTGTGGACCTTGTTCCTTCCAAGTTGGAGAGATATGCAGTTTGCTTTCTATTGTTTGAATAAGGGTGGCAACTGACACTGTCAATTAATTGAAAGTTAAATACATTTAATTCTCTCTTACCAGAGATGAGCAACTGGGGTAAAGCTTATGTTCGGCTTCATAAGAACATAAGAACATAAGAGCTAGGAGCTGGAGTAGGCCCCCTCAAGCCTGCTCCGCCATTCAATAAGATCATGGCTGATCTTTTTATGGACTCAGCTCCACTTACCCGCTCACTCACCATAACCCTTAATTCCTTTATTGTTCAAAAATGTATCTATCCTTGCCTTAAAAACATCCAATGTGGTAGCCTCAACTGCTTCACTGGGCAGGGAATTCCACAGATTCACAACCCTTTGGGTGAAGAAGTTCCTCCTCAACTCAGTCCTAAATCTGTCCCCCCCCCCTTATTTTGAGGCTATGCCCCCTAGTTCTAGTTTCACCCGTCAGTGGAAACAACCTCCCTGCTTCTATCTTATCTATTCCCTTCATAACTTTATATGTTTCTATAGTGCCATCATTGACTGCACACACATTACCACTGACCTCAAGCACCTCTTGGCCAAGAGGCCCAGCTGCGGACAGTACGACTTTGATGTTGGGGGGCAGCAGTCGGGGCTGCTGGGCTGGCTGACAGACAACAGCATGGGCACTGGCAGAGAGGCAGTAGCAGGAGGCTAAACGCTGTCACATCGAATGTAGACAGCAGGTTAATGTTCCATATAGCCACTAGTAGTCAGTCCCATGAGGCAGAACATCAGCAGTCCTAATGGTCTGCTGGAAGACAAATTGCTGGACTGCTCTGATGCTGTATAGACTCTTTTGCACAGTGCCGTCTACAGCCATGGTGACAGCAAAGAACAAAGAACAAAGAACAATACAGCACAGGAACAGGCCCTTCGGCCCTCCAAGCCCGCGCTGCTCCCCGGTCCAGGATTGAATCCTGAATCCAGGATCCCCGCCCAATTTTCCAGCCTATCTACATACCAAAATCCTATCCACCGAGCTGTCCCTCACAGCTACGATGCTTTGTTCATTACAACCTATTAACTCACCCCCACCCCCCCATTCCAGACCATGTGATCTCCAGGGAGAGGCGAAAACCCAGAGTGAAAAACCCCAGTGCCAATATGGGGAAAAAAAGTCTGGGAAATTCCACCCCCCACTATTTAGCTTTTGGCAAAGATAATGGCCGCGATTCTCCCATTGCGACCTGCAGCTTTTATGTCGGCCTTGAACAGGGATTTGCGCTGGCACCGGGAATGCATGCGCATCTCCCAGAGCCGGTGAACAGTCGCCGATCAGACCATGCTGGAAACTGATGGGAAGGCAGGTAAATCATTTAAATCTGTTTTTAATCGGTTTTAAATATGCATATTAGTTAATTATCAGGACCTTTCAGGTCCCGATTGAATCTCCCAGGAGTACTTCATCCCAGTGGAGTTCAGACTAGCTTCCCACGTTCGGGGAACTAGCGGGAGACCCCGCCGGAATGAAGGGGGGACAATCGGGGCCTACCAGGGGGTCGGGCAGCAGGGGGGTGGTGCCCCCTGGGCATGGGCACCCTGGCAGTGCCCGCCTGAGCCCCCTGGTACTGCCCAAGGGGCAAAGTGCCATACCCAGGGGGCATCCTGGCACTGCTCAACGGGCATCAGGCAGTGCCAAAGGGGTGGGGCCTATTGTGGGCAGGGCCTAGGGGTGATCGGTGGGGGTGGGGGGTCCCGCTGCCACGCTGCAGACAGGATTGGTCTGGAATGGAGGGAGGGCAGCGATTGGGGCAGGTTGGGGGGGTTGTCTGCTGAGGGGGGCCTGCGTCCGAGGAGTCTGACCCCGGGGAGGGGGTTCAGCAGGGGAGCGGTCTGCTGGGGTGAGGGGGCTGGGGGGATCGCCACAGCTGGGGGGTGGGGCCTGGACATCAGTGCGCTCTGGGACGGAGGTGGTGGGGGGGAGTGGTTGGTGGGGGGGTGGTCAGGGCTGGCCCGGGAATTGCTGTGAGGGCCACGATTGGGCCATGCGGGTGGTGGTGGGGGGGGAGGGGTGCTGGAGAGGCAGCACCGTGGTGGTCTCGGGCTGGCGAGCAATCGAGCTGGCCAGCAAACGGGAAGTTGACAGTTTGGGGCCACTGTGCATGCGCAGAGTTCCAGAACTGTCAAACTCCAGCGTGAATAGGGTCTGGCATGCTACCCCCCCCCCCCCCCCCCCCCCCCCCGGGTATTTAATGAGATTCACGACCGGGACCTCTTCAGTGCACAGAGTGCGGAGATTCAGGTGAGAAGCTGAACTGAAAGAACAGTCGGCCACCAATTCAGCACTTTTGGGAGAATTGCGGCCAATGTTTCAGGTTTGGTTTTACTTTGAGCCTTAGTGTGGGAGACACGTTATATTCTATATGCTGGGGTGGATTACTCTGCTCTCGCTTTTTACTACTATGTGTCAATACATCTGTTGATTAATTTATTGCTTAAGGCTCAGTCTGAGGGAATATCCAAACCAAAGACCAAGAGGTTGCATCAGACTATGTGATATATCCAGCTGCATGTATGAGTTACAGGCTTTCTATTTGACTCCTAAGGTCAATTGTTGCTCATTATCAAGGCATTTGCAGGAGATTATGTCATAGGGAGCAAAGTTTTATTTGTGAGTAATAACTTGGGGGAACTTCCAAGAGCTTAGGATGGGACAAGGGACACAATATTACACTTACACCTGATCAAGTGAGATAGCAAACACCAGTTCTATGGGTGCAGTATAAACATAGTAATTAGCAAAATTGTCGCGTTTCTCTTACCCCCACTCCTTGTCTATGAAAATTCAAGTGTTTCTTTGGAAGGGATATTCTTGTCCCAGTATAGACTACCTGATTTCTTCATATATATTAAATGCCAACTCAAACTTCACTCTTCATTCAGCTTGTGGAGATAGGTTTTGCATACTCTTTCTTCTGAGAAATTGAAAAGAATGTGCAGGACACTACTAAATTTGATTGAAGAAGGAGAGAAGATGGAGTTAAGTTAACGCATATAGGTCCAGTGATGCCACGTTTGGGTTTGAAAACCCTGCCAACTGTAGGAGGAAGCCAAGACTAGGGGAGGAAGGGGGGATCCTACGTTTTGAAGAATGGGTGTGAGCAGAAGTCACAGCAACAATTTCAGCAAGGCGAGGACGTAGAAGTGTGAGGAGCTTGTGGGATAGTGTGTGCTGAGTTTACAAAGTGCAAAAGGGAAAGGATCAGATAGACAATGACTATAGAGGGCATCAATAAGGTGGCTAGCTTCTTTTTCTACTCTCACAGATAAAAGGAGAAAAATCCATCTCAACACCCTTGCCTCCCTCATATCAGCTCCTAATTCTATTGGAAGAACATCCTAAGGAAACAGTTAACTGATTGAATGGGCAGATTATAGTTGAGTAAACTATGTATTCTCTGGCATGCTACCAGCTAGAATTCCCGTAGTATGACTCATCACTTTACCAACCAGAAGCAATTATGAAGTTATCCAGGAATTGTACCTATATACTGCATTATTCTATACTTTATTTTTTGTTTCAATGTATTGTTGAAGATTAAAAGTAAATATAATACTGATCTTTACTTCTTTTTTCTCCCAACTTCCTGAATACTTGCATATTAGTTCAAGTTACAAGTATTGAACTGTATTCCATTGGTAAATAGATCTCTCCATTAATGGATGGTTTTGATTAACTAGCAGCCCCCATTCCCCTGAATGCCGGATAGTAAAGATTTAACTGTACAGACATAAGAACAACACCATTACCTGGAGTCAGGTCACCTTGAGAGATGCAGTTAACCCAATAAGCCAGTTACACTGCACTTTTGCATTAATGCAAGGCTGTGTCAGCATTTTGTTTTGGAAGGATAAAGGGAATGCCACGCATGTCTTTCTGCAACTCACCAGGAGCCACTGCGCTGACAAAAGTGAAAGTCTGCATTATATCATCATTCCCATTGAGTAGGCACAATAGTAGGAAGTGCCAATGCTTCCTTGAAACAGACATGCTCACTAAGCAGGACCCATCAACTACAATGTATTTATTCTGAAAGATGCAGCATGTTAATACCCACTCACTCTGTAACTCACAATTTGGGCACTTGATGCCCAATGTATAAGTGAGATATGCGCATTCCTGATTCCTGAGTGGTGGATGCCAATCAAATAGATGACATTATTTTTCACCAACCATGTGAGAACCTTTTTTTAAGTTTATTTATTAGTCACAAGTAGGCTTACATTAACTTTGCAATGAAGTTACTGTGAAAATCCCCGAGTTGCTCCGGCACCTTTTCGGGTACACTGAGGGAGAACTCAGCATGACCAATGCAACTAACCAGCACATCTTTCGGACTGTGGGAGGAAACCGGAGCATCCGGAGGAAACCCACGCAGACATGAGAACGTGCAAACTCCTCACAGATAGTGACCCAAGCCGGGAATTGAACCCAGGTCTCTGGCCTCTGGCGCTGTGAGGCAGTAGTGCTAACCATGTTGCCACCGTGCCACCTTCAGAAGATTGCAGTGACAATCATAAACAACAGTCATTCTCTTAGCACAGGGAGCTGGTTCCATGTCTCTCTGTGTAGGTTACACTACATAGGCTTTTGGTCGCATACACATTGGTTAAGGGTCTCTCTGTCAAAGTCCTTCTGTCTAAGTATCAGGAATAATAAGAATGCTTTCATAAGGCAATCTGGCAAAAGCTAGCATGTATCTGTTAAAAAACAAATGGTGTTTAACAAATTTGGTTGAGATTATTGATGAGGTAAAGTAAAGGATTGATGAGGGGGATGTGGTTCCACTTTCAAAATGTGTTTTAACAAAGCGAAGGCCCATAGACTAAAAGGGGCAGTATCAATATTGATACAAAACTGGCAGAGTAACATGAAACAGAGAGTATTAGTAAATCATTGTAACCATTCTATGTTTCTCTGATCCTATGAGATGAGGAAAGTCATTTTGTCTGTCACAGTTTAATGAATTTACATTTCTATTTCATTATTTTCACCATGTAAACATGAAGACGGTGTGTGTTGTTATTATATATATATATTCCTTTTCCCCCATATACTGTCTAGTTTCCTTTTGAAAGCATCTGAACTATTTGTCTCAACCACATCCTGTAACAGTGAGCCCCATACAGTCTTACCACTCCTTCAGTAAAGAAATTTATCCTTATTTCAATGTTGGATTTATTAGTAAGTAACTTATATTTATGGGCCTTGTTTTGAATTCTTCCCAGTCAGAATTTTAAAGACCATTATCAAGTCTTCTTTAAATGTTCTCTTTCCTGAAGAAAAAATTCTCTAACCTATTCAAAGTTACCCATTAGTGATAATATCTCAGCACTGTAACCCTTGTATATCTTGTTTGCTCTTGCCACATATCTTCTGTGTCATTTTTGGAGTATGGAGACCAGAGCAATATACAATACATTCAGTGCGACTTGATCACACAACGTCCTGTACAAGTTTAATACATCTTCACTACTTTTCAATTCTATAACCCTTCACAGAAATCCCAGTGTTTTGTTAGTGTTATGTTTAGATTGCAATGTATTCTCTATTACTGATTTCAAGATGACTGCTCAACAGTTCCCTGCATTTATTCTATCTCCCTTTTTGTATGTAGAAACACATTAGTTGTCCACCAGTCCTCTGGCACTATCCCCTTTTCAATGGAACTTTTGTATTTATAAACTCGTGCTCCTACCATCTCTTCCCTAGTTTCCTTGGGTAAGATTGGGCACTGACCATCCAGACCTAGGATTTATTAGTTTGTTAAATATTTTTCACCTTTTTTATCACAACTACATTAATATTTTTATTAATATTGGGGCAGCACGCTGGCACAGTGGTTATCACTGCTGCCTCACAGCGGCAGGGACCCAGGTTCGATTCCTGTCTTGGTGACTGTCTGTGTGAAGTTTGCACATTCTCCCCATGTCTGCGTGGATTTCCTCCGGGTGCTCCAGTTTCCTCCCGCAGTCCAAAGATGTGCAGGGTAGGTGGATTGGCCATGCTAAATTCTCCTTCAGTGTACCCGAACAGGGTACACTGTGTGTGGCGACTAGGGGATTTTCACAGTAACTTCATTGCAGTGTCAATGTAAGCCTACTTGTGACTAATAAATAAACTTTAAAACTTTAAAATAAAATTTCAACTCATGTTCCAGTGAAGCGTCTATTTCATTATTATGTTCAGTAAAAACTGGCATGAGGATCAGTGACTGCTTCTATTACCCCTCCACAACCTGCAGCAGCAGTACCATCCTCTGCTAGTGGAGCATTCTTCAAAAGTACAGCCTTCTGATTGAACCTTTGGCCTCAGGATGCAGCCCATCAGCCTTAATTAGATGGCAGACAAGGAAGTTGGCAATTACAAGGCCATCGTCCAGAATATCACACCAGCGGATCCCAGAATCTTATGCCCTTTAAGAAAAGTTCCATTATGAACTTATGGGCAATGGATTTTGCACTTAGCCTCTCAGTGAGTACTGGAAATCTAAAATGAAAACAGAAAATGCTGGATATACTCAACAGGTCTGGTAGCATCCAAGGAGAGAAAATAGAGGCCAGAATTTTCCAGCCGTTCCCACCAGCGGGGTCCTCTGGTCCCACTGATACATACATCTCCCAGCTAATGAAGGCAATGCAACTAACTGCTCCTATCTACCAATGTAACTGAAGTTCCTCATCCCTGAATCCGTGCTCTTAAATCTTTCCTGCACCCTCTCTAAAACCTTCACATGCATCCGAAATTGGGATCTTCAGGACGGAACACAATACTCCAGTTGAGGCTGCCCAAGTGTTTTTTAAATATTCATTGTAACATCTCTGCTATTATATGGTCACTTTCTGTTTTCTCCAGTACAAATTATTGCTTATTTACTTTTTCCCTTTGAGTTAAATTATTTAATACCTCTATCCCCCTCTGTACTGAATTGCCAATATCCTGAAATTCTTGTTGCCATTCTGTTTAGAAAGCCATTTAATTTATCAGATTATTGCAGCTCTGTGCACAAAGCACTTTAAACCCAGACCTGAATGACTGAAACACTTCTTTTTATTCATTCATGGGACACGAGTGTCACTGGCTGGCCAGCATTTATTGTCCTCCCTAGTTGCCCTTGAGAAGGTGGTGGTGAGCTGCCTTCTTGAATCGCTGCACTCCATATGCTGTGGGTTGACCCACAATGCCACTGGAAAGGAATTCCAGGATTTTGGCCCAGCGATTACAAAAGAATGGGATATATTTCCAAGTCAAGATGATGAGTTGCTTGGAGGGGAACTTGCAGGTGGTGATGTTCCCATGTATCTGCTGTCCTTGTCAGATTCACCTTATTAACAGCTGCGAGTGAATTGGCAGCCTTTTTCAAAATCATCTTCATCTTTTATTGCATTGACACAAATATTGTCAATGCATGAAGCAGACTTGCCTAGAATTGTTTAAGGAACATTTGAAAGCAATTGAATGTTGTAAGGCCTTGCTGCCTAGAATAATGTAACTTCACTTTAATGGCCTTCCTCCCATCTCTCTCGAGCCTGTGGACCGGGTCTTGTCAGTCTCGTTCACCAATATATGTAGTCACTGCAATTAATACTCATAGACTCTGCCACAGAAGTTCTGTCCCTCATGGTCTGGTACATACACTGAGAATACTGCTCTCCAACAAATCAACTGAAATCACTTGATGATGTAGGTAGGACCATAGCAGATGCCATCTCCCTAGCCTTGCACTCAACCCTGGACACCTAGATAACAAAGACACCTATGTCAGCCTCCTATTTATTGACTACAGTTCACCCTTCAACATTATTATTCCCACAAAACTCATCTCCAAACTCCGGGCCTGGGCCTTGGCATCACCCTCTGCGACTGGATCCTGAACTTCTTAACTCACAGACCACAATCAGTAAAGATAGGCAACAACACCTCCTCCACAATCATCCTCAACATTGGTGCCCCACAAAGCTGTGTTCTCAGCCCCCTACTATACTCCTTTTACACCTATGACTGTGTGGCCAAATTCCCCTCCAATTCAATTTTCAAGTTTGCTGACGACATTGCCGTAGTGGGTCGGATCTCAAACAATGATGAGATAGAGTACAGGAATGAGAGAGAATCTGTGAACTGGTGCGGCAACAATAATCTCTCCCTCAATGTCAACAAAATGAAGGAGATTAGGAAGCGTAAAGGAGAACATGCCCCTGTCTACATCAATGGAGATGAAGTAGAAAGGGTCAACAGCTTCAAGTTTTTAGGTGTCCAGATCACCAACAACCTGTCCTGGTCCCCCCATGCCAACACTATAATTAAGAAAGCCCACAACACCTCTACTTTCTCACAAGACTGAGGAAATTTGGCATGTCAGCTACGACCTGATGAAGTGTATCCCAGGATATTGTGGGAGGCTAGGGAGAAAATTGCGGGTCCCCTAGCACAGATATTTGTATCACCGATAGTCACGGGTGAGGTGCCTGAAAATTGGAGGGTGGCAAATGTTGTGCCTTTGTTTAAAAAGAGCTGCAGGGAAAAGCCTGGGAACTACAGGCCAGTGACACTCACATCTGTGGTGGGTAAATTGTTGGAAGGTATTTTGAGAGACAGGATCTACAAGCATTTAGAGATGCAAGGACTGATTAGGGACAGTCAGAATGGCTTTGTGAGTGGAAAATCATGTCTCACAAATTAGATTGAGTTTTTTGAAGGGGTAACCAAGAAGGTAGATGAGGGCAGTGCAGTTGATGTTGTGTACATGGACTTTAGCAAGGCCTTTGACAAGGTACCGCATGGTAGGATGTTGCATAAGGTTAAATCTCACAGGATCCAGGGTGAGGTATCTAAATGGATACAAAATTGGCTTCTTGACAAAAGCCAGAGGGTGATCGTAGAGGGTTGTTTTTCAAACTGGAGGCCTGTGACCAGCAGTGTGCCTCAGGGATCAGTGCTGGGCCCACTGTTGTTTGTCATTTATATTAATGATTTGGATGAGAATATAGGAGGCATGATTAGTAAGTTTGCAGATGACACCAAGATTGGTGGCATAGTGGACAGTGAAGACAGTTGTCTCCAGTTGCAACGGGATCTTGATCATTTGGGCCAGTGGGCCGATGAATGGCAGATGGAGTTTAATTTAGATAAATGCGAGGTGATGCATTTAGGTAGATTGAACCAGGGCAGGACTTAATGGTAGGGCATTGGAGTGAGTTACAGAACAAAGAGATCTAGGGGTACATGTTCATAGCTCCTTGAAAGTAGAGTCACAGGTGGACAGAGTAGTGAAGAAGGCATTCAGCATGCTTGGTTTCATTGGTCAGAACATTGAATACAGGAGTTGGGATGTCTTGCTGAAGTTGTACAAGACATTGGTAAGGCCACAGTTGGAATACCGTGTAAAGTTCTGATCACCCTATTATAGAAAGGATATTATTAAACTAGAAAGAGTGCAGAAGAGATTTACTAGGATGCTACCAGGACTTGATGGTTTGAGTTATAAGGAGAGTCTGGATAGACTGGGACTTTTTTCTCTGGAGCGTAGAAGGCTGAGGGGTGATCTTATAGAGGTCTATAAAATAATGAGGGACACAGATCAGCTAGATAGTCAGTATCTTTTCCTAAAGGTAGGGGAGTCTAAAACTAGAGGGCATAGGTTTATGATGAGAGGGGAGAGATACAAATGTGTCCAGAGGGGCAATTTTTTCACACAGAGGGTGGTGAGTGTCTGGAACAAGCTGTCAGTGGTAGTAGTAGAGGCGGGTACAATTTTGTCTTTTAAAAAGCATTTAGACAGTTACATGTGTAAGATGGGTATAGAGGGATATGGGCCAAATGCGGGCAATTGGGATTAGCTTAGGCATTTTTTAAAAAAGGCGACATGGACAAGTTGGGCCAAGGGGCCTGTTTCCATGCTGTAAACCTCTATGATTCTATAACTCTATGACTCTCACCAACTTTTACAGATGCTGCATAGAGAGCATTCTTTCTGGTTTTATCACAGCTTGGTATGGCTCCTGCTCTGCCCAATACCGCAAGGAACTACAAAAGGTCGTGAATGTAGCCCAATTCATCAAGCAAACTAGCCTCCCATCCATTGACTCTGTCTACACTTCCCACTGCCTCTGCAAAGCAGCCAGCATAATTAAGGACCCCACGTACCAGGCATTCTCTCTTCCACCTTCTTCCGTCAGGAAAAAATACAAAAGTCTGAGGTCACGTACCAACCGACTCAAGAACAGCTTCTTCCCTGCTGCTGTCAGACTTTTGAATGGACTTATCATGCATTAAGTTGATCTTTCTCTCCACCCTAGCTATGACTGTAACACTACATTCTGCACTCTCTCTTTTCCTTCTCTATGCACAGTATGCTTTGTCTGTATAGTGCACAAGAAACAATACTTTTCACTGTATGTTAATAAATGTTACAATAATAAATCAAATCAAATCAAATCAAAGGGAGGTAGAGAGAAAACAGGGAATTATAGACGAGTAAGCCTAACATCGGTAGTGGGGAATATTCTCGAACCCATTATCAAAGACTTTATAGTAGAGCATTTCGAAAGCAATGGCAGAATCAGACAGAGTCAGCATGGATTTATGAAGGGGAAATCATGCTTGACAAATCTGTTGGAATTCTTTGACGATGTAACTAGTAGAGTTGACAAGGAGGAGCCAGTCGATGTGGTATATTTGGAATTTCAGAAAGCATTTGACAAAGTGCCGCATAAGAGATTATCATGCAAGATTAAAGCACATGGGATTGGGGGAAGTGTATTGAGATGAAGAGAAAACTGGTTGGCAGAGAGGAAACAAAGAGTAGGAGTTAATGTGTCCTTTTCAAATTGGCAGGCAGCAACTAATGGGGTGCACATGAATCAGTGCTGGGACTCCAGCTATTCACAATATATATTAATGATGTGAATGAGAGAACAAAATATAACATCTCAAAGATTGCAGGTGATACCAAGTTGGGTGGGAGGGTGAACTGTGATGAGGGTGCAGAGATCCTTCAGAATGATCTGGACAGGTTGCGTGAGTGGGCAAATCAATAGCAGATGCAGTATAGTTTGGATAAATGTGAGGTTATTCACTTTGGAAGCAAAAACAAGAAGACAGATTACTACCTGAATGGCTGTAAATTGGGAGAGGGGAGTGTCCAGCGGAACCTAGGTGTCCTTGTGCGGCAATCGTTGGAGGTAAGCATGCAGGTGCAGCAGGCAGTAAAGAAGGCAAACGGCATGTTGGCCTTCATTGCGAGAGGTTTCGAGTACAGGAGCAGGGATGTGTTGTTACAATTATACAGGGCCTTGGTGAGGCCACGCCTAGAATATTGTGTGCCGTTTTGGTCTCCTTTTCTGAGGAAGGATGTTTTAGCTCTCGAGGGAGTGCAGCAAAGGTTTACCACGCTGATTCCGGGAATGGCGGGACTGAACTACAAGGAGTGACTGACTAGGTTAAGATTGTTTTCGTCAGAGTTCAGATGAATGAGGGGGGATCTCATAGAGACTTACAAAATTCTAACAGGACTAGACAGGGTAGATGCAGGGAGGATATTCCCAATGGTGGGGAAGTCCAGAACCAGGGGTCACAGTCTGAGGATTCGGGGTAGACAATTTAGGACAGAGGTAAAGAGACAGGCTTCACCCAAAGAGTGGTGAGCCTGTGGACTTCATCACCACAGGAAGTAGTTGATGCCAAAGCATTAAATGTATTCAAGAGGCGGCTAGATATAGCACTTGGGGCAAATGGGATCAAAAGTTATGGGGAGAAAGCAGGATTAGGCTCTTGAGTTGGATGATCAGCCATAATTGTAATGAACGGTGGAGCAGGCTTGAAGGGCCAAATGGCCTCCTTCTGATCCTATCTTTTATGTTTCTATGTATGGCAAAATTACTCTTTGAAATGTGCACAAAAGTTCTTATTGGTACTATTTAATTACTCTTGGTAACATTCAGTGAAGTTATCTGTAAAATAAGGGGGTGGGACATGGTGGCACAGCTGGTTAGGGGCGGCATGGTGGCACAGTGGTTAGCGTTGCTGCCTCACAGCACCAGGGACCTGGAATGAATTACGACCGTGGGTGACTGCCTGCGTGGGTTTCCTCCAGGTGCTCCAGTTTCCTTCCACACACCAAAGATGTGCAGGTTAGGTGGATTTGCCGTGCCAAATGTGTAGAGTCACAGAGATGGGGTGGGAGAAAGGGCCTGGGTAAGATACTCTGTCAGAGAGTTGATGCAGAGTGCAGGGACTCTATGATTCCAGGGGGGGAGTTTTCCCATCCCACCCACCACGGGAATCGTAGAGGGTGGAGGGTGGACCATGCACTAGTCCATTGACTTCGGGTGGGATTTTCCCATTTTGGGGCGAGCGCAGCTGGAAAATCCCACCCTATGAATATAAAAGCTTTCTCTTAGTAGCACAATCTGGCATTACTTTTGGCAATACACCCAGAAATTACTCCTGAAAATACCAAAATTACACATGGCAGTGCACATGAAGCTAGTTTGGTCATGTTTACTTAAATTACTCCAGATAATGTAGCACCAGAATGATATTCTGGTGATACACACTAAAACTTTGCTATGTTAGAAAACAATTACTTTTGGCAAGATATGGCAAAATGTTCTAAAGTTATGCTTAGTGACTTTAAAGGGTGACCTTACTATCTAATACTTACAGTAGAGAATGGCAATCACAAACAGCACCCTGTGAGAACTCAGCCATCCAGCCTGGAAGATGAATGGATTGTAAAGCAGAACCTGGCTGTTCACACTTCCCTCAAATCGACTCGCCAAGAAGGACTTTGCTGAGTGCAATGATTTGTAGAATCAACCTTCTAAAGTACACTTGATAACTTACACCAAAGTTATTATTAGCAACATGGCAACATAAAATGAAATAATTCTTGGAAAGGTACATCAAAATTACTCTTGATACTGTACCATGAAACAGTCTCTGTCACATGCACTAAAATTACTCTAACTCATATGCAAATGAGACTTGCTGATAAACACTCTTCATTTCTGTTTACAATATATGCAGTTAAATTATTTTTGGCACAAAATATTAAACATACATTTATAGCATAGTTTAAAATCATGCTTGTTAGCATACACTGAGCAGTATTGTCCATCAGAAGAGGGTGGGTGATCATTAATGGATTCAAAAGAAGCTAGGGACTGGAACATGTGAGAGACAGGACAGAAGATGAGGCAGGTGCTGAATGTAGAGATGGAACTATTGGAAAAGATTTTTGACAAATGATATTTTATCTGATGAGCATAATTTCAGTTGTTCTATTCAGTAGTTTGCTATTCATTTAAGTTCTCCTTTGTGACGGCAGTCACTGTTATTTTGCTCTTCACTTTTTGATCTTTGCTATCCTCAAAGGGGTTTGTTTATCATTAATTCTAAAGAAGAGTTTGACACGTGAAACATGAAGCCTGTCTTTTCACTTTGTATATGCCAACTGACCTGCCATTTCCAGGATTACTGACTTCACTTCTGATGTGCAGTATTTACAGGATTTTTTTGTCTTATTTCTACAAATATGCTGAATTTAATTAGTAGTGTAAACTATTACACTCAATTGTGGATATTGCATTTACAAAGTCAATTGTCAATTCCAATACAGCTTTCAAGAAATACACTTTCAAAAGGCTTGACAAATATTTTGTACAATATAAAGTAGAATGTTAGAAACTAAATGGATGACAAACATTTCCCTACTCAACACTTTCAGAAGTACTTTACACTTGGTAATACTCACTAAAGTTACTCTTGGTGATGTATACTAAAGTTACACTTGATAATAAACAATCAAGTCACTCTATGTAATATTGCCATCAGAGTAGAGAAGGTTCAAATGAAAATAAATTGAGGTTTTAAAATTGATGAAGCATTTCCATAATGAATAAGGAAAGGCTATTTCCGCTGGCTAGGGATTTAGTGATAAGGGGCTATCAATTTAAACATATTACTGAGAGTCAGGAGAGATGCAAGATTGTTGAACCACAGAATGATTTTGCAACTGTGAGTCATTGAGAAACATTGCATCTTTATCTGGTAAATTGGACAAATATTCGAAGCAGAGAAGATAAAGGTGTGTGAGAAGAGGGAGAAGTTTTAGATTACCCTGGCAAAGAATTAGCATAGACAAGTCAAATGACGGTCGTTAATGCTGTACACATTTTTGGTTAATTAATTATTATTGATAATTTGCATTAAAATAGCCATTGGTACAATCTATAATTATTATCAGTCATAAGCATGAAATGACTATGGGTAAGGTACTCTAACAATTGTAATAGACACTGAAATATAAGATTTCTATTGGTAACATGCATTGAAATTGCTTTAGATAATAATGACAAATTATTATTGGTAATAGACAGAATATTAATCCTACTCTGCACAAATTGGTTCAGGTAAGCAACGGTGAAATTCTGTTGATAACCTGCACATATTATTGCTAGGAAAGAAACACAGAAATTGTTCTTAATAAAATATACTAAAGCAAACCTAAGTTTGCTAAGATGCACCAATATTATTGTTAACATACATCAAAATGCAACCGCAGTGAAGTACGCTACAATGAAAGTGGCATTACACAGAAAATTAATGGGCACTGCACAGGAAGAATGCTGTCACGTAAATCTGACATATCTATTTCGTAAAGTTAGTTCCAAAGATCAATTTTAAACCCAAATGCTATTAATCGTGAGTGCAGTGTTTTGAGGTCGTGGGTGGAGATTAGCTGAGATATTTGGGACTCACAAAAGCGATGATTCCGTGACCCGTTTTTTTCTCAAATTGTTGTCCATCCTTCATTGCGAGAAGTGGGAGAATTCCTTCAGGCAGACAAGCCTGTCGCTGACACACTCGCAGTTGTCAGCACCTGCTTAGCGTCGGACAAGCAATTGGGTGTCGAATTCGAGTTTCAGATCACTGACAGGCTTCCGATACAAGAAGGAAATCTGCTTCAATGTTACAACATCCTATCCGATTTGGAGGAAAGGTTCTCACAATGAACAGCTTAAAAGTAGTTCACACGAAATGTTCAACCTGCCTATCGGCTCGAGCTTCAATTTATTAGTGTAGATGTGGCTGCACTTATGTTGCAAGTCAGTGGCAGCATAGGTGTACTGTTTGTGGTGTTTTCCTGTGTTTATATCAGTATTTTAGTGAGTTTGTGTCAGTGTTTCTGTGTATCTGTGTCAGTCACTCTGTGTGCATGTGTCAGTGTTTCTGTATATCTATATCAGTGTTTCTGTGTGCTTGTGTCAGTCTTTCTGTGTGCTTGTGTCAGTGTTTCTCTGACTCAGTGTCTCTGTGTGCTTGTGTCGGTGTTTATGTGTACCTGTGTCAATGTTTCTGTGTGCGTTTGTGTCTGTGTTTCTGTGTGCTTGTGTTGGTGTTTCTGTGTATCTGTGTCAGTGTCTCTGTGTATTTGTGTCACTGTTTCTTTGTGTCTGTGCCAGTATCTTTGTGTGCTTGTGTGAGTATTTCTGTGTGTTTGTGTCAGTGTTTCTCTGTTTGAGTCAATGTCTCTGTGTGTTTGTGTCAGTGTCTCTGTGTGCTTGTGTCATTGTTTCTGTAGATGTCAGTGTTTCTGTATATGTGTCAGTGTCTGTGTGTGCTTGTGTCAGTGTTTCTGTAGATGTCAGTGTTTCTGTATATGTGTCAGTGTCTCTGTGTGCTTGTGTCAGTGTTTCTGTGTGCTTGTGTCAGTATTTTTGTGTGCTTGTGTCGGTGTCTCTGTGTGTTTGTGTCAGTGTTTCTGTATGCTTGTGTCAGTGTTTCTGTGTGCTTGTGTCAGTGTTTCTGTGTGCTTGTGTCAGTGTTTCTCTGTTTGAGTCAGTGTCTCTGTGTGCTTGTGTAATTGTTTTTGTGTACTTGTGTCAGTGTTTCTGTGTGCTTGTGTCAGTGTTTCTCTGTTTGAGTCAATGTAGCTATGTGCTTGTGTCAGTGTCTCTGTGTGCTTGTGTCAGTGTTTCTGTGTGCTTGTGTCAGTGTTTCTGTGTGCTTGTGTCAGTGTCCCTGTGTGCTTGTGTCAGTGTTTCTGTGTGTTTGAGTCAGTGTTTCTGTATGCTTGTGTCAGTGTTTCTGTGTGTTTGTGTCAGCATTTTTGTGTGCTTGGAACATAGAACATAGAAAAACTACAGCACAAACAGGCCCTTTGGTCCACAAGTTGCGCCGGTCATGTCCCTACCTACCTAGGCCTATATATAGGCTTACCTATTACCCTCAATCCTATTAAGTCCCATGTACTCATCCAGAAGTCTCTTAAAAGACCCTATCGAGTTTGCATCTACCACAATTGACGGCAGCCGATTCCACTCACCCACCACCCTCTGAGTGAAAAACTTACCCCTGACATCTCCTCTGTATCTACTCCCCAGCACCTTAAACCTGTGTCCTCTCGTAGCAGCCATTTCAGCCCTGGGAAAAAGCCTCCGATAATCCACCCGATCTATACCTCTCAACATCTTGTACCCCTCTATCAGGTCACCTCTCATCCTTCGTCTCTCCAAGGAGAAAAGACCGAGCTCCCTCAGCCTATCCTCATAAGGCATGCCACCCAATCCAGGCAACATCCTTGTAAATCTTCTCTGCACCCTTTCAATAATTTCTACATCCTTCCTGTAATAAGGCAACCAGAACTGAGCACAGTACTCTAAGTGGGGTCTGACGAGGGTCTTATAAAGCTGCATCATTATCTCCCGACTCCTAAACTCAATCCCTCGATTGATGAAGGCCAGCACACCATACGCCTTCTTAACCACTTCCTCTACCTACGATGCCAATTTAAGAGTCCTATGGACCCGGACCCCAAGGTCCTTCTGATCCTCTACACTGCTAAGAGACTTACCCTTGATATTATACTCCTTCATCCCATTTGACCTGCCAAAATGTACCACTACCTATTTATTCGGGTTGAAGTCCATCTGCCACTTCTCCGCCCAGTCTTGCATCCTATCTATGTCATGCTGCAGCTTCTGACATCCCTCCAAACTATCCACAACACCACCAACCTTCGTGTCGTCGGCAAACTTACCAACCCATCCCTCCACTTCCTCATCCAGGTCATTTATGAAAATAACAAACAGCAAGGGTCCCAGAACAGATCCCTGGTGCACTCCATTGGTGACCGACCTCCATTCAGAAAAAGACCCATCTACAACCACTCTCTGCCTTCTGCAGGCAAGCCAGTTCTGGATCCACAAGGCAACAGCCCCTTGGATCCCATGCCCTCTCACTTTCTCGAGAAGTCTTGCATGGGGGACCTTATCGAACAACTTGCTGAAGTCCATGTAAACTACATCTACCGCTTTTCCTTCGTCAACGTGTTTAGTCACATTTTCAAAGAACTCCACCAGGCTCGTAAGGCACAATTTGCCTTTGAAAAAGCCGTGCTGACTACTTTTGAGCATACTAAACTTCTCTAAATGTTCATAAATCCTGTCCCTCAGGATCTTCTACATCAACTTACCAACCACTGAGGTTAGACTCACCAGTCGGTAATTTCCTGGGCTATCCCTATTCCCTTTCTTGAATATAGGAACCACATCCGCAATCCTCCAATCCTCCGGAACCTCTCCCGTCTCCATCGACGATGCAAAGATCATCGCCAGAGGCTCTGCAATCTCTTCCCTCGCCTCCCACAGTAACCTGGGGTACATCCCATCCGGTTCCAGCGACTTATCTATCTTGATGCTATTCACAATTTCCAACACATCCTCTTTCTTAATGTCGACAAACTCAATCTTCTCAGTCCACCGCAATTCTGTAGTACAACCACCCAGGTCTTTTTCCATCGTGAATACCGAGGTAAAGTATTCATTAAGCACCTCTGCTATTTCTTCCGGTTCCGTACAGACTTTCTCACCTTCACATTTTATAGGTCCTATTCCTTCACATCTCATCCTTTTACTCTTCACATATTTATAGAATGCCTTAGGGTTCTCCTTAATCTTACCTGCCAAGGCCTTCTCGTGACCCCTTCTGGCTCTCCTAATTTCCTTCTTAAGTCCCTTCCTACAAGCCGTATGCTCATCTAGATCCCCATCATCGTCTAGCTCTCTGAACCTATTGTACGCTTTCCTTTTCTTTTTGACTAGGTTCAGCACAGCTTTCATGCACCACGGTTCCCGTAACCTACCAAAACCTCCCTGTCTCATCGGAACGTTGTCATGTAGAACTCTAGACAAACATTCCTTGAAAATCTGCTACCTTACTTCGGTACTTTCCCTCGAGAATACCTCCTTCCAATTTACGCCTCTAATCTCCTGCCTGATGGCTTCATATTTCCCTTTACTCCAGATAAACACTTTCCTAGCTTACCTGATCCTATTTCTTTCCAATGTTAGTGTAAAGGAGATAGAGTTATGATCACTATCCCCAAGATGCTCCCCCACTGAGAGACCCGACACCTGTCCAGGCTCATTAGCCAGTACCAGATCGAGTACAGCCTCTCCTCTTGTAGGTTTATCCACATGCTGTGTCAGGAAACCCTCCTGAACACACCTCACAAACTCCTCCCCATCCAAACCCCTTACCCTCGGGATATTCCAATCGATGTTTGGGAAATTAAAGTCTCCCATCACGACAACCCTGTGTAAGGGACTGAGGAAAATTTGTGGGGAAGACAGTTACCAGTGTTCTTTATCCCTGGTGGGCTTCAGTGTCCTGTTTGCAGGGTGGGTGCTGTGAACAGGATGCTGTTGGTTGAGTGATGTGGGCTGGGCCAATGGGATTGCACTGGGGGCGGGAGAAAAAAAAAGGCGCCAGGAAGTGAAGAGGCAGAGAGCTGGAGAGAGAGGCAGAGCTGGAGAGGAAGAGTGCAGAGAGAGAGGCAGAGCTGGAGAGGCAGAGAGCTGGAGAGAGAGGCAGAGCTGGAGAGAGAGGCAGAGGTGGAGAGGAAGAGTGCAGAGAGAGAGAGCTTTTTCCAGGCAGGGAGAATTCGGTTTGGAGTGAGAGGCAGCCAGGCGTTCCCCTGCCTGTTCTTTTCATTACTGCCGAGGAGGACAGCCTTCAGCGCACTCGACCTACTTTGCTGCACGGATAGCTCGCGGCACCTCTGCCTCCTGCGGCATCATCTTCCACACGTGTGTCTCTCCTGGACTGTGCGTGGGTGTCGTGAGTAACTGGTGGGGACTATACAGTCCAACTGGATCAGTATCTACGAATGTGTTACGGAGGATGAGTTTACCCATATGTGCACCAACGGTTGAAGATCAGAGCTCACTGTTTTATGTCTGTTAATGATATGTGTTATTAAATTTATTTTTGATATTCCGACTTACAGTACTGACATTTATGGGTAAACAGGGAATTAGCCAAATCAACATCAACCGCTAGGAATTCGGGATCCTGTTGATTGAATATTTAAATAGTAGCCCCCATATAGTGGTCAGCAGGGGGTTACACCTGTTATTATTACATCTCTCCAGGATCTGTTTCCCTATCTGCTCCTCAACAGCCCTGTTACTATTGGACGGCCTATAGAAAACACCCAGCAAAGTTATCGACCCCTTCCCGCTCCGAACTTCCATCCACAGAGACTCCGTAGACAACCCCTCCACGGCATCCACCTTCTCTACAGCTGTGACACTATCCCTGATCAGCAGTGCCCCCCCCCCCCCTCTTCTGCCTCCCTCTCTGTCCTTTCTGAAACATCTGAAACCCGGCACCTGAAGTATCCAGTCCTGTCCCTGTCCCCAAGTCTCCGTAATGGCCACCACACCACACTTCCAAGCATCGATCCACACTCTAAGCTCCTCCACTTTATTTACTACACTCCTGGCATTAAAATAGACACATCTCAAACCATTGGTCTGAGCTCTCCCCTTCTCCATCACCCGTCTATTCTCCCTCTTACTCTGTCTACAGTGTGAGTGTGGATCGCTGCTTGGAAGTCTGTTTGTGTCAGTGTCTCTGAGTGCTTGTGTAAGTGTTTCTGTGTGCTTGTGTCAGTGTTTCTGTATATGTGTCAGTGTTTCTGTGTGCTTGTGTCAGTGTTTCTGTGTGCTTGTGTCAGTGTCTCTGTGTGCTTGTGTCATTGTTTCTGTGTGCTTGTGTCAGTGTCCCTGTACGTTTGTGTCAGTGTTTCTGTATATGTCTGTTTCTGTATATGTGTCAATGTCTCTGTGTGCTTGTGTCAGTGTCTCTATGTGCTTGTGTCAGTGTTTCTGTATATGTCAGTGTTTCTGTGTGCTTGTGTCAGTGTTTCTGTGTGCTTGTGTCAGTGTCTCTGTGTGCTTGTGTCAGTGTCTCTGTGTGCTTGTGTCAGTGTCTCTATGTGCTTGTGTCAGTGTTTCTGTGTGCTTGTGTCAGTGTGTCTGTATATTTGTGTCAGTGTTTCTGTGTTTGTTCCAGAGTTTCTGTGTGTTGTGTCAATGTAGCTGGGCACCTGTGCTGTAATTTCTGTATATCTGTGTTTCTGTGGGCTTGTGTCAGTGTTTCTATGTGCTAGTGTCAGTGTTTCTGTGTGCTTGTGTCAGTGTCTCTGTGTGCTTGTGTCAGTGTCTCTGTGTGCTTGTGTCATTGCTTCTGTGTGCTTGTGTCAGTGTCCCTGTATGTTTGTGTCAGTGTTTCTGTATATGTCAGTGTTTCTGTATATGTGTCAGTGTCTCTGTGTGCTTGTGTCAGTGTCTCTATGTGTTTGTGTCAGTGTTTCTGTATATGTCAGTGTTTTTGTGTGCTTGTGCCAGTGTTTCTGTATATTTGTGTCAGTGTTTCTGTGTTTGTGCCTGAGTTTCTGTGTGTTGTGTCAATGCATCTGGGCATCTGTGCTGCAATTTCTGTATATCTGTGTTTCTGTGGGCTTGTGTCAGTGTTTCCGTGTGCTAGTGTCAGTGTTTCTGTGTGCTTGTGTTAGTGTTTCTGTATGTCTGTGTCAGCGTTTCTGTGTGCTTGTGTCAATGATTCTGTGTGCTTTTATCAGTGTCTCTGCACCTGTGTCGGTGTCTGTGTGCTTGTGTGCTTGTGTCAGTTTCTCTGAGTGCTTGCGTCAGTCTGTCTGTATATCTGTGTCAGTGCCTCTCTGTGCTTGTGTCAGTGTCTCTGTGTGCTTGTGTCAGTATTTCTGTACATATGTATCAGTGTATCTGTGTGTTTGTGTCAGTGCTTCTGCTTTGCTATTTCTGTAAATCTGTGTCAGTGTTTCTGTGCCTGTGTCAGTGTCTCTGTGTGCTTGTGTCAGTGTCGCTGAGTGCATGTTAGTCTGTCTGTATATCTGTGTCTGTGCCTCTGTGAGCTTGTGTCAGTGTCTCTGTGTGCTTTTGTCAGTATTTCTGTATATCTGTGTCAGTGTCTCTGTGTGGTTGTGTCAGTGTCTCTGGGCATGATTTTATAGCCTTGCTCATACCGAAACCAGAAACTACCCTCCAAGGTCAACAGACCTTCCCATTGTCTGCCCCTTATCCGCTCTGATTTCCATGGCGGGCGGGGTGGTAAAATTCTGGCCATTGTGTCTCCACATGGTTTTGCCAGTGTTTCAGAGTGCTTGTGTCAGTGTTTCTGTGTGTTTGTGTCAGTGTTTCTGTATGCTTGTGTCAGTAACTCTGTGTGCTTGTACTCTGTGTGCTTGTGTCAGTGTTTCTGTGTATCTGTATCAATGTTCTGTGTATCTGTAGTAAGAATTTTAACAACACCAGGTTAAAGTCCAACAGGTTTATTTGGTAGCAAATGCCATTAGCTTTCGGAGCACTGCTCCATCGTCAGATGGAGTGGAAATCTGCTAACGCCGGCATCTCCACATCATAACTGTGTATCTGTGTCAGTGTTTCTGTGTGGTTGTGTCCATGTCTCTGTGTGCTGTGTTAATGTCTCTATGTGCATGTATCAGTGTTTCTGTGTGCTTGTGTCAGTGTCTCTGTATATCTGTGTCAGTGATTCTGTGTATTTGTGTCAATGATACCTCATTCTGTCTGCCTGTATTGGTCATATTCTGTGTTTCCCCTCAAGTCCTTCTTTCTGTGGATTTTTGCTGGTGTTTCTTTATGCCTGTGTTAGTGTTAGTATTTCTGTGTAATTGTCTTGGTGATTTGTCTTAAGAGCAATGATTTAAGTAGTTCTGTGTATTTGTGCTGTGTTACTTATTATTGCCATCGTGTTACTGTCAGTGTTTATGGTCATATTTGTGAGTTAATAGCTGTGTATAAGAGTATGTACGTAATAAAAACAGATAAAGTGGATAAACTCAGCAAGTCTGACAGCGTCTATGGAGAGAAACAGATGGGCCTAAGTGATCCTTGTACATAACGCTAGAGTTTGTACGAATGTGGATGCGTACCCGCTCATAATTTTAGTGTTATCACGTTTCTTCGAGAAGTTTAGGGCTTGAAGTGAGCTTTTATTCTAGACAATAATTGTTTTCTTAAATTTTAATTTCATTCAGACTCCTGGCGAAAGCCGTTTACCAGCTAAACAGCGAGGAAGTTTGAGATCGACTTCTGGTCAATTCCAATTTGCGATTTCCATTTTAAAATCTAGTCATTTGTTGAAGCCGTGCAGGAGAGTGACTGAAAGTGCTGGGGGAATTCTAGATGGGGATTACTGCCAAGTGGATAGGTGCATTGTGAGAGAACAATGTCCGGTACCTCGGTCTGTCTGCAAAACATTACCAAGTTCTGTAACTTTATACAAGGTCTATTCAGCTGAAGATTATCCCAATTCCATTTGATCCCATCTTCCAGAAAAAAGGACCAACCCCAGCATCTTCCCATCACGGCATTTAAACAATGAGAATCCATTCAGGACTTGACTCCCATGCTGAGCAGGTGACAGGCCGTGTTATTTCCATCGCCCCCGAGCAGAAGGCAGAGGGGAATTGAGAAACTTTATTCAGGATTGGGCACCCGGTCTCAAGCGATCCCTCTATAATGTAGCTGGGGTAGCTGGAAAGGGAAGCAAAGTGATGCATGGGAATTCGCGGGTGTTGGTTGCATTGCACGTTGACTGTGATTGCAGCCTTATTTTTGGATATCTGTGTGCTCGAGTGGCAGCCTGTATGTTAGAGATATGTGTTGTGTATGTTTGAAACGTGTTGCAGTGATGCACGCATTCTCTCCCCCCCCCCCCCCCCGCCCCCTCCACACCCAACTACCGTCCTTCTCAGATACCAGAGAACAGGCGACCTGCCAAGGCCACGTTTAAAGGTGCTGTGGTATGTTTAAAAATTAATCTTTGCCAGGGGGCCACATTGATGGTGTCCCATTTTGAGGGGCTGATCAATAAAGTCGATGCGAATCAATTCATTCCCTGATTAATATGCAAGGGGCAGACCATCCCTGCGAGAGAATCCCTCGGGATTTACTTGTTTATTATTCCCAAGTATTTGGGGGAAAGAATCGTTTATAAGCACACAAGGACACACACAGACTGGGGTTTAGTTTATAAAGTTTCCCCTTCTCTCTCATACACACACGCATAAAATAAGTTTGAAACCGTGTTGTTACTGGAACACATGGTCTAAGTCCTCACATTATAGAGCAGCAACATTGAAAGCTATTTTTGAAAAAGCGGTGTAACAGTCCAGGAGTGTTGCTCTGATACCTTCTTCATGACTTATCAGATATGTGAATGACTTTTGGCACTACTTTGCTGCAAGGGACTTGCTACGAACCTGGCTGTGTTGAGAAACGTGAGTTTTAAATCCTGAATTCTGTGGAGCGTGTACAGTAAGAAATATCCACATTGGAATAATTTAGCGAATTAATTCACTTGATTCGGTCAGCTTTGAAATGTGAACAGATGTGGAAGGAACTTTGACATGTATTATATATCAATATATAACAATATTATATATACCGTACATGCAATATAGTCAAAGTGGACTGGCGGACTGTGTACAGGAAATCTAGTGGGGAAGTGAAAGGTAATGCATATGAGGGAGACTTGTTAAAGTCTGATTTTATTTTTAAATCTGGAGCCCTTATGTTCGCAAGGTATGAATAGCGAGGCACGTTGAACAATCAGTATAAGGCTATTGTGTTTTTCACGACAGCACCAGGGGGAACAGTATCTGGGGCAGTGTGGAATAGTATATTCTAATCAAGAATATATTTGCTTGGTGGTTACTTAGCGAGGGTATGGCGTTCATTTTTAAACACGACACTTTCAGGAGATGCGAAGGCCTTAGAGAGAGTGAGGGAGGTTTAATAGAATAGAATTCACCTCTGTGGAGAATATGGAGGCGCTAGGGATGGTCTTCTTCGATCAGGGAAGGCGTGAGAGCAGCTTTGAAATCGCCTTTCAACGTGAAGATGAGTTTTGATCAAGTCTAGATGCTGTGTCTACTAGCCGCAGGGTGCTAACTGGAAGGCACAGGTTTAAAATGCTTGGCACAAGGACTAGCAACATCGGGAGGAATCTCTTGACCTTTCGCAGGGAATGGTCCTGATCAGGAAATGCACTGTCTGACAGGATGGTGGAAGCCGATTCGATGGGACCTTTCAAAAAACAATTGGACAAATACTCGAAGGAAAAACATTGCGAGAGCTATGGGGGCAAGTGCAGCTTCAACCAGTTTTCAATAAAACAAACAGAAGCATTCAATTCTCCGACAACATATGCTGCTCCAATGGTTCCCCACTTTATTCAAATATTCGTCCTTCCACCTGCATTCCTTGCTAACTTGTCTCTCCCCGCCCATTGTTTTTCATTGCATCTCGCAACACTGCAGCATTCAAATTATTGTCGACCAAAGGTTTGGCATGGTCAAATCTGACAGCTTTCACGAGCTGATCTCGAAGTTGGACTTGTCCCTCCGCCCGATTCGAAGTTTGTCTCATCAGACCTTCGACATGCACATTGAATAACACTGCTGGCCAGTAGTATCCTTGTGGCACGCCATCTCCAACCATTCCTGGATTTTACTCTCCCTGTTTCACCCGAGAATACCTGCAATCTGTCTCCTGGTGTAAAATCTTTACCCAGCCTCCCATCTCCCCGGCTCACACCCTCAGTACCACACCCCTCCCCCCCCCCCCACCCCCTCTACCATCACCCCACTGCCTCAACTTGCTGCACTGAAACGCTTTGCAAAATCGACAAGGGGAACGCTCACCTCCCGGTGATGCTCCTCTAATGCAGTTCTCAATTCTATCCCATGTGTTCATTGCCAAGGTATTGCCACTTGTGCCGACACATTTGCATCAGTCAAGAATAGTTGAATCGGGCGAAACAGTTGAATCATTTTGGTGGCTAAAAGCTGTGTAAAGAAGGTGAGGTCTGAGATCGAAATGGGGGCAATTGCATTTTATTGAAGGAAGAGGATACCGACTGGAAAGCTGAATTAGAGACCTTGAAGACGAGGATTAGTGGAGAGATTGGCATGGAGTGCGGTGAAAGTTGAGGAAGGAGATGGTAGGGCTTCTACGGAGCTTTGAGGTGTAGGGTTGGAATTACAAGATGAAATTAAAGTGTATAGATAAGACAATCATAAGGAGCTGTTGGCAATGAAGCCAGTAAATTGATGTTATCAGAATGAATTGGATTGGAACGCGTGTTGAGAGGAGATGGGACGCTTAAAGAGGTGATAGAAGGAAGGATGTGTGGAAGGAAAAGAAGACGAAGGGAAACAGAAAATGCTGGAGATATCCACCAGGTCTGGCGAGTCAACCTTTCAGGCCTGTGACCTTTCATTCGTCCAGACTTGAAACAATTGTTCCCCTCTCCACAGATGCGACCAGGCCTGCTGAGTATTTCCCACTTTGATTCCAGATTTACAGCCTTATCTTGGTTTTGTGTGGGAGACAAAAAGATAGCTGGAGCACTGAAATAACTGTGTGTGGAGAATGGTGGAGGGAAGTACAAAGCAGAGTGCGTTGGAGAGAGAAGAATTGAGCCAAAGGTTGACTTCAGCGGATAATTGATGATGGTTGTGATAATAAGACATTCAGAATGGAAATGAAATCTGTTCAGTCAAAGCTGTGTGCGATTGTCAACACAACGGGAGCTATTGGAATCTATCAATGATCATTTTATAACTTTGGATGCATTGAAAGCTTAGATCTATATTTTGCTGTGATCGCTACCCGCCTGATTACCCCTTCGTTGCTATGAATAATTGCATTACTATTTTGTAAAATGTTTCACAGTCTGTATATGTCTGACAGATCAAAGTATATTTGTTAGTGTATGGTAAATTTCCCGTATTTCTGCAAGTATGCAGTATGTCTAGTTAGTACATATGACATATCTGTATGTGGTCACAGTAAATGTCTCCATTTAGATATGGTGAACAGTTTACGGCATATCCCAAGTGTGTCTGTATGTATCTCGTATATGTCTGTTTTTATGCAATTGCTAACCAGTCACAAATGAGCAACGCTATTATTTAAACTAAAGCAAAATCCACTCCGGTTTAAAATACTTGATTCAAGTGTAGGCTAGTATATGTTTTTATTTAGCACATGACAAATCGGAACCAAGTAAACAAATCATCAACCAAATAGTATTTCAGCTGAATAATAGCAATGTCTTGCATTTATTTAGCTCCTTTGATGATGTCGAATGTTACAAGATGCTTCACAGCAGTTATGCCAAAACTGGGTAGCCAATGAAAGAATAAGATATTATTAGTCTACATGAGCAAAAGTTTGTCCAGAGAGATGGAAAGATAAGAGAGGGAGGCACTTCCAGAGGTGTGTGGGGGGTGGGGGGGAGGGGTTGGTTGGTAAATCTGAAGACAGGGCTTCCAGTGGTGGGATGAAAAGACCAAAGTGGAGGCTCGGGGGAGGAGAAATTGTGACAGCTAGGACCGTGAAGGGACTTAAGCAGCTCTTAAGGTGAGAATTTGAAGTTAGACGTGTTGGAGACCGGGAGACAACATTGATCAGTGAGAACAGCAGTGATAGGGGAGTGAAATTTGGTGGATACAGCTTACAAAGGTAGCTTTGACTTCCGAGATGTGAAGCTGAAGGAAATTGTGGTTCGCAACTGTTCACCCAACTCTCACAGCACCAAGGCATTGGGATGGCAGAGAGATACTGAAGTAGCAGAGAGATTGGTAATGTTGCGGTTCTTGGGGAAGTGGATCTTGTGTCTTCAGATGATACCACCGAGGCGTGCCAACGCCAACTTGCATTTATATAGCATCTTAATGTTGTAAAATGTCACGGGAAGGCAATCAATTAGAAAATCACAGTGTATCATTGAAGGAGATATTAGGACAGGCGACATAACGGCCGATCAAAGGACGAGGTTTTAGGGAGACTCTGAGTGGAAGTCAGAGAGGGAAAAGGACTGAGGAGCCAATACCATGACCTAGGGTCCAGACAGCCGAAGGTGCAGCTACTAAGCATGGGGCAAAGCATGTGGGGGATACATAAGAGGTTGAAGTTGGAGGAATCAGCGAAGAATAGAAACCAAAACAGGAAATGCTGGAAAATCTCAGCAGGAATCACAGCTTTTGTGGAGAGAATAGAGCCAACGTTTTGAGTCTGGATGACTCAAGAATAGATCCTAGGTTGGGGGTTGGGCGCCCCCCACCCCCCCCCCCCCCCCCCCCAATCCCGGCAGTCTCCTCAGGCAAGGAACTGAGCGGGGAGGGAGTCTCCTGAGTGTCATTTCGGACAGGCACGGTGACTGAGTGGTTAGCACTGCTGCTTCACAGCGCCAGGGTCCCGGGTTCAATTCCAGTCTCGGATCACTGTCGGTGTGGAGTTTGCACGTTCTCCCTGTGTCCGCGTGGGTTTCCTCCGGGTTCTCCAGCTTCCTCCCACAGTCCGAAAGATGTGTAGGTTAAGTTGATTGTCCATGTTAAATTGCCCGTTAGTGACCCGAGATGTGGAGATTAGGGGAATGGCTACGGTAAATGTGTGGGGTTATGGGGATAGGGTGGGGAGTAGACCTGGTAAGATGCACTGTCAGAGAGTCAGTGAGACTCAATGGGCCGAATGGTCTCCTTCTGCACTGTTGGGATTCTCTGGATTCGATGTATGGGGGGAGGATGCTCCTGAGATAAGATACTGATGGGGGAGAGAGGATACTCCTAAGGTCGGGACTAATGGGGTGAGGAGGGTGTCCTGAGCTAAGGAACTGATGGGGGTGAGGGGGGTCTCTTGAGTTTAGGGGGTGAGGGGCGGGGTCTCCTGACGTAAGGAACAGATGGGGGTGAGGGAGTCTCTTGACTTAGGGCGCTGATAAGATGAGGGGGAATGTCCTGAGTTAAGGGGCTGATGAGGGTGAGAGGGATATTCTGAGTTAAGGGGCTGATGGGGGTGAGGGGGCCTCCTGAGGTAAGGAACAGATGGGGGTGAGTGGGTCTCTTGAGTTAGGGCACTGATAGGTTGAGGGGAGATGTCCTGAGTAAAGGGGGCTGATGGGGGTAAGGGGAGATGTCCTGAGTAAAGGGGGCTGATGGTGGAGAGGGGAATGTCCTGAGTTCAGGGGCTGATGGGGGTGACCACTGCCAGGCTCAGCTTGGTTAGACAGCAGTGTATCCTGCCAGGCGGCGGAGATTGAAAGGGGGGCGGGCAGGGGGGTGAAGAGCACGTTCACTCAGTCAATCCTGTAACCGCACCAAATGGCATTAGGACCGATTGACTGGGGGAGATATTAGAATTAATTCGACACTTGTGTAAATAGCCGAACAGGGAGCGGAGCCCTTTCTGATTGAATTCGCCCCGAGTGAAGAATCCATCAGCAAAAGGAAGCAGCAGACCCACCGCTTTCGGTGCCAGCCTTTGGCAGTGGAGGTGGTAGGATGGTGGGGGAGGGGGGGAGGAGGAGGAGGGGGGTGAAATTGAGAGTGCCTGCAATACCTGCTGCAGCTTGAATGACTTCCATGAAGTGAAGGGAAAGCAAGGCTGGGTGGCGCATTGGTACTAATGAAGCCCCAATGAGTGGAGAGCCCGCCTCCTCCACAGCCAGGGATCTCCTGTTATGGTGAAGACTCGCCCCCTGGAGGGAGCACCCTCGCTGCCTGATTGGCAGCTAGCAGCCGATGAAGTCATGGTGTCCTGGGCTGAGTGGATGATAGAGATGTGGATGGATCAGTGAGGAGGGAACCCCGCATCAACACAGGCTACTGGGCCACTGGATTTATTTATTGATATCTGGACGCATCGCTTTGGAAGACAGGGCTGGATTTATATTGTGCAGAGAGACACATAGCTCTTTTATTTTTATTTTTTGTCTTGTTTTTTTTGTTGGGGGTGGAGGGAGGGAAAGGGGGGGGCGACTCTTTTTTTTTTGGAAAATGATGCAAAGTGCAGCCATGGCCACAGAGAGTCCTGGGAAAGGAGTTCGGGAGCTGTTGGGAGTCACGGTGCAACGTAAGGAGCTTTCAATATAGGGGACGTTCAGAGCTGCGGGAAACCTGTTTCATTTCAACCCCCCCCCCCCTTCCCCCTCCCCACCTCCATCCACCCACCTGCCAACTGCATACTTTCTGGGGACCTGGGTGGTGGGTAAACCTGTCTTTGCTGGTCGAGGGATTGCCTGGTAGAGAGAGGGTGGTGGAAAGAAAATATCAGAGAGGGACATCGGATGAAAAAGGCTGTCTGCAGGAATTGGAGCAAGCAGTTGAAATGAATTTTAGGCTGCAGTAATAAAGGACAGCTTAGGGAGCACGGTGACAGTTTATTATTGATGGCGATTGCGATATAAACTCCAGATTGGGTCAGGAGTGTTGCAACTTTATCATTAGGAACGGTAGGAGATTTATTTTTTCACATATATATTTAAAAACTGTGGTTTCCGCTTAGGTCAATGAAGTACACGGGACAAGTAATGCCCCAGAACAAGAGAGCGCTCCCGTTGCAATGAGAATATCACAGCATGGATGAAGTTCGGTGGAAATATCCCATTCACTGGGTAATGATAGGGGGGGGAGAAACAGTCACTGAGTAACTTCAGTCCGCGCGAACGCTGAAGCAGGACCTGTCACTTCAGCTGAGATTACTGATGGTGTAAAAAAAAAGCAAACCGTGTATCATCGGCAGAATAGATTCAATCGTGGGAGCATCCGGTGTAAATCAGCAGCCGGTGGTGCGGGGGGGGGGGGAGGGGGGCGGTGGGGTGGTGAGGGGAGTGTGAATCTAATCCAGGGTAGTGAGGTGTAGGGTAGCGGGGTGAGATGTGTAACTGTGATACCACTCAAGGTGAGGGTACCTTATCCATTCTATACACCCACAGGACCCTGAAATGGGCGGGGGGGGGGGGGGTGGGGTGGGGGTGGCGGGGGGAGGTTGCCCCATCAAAATGGCAAGCCTACTTGGTGCAAATATTTAGAAGACGTGGGAAATGGTCTGAACATTATTTTTTAATGTGCAGGTTGTCAGTTCTAATCTGCTATCGACAACGTCTATTAATAACACACAGCATATTATTAACCTCTCTCTCTTTCTCTCTCTTTCTCTGGCTGAAGGGTACATATATTTATATATCAAATACTAACATTAATCAGGGTTCCAAACCTGTGTTAAAACTCGCTGGTAAGTAGGTAAGAGCGCAAACCTTGACATACTCAATGGTGGAGATACTCGTATCTAGACTGGGAGCAGGGGGATTTAATAATGTGTGTCTTGGAGAAAAGTGGATATAGAAAGATATTTTGAGTTACTACTTGCAAATAGAACGCTATCCGTTTAGGGTAACTCTGCCCTCTGTCTCGGTCAGCAGAACCAAGCTGCAGCATCTGGTTAACTTGCTTCAAGCGAGCTGCCAACTAACAGTCGCAACAAGCCGCCCCGTGAAACAATTGGGAACCCCCACACTGTGAAGTTAATGGTCTTATGACCTCTTTCAGGTGCCGGCCATTTTGGAGGGGCTGTATCGGATCCTGCAATCCCCCACCCCATTTCACATCTAAAGCACTTTCAGGTTTCGATCCAACTTCATATGTGTTTGATTCATATTGCCCGGTTCTCCAATACACACGGCTTCGGTTGTCAATGCCTTCTGTAATGGAATACAAAGCAAGTATATTCCACCTCGATACAACCCTGTAAAATAATTCCTAGTCCTCACACTCTCTTTCCTGTAACTGTAACTCTTTTAAGACATATTTGTATTTTTAAAGTAAATGTCACAATGAACCCAAGCACTTTCTCTCTGAACGCGACCAAAATCAAGGTTTAAATGTTTTTGGAAGATAGGTTTGGGCACTGGGGATTACCTTTAGTCTCTTATTTCGAGTCAATGATAGGGGGTCTTCCCAGTTTTTAAAATTTTAGACAGTGTCTCACTCCATCCATTTCTCTCCCTCTTATTTTGTTCATCTCCAGCTCAATACAACTCTCTCGGTGACAATTGAGAAGTATTTTTTGTGTGTCTGTATCTGATATATTTCAAATGCTGTCCCCATTGTTGTGGTAAAAGAAATATTCAACTCAGAAATCGTCTACCTCTAAAATATTGTCAATCTGCCGAATATGGTCGGCTGAATTTACCGGGAGTTTCACGATGAAACTGCGCCGGGTCTATTTCACTGCTTGTTTCCCAGAATCGGAATACACGCATGTTACAGCTCACAGGATCAGCGCTGACTGTTTGTGAAAGAATTTCACACTTTTCTATTGAAAGGCGAATTCTTGCGTTTCTCTGCGCCAGGTGGCAATCCTAACTGAAAAAGGAAAATAGTTAGGAATAATAAGTGGGCTATCTAAGAAGTCTAACCTCTGAACAGAAGTGATATTCTCGAAGTAATTAACAGTCCTGTTTAACCAATTCAGCTGTGACTTTTCTGGGTAAGATCCCTCAGCAGATATCAGCTTATTTTTCGCTAACGAAGGGTCATCCAGACTTGAAACGTTGGCTCCATTCTCTATCCACAGATGCTGTCAGACCTGCTGAGATTTTCCAGCATTTTCCATTTTTGTTTCAGTTGCCAGCATCCGCGATAATTTGCTTTTAGTTTATTTTTCTTCAGATTGTTTTCGCATTCTGTCCATCCAAGTTCTTATGTACATCTCTTTCTTGCCACCTTCATTTATTTTGCTGAGATTTATTGCACCATGATCTATGATTCTATGTTCGCATCCTTTTGTGTTTAATCCTCGCCCTCCTCCAGTTCCCTTACAAATGTATATTTTCTCCCCCCAGCACCCCCGCCCTTTATAGAGATTGGTACTCTATCTCTGCAGGCTTTTTCCCCATCAAATTGTTATTAACTTATCTTCTTATCCCTTTTTGTTGCAGAGATCCCGCTGTGTGCAGGCTGTAACCAGCACATCCTGGATAAGTTCATCTTGAAGGTACTGGACCGCTCTTGGCACAGCAAGTGCCTGAAATGTGCTGACTGTCAGGCGCAGCTGACCGACAAGTGTTTCTCCAGGGGCGGGAACGTGTACTGCAAGGAGGACTTTTTCAAGTGAGTCACTTCGGGTTGCATGTGGCTATGGTCAAGGGGCGGCATTTGTCCAACGAACACTGACTGAGGGAAAGAATGGGGTGCGTAGCTTTACAGAAACAGCACCAACCTCACCCAGTGGCAATTGACCCTGGAGAGGAAACATGCAGTGCCCATTGGCCCGCTTGGGACCTTCCATGATGCATGGCACCACATGGTATAGAGGGGGTGATTTGATATACAGAATTTTAGTCATTATTTGTACTCTGCGGTTAAGTAGTTATCGTTTATTATATAGGTGCTGCCTTGGGGCACTTACCGTAACGTTTTACCTTTCCCCCTTTCTAAGTGTCGCCCCTCCAGAGTAACAAACGAAATGCCCATTTCTACATTGATGTTGTCATTCGGGCCTAGATAGAAGTCTACAAGATTATGAGAGGCATGGACAGAGTGGATAGTCAGAAGCTTTTTCCCAGGGTGGAAGAGTCAATTACTAGGGGGCATAGGTTTAACGTGCGAGGGGCAAGGTTTAAAGGAGATGTACGAGGCAGCTATTTTACACAGAGTAGTGGGTGCCTGGAACTCGTTGCCGGGGGAGGTAGTGGAAGCGGATACGGTAGTGACTTTTAAGGGGCGTCTTGACAAGTCCATGAATAGGATGGGAATAGAGGAATATGGTCCCCGGAAGGGGAGGAGGTTTTAGTTAAGTCGGGCAGCATGGTCGGTGCAGACTTGGAGGGCCGAAGGGCCTGTTCCTGTGCTGTAACTTTCTTTGTTCTTTGTTCTTGTTCTATCTACTCAGACAGCAGTCTCATTTCAACGAGATTCAAACTTACACAATTTTCATACGGTCTTTTCATATCAGCACTGACTTGTAAAATATCACAAATTGTTCATGTTTGATGTCATTTAATGTTTGATGTATTAATCTAGATTTGTGCTGTACGAATTCAGACACATTCAGTGACTTGTGTGGCGTGTATATTTACAGTTGTAAATAGAAGCCGTATCAATACTATCCCTTCCACACTTACAGGCCACACAGCAGCAATCCGCGTTAATCTGCATGTACAGCTGGTGTGCTACATTGAGTGCTCTGTTGCCCTCATTCTGTGTCACATTAGATTCACCAGAAAACCGGGACAAAACGCACAGGTCAGATCAGAAAAAAAGACAGTTAAAGAGGGGCGGAACTGTTTAAATAACAAGCCACAACAGAGAGGGGCGGAATATTTCCTGTTAAGAAGGAAAGGATAAAGTGCTTCCACTGTTTCGAGCGAATAGATTAGACCGAAATGAGACAATTGACCCGATAGTCTCTGATAAGATATCACGAGGAGTACTCACATTGGGCTGGGCTACCCAGGTGGGCGGGTATAGAGTGACGGGTACTTGCTGTGGGTTTAGCATGCTTGTATCAATATTACAAGTCAGTACGAGTGATCCGTGTCAATATTATAAAACCTGTTGCATATGTGTCGATAGTTTGCGGTTTCGGCGCTGAGAACTGTATACAATTAACAATTCTTTCGATGCACTTTGCCAATTTGAGAACCTCATCTGGCAAATGAGTCGGTCTGCCCAAGTTTGCTGACCTTTATTAACAGTGGGATGCTCTTGGGCGAAAATATATTCCGCGGTTTTCGCTCTGTGGTCCAGGCCTGTTATCCGTCCGATATTTTAAACAAGTCCCGGCGGGCGGGTGACACGCACACCACCGACTCCATTCACCTTTCCAGAAAGCGCCGCTCTCAGATTGGTGGGAAGGATCTGACGGTGAATGTTTCAGCCTTGGCTAGAGTTTGTACACAGCAAAAATATTATTATTAAATTAATACTGTTAGAAAGTAAACAGTTCAAAATAAACCGAGATATCCAAAGAGCGAACCAAATGTATATTTATTATATATAATATTTAAATAAAGAAATAGAAAGAGATGAGCTCTCTGATAGGTAGATAGCAATAGATATCCTTATAGAGAAAGGTACAGATTACAATTTCATACACTTGCTTCACTAGGATGCTGCAGGCGGGCTAGTTAGGATAGGGAAGGAAAGAAGCCCACTGGATTTGTAGGTTGATAGCTGGTATATTGCAACTGCGAGTGGCCGGCTAGATTTGGAAAGTCTTTTGTGGAACCGAAAATGTCTGGAGTATGAACGAAAAAAATGTTGGCACAGTACATAAGGAAAGGTGCTTTGAAACTGGGACCTGTTTTCTTTGTCTAGTTTTTGGACAGACTTTTCATTTAAGTCATTTCATTTTCATTCCAAGACATATAAAGATACCACCTATAGATAAAATCTTGTGTTTGAGAAGTTTCTCTATGTTGTGTTTGGTCTTTTTAATTCAGGTTTGATGTTATGCTCTCTCTCTCTGTGCTCTCGCCGTTCCGTTGTATTTCCGCTCCTTCTGATTTATTATCCTGCCCCAAATGCGGAAGATTAACGTCTGCGGGTTTCCCACCGAATTACAGTGAAAATCCCAACCTTTAATCACCTCGCATCAACAACATCTGTCCCCCTCAACGCCGCTGTTTTCAGATTTGAGTTGAAGGCAGTGTATGGAGATGAATGTTTTTAAACATGCAGTTTGTGAAACAAATGCACCTTTCCCCGGTAAAGGCAATTTTGGTCCTTGCCTGTTTAAATTGAGATGGAGCAAGGGTTGGGATAGGGTCGGATCTTTGTTTCAATGTGATTGTGGTTCAACCTGCAGATTGTGTCGTTTCTCTGTGTAACCGGGACTGTTCCGTTCCTAGCTTTTGGATCAACAGTGAGATTGGAGTAATCTTATTTGGGGATACTGTGCCATCACTATTTCTATAAGGCCGAGGCAATTGCGTGAACACTGCTTAAATTCGGGAAGGTTATTTAACCGGGTTATTTTTAAGATAATTGTCGGAATTATACAGGCCTTACTCTCGTCTTACACTGGACACATCTCTACAAGAGTGCAGATTCTGAACATTGTTTAAAAGGGACCGGTTTCAAAAATCGAAATAATGTGCCGTCTTTGGTTAAATCTAAGTGATCTTTTAAATCGGAATATTGCCTGACCTGGGAGGTAGCAGTGGGGGATTTTTGAATAGCGCATCTGTTGGACGGTGGATAAGACAGGTTTTTATTTAGAATTTAGGGAAGTAATCTCCCAGCCTTTAGAAAACCAGGAATCAGAGATTGTTTTGAGATGGAATTGCTATAAAATCCATTGGTTGTCTTGTGAGGGACTTGTGTGGCACTATCGTGTCGGCGATGGATATTTTACAAGAGGAATGGACAGTCACTGTGCAATATACTCCATAGTCCAGGTAGCGATTCAACTTGGGATTCCCAATTCCTCTGTAAAAACGTTTCACACGGATCAGCAATAACACCCTTTGGAGAAACCGCAAAAGAAAACTAAAATAAAACAGGGTCTCAGACTTTTGCGTTCATTGCTAGCATGACTAGAAAACGAATTTTTTTTTAGAAAACACCAGTTAGAATTTCCACTCCACAATCCTGTCTGCCCGGTTTCAGCCACTTCAAGCTGAGAATGGAGCCCACGAATAAAGAAATAAAGCTACGAATTTACCTGTTATTCACCCCCTTTTAGACAAGGCACAAACAGTGATATTTCATCCGCTGTACGCGTCCAAACGGAATTAAAGTCGGAGGTTCTGTTTATGTGAAGCAAAATATCTGATAATCTGGAAAATAAATCCCTGTTTAACGGTACACAGTTTTGCAACAAAAACATGAATGCAAGTTAAAAACAGTTTGATAACCAGCGGCTGGTAAGGGTGGATCCTAACGGGCAGCCCGAATCAAATCCAACTCACAGGCAGCTGAATTAGATCTAGGAAATTCGGATCAGGAAATTGAACCGAAAGCAAAGGGATCAGTTTAGTGTGATCAGGACTTCAGTTCTAAATGTGACTGGGTGTGAAATATGAGCCGGATTAGAGGATGCAGTGTGAGCTGGATTAGAGGGTGAAGTGCGAGCCGGATTAAAGAATGCAGTGTGAGCCGGATTAGAGGGTGCAGTGAGAGCCAGAGTAGAGAATGCAGTGTGAACGGATTAGAGGATGCAGTGTGAGCTGGATTAGAGGGTGCAATGTGAGCAGATTAGAGGATGCAGTGTGAGCAGATGAGAGGATGCAGTGTGAGCTGGATTAGAGGGTACAGTGTGAGCCGGATTAGAGGGTGCAGTGTGAGCTGGATTAGAGGGTGCAGTGTGAGCATATTAGAGGATGCAGTGTGAGCAGATTAGAGGATGCAGTGTGAGCTGGATTAGAGGGTGCAGTGTGAGCCGGATTAGAGGGTGCAGTGTGAGCCGGATTAGAGGGTGCAGTGAGAGCCAGAATAGAGAGTGAAGTGTGAGGCGGATTAGAAAGTGCAGTGTGAACGGATTAGAAGATGCAGTGCGAGCTGGATTAGAGGGTGCAGTGTGATCTGGATTAGAGGGTGCAGTGTGAGCATATTAAAGGATGCAGTGTGAGCAAATTAGAGGATGCAGTGTGAGCTGGATTAGAGGGTGCAGTGTGAGCCGTATTAGAGGGTGCAGTGAGAGCCAGAGTAGAGAGTGAAGTGTGAGGCGGAGTAGAGAGTGAAGTGTGAGGTGGATTAGAAATGTGAATGGATTAGAGGATGCAGTGTGAGCAGGATTAGAGGATGCAGTGTGAGCAGGATTAGAGGGTGCAGTGTGAGCAGATTAGAGGATGCAGTGTGAGCCGGATTAGAGGGTGCAGTGAGAGCCAGAGTAGAGAGTGAAGTGTGAGGTGGATTAGAAAGTGCAGTGTGAACAGATTAGAGGATGCAGTGTGAGCTGGATTAGAGGGTGCAGTGTGAGCCGTATTAGAGGGTGCAGTGAGAGCTGGATTAGAGGGTGCAGTGTGAGCCGGATTAGAGGGTGCAGTGAGAGCTGGATTAGAGCATGCAGTGTGAACAGATTAGAGGGTGCAGTGTGAGCTGGATTAGAGGGTGCAGTGTGAGCCGGATTAGAGGGTGCAGTGTGAGCTGGATTAGAGCATGCAGTGTGAGCGGGATTAGAGGGTGCAATGTGAGCTGGATTAGAGGGTGCAGTGTGATCTGGATTAGAGGGTGTAGTGTGAGCTGGATTAGAGGGTGCAGTGTGAGCCAGAATAGAGGGTGCAGTGTGAGCTGGATTAGAGGGTGCAGTGTGAGCTGGATTAGAGGGTGCAATGTTAGCCAGATTAGAGGGTGCAGTGTGAGCTGGATTAGCGGGTGTAATGTGAGCTGGATTAGAGGGTGCAGTGTGAGCCAGATTAGAGGGTGTAGTGTGAGCCGGATTAGAGGGTGCAGTGTGAGCCGGATTAGAGTGTGCTGTGTGAGCTGGATTAGAGTGTGCTGTGTGAGCTGGATTAGAGTGTGCAGCGTGAGCCGGATTAGAGTGTGCACCGTGAGCTGGATTACAGTGTACAGCGTGAGCCGGATTAGAGGGTGCAGTGTGAACAGAATTAGAAGGTGCAGTGTGAGCCGGATTAGAGGATGCAGTGTAATTGGGTTGATAAATATGAACTGGGGTTAAGGCTGAGTGTCAGGGGACACCTCTGTGCTTTCCACCGGAACTAACCCACATTCTTTGATAACCCGCTTCGACTAGTCTTTCTGCTCATTTTGGAGAATCGCTCCCCAGCTCCGAGCCGCTCTGAACCCACCGACCAACTCAGACAGTCCGAACCTGGGGGTCTGGGGAACTTTCACAAAATCTGTGTTCTCCCTTATCTTTCCATTAATAAATCGGGACTGCGAATTGGCTCAATGATTAACGTGGAAATGTTCCATGATGCACATTAATGCAAAGGATCTAAAAAAAACAGCTCCCCGCGTAAGCATTCCTCTTTGAAAAATTAAATATATTAATTGCAAACATATTTTATTCACACATTGAAAGAACTGGTTCCAAGGGCTCTTGAGGATGTGAGGCCCCACAGCGGGATTTGGCTAACTCGGTGTGTGGAGACATGACTGTCCACAATTAATAATCAGATTGGTTAGCGGGATCACCCATTCACTGATCACTCTGACGTGTGCGAGACCTCCTTATATTGCGGGCATTCCATAAAAATGAAAGTTACGAAGCGAATGCTTGGAATGGACTGGGAAAGCATTTAATCCATCTCCTTGCTTGCGCCAAGAAACACATTCGAATTGAATCCAATTCATGGCCCTCACAAGAGACAAGCAAGACCCAAGCTGACAAGATAAGGCATCGCACCCCATCTTGGGTTTGATCTGACGCCTTATCCAAAAGGCTGGAATGGCTCAGAAAGGATAATGTTTATCGCAAAGTTCAGGAGTCAGTGAATGATTCGTTCTGTGTTTACCTGTGGCGAGTTTGCCTCTTTTTAAAATTTCTACAATGTTTATTTCCACTGCAAAACAGTTACTAAAACAGAAAATGGCTGTCTCAAATGTTACAGAAATTAGTTATTCACAGATATGCGGGTGAATATTTGTGTGTGTGTGTATTCAACCCAGGGACTGGTAGTAATCGAGTTAACTGGACCCCCCTCACTCACACCCAATTTCCTCATTCAAAGTGGATTTATTTTACAAGCCTGTGGTAGCACTGATTGTTAGATTGTTGCTCTGGAATATCACAGTGCAGGAAACATCTGAAGTTCAGCAGTCTGGAAACTGAGCAAACGCCATGGCGAATCCAGATGTGTTTGGCGGAACCCTTGTCGAGCTCTGCGACTTTTCTACGGCCCCTGAGCTCTCTTCCCCATCTCTAGAGTGGAACCATCCTTCCCTTAAATTTGGCATCCTTCTCCGGGGCAGCCTTTCCATTGTACTCGGTGTTAAAAGCCTATTCTTGTATGTTTTTTAAATCACCACTTCAGTGACAAACTGGGCGAGATTCAATGGAAGATTAGCCGTATTAGAATGAATTAAATGATTTCTTTTCAGATAAGGAGGCAAGATAAATGTGCTAGGGTCTGATGGGACACACACCAAAAATGCCGGAGGAGCTGAGAGAGGGAATTATATTCAGTCCTTAGGAATTCTGTTTCCGGGTGAATATTGAGCGTGAATGTGTGCCGGAAGACAGCAGAGTGTTCAAATAGTCCCCAAGATAAATTCTAATCGGAAATTGAGAGGGAAATTGTCACGTATATATATATAAAGGAAAAACCGTGATGTCCAGCGTGGTTCAGTTCTGGGGTCACTTCTGTTGACCGTGTGTAGCAATGATAAGATTTCAGCCTGGATTTGTAGCTGAGACCAAAATAGGAAGGACTTTGGTTTTAGAAAATCGAGGAAGATCGCACAAGGTAGCGGCAGGTGAATAGCCTTAGAAGTTGCAATTGGAATTCAATGACAGTAAGTGCGATGTGATACATTTCGGTTAAAAAGTGAACGGTAGCCATCACACTCTTCATGACTGTAGGTTCAGTGCTGGGAAAGAGCTGCAGGATTTGGGGGGTATGGATTCACATAAATATTAAAGGCGACATCTCAGGTTGTAAAAGCTGGGGAAAAAGAGCTTTAATAATTTCATAGAATATACAGTGCAGAAACAGGCCCAACCTGTCCATGCCAGTGTTTATATTCCTATCCAGCCTCCTTCCATTCTATTCTAACTCTGTCATAAACTTCTATCCCCCAATCGTTCAGGTACTTATTTTGCCTCTTGTGTCAGTGCTATTCACCTCAACCAGTTCCTGTAGAAACTTCCATATTTCCACCACACAGTGGATAAAGAAGTTTCATCTAAGTTCACTTTTTGGTTGCTTGGTCACTATCTCACTATAAGGCGGCACAGTGGCGCAGTGCTTAGCACTGCTGCCTCACAGCGCCAGGGACCTGGGTTCAATTCCGGCCTTGGGTCACTATCTGTGTGGAGTTTACACGTTCTCCCTCTGTCTGTGTGGGTTTCCTCTGGGTGCTGTGGTTTCCTCCCAAACTTCAAAGATGTGTGTGTTAGGTTGATTGGTCATGGCCATGATAAATTGCCCCTTAGTGTCAGGAGAATTAGCAAGGTGAATGTGTGAGGTTACTGGGATGGGGCCAGGGTGGGATTGTAGTTGGTGCCGGCTTGATGGGCTAAATAGCCTCCTTCTGCACTGTAGGGATTCTGTGATTCTTGTTGATGGTTCCCAGTACAGATGGAAACATTCTCTGTGTCTCCACTCTCCCAACACCTTAATCATCTGACCCCCCTACCCCCCCCCCCCCCCCCCCCCCCACACACACACCACCCCACCAGCCTTCAGAAGAAAAGAGACCCAGCCAGTCCATCCGTTCCTGATAGGTATAATCTCACATGATAAAAACAGAACACGCTGGGTAAACTCAGCAAGTCTGACAGTCATCTGTGGAGAGAGAAACAGAATTAACATTTGGAATCCTGCATGACTTCTTCAGAGCTCAGAGTCAGAGAAACTCGAAATGTTAACTCTGTTTCTCACTCCACAGATGTTGCCAGACCTGAGTTTTGTCCAGAATTTTTTGTATTTATTTCAGATTTCCAGCATCCACAGTATTTTGCTTTTAGTTTAGATTTAACCTCACAGTCAGTTCTGGCATCATCCTTGAAAGTCTTATTTTTATCCTCTCCAGCATATTTCTGTTCCTTCTTTATAATATGGTGACCGGAATAGTACACAGTACTCCAATTGTGGTGCAACCAAGATTTAATAAAGGTTTAGGATAACCTGCCTATATTTCAATTTTATCGCTACAGAAACAAACTCTAATGCTTGATTTGCTTTTTTTAATGGTCTTATTGATCTGTGGCATGACTTTTAGTGACTTGCGCATTCATACTCCCAAAGTTCCCTTTAAACTTTAGTTATCAAACACAACCTGTTGATTTTAACACACTGTCCCTTCTAATTTTTTAACCCTGCCGAGTGCATTCATTATTTGACAGAGTCCAGAATATTGCAGAGTGCTGCAAAGCCATGCACCCACTCAACTTTGTGAGAACCCAAATCCTTTTGTTCCTCTACCCCAATTAGATGTATATTTTCAGAGTAGTATGTGTCTCCCTTATTTTCATCTCTAAATGTATTGTCTCATACATACCTATGCCGAAATTCATTTGCTAATGTTATGCCCAATTCAATAAGTTTGTTAATGTCTGCTTGTCATTTGTTGTAGCCCCCTTCAGTGTTGACTGTCCGTCTCAATTTAGTGTTGTCCGAAAAGTTTGAAATTATATTTTTGGTTCCAAAGTTGAAATTATTGCTAAAAATTGTTAACAAGGGTCCCAAAAGTAATCCTTGTGGGACCCCGCTTCCCATCCTTTGACACTCAAAATGATTACCTTTAACACTTATTCTCTGCTTTCCGTCTTTCAGCCATCAAGCTATTTATTTAGCTGACTGCATGTGCTGACTTTATCAATTAGACTATTAGATGATATCTTATCAAAGCAATTTTGGAAATCTAGTTATTTTACATCTAGTGAATTACCATTCTTTACCCTCTGTTACATTCTCAAAGGAGTTGTTCAAGAAACGCTTTCCCTTTTGAAAGCCCTGTTCATGATTCTTATATTTTTGATTTCTAACTGTTTTTGTGTTTTCCCCTTTCCTCAATATCATGTTAAGCTGACTAGTCTATTTGCCATATTAAATACAGGTGTGGCATTATCTGCTCGCCAGTCCTCTGGCACGTCACCTTTTCCGACGATTTATTAAGTATGAGTAATAGAGTCCCTGCTATATCTTCCCTATATTCTTTCAAATTACATGGACACAGTGGGTTCAATTTTCCAGCAGCACTCACCCTGAAACCGGAAAATCCCACCCAGGTCAACAGACCTTTCCATAGTCCACCCCTCGCCCGCTCTGATTCCTGTGGCGGGCGGGACGGTAAAATTCATCCCATTATGTCCAGACTGTGTTCTATCCTCTTTGAGTCAGGGCCTGATCTGACTCTAGAGAAAAAATGAACTCCTATGCATAGAATTATATAGTATAGAATTGTGGATTTTATCTCCTTATAGAATACAAAAGTCAAGATGTAATGACAAGCCTATGTGATACCTTTAGAAGGCATCAAAGATATTGTGTGCTGTGTTGGGCTCCACACTATAGGAAAAGTACTGAGGCTGCAGAGAGACTATAATGCAAATAGACTAGAACAATGTGACAACATAAAAATATGAATAAAGGTTTGAAAGACTGGCTCATTTTTCACTACGTCTAAGCAGATTATGGGAAGATGTTTTAAAAATTATATAAGGGACAATGTGGATCGAAACGGATTTTGTTCAATAATTATGGGGTCAATAATGAGGGGCTGTATATGCAAGATTAAGTATGAGAGATTTATAGGAGAGTATAGAAAAAAGATCTTCACATAGAGAGTTGTGAACCTAGTTTATTTCCAGGATTCATGGTTGAGATAGAAACAATGTTCAAGGTTACATTGAAAAAATGGACAAAGGAAAAGGGATTGCATTGATATGGGAAGAGTGTGAGTAACTGTGATTAGAAAAATACCCGTGTGTAGATGATAAATGTCAGTATAGACTGGTGGGGCCTGAAAGGCTTGTTTTCATGCTATAGAGTCAAATGGCCCCTAACCTTAATTTACTCCACAAATTCTAACCATTTATGCTCAGGATATTGGTCTTGCAAGGCCACATTTCTTATCTGTCCTCAGTTGCCATGATTAGGTGATGGTGAGCCTTGTTCTTGAACTGCTGCAGTCCTTGTGCTGATCAAGCTCCTGCAACAGTGTTGAGTGGGGAATTCAAAGGTACTGACTGATTCAGTGATGATGAAAGAATGGCAATGCATGCCCAAGTCAGATGGTTTGCAATTTGGAGCAGGTGATGCTGATGGTATGGCCAATGCTTAATGAGTTGAAATAAGTTCTGCACTAAAATTTGAATTGCTGGAGAATTTGAATCACATATGGCTTTGAATTAAGATTGCATTGTAATGGAGTGTTAGCTGAGAGATAAATCATGTTTGTTCCCTCCTTTCAGCAGGCTTGAACTTACTCTAATCATGCCCCGTGCCATTACATTTTACAATGCAGTTGTGTGAAGACTTCCACTATGGCACATTGATATGAGGTTAAAAGATCCTGTTTCTTGAAAGCAAATTTTATATTGGGCTTTTCCTTCTTTATTACTTGGGAATGTGTTGCTCTGGCTCTGCATTATGTGTGTGCCTGGCTAAAACAGATGGCCTTAACTCAGTGACAGAACTTGAGTTTCACTAGTTTGCAGCTAGATGCATGAATTGCATGCCCCCACACTTTCTTTCTCCACCTTTGGCAACCAGAACACCAGTTTGCCTCGGCTCATTTGACTTTGGAATTCCCTCCCTAAATCTCATTGCCATCTATCCCTGTTAAAAGTATCCACAAAACACATCTTTTTGACTTAAGCTTTTGGCCACTGTCCTAATAGCTTATTATCGGGGGGAAATCCCGCCAATGGTTGGTGTCATACCTGGCATAAAAGAAGATGGTTGTGGTGGTCAGAATTCAATCATCACAGCTCCAGGACATCACTGCAGGAGTTCCTCAGGGTAATGTCTGAGGCCCAGCCATCTTCAGTTGCTTCATCAATGACCTTCCTTCCATCATAAGATCAGAAGTGGGAAAGTTTGCTGATGATTACACGATGTTCAGTATCATTCACAACTCCTCAGATACTGAAGCAGTCCATGTCCAAATGCAGCAAGACCTGGACAATATCCAGGCTTGGGCTGACAAGGAGAAAGTAACATTTGTGCCACTCAAGTGCCAGGCAATTACCATCTTCAGCAAGAGAGGATCTAACCATTGCCCCTTGACATTCAATGACATCACCATTGCTGAATCCCTCACCATCAACATCCTGGGGATTACCATTGACCAGGAAGTGAATTGGACTAGCCATATAAATATAAATATGGCTACCAGAGCAGGTCAAAGGCTGGGAATCCTGAGGCAGGTAACCCACCTCTTGACTCCCCAAAGCCTGCTCACCATCTAAAAACACAATCAGGAGTGTAATGAAATACTCTTCATTTGCCTGGATGAGTGCAGCTCCAACAATACCTTGCAAAGCTCAACACCATCAAGGACAAAGCAGCCAGTCTGATTGCTACTCCTTGCTATCCCTTCCACAAATATTCAACCCTTCCATCAAAAATGAACAGTGGCAGCTGTATTTACCATCAACAAGATGCTTGCAGGAACTTACCTAGGTTCCTTTGGCAGCATCTTTCAAATCCATGACCACCACCATCTAGAAAGACAAGGACAGCAGATACCTGGGAACAACACTGCCTGGAGGTTCCCCTCCAAGTCATTCACCATCCTGACTTGGAAATATTTACCTTTGCTTCACTGTCACTTAGTCAAAATCCTGGAACTCCCTTAGTTGTTGGTGTACCTACACATCAGGGACTGCAGCAGTTCAAGAAGGCAGCTCACCAACACCTTCTCAAGGGCAACTAGGGATGGACAATAAATGCTGGTCTAGCCAACAACACCCATATCCCATGAATGAATTTTTAAAAATGGCTTGGTGCCAAATGTTGTTTGATTGCCGCTTCTATGAATTGCCTTGAGGCATTTTACTATGTTAAGGTGGCATATAAATGCAAGCTGTTGTTGAATATTGAATCATTTACATTATGGAATGCAGGTATACAAAAAAGAACTATACGCCTGTCATTGGCAGCAATCAATTTGAATGCCGCAGCTCTATTTGTTTGCTATAATTCCATTGTTAACCTTTGACTTGAGTTGAATTTAATGTTATCTGCAGCCCGCTGTGGATCTGTCAATGGTTAAGAACCTGCAACAAACTGGTATCGAATGAAATGCAGATACTGCACTGCTGCAGAAGCAGGATCATTGGTCTTTACGGAGTGTGACAGGTCTACAATGCAGCAGTGCAGGCAGCAATGAGATCGAAGAATTATTCTCATCATTGTTGAATCATGCTGGGAAATGTACCATGCATAAAGCGGAGGATTACATGAGAATAACCACTTTTCTACCTTCACTGACGTGAGTAACCAGTGCCACAATCAATGGGTTACGACCATTGCTCACAATATCAGGGTCAAAAAACAGGAGCAATTGTTGAATACTGATGTGTTCCAAACAGGAGAGGGGGGGGGGGGGGGGGGGGTGGTCAGTTCAAACAGCACTGTTTTCCTTTTACAGTCTGTCCAGAAACAGAATATGTTTTGCATTTGTTTGTTTTTTCACGGATAAGTGATGGCATATTTTCCCAACCCCTCAGTTTTTGTGTGATCCAATTTTATTAATTATCCCACAGCAGGCTCGAATTAGGATTAAATCAGCAGGTTAGTTTATAGTATGCATTCAAAATCTAGAAAAAGGAGAATTTGCAACGTCCCACTCCACATTCACACGGTAAAGGGGAAAAGAGGTTTATAGTACAACGACCACAGAAAAAACTGAATATTGCTTTGTGTGAGTTCCAAATCCCAAAATCAGAATTCAGTGAGGAATTCTTTCATGTAGGCCTTCGATAGTTGACTGGCTGAAGGCCAGTATTTTAAGATTTGCTCTTTCAGGTTGCATTGATGTTACAAGATAAAGAAAGCACGCAGAGATTGCGTCAGTTCTGTATTTGAGGGTACAAAATCCTCCATTAGAGTCAGGTCAGATTGGCTGGTGCTCCACCCTGGGCAGAGCTTGCTTCAGTGTGGCCTATCACTTGGATGTTAAACAGCACACTGGCATCACTGCTCAGATAGATAATAAACTGCACAAAAGGTCAGGGTCTTGGATCATGTGACATGCGACCTTCCTTCTCCACAGTGACTTCAACAAAGGATGTTTATCCAGCATCTGGAATTTGTCTTTGCTTTTAAGACTGATAATGTCTCAGCCATTATGGGTTGAAAGGGGTGCCATTCATGTTAATGGTCTGGTGTTTGGGGTTGTCTCAACAGAATCATGGACTCCACTAGCAAAGTTGGCTTATCAAATGCCAACGGAATTCCTATAGCTCCTTTTGAAATTGGTCTGTGCACTCCCAGGTAGAGCGTTAGAAACCCCTTAGGCATAACGAGGTGTGACATTCCTGAACCAAACAAGAGAATTATTTTGTTCTTTGGATGGCTGCAGACAATTTCAAGGCAGAGGGTGAATCATCTTATTGAATCATCATTTCTTCAGTGTTCAGAAGAAAAGTCCTGTTTAAAATAAGGGCCGGAATTCAGTGGGAATTCCCCTTGACAGCGGCGGGACCAGAGAATCCCGCCGCTGGCGAACAATGCGCCACCTCCCACCAGCGGGAAACACACGGCTGGGAGGCCGAAGAATCTTGCCCAAGAACCAGTAATAAGGATAACGTTTTTAAATATATGCACAGTCTGGGTTTCTGTTCTGTGTTGGAAGAACTCAAAGATAAAATTGTAAATAGGTTTTTAAAAAGGAAGAATGTATACCACAGCCTAATTCATCTGTATCTCTCTCTATCTCAAGTGTCCCAGAATGTTCAAGAATGGGACATCTCACAATGTGCCTAGTTAGTTAAACATTTTCCTGCACCCTTCACCTTTGAAGTTTTTTTGCCATCTAAGTTGGTGGAGGTGCAAGTTGATATTGGTGCTGGAAGACAACGGGACATGTAGGACCTTCATGAACAATAGTACCAACAGTGTATCTCCTTAACCAATAAGATTAAAGGATTGAGAAATAAACTGAAAGAGGACTGAAAATGGAGAGCGAATTTGAGTTAAAGTACAGAAAGAAATGTAAAGAGAGAAAAAAAAGACCAGATTTACAGAGAAAGAAAAGAAACTTGAAGGAAAAGGAAGAGAAAACTTAAATATTAAATTTGTCATTTTTTAAAACTGCCAACAATTCACGACCTGAAGGAATGAGACTGCACATTTTAATTTCTCACATTCCAGGACAGAGACGTTGTTTGAGGGCCATTAACAATGATCACATTGGTAAAAGCATACTTGTGCTATTGATTATGGTGCAGATTTTTCTGCAAAGATAACAACATCTGAATGACGTTATTATTAATAAGCAAATCAGCCAACATCTTGTATTCTGAGGAAGAGATGCCCGTGAATTGCAACGTGTTGCTGCTCTGCCATTATTTTAGGAGCATCTCTAAACCCCTTGGAATAACGGGCAACATACAATTTAAATTCTGTCACTCTTGCTGTACCTGTTTGTTAAACTTTTCATGTTTCACATACAAGATCATCCTCTGCACATCCATATTTAACAGTTTCTCATTTACCAAAGCAAATGACTTTATATTTCCCCATATTATACTCCATCTGTCACCCTCTTGCTGTTTCACATAACCTGTCTTTCACCCCTTGTAGACTATTTGGATCCTCCTCACAGCATACTGCTCCACCTAGATTTGTATTGTCAGCAAACTTAGTTGCATTATATTCAGTCTCTTCATTCAAGTCATTACTATAGATTTTAAATCGCTGGGGCCCCGAACTAATCTTGCAACACCCCACCAGTAACAGTTTGCCAACTTACAAATAACTAATTTATTCTTGCTCCCTGTTTTCTTCTCTTTAACCAATTTTTGACCCACGCTATAATACTTTACCCCAAACCTATAAGCTCTTATGTGGCAACACCCATTGTAGTGGAACCTGATTTTAATGTATTGAAAGTCCAAATATACTACCTGCATTGGTCCTGTTTTTGGATTCATTTTTTTTTCAAATATGTAATCCTGTAATTTTGAGCCCAAGTCTTCCTGGGTTTATCTTAATCTTGATCGTTCTTGTTAAGTCTGAGACTACTGGGGAGGTAGCTTCCAGAGAGGTCACATCAAAGGCAAGCCCCAGGAACAATAGGGTTTATTGAAGAACTGTACTCCTCACACTCCAGCCCTTGAGTGGCTGCAGGGATGGTGTCCTGGGCAGGTCACCACACACCTCGGGCCACCCAACCCATCCTCTTAAAGGGGCTACGCCCCGCATAGTAACAGTTCTGGACACATTAATCTGAATTTCTTTGTTTGTGCGAAGTGTGGCAGCTAGATACTGTAATACATTACTACTTTATGACAGTGTGCCAGAGTAGACCAAGCCATGCAGCACATTAATGCCATGCAGCCCTGTTAGCTAGGCTACATTATATATTAGAACATTATGTGACAGAATGCTATCTAGCCTGAAAGTACATTAGCATACTTTTTCCTTAGAGTGTTAGGTCTCTACAAAAGAAAAAACAATCTGTTCCTTTCTGTTGTCCGGTGCCGATGTTCCCAATGTAGTCCACAATATGACAAAATTTTACAATTCTTCACTAATGGGTTTACAGGCAGAGGGAATGCCAGAAAATTCCCCGAATGGCCTTCCCACTGCCCTCCCAATCATCCTGATTTTTCCAATATTTTATGCTGGGATGGATGAGGCCCAGGCCTACCTTACATCTTTGCCCTAATTGAGGCCCTTAAGTGATGAATTAAGAACCATTTACGGCCTTGCCTCAATTTTGAAACAGTCAGGAGTAGTTCAGGAGCGGGAATAATCCCGGAAAGTCACCCTGCCCTGGTCTCGGACATGAAGCATCATCCTTTCAACATCTTGCACCACCGCCCCACACCCCACCCCAGCTGCACAAGGTCTGCCTCCCGAATGTGCTCTCTCCCACCCCCAACACAAACCTCCCTCCTCTTCATCAACACCCCCATGCCCCTTTTAACCATCTCTTGCCACCCTGAGACTCCCTGGTCTTGGACTCTGGAATTAAGAATCTGGAGACCAATTGTAGTCCTGACAGTGGCCACCAATGCTTCTGGTACTGCTGGGACTGCCAATCAATCAGATTGACTGGTAATTATCTGAAGCACAACTTCCTCCTGACTGAGGGGCCAAAGTCCCATCACCAGCCAGTTAAAGCTCCTTGGAGTATTAAATGACTGCAGGGCACCTGAAAAATCTTGGACTTTAATACACGAATATACTATGTCATGGAATGCTTGATATCCTAATGGTACGTTTGATACTGTGTCATGAAGAACTTAATTTTCCTATGGTACATTAATATGCCCATGACAATAGGAGATTAAGGGATGCTTTAATTGGGCAGTTTGAGATGGGCAAAGGATTTGCTGAGATCAATAGAGAGAAATTGTTCATTTTAGTGCAACAGTCCAAAGAAAGAATACATAACATTAAAATTAGAGCTAGACATTTCAGGGGTGATGACAGAAAACACTTGTTTGCAGAATTGGTAGTGGAAATCTGGACTGTTGATCCCAAAAACCTGTTGCGGATAAGTCAGTTGAAAATTTACTGTGGGATGGAATGCTCAATGTTTCTAATGCCCTAAAATTTGCTGCATCATGGATTGTCGATGTTATCTGTGGCTCACTGATATGTTGTATCATGGAACCTCTGTTCCCATGTTCCCACATTATTGCAATGTGTCAAATGTTCAATTTCTCTATGGCATGTTAATTTTCTGTGTCAGAAGTATTCAGTATATAGAAAAATACTATCCAGGGCACATGATGGGCATGGTGGCACAGTGATAAGCATTGCTGTTTCACAGCACCAAGGACTCGGGTTTGATTTCTGGCTTGGGTCACTGCCTGTATGGAGTTTGCACATTCTCCTCGTGTCTGCGTGGGTTTCCTCTGGGTGCCCCAGTTTCCTCCCAGAGATGTGCAGGTTAGTTTGACTGGCCATGCTAAATTGCCCCTTAGTGTCAGGGGGATTAGCTAGGGTAAATATTTGGGGTTATGGGGATAGGACCTGTGTGGGATTGTGGTCAGTGCAGACTTGCTGGGCCAAATGGCCTCCTTCTGCACTCTATACATAAACATACTGTGCCAAGGAATATTCAATGTTCATATACAGCAAAATGATGCTCCAATAACACATTATTATTCTTTAGAAGGTTAAGGGGTTATCTAACTGATATGTTTAAGTTGATTTGGGGAGGTTGTCCAGAGCAAGGGGACACAACAGCTAGGCCATTTAAGGGTGATGCCAGGAACATTTCCTCATACCAGTGGACAAATGATTTCTGCTGGTGGTAAAGTCCAGGTCAAGAGAGCAGAACCTTAAAATGAGAGCTGAGTCTTTCAGGGGTGATGTCAGAAAGCGCGTCCTCAGAGAAGGATAATGGAACTCTCTCCACAAATATCTGCTGGGTCACTAGAAAATTTCTTCATAATGATTGATTGACTTCCGTTTAGTAAGAGGTTAAGAGTTATGGAAATAAGATGGGCGGACAGGATAAAGATATAGATCAGGTCTGATCTAATTGAAAGGTGGAAGCGGCTTTAAGGGTTGAATGGCATGTTCCTGTTCCTATGTTCCAATAAAAAGTAAAATGCTGCAGATGCTGGAAATCTGAAATAAAAACAGAAAGCGCTGGAAATACTCAACATGTCTGACAGCAACTGTGGAGAGAGAAGCAGAGTTAATGTTTCAAGTCAGTGCAAAAAGGATAATATTAAGTTTAAAGTTTATTAACACTGCAATGAAGTTACTGTGAAATTCCCCTAGTTGCCACACTCTGGCGCCTGTTCGGGTCAATGCACCTAACCAGCACATCTTTTAGACTGTGGGTGGAGACCGGAGCACCCAGAGGAAACCCACGCAGACACGGGGAGAATGTGCAAACTCCACACAGACAGTGACACAAGCCGGGAATCGAACCCGGGTTCCTGTGAGGCAGCAGTGCCAACCACTGCGCCATCGTGCTGCCCACATATTATTGTCTGGAGTACTGACCACTGCCTCGCCAAGGCTGAACGTCAATACTCTAACATTTTCTCCTACCTCCCCCGGACTGTGACTGAACCACCAAACATCAAGCCAGTTCTGACGAAAGAACCTGAAACAAGGGTGGATTTGCCATGCAAGCTGCTCCCAGTTTCGCGACAGCGGGAGGCGGTCCACCATTGGCCGGCGGCAGAATCTTCTGGTTCTGTTGTTGTCAATGGTATTTCCTGGTGAATGCATCCCACTCCCCTGTGGAACCCATGGTGAGGCTGTGCCATCGGTGGGACCAGAAGATCCCACCAGAAAGTATCAGCCAAAAGCTCTGCAGATGCTGCCAGTCCTGCTGAGTATTTCCAGCTTTTTCTGTTTTTATTCCTATTCCATTGTTGTTCCTATGTCTTAGAATTCTCAGCATTTCTATGGTAGGTCAATATACTGAGTCACGGCTGCTTGCAGTTCCTAGAATACACTACTATATTGTGCCATAGAATGAATTGCTATCCTTCTAGTCCATTAGCATACCATGTCATGGAATGATCCATGTACAAATAGCATATTGCATGCACCATGACATGTTATTAATGTTCCTATAGTACATTAGTATTCTATATGGTGGAATCCTTAGTGCCCCTAAAGTATATTACTACGCTATGTTATGAAGCAGTCAATGTTCCTATAGTGCAATAATATGCAGTGACATGGAGTACTCAATTTCCCTACTGTATATTCTTATATTTTAATCACTTAAGGTTGATGTCTCTATGATATATTAATATGTTAAGTTGTAGAATGCTTAATGAGCCCATATTCCTTAAAATACACTGCCATAGAACATTCAATTTCCTTCTATAGCAGTTATATACCATGCCATTGATAGCTCAACATCCTATAATGTATGGATATAATAGGCAGGATTTCATGGCCTCGCTCATCCCGAAACTGCAAAATGACACCCAAGGTCAACGGACCTTTCCATGGTCTGCCCCTCACCAGCTCCAATTCCCATGACGGGCAGGGCGGTAAACTTCCGGCCAATATGTCGAGGTATGTCAATAACCCTCTAGTCCATTAATGTATTGTGCTACTGAACTGGATTAACCCTAGCTCCTTTTTGGGACTACTCCAGATCAGGTGTACTCCTCAGATGATCACTATCACTTAAGAGACATGTCTCACAGATGTTTAGCTGGATCTGATCTGAAGAACTGATCTAACTCTGTCATGAAGGAAAGGAAAAAACAGAAAATATTGCTGTCTTCCAGATAGCCTCTTTAACAATCTTTAGCTAGATTATCACAACCTGAAGATTATAAGAGTTCAGGTATCTCTCAACAATGTACCTCTCCACTGAAGATTAGGTGGAGGTGGGTTCTTGAGTTTGGATCCAGAAGACTAGATGGAACAATTATTTTCTAAATTATGTAAGAGTGTATGAAAGAACAGAACATAAAATTCACTTTTCAATCATAACATTTACAGTTCTAGGAAAAGTAAGCATAATCTTGTTTCTAATAGAGAATCCAAGACTTATTAATGTTATGGAGAGATACTTAAGATATCCATCAATATTTAAAGTAGTAATTTCCTTAAATCCCAGCATAGAAAGCTGCCATGTTTAATAAGCTATCTCTATCCCAATAAAGGAGAGAACTATCCTCATTACATGACAGTACCATACCGTTTTTTTACTGGGACATGCGCATTGCTGGCTGGCCAGTATTTATTGCCCATCCCTAGTTGCCCATGAGAAGGTGGTGGTGGGCCACCTTCTTGAATCGCTGTAGTCCATATGCTGTGAGTTGACCCACAGTGCCGTTAGGGGGGGAATTCCAGGATTTTGACCCAGCCATTGTGAAGGAAGGTGATATATTTCCAAGTCAGGATGGTGAGTGGCTTGGAGGGAAACTTGCAGGTAGTGGTGTTCCCATCTATCTGCTGCACTTGCCCTTCTAGATGCAAGTGTACGTGGAAGGTGCTGTCTAAGGATCTTTGGTGAATTGTTGTTTCCTTTACCTTGAGAGATCCTGGAATGAATCCAATGAAACTAAAAATCCTACTATGTAGTTCTAATATTTATCCCCTAAAACAGCTAAACCAGAAGGAAGCATGGACAACATGTTTTGTTTTCATCACCATCTTCTAATCAAACAGGACACTGAGAGATCCATTCAGTAGCCAACTCCTTGCAATATCCAGTTTCCAGGATTCAGTTAAGAACTTGTTTAGGGTCATCCTTAAGGTAGTGCCTTGCAATTTACTAACATCTTGCTGAAGGCCAGTTCCTTTTTTTTTCAGAACTGCCTTGTTTTAGAGAATATGCTCAGAGATCTTGTTGTCCCTGAGCACACAATTATAGTAAGAAGTCTCACAACACCAGGTTAAAGTCCAACAGGTTTATTTGGTAGCAAATACCATAAGCTTTCGGAGCAATGCTCCTTCGTCAGATGGAGTGGTCTCTGTTCTCAAACAGGGCACAGACACAGAAATCAAATTACAGAATACTGATTAGAATGCAAATCTCTACAGCCAGCCGGGTCTTAAATGTACAGACAATGTGGGTGGAGGGAGCATTCAACACAGGTTAAAGAGATGTGTATTGTCTCCAGACAGTACAGCTTGTGAAATTGTGCAAGTCCAGGAGGCAAGCTGTGGGGGTTACTGATAATGTGACATAAATCCAACATCCCGGTTTAGACCGTCCTCATGTGTGCGGAACTTGGCTATCAGTTTCTGCTCAGTGACTCTGCGCTGTCGTGTGTCGTGAAGGCTGCCTTGGAGAACGCTTACCTGAAGATCCACGGCTGAATGCCCGTGACTGCTGAAGTGCTCCCCCACAGGAAGAGAACAGTCTTGCCTGGTGATTGTCGAGCGGTGTTCATTCATCCGTTGTCGTAGCGTCTGCATGGTTTCCCCAATGTACCATGCCTCGGGACATCCTTTCTTGCAGCGTATCAGGTAGACAACGTTGGCCGAGTTGCAAGAGTAGGTACCGTGTACCTGGTAGATGGTGTTCTCACGTGAGATGATGGCATCCGTGTTGATGATCCGGCACGTCTTGCAGAGGTTGTCCGCAGCAAACTACCCAGCCTTCAGGAGAACAGTGACCACGACACCACACAACCCTGCCACAGCAACCTCTGCAAGACGTGCCGGATCATCAACACGGATGCCATCATCTCACGTGAGAACACCATCTACCAGGTACACGGTACCTACTCTTGCAACTCGGCCAACGTTGTCTACCTGATACGCTGCAAGAAAGGATGTCCCGAGGCATGGTACATTGGGGAAACCATGCAGACGCTACGACAACGGATGAATGAACACCGCTCGACAATCACCAGGCAAGACTGTTCTCTTCCTGTGGGGGAGCACTTCAGCAGTCACGGGCATTCAGCCGTGGATCTTCAGGTAAGCGTTCTCCAAGGCAGCCTTCACGACACACGACAGCGCAGAGTCACTGAGCAGAAACTGATAGCAAAGTTCCGCACACATGAGGACGGTCTAAACCGGGATGTTGGATTTATGTCACATTATCAGTAACCCCCACAGCTTGCCTCCTGGATGTGCAGAATTTCACAAGCTGTACTGTCTGGAGACAATACACATCTCTTTAACCTGTGTTGAATGCTCCCTCCACCCACATTGTCTGTACATTTAAGACCTGGCTGACTGTAGAGATTTGCATTCTAATCAGTATTCTGTAATTTGATTTCTGTATCTGTGCCCTGTTTGAGAACAGAGACCACTCCATCTGACGAAGGAGCATTGCTCCGAAAGCTTATGGTATTTGCTACCAAATAAACCTGTTGGACTTTAACCTGGTGTTGTGAGACTTCTTACTGTGCTTACCCCAGTCCAACGCCGGCATCTCCACATCATGACACAATTATGCCCAGGCATGTCTATGCACTTTTAAACCTTTGTCCAACAGGTGAACTCTGCTTTTAATTTTTAATCCCTCCTTCATAGGAGAATCACTCTTTTTAATCTTATAACTCCTTTTTTAGAACATAGAACATAGAACAGTACAGCACAGAACAGGCCCTTCGGCCCACGATGTTGTGCCGAGCTTTATCTGAAACCAAGATCAAGCTATCCCACTCCCTATCATGCTGGTGTGCTCCATGTGCCTATCCAATAACCGCTTAAATGTTCCTAAAGTGTCTGACTCCACTATCACTGCAGGCAGTCCATTCCACACCCCAACCACTCTCTGCGTAAAGAACCTACCTCTGATATCCGTCCTGTATCTCCCACCACGAACCCTATAGTTATGCCCCCTTGTAATAGCTCCATCCACCCGAGGAAATAGTCTTTGAACGTTCACTCTATCTATCCCCTTCATCATTTTATACACCTCTATTAAGTCTCCCCTCAGCCTCCTCCGCTCCAGAGAGAACAGCCCTAGCTCCCTCAACCTTTCCTCATATGACCTACCCTCCAAACCAGGCAGCATCCTGGTAAATCTCCTCTGCACTCTTTCCAGCGCTTCCACATCCTTCTTATAGTGAGGTGACCAGAACTGCACACAATATTCCAAATGTGGTCTCACCAAGGTCCTGTACAGTTGCAGCATAACCCCACGGCTCTTAAACTCCAACCCCCTGTTAATAAAAGCTAACACACTATAGGCTTTCTTCACAGCTCTATCCACTTGACTGGCAACCTTTAGAGATCTGTGGATATGGACCCCAAGATCTCTCTGTTCCTCCACAGTCTTCAGAACCCTACCTTTGACCCTGTAATCCACATTTAAATTTGTCCTACCAAAATGAATCACCTCACATTTATCAGGGTTAAACTCCATTTGCCATTTTTCAGCCCAGCTTTGCATCCTATCTATGTCTCTTTGCAGCCTACAACAGCCCTCCACCTCATCCACTACTCCACCAATCTTGGTGTCATCAGCAAATTTACTGATCCACCCTTCAGCCCCCTCCTCTAAGTCATTAATAAAAATCACAAAGAGCAGAGGACCAAGCACTGATCCCTGCGGCACACCGCTAGCAACCTGCCTCCAATCCGAAAATTTTCCATCGACCACCACCCTCTGTCTTCGGTCAGACAGCCAGTTACCTATCCAATCGGCCAACTTTCCCTCTATCCCACACCTCCTCACTTTCATCATAAGCCGACCATGGGGGACCTTATCAAACGCCTTACTAAAATCCATGTATATGACATCAACTGCCCTACCTTCATCAACACACTTAGTTACCTCCTCAAAAAATTCTATCAAATTTGTGAGGCACGACTTGCCCTTCACGAATCCGTGCTGACTATCTCGGATTAATCCGCATCTTTCTAAATGGTCGTAAATCCCATCCCTAAGGACCCTTTCCATCAATTTACCAACCACCGAAGTAAGACTAACCGGTCTATAATTACCAGGGTCATTTCTATTCCCTTTCTTAAACAGAGGAACAACATTCGCCATTCTCCAGTCCTCTGGCACCATCCCCGTGGACAGCGAGGACCCAAAGATCAACGCCAAAGGCTCTGCAATCTCATCCCTTGCCTCCCACAGAATCCTAGGATACATTTCATCAGGCCCAGGGGACTTATCGACCTTCAGTTTATTCAAAACTGCCTAGACATCCTCCCTCCGAACATCTATTTCCTCCAGCCTATTAGCCTGTAACACCTCTTCCTCAAAAACATGGCCCCTCTCCTTGGTGAACACTGAAGAAAAGTATTCATTCATCACCTCGCCTATCTCTACTGCCTCCATACACAAGTTCCCACTACTGTCCTTGACCGGCCCTAACCTCACCCTGGTCATTCTTTTATTCCTCACATAAGAGTAAAAAGCCTTGGGGTTTTCCTTGATCCGACCCGCCAAGGACTTCTCATGTCTCCTCCTAGCTCTCCTAAGCCCCTTTTTCAGCTCATTCCTTGCTAACTTGTAACCCTCAATCGAGCCATCTGAACCTTGTTTCCTCATCCCTACATAAGCTTCCCTCTTCCTTTTCACAAGACATTCCACCTCTTTCGTGAACCATGGTTCCCTCACTCGGCCATTTCCTCCCTGCCTGACAGGAACATACCTATCAAGGACATCCAGTATTTGTTCCTTGAAAAAGTTCCACTTTTCATTAGTTCCTTTCTCTGACAGTTTCTGTTCCCAACTTATGCCCCCTAATTCTTGCCTAATCGCATCATAATTACCCCTCCCCCAATTGTAAACCTTGCCCTGCTGTACGGCCCTATCCCTCTCCATTGCAATAACAAAAGACACCGAATTGTGGTCACTATCTCCAAATTGCTCTCCCACAACCAAATCTAACACTTGGCCCGGTTCATTTCCCAGTACCAAATCCAATGTGGCCTCACCTCTAGTCGGCCCATCCACATATTGTGTCAGGAAACGCTCCCGCACACACTGCACAAAAACTGCCCCATCCAAACTATTTGACCTACAAAGGTTCCAATCAATGCTTGGAAAGTTAAAGTTAAAGTCCCCCATGACAACTACCCTGTGACCCCCACACATATCCATAATCTGCTTAGCAATTTCTTCCTCCACATCTCTATTACTATTTGGGGGCCTATAGTAAACTCCTAGCAACGTGACCGCTCCTTTCCTATTTCTAACTTCAGCCCATATTACCTCAGTGTGCAGATCCCCCACGAAGTGCCTTTCCGCAGCCGTTAAACTATCCTTGATTAACAATGCCACTCCTCCACCTCTTTTACCAGCTTCCCTACACTTAGTGAAACATCTATACCCCGGAAAGTCCACCAACCATTCCTGTCCTTGTTCTACCCACGTCTCCGTAATGGCCACAACATCGTAGTCCCAAGTACCAATCCACGCCCCAAGTTCATCTACCTTGTTCCAGATGCTCCTTGCATTGAAGTAGACACACTTCAACCCACCTTCCTGTCCACCAGTACCCACCCTTGACCCTGATACCTTCCCCAATACCTCACCACCCTCACTGACTGGATTATTTTATAACTCCATAAGTTTCCTTCATAAAACACATTGATATACTATTCCAAATAAGGCTCTATGATTATGTATATTTAATATATTGTGGCATGAAGTGATGGATGTTCATCTATTCTATTCATATACAATGTCATGAAATTCTCAATGTCCCTATAGTATATTAATCAGCAGTGTTAAGAAGTAGTCAGTGTTCCTGTGACACATTAATATGTTCTGACATGGCGTGCTAATGCTTCCACGTGCATTAGTATACTGAGTCATGAACAGTCAGTGTCACTATAGTATATTAATATATTGTGGCAAAGAGAGTCCAAAGGCCCAAAAATACATTAATATACTGTTCACAGTGTTCTCAATAGTCCAAGCGTATACTAATATACCTTGATGTCCCTATAGGTCTCCATGTGCCATGGAGATCTCAATTTTCCTACAAAACATTAACATGTGTCTTGGAATGGTCAAATGTATGTTAATATAATCAGATGTCATTGTTCCTATAGCATATTAACATACCATGCCTATAATGTTTAGTGCCCATATATTATGTCTCAGTGTAAAAAGTCTCAATGACACATTGATATGTCTTGGAGTGATCAATGTCCATTCATATGTATTGTAAAAGCAACATGCTCTAGGCAAGGTAAATGTAAGGTATTGGATCAGGTCAAAGCTCTGCAGTTCTCCACAACCAGTATTGAATGGTGGTAAGCAATTAAATAAGTAACAGCAGGAAGAAGAACCATTAATGCCCCATCCTGAATGATGGTGGAGCCCAGCACATTAACCCAAGGACAAAGCTGAAGTGCTTAAAACCATCTTCAACCAGAAGTGCCAAGTGGATAATCTATCTCAACCTCCTCCGCCATCTGGTCCCCATCATCAAAGGAGCAGGCCTTTAGCCAATTTGACTCTGTGACATCAAGAAATGGTTGAGGACATTTCAGCCATTTGAAAAGGCTATGGTCTCCAACAATCTCTCGGTTTGTGCTCCAGAACTAGCTACACTCTTATCCATCCAGTACAGCGACAGCATTAACATCTCCACAACAAAATAGACAATTGCCCAGTTATGTTTCATCTATAAAAGCAAGACAAATCCAACCCTGCTAATTACTGCACCATCAGTTTACCCTCAATCATCAGCAATGTCATGCACGTTGTTGACAATGCTATCAAGTGACACTTACTCACCAATAATTTCTCACCAGTGCTTAGTTTGGATTCCACTAGGATCACTTTGTTCCAGGCTTCATTGCAACCTTGTTCCAAAAATGGAAAAGTTGAATTTCAGAGGTGATGTGAACGTGACTGTCCTTGACATCAAGGCAGCATTTTACTGAGTGTGGCATAAAGGAACCCAGCAAAGTTGAAGTCACTGGGAATTGGGAAAAAACTCTTCACTATTTAAAGTCATACCGGAAAATAGTTGTGGCATTTAAACCAACCATCTCAGCTCCCGGACATTGCTGCAGTAATTCCTCAGGATAGTGACCTCGGCCTGAACATCTTCAGCTGCTTTGTCAATGACTTATCCTCCAAGACAATGTTTACTGATAATTACACATCCACAACTCCTCAGGTACTGATGCTTTCCATGTCCATATACAACGAGGGATGAACAACACGCTGGCAGGCTTGGGCAAGTCACATTCATACCGCACAAGTGTCAAACAATGACCATTTCAAACAAGAAATTGTTTAACACCTCCCCTTGCAATACAGTTGCATTACCACTTTAGATTCACCCACCACCAGTATCTTTGGGGTCACCACTGACCAGATACCTAACTGGACCAACCATATAGACACTGTGGTTACAAGAGCAAGTCAAAAGCTGGAAGTTCTGCAAGTAACTCACCTGATTCCCCAAAGCCTGTCTGCCATCTGCAAGGCACAAGTCAAGGTTGTGATGGAAGGCTATCCACTGGCCTGGACGTATTGTCATCCCAAGAATGCTCAAAAAAATCAACACCATCCCAGACAAACAGCTCACTTGTTTGGCACCCTATCCTCCACCTTAAAAATTCACTCCCTCCATCACGGGCATATCATGGCACCATCTACAAGATGCACTGCAGCAACTTGCCAATGATTCTTTGACAGCACTTTCCAAACCAACAACCTCTACCACCCAGAAGAATAATATGCAGGGGAACACCATAAACTGCAAGTTACACTTCAATTTCTATTACCCTGACTTGAAAATATATCACCAATTCCTCACTGTTGCTCGGATCAAATTCTGGACAACAGTCTGGGTTCAAGAATGTGACTCATCGCCACCTTCCCAAGGATAATGAGGAGTGGTCAAAAAATATTTGCCTTGCCAGTGACACCCACATCTCATGAACAAATGAAGAAATATACAATCACATGCAATGCTTGATGTCCCTATAGTACATTCACATACTGTGTGACGGGGTCCAGAATTTTACCGCCCCGCCCGCCACAGGAATCGGAGTGGGCAGGGAGTGGAACATGGAAAGGTCTTTGACCTCGGGTGGGATTTCACGACTTCGGGATGAGCGAAGCCATAAAATCCCGCCTGGGATGTTCAATGACTTGATAAGTACGTTGTTGTCATGTGGCATGGAGCAGTAAAGGTTCCTATAATGCATTAATGTTCTGTGACACGGAGCACTCAATGTCCCTGGAGTTTATTCATTTTCTGTGTTGCAGAATGCTCAATGCCCCTATTGTACATTGATGCACTGTGTTATGTGGAACCTGAACACCTTGAAAATATTCAGCTCATCAGAGAGAGCTCACATGGATCTGCAAAGGACATGGCTGATGAACCAGATAGAATATTTTGAAGAGGTGACTGAAGTATTGAACAGGGGAAAGTGTACACACATTATTTGTACGGACTTCCAGAAGAGATTTGATCTAGTCCCTTGTAAGAAACTGTTAACTAAAGTTGAAACCCATAGTGGAGAGAAATTATTGACCTAAGCTGGAATTCGAAAGCATGAATAATGGACAGTCACTCTGATTGTTAGGATGTGAATAGTGGTGTTGGATAATTGTCTGTGTTGTGCTTTCAATTATTCCTCCTATTTTTTTTTTACCAATTCAGATGATGGAATAGAAAACCACCTCTCCAAACTTGCCACAAAGAAAAGCAACATTGTAAAGAAGTAGAAGCATAAAATTGTCAAGAGATATTTATAGATTAAGTAGATGGACAAAATGGATTTTAACATAAGCAAATATGAAATCACCCATTTTAGTCCTAAAAAAGAAAGAACAGGATGAAAAATTGGAAACAGTGAAAGTCCAAAGAGATTTAGGGCTCCAGATACATACATTGTCATAGGGCCAGAACAGAAAGCAATCAAAATGATAATGGAATGCTGGTGTTTATATTCTCTAGTACTTAGATGGTTACGGCATGATTCATTTGAGGTTTTCAAGATATTAAGGTGAACAGATAGAGTAGATATAGAGAATCTATTTTTCTCTACTTTGGTTGGGGAGCCTAGCACTAAGGGGCATATATTAAAAATTAGAGCCAGAGCTTTCACTCGTGAGATTAGGAAACACTTCTACACACAAAGGTTTGTAAACTTTTGGAACTCTTTTCCACAAATGATATTTGATGCTAGATCAATTGTAAATTTTAAATCTGAGATTAATAGAATGTTGTCATCCAAAGGTATTAAGGGATACAGTTCGATTGTAAATCAGCCATGATATCATTGAATGGTGGAGCACACTGAAGGGGTTGGATAGCCAACTCCTGTTCCTATTATACATTAAGATAGCATGGCATGGAATGCTCAAGGGCCAAATGGAACATTAATGTACTGTGATGTGGCTGATCTCCCTATAGTAGATGGTTGTCTGACTTTCCTGCAGTACATTAATGTACCATTTAATGTATCATTGAGTGGGATAGTTGATGTTTCTATAGGACATTAACATACATGTATTGAAATGCTCAATGTACCTACAGTACTTTAATACAATGTTCATCAACTTTTTTGTGTTTGAGATTCCCCTCCAACTTATAACATTTCCATGGATCGCCTAACACTAGTCTCTTCTTATTATTCTTGTTTTACTGATAACTTGACTACCACCCTCCAGTCTTTTCCCTCAAGTGAAGATTCTCTATTTTCTCTATTATCTGACACACCAGGTATATCTCACATAATTATCTTTCCGACTTGCAAGTAATTCCTGACTGTTACTGGGTGTTGGGGGAAGAGTGAAATCGCATGCCTGGGGTGGAACTCAGGAACAATCAGAAGTACAAAGAATATCTGGACACATGGAAAACTTTGGCAACTAATTTGATGTATAATCGTAATCACATCACTGGGGGAACAAGAGACCAATCTTGAAACCACGGTCTCTTTCTCTGGCAATGACCATCTGTGCTGTTTGCCTAGCAAAGATTGAGTGGCTCATCCATCCATTCCTTTCTTCTGGGATCACACTCTGCATGCTGTGTCCAACTGCCGGGCTGGCTTGCTTTCCTCACTCTCTTTTCTACCCTTCAACCAAAACCTGAGCAAAAACAGAGAGACCTCCAGCTCTGACTCACTGTCATTGGACGGTGTGACTTGATTGACAAAACATTTCAGCCACGTCTTGTCCCAATACAAATTCGTTTTGCTCCATTACAGCATTTACTTTTGAATTCATTGTCTGGTTACTTTTGGTGGACACTTGAAACCATCTCATGGACTCGCAGCAGACCACAGACCCCCAGTTTAGAAAGCCTGCTTTAATGTACTATGTCATATAGTGTCCCATATCGCATGTTGTGTCGTGAAATGCTTAATATTCACATGATACATGAATATACTGTATCAGGGAGTTCCTTCCATGGAGTACCATAAGGTGTAGATAAATAATGCACAAGAACAAAGAAAAATCATAAGCAGAAATTTTAAATTGGAAGAAGGCTGACATCAGTGGGATGAGCGGGGATCTAGCCAGGGTTAAAATGGGAGCAAAGACTGTCAGGAAAAACTGGAATGGAACAATGGGTAATCTTTAAGAAGGAGATGATTCAGGTACAGACTCTGTGGGGGCGGGGGGGGGGGGGGAGGGGGCTGGTGGGGGGGGGGGGGGGGGGGGGCGAGTAGGGGGGAACTCACCAAAATAATTCTAAGTCCAGGACAGGGGTAAAAACAGGAGAGTTTCTGACCCTTTTTTTGGGCGAGTGCAAATCCAGTATATTATCCACTCAGTGCAGGAAAAAAATGGGCTAAACAGTTCCTTACCTGTAGGGCACCTGGCTTCTCCTGTTGCAGCCAGCCTCGATCCGGCCACCTACCCTCCCCTTCCCTCCAGCTATCGCGGGGGCCCACCACTGATTGCGAACCCCACCCCTCCCGGAAATAATGTCCCCGCCACCCCCCCACCACCCAGACCAATCACCCACTTCCCCTCCGCCCACCCCCCCCCAACCAATTGCCTGCAGTGTGGCAGCAGGGCCCTGCTCCCCCACCACCGATTGCATGTGGAGTGGTAGTGGGGCCCTTACACTGATCGCCTGCAGAGTGGCAATTGGGACCCCCTCCCCACCCACTGAACCCCTGCAGAGTGGCAGCCTCTCCCAATGACTGGCTGCCCCACCCCATCCATCAGCCAGCGGGGCGCAACAGTAAGATCGCCCCCTTATTCCAATAAGGGTGAGATGTAAGGGGACCATTGTCAGGTTTCTTTGGATAACAAAGGAGATACAGAATATAATGAATGATGAAAAGGAGAGGTGTATGAGGCACATTCTTCAAACCAGAAAACTCAATGTAATAGATGGAGAGGAGAAGTGAAAAGGAAAGTAGACTTGCAAAGAGAGAATATATAAATGGTAAGGGATCTGCAAGAAATGATACAAGCCTAACAAGCAAAGTGGGCATAGGACAATCTAAACTAAAGGAGGACATAAATGGCCAAGGAATGAATAGAGGTGAAATAGTAGTATAAAAAGATAGCTTAAAAATAGATTGAAACGAATTGCTATTATAAAACGTCAACAATGCACATTGTCTAATAAAATAGGGGAACCGGAGAAAGCGATACATTGTGAGAAAGCAGATAAAGTAAGCATTACTGAAACATTACTTCAGAAAAATCAAGACTGAGAATTAAACATTGCAAGAAATAACATATTTCGATAAGAGAGGGATTGAAAATAGGGAGGTGAATTCACGATATTTATTAGAGATAGCAATGGCAGTAGAAAACATGTTGTAACCATAAGTAAGGCAGAAAAAGTATGCCTGGAGATAGAGACAAAGGATAATAAAATATAAATCAGTGTAATAGGGGTAACTACATTCTACCTAAGAGAGGAACAGTGATGGAGGAAGGAAAATGCAACCAACTTTGTGAAATGAATTAAAAAAATAGAAAAAATAAGCATGAGATTTTTCAGCTACCCTGATCTTAATTGACCAGGGTGCGAATGGTGATAAACTCCACATTATTCAATATGTTCAAGCTGTAAGTGAGTTCATCCCATTCTGGGGGCCCTCTCATGGCTGAAGACCCCGATGCAGACAGTATGGATGTCTATGGCACTGGCATATTGTCATTATTGGTGCTTGGGCTTCCCATCATCTCAAACAAAAACAGCTCACACATGCAAGTCTTCTAGCAGCCTCACAGTCAACAGCCAAGCATCAACCATATAAAAATGCTAAACACAAGCTGCAGTGTGCTTTAAAAGAAATGCAATGACTGGTAGAATGCAAAAGCTGATAAACGGTAACATCTAGCTGAGAAGCATGCTCAGTGTTTTTACGGTGTGCTGAAGCCTACATATGGTCCAGCATACCAACACAACCTTTGCTCCTATCCTAACAACTGAATGTTGTTAACATCTAATGTGGTGAGCACCGCTGCCTCACAGCGCTAGGGACCCGGGTTCGATTCCCGGCTTGGGTCACTGTCTGTGCGGGCTCTGCACGGTCTCCCCGTGTCGGTGTGGGTTTCCTCTGGGTGCTCCAGTTTCCTCCCACAGTCTGAGAGACGTGCTGGTTAGGTGCATTGGCCATGCTGAATTCTCCGTCAGTTACCCGAACAGGCGCCCAAGTGTGGTGACTAAAGGGTTTCCACAGTAACTTCATTGCAGTGTTAATGTAAACCTACTTGTGACAATAATAAATAAACTTAAAAACTTAAACTTAACTGATGGAAGTGAATTAACAGAACAAGAGGGAGGCGATGGCCTAGTGGTATTATCACTAGACTATTAATCCAGAAACTCAGCTAATGTTCTGGGGACCTGGGTTCAAATCCCGCTATGGCAGAGGGTGGAATTTGAATTCAATAAAAAAAACATCTAGAATTAAGAATCTACTGATGACCATGAAACCATTGTCGATAGTCAGGAATTTGGTTCATTACTGCCCTTTAGGGAAGGAAGCCTGCCGTCCTTACCTGGTCTGGCCCACATGTTACTCCAGAGCCGCAGCAATGTGATTGGCTCTCAGCTGCCCTCTGAAATGGCCTAGCAAGTCAGGCAACGAGGGATGGGCAATAAATGCTGGCCAGCCAGCGATGCCTATGTTCCACAAATGAATAAAGAAAAACAGGTGGGTAAGAGGATAAGAGAATGGAGTTCTTACAATGTGTATAGAATTCCTTTCAACCCAATATGTAAAAAGCCTGAGGGAGGATTCACTACTATACTCCTTATACACCTATGAGTGTGTGGCCAAATTCCCCTCCAATTCAATTTTCAAGTTTGCTGACGACACCACCGTAATGGGTTGGATCTCAAACAATGATGAGACAGAGTACAGGAATGAGATAGAGAATCTGGTGAACTAGTGCGGCAACAATAATCTCTCCCTCAATGTCAACAAAACGAAAGAGATTGTCATCGACTTCAGGAAGCATAAAGGAGAACATGCCCCTGTCTACATCAATGGGGACAAAGCAGAAAGGATTGAAGGCTTCAAGTCTTTAGGTGGTCCAGATCACCAACAACCTGTCCTGGTCCCCCCATGCCAACACAATAGTTAAGAAAGCTCACCAATGCTTCTACTTTCTCAGAAGACTAAGGAAATTTGGCATGTCAGCTACGGCTCTCACCAACATTTACAGATACACCATAGAAAGCATTCTTTCTGGTTGTATCACAGTTTGGTATGGCTCCTGCTCTGCCCAAGACTGCAAGGAACTACAAAAGGTCATGAATGTCGCCCAATCCATCACATAAACCAACCTCCCATCCATTGAATCTGTCTATACTTCCTGCTGCCTCTGCAAAGCAGCCAGCATAATTAAGGACCCCACGCACCCCAGACATTCTCTCTTCCACCTTCTTCCGTCGTGAAAAAGATACAGAAGTCTGAGGTCACGTACCAACCGACTTAAGAACAGCTTCTTCCCTGCTGCTGTCAGACTTTTGAATGGACTTACCTTGCAGTAAGTTGATCTTTCTCTACACCCTAGCTATGACTGTAACACTGCATTCTGCACTCTCTTATTTCCTTCTCTATGAACGGTATGTTTTGTCTGTATAGCGCACAAAAAACAATACTTTTCACTGTATGTTAATACATGTGACAATAATGAATCAAATCAAATCATATCAAAATTGTAGTTTCTTGCGGTCTTGGGCAGAGCAGGATCCATACCAAGCTGTGATACAACCAGAAAGAATGCTTTCTGTGGTGCATCTGTAAACGTTGGTGAGAGTCGTAGCTGACATGCCAAACTTCCTTAGTCTTCTGAGAAAGTAGAGGTGTTGGTGGTCCAGGGAATCATAGATCAGGCAGCTTATCATCAATGGTATGAAAAGTAGTGGAATCCTTACTGAAGGGAAAATAGAAAATTTGTAGAAACCAAAACATAATAGTACATATTCAGCATAAATTTCAAAGGGAGAGTCTTGCTTGTCCCAGCTCTTTGAAGAGACTGGACAAGGATAATTCGGTAAATGTAATATATCTAGATTTCCAAAAGGCCTTTGATAAGGTACCATATAACATACTAATGAATATGTAAGAGCATGTGGATTCAGGAGACATGTAGCAAAATAGATAACTAGATGGCTAAAAAGACAAAGTAGGGGGTAAAGATAGCTATTCAGAATGGGAAAAGATAATAAATGGGTCCTACAAGTTTCAGTGCTGGCAGTGTTGGATCATTGTTGTTCACATTCCTATCAATGAAGCATTCCTGATAGAATTTCCCTAGCACTCTTCTATAAACATAGAATCATGGAGTACATACAGTGCAGAAGGAGGCCATTCAGCCCATTGAGCCTGCACCAACAACAATCCCACCCAGGCCCTATCCATCTAACCCACATATTTATCCTGCTAGTCCCCCTGACACCAAGGGGCAATTTAGCATGGCCAATCAACCTAACCCGCACATCTTTGGAGTGTCACTAATAAACAGTCCAGGCCCCACTCTAGTGCAGGAGTATGGGGGTGATAATTGTTTGTACGCTAGGACTTTTGTCAGATGCCTTCCCCATATCCTCCAGCTTCAATAGGAAAATTATCAAGTAAATGCTAGTGTCCTTCTTGAAGCCAACTCCACAGCCATTCAAGCTAAACTCCTGAAAAATCAACTTTGATGGACTAGACAGAGGTAGTCATCAGAACCTAAGTGTATCTTTTTAAACCTCCAGTATTTGATTCTATCTATGGTACAGGGGAAGAAGCTGATTGGTGAGTAACTGATAAGTTTTTCTACTTCTAATGAATAGTTTGCCAAGTTAACTTATGACAGGGCAGCTCAGCCAAGTGGAATGTGCTTCCTGTGGAATGTGGGAAGTCATGGATGACATGGTGGTACAGTTGTTAGCATTGCTGCCTCACAGTACCAGGGAACTCGGTTCGATTCCAACTTTGGGTGTCTGTGTAGAGTTTGCATGTTTTCCCTGTGTCTGCATAGGTTTTCTCCAGGTGCTCTAGTTTCCTCCCCCAATCCAAAGATGCTCAGGATAGGTGGATTGGCCATGCTAAATTGCCTCTTAGTGTCACAAAGATGTATAGGTTAGGTGAATTAGCTTTGGTAAATGTACAGGGTTACAGGGATAGGGCAGAGAGCCTGGATGGGATGCTCTTTCAGAGAGTGGGTGCAGATTCAATAGGCTGAATGGCCTCTTTCTGCACTGTAGGGATTTTGTGGTTGCATCCAAAAGTCTAGACTAACATTTGCAGGAAGTGTCACTGCAGTGTTTTAGAACTCGAGCGGCAACTGGAACCACTGTGGTTCATCTGTGAGGCAGTAAACTATGGATAACATGTTTAAGGAGGTGGTCACACCTCACGTTAGGAACTTGCAAGCAGAGATGGAACAGGTAATCACTGGGCAGCTAAGAGAACCTGGCAGGTCATGCAAGAATCCCCTAAGTCGATCTTGTTCACCAACCAGTTTTCCATTTTGGATTCTGATGAGAGTGATTGTTCTTCAGAGGAGTACAGCAGCAAGAGGCAAGTCAATGGCACCATGGGTGACACAGCTGCATAGGAGGGGAGAAAGAAGAGTAAAATAAACACTAGTGATAGGGGACTAGTTAGTTAGGGGAAGAGACAGGCATTTCTGCAGTCATAGGCATGACTTCAAGATGCTAAGTTGCCTCCTGGTGCTAGGATCAAGAATGTCATGCAAGGGGATTGATGCGCATTATCACACACGAGGCTTGAGATGTTCAAGGAAATAAAGGCTTTTATTTACTATTACAACGAAGCTACCATGTATAGTACACGATCCCAGATTGAGGGGTCCCAGACAGAGCAGTGACCTTTATACCTCTCCCAGGAGGCGGAGCCCGACTGGGATGTACCATAATAACTATAATACAGGTGTAACAACCTAACCCTAACCCCAACAGCAACAAGTAGAACAACCCATCCCTAACCCCAACAGCAACATATATACATACTCGTAGTACTGGCCAGACCCTGGCTCAGTACTACCTAGTGGGAACCAACGATGGTTCACCACAGGGATGTAAGAGAGCCTTCTGGGAAAGGGTGAACAGCCTGAGGTCATGGACAACATTGATGCTAACAACATCAGTAGGAAAATTAGGAAAGAAATTATAAAGCTGGACCTCCAAAGCAGTACTCTCAGGATTACCCTGAGTGCCACATGCCAGTGAACATAGGAATTAGAAGATTGAGTGATTGAACATGTGGCTGCAGAATTGGTGTAGAAGGTAGGGCATCAGATTTTTGAGACATTGGGGCCAGTTCTGGGGCAGGAGAGACCTTTGCAAGATGAATGGGGAGGCGTTGGCCTAGTGGTATTATTGCTAGATTGTTAATACAGTAACTCAGCTAATGTTCTGGGAACCCAGGTTCAAATCTGCCATGGCAGCTTAAAAAATCTGGAATTAAGAATCTACTGATGACCATGAAACCATTGTCAATTGCTGAAAAAACTCATCTGGTTCACTAATGTCCTTTAGAGAAGAAAATCTGCTGTTATTACCCATTCTGGCCTACATGTGACTCCGGAGCCACAGCAATGTATATGACTCTCAACTGCCCTCCAAGGGCAACTAGGAATGGGCAATAAATGCTGGCTAGCCTGCGGCGCCCATTTCCCACGAATGAATAAAAAAAACCTTAGCAGGACTGGGACTAGCATCCTCGTAAGGAGGTTTGCTAGTGCTGTTTGGAAAGGTTAAAACTAGATTAAAATGGGGATGGAAGCATGAAAGGGAGCTCAGATTGGAGGGAAGCAAAACTGGCAACAGGAAATAGAAAAGTAGTAAGCAAGATTAAAAGGCAGACTAAGCAAAAGCTGGCAACAAACAGGATCCAAAATGCAGAATAATGTAAAAAAATATTACATTGCCTACAACAGATAGACATTCCTCTAAGACACAAAAATCCAACAGGAAAGATAGATTAACCATGGCAAACAAAAGAAGATAAAGATTGCATTATATCAAAGAATGTGGCCTATAAATTTCCAAAAAAGGGTGGTAACTGTAAGAATTAGGAGCAATTTAGAATCCAGTAAAGGAGGACCAAGAAACTGATAAAGGGAAAAGAGAATGTGAATGCTGTTCTGTATTGTAGAGCAATGCATCTCTGTGTGATTAGTCACATGCTGTGACATCTCCGGGGGCATTTGTGGGTTTTTATCTCTCTTCTAAGTTGGAATTCAATCAGGCAATACCTTGTGAATAAAGCTGCATTGGTTTATTAAGTAACCCACAATGAGGCATCTCAGAAATCCTTCTTGTTGTCAAATCAGTCAGAAACAATTACACATACACAACAAATGCAAGCTAGCAAGGAACATGAAGACTTTGCAAAAGCTTCTTTTGATTTGTGAAAAGGAAAAGGTTATCTGGAACAATTGTGAGTGCATTCCAGATATGGGCAGGAGAACGTATACTGGAAAATAGAAAATGGCAGAAGAACTGAACCATGACTTTGTGTCCTGAAGGAAAATCCAGAAAATCCCCTGGAGAAACTAGAGAACCAAGGGACTTACAAAAATGAAGAACTGAAAAATATTAGCATTAATAATGAGGTAGTACTCAAAAAATGAGTTGAATTGAAGGTTGATAAATCCTCTGGACCAGATGAGCTACATTGGAGAGCATTGAAGGAAATGGTTATAGAGAGAGTTGATGCATTGATGGCTACTTTCAAACTTTTATGGATTTTGGAAATGTTCCTGCAGACCAAAGATGTGTGGGTTAGGTTGATTGGCCATGCTGAAATTGCCCCTTAGTGTCCTGAGATGTGTAGGTTAGAGGGATTAGTGGGTAAAATATGTAGGGGTAGGGCCTGGGTGGGATTGTGGTTGGTGCAGACTTGATGGGCCGAATGGCCTCTTTCTGTACTGTAAGGTTTCTATGAAGATGTGACCCCACTATTTAAGAAGGGAGGGATAAGGGAGAAAAACGGCAAACTACAAACCTGGTAGTTTGAAGTCAGTAATAGGAAAAATGTTTGAATCTATTGAAAAAGATGTGATAACTGGATACTCAGAAAATAATTAGAAGATGGGATAAAGTCAACATGGATTTTATGAAAGGGAAATCATGTTTGACAAACCTGTTGGAATTTTTTGAGGATGTTACCTGTAGCATAAAAGAGAACCAGTGTATGTAGTGATTTTCAGAAGGCTTTTGATAAAGTCCAAGAGATTAGTAACAAAATTAGAGTGCGTGGAATTGGCATAGTATATTTGTATGGATTGAGAATTGGTTAACTGACAGAAAGCAGAGTAGGAATAAATGGGTCATCTCAGGATGCGAGGATGTGACTAGTGGCATACCACAAAGAAGCAGTGCTGGAGCCACAACCATGCAAATGATTTGGATGTGGAGACTAAATGTAATATTTCCAAATTTGCTGATGACACAAAACCAAGTGAAATGTGAGTTGCGAGGAGGATGCAAGGAGGCCTCAAGGGGATTTAGTCAGGCTGAGTGAGTGAGTGGGCAAGAACATGGCAGATCGAACATAATGTGAATAAGTGTGAAGTTTTCTACTTGGTAGAAAAAAATGCAGGGTACTTTTTAAATGGTGAGAGATAGGGAAGCGCTAATGTTCAAAGGGATCTAGGTGTCCTTGTTCAAGAGTCAGTATCAGCTAGCGTACAGGCGCAGCAAGTAATCAGGAAGTAAATGGTTTGTTGGTCTTCATCACAAAGGGAATTAATTACAGGAGTAAAGATGTCTTGCTGCAATTGCATAAAACATTGGTGAGACTGCACCTGGAGTATCGTGTACAGTTTTGGTCTCCTTATCTGAGGAAGGATATACTTGTCAAAGAGGGAGTGTAACAGGGGGTTCACCAGACTAATCCCTGGGAAGGTGAGATTGTCTTAGAAGGACAGATTGAAGAAAACGGTGTGTATCCTCCTGAGTTTCAAAGAATAAGAGATGATCTCATTGAAATGTACAAAATACTTAAAAGGTGTGACATGGTAGAAATGGTTAGGATGTTTCCCCTGGCTGGTTAGTAAAGAACCAGGGAGACAGTCTCATGATAAGAGGCAGGCCATTTAAGACTAAGATGAGGAGGAATTTCTTCACTCAGGGTTGCGAATCTTTGGAATTCTCTACTCTAAAAGGTTGTGGAAGCTCAACCATTGAGCGTGTCCAAGAAATCGCTAGATTTCTGGATATAAATGACATAAGGGATAGTGGGTAAATCAGAGGTAGATGATCAGCCACAATCTGTTTGAATGGTGGAACAAGCCTAACAGGCAGAATGGCCTACTCCTGCTCCTATGTTCCTAAGACACACACCATCCTGACTCAAAACTATATCACTATTCCTTCACTATCTCTGGGTCAAAATCCTGAAATAACCTCCTAATAGCACTGTGGGTGTACCTACACAACATGGATGATTGCAGTGGTTCAAGGAAGTGGCTTACCACCACCTTCTCAAGGACGACTGGGAATGAGCAACGAATGCTAGTCTTGCCAGTGATGCCCACATGAAATAATTTTTTTTTTAAATGAGGCCCTTAAGGGGTCCATTTCAGGCCATTTAGAACCTCAATTGGCCTCTACGTGGAAAGGACATTCTCGAATTTCCGTTGCTCTGACTGAATTGTAGTGAGTCAGGAAGAATGGGTACCCCAGCCCCCTGCCTTCCTTCTTGATCCACACCATCCTCACCCTCCAACCCCCATACCCACACCCCACCCTGTAACCCAGTCCTGTGGACTGGATTGAATTCCAACAAGTCTTCCCTCACGACAAAGAGTAGAACCTGAATATAAGATAGTCAACAAGAAATCCAAAATTCTGATAAATGTTTTTACCCAGAGAGTGGGGAGAATGTGGAGTTCTTTGACAAACTCAAAGTGAATCTCATAGATGTATTTAAGTGGAAACAGACAAGCAAAAGAGGGGCACTGAAATAGAGGGGAACTGCTGTTAGAGTTAGATGATGAAGGACAAGAGGAGGTTTCAATGGAACATAATGTCCAGAAGGTTCTATCTCTATGTTGTATATATTCTATGTTATTCTGCATAATAAATTTTGCCATAGAGGTCTCAATATCCATATTCTAATTCTCTTTCCACAGCTAGTGGTGCACTAAGACAGACTTTCATCTGTTTCCATAGCTAATATTGCTTGAGAGGCACCACTCCACATTAAGTGTGGCTGACCAAGAGTTTCTCCCACTCTTAGCTTGTTGGAAGGATTTGCAGTTTGACATTCTCAAACTGTTTGATCGCGTTATGAACACACCTTCCTTGGCCATTAAGTCTTGGGATGGGACTCGAACCCGGAGCTTCTTGCTCAGAGGCATGGATGCTACCCACTACACCACAAGATATCCTACAATATCCACAAAGTAACTATATCGTGTCATGGAATGCTCAATGTCACTGTAGTACATTACAAACTGATACATAGGAGTGATTGGTGTCCCCAAAGTACACTAATGTACCGTGACATGGATTTCTCTATTTCCCTATGCTACATTGATATATTGACCTTGGTACGCCCATTGCCCCTATAGAGGAGTCTTTCGCAAACTTGGGTCGGTGGTTCCCTGGAGCTCCATCGAGGCACTACAGGTGGTTAGCAAAATAGTCAAGTGGTACACAAATGAATTCTGGCTAGAGGTGGGCTTGATGTGATCCAGGCGATGCAAGAGGAGAGCAGCCATCACACGTACTGTGGGGAACCTACCCGGAGGAATGCTGATAGCAACATCAAGGTCAGACCCACAGTTGCCAAAGGCTGATGGTGACTGTCAGATGAGTTCAGCCTTATTCAAAGATGAGATTAAAAAATATATTTAAATGCTTAAATTCAAAGAAAGTGATCAAAACCCAAATTCTGCCTTATATAATGAATATTGTATCGTATCATAGTATATTTGGAGGGTCTGTGATTATTAATGCAATTGTAGAGGGGTCCTTTATACAAAGAGGTTTGAGAACCACTACCATTCATATATCGTGTCACCAAGTGCTCAATTTCTCTTTAGAACATTAATGTATTGTGTCAAGGAGTACTTTGCATATCAATAGTAAATTAATATACATGGAATGCTCAACATCACCATAGTAGGCAATGATATATGAATGGTATCCTTGCAAAACATTAATATACCATGATAGTATATTATTTCACTATAGGCAATGAGCATTCCCTGTGTCAATATCTCTATAGTGTGTTATTACACTATACTTCAGAATGATCAATGTCCCCATAGTATACATTGATATAGGGTGCTATAGATTGCTCTATGATTCTATCGTGCATTCATATACTGTGTTATGGAACATTGGGCACCTGTATAATAAATTAATATACTGTGATGTGAAGTCATGAGCTTCCATAGGGTACATAAATGTACAGTGTCATGGTTGTATATATTGTACCATGAAATAATCAATATCACTATGGTAAATTAATATAGTTTGTCATGAAATACTTAATGTCAATATAGTATGTTAATACACTGTTTCTTGGGGCAATTAGTGTGCCTGTTGTACTGTGACGTAGAGTCCTCAATTTTCCTTTCATACTGTAATATATGGTGCCAAGTAACACTCAATGTTCCTATAAAGCAATAATATTCAGCATGATAGGGTTCTTGACGTCCCTAAAGTTGATCAACATACTGTGGCATTGAATTATCCATATGTTATATTAATATACTATATCATACAGTTCTTGCTGGCCATATAGTATGTTAACATATTGTGTCACAGAATGCTTGATGACCCCGTTTACATTAATATACTTAGTCATGGATGCTTGATACTCTTACAGTACATTAATATACTGTGTCATGAAGTGCTCAGTGGCCCTACGGTGCACTAATGTACTGTGTCCTTGAACACACAATGGTCTAATACTACATTAATGTACTCTGTCATGGAATGCGTGATTTTCCAGTGTATACATTAATACACTGTGTCACTTAATGTCCCTAACGTATTATAACAGAGTGACAGAGGGATGATATGTAAGCCATAGGATATTGAGAACTCTGTATCCGAGGAAATCATCCATTCATAATATATTACAAAAAAGTGATTTGGCTTTCAGAAATTATTGTCTTCAGTTGTCATTAATTATATATGTTTATAGACTGCAATAATAAAAGGCATGGTAATGGATCTGCCCTGGAATGGAATTTGGAGATGTAGAAACTGAGATTAATAAGTATAGACTGAAGACTACAATCTATTCCGCCCTGTCAGTAAAGGCACAACATGGGTCAATAAGCCTTACTTATTTTGAGATCTTGTTTGTTGGTCACTAGGTCCTGGGCTTGCATCACCTACTTACAAGTGCATGAATGTACTGTGCCATGGAATGGTTGATGTGACTACACCACATTAACATACCATGTCATGGATTATTCAATTTTTAAAATTCCATTCATGGGATGTGGGCACTGCTGGCGAGGCCAGCATTTGTTGCCCATCCCGCATTGCCCTTGAGAAGCTAGTGGTGAACTATCTTCTTGAACTACTGTGGCCCATGTGATGTCGGTTCACCTGCAGTGTTGTGGTCCATGTGATGTTGGTGCATCCACAGTACTGTTGGAGAGGGAGTGCCAGGATTTTGACCCAGCAACAGTGAAGGAATGATAATACAGCTCTAAGACAGGATGGTGTGTGGCTTCTAAGGGTGGGGGGGTGGGGTGGGGTGGGGGAGGAGTTGTACAACTATAATGCATTAACATAATGTGAAAAGGAGCACCTCATGTCCCTATAGTACATTAGTATACTTTTTATGGAATACTCCATATATCTATACTACATTAATATACTGTTTTATGGAGTGTTTTATGTCCCTATATCAATGTTATGGAATGCTCTATGTCCTATCATATATTAATATACCATGTCATCGAACATGTCTGGTATCCCCGTTGTAGAAGAGGCTGCATTGTGAACAGCACATTTAGTATACTACATTGAAAGATGTACAGGAAAATCGCTGTGTCACAGGGATGGAGTCACCTTGGACAGTGGAAAGGAAATAGATGAAAAGGCAGGTGTTACCTCTCTTGTGCTTGAGAGCAGAAGTGTGAGAAATGGGATCAACATGGTCAAAGGCCTTCTCAACCTTTTATTTCAAGTTGAGATAAAAAGAAAATATTTTGGAGGCACTGGTGTGAATGTTAGCATTGACAAAACACATGGAACAGAGACACAGAAACTGGGAAAATGAAATAGATTCCTTAAAGGAAGCTGCATCGGAGGAAATGAAGTCTATGTGGCCATGGGAATCAACCAGATGGAGGAGGGTGATGTTAGTGCATTTTATGCATCTCCGTTCAAGAAGGAAGTGGAAGAACAGACGATCCTGGTGAGGGATGGAGGTGTAGAGAGATTGCTCTATGGTGAAAATAAGACTGTTATGGCCATGAAACTGCTGAACCGACAGAAGGCATTGCAAGTGTTATAGATGATGGTCACAAGAGACTCGACAAGGGGAGAAAATATAGAGCAGCAAGAAAAAAGAGCCTGGAACAAGAACAGGCTGAAGTGATGAGTCTACCAGTGCAATTCACTTTGTAGATTTTGGGAAGGAGCTAGAGGTAGATTATTCGGTGTTAGGAGCTGGGTTTGGAAGCTTAGGAGGGATGGTCTCCAGTTGAGGTGAGATCAGTGATGGTCTGGGAAACAATGGTATTCAATAATGAATATATTAATGAGTCCAGCAGAAAAGGTGTGGTGTTGGAGAGTTGGCATTCAACTTCTGCAAAGTAAACCACAAGATAAATATGAGTTTGCCAAACAACAACAGCATCACCCTTGGCAGCAGATTTACTAACAATACTTGTGCTGAACCTGAGCGACCAGAGTACTACAAATTCAAAGGGAGATAGGTTCAAATCAGTGAGCGAAGTAAAAAAATTGAGATGGCCATGTCATGTCCACAGTTCCCACTGAAAATATCCATTGAAGTTAAGAGGGGGGGGGGGGGGGGGGGGGGCGGTAGGGGCAGTCAGAGACTAAAAGATCTCTGAAGTTGGGGGAAAGTGTCATTGTATGAGAGGAAGACTTCTGGGAAAAGAAGTCTGGGAGCTGAGGCAAAGGAAATAGAAGAAGAGCTAATATTTGTTCTAAAATCTTGTCTGCATGCCCTCAGGCCCTAAGGCTGTGCCAGCTTGTTACAAGTGTGTTAATATACTCTGGCATGGAGGATTCAATGACCCTGTAGTACATGAATCCTATGTCATGGAATGTTCAATGTCCCTATAGTACCATATTTATATACAGTGTCAAAATGTGCTTGATATACCGATAGTACATTAACATACTGTGTGATGGAATGCTGAATGTTCCTATGACACATTAATATACTGTACCATGAAATACTTGTGACTGCATTACATTAGTAAACTGTCTTGAAGCACCAAGATGAGCTTCTGAACGTGTTACCAACTAATGTCACTTGTATGCCATTGTCCACTTGCACCCCTACCTCAGCTCATCTGTTGCTGAGACTCTCATCCATGTCTTTGTTACTCATAAATTTGACAAAACGTGGAATCGTTATGGGTAGAGATGAGGAATAGTAGAGGGAGAAAGACACTAGTAGGTGTGGTATATAGGCCCCCAAATAATAATGTTGAGGTAGGGAGGGCTATAAACAAGCAGATAAGGGATGAGTGTAAAAACGGAACGGCAATAATCATAGAACATAGAACATTACAGCGCAGAACAGGCCCTTCGGCCCACGATGTTGCACCGACCAGTTAAAAAAAAAACTGTGACCCTCCAACCTAAACCAATTTCTTTTCGTCCATGAACCTATCTACGGATCTCTTAAACGCCCCCAAACTAGGCGCATTTACTACTGATGCTGGCAGGGCATTCCAATCCCTCACCACCCTCTGGGTAAAGAACCTACCCCTGACATCGGTTCTATAACTACCCCCCCTCAATTTAAAGCCATGCCCCCTCGTGCTGGATTTCTCCATCAGAGGAAAAAGGCTATCACTATCCACCCTATCTAAACCTCTAATCATCTTATATGTTTCAATAAGATCCCCTCTTAGCCGCCGCCTTTCCAGCGAAAACAATCCCAAATCCCTCAGCCTCTCCTCATAGGATCTCCCCTCCATACCAGGCAACATCCTGGTAAACCTCCTCTGCACCCTCTCCAAAGCCTCCACATCCTTCCTGTAATGTGGGGACCAGAACTGCACACAGTACTCCAAGTGCGGCCGCACCAGAGTTGTGTACAGTTGCAACATAACGCTACGACTCCTAAATTCAATCCCCCTACCAATAAACGCCAAGACACCATATGCCTTCTTAACAACCTTATCTACTTGATTCCCAACTTTCAGGGATCTATGCACACATACACCTAGATCCCTCTGCTCCTCCACACTATTCAAAGTCCTCCCGTTAGCCCTATACTCAACACATCTGTTATTCCTACCAAAGTGAATTACCTCACACTTCTCCGCATTAAACTCCATCCGCCACCTCTCGGCCCAACTTTGCAACCTGTCTAAGTCTTCCTGCAAACTACGACACCCTTCCTCACTGTCTACCACACCACCGACTTTGGTGTCATCAGCAAATTTGCTAATCCACCCAACTATACCCTCATCCAGATCATTAATAAATATTACAAACAGCAGTGGCCCCAAAACAGATCCCTGAGGTACACCACTTGTAACCGCACTCCATGATGAATATTTACTATCAACCACCACCCTCTGTTTCCTATCCGCTAGCCAATTCCTGATCCAATTTCCTAGATCACCCCCAATCCCATACATCTGCATTTTCTGCAGAAGCCTACCATGGTGAACCTTATCAAACGCCTTACTAAAATCCATATATACCACGTCCACTGCCTTGCCCCCATCCACCTCCTTGGTCACTTTCTCAAAAAACTCAATAAGGTTAGTAAGGCACGACCTACCTGCCACAAAACCATGCTGACTATCACCTATCAATTCATTACTCTCCAAATAACTATAAATCCTATCCCTTATAATTTTTTCCAACATCTTGCCGACAACAGAAGTGAGACTCACCGGTCTATAATTCCCGGGGAAGTCTCTGTTCCCCTTCTTAAACAATGGGACAACATTCGCTAACCTCCAATCTTCTGGTACTATACCAGAGGCCAACGACGACCTGAAGATCAGAGCCAGAGGCTCTGCAATCACTTCTCTTGCCTCCCAGAGAATCCTTGGATAAATCCCATCCGGACCAGGGGATTTATCTATTTTCAGACCCTCCAGAATATCCTGCACATCCTCCTTATCAACTGTAATACTGTCTATTCTACTCCCTTGCAACCCAGTGTCCTCCTCAGCTATATTCATGTCCCCTTGCGTGAACACCGAAGAGAAATATTGGTTCAATGCTTCACCAATCTCCTCCGGTTCCACACATAACTTCCCTCTGCCATCTATAACTGGCCCTAAACTTGCCCTAACCAACCTTCTGTTGGGGGACTTCAACATGCACATTGACTGGCAGACTCAAGTCGGTAAGGGTGGAATGGAGGAAGAGTTCTTAGAATGCTGTCGGGATTGTTTCCTTGAACAGCATGTTACGGAACCGACGAGGGAACGAGCTATTTTGGATCTGGTATTGTGTAACGAGGTAGGTAGAATTAAGGATCTTATTGTGAAGGACCCTCTTGGGTCTAGTGACCACAATATGGTCGAATTTCTGATTCAGATGGAAGAGGAGAAAGTTTGGTCTCAAACCAGTGTCCTCTGTTTGAACAGAGGGAAATATGATAGGATGAGGGATGAATTGGCTAAGGTAGACTGGGAGAGCAGGCTGGCAGGTAGGATAGCTGAGGAACAGTGGAGGATTTTTAAGGAGATCCTTTTCAGTTCTCAGCAAAAATATATTCCAGCAAAAAACAAGGATTGTAAGAAAAGGGAGAACCAGCCGTGGATAACGAAGGAAATAAAGGAGAGTATTAAAATAAAAACAGCTGCGTACAGAGTGGCCAAAAATAGTGGAGAAACAAGTGATTGGGAAAAATTTAAGAAACAACAAAGAGAGACTAAGAAAGCGATAAAGAAAGGAAGGATAGACTATGAAGCTAGGCTAGCAATTAATATAAAAAATGATAGTAAAAGTTTTTATAAATATATAAAAAGGAATAGAGTGGCTAGAGTGAATGTTGGACCCTTGGAGGACGAGAGGGGGGAGTTAATAGTGGGAAATGAGGATATGGCTGAGTCTTTAAATAAGTTTTTTGTGTCGGTCTTCACGGTGGAGGACACAAATAGTTTGCCAAATATTAACGATAGAGGGTTGGCAGCAGGAGAAATACTTAATACGATTAATGTTACCAGAGAGGCAGTGCTGGGTAGACTAATGGGACTGAAGGTGGACAAGTCCCCGGGTCCGGATGGAATGCATCCCGGGGTATTGAAAGAAATGTCAGAGGTAATAGTGGATGCGTTAGTGATTATTTATCAAAACTCGTTGCATTCTGGGGTAGTGCCGGTTGATTGGAAAACGGCTAATGTTACGCCGCTGTTTAAAAAAGGAAGGAGACAAAAGGCGGGTAACTATAGGCCGGTCAGCTTAACGTCTGTAGTAGGGAAAATGCTGGAATCCATTATTAAAGAGGAGATAGCAGGGCATCTGGATAGAAATGGTTCGATCAATCAGACGCAGCATGGACTCATGAGGGGAAAGTCGTGCTTGACGAACATGTTGGATTTTTATGAAGATGTGACTAGGGCGGTTGATGGAGGAGAACCGGTGGATGCGGTGTTTTTGGATTTCCAAAAGGCGTTTGATAAGGTGCCCCATAAAAGGCTGCTGAAGAAGATTAGGGCACACGGAGTTGGGGGTAGTGTGTTAAAGTGGATTGGGGACTGGCTATCCGACAGGAAGCAAAGAGTCGGAATAAATGGGTGTTTTTCCGGTTGGAGGAAGGTAACTAGTGGCGTGCCGCAGGGATCGGTACTCGGGCCGCAACTGTTTACCATTTATATAGATGATCTGGAGGAGGGGACGGAGTGTAGGGTAACGAAGTTTGCAGACGACACAAAGATAAGTGGAAAAGTGAATCGTGTGGAGGACGGAGAAGATCTGCAGAGAGATTTGGACAGGCTGAGTGAGTGGGCGAGGATATGGCAAATGGAGTATAACGTTGAGAAATGCGAGGTTATACACTTTGGAGGAAATAATAACAAATGGGATTACTATCTCAATGGAAACAAATTAAAACATGCTACCGTGCAAAGGGACCTGGGGGTCCTTGTGCATGAGACGCAAAAGCCCAGTCTGCAGGTACAACAGGTGATCAAGAAGGCAAATGGGATGTTGGCCTATATTGCGAGGGGGATAGAATATAAAAGCAGGGATGTCTTGATGCACCTGTACAGGGCATTGGTGAGGCCGCAGCTGGAATACTGTGTGCAGTATTGGTCCCCTTATATGAGGAAGGATATATTGGCATTGGAGGGAGTGCAGAGAAGGTTCACCAGGTTGATACCGGAGATGAGGGGTTTGGATTATGAGGAGAGGCTGAGGAGATTGGGTTTGTACTCGTTGGAGTTTAGAAGGATGAGGGGGGATCTTATGGAGACTTATAAGATAATGCGGGGGCTGGATAGGGTGGAGGCGGAGAGATTCTTTCCACTTAGTAAGGAAGTTAAAACTAGAGGACACAGCCTCAAAATAAAGGGGGGTCAGTTTAAGACAGAGTTGAGGAGGAACTTCTTCTCCCAGAGGGTGGTGAATCTCTGGAATTCTCTGCCCACTGAGGTGGTGGAGGCTACCTCGCTGAATATGTTTAAAGCGCGGATGGATGGATTCCTGATCGGTAAGGGAATTAAGGGTTATGGGGATCAGGCGGGTAAGTGGTACTGATCCACGTCAGATCAGCCATGATCTTATTGAATGGCGGGGCAGGCTCGAGGGGCTAGATGGCCTACTCCTGCTCCTATTTCTTATGTTCTTATGTTCTTATTTCAAAGCTCTCCTGACCCACCTCTCATTACCCATCCAACATAAACTTGAGCTCATTTCAATCATTGCTGCCTGTATTCTAACTTGCATTAAATCCCGTTCAGCCAACATCCCTGCGCTCACTGATCTACATTGGGCTCCCAGTTAAGCTGCAGCTCAATTTTAAAATTCTTGTCTTTATTTTCAAATCCTGCCTGGGCCTCACCCCTTTCTATCTTTCGAACTTCCCCCAGCCTCACAATCCTCCAAGATCACTGCGCTCCTCTAAATCTGCTGTCTCGTGCACCTCTGATTTTAATCTTGCCTTCAATCATGGTCATGGCTTCAGCTGCCTGGACCCTAAATTCCAAAATTCCACTCTTAAATTTCTAACCTTTCCACCTCTCTCCTCCATATGGTGCTTCTTAAAAACTCTTTGTTCAAGCTTTAGCTCAGCTTTCCGAATATCCCTTTTTTTAATCAAACAAAATGTTAATGGGATGTAGGTGTTACTGTTAAAGTCAGTATTTCCTAATCATCCCCAATTTCCCTTGAGAAGGTGGCGTTGAGTCATCTTCTTGAACCGCTACAATCCATGTGGGGGAGGAACACCCACAATGCTGATAGTTGGGAAGGGAGGCTGAGCTTCCAGGAATTTGACCCAGTGGCAAATCATGGAACAGCGACATAGTTCCAAGTCAGGACAGTGTGCAACTCTTGGAGAGGAAATTGCAGGCGGTGGAGGGGTGGGGGTTCCCATGCATCTGCTGCTTCTGTCCTTCTAGGCTGTAGAGAGCACAGCTTTGGACGATGCCATCAAAGCAGCTTTGTCTGGAGGATTCAACGACCCTGTAGTACATGAATCCTATGTCATGGAATGTTCAATGTCCCTATAGTACCATATGGTGAGCTGCTGCAGTGCATCTTGTGGATGGTACACACTGCAGTGACAGGAAATGCCAGTGGTGGGGGAAGTGAATGTTTAAGGTAGTGGATGGAATGCCAATCAATTTGGTTGCTTTATTCAGAATAGCGTCGAGCTTCTTCAGTGTTGAAGCTGCACTTATACAGGCATGTGGGGAGCATTCCATCCAACTCCTGACTTGTGCATTGTAGATGGTGGTCAGGCTTTGGGCAGTCAGGAGGTGAATCATTCACCATGAATATTCAGCCTTTGGCCTGCAACTGTAGCTACAGTATTCACGGAGCACTCACAGGCCTGCAAACGTTAATATACATTCGCGAAGACCCTATAGTGCATTAATATCCTGTGTTGTAGAATACTGACTTTCCCTATGTGCATCACTATCTTGTACAATTGGACACCTGATAATCATTTGATATACTGCATTGTGAAGTGCTTGAAAACAGCGGAGCACAGCAATATTTTGCATCCATACGGCTCATTAATATATTATTTTACAGGATAGTCAATTTACCCTACAGCACATAAATATACAATGCCAGTGAGCATTTGAAATGTCTACAGTATGTTAATATCAAGGAATGCTTGATCTTGGTCAGTACATTCATTTTCTACATTACAAATGCTCGTGTCCCTGTCGTACATTAATATATTGTGCCATGGGGTGTAGTGTTAAGCAGAAGAGGTAGTGCCTCTGACTGCGGACATGCCGCATCCCTTGGATGGTCCGCAATCTTTGGTCCTCTCTGCTTACACAACTCTCACCTATGGCTCCAAGTAGTCGCTTGTGCACGGCGACGGCCACACCCCGGCAAACTGCGTCGGCTCGCAGGCTAAACTAGGTGAGGGTAGCCCGTGGATTTGTATCCCGGGTGATAGAGAGAGAGACACCCATCTGCACAGTGCACGAGGATGGCTGTGGCAAATTCATCCGACTGGAGCGGATACCCTAACATCTCCGATTAAGGAAGGGGCAGCAATTCCTTATGCAAAGTTCAGGTTGTAAGTATGGATAGGCATGAGTTGTAAGTACTGCCAGCATCGGCCCTTCCATCTTCAGAGGCCACACTCCATTTTATCATTTAGCGGTTTTGGCCGGGGTGAAGTACGCTCAACACAAAGTTCCCTCATTCAAATCAATCTCACACATGAGTGCCATTACATAATATTACACAGCACACAAACAGGCCATTCAGCCCAACAGGTGTTTATGGTCCTACTGACCCCTCGTTCCCTCCTCACTTCATCTAACCCTATCTCTTTGCTAGTGAAAACTGTCCCAACCTGTTAGTTGGACCTGTTCAGTTCTCGTATCATCCTTGTAAACACTTGCTGTGTATTGTTCAGTGTTTGTATATCTTTTTAAAAAATAGGGAGACCACAGCGATGCACTGAACTCTCAGTATGGTCAAAGCAAGTTTCTATATAGATTTAACACAAGTCTCTATTCTCCTTGACGTGAACCCCAGTGTTGTGTTTACATTTTAAGGCCTTCTTACTCTGCGTTGCTACCTTTTAATGATTTGCAAATTTATACTCGCTAATCGCTTTGCACCTTTGTTCCATCTAGATTCTTATTTTCCAAGGAGTGACTGGGCTCCATATTCCTCCAATCAAAATGTAACATTTCCCATGAACCTGCAATGAAAATCATTTGCCATTAAAATATGCATTCTGCAAGTTTAGTAATAATGCCTTGTATTTTGTCACAGTCTTTCCTCAATATTAACTACAGCCCCAATTTGGTGTCACCCATCTTCGTTTTACATTTCTGATTCCTGTGTCCAAATGATTTACGTAAATGATGAACAGCATCAATCCCTGTCAAGCACCACTTTCCATTTTCTACCAGACTGAGCAACTATCACTATCCCTTACCCTCCGTTTTCCTTTTAGTAGTCAGCATCTTATTCATTCCTGGACTCATTGAACCACAGAATTAAGCTCATCAACCTCCTCAATCCCCCTCTAGGGCATTTTCACAGTAACTTTATTGCAGTGTTAATGTAAGCCTACTTGTGACACTAATAAATAAACTTTAAAAAACTATTGCTTCATTGAAAACTTAATCAAATTCATTAAGCATGATTTGCCCTTAAGAAATCTCCTTGTGTCTCATTCTTTCTCATCATTATCCTCAAAATCTTCATTCCACAAATGCTACGGTGACTGAGCAGAGAAGTAGGTGAGATTCCATTGGCGGCAATAGTTGGATACCTGCACACAGATAGTTCATGGCATAGAGATGTTCCTCAGTTAATGAAGTGGCATTGCAGTTAGGCAGTTCCTGAGTAGCTATTTTTAGGACGCATTGCTCGACTACAACAAAAGCCTGCATTGGTATAACATCTCTTAACGTGCTAAAACAGTCCAAAACACTTCACTTCACTTCACTTCAAACAGAAACACAATTTGACACCATGCCACAGATGATAATACTGCAAAGGGTGACCAAAAGCGTAGGTCAAACACATAGGTTTCAAGGAACATCTCAAAAGAGGAGGAAGAGAAAAGGAGACATTTAGGGAAAGAGTTCCGAAGCCTAGTGCCTAAGCAGTCCCAAGCCCAACAACAATGACTGCTAATGTGATAGAGATCAGAATTCGAGGAGAATTCTATAGAGATCTGTAAGGGTTGTTGGGCTGGAGGATATTAGAGATGTTAAAAGGAAAGGCCATATAGGGCTTTGAAAATGAGGATGAAAGTTGAAAAATTATGCGTTACTAGAGTGAGAGCCAAGGAGATCAGAGGGGTGTTGCTTGAAAGGGACTTGGTGTGAGTTAGGATATGGCACAGAGATTTGGATAAGCTCAAGCAATTGGAGCTGTTTCTGCTCTGCAGCAGGAGCAGAAACTTGAAAGGAGTGTGGGGTGTTGAGCCTCTCAGTTGCAGTCCAGTAATAAAAGATGATGCAAGTCCATCTTCTTCACAAACTCACTGTATTCTCTTTTACAACTCCATATACATGCAACCAACACTCAGTGCTGCCTGTAGCCCATTTATATATCTCGATGAGTACTATTAAAGAAGTAACATACAAATTAGGCCTAAAGTAGAAGATTGCAGTTAACCCATTCCTAACATAAGGGGTGGGGGGGGGGGCGGCGGGTGGTGGTGGGGGGGATGATGGAGCAGTCAGTTTCAGAAATGGAGTCTCAGGGAAGACAGGATTTTGGAGGTGATAAAAGACAACATACTTACAGGGAGCTTGATGATGGTGTGGTCATTTGCACGGACAGAAGCATCAAAGGCAAGGTTTTGAAGAATGGGGGGATGTAGTGAAGACAGAAGATTTGAATGGTGAAAGGGTTAGAAAAGGTGCTGTGAAATTTGTCCACATCTCTGGTCAGCATGTCATAGCTGATGGGAAAAACACTCAGCATTACTGCATGAAATGTCTGAGCATTCATGGAATGTATTTCCAAGGATCAACGCTACCGGCACTAAGTGATACTCTTACTTGATAAATTGAGCCAACCTCGCTTTCTTTTGGAATAATTAGCCCAAAGAGGAATGTTGTGAGGGTAATGTTAGTTTTTCTGTTCAATCCAGTGTTGCAAATACATTTGAAAACGTTTGGAAAAGATTTTAAAGACCAGATGATACTAATGTTGCCACTTGCTGAGAAATCTCAGGCCAGCATCATCGGTGCCAATGAACTGACTAGGACCCGATCCAAACAAAACTAACATCAAATTCTGTAGCGGTCTAGCTTGCACCATTCTCCAGTGCCTCCGACTGACAAACTCATTGATCAATGATCATGAATAATACTGGCATAATGTCAGAAAATCCAACCTGGTGGGGCATGATTGGCAAACGTGGCATCAAAATTGACAACAGCAATAACTTTCTGTTCCTAAGGAAATGGGCTGAACACAGTCTGATGAGTACTAACACCACCCTCTGGCTGCCAAATAAGAACACTATCTATCCTGGGTGTATCCTTGTTCCAAACACTGCCATTTGATTGATTGCCACTTAGTCAGGAGAAAGGACAACAGCAATGATATCAAGATCAGCAAAAGCAGTGAGAGATGATAAATGTTGGACACACCAATGCCTCCTTCTTGCAAAAGTCAAGATTCATGCTAATCCTCCTCAGAGGTCCTGGTTGGGGGGGAGGGGGGGGGGCGGGGGGAAGACTCCTGCGGTTAACTGTTCGCAAACACAAATTAATTTGTTCAAGGGGCTGAATTCTCTTGGTGCAATGGTGCTGGCTGGGACAGGGTGGAGTGGGGGTAGGGGGCACAGGTAAGTTAGAGGGGGAAGACGTGGGAGGGAAACCCAATGGATGTTAAATGGCTCAAAATGCCACCTTGTGGGTATACCACTGATGTTCCTTCTCTCGACCGTTTCATATTGCTGAGAGAAGGAACATCAATGGTGTACCCACAAGGTGGCCTATTGAGCCATTTAACATCGACTTTCATTCCTCCCATCTCCCACCCAGACTTCTGTCCACTTGGGGTGACTGCCAGGTAAATCCACCTGGCTTCCCAGTGGTTTCCCTGGATGGAGATTCCCCCCCTTGATGGGTACTCTCTGATGCACAAAGGGAGCCCTCCCACCACCCCCCTCCCCCCACCCAACTCTGCTCCCCTGGTATATTTAGGTGAGGATAGATGGTAAGAGACTTGAGTTAGCATAATCACCAGCCTGGAGTGATTGGGTTGAATGGTCTCTTCCTGTGTAATGTAAATACAGTTCCTGGTGAAGCTAACTGGAGCTGATTGAGCGACGCAATCCACAAATGCAGTTTTCAGAGACTTGGGCTAAACTGTCTGTAAATACCAGGAATGGCTGGTTGAAAATGATCATGATATTGAAAGATTGCTGACTGAGAAACATCATCTGCACTTCTGAGGGGTAAGGCACAAGCTATCAAGAAAGAAACAGAAGTATGACAGTAGTTGTGAACAAGTTTAAATACCGAAAATAAGGATTATGCGTGACACCTGGTAGGGCAAGCAAAGCAGATCAATGGAAGTTCTTTATCTTATTAATACATTGTGCCAAGGAGAATTCACTGTGCCTTTTGTACATTAGTCAGAGTGCCATGGACTTCTCAATGTCCTTATAGTACATTAATTACAACAGATAATGCTGGAAATGCTCAGCAGGTCAGGCAGCATCTGTGGAGAGAGTTAACATTTCGGATCGATGTGACCTTTCATCAGAGTTTCTTCTGCACCATTGCCATGCATACAATAAACATAGTTGTGTTGCATAAATGAGGCCTGTTGGCCAATAGTGCACTATAGCACTGTGCCAATGAATAAAGCCAGGCCTGTAGTATCTTGATGTGTGGCAATACTGAGTGGAAGTCCACATCTGTGGTAGATTATAACTGCAGCGTTGCCACCAATGAGATAGAGTTGTAATTGAAATGATGTAATCCAGCATAGTTTGAATTGTGATGCGATTTGATTTTATATAGATAATATCACCTTCTATTTCCTGTACATTGCATGTAGAATGGCATGACCGTGTGTGACAAACCATTATTGTATCATGAAATTAATTAGGTGACATCACAAACGGTGATGGCCAGAACGAGGCAATTTATCAACTTTATCTGAACATTGAGGTCTGTAAATATCAACAAGCATGCACTTCTCTGCATTACTCATTGAAAGGATGCAAGACTCCCATCAAATAACTGCTCAATCTTGCTGACAATTTGGGTGCAAACCAGAACTTGAACTTGTATAACACCCATTACATGAGGCAAAATGTTAAAATGGACAGGAAACAAAATGGTGGTGGGGTAGGAGGGGTGGTGTGACAAGCGTCAAAGAGATGAAATGTAAGCTCAAAGTCTTGTTTTATTTATAGAAATAGTGTAGCTTCCATAGATTAATTATCCTACGGTTAGCATTTTTTTAATGCAGCAAAGAAGCAACATAAAACATTCATTATCATCTATCAGTAAATATCAACAATTAAACTTTACGGAACCAAACACCGCTGACTCATCAGTCATCAACAGATCTTTCTTCATCACAATTAACTCCCTCACCTCAGTCACATCGCTTTATTACTCCACGTTTATCCTGGAGGACAAGGATATCCTAGAGGTCCTTGTCTCTAAGGAGATCGACATTCTCCATTTCCTCTATTCTTACTTCCAAACCAACAGCAAAGAACTCAGGGATGTCATCGACTGAGATCACCGCTACAACTCCCTCCATTGCTAACTCGGCATTGCTGTCACCCAGTTCCCAGCCAGCCCTCACTCAACCTGTGATGGTGTCTTGTCACTCTATAGCTTCACTTATTTCTCCCTCCCCTCTCAAAGCTGATTTCTTCCTGTCCTGACCTATCCTGATCCCTTGAGCGGCACACCCCCCCCTTCCCCCACACTACCACAAACTAACTCCTAACCACTCAGTTATCTTTCCTCTTCTCACATCTGTGCATCTACCAGTTAATGGTTCCATTTTATTCAGGCATGGTGTCTCCTTTAGAAAACCATCATTATCAACCCCTCCTCGAATTATCCAGCATTCACCCATAGGGCTTCTCTAAGTGCTCTTCCAGCTGCAATGTTTGTCCCGTCTCTATGTAGTTAAAAATGCAGTTGTCTGTTGGTGCCATGTTTATAATGTGCCTATGGCTTCTGCCATCCCATTGGTTTTGTGACCACCCATGCCAATTACAAAAGGCACACCTCCTCTGACAATAACTGCAGTATGTTGGCATTCATCGTCCTCCTCAACCTTTCCATGACATTCAACACAGTTGAAGGAAAGCAAGAGCTTAAATTTATACAGCACCTTGCATGATCTCAGGACATCCCAAAAGCACTTTACAAGGTAGTCACCCTAGCGATGAAGCATACATCAAGCTGCTGGATCCAAGATATATTCCCATTCAGTTATCTTAATAATTACAACCATGAACTGTAAAGCCCCAGCTTTGTGGGACTGCCCAAATGGTTCTGCTCCTTCCTGTTCTCTTCTTCTCCCCACACACCCTTAAATGCCCAATCCCCCTCCACCTCACCACCTCTTATCCCCCACACCCTCTACCAAGCTTCTCCCAACCACCAATATTCTTACCTGCATTTTTGCCAAGACTTATGCACTTTCTCCAGACTGACCTCCCATCCACCTCCATCTATATAGAATCCACTTGTTCATCTCTTGGCTGCCAATATCCCACTCACCCATCATACCCATTGTGGATAACCTACCCCAACATATTTGCTGAAAACCTCCGGTCTCGCCCACGGCTGCGATTCTCTGCTGAGCCCCAAATTCTCCATTCTCGCTGGCAGCTGGGCAGGAACAGATGAGATCAGTAAATCCCGCCCATTAAATTTTAAATAGTCACTTTCAAAGTCCTCCAAGACTTTGACCTATCTTCAAAGTATCACCTGCTCCAAAAATGCATTCCTGCTCAGACTCACTCTATGCATTCCCTTCCTCTTACCCCCACCACCAGTCAGTTGCAGCGTCTCAGTTGCTTCAGCCCACTCTCTGGAACCCCAACTCCAAACCCCTCCACCTTCCTCCTTTATGTCTAAAAGCTTTTAAGAGTCCATATATTGAATCAGATTTTGAATTCTCTCATGAGGATGTTAAATAAAATGGAAGGGTCAGTGAGGGAAAAAAAATACTGATTTATGGAAAATTGGCTGACTACAGTCAAGGGGCGGCACAGTGGTTAGCACTGCTGCCTCACAGCGCCAAGGGCCTGGGTTCAATCCCCGACTTGGGTCACTGTCTGTGTGGAGTCGGCACGTTCTCCCCGTGTCTGCATGCGTTTCCTCTGGGTGTTCCAGTTTCTTCCAACAGTCCAAAGATGTGCTGGTTAGGTACATTGGCCATGTTAAATTCTCCCTCAGTGCACCCGAACAGTTGTCGGAGTGTGGCGACTAGGGGATTTTCACAGTAACTTCATTGCGCTGTTAATGTAAGACTACCTGTGACACTAATAAAATAAACTTTTAAAATATTTTAAGCACTAACCAGGAGGATGATAGGTTTATAGAAATTGGAAGAGGTTAAAACAGGGGCTGAATGTCCACTGGGGAATTACCATTACTGCTGAAACCCAATTCTCAAGTGAGCATCTACTCAAGATGACTGATGCATGCTTCATTTCATGAGCTCCTATGTATACAGTGAATATATGCAGTAAGGTAAAATTGCCATAGTCCCAGATAACCATAGGTTGCTCTGCCCACTGAGGGGGAGAGCTGACTGGTGGTGATTTAACCTCAGAATCAGCACACCTCAGGTGAGGGGCACAGTTGAGACGGTGGGACCTTCAGAAATGACCTCAGCCAGTCTGGGAATTGAACCCACACTGTTGGCATCACTCTGCATCACCAAGCTGCCATGCAACCAACTGAGCTAAAGTATACCTGGGACAGAAACAGGACCAGTAACGTAGGGGCAGAATTGTCTCTGTGTTGGGGTGAGCAGAAGAAAAAAATGATGGTCGCATTATTTTAAGAAAGTAGGAACCTTTGTTGGTAGTTCTAGTGTCTTCAATATTGTAAATATTCCATATCACCCAATATGGTCAGCATGTTGCAATATTGACTGTTGTGGCACAGATGTCTATGGCACTGACTGATGTATCTATTCACTCCAGATGATTGCGATCACTTAAGTAGGTAGGACCTGAAAATAGCAGCTACAAATATGTCTTGAGCTGAATAGCAGGAGCCAAAAGTGATTCACCTAGTAGTGGACATCTTTAATTCAGCCTCCGGTTCACTTAATTGCCAACATCAATTCAAATTGGCCCCAATGGTGCACTCTTGACTGCTTCCTTTTGCTATTAAATATCCAATTTAGGCAGACAGTGGAGACACATGGGAGAAAACCTTTAGAGCTGGAAAATGCAGTGGAAAAGAAGAATAACCTATAGCACACAAGGAGATATCTTGGTCATTTTCCACCGCCCATGTCTCCTGCAGATGTGGCTCATTCTTGGGATATGGTTCCACATCTACTAGCAGCCCTCGGGTACCTCACCCCACACGCATTCCTCATGTACGCACAGATTGTGAGAGTTTGCAGGTTATTCATCCTTGAATGGACACCTCATTCAGTCCCTCACCCAATATTCACAGAGGCTACTTTCCAGCTGCACTCATTGGATACTGGCAGGAGCAAGAACCTCCTGATTGTTCCCTACTTCCTAAACCAGATTGCTGAGGTCTAAGATGAACAAATTAGCAAAATCAAGTAATCAAGCCTGTTACCTTTCCTCATTTATATTACCCAATGCCGTCTAACGTTTCATCATTCCGCCGCCATTGGCAGCCTCACCTCCAGCTGACTTTATTAAGTGTATTTTCTGGATGTGGGCTTTGCTAACTAGGCTGGGATTTATTGCCCATCCCTAGTTGTCCTTGAGAAGGTGGCCTAGACTCTGGAATTCTCTCTCGAAACTGCTTCACGTCTCTTCCTCACTTTCTTTACAATGCTCCTTGAAACCGATCCCATTGACAAAGCTTTCAGTCAGGTATCCCCATGCCTCTCCATGCAGCTTGGCGTCAAATGTTGATTGATAATCGCTCATGTGAGATACTTTGAGACATTTTCCTACATTAGCCCTGCTCAGTAGTTGTTGTGGTGGTGCATTTAATCATTAAACCAAAGGGGCATTCATGACTTTAAGCAAAATAAGAGATCTTGTAGAGCCTGTAATTCTCAAACTTATTGTTTCCTTAAACTCTACTTCAAAAGATCACATTCCTACCAGTGACCCTTGCAGCCTTTCTATATTTGACTGCCAATTTGTGCTGAATCGGGGCTATTTTTTACTATAGACTCACAGCCCCTGCAAAAATGGATTTGGCCCATCCATGCCTTTGTAGGAGCATCATGCAAAAGTCTTAGGAGCTTTTAGTAACGGGGAACAAATTAATTGGAACCAACAAGCCAACCCATTTCTGGGGTCACTTCCACTCACCAGCCCAACATGTCAACTTATTCCTGAACCCCTTCTCCTTCCAGAGACACATCTAGTTTCACCTGGAACCACATTTGTCAAATTTTCTTCAATGACCTTTGCCAGGAGCCTTTGAGATTTGAACTCTTGAACACTCCAATCGTTCTGCATCAGTGTGCTCACTTTCTGCAGGGGTATCGGGAATTGAAGCTATGGTGGCATCCTTTTGGAGCTGAATTCAAACCCAGCTCTGTCAGTGGAAGGAGTCAAAGACCACACATGAACAAACCTGAGCACCCAGCCCCTTTATGAAAGGCTGAGTTCCTTAGGTTGTCTATCACCCGAGCTATGGGTAGTCGCTGAACTCAGCAGCAGATCATGCAAGCTCACTCCGTTTATCACTGAACTCCCAGCAGCAAGTCAGCAGAAACATGTTAGAAGAAAGTTGCAGCCTGAAACTCAGTGCCAACTTGCTTAAATTAGTAACATTTTGCGACTTGTTCCTTTAGCACTGAAGGGCTGAATGTTGCACTGATAGGATCTGTTACTGAAAATTCCTGCCTGTGCTTTTTTGCTGGGTCATTTTGGATGTCACGGGCCAGATTATCTGCTGGATCAGTCATCTTTCTGTCATGCAGATGTTTTGGGAGGGCTGCTCCTTTGTGAAAATGAATACTGAGCAAGGATAGGAAAGCAGATAATGCTGTGTTAAGTTTTTATTTTCGCCGTATTCTGGTGAATGGGGAAGCACCTCTATTTACCCCCATTCTAAGAAGGCCCTGTCCCCAGTCTGCGATGAGCTGTCCAGCCTCCGGCAGCATGGCGGTGGGCTGCTATGGTTGACCTCAACAACACTGGGTTTGGATGGAAGGAGTTTTAAACCTCAGCTAAGGTTCCCACTCGTGATTGATATCCAATGATTCTTGGTGGAAAGAGTATGCATAATAGTAAAGTCATGATGTGGAGATGCCGGCGTTGGACTGGGGTGAACAACTATTACAGTAAGAAGTCTCACAACACCAAGTTAAAGTCCAACAGGTTTATTTGGTAGCAAATACCATAAGCTTTCGGAGCGCTGCTCCTTCGTCAGATGGAGTGGAAATGTGTGCACTCTGACGAAGGAGCAGCGCTCCGAAAGCTTATGGTATTTGCTACCAAATAAACCTGTTGGACCTTAACCTGGTGTTGTGAGACTTCTTACTGTAATAGTAAAGTCGCCATAGTCGCAGATGACCATAGGCATGACTGGTGATAATTTAACCTAAGGATCACCACACCTCAGACTAGGGGCAAGGTTGAGAAGGCGGGCCTTCATGAATAACCTCAGCCAGTACAGGAATTGAACCCATGCTGTTGGCACCATTCTGCAGCACGAACCAGGTGTCCAGTCAACTTAGCTGAACCGAAAATGACAGCACAGTGTATAGAGCAGTAGATAAATAAGTGATGGTGACACAGTAGGATAGGGAATGGGAGACTGTAACACAGCAGCACGGTGGCCATAAGGAGGGCATGGTGGCACAGTGGTTAACAGTGCTGCCTCACAGCGCCAGGGACACGGGTTCGATTCCCAGCTTGGGTCACTATCTGTGCAGAGTCTTCACGTTCTCCCTATATCTGCATGGGTTTCCTCCAGATGCTCCAGTTTCCTCCCACAGTCTGAAAGACATGCTAGTTAGGTGCACTGGCCATGCTAAATTCTCCCTCACTGTACCCAAACAGGTGCCGGAGTGTGGCGAATAGGGGATTTTCACAGTTACTTCATGGCAGTATTAATGTAAGCCTACTTGTGACACTAATGAATAAAATAAGTCTGACTATGTTTTAAACCATTCACTAGAACTATAAAGTTGGTGTGAGATGCTTTTGACTCACACCAGTTATAATGTGAATGCAGAATCTTGAATTGGGTCTCCATTTTATTAGGAAATTGTCAATGAGGCTCACCGCAATGGATAGCAATGTCTTTTGGAGTTTCCCAAAGTTTTCTTGAAATTAGTTATGGATTTTAGTTGCAGCCCCTTGAAGTTAGCCTGATGAGCAGTTGGGAAGGCTCAGGATGGATCACCAAATGGATAAGGTGATGGACCTGATGGCTTGCATTGTCCTTTTCCTAAGCTGCATGTATATTTGCCTCAATGTTTGAGTATCTGCAGTCAGCCTGCTCTTCTCTGTCATCCGTTGTCTATAGCAATACAAAGGAAAATTACTTTAGACAATTTCCATTCTATACCTGGTCAGAATAATTTGAATAGAAAACATGTCCGATTTGACAGAGACTGGTGCCTATTTGTGGCCTCACCCAGAATAATCATAATAATGGCGAATGCTCAAAGGATAAATGTCATATGATCAATGATACTGTTCTGAAGTTAGAAATGAAACAATTGTTTGAGAATCAGCAAATAATTACTCTGGATATGACGTGACACTGGAATATTTGATCACTGTCTAGTGGGAGGTTAATCCTGTATCTAATTCCTGACCTGAGATTGCTAACTGTAGGTGCAAGCATTGGAAAGTATTCCACGTCCCCATATTAACATCTGACATCTTGGTGATTTTAAATTTTCAACAAAGAATATTTTGATACAAAGGAGGCTAAAAACTTGGTGTCCTTGTTATTCTTGTAAGTTGATCGGGGGTGGGGGGCGGGGGGGGGGTGGGGGGGGTGCGAGCTTCTTCTCAACTGAGCCCCACAAAATAAATATTATTTTAAAGGAAAGCTAACTCTTCTTTTGCTCTATAAGCCAAGGGAGAAAGCCGGAGCTGTTTGCTTCCCCACACTCTGGCAAGAAACACCCTAGGGTTTCATAGCCATTTACTCACCGAGAAGAGGTCTACAAAAGCATCAAAACGTCCATGTAGCCTTACTAAGGGGAGTTAGGGTGGAGAGTGGGGTTGTGGATTGGGGAATGAGGGGGGGTGGCAGAGGTGTGCAGATTAGTATTATGGTTTGTGAAACTGGCAACAAAGTCAATCGCATCTTTAAATTTTTAATACAACCTCCTTTATGAACAACTCTCTCAGGTGCGCTCCTGCAGTCTTTGTGAGCTGGAGGAAAATATGGGACCGGTACTTGTTGTCCCCCTCTGCATTCAACAATAGTGATTGGAAATGCCAATGGTTTGAAGCAGTTGGGCACCTACGCTACACCAATTGGGGTGTGGGTGCCCTGCAATCAACATGCAAAAGGAGAAACTCAACACAGGAGATTCCTCTATGGTTATTGACAGAGGATCCCAGTGTGCACAATTCTGGTACAGCCCCTTAGATTACACAGGGTATCTGGATTTACGCAGCTCCTGAAGTATGTTATACCACTGTACAGATAAGCACAGCTATGACATGTGTGTTAATAGTATACATCCCTGAAATACCCATGTGAAAATCTGTGTCTAATTTATTTCTTCTCTGAACATTTAGATACCCCTTGATTGTTAACCTTTAATTGTCTTTGCTAATTTTTCTGTTTTGATTTGTAATTGTCTATTGCTTGAAATAATAAGAACATTTTAAAAAGCATTCTGATTTATAGCAATGAATCAGATTTAATATACCCCTGGGGGGAAACTGGTATTTTTAAAGAGGATAATATTGCCATGCTTGCCATTTCATTATTCTAACACAAAGCCACTTTGTCTCCTAATGTAATATGATTTGATTGAAATAACTTTATGGTACCGTTTTTCTCAATGCTATAAAAAGAGAAGCGAGAAAGGAAGCATAGTAAATAAAGCCCCATTGAAAGAAAGAGTTTTATATCATTCTCAAGAGTGTCCCTCAGGACTGTTTATTGTGCAAGGAGCCATTTTATTCCTGATGTCCCATCTAACGTTCCCATCTAGTTGAAGGCCTAGGAGAATTCCCTAAATTTTGAATAGCTTTATCACATCAAATCAAGCCTCACGTGCCGTGTTAACACCAGAATAACAGTGCCTTTGACAGTGCATCACTCCCTCTGTGCTGCATTGCAACAAGGGCCTAACTGTCATGACAGAGCCTTGGGCTGGGGCTTGAATCACAGCCTTCTGAAACGGCTGATAAAGCTGTCCACTGAGTCACAGCCGACACTGAGTGCGTTGGCTTTTAAGACCAGTATGACTTTAATAAGTTGGAATATGAAAAAGTAGATTTCATGATTGATGATGGATTTGCTGGAATGTGGTCCTTTCAGTGACTTGGCCCCAATGTGCTGAAATATATAATGCTGCACACTGTTTTTTTCATTATGGGTAACTGTCTCACCAGTCAACCTTCAGCCATTCACTCAGAAATATTATAATCATTTTTCAAAGTTGAAACGATGATGTGATGAGTAAACACATTTGCTGATGGCAAGCAGCCAAAGATATCCAGCACTAAGAGAGGGACTGGCCTGCATTCAGTGATCGCTTTTCAAGTTCTGCTGACACCTGGCACCAGTTCAGTTCATTGAAGATCCTCCCCACCCCAATAAAAACTTCACTCCTGCCCATTAGCATCAGTCGTGGCTCAGCAGACAGCGCTTCTACCTCTGAGGCAGCAGGGCAAAGGATTGAAGTTCCACTCCACAGTCTTGAGCACGCAACCTAGGCTGACATGACAGTGCAGCACTGAGCTCATGCTGCACTGCTGCAGGTACTGCTTTTCCATTGCAAACCGATCAGCACTGCTGTTTGTGGGGGAGCTTGCTGTATGCAAATTGACTGCTGCATTTCCTAAATTATAGCAGCGACTGCACCTCACAAGTACATCCTTGGCTGTGAAGTGCTTTGAGGTGGCCCAAGGGTGTGAGCGGTGCTATACAAGTCAGTCTTCTTCCGAGATCAAAGATAATTGAAAATAAACAGCATTCTTGTTGGACAAACCAGTGATGTAAAATGACCTTGCCTTTTTTTTTTCTCTTCTGGTTAATTGCAGACGCTTTGGGACAAAATGTGCAGCCTGCCAGCAGGGTATCCCCCCAACCCAGGTGGTGAGGAAAGCTCAGGACTTTGTCTATCACCTTCACTGCTTTTCCTGCATCATGTGTAACCGGCAGCTGGCTACAGGGGATGAATTCTATCTGATGGAGGATAGCCGACTGGTGTGTAAGGAGGACTATGAGACAGCCAAACAGAACGGTAAGCACTGCACTGGTAACGTATGTCAAGCAACGTTGTGTAAGGATGCTCATATTGCATTGCCTTTATCCACCTTGGCATATTATTCAACATTGTACTCCTGATGATGCTGAGACATAGGCACAAATTAAACGTTCAAAACAAACCTTTTACCTTTACCATTAAAATGTGCGTCATGCTTCTTGAAGTTCTCCAACTGTTGCTGTCTAACGAATTGTACTTTTGAAAAGTACAATGTATTATTGGCACAGTGGCACAGTGGTTAGCATTGCTGCTTCACAGCGCCAGGGACCCAGGTTCAATTCCCGGCTTGGGTCACTGTCTGTGCGGAGTCTGCACATTCTCCTCAGTATCTGCATGGGTTTCCTCCGGGTGCTCTAGTTTCCTCCCACAGTCTGAAAGACGTGCTGGTTAGGTGCATTGGCCAGGCTAAATTCTCCCTCAGTGTACCTGAACAGGTACCGGAGTGTGGTGACTAGGGGATTTTCACAGTAACTTCATTGCCTACTTGTGACAATAATAAACTAAATTAAATTAAACTAAACTATTGGCCTGCGATATATCTGCTACATTCCTCGGTTGAGCATGCTATGATCACAAAGACCACAGCGCTTAAAAATGAACGGGATTCCCATGGCAAGCAACACAGGCATTCTGCACTGGAGGTGGGGGGAGTCTGAAGACCTACACATTAGGACACAGCTGTTCAGGGATGATGTTTCTTAAGATGAGATCTGCAATTCTCTCTTCCAAAAGCAATTTAAGCTGTGGGTCAATTGAACATTTCAATACTGCCATTGAAAAATCTTTCAGCCAAGCAATTAGGCAAAGGTACAACAGGTTATGGAACCACAGCGGGTAGATGGATTTGAGCCGCAGATCTGCCAATATCTAATTTGATGACCGAGCAGGCTGAAAGGGCTGAATGGCCTATTCCTTTGTAGTTCTTGGAGCAGCCTGTTTCAGACATTGGGGCCGATTTAAAAATTCCCTAAAGCGCCTGTGCTGCCTCCTCAAATGAGCAGAGTTTGAGGCAAGTCCTTCCTGCTGATTGAACAGCAGAGGTGATGGTGATCAATAAGGGTGCCTGCAAACTTAAGGAGGCCTTAGAGCCATAGAACCTTTACAGTACCAAAAGAGGCCATTCAGCCCATCAAGCCTGCATCACTCTCCGAAACATGATCCCACCCAGTCCCTCCCCTCCTGTCTATCCCTGTAACCCCACACATTTACTGTAGCTAATCCCCCTATCCCATCTTGGGACACTGAGGCCAAAACAGAAACTGCTGGAAAATCTCAGTAGATCTCGCAGCATCTGTAAGGAGAGAAAAGAGCTGATGTTTCGAGTCCAGACAACCCTTTGTCAAAGGGTTTGTCAAACGGTATGCAAAGGTTTTTGGGACACTGGGGGCAATTTAGCAGGGCCAATCCACCTACCCTGCATGATGGGGCATGGAAGGAAACTGGAGCACCCAGAGGAAACCCATGCAGACACGGAGAGAAGGTGTACACTCCACACAGACAAACACCCAGGGAAGGGAAATTGACACGAATTTCTCTCCTCCTGCAGGAGAAAAACCTAATTTCAAAAATACAACGTACAAGGAACATGACCAAAACACACTGCAGGCCTATTAATTGTCCTGGTCATTATATTTAAAAAGATGGTGATTCTCTGACAGCTGACTCGTTGCTGAAATTTTCAGATCTAATGTCTTTCGCTGACCTGCAGTCCACCGATTGACTAATATTAATGAGATTAATGACAATTACTAATAACCTGTTGTACAGATAGTTATTAATAGGTCCCTGGAGCAAGTGTTGTGCACTGAGTAATATCGCAACACAAAATACAAATGTGCATTACATCACCTGAGCCAATCAATCAGCTCGCGAAGAAGGCACAATTTATGGTTATTGAGCAATCCTGCCTGTCAGCCGCATAATGAATTAACTCCTTCAGTCCTGTCATAGAATGACAACGCAAACCTGAAGAACTCAGCCACTAGGCCGGTAACCTGTTTCGAGCAGAGTTCGCCTGCTCTAGAAGCCGCCAGCCTCACCATTCTGCTAAGTGAAGACCGTATTGGAAATCTGGACACGTGCGACTCTCCATTTTCCAATATTCATTTTATGTGGTCGGAAAATCAGTGTGCAAGCTTTTCACCGGTGCTGCAAAACTGGATAATTTATTCGCCCTATGTCTCTTAATCTAACATTGTCGTTCATTGAAGATAGACAAGGTGAAACTGCTTTCTGTAATTCTGTAAACTAAGAGCAGAAAGAAGCTTGAGTGTCTGTGTGTGTGTCCATGTGTGTGCCTGAGTGTGTGTCTATGTGGGTGTGTGTGTGTATGTGTCTGTATCTCTGTGTGTCTGTGTGTGTCCACGTGGGTATGTGTGTGTATGTGTGGGTGTCTGTGTTTGTGTGTGTATATGTGTGTGGGTGTGTGTGTGTGCACGTATGTGTGTGTGTCTATCTGTGTCTGTATGTGTGTCTATGTGTGTGTGTGTCTATCTGTGTCTGTATGTGTGTCTATGTGTGTGTCTGTGTCTATGTGTGTGTGTATGTGTCTCTGTGTGTGCATAAGAATAAACCAACTATCACATGGTCTGATTGCATTAGGAATTCACTCCTGGCTCTGAAAACATCTGATTGATCCACTAATAGTTAATCTCCACTGATCAATTTATGGATACTTTATTGATCAGTGAGTGGCTTAATTTCCTTTTGGATATGAGCGGAGGCATAGTACCAAGCTATTTGTGTTGGTTTACAGATACAGGCAGATGAAAAGCATGCACAGATTATAGGGATAATTCATATGGAACTGGGCTCAATTGCCTTTACATTTTACATTTGCAATTGTTCTGGGTCACTGAAAGGTTACATACAGACATAACTACAGCACCATATCAGTGTTTGCACTGATGGCCTTGCCATGGGCTCCACGATAGCCTCTTGCTGTTTTTCTTTGTCTTGTAGGAATATGTATTGCTTGAGATGGGAACTTCAAAAGCCACAGAAAAACACAGGAGGTGCTCGGTGAAAAGAGTCCATGATTCATTGTCTCCTATCCTGGTTATAATGATAGTGAAGTTATTGCCTAATCATTGCAATCAATCTCAACCAATTAGCCAACACCAAACCCACACATGAGGTGACGGAAACCCCTGTGGTGGAAAACTTTGGGAACCAAAGGCCTGAAGTCATCTAGCATTCCCAATATGTCCCTTATCTTGTCTTAGATTACTCACAGCCTAAAACATTATTTTCTGAAAGAAATCCATCTACTTTTTACTTTAATCAGCTTGGACAGTTCTGTAGCCAGGAGCTACTTAAAGTGAACATTAATCTGATAATATTTCACTAGCTTTTCACTCTGCTAACACAGTTGGACCTTACATATAGCTTGCTGCAATGAAACACAACTTCACGAGAGCAATGGTGTGCACTTAGTAAAAAGCTGTTGCTGTTCTGATATCAGAATGGATATAAAAAGTACAAATGAGATATTAAATAGTGTGTTTCCATTTTCCTCTGCTGATGTCTGTTGAGCTCTTGTTTTCATTTATTGCTTCAAAAACAATGGCTGAATATTCCTGTGGGCATTAGGGACCAATATTGGGACCACATGCAATCCCCAGCTTGTATGTGTCGTCAAGGTGCCCAACAGGGCAATGCAACATGATTCCTCGCCTCCAGGTTGACCATCCAATTATGGAAAGTGAGCGGATTCCTAAAGTGAGAGGCCCAATAAAGGGGCCCCCTGCAGAAGAAGGCTAGCATACCCACTCAGAGAGGTGAATGGTACTGAGGCAAAAAGACAAGTGTGAGCGTGCCTTAAAGTGGAGGCGCTCTTGGAAGCCTGCTGAAAATGTAAAATTTAAAATGAAGAGGCCCACAGTTGTTAGGGCCATGAGTGTGGAGGGAGGATCCCTCCACAGGAATGGTTTTGGTCATAACAGTTGTCTTTTCATACTTGTCGCTCACTCGTTGGACCAGTGGGGGAAGCCACTGATGGCCTCCTGAGCCTGCCATGGGGAGGCCTCCAGGTTGCTGCAGACCTCCACTCTCAGTTGGGAGGGGGAGAAGGGAAAATGCCGTTGGCATTAAAAATGGCCTGTAAGGGGCCTTGATGTGTCTAATTGCTCAGTCATCTCTGTAAACGGGGTTACCAAGTTCCACTTTCCCAGAGGCAGGCAACATCGCGGTGCCAGTCCATTAGGGTTTTATACTTAATTCCTGGCCCCATCTCTATGGGACCAGGAAAATTCAACCCGATGTATTTAGCCTCAATGATATGGTCTGTTTTCCACCAATCTGGACAGATACACATCACACAGCTGGTAGAACATTAGTATTCCAGTGCACATCTCACCATGGATCACCTATTCCCCCAGATATTTCATGCACAATGTGGTTCATAGAAAGCACAAGCTATCCTCTGGAAGTAAGTTTTTGTGGAAAGCGTGAATCTAAAAATATCGGAAAGTTGTCAAAATTGTAGGAAGTAGTGGTATTGACGTTGGGTTAAACAGGTTTCTGTGTGACCACTTGAATGTGTAGCAGAGAGCATTCAGCACTCTCAGAACAGTTGCTCAGCATATGTTATCGCAGTTACGAAAGGAGAAGAGGAATCTCAGGAAGAGAAAAGTGCATCAATACTCTTCATCCAATATGAAAGACAGTGGGGTGAGACTAGTCTTCATCAGTAGCACAACATGGGGTCTAGTAAATGGGAAGTGCATATTGCACCATGTCTGATATTCTTTTGCATTAAAGCCAAAGGAATGTTCATAGAATCAAACAAAGAACAAAGAACAATACAGCACAGGAACAGGCCCTTCGGCCCTCCAAGCCCGCGCCGCTCCCCGGTCCAGGATTGAATCCTGAATCCAGGATCCCCGCCCAATTTTCCAGCCTATCTACATCCTAATATCCTATCCACCGAGCTGTCCCTCACAGCTACGATGCTTTGTTCATCACAACCTATTAACTCACCCCCACCCCCCCATTCCAGACCATGTGATCTCCAGGGAGAGGCGAAAACCCAGAGTGAAAACCCCAGGGCCAATATGGGGGAAAAAAAATCTGGGAAATTCCTCTCCGACCCCCTGAGGCGATCGAAACGAGTCCAGGAGATCACACTGGCCCTGATCAGAAAATGCTTCCCAACCCTATTCATTTCCACTTCTGCTTTACGAACACCATCTGAATTCCCTGCCCCCGAGACAGGTTCCCAACTATCCGCAGTCTCGCTCTGTACTGGCACCAGCAAGATGATCATAGAATGAAGCCTTGAAACGAGAAACAAAGAACAATTAGCCCGCGCCGCTCCCTGGTCCAAACTTGACCACTCTTTTGTATCCCTCCATTCCCATTCCGTTCATATAGCTGTCTAGATAAGTCTTAAACGTTCCCAGTGTGTCCGCCTCCACCACCTTGCCCGGCAACACATTCCAGGCCCCCACGACCCTCTGTGTAAAATATGTCCTTCTGATATCTGTGTTAAACCTCCCCCCCTTCACCTTGAACCTATGACCCCTCGTGAACGTCACCACCAACCCAGGGAAAAGCTTCCCACCGTTCACCCTATCTATGCCTTTCATAATTTTATACACCTCTATTAAGTCTCCCCTCATCCTCCGTCTTTCCAAGGAGAACAACCCCAGTTTCCCCAATCTCTCCTCATAACCAAGCCCCTCCATACCAGGCAACATCCTGGTAAACCTCCTCTGTACTCTCTCCAAAGCCTCCACGTCCTTCTGATAGTGTGGCGACCAAAACTGGACGCAGTATTCCAAATGCGGCCGAACCAACGTTCTATACATCTGCAACATCAGACCCCAACTTTTATACTCTATGCCCCGTCCTATAAAGGCAAGCATGCCATATGCCTTCTTCACCACCTTCTCCACCTGTGATGTCACCTTCAAAGATCTGTGGACTTGCACACCCAGGTCCCTCTGCGTCTCTACACCCTTTATGGTTCTTCCATTTATCGTGTAGCTCCTCCCTACATTATTCCCACCAAAATGCATCACTTCGCATTTATCAGGATTGAACTCCATCTGCCATTTCTTTGCCCAAATTTCCAGCCTATCTATATCCTTCTGTAGCCTCTGACAATGTTCCTCACTATCTGCAAGTCCTGGAAAGGGAAGAGAGGGGTTAGCCCATAGAATCTATTCGGTCCAGAAGGAGGTCATTCAGCCCATTGAGCCTGCACCAATAACAATCCCACCTGTAACCCTGCTAATTTACCCTGCTAATCCCCCTGACACTAAGGGGCAATTTAGCATGGCCAATCCACCTAACCTGCACATCTTTGGAGTGTGGGAGGAAACCGGACCACCAGAGGAAACCCACACAGACACGGGGAGAATGTGCAAACTCCACACAGACAATGACCCAAGATCGGAATTGAACCCGGGTCTCTGACGCTGTGAGGTAGTAGTGCTAACCACTGTGCCACCATGCCACCCTCAATGCTTCTTGCTGCTGTACAATTACAGTTTGGGCTTTATCTCTAATACCGTTTCATCAATGTTCATAGGCAGACTGCATTTCTTATGAACTAAGCTGTTCCTTTCGGTCCTACCATGAACGGAGTTGTTGACTTCTGATCATATGTTGGTGAATTTGTCAAGTGATTTTGCATCATCTCAGAAGGTAGAAACCGGCATGTGTCCAAAGTAAATTAGTATATGGAAACAACAACATCCAACAATGGCTGACCTTGGGCAATATTTCTAGGCTGGATCTGCCGTAGACCATGAAGCTGCTGAGCCGCTTGACCTCCTTAAAATAAAAAAAAATAGGTTCTGAAATCTTTGTGGCTTGCTTCAGAAAATTCTTTAAACATGGTGGAGGTAAATGTATTTACATGACACTTTCTATACAGACGATGTTAATTCTCTGGGTGCAGACGGTGCTGGCAGCCACCACTTGCATTACTCATGCTGGTTTCTATGTTGATATCATTGCCAAAATCCACGTAGGCTGGGCAGGTAGCGAGTGGCAGCGGGCCTGTACCCAGGGAATTGACATTGTCTACATAGCACTGCCAAAAGTGACACCACTTAAGTAAATTTCTCCCCAATGCTTCACTAGGTCATACAAAGAGTTTCTGAGTCTTGTATGGTTAAACATTGTGTTTATTGATAACACATAACTATAACATATATACTGAGTGTAGCCCAAGCTATGAGCTATGAGCTACCTCATCTGCTACACAGATCTCTATCCAGTCCATAACTGACCCTCACCTTAGATCATGTTTCCCAGTCCCACATTAACCCTTGCTATGTCAGACGCCCTTATATTACAATGGCCTTTGATGCTGATTTTACCTCAGAATCATTTATTCTCTAATAGAGTTTCCATTCCACAAGCCTTGTAAAAGGTGGATGGAACAGAAGACCATGGACTACCAGAGAACCTATCAGGAACAGGAACAAGAATAGGTCAAATTGTCTCTGGAGCCTATTCAGGCATTCAATTAGATCATGCCGGATTCATATCCATAACTCCATCTATCCGGGTTGATTTTGATGTGTGTTATAAAAGAGTTGGGCTTTTTTTCCTATTCATTTATGGGATGTGGGCATCGCTGGCTGGGCCAACATTTATTGCCCATCCCTAATTGCCCTTGAACTCATGAGGCCAGTTAAGCTCTTTGAAGTATCCTCTTTCAGAACGTGTATTTCATAAACACGTATCACATCAAAAGATGCATATGTCACTCATGAACAAAGGAGATTGAATGACCATCGAGTCCATCCCCACATCGTCTGGAAATGCATGGAAGCTCTTGAAAAACTATTCAATTTTCCTGGGTTTCTGCCATTGTTTAGGTGAAGTTGTACCAGATGAGTAGAAGATCTGCCAGCAGAAATTCATGCCCAGGTCTCTCAGTGCTCATATAGAACATAGAAACCCTACAGTGCAGAAGGAGGCCATTCGGCCCATCGAGTCTGCACCGACCACAATCCCACCCAGGCCCTACCCCCACATATTTTACCCGCTAATCCTTCTAACCTACGCATCCCAGGACTCTAAGGGACAATTTTTAACCTGGCCAATCAACCTCACCTGCACATCTTTGGACTGTGGGAGGAAACTGGAGCACCCGGAGGAAACCCACGCAGACACGAGGAGAATGTGCAAACTCCACACAGACAGTCACCCAAGCCGGGAATCGAACCCAGGTCCCTGGAGCTGTGAAGCAGCAGTGCTCACTACTGTGCTACCATGCCGCCCTTTGGCAATGAAGGAGGAACTATCATTTGCTAAATGTTAGAAATCCACACACTTCCACCAGTGTACATACATAAAAGTAACTCACTCTTAAAATGTTTTTTAAACAGGAGATATTCATATTAGTTAACATTTCAGTTACAAGTTTGTTTGCTTTTGTGGCTGGTACAGTATATAAAGATCACTTCTTCAATGATATTAGATTAATTCAAAATCAAAGCTTACGAAGGAAAATTGACGATCTGTTGACATCCATTACATTTTTGCAAGGAAACACTTGGGCACAATTATAAGTTGTACAGCGCTAACATTCTACATTGTACATTTGACTGGACTTGACTATTCCAATACACACTTAGGGCCCGATTTTACCATTTTCATTCTAAGTGCCGAATCTGGGCGTAGTACAGAGCCGACTTAGAAATCTGCTTTCAGGCGCCCCCATACGCCCTCAGCCATCTCCAGTCCCATTCGCGCTGTGGGCGGGGCTTAGCACAGCCGGAACGATCGGAGCTCTGAACTGCGCATGCGCAGTTAGAAAAAAATTGGAAAAAGCGCTCCCGTGTCAAATCGCTCCCAAGCTGCAGAAAGCGGAGAAAGCGGCCCGGGAGCGAAAAGCGGGAGCGGGTGTATCTCGGGGGGCGGGGGTGGGGGGGGAGCAGGGGAGGAGGGAGTTGGGTAAGATGTATCTCGGGGGGGGTGGGCAGGGGACAGATGGATCTCTGGTGAGGGGGGCAGATGGATCTCTGGGGGGGTTCAGGGGGGTCCGCTGCCACTCTGTGGGCGGTCGGTGGGGGGGAGGGGGCAGGGGTGGCGATCGGTCTGGGTAGTGGGGGCTGGATAAGGGGGGCAGTGATGTGTGTGGGTAGTGGGGGGTGGATAAGGGGGGCAGTGATGTGTGTGGGTAGTGGGGGGTGGATAAGGGGGGCAGTGATGTGTGTGGGTAGTGGGGGGTGGATAAGGGGACACACACACAGCACTGCCCCCCTTATCCACCCCCCACTACCCAGACCGATCACCACCCCTGGCCCCCTTCCCCCCCACCGATCACCCGCAGAGTGGCAGTGGACCCCCCTGCCCCCCCACTAGAGATGCATCTGCCCCCCCACCAGAGATCCATCTGCCCACCCTCACCAGAGATCCATCTGCCCCCCCACCAGAGATCCATCTGTCCCCCCCCCCTGTGTCAGATCGCTCCTGAGCCGCAGAAAGCGGAGAAAGCGGCCCAGGAGCAAAAGGCGGGAGCGAGGGTGTATCTCAGTAGGGGGGGGGGGAGGAGGGAGGCGGGTAAGATGTATCTTGGGGGGGACAGAAGGATCTCTGGTGGGGGGGCAGATGGATCTCTGGTAGGGGATTCAGGGGGTTCCGCTGCCACTCTGTGGGCGATCGGTGGGGGGGAGGGGGGCAAGAGTGGCGATCGGTCTGGGTAGTGGGGGGGTGGATAAGGGGGGCAGTGATGTGTGTGGGTAGTGGGGGTGTGGATTAGGAGGCAGTGATGTGTGTGGGTAGTGGGGGGATGGATGAAGGGGCAGTGATGTGTGTGGGTAGTGGGGGGGTGGATAAGGGGGACACACACACAGCATGTGTGTGTGTCGGTGGGTAGTGGGGGGGAGGAGGGAGGCGGGTAAGATGTATCTCGGGGGGGACAGATGGACACACACACATCACTGCCCCCTTATCCACACCCCCACTACCCACACACATCACTGCCCCCCTTATCCACCCCCCCACTACCCAGACCGATCGCCACTCCTGCCCCCCTCCCCCCCACCGATCGCCCACAGAGTGGCAGCGGAACCCTCTGAACACCCTACCAGAGATCCATCTGCCCCCCCACACACATCACTGCCCCCTTATCCACACCCCCACTACCCACACACATCACTGCCCCCCTTATCCACCCCCCCACTACCCAGACCGATCGCCACCCCGGCCCACGATCACTCACAGAGTGGCAGCGGACCCCCCTGCCCCCTCACTATAGATCCATCTGCCCCCCCACCAGAGATCTATCTGCCCCCCCACCAGAGATCCATCTGCCCCCCCCTCGAAATACATCTTACCCGCCTCCCTCCTCCCCTCCCCCCAAGACAACGATCTGGCCTCACTCCCCCCCCCCCCGACAATGAACTTGCCTCACTCCCCCCCCGCCCCCCCCCCCCCCAGAGAATGGTCTGGCCTCACTCTCCCTCCCCTCCAGAAGAACATCTGACCCGCCTCCTCCCCCCCCCCACCACTAGACAACGATCGGCTATCCCCCCCCCCCACCACCAGGCAACAATCAGCTATCACCACCCCCCCCCCCACCACCAGACACCGATTGGCCCTTCCCCCCACCACCAGGCAACAATCAGCCCTCCTTCCACCACCACCATCAGACAATGATCAGCCCTCCCACCCCCCGCGCCAGAGATACATCTGACCCGCTTCCTCCTCCTCCCCCCCAACAGAAAACGATCTGACCTTACTCCCCTCCTCCCCCCTCCAACCAGAGAATGATCTGACCCACCTCCCTCCTCCCCCCCACCACTGATCTGAGTCAGAGAGCCGTTGGAAACACTGAACGTGCTCTTCAGAGGCTGGAGCACCCGACTCAGACTTTTATTCAGCAGGTCCCTAAAAGCGCGGTTCCGGATGGGTAAACACGGTGATAAAGGGGGAAATGCTGATAGAGTTGGGCGGGCAGTTCATTAATTCAATTTAAATGCATGCAAATGCATTTAAGTCATCGTTGCGCCCGATTTGGACACGGAACGGATCCCCGCCATTCGCGGGTCTCGGTAAAGTGGCGAACTGCGCGGACGCGGGTGCAGATCGCGATAAAGGCCTCACACCCGACTTTACCACGATTTCGCGCCTGAAAACAGGCACAAATTGTTGGTAAAGTCGGGCCCTTAGTCAACCTCCCTAGTTCTACATTCCAGAAATGTTAGGTCATGAAAGCTTGCTCCCCGTGTCTTATTGCATATTAAGTCTTGCTCACACATCTCCTCTGTACTCGCTAACCTACATTGTCTCCCCAATCCCTTAATTTTAAAATTTTCATCTTTTTTTCAAATCTCTCCATGGCATCACCCCTCCCTATCTCACAAACCTCCTCCAGCCCCACAGCCCCCAGAAATCTTTGCTCCAAGTAAACTCTCATCTTTCGAACGTTTCTGATTTCAATCACTCCACCATTTCTGGCCATGCTTTCATTCGCCAAGGCTTTAGACTCAGGAATATCCTTCCTAAACCTTTCTATCTTTCCATCTGTCTTTCCTGCTTTAAGAGGCTGCTTGAAACCTACTTCTTTAACCAAGGCTTTGGTCATCTAAGCTCTTCTCTCCTTATGTAGCTTAGTGTAAAATTTTGTTTGTATACACTTCTTCAAAAGGCTTTGGAATGTTTTACCATGCTAAAGGCACGGTGCAGATGTGTGTTGTGACTATAACATAATCCAGAACCCTTATTTGTGTCACACTAACTCAATCATGTGTTTGTATCTGTAGTTTAAGAACTCATAAGAACTTGTTGTCTGACAGATGCTGATGCAGAGGCTGGAGCAAAGAGACCTCGTACTACTATTACGGCCAAGCAATTGGAAACATTGAAGAATGCATACAAAACCTCCCCCAAACCAGCTCGCCATGTGAGGGAACAGCTGTCCTCGGAGACGGGGCTGGACATGAGGGTTGTGCAGGTAAAAAATACCTTGTGGGAAGTAATTTTGCTTGTTTTAATTTTATTTACAATTTCACTTTAGAAAATATTACTTGCCATAATTCACCCAGTGCCTAGTTCTCAGTAGAAGCAGCATAAATTGCAGCTTAAATGCAATTTCAGTGAGCCATGATGTCACAATGGTGAGAGTGTAGACTTCAAAATGGCAGTAAGTGCTAACATCACAAAAGCAGTGAGTGCTGACATCACAATGGCAGTTAGTGCTGACATCACAATGGCAGTAAGTGCTAACATCACAAAAGCAGTGAGTGCTGACATCACAAAGGCAGTGAGTGCTGACATCATACTGATAGTGAGTGCTGACATCACAATGCCAGTGAGTGCTGACATCACAATGGCAGAGAGTGCTGACATCACAATGGCAGAGAGTGCTGACACCATACTGATAGTGAGTGCTGACATCACAATGCCAGTGAGTGCTGACATCACAATGGCAGAGAGTGCTGACATCACAATGGCAGAGAGTGCTGACATCATACTGATAGTGCTGACATCACAATGCCAGTGAGTGCTGACATCACAATGGCAGAGAGTGCTGACATCATACTGATAGTGAGTGCTGACATCACAATGCCAGTGAGTGCTGACATCATACTGGCAATGAGTGGTGATGTCACAATAGCAAGTATTGAACAGAGCAATGTGTTGAATCAGTTAACTCTTTCAGTCCTAACATGAATTATTGTTGTTTTCAGGAGGGGAGGAATAAAGATGCAGGCACTGGAAAATTAATCCATTTTGTTTCACATATGCTTTTACTTTTTATGACATGCCAGAGTGGCACTTGTGAAAAATAATCCTCATTTGCTAATAACTATCTACTAAAACATTTCTTTGAGTATCATAACTATCCAAATAAATTAAGCAGTGATTTTGAACACTTCAGTTTAATAACCTCACAGTTGTGTGTGTTTGGATGTAATGTGGTTGAATTCTTACAATTTAGGCAATCCATACTCTAAAATTATTCAGGCTATAACTGAATCTAAACTAGAACAATGATGGCCCAGATCAGGCACACTCTTTGGGTATTACCATAAAAGTTCTGTGTTCTATGATACATGATTCACGTTATGAGTTTTATTCAATGTCACCTGCCATTGTACCCCTACATGAATATTGTTGGATGCTATTGATTCCTTCTCCATAGAACACCTACCAGTGATGCATTTTGCTATAATTTATCATTTAAAATTGAGTTTTGTGTATTTAGGATTCAGATGAACTAGTGACATTGTGGTGAACAGGAGGAATTGGATTGTAGCAACCCGAATGGTTCTGTTGCGAATGTTGCTGTCCAGTGCTGAAATCATGCATATAAAATGAAAAAATCCCAGGCTTGATCTGTGCTGAGTTATCTGATTTGAGCTGCTGTGGTTGTAACAGTGCCACATCTGGACTTTGCACTCTTGGACTACAGAGGGACAAATTCAACCACAGCTTTCACAACAAACCGATCACCAGTGCCTCCAATGCAGTGTGGATATTGAGTGAGGACATAGATTGTAATCGGTCCATTGTAAAACTGAATGCCAAAACTCATTGTTTAGTCTCCTGCATAAAAGGCAGTCACTTTGATGAGGTGCTGGTGGATGTCAATAGGGCCTAATCCTAGGATAAATTAGGAGAATAAATGAGAAAACTGAGGAAAGAATTAGCAAAAAACCGATATGGCATTTAGATGTTGTGAGGAACTGTGGGGAACAGAGATGCTTTCCCTTATAAGTCCAACATGCTGCACCTGACATTGGTAAGACATTGACTCCTTGTGGTAAGTTCTCCATCTTAACCAGTCTATGAGGAAGTTAGTCAAAGCTTCTGCAATGGAAAGGGGAAGTAAATTGGCGGCTGAACTAGCCCAGTCTCAGTCAGGAAATGACTGAGACCATGAGGCCTGGAAGATCATAGAATCCTACAGTGCATAGGGAGGCCATTCATCCCATCGAGTCTGCACTGACCACAATCCCACCCAGGCCCTATCCCCATAACCCCATTATTTTACCCTAGCTAGCCCCCCAACACTAAGGGGCAATTTAGCATGGCCAATCCACCTAACCTGCACATCTTTGGACTGTGGGAGGAAACCGGAGCACCCAGAGGAAACCCGCGGAGACACGGGGAGGATGTGCAAACTCCACACAGACAGTGACCCAAGCCGGGAATCGAACCCAGTCCCTGGCACTGTGAGGCAGCAGTGCTAACCACTGTGCCACCGTGCCACCCCTAAGGAGCCCTCAATAGGCCTCCATGCTGCCAAATCCAAATAACAATCACTGCCTCTTCCCCTACAGCCCCTCACTCCTGTCATTTTCTTCTTTTAATATGGAGGCCAGCACAGCATTTAAAATGCTACAGCTCAGTGACTGATCCTATCACTGGCTTCTTCTCCTGAATTGAAGAGCCTAATGGCCTGGCTGGGAACCAGTAAAGCATCTTTCATTGGAACAGTTACTAAAATTGAAAATTGAACGTCAAATAGCTGATTTTGAATTCCATTTTTTTTCTGTCCCTTGATCATCTTCTTCATGTCCTGCTACACCTTCCTCTGCCACTGGTCTGTGCAAGACCTGGCTCAAGAGTTGAAGACCTTCAGATCTTCAAGACTGACGTGGCTCTGGTAGTAGAGGACACTCTAAGAGATGTATCATCATTTGGGAATGGCCCAATTAATTGTCCAGTGCCTGAGGTGATTGAGCCACAGCCAATTAGGACATGCTTCACTTGTTCCTGGTGGAAGAGATTCCTCTGGATCAGTAGACAACTCAAGTGTCTTCACCTGTAGAAGTCTTGAGCAGTCAGCAAGGTGGCATCTGTCAGGGTAACAGTCAAGGGGGTTAGACGGTATGTAAGAAATGGTCCCTTGACTTGAGTCCTTGATAGGGAGACTGGGTTTTCAGTGAATTTTAATCAACAGTGATTCACACTTCAGACTTGAGCTGAGATCCAGCTCCTGCTCCATGCCTACTGTACATGCCCTGAAAATTCATCATGGTGCTTCACGCACATAATCTACGATAATCAGTTGATTAAGGAGCCTTTTTGAATTTCCAAATAAAATGTTAAAATTTGGCATTCCGCCCCAAAAATATCAGGATGTACAAAAGTATTTGTGCAGTACACCTGATATTCAACTGACCATTAGAACCACATAGATACAATCTGCTTTCAGGTTATAAAGGGTCTTTTTCAGCATGGAGGTCAGTCACCAGTGGGGTGCCCCAGGGATCTGTTCTGGGACCCTTGCTCTTTGTGATTTTTATAAATGACCTGGATGAGGAAGTTGAAGGATGGGTTGGCAAGTTTGCTGATGACACAAAGGATGGAGGTGTTGTGGATAGTGTAGAGGGATGTCAGCAGTTGCAACGAGACATAGATAAGATGCAAGACTGGGCAGAGAAGTGGCAGATGGACTTCAACCCAGATAAATATGTGGTGGTTCATTTTGGCAGGTCGAATAGGATGGAAGAATATAATATTAAGGGTAAGACGCTTGGCAGTGTGGAAGAACAGAGGGATCTTGGGGTCTGGGTTCATAGGACGCTCAAAGCGGCGTCGCAGGTAGAGGCTGTGGTTAAGAAGGCGTATGGAATACTGGCCTTCATCAATAGAGGAATTGAGTTTAGAAATCGGGAGATAATGCTGCAGCTGTATAGGACCCTGGTCAGACCCCACCTGGAGTACTGTGCCCAGTTCTGGTCGCCTCATTACAGAAAGGATGTGGAAGCCATAGAACGGGTGCAGAGGAGATTTACGAGGATGTTGCCGGGATTAAGTGGTATGCTTTATGAGAATAGGTTGAGAGAGCTAGGTCTATTCTCCTTGGAGAGGCGAAGGATGAGAGGTGACCTGATAGAGGTGTATAAGATGTTGAGAGGTATTGATAGAGTGGATTCTCAGAGGCTTTTACCCAGGGCTGAAATGGTTGTCACGAGAGGCCACAGGTTTAGGGTGCTGGGGAGTAAGTATAGAGGAGATGTTAGGGGTAAGTTTTCACTCAGAGGGTGATGCGTGCGTGGAATCGGCTGCCAGTAGTGGTGGTGGAAGCGGATTTCGATTGAGTCTTTTAAGAGACTTTTGGATAGGTTCATGGAGGTTAGTAAGATAGAGGGTTATAGATGAGCCTAGAAGGTAAGGAAATTGTTCGGCGCAACTTGTGGGCCGAAGGGCCTGTTTGTGCTGTAGCTTTTCTGTGTTCTATGGTTCTATGTTCTATAAAACAAAGTACAGTTAAAGGTTGATATACGGACCGCTGTATTTTGTTTAATATAATGCTACAATATCTTAGCTAGAGTGGAACGGGTGTTAATAAATGAAATTCTTTAAACTTCCTGCAGGTTTGGTTCCAGAACAGAAGAGCCAAGGAGAAGCGGTTGAAGAAGGACGCAGGCAGGCACAGATGGGGGCAGTATTACAAGAACGTGAAAAGAAGTCGTGGAGGGGCAAAGAGTGGGAAAGAAAGCTCGGTGGAGGAAGGGGGTCTCAGCGACAGTGAGCTGAGTTTCAGAGGTGAGTAAGGCCCCATTGTATTTGAGTGGTTTTGTAGCCTTTTTTGGGATTCCACCATGCCCAAGTGGTTGATTGAGGATCGCGAGCAATCCCTTGCAGTCATGGTTAAGGACGTCAGCAAGAGCTCTGCAGACACAGCGAGAGCAACACATGCAATGAGGTCCCCACTATTGCAGAGATTGTCACTGAGAAGACTTCAGGAATTCTCAAGTCTTGTTTCATTTCCCTGGAGACACCCAGTGAAGCCCTGTAATCCCAGAAGAGTTTCAAACCCATGAAAGCTTCTCCACCACCTAAAAGACAAAAGTCGAGAATGTGATGGAATTCTCCATTCTCCTGATGGGCAAGCTGCAACAACTTAAGAAGCTCAACGGTATCCAGCACAATGCAGTCTGCATTATCAGTACCCTTTCGCCTGCGTATTCATTTCCTCCCCCATCAATGCTCCATGAGTGCATTATCTACAGCAATCCTGGCCAAGGCTTCTTCGTGAGTATCTCCCAAACCCAACACCACAAGCACCTGGAAGCACAGAACTGGTTGATTCTTGGGAAGATTATTACCCCCAAGTTCCTCTCCAGTCTCACACCATTCAGACTTGGACATCATTTCTGAATCAAAATCTTTGTTCTGGATGGTGTGAAGCTTTTTGAGTATTATTGGAGCTGCACCCATCCAGTACCCAATTTGTAATTATATCACTCTCTTACGAATTGACACCACTCCTAGCTCTGTTTCAAAATAATGCATTTTGTTTTACACTGGTTAAACAGCCCAGTGGAAAACATAATAACAACCTGTTTCACAATAGTAAAACATTCTCCTTATATAGTAACACAGTGTATAACACTGAGTCCTTAATTGCTCAGTAATAACAATCCTGTTGATACACAGTGTTATACAAAGATATAATACATCTGCTTTTATTATTATATAATATATTGGGGATTATTTGAGCCAAAGAGTGAAAACACTTGCCAAAGGGATGCAATACTAAGAAGGGTGGCACGGTGGCACAGTGGATAGCACACTGCCTCAGAGTGCCAGGGACCCGGGTTCAATTCCCAGCTTGGGTCACTGTCTGTGTGGAGTTTGCACTTTCTCCCCATGTCTTTGTGAGTTTCCTCCGGGTGCTCCGGTTCCCTCCCACAGTCCAAAGATGTGCAGGTTTGGCGGATTGGCCATGCTAAATTGGCCCTGAGTGTCAGGGTGACTATACCACGAAGGGTAAATACATGGGTTATGGGGATAGGGCCTGGGTGGGATTATGGTCAGTGCAGACTCGATGGGCTGAATGGCCTCCTTCTGCACTGCAGGGATTCTATGAGTCTATAAGACACACTTGTTTAAACATCTGGATTCAGAATTCAATCTTAGTTCTAATTGCTAATGATCACAATTTGAATTTATCTGGAGTGGCTAAAGGCTAAAACCTGCAGGTTTAGCACCCAAGTGCTGATTAGATGTAATGTTTGTGGCACAAGATGTTTGAGCTTACCAGGTTTTCTGATATGGCATGGAAGTCAAGCAATGTCCCGTACCTGCAGTGGAGAAAGGACATTACCATGCCTTCCTTTTCCTGTCTACCTGACCTCATCTCTTCCTGCCCAGTCCTTCTTTATCAGACCCAGAGTGACCTATAGCAAGGTGCTGCTGGCCAAGCACTCCATTTCTCCTGGTGACTCCTATAAGTTAACTATTAAGTTTAAAGTTTATTTATAGTGTCACAAGTAGGTTTACATTAACACTGCAGTGAAGTTACTGTGAAAATCTCGCAGTCGCCACACTTCGGTACCAGTTCAGGTAGACTGAGGGAAAATTTAGCATGGCCAATGCACAAACCAGCACGTCTTTCAGACTATGGGAGAAAACAGGAGCACCCAGAGGAAACCCACACAGACACAGGGAGAATGTGCAGACTCCACACAGAAATTGACCCAAGCCAGGTATTGAACCTGGATGCTGTGAGGCAGCAGTGCTAACCACTGTGCCTCCATGCCGCCCCTAGAATAGCATAGCACTCATTCTTCCAGGTGGCTTATATTTAGAAGCTTCCTGCATTTAGTAATGCATGAGGCGGACAAAGCACATGTGACTCCTTTCCCAGGACAGCACCTCGCACTAGGTGCCTGTTTCCACACTTGTCTTTTCCAGGAACAGTTCACTAACCTGTTACCAGAGGTTAAGGTTTGGGCACCACTCGACATCAAGCATTACTGGCCAGGAGTGGCTCTTAGCACTTGCTGTCGGCATATTGAAATGATTATGAATGCACCTTCCATGGCCATCAAGTCCTAGAGTGAGATGCTGGCTCAGAGGCAGGGCCACTACCCACTGCGCCACAACATTCTCAGGTGAAATCTTCAGAGAACTTCAGCTGGGCACTGTTTGGAGAGATGTTAGGGCAAGTGCTAGCAGTGAAAATATTGTGCAGCCTCTTCAGTAAGAATCAGTCGGCACTTGAGGTGACAATCAACCATTTAATGAGTCCTTGGGTGACTGTTCCCAATGCAGGCTTTGACTCCTTTCCCAGGATGGCATCCTGCATTAAGTACCGGCTAAACTGACATTGCATCTTAAGCCCCATCTTAGAAGCTCTCTTGTGCCTAATGTATTTGGTGAAAGTTGCCCTTGTTATATGGGTCTAGGGCATAACCCTTAAATTAGAATTGAGTGATATCCCTCTTGTTTAAATTAGCTAATCTATTGTGCATATTCCTGATTATTTTATGTAATGCACGTTGTGTGTTAAAGGATTATCATTTAACATTCAGCGTATACAAGAATTAAAAGGAGATACAATTACAATGATAGCCTTCAGCAGTTAATCTGCCTTTCACCACATGCTATGAAATTGTCTTCTAAAGGCAGAGTTCATTTTTTCAAGTGCAATATTAGCCAAAAGCACTAATTATTTTGTTTGTCCTGTATTCCAGATGATCAGATCCTCTCTGAATTGGGTCACACTAATGGAATTTACAGTGGTGTGGGTGAGATGACGGGCAGACAGTTGCTGAATGGCAGTTTCAGTGTCGATGGCATCGGGCAACAATACCATGACCTGAGAGCTAGCAGCCCCTACGGAATCCCTCAGTCCCCATCGTCTATAGCCTCTGCCCCTTCACACACCCCCTTACTGAACAGCCTTGGCTATATTGACAATAATTTGGGGATTATAGCACAAGGAGGACAAGGAATGAGCCATGCCCTGAGAATGATGACAGGCGGTCCTACTTCTGATATCTCCACAGGCAGCAGTGCTGGTTACCCAGACTTTCCAACAAGTCCTGCCTCGTGGCTCGATGACATGGATCATCCTCAGTTTTAACACACCATACCACTAGTGTGTGATCCAATTGGAGACGTCTAGAAGAGGACTAGTAGCCACAGCAGCTGCAGGACTTTTGAAGACAAGCAATGTATGTGTTTACAGCTTTGGCTTCCTCGCTCTGTGGAAGTGAATCCAGCTCAAATACAGCACAGAGATCTAAGGACCGAACCACCGGTCTGGAACAAGCACCTACCTAAGTGGACCTTCTAATGCTTGCAAGTGAAGGCCAAAGTATGCAAGTTGGTGGCGTTTTATTGACTGAGATGTCAAACCAGATGGAAACAAGTAGGTGGGTCGTGGAGGAGGCAACCATGTCACATGCTGATCATAAAAGAGACACCAGACCTTGAGATGGCCTTACTGTAGGCTGGATATCACTATCATTGAAATTTTAATCTACAAGTAAAATGACAAGTGGTAGAGTTGGTTGAGACAGTCTGTGTAAAATAAGTTGTAGAAACAAAAGTTCTGTCGCACAACTCGGATTTACTTCCAAAAGATATTTATTTTACTGAGAATATGGGATGTAACCCAGGAGCATAACTTTATTCTTAGATCTAGATGGGATGTCCAGTGTCTGGAGTTGCTAGTTACAGATACAAACATTGTGTGTGCTGGAAAAGAGAGGAGAACATTTTAATCTTGCCGCTCTGTATGCACTGTTAGGTTTGCATCTCCATACCATGTCTTTCACTTGTCATAGGAACAGGGGTGGGTCATTCAACCCTTCGAGCCATCTATCTGCCCTGGGTTCTATAATTCTTAATAACCTTGCCTAACAAGGGCATTAAGGGAATTGGATTCTGCTCCAAGCTGATAATGTGTGGCCAATGAAGCACATTGTGTGTAAATCACAGCTGTTACATAGGGGCACCACGACTATGCACAGAGAACCCCACGTGATCTGGAATTTTCCCATCAATCTTTTGAGATTTGGGGATCCTTCATTGTTTGGCAAGCAAATTTAAATGGATGTGCACAAAAATGTTTTGTCTGCAAATCCTCATTTATACATTTCCTCATGCAGAAGAAACCTTAAAGAACACACGGCTGTTGCAGGCTGGTAGAGAGTCAGAAGCCCTCAACTGCTCAAAGATTCCCTTTTGCCTCCAACCTCCCGAAAGTCCCTTACTTAAATCTGCACAGCTAAGCTGCACAATGTCGGTCTTATAAATGCCCTTCATCTTTGATAGGCTGGGTTTAAATCTAGCTGGAAGGACAGTCTCTCTATGGCTTTCCACTCATTTTTGCTCTCTGGTGTATGGTTTTTTTTCCTCTCTGGTATAAAGAAAGCTTTGTAAAACACTGTACTTTACTGTACTCAATTTATATTCTCCAATTGTAGATGGTGCTGTTGGAAAAGTTTTGCCCCTTACGTTTGTGCCATTTTAGGCCACCGAGATGGACAACCAGTTGAATGCCACCTGCATTCCATACATAATGGAGATCTTCCTTGTTGGTCAACCCAGATGTGGTACAGTCTTAAAACTTGACAGTGTTTTTTTCATATAATTTCACTGATAGAAGAAAATGGTCTGACATTAAGACAATTGGGCAATGCTCTCTGGCGCTGATGCAAGTTGTAGCGATTGCTTTTGTAACCACACAGCTATCGGCGGTAGGGGGAAAAAAGGTGAAAGTTCAGTTACTTGTACATTATAGTCAATTCCTGATTAATACAAACCAGTTTGCTAGATTAGGAATTTTATTAGTTCCCATTTTTTTATGAAAAGCCAGTTTGCACATCTTAGATCCTCGTGCCATTTAATCATTAATCCAACAGTCCATTTGAAGCAAAAAAAAACAAAGCAGTTTAAATAAAATACTTTGCAACATGACTTCAAAGCTGTGCTAGCCCTGTAGAGAAATTAGCACTTTGTTTAGCATAACAGATGCATATCTGATGAACATTTAACACGGAAAATGGGAAGCAGTTTTGATATGCGCAGGAATACACACTACATCATAAGCAAATGATAAGATGTATGATTCCTTGGAATTTTACACAGACAAGGTGAATAGTTCAGCTCTTTGGAAATCTACATGGTGAAAGTCAATGGAAAGTGGTTTGGTCTTTTGAAATTTTATAGAGTGGGAGTGAATGGGAACTGGTGCAGTACATTGGAAATCTATACAATGGGAGTGAACAGTTTTTAAAGTGGCTGGCTGCTCTTAGTGTTCTTCCAACTATGAAGCAAGAGTCTTGTCGACCATGTCATCTCCTCGCCTACTTTAACGCCTGGATACAAATGGAAAGTTTGATTGATTGCAATTCTAGCCAATTGGAGTGAATGAGGGGGGGTCTATTGAAATCCTATGCAATGGTAATGAATGGGAAGAGTCTCTGGCCCATTGCACTGTTACACAATGTGAGTGAAAGGAAAGCCCATTGAAATTCCATGCATGGTTTGCATTTTTGCTTGCACAAGGCGTGTAGAGCTGACTGCAGGAAGTCACCTCAGACTGGTTTGAGCATATAGCATAGTGCTGGCCCTGGAGCACCTTCACCATTCTATGGTAACAATGATCTGTGGACAGAGGGTGAAACATGAAGCAAATTTGCCATATCTGTGAGCAAAGTATACGTGGTTTTACCTGACTGGTAAAATGCTGACCTATAAGTCGCCAGCTTATTTATTGCCAACCAAATTAATTGCCTAATTTTCAGGGTATGTTTCAATTGACCAGACAAACTAAATGGAGTCACCGTCAAAACATAAACCTTTATGATTGCCTTCTCAAGCCCACATTTTGGGTTATGAATCCCAAAATAACTCTAACAGTAATATGAAGGGAAGTACATTGAGTCCAGCATTATCAACAGTCAAAGTAGTGAACAATAATAAGACCATAATCAAAGTCACTCAAGGGCAACTTCGGAAGCTAAGTTTCCCAATTCCTGGCATGGTGGCACAGTGGTCAGCACTGCTGCCTCACAGCGCCAGGTATCCAGGTTCAATTCTGACCTTGGGTGACTGTGTGGAGTTTGCACATTCTCCCCATGTCTGCGTGGGTTTCCTCCGGGTGCTCCAGTTTCCTCCTACACTCCAAAGATGTGCGGGTTAGGTTGATTGGCCATGGTAAATTTCCCCTTTTTGTCAGGGGGATTAGTAGGGTAAATATGTGGGATGACGAGGATAGGGCATTGGTGGGGTTGTTGTCGGTGCAGACTTGGTGAGCAGAGTGGCCTCCTTCTGCACTGTAGGGATTCTATGAATTTCATATTAACAGCGAATTTGCAATTTTGTTTGGCCGATGATCACTAGACTATTGATCACTTCCATTCATTTCCTCCTTACCTGCATCTATCAGTTCTTTTCAGACTATCAAATTCCAGCTCTGGTGATACCACAGCTCTAACAGTTGGTTTCTATGAGGTTCAGTTTTGGGAGCATGCTTGTTGAGTTTTAATCAGTATACTGGAACCTTGACAGCTGTTTCCCTTGGAGAGGTTATGGATAGTCAGTGAGACCATGGGATTAATGTGAAAATTGATGTGAAATGCCTTTGCTGGTTTAACCCTTCATCCTGCAACTGAAGCTTAATTGGGGAACAAAAGAACAACTTATTTTTAGTAAAATTCAAACATTAAATTGGAAAAGGTTAGACTGGTTTTGTACATACTGCTACTCAGGTTAATTTGCTTTAGATGGGTTTCATGCTTGAGTTGAAATAATGCAGAGAGAATGTGAATATAAGTCCATCGAGCGTTCATACAGAAAAAAGAGTCACAATGGAAATGAGCAACTGGTTTCTTATTAGTCAAATGTCGTTTAGCTGGTCAGCTCAAAGTCTCCAATGATTCAATGGTCAAGTACCAACAAGTGCTCAACTTGAAAAGCCAACCATCAGTATACCTGTATGGTGTACCCTTTCATATGTTTTATTGAGAATTATTGCACTAAAGTAGAATTATATTTACATTGATGGTTGTGTGATTATCAAATTGTTTGATCCATCTCGGTTTATTGTAATCAGTCTAAAAACATGTTGAACTAGGGGCTAGAAAATGGACATGGGCCCCAAAGCAAGTCAGCATAACAATCTAGAGGCCAACTATCTGATTCAAGCAGGCTACCCTCACAGTCAGATTTTTTATTTTGGGAGAGGGTGTGGTTTGGGCAAGATATCTCTGAACAAATTGATCCCCTGGACGTTGTCTTGGTGTTTAATGGAGTAAGCAGAGAGTAACATGATGGAACACAGGATAGAGCACCCACTGATTACTACAGCGCAGGGCAAGGCCCTCACCATTCCTACGAGAGTAGAGGGTTCTCCAGTAACTGCAGAGGCAAACAGGTCACTCCTGGATAGCTTGAATGCAAGTGAAGATCACCTTCAGGTTGAGCATGGATTATATAATAGGGAAAAAGGTAGGATAAGAAATACCTTTGACAAAATCAAAATAAAAGCTGACAGTTTGATTTTCATTTGGAAAGGCTGTATCCCAAATTATTGATGCATCAAGATACATAAAGGTCATGGGGAAATATGTTGCTTTCTCAAATTTGGGAAGTTTCTCAATATATGTATTAATACATGCACAAACCCATCTTAAAACTGAAAGGGTAAGTTAAAATGTATAATTCTACGAATGTTTTTTTTCCTTGATGCACTTTTGATGCATCTCCAACCACCCCTCACCCCTTTATTGATGGTGACCAGTGGATGGTCCAGAGACTCCCAGTGTTGGTTGGTAGCAATACTATTTGGCCAATATTGTTGGTGTGTCTTGGTAAGAAATCTGACTTGAGTGTTCTTGGTCAAGTGTAGCTATCCTTCCCCCACTGAGTCCCATAGAGCTAATTTACCTGGCAGATCTGAGAATTAGACAGCACTAAGGTGGGATCTTCCAACTACTTCCAACTAGATGAAAATGAAAATCACCTCAAGCAAAAAAAAATTGGTCATCTACATTGCTTCTCAAACTATTCAAGATACAGTCGTGAACTCTTGCCTTCTATTTTAATAAAGGCAACAAAACCAAAGTAAGAAGTTAACACTGGATTTACACCTGATTTTTTGGTTTTCCATTCTATAATCATGTTTTTAATTCTCTATTTATAGGTGGGAGAAAAACAAGTCAAAATTTGTATGCAGCTCATAAATCTGCAAAATCAATAATTAGGATCGCTCGTCCCTCAGTAGCCCCTCCATGGCCCTTCACTCAGCTATATCCTATGAGTTCTTATTTGAAAGGCTGACTGGCAGAACAGCTGCATACATCTGCATGGGGAGGAGCATCTAATCTGACAATTCCTATACCACAGGACGCGGGGGCACAGCCTTAGAATAAAAGGGAGTCACTTTAGAACAGAGATGAGGAGAAATTTCTTCAGCCAGAGAGTGGTGGGTCTGTGGAATTCATTGCCACAGAGGGCTGTGGAGGCCGAGACGTTGAGCGTCTTCAAGACAGAAATTGATAAATTCTTGATTTCTCGAGGAATTAAGGGCTATGGGGAGAGAGCGGGTAAATGGAGTTGAAATCAACCATGATTGAATGGTGGAGTGGACTCGATGGGCCGAATGGCCTTACTTCCGCTCCTATGTCTTATGGTCTTATGGTCTTATCTCCTGTAGGATGGTCTGTGGGCAGCTCTGACGGAGGTTGAGGAGTCTACAGCCATCGACTGTAGCAGGAAGAATTCAGTTGTCTTGTCCTTAAAAACAGGAAGTGGACCAGTAATAATAGAACTTTGTCATCATTTATGTGCCATTTAGTCATTTATCCTCAAGGTTAAAATAATGTAGCTGGTGCCATAATGAGGGTGCTGATACCTTACATCACTGAAGGAGTTAGGCCTCAAGAGGTGCCAAGGGCAACAAATATATTTCCATAAAAGGAGATGGAAAAGGAAAGGAAGATTCCCTGGGTAACTCTTGGTTTTCTGATACAAACAAGTTTCTCGCAGAGTAACCAGAACTTGGGGAGTTGGGGGGGCAGGAGGTGTTATCAATTTGAAAATAGCTCTCTCCTGGACTACAAAGTATGGAAGTTTCCTGAAGAGATGTATTTTAATAACCAAACTTGAAACTAATGCAGACAAGCGGATTAAGAGAAAACTAGGAAAATACTCAACTAAAAATTACCTTCTGTTTATTTGACCAAAGCAAAAGTGTGTTCCCAAGGTAAGATTATATTCGAGGATTTGGCAACCAATTGGGATTCTGCATACTATTGCCCATGTAACGATCACAACTGTACTGTGTGTGAAATGCTTTAAGATGTTTTGGGGAAATGTGGTAGTTATGTTATCAGTGCAAGTCCTATTGTTATTCACATCACATCTCTGCTAGGATGTGATGAGGATTGTACCCAAGAATCCAGATTCACCATAATAATGTGGCTGCGACCAGCTTCAGTCTGACCATTATCGGTTTTGAGTCTCCTCTTGCACCTTTGAAGGGTGGAAGCTGCACCAACTATGATTATTGTCTGATATGTTTTCAGAATTAGGCATGTGAGGATGTTTGTGCGGATGCAGGGTGTGTGCGCCTATGCCCACCCGTTTGGCTGCATTGGAAAATATCCTCAGCTGCACATCTCGATGGTCCCTAAAGTCACACATCATTTGTCTTGTAGTCATTGTTTCAGATTATTGACATTTGTAAATTTTGTACAGCTTAACAGTGCAGTAATGTTTGCGAATTTTGTTTCACTGTAACTATTTATTGCCATGTGTCTTTGCAAAAAAAAAGTGGTGATTTAATTTGTATATGCCTCCTGTGAATTTGGCATGAAACCTGTACGAAGAAATCTACATAAAATAAACTTCAAAAGAGTTTATGACTTTGTGTGGCATTCTTCCATAATAATGACCTGGTTTCATTCAATGAAAGCTGGTGTGAAGTCACAGCCAGTAAATAAACATCTAGAGATATTATTTTGACTCTGTTATCCAGTACTGTACAGGCGCATTTGTTATTGTAATTGTGAATTCTAATTGCTAACTGTTTATTTTGGCCAAACACAGTTGTACAGCAATTTCCGACACTACATTCAGAGATACTTTGATACATGTACTTATATAGATTATGGGCTTCTTGTCAACACAGGTTCATTCACTTATAAAGTAGTTCTACCAAACAGCAACTTGTTTTTGTCTTTGTACCATTTCAAATAGTTAGCTGCACAGAAGTATCGCCTTTGTAATGTTTTCTCAAATATTTTGAGAAGTGGCACAGCAGCACGGTGGTAGAGTGGTTAGCACTGCTGCCTCACCTGGGTTCAATTTCCGGCTTGGGTTACTGTCTGTATGAAGTCTGCACATTCTCCCAGTGTCTGTGTGGGTTTCCTCTGGGTGCTCCAGTTTCCTCCCATAGTCTGAAGAAGTGCTGGTTAGGTGCATTGGCCATGCTAAATTCTCCCTCTGTGTACCCAAACAGGCACCGGAATGCGACGACAATGGGATTTTCACAGTAACCTCATTGCAGTGTTAATGTAAGCCTACTTGTGACAATAAATAAATATGTTTTTCTCTAACATCCTTTTTGGATGTGTGCCATCTGAGTGAATACATTAAAACAACTTCAATACTAGTCTGTTAATCCGGTTGTTTGAGATTGCTATATATTTTTGATTGGCCATCCCAGAACAGCAAGTAATTCTGAAAAGAAGTCCCTGTGCAAATGATAACAAAATTCCTACACAGTAATAGAATGACCTGATATAACAGGGTAGTGATGAGAAAGTTGACAACTGACACAAAGAAGAACCAAGTGCTTAATAAGGACAATGTTTCTTTTAATTTGTTCATGAGATTTGAGCATTGAAGACCATTTGTTCCTCCATCCCTAATTTCTCTTGTTTTTATTCATTCATGGGACATGGGCGTCATTGGCGGGCCAGCATTTATTGCCCATCTCTAGTTGCCCAAGGGCTGTTAAGAGTCAACCACATTGCTATGGCTCTGGAATCACGTATAGGCCAGGCCGGGTAAGGATAGCAGATTTCCTTCCCTAAAGGACATCAGTGAAACAGATGGATTTTTCCCGACAATCGTTTCATGGTCATCGGTAGATTCTTAATTCCAGATATTTTTTATTGAATTCAAATCTCATCTGCCGTGGTGGGATTCGAACCTAGATCCCCAGAACATTAGCTGAGTTTCTGGACTAATAGCCTAGCGATAATACCACTAGGCCATCACCCATTGTTATCTATATGCTTTCTGCCATTTTGAATTGATACCTTTCTTGATAAAATTCCTGGTTTATACCATTTTAGTAAAAAATAAATATTGCATCAATTCTGTTTTCAAGGCCTTTGATGCTTAGAAACCAGAGAGACCCCAGGTCTAAACTAAACACAGAACATGCTGGAAATATGCAGCAGGTTGGGCAACATCTTGTGTAGGGAGATACAGTTAACGTTTCAGAGCGATGATCCTTCACCAGGACATCAGAACAGATCCCAGGCCTATCTTAACATTACCTTATAACTGGCTACTAAGAAAAGTGAGCTAAATGTTCCAAAGTTTTCTCTCCTCTGTACATCAGCAACTGGCTTGAAAGCTCCCCATGCCCTTCCCAGAAGTGTGTTGGAACTCGCAAGGCACTGCAATGCCACATCATCTTTGTGGCTCTTTTTATCCAAAATTCAGCAGCCAAATAGTAGCTTGGCAGTGAGGCTGCTTTGATTAAACTTTTACAGTGATGGATTTGGGTTTCAATGCAAACTGACAGCATATAAATAACGAGTCTTATCCAGACAAATAGTCATATTGAACTATGGATGTTTAGCGTCTCACCTCAAAATTAGGGAAACCAAGAGCAGAACAGTAAGTACTTTACTGCCCATCTCAGTTTATGGGTAGAATTTTAAGGATGGTGAGGGATGGGCCGACTGTCCTCCAACACAGCCAGGTACAGCGCTGTAGTGGCCATACTCAGTGCTGTGCCTTGAACTCAGTCCAGAGACTGTTGGAAAGCTAAGTTGTGTGGGCGTGCAGAATCTCACTAGCTGCTCTGTCTGGAGACAATACACATCTCTTTAACTTGTGTTTAATGTTCCCTCCACCCACATTGTCTGTACCTTTAAGACCTGGCTGGCTGTAGGATTCGCATTCTAATCAGTATTCTGCAACTTGATTTTGTGTCTGTTTGCACTGTTTGAGAGTACATTTCCACTCCATCTGACGAAGGAGCAGTGCTCCGAAAGCTTATGGCATTTGCTACCAAATAAACCTGTTGGACTTTAACCTGGTGTTGTGAGACTTCTTACTGGAAAGCTAAGTACCAGGGCTCCTGGAGTCTGGAGGGTAGGGGACACCCTGAGCGGCTGGCAGACTGGCGATTGTGACGTTGGGGAGGGGGGAGGAAGGGCCAGAGCTCCAAAGTTCTGGAGGGGAGGGTGTTCCCATATCTGAAGGGGCATTCAGACTGATGCCCCCACTATCCCCCACCACCAACCCCGCCCCCCCCCAACCCGCAGACGGAGAAAAGTTATCTTTTCTCTGTTTCCCACCTTACCGACCCCCACCAGCCTTAAAATAGAGGCTGGTTGGGAAAGGGCCATTAAGTGGGCACTTTAGGGCCTTAATAGGTAAATAGTGGTGAAGTCGGAAAATATACCTCTATAGGCTGGTATGAGTCAAAATACAGTCATGCTTTATTCTCATAAGCTTATGGGAGAACTTGACCCCTTGAAAGCGGAAGCCAAAGTTCTCTCTGAACACAAGAAGCGTGGATATTTATACATCAGGGTTCCCAATACAAGCCATAAAGCAAAGTCCAGTTAACAGTCCTTGATCATAAATTATAGTTCCTTTAACAGCTTCTGATAGTCTCTGGATCATGGTTAGAGACCATCTGGTATCCTTGGGTCATAAAGCACAATTTTTCTGGTCGTTGCAGTCAAGGTGTCACCTCTGGTCCCCTGCTCTTCCTGCAGCGTTTCCCTTGAAGTGACTGAGTGACTGAGTGCAACTGTCCCAGTGGGAGTTCTCCTTCAAACGGCCATTCTCGCACTCTACCATTTGGTCGCTGCTTCCTCTGCTTCCTCTAAGTCATAGACAAGCCCACGGGAAAGAAAGACTTACCCCCTAACATCTATATTTAACTGTCTGTTTTATCAGAATGATATAAACAAGCGAGGGAACCATGAACAAATGGCTTATACTAAAAGTAAAAGATGAAAGACATGAACAAATGGCTTATGCTACTACCAGGAGCAATATAAACAAAGGGGTGACTAGCCACAAGTAAACGATATGTTTATGATACATTCCAGATACAAAGTTCAACCTTTTAGGCACAAAATACATTGAGTACAAAAAAAAACATTAACCCTTTCCCTTCTTCAAGTGGGGTTCACACCCAAGGCCTTGCTCACCCTAGCGTGAAACTGTATCCAGGTTTGGATGGACAGGTTCTTGGGGAGAATCCTGTCCATTTAATTTTACACCCCCCCTCTCCCCAATCTCAGGAGCCACCTTGGAGGAGTGTGAAATGCTGCCCTATGTGTTTTTCAGAATAACAGTGCTGGATACAGTAGAAAAGTCTGGATGTTATCCTTGTGCCTCAACCACTATGGGAACATTGAATATAGAATATGGATCACATTCCCAAAGTGATGAGTTAGCCTCTGTGACATGAGTGTTCAAGGTTTAAAATAAGTTTAACTATTTGAGTGTTCGGCTAGCTTTGAGATTGCGTACTGACAATGGTTTGTATGGGTCTGCCAGGCAGGAGCTGATGATGTTGCCCACCAAGTGTGCTGATACGTTTGTTGACGATATAGAGCTGAAGAACCATTGAATGGTTACAGCACTGGAAGAGGTCATTTGGCCCACTGAGCTGATGCTACATCTCTGAAAGGGTATTTGAGTTGGTTTCACTCCCCCAGCCTATCCCTGGGCATCTTTCTTCACTACGGATACGTGAGAAATTATTGCACTACCTGTGTGAAAGAGAGAGATGGAAAAAGATGAGTGACGGAAAGTGTGGTGAAAGACAAGACGGTTGTATCAGTAATTCGTTGAGTATATGAATGCATGACAAATGACTAGAGAAAACCAAATGGCTCACTAAATTGAACCTGCCCTGTCACCAACATGGTGGAAAGCACCATCTCCGCTCATTCTCACGACCCAACAATTGCAGGCATGCAATCTCTTGAAAGAGGCAGTAAATGTGCCATAGATCAAATAAGGAAATGATTTTCTAATCCCTAAGATAATCAAGGAAGGAAGCTCCAGGAGACCAAAGTCTTCCAGTTGACACCAACCGCCAAGGGCCCACCTACCGTCCATATACAGAGATGTTGATCATGCTCAGGAACCTGTCCAGCTCCTTTCTCAATGCTTGCAGTGAAACTGAACTAACTGCACATCCATTCAACAAATTTCAGAGCCTGCCAACTCCCTGTAGAAAGAGGTACTTCTAAGCATCTGCTTCTATGCTTTGGCACCCTGTACGTGTGGCCCCTGTGCCTCCCTACTCCTTCCAAAGCTACCTCACTTGAACAACCTATTCATATGAACAGAGTCTAATCCTTTGAATATTTTAAAGCTCTAAATCATAACAATGTTTCTGAGTTTCAAAAGCCACAGTTCTCTACGCTTGTTCCAATAGCCAAGTGCTCTTAAATTTGGTGCTAATTTAGTGACATGCCACTGAAATATTTCCAGATTTTTGCTGCTCTGAATAAGTTTATTCTCTTGTGTGGACTACGTTTATCCTGTAAGTTGAAGGTTCTTCAGAGTCTTTGAAAGTGTGTTCACTGGGTTAACTCTGAGGGCCAGTATAGCTGCAACAATGTCTTATGACACAGTGGTACCTGTCGTGCTAGCTTGAGAGTCTCGATCATTTCAAAAAAATCTTTTAAAACTTAAAACTCGAAAGGTACAAAAGAAAATGGCCCATGGTTTCCTCCATATTTAAGTCCAGAGACAACCTTAAACTGTGTGCAAAACCAGCTTTAATGATCATGGAATTTTGAGCATAAGAGAGTTACCAATATTCAATATAGTCAGGTCTCCGCAATCTTTTACACCGGTCTATCCAATCTTCTCCAGCCACAAAGCTCACCCAGTCCACAGCTCTCATATACAAGTATTCTCCAATTGCACTCGTTTGATAGTTTCTTCACTGTGTGATCAGACAGCAGGAAACAAAGTTACCACAGATTGAGGCATATAAGTCAATTCAGCCTGTCAGCTGACCCATATTTCCAACCCTAAAAATAATACTTTTGCTTATACTCAGTGAATAAGGTGACCCTCCCTGCCCCCCCTTCCTTTTTAGCCATGACATGCTGCACTCGCATTAGTAGCCAGCTTCAATTTTTCACTCTGGAAGTGCACGCTTTAACTGTTGATACTGTAAAAATCATTGCAGTTTATTTATTAGTGTCACAAGTAGGCTTACATTAACACTGCAATGAAGTTACTGTGAAAATTCCCCAGTCGCCACACTCCGGCTCCTGTTCGGGTACACTGAGGGGGAATTTAGCATGGCCAATGCGCCTAACCAGCATGTCTTTCGGACTGTGGGAGGAAACCGGAGCACCCAGAGGAATCCCACACAGACACGGGGAGAACGTTCAGACTCTGCACAGACAATGACCCAAGCTGGGAATCGAACCCAGGTCACTGGAGCTGTGAGGCAGCAATGCTAACCATTGTGCCATCATACCACCCATGCATGGCATCAAGCAGATGGTCCAGGCTGTGTTGCAAAGGAGATGCACAGGAGTTTAAGACACACCCAAACATGGCAGGTGAGAAACAGAGATGGGTCTTCCAGCATCAAGATTGAAGTATAAAGATGCTTTCGAACAAAAGTCAATACAGTTTCACATCACTGGCCTGAATTTTTTAGATAGCGGGTCTTGTTTCCAGCTACCTAAGACTTGGTGGGGAACACATCCCCACCGACTCCAGCAGCCCCTACACTCCAATAAGCATTGATTGGCTGCTGGCGGTATTTCCACCCCCCGCATGGGAGGAAGTCCCGCTTTACAGAGCTGCTAGCCCATCTGATTGGCCAGCAGCTATCCAGTCCATACGGCAACACTGCTGCAGTGGACGGAAGAGGAAGTTCAGGAAGATGCCAGAGAGTTTGTCTGGGGACTGGAGGCCCAGGTAACTTAAGGGATCCCAGAGTGGAAGAACATAAGAAGATAAGAATTAGGAGCAGGAGTAGGCCATCTGGCCGCTCAAGCGTGCTCCGCCATTCAATAAGATCAGGGCTGATATTTTTGTGGACTCAGCTCCACTTACCCGCCCACTCACCATAGTCCTTAATTCCTTTACTATTCAAAAATTGATCTATCCTTGACTTAAAAACATTCAATGAGATAGCCTCAACTGCTTCACTGGGCAGGGAATTCCACAGATTCACAATCCTTTGGGTGAAGGAGTTCCTCCTCAACTCAGTCCTAAATCTGTTCCCCTTATTTTGAGGCCATGCCCCCTAGTTCTAGTTTCACCCGCCAGTGGAAACAACTTCCCTGCTTCTATCTTATCTATTCCCTTCATAATCTTATATGTTTTTATAAGATCTCCCCTCATTCTTCTGAATTCCAATGAGTATAGCCCCAGGCTACTCAGTCTCTCCTCATAAGCCATCCCTCTCAACTCCGGAATCAACCTAGTGAATCTCCTCTGCACCCCCTCCAGTGCCAGTATATCCTTTCTCAAGTAAGAAGACCAAAACTGTACACAGTACTCCAGGTGTGGCCTCACCAGCACCTTAGACAGCTGCAACATAACTTCGCTGTTTTTAAATTCCATCCCTCTAGCAATGAAGGACAAAATTCCATTTGCCTTTTTAATTACCTGCTGCACTTGCAAACCAACTCCTTGCAATTCTTGCACAAGGACACCCAGGTAACTCTGCACAGCAACATGCTGCAATTTTTTACCATTTAAATAATAGTCCATTTTGCTGTTATTCCTACCAAAATGGATGACCTGACATTTACCAACATTGTACCCCATCTGCCAGACCCTTGCCCACTCGCATAGACTATCTATATCTCTCTGCAGACTTTCAGCGTCCTCTGCACACTTTGTTCTGTCACTCACCTTAGTGTCATCTGCAAATTTTGACACACTACACTTGGTCCTCAATTCCAAATCATCTATGTAATTAGTTAACCAATCCTCTATCCATACTAATACATTACCCGTAACACCGTGCACCTTTATCTTATGCAGCAGCCTTTGGTGCAGCATCCTGTCAAATGCCTTCAGGAAATCCAGATACACCACATCCACAGGTTCCCCATTGTCTGCTGCGCATGTAATGTTCTCAAAGAATTCCACCAAATTAGTCAGACATGACCTTCCCTTCATGAACCCATGCTGCGTCTTACCAATGGGACAATTTATATCCAGATGTCTCGCTATTTCTTCCTTCATGATAGATTCAAGCATTACAGAAGTATTACAGAAGTTAAGCTAACCGGCCCATAGTTACCCATCTTTTGTCTATCTCCTTTTTTAAACAATGGCGTCACATTTACTGTTTTCCAATCTGTGGGAACCACCCCAAAGTCCAGTGAATTTTGGTAAATTACCACCAGTGCATTTGCTATTTCCCCTGCCATCTCTTTTAGCACCCTGGGATGCATTTCATCAGGGCCAGGAGACTTGTCTACCTTTAGCCCCATTAGCTTGCCCAACACTACCTCTTTCGTGATAATAATAGTTTTTAGGAACTCACCTGCCATAGCCTTCTTATCATCAATTTTTGGCATATTATTTGTGTCTTCCACTGTGAAAACCGACACAAAATACCTGTTCAATGCCTCAGCCATTTCCTCATTTCCCGTTACTTTTTTTGTTTTATATATTTATAGAAACCTTTGCTCTCTGTTTTTATATTTTGAGCTATTTACTCTCGTGATCCATCTTATTTTTCTTTACAGCTTTTTTCGTGGCTTTCTGTTGACCTTTAAAGATTTCCCAATCCTCGAGGTTCCCACTAATCTTTGCCACTTTGTATGCATTTTCTTTCAATTTGATACCCTCCTTTATTTCCTTAGGTATCCATGGCTGATTATCTCTTTTTCTACAGTCCTTCCTTATCACTGGTATATATTTTTGCTGAGCACTGTGAAAAATTGCTTTGAAAATCCTCCACTGTTCCTCAATTATCCCACCATAAAGATTTTCTCCCAGTCTACCTTAGCCAACTCCTCCCTCGTCCCTTTGTAGTCTCCTTTGTTTAAGCACAAGACACTGGTATTGGATTTTACCTTCTCATGCTCCATCTGTATTTTAAATTCAACCATACTGTGATCGCTTCTTCCGAGAGGATCCCTAACTGTAAGTTCATTAATTATTCCTGTCTCATTACACAGGACCAGATCTAGAATAGCTTGCTCTCTCGTAGGTTCCATTACATACTGTTCAAGGAAGCTATCGTGGATACATTCTATGAACTCCTCCTCAAGGCTGCCTTGACCGAATTGGTTTGACCAATCGACATATAGATTAAAATCCCCCATAATAATTGCTGTACCAGTTTTACATACATCAGTTATTTCTTTGTATTATTTCTCGCCTCACCATGATGTTATTATTTGGTGGCCTTTAGACGAGCCTATCAATGATTTTTTCTCCTTACTATTTCTAATTTCAACCCAAATGGATTCAACCTTTTTTTTCCATAGAACCTATATCATCTCTCACTACTGCTCTGATGTCATTCTTAAATATCAGAGCTACACCTTACCTTCCTGTCTGTTCCTCCAAACAGTCTGATAACCCTGGACATTTAATTCCCAGTTGTGACGGGGTGTGGGGGCTACCTCTGGGAGGGTCTGACCCCCCGGGGGGGGGGGGGAATCAATGAGGGGGTGGGTCTACTGGGGTGAGGGGGGGTAGGGGGATCGCCACTGCTGGGGGTGGGGCCTGGACATCGGGGTGCTCTGGGACAGGGGGGGTGTCAGAGCTGGCCCGGGAATTGCTGTGGGGGCCGCGATCGGGCCGTTGGGGGGCTCGAGGGGCAGCACTGCAGTGGTTCCAGGTTGGCCAGTGATCGGGCTGGCCAGCAAACAGATTGATAGTTTGGGGGCACTGCGCATGCGCAGAGCTCCAGAACTGTCGAACTCTGGCGCAAATAGGCCCCACCCCTCCTGGGTTTTTAATGAGATTTCCAACTGGGACCTCTGCAGTGCACAGAGTGCGGAGATTCAGGTGAGAAGCTGAACTGACAGAACAGTCGGGATTTAGAACAGTTCTCCCACCAATTCAGCACTTTTGGGAGAATCACGGCCCATGTCTCCGTAATGGCACCAAATCATACTCATTTGCAATGATTTGTGCCGTCAACTCATTTACCTTGTTTCGAATGCTACGAGCATTCAGATAAAGTGCCCTTATGCTAGTTTTTGTACCTTCTTTTTGAATTCTAACTTTTCCATTAATAACATCTCATGAGTTCTTCCTTTTAATATTTTTTTCTGATTTTTGATGTAGTTGGAACCTTCTCTCCTCATTTTGTCCTTGCTCCCTCCTTCTCTGACTCCTTACATAGGTTCCCATTCCCCTGGCATATTAGTTGAAATGCTCCCTAACCGTTCTAACAGACACTCCCCCTAGGACATCAGTCCCAGTCCTGCCCAGGTGTAACCCATCCAATTTGTACCGATCCCACCACCCCCAGAACCGGTCCCAATGCCCCAAGAATCTGAAACCTTCCCCCAACACCATATCTTCAGCCATATATCCAATATATCCTATCATTTCTACTCTGACTAGCAAGTAGCACTGGTAGTAATCCTGAGATCACTACCTTTGAGGTTTGATTTCTTAACTTTTCTCCTAGCTCCCTGTATTCTGCTTTTAGGATCTCATCCTTTTTTTAACTATGTCGCTTGTACCAACGTGTACTACGACCACTGGCTGTTTGCCCTCCCCCTTCAGAATGTCCTGCAGCTGCTCCGAGACATCTTTGACCCCAGCACCAGGGCGGCAACATACCATCCTGGAGTCTCGTTTGCAGCCACAGAAACATCTGTCTATTCCCCTTACAATGGAATCCCCTATAACTATTGCACTGGCACACTTTTTACCCCTCCCCTCTGCAGCAGAACCAACCATGGTGCAACGAGTTTGGCTGCAGCTTCTTTCCCCAGATAAGTCATTCCCCTCAACAGTATCCAAAGTGATATATCTGTTTTGCAGGGGAATGGCCAGAGGAGATTCCTGCACGACCTGCCTATCTTTCTTGCTCTGTCTGGTGGTCACCCATTCCCTTCCTGCCTGCAGAGTTTGAGCCTGTGGTGTGACCCCCTCTCAATACGTGCTATCCATGATACTCTCTGACTCGTGGATGCTCCACAGTGTCTCCAGCCGCCGCTCCAGCTCTGAAACTTGAGCTTCCAGGAGCTGTAGCTGGAGACACTTCCCGCACACATGCTGACCCAGGGGACTGAAACTGTCCCCAGCCTGCCACATGATTCTGGATAGGAGCGAAAGTAACAGGGTAGTTGCACTGGGGGACTTTAACTTTACAAATATTGACTGGAAAAGCTATAGTTCGAGTACTTTAGAGGGGTCGGGTTTTGTCCAATGTGTGCAGGAAGGCTTCCTGACGCAGTATGTAGATAGACCAACAAGAGGCGAGGCCACATTGGATTTGGTACTGGGTAATGAACCAGGCCAGGTGTTAGATTTGGAGGTAAGTGAGCACTTTGGTGACAGTGACCACAATTCGATTACGTTTACCTTAGCAATGGGAAAGGATAGGTATATACCAAAGGCCAAGAGTTATAGCTGGGGGAAAGGAAATTATGGTGCAATGAGGCGAGATTTAGCTGGCATAGGTTGGTGAAGGAAACTGCAGGGGATGGGCACAATTGTAATGTGGAACTTGTTCAAGGAACAGCTACTACGCGTCCTTGATTAATATGTACCTGTCAGGCAGGGAGGAATCAGTCGTGTGAGGGAACCGTGGTTTACTAAGGAGGTTGAATCTCTTGTGAAGAGGAAGAAGGAGACTTATGTTAAGATGAGACGTGAAAGCTCAGTTAACGCACTTGAGAGTTACAAGTTAGCCAGGAAGGACCTAAAGAAAGAGTTAAGAAGAGCCAGGAGGGGACATGAGAAGTCTTTGGCAGGTAGGATCAAGGAAAACCCTAAAGCTTTCTATCGGTATGTCAGGAGTAAAAGAATGACTAGGGTATGATTAGGGCCAGTCAAGGACAGTAGTGGGAAGTTGTGCGTGGAGTCTGAAGAGATAGGAGAGGCACTAAATGAATATTTTTCATCGGTATTCACACTGGAGAGGGACAATGTTGTCGAGGGGAGTACTGAGATGCAGGCTGTTGGACTGGATGGGATTGAGATTCATAAGGAGGAGGTGTTAGCAATTCTGGAAAGGGTAAAAATAGATAAGTCCTCTGGGCTGGATGGGATTTATCCCAGGATTCTCTGGGAGGCTAGAGAGCAAATTGCAGAGCCTTTGGCTTTGATCTTTGTGTCGTCATTGCCTACAGGAACAGTGCCAGAAGATTGGAGGATAGCAAATGTTGTCCCCTTGTTCAAGAAGGGGAGTAGGGACAACCCTGGTAATTATAGACCGGTGAGCCTTACTTCTGTTGTGGGCAAAGTATTGGAAAGGATTCTAAGAGATAGGATTTATAATCACCTAGAAAGGAATAATTTGATTTGGGATAGTCAGCACGGTTTTGTGAAGGGTAGGTCATGCCTCACAAACCTTATTGAGTTCTTTGAGAAGGTGGCCAAAGAGGTGGATGAGGGTAAAGCGGTTGATGTGGTGTATATGGATTTCAGCAAAGCGTTTGATAAGGTTCCCCATGGTAAGCTTTTGCAGAAAATACGGACACATGGGATTGAGGGTGATTAAGTGGTTTGGATCAGGAATTGGCTAGCTGGAAGAAAACAGAGGGTGGTGGTTGATGGGAAATATTCATCCTGGAGTTCAGTTACTAGTGGTGTACCGCAAGGATCTGTTTTGGGGCCACTGCTGTTTGTCATTTTTATTAATGACCTGGATAAGGGCGTGGAAGGATGGATTAGTAAATTTGCGGATGATACTAAAGTCGGTGGAGTTGTAGGCAGTGCAGAGGGAAGTGGCAGGTTACAGAGGGACATAGATAAGCTGCAGAGCTGGGCTGAGAGGTGGCAAATGGAGTTTAATGCGGAAAAGTGTGAGGTGATTCACTTTGGAAGGAATAACAGGAATACAGAGTACTGTGCTAATGATAAGATACTTGGTAGTGTGGATGAACAGAGGGATCTGGGTGTCCATGTGCATAGATCCCTGAAAGTTGGCACCCAGGTTGATAGGGTTGTTAAGAAGGCGTACGGTGTGTTAGCTTTTATTGGTAGAGGGATTGAGTTTCGGAGCCAGGAGGTCATGCTGCAACTGTACAAAACTCTGGTGTGGCCGCATTTGGAGTATTGCGTACAGTTCTGGTCGCCGTATTATAGGAAAGATGTGGAAGTGTTGGAAAGGGTGCAGAGGAGATTTACCAGGATGTTGCCTGGTATGGTGGGAAAATCATATGAGGAAAGGCTGAGGGGCTTGAGGTTGTTTTCATTAGAGAGAAGAAGGTTAAGAGGTGACTTAATAGAGGCATACAAGATGATCAGAGGATTAGATAGGGTGGATAGTGAGAGCCTTTTTCCTCGGATGGTGATGGCTAGCACGAGGGGACATAGCTTTAAATTGAGGGGTGATAGATATAGGACAGATGTTAGAGGTAGGTTCTTTACTCAGAGAGTAGTAAGGGCGTGGAATGCCCTGCCTGCAGCAGTAGTGGACTCGTCAACATTAAGAGCATTCAAATGGTTGTTGGATAAACATATGGATGATATTGGAAGAGTGTAGATTGGAGGGGCTTTAGATTGGTTCCACTGGTTGGCGCAACATCGAGGGCCGAAGGGCCTGTACTGCGTTGTAATGTTCTATGTTCTATGTTCAAACCATGGCTTGGAGCTCTCCTGTCATGTCTTACCCCTTTAAATTAAACTTTTGAAAGATGTTTTGTTTCAGATATATACAATTCTCTAGGGCCTTTCTTTCCTGCTCCTTGTTACTACCAAATAAAATCTTTACAAACTATAAACCACGGAAATTACACGGAAACACTATTGTAGTGTACAACAACAACAGCTACAATGCCAAGAGTAAAAAGAAAATAAATAATTCCTTACCAGTCACCAACCAATCACTTACCTGCTGGCTGTGACGGCACGGTTTGATTTCCTTCTACCTCTCACTTGCCCTCGAGTCTGCCTTGCATGTCCGCCTCTCCTGAAGATGAGCACCTCTTTCCCCTCAGCACCAAATTCCCACTCAGTCCCAAATTCCCGAAACCCTCACACTAGCTGAACTCACTCCAGCTGCAGCCTCTCTCCCACTGGCGTGCGCAGGCTCACTGGGATCTTCTACTGGTGCCTGCCATGGCAGATTGGAAAACCTGTTGGAGGCCATCGTGAAACTCATTTGCACCCCACTAATGAGGTGCAGATGAAGATCTGACCACCCATATCCGATTCTTCATGGTGGCATCAGGAAAACATGCCATTGCGAAACACATCTGGATCAACATGGCGTGCAGGTGTCAGGACTCACTTGTACAATGCCTGTGCCTGCCCCTGGAGTTCAGGATGGAGGTTGCCAGCCACCCTGGATCCTGGAACATCACTGAAGTGGATGGAGGGAGTATCTGCAGGTGGACCTTCCAGATTTGGTGTCCTAGAGGGGATTCAGAATGCTCCCGGAGATCCATCTTCCTTCTTGAGAGGTCCATCTTCTTTCTTTAATAGTGAGTCAGTGATGTTGGACAGCTTTTCAATATGGTACCCGGATAGGACCTGGACTATACGCCATCAGGCCTGACCCCACCATGGAATGCAGCACAAAACACCTGGTCATATAATTAATGAAGAATTGGTATGATTTCCTGTCAGCCTCCGCAGTGGGAAACACTCCATGTTCCCACCCTTGCCACGAGATTCAGTCCCAGAATGGGAGAATTCCACTCAAAGAATGGAAATATATGTGCTGTCCCACTGGTTACTTCATTGTCACATTGTGGATGCTCCTAGTGCACTATGTCATTAGATCATTCAACAACTATGGAATATCCAATTCAATGGATGGAGAGCAAGATAATTTGTGGTGGAGGATTGACTCTGAAAGGAAAAACACCAGATCTGATCCAGAGTGGAATCCTTACGATGATGCCACGGCCAAAGTGAGTCAGAATGAACTCAATTAAATATTTTGATTGAGTACCGAAGACAATGAATTTGACAGTTTTAAAACAATTTGATTGCGGTTAAAGGTTTCTTTCATTCATTCAATTAATTTTACCACATTAATTATTGTGATTTGCGTGTTTTTTTAAAAAATCACACTTCAAAATGGTGAGCAGTTCACATTGCTTACTCAGCATATAAGTTGACTCCCATTTTGGAAGGATTCTTAAAGGCCAACTTATACGCCACAATCTATGGTACTTTCCTCATGCTTACTTGCATTCTTTTTCATTTTTCTTTGGATTATTTGTTTTCAATTAGATTAACTTTGTATTTTTTGTTATTTTAATGCATTTTCTGCCACAAATATATCAGATCAATAATTAGAAAGCTTTGATATTTCAGGTTCTTAAATATGTCAACCCTGGTGTGCACGAAAGATTGCTAAATGAGTTGAAAAGTTTGACTTTATCGCTAAAAGAGGTGGAATAGATGTTTCCTTAAGCCCCACGTCTTACGATGATCCAGACTTATTTTAACTTCAGCCACATTCTAGGGAATTTGGGTGGATACTAAGGTGCAGTTTGACAACAACAGCATGGGTGCGACATGGATGCATTGTCGGAATTAATGAGAAAACGTGGCCTGATAGTTTGTCGCCTTCCTTTTCTGCTCACTTTCTTTAACGAGGAAACAAGATGCCAATTTAACAAAACCAAGGATCTGTGACATGAGGTGTGGCCGTGCTTTCAGTTTCTGGAATGTTCTGAAGACATAATGCATTTTTGTCCTCCAGCTTCCTGAACAAATACAGATCATTTTGTGCCAGGTAACTCATTGCATTTTTTTTTAGTTTCCTTCCAGATAATTTTTAGTACCATTATAAATAGCTTTCAAATATAAAACAGTATTCTGAAAACTGCGCCATTATGAATCTTAATAACTCCCTACGGTTATATGAATCACCGTAGGTTAATACTTAGCTGAAATGATATGGCAGATTTACAGCAAAATTGAAAAGATCAGGAAAAGTTTACCAGTACTTCAATTTATTTTTATATTTGTTCACATAATGTGGGTGACACTGGCAAAGTTATATTTATTGCTAGTTCTTAATTACCCAGTCAGTGGTGGTGGACATTTTACCTGAACACGCTGTAGTCTTTATGGTGATGATGATGCCTTTTTCGGTAGTGAATCCCAGGGTTTTGCTTCAACGATAATGAGGGAATGGTATTATAAATTGGGATGGCGATTACATTGGATGGCAACTTGGAGGTGGTGGTATTCCCATGATTCTATTTTGCTTCTGCTCTCCTTGGTGGCAGGCATTAACCATGGATCAGTGGTAGTGCTTATGTCAGAATTAGAGGGTTGTATGCTTAAGCCTCAGAACAGTCTCAAAGCCCCAGCCTCTGTTAATCATGCAGCACTGACGCAAAACCGCACCCTCAGAAGCAATGTCTTTCATATGAGATGCAAAACGAGACTTTCTTTTTTCTCAGATGCACCTAAAAGATCCCATGGCATGACCTCAAAGAAGAGCAGGGGTCTTCTCCCTGGCATTCTGGCCAATATTTATCCCTCAACCAACATCATGATCTGACCTTTGTATGATTGTCGTTTGTGGGATCTTGTTGTGCATAATTGGCTGCCATGTTTGCTACTTTGCAACATGACGAGTGAGGTCGTAAAATCCCGCCCAATGAGAGGGGAAAAGAGAGAAAACAAGTAAGAAAGAGAAAGAAAGAGAGTAAAGAAAGAATAAAAGAAAGTGAGAAGGAGGGAATGAAACAGAGGGAAAGAGAAAAAAAAGAGGAAAGAAAAAACTAAAGAGAATGAGAGTTAGAAAGAGCGAAAGAAAGAACGAGAGAAAGAAAGAGTGAAAGAGAGAGACCGAGAGAGAGAGAGAAACCCAGAAGGATAAAAAAAACAATACAGACCAGTATTCCTATTTCCCCATTTTATTGTTTTTTTCCTTCTGGGAAGAGAGAAATAAAGGAAGAAAGATTTGGATATATATAGCACCTTTCATGACCTCTGGGCATCTCAAAGTGCTTTACAGCTAATTAATTATTTTTGAAGTGTAGTCACCATTGTATTGAGTGGTGATGCTTGAGACCAGTGTGGAATCCAAAGTGAAAATGCAAGCATATGGTAATTACGCTAAAGGCATTGTTAATGGAACCTTATTACTGAGCGTACAGGACGGTTCCAAGTGCTGCATCAGAGGAATGTACATTTGCCAGGAATACTGACCCTTTGTCTTCCTTGTACCATACACCATCAAAGTCCCCGGAACATTATCATTGGAAGAAATGAATGTCAGGGTGGAACAGGAATTGAAATTATGAATACACATTTCCTTTTCCAATAAAGATTTTGAAAAAAAAACACAATTAGCAGGGCAAGGACCAGAATTCATCGGCATATGGACATGTACAGATCAAGAGATGGCACGACCAGTATTATCTCATTTTCAAGGTTTTTATAGCATTTAATACGTCAGCATTAAGAGATTTCAGTGAGTGGATTGTGGCAGCTTTTGTTTTGCTGTATTTAACAAATATGCATCAAGCACTTTACCCATCTCTAGTTAAGGATCAAAGTAACGTTTAAACATTATTTAGTGGGTTGTTTAGACAGGTTTTTGGAAAATAAAGCAGATTAAAAGATTTACAAGTGTTTTAGGCTGTGAGCCAGCACTTCCAAATGGCCAAAAAAGCTGTAACACATCCTGGAGTGCTCTTAGACACCGGCACAAACCAGTTAATCAGAATTGGCTTGGGGGCAGTTTAGTTTGACATTCGTTTCCCCACTCTAATTCAAATAAATATCATGGAAGCCCACCCCCACATCCCGTCACCTTCCAAAATCTATTAGTTGCTGTGGTATTTTGTTCCTCTCTTTACCACGGCCGTATTATACCTTGATTCTGCCACTTCCCTCATTTATACAGCTCACAACAGAAGGTCAATTTTCATCATTTCTGTGGGGGTGCAAATGATCTTCCATGCTAATTTTCCTGCTCAAAGCATTTGGGTTTTTTTTTGCATTTGCATTGAACTTAATAAAGTAGGCTTACAGACAGTTTTATGTTTATTTATTAGTGTCACAAGTAGGTTTACATTAACACTGCAATGTAAAAATCCCCTAGTCGCCACACTCCGGCGCCTGTTCAGGTACACCAAGGGAGAATTTAGCATGGCCAATGCATCTAACCAGCACATCTTTCAGACTGTGGGAGGAAACTGGAGCACCTGAAGGAAGCCCACACAGACATGAGGAGAATGTGCAGACTCCACACAAACAGTGACCCAAGCCGGGAGTCGAACCCAGGTCCCTGGCGCAGTAAGTAATATGGCATTACCTTTCCTTAATCATGGATGAAGAAAGAAAATATAGTGAGAAAATGCATTAAAGATGTCTGTTCTTTTGAGTGTATCCTCCCAGTCCTCCAAAGCTGGAGATGTGTGAACCATTTCTGCCATAGGACAATGGCAGAGGTTCTGCCGACTGCAGAGTAGCATTTGAAAAACATTTCAAACTTTTTACTGGTTAAATGTCTCGTTAACTGCTTGAGAACAGTTAAACAATCATCATTACAATAAATTGTGTTGCTGGTTCCACTAAAACTGATGCCCAGGCCTTAATATGTCTCTGGCCTCTCATATTGCTGGAAAAAGTCACAAGCCTGAGGATTGGGAGCAGTTCAGAATTCAGCATAGAAAGACCAAGAGATTGATTAAGAGGGGAAAATAGAATGACAGTAAAATTGCAAGGTACATAGAAGTGGACTGTAAAAACTCTCATATGTATGTAAAAAGAAAAAGATTAGTGAAGACAAATGTGTCCCTTACAGTCCAAAATGGAAGAATTTATAACAGAGAATAAGAAAATGGCAGAGTAATTCAAGAATTGCTTTAATTTTGCCTTCAATGAAGGACAGTCCCTGTCCTTCATTGAAGGCACACAGTTCCACATTCTGGTCACGTTGGTGTCCACGCTGATGTAAGCTATAGAAGTGAGGGCAACGGGGGCCATCGCACAAATAATTTCCCAGAAATGCTGAGGGAACCAAAGGTTTAGTAAGAATGAGGAATTGAAGGAAATTAGTACTACCCCCACCAAACAAAATCCTAGATAAATTCATGGGCCTGAAAACCAATAAATCCCCAGGGCCTGATAATCTACATTCCAGGGTACTAAAGGAGGTGGCTATGGAAATAGTGGTTGTATTGGTAGTCATCTTCCAAAATTCTGTAGATTCTGGAACAGTTCCTATGGATTTGAGGAAGGAAAATGTAACCCCACAATTTTAAAAAACTAGGGAGGAAGAAAACAGGGAATTACAGACTGGTTATTCTAACAACAGTAGTAGGGATAATGCTAGAGCCTATAATAAAGGATGTGATAAAGATAAAATACTGAAGGTGCTGGAAATCTGAAATAAGACCAGAAAATGCTGGATAAATTCTCCTCTCAGCTCTGAAGAAGAGTCATATGGACTGGAAATGTTAACTGTTTCTTTCTACACAGGTGCTGCCAAAACTGCTGAAATTCTTCTTCATTTTCTGTTTTTTATATTATTTCAAGGACGTGATAACAGGAAACTTAGAAAATATCAAGGGATTAGACAAAGTTAACATGGATTTATTAAAGGGAAATCATGCTTGACAAACCTATTGGAGTTTATTGAAGACATAACTAGTAGAATAGATAGAGATGAATCAGTGAATGTGGTGTATTTAGATTTTCAGAAAGCCTTTGATAAGGTCCTACCCAAGGGGCTAGTGTGCAAAATTAAAGCATGAGGGACTAGGGATAATATGTTGGCATGGATTGAGAATTGGTTAGTAGGTAGGAAACAGAGAGCAGGAATAGATACGTCTCTTTTGAAATGGCAGGGAGTGACTACTGGGGTCCCATAGGGATCAGTGTTTGGGCCCCAGCTATTCATAATATACATCAATAATTTGGATTAGGGAACCAAATGTATTATTTCCAAGTTCGCTGATGACACAAAATTTTGTGGGAGTAAATGTGGTGAGGGGGATGTTATGAGGCTTCAAGATGATTTAGACAAGTTGAGTGATTGGGCAAAAACATAGCAGATGCAGTATAATAAGGATAACTGCAAAGTTATTGACTTTGGATGGAGAAACAGAATGGCAGGGTATTATTTAAATGATGATAGATTGGGAAATGTTTATATACAAGGAGACCTGGGTGGCCGAGTACACCAGTCACTGAAGGCAATGGTATGTTGGCCTTCATTGCAAGAGGTCTTGAGTACAGGTGCAAGGATGTCTTACTGAAGCTGTACAGGGCCTTGGTAAGACTACACCTGAAATATTGTGTGCAGTTTTGTTCTCTTTAGCTAAGAAAATATATATTTGTCATAGAGGAAGTGCAGTGAAGGTTCATCAGTTTGATTCTTGGGATGGCAGGATTGTTGCATAAGGAGAGATTGGGTTGACTGGGCCTGTATTTACTGGAATATAGAAGAATGAGAGGGGACCTAATTGAAAAGAATAAAATTCTGACAGGGCTGGACAGACTGGATGCAGGGATGTTGTTACTTCAGGCTGGATGGGGTTTAAAACAAGGGATCACAGTCTCTGGATACTGACTTGATTTGATTTATTATTGTCACACATATTAGTATACAGTGAAACGTATTGTGGTGAGGGGGATATGGACAGAGTATTTCTACATAGAGAAGGAAAAGAGAGAGTGCAGACTGCTGTGTTACAGTCATAGCTAGGGTGTACAGCAAGATCAACTTAATACAAGATAGATCCATTCAAAAGTCTGATGGCAGCAGGGAAGAAGCTGCGTGTCCTCAGACCTTTGTATTTTTTCCCGACGGAAGAAGATGGAAGAGAGAACGTCCGGGGTACGTGGGAACCTTGATTATGCTGGCTGCTTTTCTGAGGCAGCAGGAAGTGAAGACAGTGTCAATGGATGGGAGGCTGATTTGTGTGATGGACTGGGCTTTGTTCACGACCCTTTGTAGATTTTGCGGTGAAGGGGAGAGCAGGAGCCGTACCAAGCTGTGATACAACCAGAAAGAATGCTTTCCATGGTGCATCTGTAAAAGTTGGTGAGAGTCGTAGCAGACATGCCAACTTTCCTTAGCCTCCTGAGAAAGTGAAGGCGTTGATGGGCTTTCTTAACTATAGCGTCGGCATGGAGGACCAGGACAGGTTGTTGGTGATCTGGACACTCAGAAACTTGAAGGTCTCGACCATTTCCACTTCATCCCCATTGATGTAGACAGGGACTTGTCCTCCACTACGCTTCCTGAAGTCGATGACTATCTCCTTCATTTTGTTGACATTGAGGGAGAAATTATTGTTGCCGCACCAGTTCACAGATTCTCTATTTTTTTCCTGTATTCCATCTCATCATTGTTTGAGATCCGACCCACTACGGCAGTGGCATCAGCAAACGTGAAGATCGAATTCGAGGGGAATTTGGCACACAGTCATAGGTGTATAAGGAGCATAGTAGGGGGCTGAGGACACAGCCTTTTGGTGCACCAGTGTTGAGGATGATCATGGAGGAGGTGCAGTTGCCTATCCTCACTGATTGCGCTCTGTGTGTTAGGAAATCTAGGATCCAGTCACAGAGGAAGGAGCCAAGCCCTAGGTCATGGAGTTTGGAGATGAGTTTCGTAGGAATAATGGTATTGAAGGCTGAGCTGTAGTCAATAATTAGGAGTTTGACATAGGTGTCCTTGTTATCAAGTTGTTCCAGGGTTCAGTGTAGGGCCAGGGAGATGGCGTCTGCTGTGGACCTGTTGTGATGATAGGTGAAATGTAGTGGATCCAGGCAATCTGGGAGGCCGAAATTGATTTGTTCCATGACTAACCTTTTGAAGCACTTCATAATGATGGATGTTAGAGCCACCGGACGATAGTCATTAAGGCATGTTGCTTGGCTTTTCTTTGGTACCAGTATGATGGTTATTTGCTTGAAGCAGGTGGAGACCTCAGATTGTTGTAAAGGGAGGTTGAAGATGTCTGTAAATACCCTCACCAGCTGATCTGCGCAGGATCTGAGTGCTCATCCAGGTACCCCATCCGGGCCAGTCACTTTCCGTGGGTTGACTTTCGAGAAAGATGCTCTGACATCTGCAATGGTGACCTCGGATACAGATTTGTCCGAGGCTTCTGGGGTGGAGGGTGTGCTCTCGCCATTCATGGAATATGCCATTTAGGACTGAGATTAGGAAAAACAATACCCCCTGGGCATTGGCACCTTGGCAATGCCAGGCTGGGCCCCCTGACACTGCCCAAGAGGCAAAGTGCCAATGCCCAAGGGGCACCTTGGCACTGTCCACCTTAGCAATGCCAAGAGGGCAGGGCCTATGGGGTGGAGCCTGGTGAGCCAATCAGTGGGGTTGGGGGTGTTCCGCTGCCACTCTGCAGACAGGATCAGTGGCAAAGGAGAGAGGTCAGTGATCGGGGTGGGTGGGGTGGGTCAACCTGCTGGGGGGGTCAGGACTGCGGGGGGGGCGGGGGTGGAATCGGGAGGGGGGCTGGAGATCGGGACAGGCTGGGAATGGTCGGGTGGGCCAGTGATCTGGCCATGGGGGATGGAGGACCAGTGATGCGGGGGTCATAGGGCTGGCCAGCGATTGAGCTGGCCAGTGATCAGGAGGCTGGCAGTGCAGGGCCACTGCGCATGCGACAATCTCAGTGCTAATGGATCGGCGCATGTGCAGTGGCCCACTCAGCGCTATGCTGCCAGCCTCTCCAGCTGGAATAGGCACCGCCTACTGATTTTTAATGAGATTCACACTAATGCTCTCTGCAGTGCACAGAGCATGGGAGATTCTTCTCTGAATTCCCACTGAATAAACCAATGTGAATTACTTCAGTTTTCCCGCGAATTCAGCACTTGGAATTTGTTGGGAGAATTCCGGCCAACATGTGTGAAATGGCTCATTTTGCGAGGAAGAATGAGAAAGATTGTTAGCTAAATGCTACAATTTCAAAGGGTGCAGGAACTGAGAAACCTGGGGTGCAAGGGGTGTGAGAACATGTCTTTGCTGGTGGTAGGACAAATGAAAAAGGTTTTTAAATAATAGGAGATTGTTGACCTTATAACTTGAGATGTAGGGGTGAATTTTACAAGCCTCATAGTGATGGGGACTAGTGGAGGACCATGTCAGAGCAGATCCCTGAGATCTCCCTGCTGCAAGGCAAGTTGCTCAGAGGTAGTTGGACAACGGGATTGGGAACATGCAGTGTGGCAGCTGGCAGGCAATTGAGGCTCTGGAGTTGCAGCCAGAGAGCTATTTTACAGTGCCCTTTCAACTTTCCACAGAACGTCAACTGCTTGCCTGCGTTCAGTGGCAGATTGACTGGAAGCATTTGAGTAAAGCAGAGTAGTCAACCAGGCAGGCGAATGGAGGTTTGATAATTTGGAGGGATTGCAGGGTGTGAGGTAATGGCGGAGGGCATGGCTGGATTCCCTCAGGTGCTAGGTGTAATCCATTGTACCGATGTGGCCATGAAGGCTCCCTCAGAGCAGCCAGGAGCCTTAGTGAACAGACCTGAATGTCTTTTGAGACCTGCACATTTGTTAACTGGTGAGAAGGTCCCACAATCGGATTTTCATGAAGGACCTCAGGTGTCCTTGGTGAAACCATTGCAGAGTTTTTATTTCCAGAACTCTTTTATGCAGCAAATGATAGTGATCTGGATCTCTTTGACTACCGTTGTGATGGAAGTGGAGATGATGCATGATCTCAAAAGGAAATTAGGTTGGCACCTAAGAGACATGGAGTGGAATTCTCTCAAAAACATTCTAAGTATCAAAGTCGTGCAAAAACTGGAGTAATTCACGTTGGTTTTTTCAGTGAGAGTTCAGACATGAATCTCCCATTCTGAGCACTGCAGAGGCCACCAGCGTGAATATCATTAGATTTAAGGGGGTGGGGCCTATTCCCACTCAGGAGGCTGAAATCAGCAGGCCTCTGCGCATGGCCAGCCTGGGACCCCCACAGTGCTGCCCCTCCGACCCCCATACAACCCGATCGCAGGCTCCCCGACCATTCCCCGGCCAGGCCTGAACCCTCCCACCCCCCCCCGACAAACTCCGTCCCGGACTGCCCCGATCTCCAGCCCCGCCCTCAACAGTTACTTCCCTGCTACCCCCCCAGCAATGCCCATCCCACCCTCCCAGCAGGCAAAACCTCCCACTGGCTGATGCCCCCCCCCCCCCCCCCCCCCAAACCTGGCCGAACACCACACCCCCCAGCCCACCCCAATCACTGGCCTCCCTCCTGCCCTCAGCGATCCCAGTGGCAGAGTGATACTGCGGTAGCCCCCCACTCCCACCGATTGCCCCCTAGGGCCCGCACCCATCAGGCCACGCCCCTATGCCCTGCCTCCCATCATGCCATGTCCCCTTAGCACTGCCAGGGTGCCCATGCCCAGGGGGCACCACCCCCCACCGCCCAATCACCTGGGGGGCCCCCAATTGCCCCCTTCACTCCAACGGGATCAGGCCGCTAGCTCCCTGAAAGTGGGGAGCTACTCTAAACCTCACTGAAGTGAAACACGCTGGCAGGGCGGGAGAGGCTAGCAGGCCTGGAGAATTCAGTCCCGGGCCCGCTAATAGCGTTTAGAAGATATTTAAAATATCATTTTAGTGCTAGCCCCACCTCCCCGCTGATTTCCGGTGTGCAGCAGACTGTGCGGGAAATCCGGCACTGGGACACGCCAGCGGGGCGTGAACTCTAGCGTGAATCCTGCGCATCGCCTCCCCCCCGCGATTCTCCTGGCCCGCTGCGCTACAAAATTAGCGCAGCAGGATGGGAGAATCACGGCCATGAACCTACAAGGCTACAGGGATCGGGCAGAGCAATGGGATGGATTGGATTGCTCTACAGTGAGCTGCCATGGACTCGATGGACTGAATGGCCTCCTTCTGCTTCAGAATGACTCTATGATGTGGCTGATATAGCAGACCCAGGATTCTGCACCATAAGACAGGGTGGTAAGGACAATGGTCTGGTAGAGTTTGATGTTAGTCGTCAGCTTAATGCCATGCTGCTTCCAGACCCATTCAGAATTTATTTTCTGGATGTGTGCAAGGATATCTTCACCAATAGTGGCATCATTAGAGAGTACACTGTCAAGATATGAGAATATTTCTACAGCTTTGAGACTGGTGCCAACAACAATCATATCTGGTGCTTCATTGTGTATGCCCAGTGTTGGCTAAAACATGACCTTAGTCTTGGAGACAATGATTTGAAGATTTTGTTAGAGTTTGAGAATTTGTCTGGATATCTCCCATATTGTGGGAAGCTGAGACACAGTCATCTGTAGACAGAAACTCTCTGATCACTGCCTCTCTGACTTTGGGGGAAGCACGTACTTGTAGTTGTCTTGCTACAAATACCACAAGATGATAAATCTCAAACAAATTAGGTTTCTTCCATTACTGCCCAGCATATTGCATCTGGGAATGATTCAGTCCAACAGCAAGAAATTACAGGAGAAAACAAGGGCAACACAAAATCACCTTTGTCTTACGGATGTTTAGTGCAAAGCCCATGCTCTTGTCTGTTCGGTGAAGGTGTTAATGATGGCTTGGAGCTCGGCCTCTGAATGTGCTCAGACACAAGCATCGTCTGCATACTGCAGCTCAATGACAGACAATGGGACAACCTTGGATCTAGCTTGCAGGTGGCAGAGGTTGAACAGATTCCCATTTATTCTGTAGTTGAGCTCCATTCCGGTGGGGAGCTTGCTGAGGGTGAGATGGAGCATTGCAACTAGGAACATTGAGAAGAATGTAGGTGGTAGATTCATTGATCAGGATAAAGATCTGCTTGTCAATGTGACAAATGGTGACAAATATATGGGCGCAGCTGAAATGCAGGACTCTCCATTATCCCTTGTGGTTGACAGTGCTGAAGGCTCTTGCGAGGTTACAGAAGGCCATGTACGAGGATTGCGGCTGTTCCATACATTTCTCTTGCAGTTGCCGTATGGTGAAGATAATATCCGTGTGCCTGTTAGTGGGCGGAATCCACATTGGGACTTTGGGTAGAGCTGTTCAGCCACAGGGAGATGGTGATTAAAGTGGACTCTTGTAATGACCTTCACTGCGGCTGACAGCAGGGAAATACCTCTATAGCTCCTGCAGTCGGACTTGTCACCTTTCCTGAAGATGGCCATGATTATGGTGTCTCTGAGATCTCCTGGCATGTTCTCTTCCTTCCAGTGAAGGGAAACAAGGTCATGTATTTGCACCAACCGTGCTTCTGCTTCAGCTGGGATTCCATCTGTTCCTAATGTCTTTTTGTTCTTTAGCTTAATTTTAAAGGGTGGAAGATACCTGAGCGTGAGATTGTTTAAATTGGGTGGCCGTTGCACAGGCTTGATGGAGCAGGGCCTTGGTCCATTGGCAAGGGAGTCCGAAACAGCAGGAGGCCAGGCACCACCTCCGGGTTCTCTTTTCACCCACTCTTCTAGGTAGTGACTACTGCCTCCAGGTCCTCTTTACACCCACTCGACTAAACTATTAACATTGGTTAGGTCCCAGCTGCAATATTGTGGTCCATTTTGGACACCACGCTTTAGGAAGGATATTAAGGTCTCAGAAATGACACAGAGGAGATTTACTAGAATGGTACCTGGGATGAGGGAATGAAGTTATGTGGAATGACTGTAGAAGCTGGGAATTTTCTCCTCAGAGCAAAGAACGTTAATGTGAGATTTGTTAAAAATCCTCAGTGTGCTAAAAATTGCGCTGATGAATCAATTTAAGATTGTCAGTTGGACTTGCAGTGTGGCACATTTCTGTGTAGTGTAAGTTACATATACTAATAAACAGAAACATTAGTATACCAACATACTAATTAAGAACAGGAGCTGGCCCTTCGAATCAATAAAATCATGGCTGATCTGATTGTAATTCTAACCCCACATTCCTGCCTAACCCCGATAACCTTTCACCCCTTTGTTAATCAAGAATCGATCTAGCTCTGCCTTAAAAATATTCAAAGAATCTGCTTCCACTGCCTTTTGAGGAAGAAAGTTCCAAAGACTCATGACCCTGAGAAAGAAATTTCTCCTATCTTGGTCTTAAATGAGCAATCCCTTATTTGTAAACAGTGACCCCTCGTTCTAGATTCTCCCCACATCCACCCTGTCAAGACCCCTCAGGATCTTAAAGACTTTGATCAAGTCACCTCTTACTCTCCTAAGCTCCAGTGAACACAAGCCTAACCTGTCCAACCGTTCCTTATAAGACAACTCGCCCATTCCCGGTATTAGTCTAGTAAACCTTTGCTGAACTGTTTCTAATGCATTTACATATTTTCTTAAATAAGGAGACAAGTACTGTACACATACTCCAGATGTGCTCTCACCAACGCTCTGTAAACTGAAACATAACCACCCTAATTTTATAATCAATTCCCCTCACAACAAATTATAACATTTTATTAGATTTCTTAATTACTTGATGTATCTGCACACTGATCCTTTTTTTGATTTTTTGATTCATGAACTAGGACACCCAGATCCCTCTGAATCTCAGAGCTCTGTAATGTCTCACCTCCTAGATAAGTTTTGTTTTATTCTTCCTCACAAAATGGACAATTTCACATTTTTAAACTTTATACTCCATTTGCCCACTTGTTTAACTTATCTATATTCCTTTGTAGTCTCCCTAGGTCCTCTTCACAACTTACTTTCCTACTTTTCTTTGTATTTTCAGCAGACTTTGCAACCATACCTTTGGTCCCTACGCCAAAATCATTTATATAAATTGTACAAATTTGAGTACCCAGCACTGATCACTATGGCACACCACTCATCATATCCTGCCAACCAAATAAGACCCATTTATGAAAATTTGGTTTCCTATTATTTAGCCAATCTTCAGTCCGTGTCAATATTACCCCCTACACCATGAACTTTTATTTTCCACAATAACCTTTTATGTGGCATCTTATCAAATGCGTTCTAGAAATTTAAGTACATTACATCCACCAGTTCCCCTTTATCCACAGTACATGTGATTCCTTCGAAGACCTCCAATAAATTGGTTAAACATGATTTCCCTTTCACACAACCATGTTGATTCTGCCAATCAGGCAGAGTTTTCTAAGTGCCCTGCTATAACATCTTTGATAATGGCTTCCAACATTTTCCCCTTGACAGATGTTAGGCTAACTGGCCTATAATTTCCTGGTTTCTGTCTCCCCTTTTTGAACAAAAGAGATACATTTGCTATTTCCCAATTCAATGGAACCTTCCCCGAATCAACAGAAGTTTGGATAATTTAAACCACTGCATCAACTATCACCCTAGCTTTTGCTTTCAAGACCCTGGGATGAAGTCCATTCAGACCTGGGAATTTGTCAGCCCACAGATGCAACAATTTGCTCAATACCACTTCTCTGGGGATTGTAACTCTCCTGAGTTCCTCACTCCCATTTCCTGACTTACAGTTATTTCTAGGATGTTACATGAGTCCTGTATGGTGAAGACTGATGTAAAATATTTGTTCAATTCATCCACCATATCCCTACTTTCCAATATCAATTCCCCAGACCCACTTTCTATAGGACTGATGCATACATCTTTTCCTATTTAAATAATTACGGAAGCTCTTACTATCTTTATATTTCTAGCTAGTTTTCTCCTGTATTCTAATTTTTCCCTCCTTATTAATTTTTTAATTCTTTGTGTTATTTATATTCTGTCCAATCCTCTGACCTACCACCCGACTTTGTGTAAGTATATGCTTTTTCTTTAATTTTGATACTGTCTTTAGCTTTTAGTTAACCACAGATGGTAGGTCATAGAGTCATAGAATCATTATGGAGCAGAAAGAGACCATTCAGCCCATTAAGTCATTCCTTTGGAATTTCTCTTTCTCATTGGGATGTATCTGTTCTGTGTATTCTGAAATATCCCTTTAAGTCTGCCACTGCATCTCCATTGATCTATTGCTTAACGTCATTTGTCAGTTCAGTTTAGTTAGCTCCGTTTACGTGCCCTCATAATTGCCCTTATTTAAGTTTAAACTACTCATCCAGGACCCATTCTTTTTTGCCTTAAACTGAATACAAAATTCAATCATATTATAAGACCATAAGACCATAAGACATAGGAGCGGAAGTAAGGCCATTCGGCCCATCGAGTCCACTCCACCATTCAATCATGGTTGATTTCAACTCCATTTACCCGCTCTCTCCCCATAGCCCTTAATTCCTCGAGAAATCAAGAATTTATCAATTTCTGTCTTGAAGACGCTCAACGTCTCGGCCTCCACAGCTACCTAGGAGGCCGAGACTCTCTGCTACCTAGGAGTGCCTTCACTATGAGGTTATGAATTAATCTGATCTTGTTAGACAATACCAGATCTAGTATGGCCTATTCTCTGGCTGGCTCCAGAATGTGCTGTTCAAAGAATCACAGAATTATTGCAGCACAGAAGGAAGCCATTTGGTCCATCATGTCTGTGTTAGCTCTCCAAATGAGCATCATGACCTTTTCCCCGTACCCCTGCACATTGTTTCTATTCAATTAATCGTCTAACGTCTTCTTGAATGCCTTGATTGAACCTGCCTCTACCACACTTCCAAGCATTCCAGACCTGAATCACGCGCTGTGTGAAAAAGTTTTTTCTCATATCACAATTGCTTCTTTTACAAATCATTTGAAATCTGTGCCCTCTCATTCCGGATCCTTTTATGAACAGGAAATGTTTCTGCCTATCTACTCTGTCCAGCCTTTAATGATTTTGAACATCTCTATTAAATCTCCTCTTCGCCACCTTCTCTCCAAAGAGAACAGTCATAACTTCTCCAATCTATTCTCACAACTGAAATTTCTCATCCCTGGAACTATTCTTGTAAACCACTTCTGCACTCTCTCCAATATGTTCACATTCTTCCTATAATGTGGCACCCAGAACTGTACAGTACATCTTCCAGTTGAGGTCTAACTAGTGTCTTGTATAAGTTCAACATAACCTCTTTGTTCTTATATTCTATACCCCTATTTATAAAGCCCAGAATACTATATGCTTTATTAACTGCTTTCTCCAGGTAAAAGAGGTAAAATTCTAAAATGGGTGTAGGAGCAGAGGTACCTGGGTGTATATGTGCACAGATCATTGAAGGTGGCAGGGCAGGTGGAGAGAGCAATTAATGGCCTCTCTCTGTGCTGTAACAATTCTGTGATTTTGTGATTCCACCTGTGCTGGTCCCAGGTATACCCAGGTCCCTTTTTCTTTCTACCAAAATGCATCATTTAACACTTCTCCGCATTGAACTTCTATCTTCCACCTATTTGCCCACTCTACCCACTTGACTGTTCTTCTGAAGTTCTACAATATCCGCTTCACACTTTGTAATACTTCCAAGTTTAGTGTCATCCGCAAACTTTGAAATTGTCTCCTACGCACCAAGATCTAAATCATTCATATATAAAGAAAAACAAAGATCCCAGTAGTGATCCCTGGGAAACACCATGATACACCTGCCTCCAGCCCAAAAATATTCATTGACCATTAATCTCTGCTTCCTATTATTCAGCCGATATTGTATCCATATTGCTACGGTCCCTTTTATTCCATGAGCTATAACTTTTCTCACACGTCTGTTGTGTGACACTGTATCAAATGTCTTCTGAAAGTCCATGTATACCACATCAACAGCATTAACCTCATCGACCCTTTCTGTTCCCTCCTCAAAAAACTCCAGCAAATTAATTAAATATGATTTCCCTTTTAGAAGTCCATGCTGGCTCTTCCTAATGAACCCACATTTTTCCATGTGACGACTAATTCTATCCCAAATAATTGTTTCCAGCCACTTGCTTACTACTGATGTTAAACTGATTAGTTTGTAATTGCTGAGATATCTTTACAATCTTTTACAAACAAGGGCAGAACATTTACAATTCTCCAATCCTTCGGCATCTCCCCTGAGTCAAGAGAAAACTGGAAGACTATGGCCACCTGCAATTTCCATTCTCACTTCTTTCAACATCTTTTGATGCATCTCATCTGGCCCCGGTGCCTTGTCAAATTTCAGTACTGTCTATCCAATACTTCTTCCTTATCAATTTTGAATGCTTCTAGGGAAAGAATTTCCATGTCCTGGATAGTATCCACCGCCTTGGTAAAGACAGATGCAAAGTATTCACTTAATACCTCAGCCAGGATCCCAGTCTCCATGTGTAAATTCTCTTCAGGTCTCTAATTGTCCCTAATAACTCCTCTTACTCTTTATATGCCGACAGAAGACTTTGGGATTCCCCTTTATGTTGGCTGCCAATCTTTTCTCAAAATCCCTCTTTGCTTCTCTAATGAGCTTTTTCACCTCCCTCTGAACTTTCTGTATTTCTCTTGGTTCTCAACTGTATTTTCTACCTGACACCTGTCACAGACACACTTTTTCTTCCTTATTTTAATTTCTATCTCCTTTTTCATCTGTTCTAAGAAACTATCCCAAAACATCCTATGAACCTTGCGCATTTGATTTTTCCAGTCTATATTTAGATTAAAATCCACCATGATTATTGCATACCATTCTGGCAAGCTCCAAATATCTCTTCCTTTATACTCTGTCCTACTGTATAGTTACAATTAGGGAGTCTGTACACCACTCTCACAAGTGACTTATTGCCTTTAACATTTCTTACCACAATCCAAATTGCGTCCACCTCCTGGTTTCTTAAACTTAGATCATCCCTCTCTAATATGCCATCATTAATTAACAGGGCCACCCCACCACCTTTTCCTAACTTCCTGTCCTTCCTAAATGAAACATACCTTTTAATATTCAGGTCCTCATCTCTATCATTCTGTAGCCATGTCTCTCTAATGTCTATCAGATTGTATTCATTAATTTCTATTTGTGCTTTCAGTTCATGTTTTCTGTTTTGAATGCTACATGCTTAGATATAGAGCCTTTGTTTTGTTCTTTTATTATTTTTGTAGCATTTAACCTTATCTATTGATTTACTCTTAGATGTGTACTCTCTGTCCCTTTCTGTCACGGTCTGTTTATCAGTTCCGATATTAGTACTTGCCTTGTCTCTACTCTTTAGTTTAACACACCTTCCAAAATTTGATTCGTTACCCCCAATATTTAATTAAAAATCCTACTTCCCCAGTTATGCAGCTCACTAGAATACCAACGCCAACAGCGTTTAGGTGTAATCTGCCTCAATAGTACAGATCCCACTTTCTGCAATACTGGGTGCCAGTGCCCTATGAACAAGAATTCATTTTTCCCACACCAAACACTGAGCCTCAAATTCATTTCTCTAATCTTTTTGTCCTATGCCAGATAACAATCCAACATTTCGATTTGATTTGATTTATTATTGTCTTTATTAGTACACAATGAAAAGTATTGTTTCTTACACGGTATACAGACAAAGCATAGAGGTTATGTTGTCTCGTCACTGGACACAGGTGAGGTCCCAGAGGATTGGAGGATAGCCAATGTGGTCCCGTTATTTAAGAAGGGTAGGAAGGATAACCCGGGTAATTATAGGCCGGTGAGCTTGACGTCCGTGGTGGGGAAGTTGTTGGAGAAGATTCTTAAAGATAGGATGTATGCGCATTTAGAAAGGAATAAACTCATTAACGATAGTCAACATGGTTTTGTGAGAGGGAGGTCATGCCTCACGAACCTGGTGGTGTTTTTTTTTTAAGAAGTGACCAAAATGGTTGACGAAGGAAGGGCCGTGGATGTTGTCTATATGGACTTTAGTAAAGCATTTGACAAAGTCCCTCATGGTAGGCTAGTGAAAAAGGTTGGATCCCATGGGATAAAGGGGGAGGTGGCTAGATGGGTGGAGAACTGGCTTGGTCATAGAAGACAGAGGGTGGTAGTGGAAGGGTCTTTTTCCGGCTGGAGGCCTGTGACTAGTGGTGTACCGCAGGGCTCTGTATTGGGACCTCTGCTGTTTGTGATTTATATAAATGATCTGGAAGAAGGAGTAACTGGGGTGATCAGTAAGTTTGCGGACGACACAAAACTGGCAGGACTTGCAGATAGTGAGGAACATTGTCAGAGGCTACAGAAGGATATAGATAGGCTGGAAATTTGGGCAAGGAAATGGCAGATGGAGTTCAATCCTGATAAATGCGAAGTGATGCATTTTGGTGGGAATAATGTAGGGAGGAGCTACACGATAAATGGAAGAACCATAAAGGGTGTAGAGACGCAGAGGGACCTGGGTGTGCAAGTCCACAGATCTTTGAAGGTGACGTCACAGGTGGAGAAGGTGGTGAAGAAGGCATATGGCATGCTTGCCTTTATAGGACGGGGCATAGAGTATAAAAGTTGGGGTCTGATGTTGCAGATGTATAGAACGTTGGTTCGGCCGCATTTGGAATACTGCGTCCAGTTCTGGTCGCCACACTACCAGAAGGACGTGGAGGCTTTGGAGAGAGTACAGAGGAGGTTTACCAGGATGTTGCCTGGTATGGAGGGGCTTGGTTATGAGGAGAGATTGGGGAAACTGGGGTTGTTCTCCTTGGAAAGACGGAGGATGAGGGGAGACTTAATAGAGGTGTATAAAATTATGAAAGGCATAGATAGGGTGAACGGTGGGAAGCTTTTCCCCGGGTCGGTGGTGACGTTCACGAGGGGTCATAGGTTCAAGGTGAAGGGGGGGAGGTTTAACACAGATATCAGAAGGACATATTTCACACAGAGGGTCGTGGGGGCCTGGAATGTGTTGCCGGGCAAGGTGGTGGAGGCGGACACACTAGGAACGTTTAAGACTTATCTAGACAGCTATATGAACGGAGTGGGAATGGAGGGATACAAAAGAGTGGTCTAGTTTGGACCAGGGAGCGGCGCGGGCTAATTGTTCCTGGTTTCTCGTTTCAAGGCTTCATTCTACGATCATCTTGCTGGTGCCAGTACAGAGTGAGACTGCGGATAGTTGGGAACCTGTCTCGGGGGCAGGGAATTCATATGGTGTTCGTGGAAGTGGAAATGACTAGGGTTGGGAAGCATTTTCCGATCGGGGCCATTGTGATCTCCTGGACTCGTTTCGATCGCCTCAGGGGGTCGGAGAGGAATTTCCCAGATTTTTTTTTCCCCATATTGGCCCTGGGGTTTTTCACTCTGGGTTTTCGCCTCTCCCTGGAGATCACATGGTCTGGAATGGGGGGGTGGGGGTAAGTTAATAGGTTGTAATGAACAAAGCATCATAGCTGTGAGGGACAGCTCGGTGGATAGGATATTGGTATGTAGATAGGCTGGAAAATTGGGCGGGGATCCTGGATTCAGGATTCAATCCTGGACCGGGGAGCGGCGCGGGCTTGGAGGGCAGAAGGGCCTGTTCCTGTGCTGTATTGTTCTTTGTTCTTTGTTCATACCGTTCATAGAGAAGGAAATGAGAGAATGCAGAATGTAGTGTTACATTCATGGCTAGGGTGTAGAGAAAGATCAACTTAATGCAAGGTAGTTCCATTCAAAAGTCTGATGGCAGCAGGGAAGAAGCTGTTCCTGTGTTGGTTGGTACGTGACCTCAGATTTTTTATCTTTTTCCCGATGGAAGAAGGTGGAAGAGAGAATGTCCGGGGTGCTTGGGGGTCTTGGTTATGCTGGCTACTTTGCTGAGGCAGCGGGTAGTGTAGTCAGAGTCAATGGATGGGGGGCTGGTTTGTGTGGTGGATTGGGCTACATTCATGACCTTTTGTAGTTTCTTGCGGTCTTGGGCAGAACAGGAGCCATAACAAGCTGTGATACAACCAGAAAGAATGCTTTCTATGGTGCATCTGTAAAAGTTGGTGAGCATCGTAGCAGACATGCCAAATTTTCTTAGTCTTCTGAGAAAGTAGAGGGTTGATGGGCTTTCTTAACTATAGTGTCGGCATGGGGGGGACCAGGACAGGTTGTTGGTGACGTGGACACCTAAAAGCTTGAAGCTCTCAACCATTTCTACTTCATCCCTATTGTTGTAGACAGGGGCATGTTCTCCTCTACGCTTCCTGAAGTCGATGACAATCTTCTTCATTTTGTTGACATTGAGGGAGATTATTGTCACTGCACCAGTTCAGCAGATTTTCTATCTCTTTCCTGTACTCTGTCTCATCATTGTTTGAGATCCGACCCCCTACGGTGGTGTCATCAGCAACCTGAAAATCGAGGGGAATTTGGTCACACAGTCATAGTCATGTAGTCTTGGACATTATTACCTTTGAGGTTTTGCTTCTTAATTTGGTGCCTAACCCCTCATACTGACTATGCAGAACCTTCTTCACTGTCCTGCCTATGTCGTTAGTACTTCCATGGACCATAGCCATGGGACCGTCCCCCTCCCATTGTAAGTTCCTCTCCAGCCCTGAGGAAGTGCCCTGAACCCTGACATTGGGCAGGCAACATAGCCATCTCAACTCTTGTTCTTTGCTGCAGAGAATGGTGTCAATCCCCCGCATGTACACAAATCAGTTGCACCTGTTTCATCTAAACAAAATAAGTGATAGCCAATCACTGGTTCATTCCTCAGGGCAATGCCTTGACCAATCAGAGTCAATCTGCCTGGTTTAAATTTTCAAACAATACTTGGCAGGTAACTGTCAGTCACCATTAACTTCATTCTCCATAGCTACACCTCTACAAATCAGAGTTCACTTGCCAACCAATCAGCACTCTCTTCTCATACGGCATAAAATTGTTTCCCTGTAATTGGTATTCTTTTGATTGCCTGATGAATGAAAGACAAAAAGCTTTGGCAGAATGTCTTTTTTCAGCAGTATTTCCAGGGTGTTTTGTGTATTCTACAGTGAAAACATCACAAATTATCTGTTTCACATTTTTGCCATTTCTTACTTCCCATTATAAATTCCCCAGACTCACCCTCTAGAGGACAAATGCACAATTAAATTACACTTTTCCTTCTTAATTGCTTGCAGAATCTCTTACTATCTGTTTTTATATATCTAGGTAGCTTTCTCTTGTACTGTAATTTTACACTCCTTTTTTTTTAGTTATTCTTTGCTAGTTTTTAAATTCTGTCCGATCCTTTGAATGGATGGTGCATCCTTCTCCGAGAGTCTTTCTTTCTCACTGGAATGCATCTTTCCTGAGTATTATGAAATACTTTGGGCCGAAGGGCCTGTCTCCGTGCCATATATTCTATGATTCTATAATCTCCTCAAATGACTGCCACTGAATCTCTACTGTCTCTACTCTTTAAACTAATTTCCTGTAGAATCCCAACAGCGTAGGGGGTTGTCATTAGGCCCATTGAGTCTCCGAAAGAGCATCTTACCCAGGTCCACCCCCCCCCCTCCCCCTGCCCTACCCCGAAACCCTGCACATGTATCATGGCTAATCCACCTAACCTACACATCATTGGACACTAAGGGGCAATTTAGCATGGCTAATCCACCCAACTTGCACATCTCTGGACTTTTTCCAAGTTCATTTTAGCCAGCTCCATCTTCATAAAGTACTATAAACCATAAAACCATAAGCTATAAGAGCAGAATTTGGTCATTTGGCCCATTGAGTCTGCTCTGACATTCAATCATGGCTGATAAATTTCTCAACCCCATTTTCCCATCTTTTCCCCATAACCTTTGATCCCAGTAGTCTTAGACCCACACTTCCCACTCTCAGACTAAATGCAAAGTTCAATCGTGTTATGATCACTGCTACATTTAGGTTATTTCATTATGAGTTAATGAATGAATCCTGGCTCATTGGGAATCACCAAGTCTAGAATATTCTGCTCTCTGGTTGGCTCTAGGATGTGCTGCTCCAAGAAATTGTTTTTAAAACACTCTAGGAACCCATCTTCCAAATTACATTTACCTTGGTCCAATCTATATGCAGATTAAAATCTCCCAGGATTATTGCAGTCACTTTCTTGCAAGCTCCGTTATTTCTTCCTGGATATTCCATCCTACTGCGTAATTATTAATAGGGGATCTATAAACTACTCAGCAGAAACAATCTGTTTCTTAGACCAGTATATTTCAAATCCAAGAAGCAGCATTAATTGATTTAGTTCTGGGAAATGGTCAGGGAACAATCAACACACAATGAGATTACATTGTTGAAGAATAGAACATTTCATTTCTTACACCTAATGGCAGATATAAAGGCATTGGATTATGTAGCTATTACAGTAGGAAACAAGCCACTTGGGCCAATTAGTCCAGGAAAATGTTTATCCTTCATGTTAGCAATCTTTGGTCACTTATTAAATGAGTAAAAGAACATGAACAGGCCAATTCAATCCCTCGAGCTTGTTCTGCCATTCAATTCGTTCATAACGGATCTACATCTACTTTTGAAAACCTTTGTCTAGCAGAAAATCTATCATGCTTAATTTTGAAATTTTCAACTGACTTAGTCTAGACAGGTTTTTGGGAGGAGGGAGTTGCAGATTTCCACTTACCCTGTGTGTAAAGAAGATCCCCCTGACATTATCCCTGAATGACCTAGATTGGCTCCAGTGACACATTTCAATCACAAATCCAGATCATTTTCCTATGATATGAGTCTGATCGTTCAATATCCTGCAACATAAATCCTCATGGTATTTCTGAACAAGATTCCCCAGGTAATGATAATTATATAGTCAGTTGAGTGCTTGTAGCCTCCAAAGGTCAGAAGCCACAGGAAGGCCTTGTTGTGGCAGAGTAGAGTGAGTTCTACCCTGCATTTAACCTGTGCTACACTTGACCTGGGAGTGCTTGGTGCTGACATTGGGACTAAAAGTAAAAGGCTTGAGGTGGTGGGGGCGGGTGATCATTTTAAGAATACTATTATCCTTCACTTTAATTAATACAAAACTGAAAATGTGTTATATTTTGTTATCAAATTAAATATGTGGGAAGTGAAGTGCACATTTGGCCGCGGCCGCAATGTGATAGAGGGTTCATTTAAGAATTGCGGAGGCACTTAACTATCAAGTGATCTTCATTAAGTGACAAAACAGACTAAACAAACTGAATGGGCCATGGTTAGATGTTTGAAGTGTTGCTATTCTAAATTATGTCACAATGCTATGTGACAATATGCAGGTCCCACTGTATTGATGACCAACACAATAAATCTAACTACTGTGCAGTCAAAAGACCAGCTTTAGCAGTTTTTTTTTATTTGGCCAATTATTTATTACACTGTTAATACATTGCCCTGGCAGAATTGATTGGCAAGATAGCAGGTGTAAAGCACTTTATGGCACCATTAGCAGACAGGAAATAGATTTTAAAAATGAAAAATCCCCTCATCAATCTGAAGTAAAATGTACATCTTGACTCTAATTTAAAATTTGGAAACAATATGTTTACTGCACTTTGTAACAAACAATGCTATTTTTGATCGGAGAAGTGCACGTTCTGATTTATTGGGAGGAGAAAAGGTGGTTTAACCCAGGGCCAAACTCAAATTCTAGGAAATAGATACTCAATGGTACAAGATGGTTTCACTAGAGTAGGTATAAAATGTTTCCACTTGTGGAGAAATGCAAAACTAGAGGCTAAGATAGTCACCAAGAAATCACATTTCTACAACAGTAGTTCAGGGGAACACCATTGATGCATTTTAGAAGAAGCTCGGGAGAGGAAAATTGGGGGTTACACTGATACGAATTGGATGAGGAAGGATGGGAAGGGGATTGAGTGGACTGGTTGGGCTGTATGGTTTGTTGCTCTGATGTATGTTCTGTGGAATTCTATGCAACAAATTCTGCCTCAGTCCATCTGTTGCTGAAACCTTCATCCACATATTTGCTTCCACCATCTTCAGTTAGTGCAATGTTTGTCTGGTCAGCCTTCCATTTTCCACCCATGCAAACTTAAGTTCATGGAAAATTCTTCTGCCTGTATAAAGCCAGCACCAATTCACCCATTACTTCTGCGCTCATTGACCTACACTGTAGGTGATAAGGAAATTATAGATTTAATAAATGGGTATTTTGTATCCTTTTTCACTGTAGAGGGTGAGATAAAATATCAATGAGAGAAGGGGAACTAAAAACAAATCAAGGAAAAGGATTTGGAGTGTATGTAATAAGCTTTAACTAAAGTACATCTGGATTTTGCAATGTAGTTTAATCTGTATTGTTTAAGAAGTCTCTCTGATGCAATGTTGATCCTGACAAGCCTCTGTGATTACTTCAAATGCATTAGGAAAGTTTGATGCCTTAGTTGTCATATGCAGGCCTCTTTGTAAGCTGATGTGAACTATCAATCTGACAGGTATTGCAGAATCCATTGCAGATTGAAAATTTGGAGTCATGTTCCACCACTGCTGGTACATCAGACTTTTTAGCTTGGCTTCTTAAAATCACTGACGTTCTTTTGAGGCTTCGACATAGGCGTAGAGGCCATGAGAGAAGATTCAGGCTACATGTAAAATGTACAAACCCTCCCTCCCTTACCTCTATGTTTACAAAAAAACAGAACTGTTGTGTTAAAGTGAAAAAAAATATTTTATTGATCATTGTGTTAAAGTGAAAAAATATATTTTTTGCAAAAAATTTGGAAAAGTTGAGGTAGTTATTAAACAAAATGTCATAATGCAGCTGCTAAAGTTAAACGTTTAGTTAAATGTTAACATGGTATCAAAGTTTTGTATTTATAACATATTTTGGTTAATAAATATTTTGCATTAAACTTTACAAACTTCTGCAACTGCCTTATTGAAATATCAAAACACAACATTTAAATATGAAATTCTACAAATACTTTATTGGAATATCAAAACATAACATTTAAGTTTGAGACAACTATAAATGAATAACGTAATTGAAGGAAACAAGACAGAAATATATGAATGATAGACACAAATTTTAAAAAATTACACAGAACAATCAAAGAATGAGCATGCATTAGAGGGGGCGGTTGAGGTTGAGGTAACAGTGTTGGAGGGAGAGGAATCCTAGTTCCACCTGCGTCGCCCCTGGCCAATTTCCCCTCCATGTGATGTATGTTAACATCTTGCATCCCTGATGGCATTGCATCCTGCCCGGTGTGAACGGGGTGGCTCCTGGCCAGAGGGTGAAGCAGGAGGTGTCACCACTTTATTGGTGATCCATTGAAGGAACTCAAAGTTGCTCTAATGAAATGCTTCAAGAATGTCCATTGTTAATGACTTTTATGAGCCCTGAGCTCGATCATACCATACCCAATGCAGACTGAAACCCGTTCTTAACTTTTGCAGAGATAAATTAAAAAAATTTTTAAAACAATTTTTCATCAACATACCCTGGCTGAACACAAATCATGGTCAGAGAAATTCTGACTTGCCTTCTTCCCAACTAAATTTTCAGATGCCACATTCTACATTAAAACTTATGAACACTTTTAAGAATGCCATATGTAAAGTTATGTAATCAAAAGATAGTGCCAATTTCTATAGTTTCACAGATTTAAAACAAAGAAAACCTATGTTCACTGAAATATAATCATCTTCAATCATTAAAAAATCAAATTAAAAATTACATTTTACAAGAACCAATAACAATAGAATTGCCTGTTGAAAAGAACAATAAAAACTGCTAAAAATAACTTCAACTTACCTTTTAAACTGTTGCATTACCTGTTGCTTCCTCCATCTTCAATACAAACCTACAGTTTTAAAGCACTGACCTCAACGGGTGTTCCCTTATACCCCCATCACAAGGGGTCATAGCTTCACTGAAACCGTGCCCTGCTCGAGCCTGCGCAGATCATCCGATGCAGGCCCTAGGCTGATGGGCCCGGAAAGTTCATCGGGAATTTTTAGCGCCGTTAAGTGGACACTTTTCCCAGTTTCCAAAGCATGACAAGGTTTGTTGGGCAAGTTGTCACCATTTTGAATGATTGTAGAAAGCTCCTCCCAGTTATTAAGGTCCATGCTGCTGTGTTTCAAGGAGAACTTCAGAGTGTCGTTGAAGCATTTGCTTTGGCCTCTCCTGGAATGCTGGCCATTTGAGAATTGAGAAATTAGGACTTGGTGGGATGACTGTTTGAGACATCCGGACATCGTGCCCAGTCCATTGAAGTTGATTTTGTAGTTTTGCTTGAATGCTGCGGAACTGGTTTCAAGCACACTAGCAATTTTTTTACAGTCCTCTCATTGTATTTGGAAGAGGCATTGCTGATGGAATTTCTCTGGTACTCTTGCAGAGCTCTGATGCAAAATCCAGGCCTCACTGCAGTACAGGAGCTGGGTGGGGACAATTGCTCTATACACTTGTTAGGGGGTGGGGGGAGAGTCTACTCACTGCTGTAGTATGTAGAACAGTAAATAGTCTCAACACCAGGTTAAGGTCCAACAGGTTTATTTGATATCACGAGCTTTCGGAGCGCTGCTCCTTCATCAGGTGACATCACCTGAGCAGTGCTCCGAAAGATCATGATACCAAATAAACCTGTTGGACTTAAACCTGGTGTTGTGAGACTTCTTACTGTGCCCACCCCAGTCCAACGTTGGCATCGCCACAGCGTAGTATGTAGAAGGCTGAGCTGGCACAGCTGAAGGATTCTAATCCTCCTTTAATTGGCCATACTATCTAATACATGTAACTGAGAAAGTATAATGGAAACCCGGAGGACTTGCTCATCAGTTTGATCAAATGTGCTCTTCAATGATATATCATTTCCTTGAAGATGTGAATTAGTATAAGATAGGTTTGATCCACAATGGAAAGTCTGATTGTTTATTACATTTACTGTCATTATTCAAACACTTTTAATTGGTAATTTTACAAATAAGAAATTTCCCACAAGTCCAGATTTATAGCAATTTAAATTTAATCCAAAATTGATCATTTCAGTCCTAATTGAACAGCAAATATGTTGCAAACCATTTATACCTTACTGCATTTATTAAGGTAATTTCCTCATCCCGACAGGTGCTAACCTTGACTGTACTAATGATTAAGCTTAACAAATTAATACTGTGAGATAATTTTGTAATTATTTTATAATTTCCATTCCAAATTTAGTGCCCATTGTATAAGAGCAAACATGCAAATGGTTCATTTATTTTGAGTAAAGGCCCCCGTTGACAGCATGTGAAAGATGCAACTAAAATGGCAATGGAATTTCCAGCTAATTCATCTACCAAGTCACAGCATCTAATTGCTTTTGATAAAATGCCGAGGTTTCTGTGTCAACAACCATACCAAGAAGTCACAACATCAGTAGCTACACAGTCACCAGCTCTAATCGAGGATAAAAAGATGCAACCTTTCTGTTGCGACCAGGCTATAGAAAACACTTTGGGCGGGATTTTCCGGCCGCGCTTGCCCCAAGACCGGAAAACACTGCCCGAGGTCAACAGACCTTTGCATGATCTGTGTCCCGCCCACTAAAATTCCCGTGGTGGGCAGGACGAGAAAATTCCACCCTATGATTGGGAGGACATCGAGTAAAATGTCAATCTTTATCCAATGTTGTCCAAAGGCTAACTGTAAAAATGAAGGAACAAACAAAAAGGTCAATCCTACTGCACAATTCTGTTTTATTCATTCGTAGGGTCACTTGCCATTTCTAAATGCTCTTGAAAAGGTGGTGGTGGTGAGATGTGGTATGACCAATTTTGACCTTGTAGTCTATGCAACATTTCTCGGGAGGGGGATTCCAAGTTTTTGACCCAGTGACATTACGGAGCAGTGATACAGTTCCACATCAAGATGGTGTGTGTTCAGGAAATTTGTAGGTGGTGGCATTCCCATGTGTTTGCTGGTGCTGTTCGTCTAGGTGGTAGTTCGGAAAGGGTTAAGGGGGCCTGGCGAGTCACTACAACACATCTTTTATATGGTTCACAGTGCTGCCACTGTGGTGGTGGAGAGAGCAGATGTTTGAGGTGGTGGATGGCGTGCTATCAGGCAGGGCACTTTTGCCTTTGATGGTGTTGTGCTTCTTGAGTGTTGTCGGAGTTGCAGTGGAACTAGTCTAATTCAAAGAAGAAATATTTACTGAAATCATACAGGTGACTGCACTAATTACCGTGTTAATTCTTAAGGATAAAATTCCATTAAAAATTAATCTGTGCAGCTCAATTGTATTCCCAAGTTAACAGTTAATTTTGAGAATAGATTCTACTGACTGTTACCTTCTTGGGTTGGCTAGGTTCCATATGGCATAAAAGCATCTTAAATCAAATGACTTTTTAACTCCTGGAATTCAATTCCTTATGTTTTTTCAGAATAAATATACCTTATTAATAATGACACCTTTGCGGTAGGGCTGGATGGTATGTAGGAGTGGCAGTTGGGTTAGACACCCTCAGATAAAGAAGTGGACAAGCTTTAGTTATATTTCTTTCCTGTACTCACTTGCGATGATATCCAAATGACCTTTTGCCAATGGTGCAGACAGCACCACAATAACTTGTCACAAATATGGACATAGCTCCAAGTTTGCATGAAATAGACAATGTTAATATGGCTGTGGAAATGCCATATAATGCAACTTTACTGAAGCTGAACCAAGGGGTGCTGGACCATGCTAGTAGTATGACAACTCTTTACAGATGGGCAGGCTGGATTGGACAGGGGGAAGAGGATACACTGTGCAACAGCCATTGATGTTACTTGGATTTCATTAAACAGGCATGACCTGAAAGGACAAGAGAAGCCTTACAATCCTTATAATGGTCTCACATTTTGTATAGGTAGATCTTTTTATACAGTAAACCCAGTCTGACCCTCAAGGTGCTGAGTGGAAGCAAGTATCTTAATTTTTAGGTTAAATTAAAACTGTTCCAACTATTTCCAAACTGCTGTTAATAAAAAACTCTGCTTTAAAGTACAAGTTATTTTGACAAAAGAAATCTTCATTTGAATAAAGCATAAAACACTGCTATTGCGAATGACTGTTTAATTATTGCATATTGTAATGTAACAATCACCACAAAATATATTTCAATACATTTTTGTTTCTGTAGTTTTCCATTTGGAGTCATGCATCAGGCCTGGGTTTAACCTTTTGATGCGGCATACTGTCGCAGCATCTGTGAGATGTCCTTAGAGTCAGTCACTTCTTCAGGTAGGCATCCGTCCCCATCCTGAATGGTGGGATCAGCCCCAGAATTCAACAACAATTCCACGATATCAGCAAATTCACAGGCAGATGCTGGAAGTAGGCACAGAGCAAAGTGTCAGTGAATGTACACTACATATAACAAAAAAAGCATCATGTCCTTTCTTAATGAAGGAACTGATAGAATAGAGGAAGTGTGTTCAGAACCAGCGCAGGTACAAACAACACTGTACTAAAGCTAAAGATACCATTAAATTTAGCAAATCATTTTTATATTCTTGGCCAACAAGTTACTGTCTCCATTCAGCATCTCCCCATGACTGAGACTGGGAACTCATTGTGGGAATTTATGGGTGTGTATATATGGCCTACATCTTTCAGTTTTACAGCTGGCTGAGGCTAATCAATGTTACCAATTCCAGCAGTTCTCTTTTTTTAACTTCATGCTACATTTCTGGTACATGTTGAAGTAAGGTCCATGTCGATGACAGCTTTATTCAACAAATGCAAGCTGCTTTTCATCCTGTTTAATTTATAACCATAACTGGGGAAGATTAAAAACAAAAACCAACTATGATCTTTTGCTTTATTTTGCATGGAATTTTCAGGGGAGCGCAAAGAAACCAGAAATTCAATTAGGATATCACCAGATGTCAATTACGTACCTAGATGTGCACTCTCCTGAATATTCTTTCGCTCACACTCTCCAATAACAAACATGATTTTTTTATGACTATCCATCATCGTCGTTTTTTTAAAATGTGCAAATTTCAAATGTTTTACGATAATGAGTAGTTGAAAGACATCCCTAATTACTAAGACAGGGCAGTCAAATTTGATCAAAAATACCAGTGTCATGTGGGATCAGGTAGCTATTACATATTGCCAGAAGTATAACAGTCTTTACAGCGTGATTATGGAAGAGAGAAAGGGAGGAAAAGGCAAGAGGTTGAATGAGTAACTTGCATCTTTGGTCATACGATGAAGGTACTTTATTAGCAAAATTGTTTCCAAGTTCAATAATTACTTCATTTTAATGGTGGAAACTAATTCAGATTCATGAGATCCCTAGGCTCAGTTACCTATTCCTACCAGTTCTCCTGGTGTCATCAATATTGATATTATCTTTATCAGGCCTCAGTATAAAACATAGAAAAAATACAGCACAAACAGGCCCTTCGGCCCACAAGTTGCGCCGGTCATGTCCCTACCTACCTCGGCTTATATATAGGCTTACCTATAACCCTCAATCCTATTTAGTCCCATGTACTCATCCAGAAGTCTCTTAAAAGACCCTGTCGAGTTTGCCTCCACCACCACTGACAGCAGCCGATTCCACTCACCCACCACCCTCCGAGTGAAAAACTTACCCCTGACATCTCCTCTGTACCTACTCCCCAGCACCTTAAACTTGTGTCCTCTCGTAGCAGCCATTTCAGCCCTGGGAAAAAGCCTCCGAGAATCCACCCGATCTATACCTCTCAACATCTTGTACACCTCTATCAGGTCACCTCTCATCCTTCGTCTCTCCAAGGAGAAAAGACCAAGCTCCCTCAGCCTATCCTCATAAGGCATGCCAACCAATCCAGGCAACATCCTTGTAAATCTTCTCTGCACCCTTTCAATAATTTCCACATCCCTCCTGTAATGAGGCGACCAGAACTGAGCACAGTACTCCAAGTGGGTCTTATAAAGCTGCATCATTATCTCCCGACTCCTAAACTCAATCCCTCGATTGATGAAGACCAGCACACCATACGCCTTCTTAACCACCTCCTCTACCTGCGAGGCTGATTTAAGAGTCCTATGGACCCGGACCCCAAGGTCCTTCTGATCCTCTACACTGCTAAGAGTCTTACCCTTGATATTATACTCCTTCATCCCATTTGACCTGCCAAAATGGACCACTACACATTTATCTGAGTTGAAGTCCGGATATATTGGATTGGCTTTCAATAAGAGAAAGGGCATATGAAATCTGTAATGTTTTGAATTGAACCATATCAAAAGATGATATGACTCCCTGTCGAGCTCATTCTTCAAGCAGAACCTGTCCACATCATCAATATTCACAGCGTAATCATATGTATCCATTTCTAAATGTAGGGAGCTTGGGGTCCCTATCCAGGGACAAAGATTAGTTTATCACAGTTAGGTTCTGTTTGAAGAATGAGCTCTACAGGGAGTCATATCATCTTTTGACATGGTTCAATTCAAAACATTACAGATTTCATATGCTCTTTCTCTTATTGAAAGCCAATCCAATATACTGAGGCCTGATAAAGATAATATCAAATGGTATTAAATATCCTGATCAGCAATGCATACTATAAAACACTTGTTCTTGTAACATCCCAACATTTTATTCCATTCTGCACATAATGTGTATTACATGGCTACTAGCCGGTATTTACCAAAATAAGAGTACAAATCATGCATCATTTACAGTAGCAATACATTTGGTCTAATTCATGTTCATTAAATCTTGCTAATGACAAATAGAAATAAAAGAGAATGTTCTGCATTTCATAACTTATTGAAAATATGGGATACCTGCAAGTGATTAACTGAACCCAGCTTGGTCATAAAATACCAAACAGTTTCTCGATGTTCCTCTATTGATAGTTTTTTCTACCAGCTTCAATTTATAATATAAGCTTCCAGATGCAAGATTACATTAACAGTTTAGTCCCAATATCCTTCACTTCTCCAATACTTGGGTAAACCTTTAGTGATATGGCTAAGATAATATGTAGTAAACTTTAATTATCTTTGCTACTAGAATGATCCTATCCCTATAGGAGAATTTATTCCATCCACAAAAGCTAACACAAAATGAATTGAATTGATAAAGCTGAAATAGATTTTTTGGACCAACCAGTTAGTGTTTATCCCTCACGAGTAGTCCTAATCCTAACAAGTGCCCAGCCTATTCTCATGTCTCCTAGTTTCCCCTTTCCAACAACCACCTATCTAACCTATTAAATGTTAACACTGTCCATGCTTCAATCATCAACTCCAGCAGTAGATTCCATGGCTACACATGTGCTAAATCTCTTTCACCCAGATATACATTTATGTCTCCACCACCCCATTTTAGATCAAACTACTGGAAATAGTCTGTTTCAAGTTACTCTGCGCTATCCCTCATAATTTTTGACAATTCCATCAAATCACCCATAATCTCATCTGCTGTAACATAAGTAATCCCAAAATCAGGCATAATTTCAGATTTTTACCATCAAGCTGTTTATTTTAATAACTAATTGGATACTTACTAACAGTAGAAATTAGATCATCTACCTTTTGAAACCACATTTTCTACACACTGATTCTACCCTTCTCTTTCTCAACTGTAGAAGCTACACCAGCCCAGTTTTATCTAATACATTGGCCACTTGTGGTGAATTAGCCATAGATTTGTGGCAAATTGATACTGTTTATTTTTAGTACCACACAATACTGAGTTGTGTTAAAATTCCAGCAGTGCATATGAGTATCTATGTCATTCATTTGACTGTTATTTGTCAACTGTCCATAATTGTGCAAAGAAGAATCAACATTTTGTTGTTAAAGAGCAGTCACATATCAATCAATGGTATTTTGGCATTTGTTGTAAGAGGACTTGAGTACAGAAACTACAGTAAGGATGTCTTACTGCAGCTATGCAGGGCCTTGGTGAGACCATACCTGGAGTGCTGTACGCAGTTTTGATCTTCTTATCTAATAAAGGATATACTTGCCACACAGGGAGTGCAGCAAAGATTCATCAGACTGATTCTTAGGAGGGTAGGATTGTCATACAAGGTGATATTGGTTGACTAGACCTATATTCACTGGAATTTAGAAGAATGAGAGGGGATCCTGATTAGGATACGGATCAGAAACCCCAAGTATGTTATGAAGTCAGTCTAGACCGCAACAATTTGCTGTTTTGGCATTGTGAGGATGAGATGTTTCACTCCAAGTGTGATGCTACTGGCACACTAGAAAGCTTTTATAAAACAAGCTTAATCTAACAACACAGATTAACTATTACAAATAAAATAGCTTAACATTTAACAATTGAACAATACTTAAACAAGACAAGAGACAATTCTTAACTGCTAACCTATCCCTTTGAGTTCCGATTCAAGCAATATTCCTCATACAGACTTAAACTCGTCTTCAAAATCGTTTAGAAAAACACAGGCGTTCATGCTTGTACTTAGGAGTTCCAGAGAGAGAGAAAGACACATCTTGCTTCTTTCAGAACCAGGGAGGAACTGCTTGTTTTTTAAAATATGAAAGAGAAACTGTGTTTTTTCCTGTAAGCTTAGCTTTCCCATTAAACATATGACTCTATCTCTGTCAATCAACCTAATCAAAACTCTTCTCCAAAACCCCAAGGGAAAAACAAGTAAACACAAATGCATTAACTTAGTTTAGACAAACACACCAGTAGCTAAAATGAATTATAATCCTGCAGTCTCAGCATGGACATGTGTTTTCAGACAAATCGACTTTTACAGATGCACCATAGAAAACAGTCCTTCTGGCTCCATCACAGCTTGGTATGGCTCCTGCTGTCCAAGACTGCAACGAACTACAAAAGATCGTGAACAAACCCCAGTCCCTCACTCAAACTAGCCTCCCACCCATTGACACTCTCTACACTTCCCGCTGCCTCAGAAAAGCAGCCAGCATAACTAAGGATCCCATGCACCCCGGACATATTCTCTTCCACCTCTTCCGTCGGGAAAAAGATACAAAAATCTGAGAACACATACCAACCGACTCAAGAACAGCTTCTTCCCTGCTACCATCTGACTTTTGAATGGGTCTACCTTGCATTAAGTTGGTCTTTCTCTACACCCTAGCTATGACTGTAACACTACATTCTGCACCATCTCCTTTTCTTCTCTATGAATGGTATGCTTTGTCTGTATAGCTCGCAAGAAACAATACTTTTCACTGTATACTAATACAAGTGACAATAATAAATCAAATCAAATCCTTGCAACAAAACACTGCCTCTGACAAGAAACATAAAATAAATGTATTTTTTAAAAGGCACAGTATCATCACATCCATTAAAATGTATAAACTTCTGACTGGATGGGGAAATGTTGTTTCCGCTCACTGAGGGGTTTTAGAACAAAGGGTCATAGTCTTAGGATATGGGGTAGGCCATGTAAGACTGAGATAAGGAGAAACTTCTTCACTTAGACCGTGGTAAACTGTGGAATTCTCTATCATGGAAGGCTGTGGTGGCCAAGTCACTGCATGTGTTTAAAAAGGAAAGAGATTAATACTCTAAAGCCATCAAGTAGTATGGGGAGTGTGTGGGAGTATGGTGTTGACATAAAGGATCAACCATGATCATAATGAATGATGGAACTGGCTCAAAGCGCCAATTTGCCTACTCCTGCTCCTATTTTCTATGTTTCAGTCAAACCAAGTCTATGTTTATCAGAATATAATTAAACTGTCAGGTTTATAATGAATTCTGGTCACTTGCTCAATGAAGCAAAAGAAAGTCTTCCGTTTGTTACCTTCTCTAGGTACCTCTAAATGATGATATGTTTAGATCTGTGGGTTTTGTAAGAGGGAGGTCGTGCCTTACAAATTTGGTGGAGTTTTTTGAGGAAGTGACAAAAACGGTTGATGAAGGAAGGGCCGTGGATGTCGTCTATATGGATTTCAGTAAGGCATTTGACAAAGTCCCACATGGCAGGTTGGTTAAGAAGGTTAAGGCTCATGGGATACAGGGAGAAGTGGCTAGATGGGTGGAGAACTGGCTTGGCCATAGGAGACAGAGGGTAGTGGTCGAAGGGTCTTTTTCCGGCTGGAGGTCTGTGACCAGTGGTGTTCCGCAGGGCTCTGTACTGGGGCCTCTGCTATTTGTGATATATATAAATGATTTGGAAGAAGGTGTAACTGGTGTAATCAGCAAGTTTGCGGATGACACGAAGATGGCTGGAATTGCGGATAGCGAAGAGCATTGTTGGCCAATACAGCAGGATATAGATAGGCTGAAAAATTGGGCGGAGAGGTGGCAGATGGAGTTTAATCCGGATAAATGCGAAGTGATGCATTTTGGAAGAAATAATGTAGGGAGGAGTTATACAATAAATGGCAGAGTCATCAGGAGTATAGAAACACAGAGGGACCTAGGTGTGCAAGTCCACAAATCCTTGAAGGTGGCAACACAGGTGGAGAAGGTGGTGAAGAAGGCATATGGTATGCTTGCCTTTATAGGACGGGGTATAGAGTATAAAAGCTGGAGTCTGATGATGCAGCTGTATAGAACGCTGGTTAGGCCACATTTGGAGTACTGCGTCCAGTTCTGGTCGCCGCACTACCAGAAGGACGTGGAGGCATTGGAGAGAGTGCAGAGAAGGTTTACCAGGATGTTGCCTGGTATGGAGGGTCTTAGCTATGAGGAGAGATTGGGTAGACTGGGGTTGTTCTCCTTGGAAAGACGGAGAATGAGGGGAGATCTAATAGAGGTATACAAGATTATGAAGGGTATAGATAGGGTGAACAGTGGGAAGCTTTTTCCCAGGTCGGAGGTGACGATCACGAGGGGTCACGGGCTCAAGCTGAGAGGGGCGAAGTATAACTCAGACATCAGAGGGACGTTTTTTACACAGAGGGTGGTGGGGGCCTGGAATGCGCTGCCAAGTAGGGTGGTGGAGGCAGGCACGCTGACATCGTTTAAGACTTACCTGGATAGTCACATGAGCAGCCTGGGAATGGATGGATACAAACGATTGGTCTAGTTGGACGAAGGAGCGGCACAGGCTTGGAGGGCCGAAGGGCCTGTTTCCTGTGCTGTACTGTTCTTTGTTCTTTGTTCTTGCTCGATAAAGTGCAGTGAAAGCAGGGCTGGCTTTCGGAAGGACAATAATCCAATTGCTCTTAAAATTTTCTTGGGAAACCAAGTGATCCGGGAATGCTAACTATAGAACCTGGTTTTGCTTAGTTGGTAGTTGGCGATTTCCACAAAACAACTGAAGTGTGTGAGCAATGGGTAGTGTTGCATGGTAGCCAAGGAATTGAAATGGGCAATTTTGGCAAGATGTGGCAATGCAGCAACATCCAAATGTATTCAATCTTCATCTCCATAGATTTTTGAAATTGACAATTGAGAGGAATAGGGCACTATTGGCATTAAAGGAGATTACTGAAGGTTGGCCATGAAACAAAGGTCCATTAAATGTCTAGACATCATGCTCAGAAATGGTCGGCAACAGAGCGTAAGCAAGGCAAGAGTGCAGAAGTTGATACTTCGAATGTGTCAATTCCTTTCCCTCCCTGAGTCTCCTAATATGTCAATTGTGATCAAACGTAGACATTTTAATGTTGAAGAATCCTTTTTGAAATGCTCAGAAGTGTACTGTCATAAACAAAACACTTGAGTTAACAGATTGTCACCACTCTTTGAGAGTGCACACAGTAGGTTTCCTTTGTGTAACTGAAAAAGCTAATCTGCAAAACCAGCTTGGAAGCTGTTCCCCTGTCTCTCGCAGTGAGTTTATCGTTCTTGATTAATGACAGTTCAAATTCTCAAACCTACTTTCAAAAGAGTTGGTGCAGACTCGATGGGCTGAATGGTTTCCTTCTACACTGTAGGGATTCTGTGGTGCTATTTAAATGGAAGTTGTTGTTATTATACACAGCCAAATAAACTATGCCAAATTTATATTAGTTCAAGCCAGGGATGTGGCTTTTCTAATCCTATGTACTGTAACTGGATATAAAGGGATAAAATTAGATTTACTTTCTCTTCGTAACACCATAAATTCTTTTGAGAGACAAAAACACTCCAGTTCAGATGGATTGTTTTTATCAGCAACAGTGACACTTACGAAGGAATATAATCACCTTTCGAACTCTATATTAGAATGCATTTTGAAACAACTCCTCAGCATCTTGCAACATTTTAATTTCATTTGGAGATGTGGGGGCTGGGCTAACTTGAATTTTGTCTTGGGAAAGATTGCTAGGCCAGACACCCTTTGTCAGTTCACTCCATCATTCTAGGTACATAATAATGACGAGTCATTTTGATATCAATCAATGTAAAATTATGCAGAAATAACTTGCACCTGAGTATTACCAAGGAAGTTGAAACACACACACACACAATCTAGAAAATAGCAAAAAAACTACAATCAGCTCTTTATTCTTTCCACTGCTGCACAAATTACTGGTTTGAGAATTATGAATTAAACTTGATTTTTTCCTTTTCAATTTCAACTGAAATGGGTTTCACCACAGACTTGGAGGGGTTGCAGAGCAACATCCATGACGATGGCATGAAATACAAAAAAAACTTTATGGTGAAGGATTCACCAATTTATTTTTTAAAATGATAGATTTTCCCCTCGTGCAAAGACCACTTCCTATTAAATAAAATGCCCCAAAACCTCCGATCAGAGTTGGACCCCAGAGGGGCAATTCTCCCAGCCCGTTGCTCTGCTCTAGCAGTGGGCCGGGAAACATCAGCTGAGGCTGTATTCCGGGTCCCCGCTGGGCGCCACGCCCTTTGCGTGTCTCCCAGCTGAAAATTTCCAGAGTAATTGGCGCAGGGCTGATAACAATATGGAAATTGCAATTTCCATTTCATTAGCGGGCCTGGGACTGAAGTCTCCGAGCCCACGAGTATCTCCACCCCTCCCACCCTTCCCCTCTCTCCCTGCCCGCCAGGAGTGGTTCACTCCAGCAGGGTTTACAACTGCTCCCCACTAATGAGGAACAGGCGGCCCAACCCCACTGGAGTGAAGAGGCCATTGATGCACCGCCACCCGCCCCCCCCGCCCCGCCACCCCAAAACAAGGTCTGGAGTAAGGGGTGTGCTGTTTGGGCAGTGCCAGCCTGGCTCCTGGCACTGCCCAAGGGGCAAACTGGTAATGCCAAAGGGGCATCTTGGCACTATCCACTGGGCATCGGACAGTACCAAGGAAGTGGGGCCAGAGCAGACACGGAGTTAGGGGAGGTCCGGACTGCCGGGGGTGGGGTCGGAATTTCTGGGTGGGGATTGGGGTGGGGGAAGAGGGTCGAGTAGATCAGAGGAGGGAGGGGGGCACAGAGAGAGACCCGGAGAAGTCTGGGATGCCAGCGATCAGGGTGTGAAGGGGTTGGTGGGCCAGCGATGGTGGGTTGCGGAGCTGGCCAGTGATCAGGAGACCGACAATGCGGGGCCACTGGCAGATCGGTGCGTGTGCAGTGGCCTGCTCAGCGCTGTGTTGCCGACTTCTCGGGTGAGAATAGGTCCTATTCCCAGATTTTCAGAGTGAATCCCGCTAGGGCACTATGTAATGCTCAGAGTGTCGGAGATTTGCTCTGAAAATCACACTGAAAAAACCGGCGGGAGTTACTCCTGTTTTCACACAAATTGTGGGCTTTCACTTTTTTTCGGAGAATCCCAGCCCATATTTGCAGCATTAATCAGACAGAAAGCTACCCACTTACCTTAGTACACTGAAAAGGCTTCAACGTCTGATCCACGATGTAGAAGAACTACCTCAGCAAAGGAATCCTTGCATAGCACATCAAAGAGAATCTGCGCATGTGACACACCCTTTTTATAGTGCTAACTGCCATAAAATAAATTTAAATGTCTGATGTGAATATTCATGCATGGGTGAATAGATGAATGGATAATTGAATGAATCGTTAGGTTGGGTGAAGTAGGTATGTAGGGAGGGATGCTTGGTGAGGTGGCAGGCGAGCAGGTAGCTAAGAGGGTAGGGGGGATAGTTGGGTTGGCACATTAGGGCTAGTCAGGTTTGGGGAGAAAATCGAATGTTGGGGTCAGGTCAGGTTGGTGGGGGGTCAGGGAGGGGGAGGAAGGTCATTGGGGTAATTGTGCAACTGACCCCCAATGTTAGATAAGGATTTTTCAGTCCAACATTTCCTGGGTAATTATTCAGATAACTAAGTCAGAACTGTCCAAAGTTTCTGAGCCTAACACAAGACCCTAAGTTTCTGACCCTATCATCAAGGAAGAAATAGCTAAACATTTGGATATAAATTGTCCCATTGGTAAGACGCAGCATGGGTTCATGAAGGGAAGGTCATGTTTGACTAATTTGGTGGAATTCTTTGAGAACATTACATGTGCAGTGGACAACGGGGAACCTGTGGATGTGGTGTATCTGGATTTCGAGAAGGTATTTGACAAGGTGCCGCACCAAAGACTGCGACATAAGATAAAGGTGCACGTTGTTATGGATAATGTATTAGCACGGATAGAGGATTGGTTAACTAACAGAAAGCAAAGAATGGGGGTAAATGGATGTTTTTCTGGTTGGCGATCAGTGACTAGTGGTGTGCCTCAGGGATCAGTGTTGGGACTGCAATTGTTTACGATTGAAGACGGGAAAGGGTTAATGAACTTTGTACTTGTTTTCGTGTCTGCAGAGCCTGTTTTTCATGTATCCGAACAGATAAGAGCAGCAGCTGTTGTATACAAGATTATGTTTTTCCCGGCTAATCTGTTCAGGAATGTGGCTAACCCAGCTGGTAGCCATTTTGTGTTCTTTAATATTATGTACTGCTGTGTAACAGTGGAGCCTACATGCAGGCCTTCTGTGATCGTATAATGATACATTCATATATATTCATCATATCCTTACTGATATAACTTATACAGGTACCTACGAACATACATAAATTGTTGTATATAGGCCCCTGCACCTCTGGATGCCAGTTAACTTGTTTGTGCGAGACTGCCCCACAGGTGTCCATAGAGAGCAACAACAATCGCGTCCTTGAGACAACCGTGAAAAACCGCCAAGGCAGCAAGGTTCACACGATGGAGGACAAGCCACAGCCTGGGAACCTGAGGGGCCTGGGGAACTGCGGACGTGACAGGGGGGTATAAATATATGTTCTTAACCTGTATTTGCTGAGAGGCCTGGGACCGTGTTAGGAATCGGACCTCTCCCACAATTGTGCAAATAAACCACTGTATTTTGACCTACGACTAGATTTACATAGATGATTTGGAGTTGGGGACCAAGTGTAGTGTCAAAATTCGCAGCTGACACTAAGATGAGTGGCAGAACAAAGTGTGCAGAGGATGCTGAAAGTCGCAAAGGGATTATAAATAGTTTAAGTGAGTGGGCGAGGTCTGGCAAATGGAGTACAATGTTGGTAAATGTGAGGTCATCCATTTTGGTAGGAATAACAGCAAAATGGACTATTTTTAAATGGTAAAAAATTGCAGCATGCTGCTGTGCAAAGGGACCTGGGTGTCCTTGTGCAGGAATCTTAAGGAGTTGGATTGCAGGTAATTAAGAAGGTAAATGGAATTTTGTCCTTTATTGCTAGAGGGATGGAGTTTAAAAATAGCGAGGTTATGTTGCAGCTGTATAAGGTGCTGGTGAGGCCACACCTGGAGTACTGTGTACAGTTTTGGTCTCCTTACTTGAGAAAGAATATACTGGCATTGGAGGGGGTGCAGAGGAGATTCACTAGGTTGATTCCGGAGTTGAGAGGGTTGGCTTACGAGGAGAGACTGAATAGACTGGGGCTATACTCATTGGAATTCTGGAGAATGAGGGGAGATCTTATAGAAACATATAAGATTATGAAGGGAATAGATAAGATAGAAGCAGGGAAGTTGTTTCCACTGGCGGGTTAAACTAGAACTAGGGGGCATAGCCTCAAAATAAGGGGAAGCAGATTTAGGACTGAGTTGAGGAGGAACTTCTTCACACAAAGGGTTGTGAATCTGTGGAATTCCCTGCCCAGTGAAGCAGTTGAGGCTACCTCATTGAATGTTTTTAAGTCAAGGATAGATACATTTTTGAACAGTAAAGGAATTAAGGGTAATGAGCAGGCAGGTAAGTGGAGCTGAGTCCACAAAAAGATCAGCCATGATCTTATTGAATGGCGGAGCAGGCTCGAGGGGCCAGATGGCCTACTCGTGCTCTTAGTTCTTAAGAGTCGGAGACTTTATCACAAGGAGCAGAGGAATTGCCCATCGGAATTTCAAACTTCTCATGTAATTCTCATGGAGTCGGTGCACTGGGACCTCTGTGGTAACCCATTATTAACAGTGTACCCTGAGCACCCTTATGACAGATCTAAGCATGAACTTAAGCTGATAGGGGGAAAGTTCAAAGGAGATAAGGGGGCAAGTTTTTTTTTTCTACACAGAGTGGTAGATGCCTGGAACGTGCTGCCTGGGGTGGTGGTGCAGGCAGATACTATAGGGGCGTTTAAGGGGATTTTAGATGATATGCAAGGAATAGAGGCATATGGACCAAGGGCAGGGAGGAGGGATTAGCTTAATTTGGCATCATGTTCGGCACAGTAATCGTGCGCCGAAAGGCTTGTTCCTGTGTTGTACTGTTCTATGTTCCAAGTCAGATGGTTGTCGGTGACATCCCAAGACCTGGAGTAAATAAACTAGACTAGATTGTAGTACAGACTGTGGGAACATCCATCTCAGTTATTTAGGTGTAGATTGAAGCCACCAATTCATTAATCAAAAAGGTTTCTCCTATCTAACATCCATACTTCAACCAACAGAAGGTTAACTCTCATTATTGTTTCGGAGGATGCTAAACATTCAAAATAGCTGCTTCAATTGCCTAACCAAGAATAGTCATTGCACTTCAACTTTATTTATTGTATATGAAGCATTTCCAGAAGTTCCTGAATTGATAAGGCACTCTATAAATTCAAATCTTTTTGAAAAAAGCACTCGCAAAACCTGTTTTTCTGCATATTATCCTTGAGACAATTGAATTGTACTCCTGTATCTCATTTCCAGTTACCTAGGGCTCATACATAATATAAAACTCTTTTATTTTTACTAGTGTGAAATGTAATTATTTGGGAAGGTGAAATTATTAGCAATGCTTATTGATTTTGTGTTACAGCTACACTTTACCAAAGGGCAGCCTCAGCATATTCCACAAATAGAAAAACCTTCAGAATGGGGCTGATGAATTGGAACAGCAATTCCGATAAGCAGGAAAATAGCATATGCTCCTTGTGCTCATACAAGGCTTCATGATCTGTACTCAGGCACAAGGCAATATAAAAACAGCTACCTACACTATTGCCATCATAAAAAATGGCAACAGTAATATAATACCCCCAAAACTGATCAAAAACATGACCCTAACGATGTGAAACTACTTATTTCATGTGGAGTTCCTTTTGCTCCTGTAGACTGCTAATTATTCATATTTACCAGTGAACACTGGATGTTCAACACAGATACAAGTTTTATTCAAGGTCACATCAGAACAACAGGTTTAGGATGTGAGAATGCATCTGAAACATTTTAAAATAAATTACCCAACAGCTTTCATGTTTTCTTTGTCCAAATTTTATGCCAAAGACATGCTGATCATTTTTCCAAACAAATTTTCCCTCAACTATACCTGCTAATTAACCAAAAATCCTCACTCTTCTCCCATCACTTCCCCAACTGACAGGGTGACTAAACAGCATGCATCTCAACCTCAGCCAATACCACTAACTGACCAATGAAGTGAGACATTGTGCAAACTTTACTTGCTCTCACATTCTCCCTCCAATCGCCAATACATCTTCGAAATGGCCCCACTCCCCTGAATCTCCCGATAGGATGACAGGTCAGCTTCCAAAACTAAACGGAAAGCCAAGTCTTAATTAATCGAAAACTCCATCAATTTTGTGAGGAACAACTGCATAAAGCTCTTGGAACAAAGGGGACAGTCCAATGGGTTGGATTTTGCTGTAACAATAATGGTGAGCACCGTTATTTATGTGTAAATCAGATAACAACTACAGTAAAGAACAAAGAAAATTACAGCACAGGAACAGGCCCTTCAGCCCTCCAAGCCTTCACCGACCATGCTGTCCAACTTAACTAAAACCCCCTACCCTTCCAGGGACCATATCCGTCTATCCCCATCCTATTCGTGTTCTTGTCAAGACGCCCCTTAAAAGTCACTACCGTATCCGATTCCACTACCTCCCCTGGCAACGAGTTCCAGGCACCCACTATGCAAAAAATCTGCCTCGTACATCTCCTTTAAACCTTGCCCCTCGCACCTTAAACCTATGCCTCCTAGTAATTGACTCTTCCACCCTGGGAAAAAGCTTCTGACTATCCATTCTGTCCATGCCCCTCATAATCTTGTAGACTTCTATCAGGTCTCCCCTCAACCTCCGTCGCTCCAGTGAGAACAAACCAAGTTTCTCCAACCTCTCCTCATAGCTAATGCCCTCCATACCAGGCAACATCCTGGTAAATCTTTTCTGCACCCTCTCCAAAGCCTCCACATCCTTCTGGTAGTGTGGCAACCAGAATTGAACACAATATTCCTAACTAAGGTTCTATAAAGCTGCAACATGACTTGCCAATTTTTAAACTCAATACCCCGGCTGATGAAGGCAAGCATGCCATATGCCTTCTTGACTACCTTCTCCACCTGCATTGCCACTTTCAGTGACCTGTGTACCTGTACACCCAGATCCCTTTGCCTATCAATACTCTTAAGGGTTCTGCCATTTACTGTATATTTCCTATCTGTATTAGACCTTCCAAAATGCATTACCTCACATTTGTCCGGATTAAACTCCATCTGCCATCTCTCCGCCCAAGCTCCAACTGATCTATATCCTGTTGTATCCTCAGATGGTCCTCATCGCTATCCGCAAATCCACCAACCTTGGTGTCGTCCACAAACTTACTGATCAAACCAGTTACATTTTCCTCCAAATCATTTATATATATTACAAACAGCAAAGGTTCCAGCACTGATCCCTGAGGAATGCCACTTGTCACAGCCCTCCATTCAGAAACGCTCCCTTCCACTGCTACCATCTATCTTCTATGACCTAGTCAGTTTTGTATCCACCTTGCCAGCTCACCTGTGATCCCATGCGACTTCACCTTCTGCACCAGTCTGCCATGAGGGACCTTGTCAAAGGCCTTACTGAAATCCATGTAGACAACATCCACTGCCCTACCCTCATCAATCATCTTCGTCACTTCCTCAAAAAACTCAATCAAGTTCGTGAGACACGACCTCCCCTTCACAAAACCATGTTGCCTCTCACTAATACATCCACTTATTTCCAAGTGGGAATAAAGCCTGTCTTGAAGAATCCTCTCCAATAATTTCCCTACCACTAATATAAGGCTCACCGACCTGTAATTACCTGAATTATTCTTGCTACCCTTCTTAAACAAAGGAACAACATTGGCTATTCTCCAATCCTCTGGGGCCTCCCCTGTAAGAAGTTTAACAACACCAGGTTAAAGTTCAACAGGTTTATTTGGTAGCAAAAGCCACACAAGCTTTCGAAGCTCTAAGCCCCTTCTTCAGGTGAGTGGGAATTCTGTTCACAAACAGAGTTTATAAAGACACAGACTCAATTTACATGAATAATGGTTGGAATGCGAATACTTACAACTAATCAAGTCTTTAAGAAACAAAACAATGGGAGTGGAGAGAGCATCAAGACAGGCTAAAAAGATGTGTATTGTCTCCAGACAAGACAGCCAGTGAAACTCTGCAGGTCCACGCAACTGTGGGCGTTACAAATAGTGTGACATGAACCCAATATCCCAGTTGAGGCCGTCCGCGTGTGTGCGGAACTTGGCTATCAGTTTCTGCTCAGCGACTCTGCGCTGTCGTGTGTCGCGAAGGCCGCCTTCGGGAACGCTTACCCGAATATCAGAGGCCGAATGCCCGTGACCGCTGAAGTGCTCCCCAACAGGAAGAGAACAGTCTTGCCTGGTGATTGTCGAGCGGTGTTCATTCATCCGTTGTCGCAGCGTCTGCATAGTTTCCCCAATGTACCATGCCTCGGGACATCCTTTCTTGCAGCGTATCAGGTAGACAACGTTGGCCGAGTTGCAAGAGTATGTACCGTGTACCTGGTGGATGGTGTTCTCACGTGAGATGATGGCATCCGTGTTGATGATCCGGCACGTCTTGCAGAGGTTGCTGTGGCAGGGTTGTGTGGTGTCTTGGTCACTGTTCTCCTGAAGGCTGGGCAGTTTGCTGCGGACAATGGTCTGTTTGAGGTTGTGCGGTTGTTTGAAGGCAAGAAGTGGGGGTGTGGGGATGGCCTTGGCGAGATGTTCGTCTTCATCAATGACATGTTGAAGGCTCCGGAGGAGATGCCGTAGCTTCTCCGCTCCGGGGAAGTACTGGACAACGAAGGGTACTCTGTCCACTGTGTCCCGTGTTTGTCTTCCCTGTAGCCAGTGAGGATACAAAGATTTCTCTTAAGTCCCCAGCAATTTCCTCCCTTGCCCCTTCAGTATTCTGGGGTAGGTCCTAGCAGGCCCTGGGGACTTGTCTACCTTAATGTTTCTCAAGAACCCCAATACCTCCTCCTTTTTGATCTCAACAAGACTCAAACTATCTACACATCCTTTCCTGGACTCATCATCCACCAAGTCCTTCTCTTTGGTGAATACTGACGCAAAGTACTCATTTAATACCTCGCCCATTTCCTCTGGCTCCACGCATAGATTCCCTCCCCTGTCCTTAAATGGTCCAACTCTCTCCCTGGCTACCCTCTTGCTCTTTATATATGTATAAAAAGCCTTGGGATTTTCCTTAATCCTGCTGGCCAATGCTTTTTCATGACCCCTTTTAACCCTCCTTACTCCTTGCTTAAGTTTCTTTCTAGTTTCCTTGTATTCCACACTTGCTTCGTGCGTTCCCAGCCTCCTAGCTTTGACAAATGCTTCTTTTTTCTCTTTGACTAGGCTCACTATATCTCTCGTTATCCAAGGTTCCCAAAACTTGCCATACTTATCCTTCATCCTTACAGGAATGTGCCGGTCTTGAATCCCTATCAACTTACACTTGAAAGCCTCCCATATGCCAGATGTTGATGTGCCCTCAAACATCTGCCCCCAATCTACATTCTTCAGTTCCTGCCTAATATTGTTGTAATTAGCCTTCCCCCAATTTAGCACCTTAACTTGAGAACTACACTTATTTTTATCCATCAGTACCTTAAAGCTTACAGAATTGTGGTCACTGTTCCCGAACTGCTCCCCTCCTAAAACATCGACCACCTTGTCGGGTTCATTCCCCAATACCAGGTCCAGTATGGCCCCTTCCCTAGTTGGACTATCTACGTACTGTTTCAGGAAGCCCTCCTGGATGTTCCTTACAAACTCTGCCCCATCCACGCCCCTAGCACTAAGTGAGTCCCAGTCAATATAGGGGAAATTAAAATCTCCCACCACAACAACCCTGTTACTTTTACAATTTGCCAAAATCTGCCTACATATCTGTTCCTCAATCTCCCGCTGGCAGTTGGATGGTCTATAGTAAACCCCCAACATTGTGACTACACTTTACCTATTCCTGAGCTCTACCCATATTGCCTCACTGTATGAGCCCTCCGAGGTGTCCTCCTGGAGTACAGCTGTACATGACAATTAATCATGGAAATCCGGAAGCTGCCCCTCCAAAAGCTTCCTGAAAAGGGTATCTTGCCAGCTGACTGATTACTTACATGCACCAAATGCCATAAAGTTATACTTACCTCAAAAGACTAAATTTAGCAGAAAAACATTACTGCTTGTCCATTCCCGTCCAATTGCTTTTCAATGGTGTGTAAACCTTAATTACTACCAAACAACACCTCTCACAAAAAGGAAACATTTATATTTGTGGAGTTTCATTCTTTCAGATTTTAATTATTCTTAGATATAAAATAATATTTTCTTTTACTTTATCTCTTATCTCTCTCTCAGTCCAAGCTCTCTTTTTGCATTGCTTTCTTTATCTGATACGACATTTAATACAATGCTGTATTTCAACTTTCTTGGTTCAGACTTGGTTGTTCATTTTTCAATCTGATTAGTTAAGGAGATTCATTCAAGTGCCAGATGCCTTGTAAAGTTGTGCTCATTAGGATGAAAATTATTTTTTATGGGCACTCTGATCTTATTTTTTAAATGAAAAGTTCAGAGTACTCCATTTCAGTACATAAGGCTGCATAATTAGGTGTCCATTATGTACATAACCATGCATTGTTAGGACTGATCAGATACTAGAGAATAGAAATTAATAAGTATGATCCGATAGCCATTACAGAGACATGGCTACAGGATTACATAGATTGGGGCCTGAATATTGAAGGGTATGTGACATTTAGGAAGGACAGGAAGTGGAGGGGTCGCTCTGTTAATTAATGGTGATATTAGCACATTAGCATGCGATGACCTAAGTTCAGGAAACCAGTTTAGCTTGGGGTGAGAAATGATAAAGGCAAGAAATCACCTGTGAGAGTGGTGTACAGGCCACCTAATTGTAACTAATGGTAAAACAAGAGTATAAATAGATAATGGGAGCTTGTCAGAAAGGTATGACGATAATCATGGGGGATTTTAATGAACACATAGATTGGAAAAACTCAGGTGGGCAAAGGTAGTGTAGATAAATAGTTCATAGAATGTTTTCCATCTAGTTTCTGATGAACAGCATGTTCAGGAGCCAAGTGTTACGATCCCAGTTGATGTTATGATTGGATGTGAAGATCCAAGATTGGAACCCTGGCTTAAAAGGCCATAACATTTACTTTTTTAAAAATAAAATGTGGTGGAACAGAGGCAAAGGGCCCCTAATTAGTTTTATCAAGAAAAAAAACATTATACATGAAAAAATTGGATCACTATACAATACTCCTTTACTCTCCCCTTAGTTTAACAATTACATACAGATTTTCAGATTAACATGAATTACAAGGTACATCTTAAACTACAATGGTTTCAGTAACGTAAAGTCCCTTTAAGCACACAGATGGGTTGTGATCAAATACACACACTCTACTCTGAAACACATCTGTGGATTTCTCCTCAGAATCCCCCAGATGATTGTCAGGTGAGAGTTTCCAATCATTAAAATCTAATATTTTCCATTAGCTGTTTGCATTCCAAAATCCAGTCCAGTTTTTCCAAATGACTGTTTTACTCAAAGCTTCCACTCCACTTTTAACAGTGAATCCAGTATCCAGGTTTCACATCACCCATGAACCATAGAAAATTACAGCTCAGAAACAGGCCTTTTGGCCCTTCTTGTCTGTGCCGAACCATTTTTGCCTAGTCCCACTGACCTGCACTTGGACCATATCCCTCCACACCCCTCTCATCCATGAACCCGTCCAAGTTTTTCTTAAATGTTAAAAGTGACCCCGCATTTACCACTTTATCCGGCAGCTCATTCCACACTCCCACCACTCTCTGCGTGAAGAAGCCCCCCCTAATATTCCCTTTAAACTTTTCTCCTTTCACCCTTAGCCCATGCCCTCTGGTTTTTTTCTCCCCTAGCCTCAGCGGAAAAAGCCTGCTTGCATTCACTCTATCTATACCCATCAAAATCTTATACACCTCTATCAAATCTCCCCTCAATCTTCTACGCTCCAGGGAATAAAGTCCCAACCTATTCAACCTCTCTCTGTAACTCAGCTTCTCAAGTTCCGGCAACATCTTTGTGAACCTTCTCTGCACTCTTTCAACCTTATTTACATCCTTCCTGTAACTAGGTGACCCAAACTGTACACAATACTCCAAATTCGGCCTCACCAATGCCTTATATAACCTTACCATAACATTCCAACTTTTATACTCGATACTCCGATTTATAAAGGCCAATGTACCAAAGGCACTCTTTACGACCCTATCCACCTGTGACGTCACTTTTAGGGAATTCTGTACCTGTATTCCCAGATCCCTCTGTTCAACTGCACTCTTCAGAGTCCTACCATTTACCCTGAACGTTCTTTAGGATTTCTTTGTCTTGACTGCTGTAATGCTTGATTCCCAGACTTTACATTAAAATGACATCCAACATTTGATTTACCTCATAAGTCTGCTTTCCCACTTAAAATCTAGTTACTGCAATTGTCTCTTTAACTCAGAACATTTTGCTTATGTTTCTTTGAATTCTTCTGAACAATATATTGGTTTCTGTTCTCGTGACTTCATTCTTTCTGTCCCAATTCTCTGGTTACTGGGACAGTAATGGGTTCTTTGGGAAACCTGCCTCTTTGCAGCACCCATTCTGTCCAGTCTTTCTTCATCTTCTGGCAGAGTTGAGAGATGTTCACTCCCTGGTGTTCTATCTTCAACTGCCAACAAACTCAGCTAAACTAAGAACAAAAAACCTTTCTACCTTAAAAATGCTTTCAATTGCTAAGCAACATTCACATGCTTATGCCTTTGATTTATTCTTCATGTCATAACCCTCTCTGAGCACAATAGAATTGCAGTTGGAATTGAAAACAACCTCCACAAATACAAGCACCTTTATGCCCCATAAGTCTAACTATAAGGTTTTGCTCTTCCTTCTACAGAAATTTAAATTAAAAACAATTAAAACAATACCTAATTTTTAATGTTTGCCAATATAAATATAAATCCCTTAAAATTATCTTTGGTTTCTTATGCAGGAGGCAAGCTATACTAGACCTGATATTGTGCAATGTGAGAGGATTAACTGATAATCTCATAGTTAAGGTAATCTTAGGTAGCAGCGATCACAATATTATTGAATTTTACATTCAATTTTAGGGAGAGAAGAGTGGGTCCAAAACTAGTTTTTTTAAAAAACTTAAATAAGAGCAATTATGGGGGCATGAAAGAGGAGCTAGTTAAAGTGAATTGGCAAATTTTCAAGGAATAGGTCAATACAGGTTCAGTGGCAGATAAACGGATATTTAAGAATACACAAAGAGAAAAACTCCAAGGGGAGGGCCCATCATCAGTGGTTAAGTAAAAAAATTAAAGACAGTTTTAAACTTAAAGAAAAGGCATACGTTTGCACAAAGATAGGTGGAAGGTTAAAAGATTGGAAAGAATATACAGAACATCAAAGAACACCAAAAAGATTGAGGAGGAGGAGGAAAAATTAAAGTAAGAGAAAAAGCTAGCTAATAATATAAGAATTTCTATGGATATTTAAATTGGAGGAGATTTTAAAAAAAGTGGGCATTGTCCTATAGAAAGTGCATCTGGAGAACTGATAATGGAAAGTAGGGAGATGGTGGATGAATTGAGCAGGTATTTTGCATCTTTTTTCACTATAGAGGTATATCCCAGAAATAGCTGTAAATTAGGAAATGGAAGGGAGGAACTCAGGAAAATTGTAATCACCAGGGAAATGGTGTTGAGAGCAAATTGTTGGGTCTGCAGGCTGACAAATCCCAGAGTTTGGAGGGACTTCATTGTGAGGTCTTGAAAGAAGTGGCTAGTGAAATGCATTGGTTTTAATTTTTCAGAATTCCCTAGATTTGGTTAAGGTTCCTTGAGATTGGAAGATAGCAGATGTAACTCTTTAGTCAGAAAGGAGAGACAGAAATCAGGAAATTACAGACCGGTTACCCTCACATCTGTCATAGGAAAAATGTTAGAAGCATTATTAAAAATGTTAAAGCACAGCAGTTGGAAAAAAAAATCAAAGCAATCAGGTGGAATCAACATGGATTTGTGCAAGGGAAATCATGTTTAACCATGGAGGAATATTGGAGGAATCACATGTACTGTGTATAAGGGTGGCATGGTGGCACAATGGTTAGCAATGCTGCCTCACAGCGCCAGTGACCTGGGTTTGATTCCAGCCTTGGGTGACCGTCAGTGGGGAGTTTTCACATTCTCCACATGTCTGCGTGGGTTTCTTCCGGGTGCTCTAGTTTCCTCCCACAGTCCAAAGATGTGCAGGTTAGGTGGATTGGCCGTGCTAAAGTGTCTCTTAGTGTCTCAAGATGTGTAGGTTAGGGGGATTAACAGGGTAAATGCATGGGGTTATGGGAAAAATGCAGTGGCTGGGCCTGGATAAGATGATCTGCTGGAGAATCAGTGTAGACTCGATGGGCCGAATGGTCTCCTTCTGCACTGTAGGGATTCTATGAACTGATGAATGTACTGTACTTAAATATACAGAAGGAATTTGATAATATGCCATGTTATAGGTTATTGCGGAAAATAAAAGTTCATGGTTTAGAGGATAACACACTGCCATGGATTGAAGACTGGCTAACCAACAGAAAACAAAGAATTGGCATAATTGGGCCTTTTTCTGGTTGGCAGAATATGGTGAGTGGGGAGCCACAGGGATCAGTGCTGGGGCCTCAACTTTTTATAATTTAGAAAAAAATGACTTAGATTAAGGCCCTGAAGGTATGGTTGCTAAATTTGCTGACGATATAAAGATTGGTAGGAAAGTAAATCGTGAAGAGGATGCAAGGAGGCCAGAAAGGGACATAGACAGGTTAAGTAAGTGGGCATAAATCTGGGTATAATGTAAATGTGAAATTATCCATTTTGGCAGGAAGAATAAAAAGTGAGCTTGCTATCTAAATGGTGAGATTGTAGAGCTCGGAGGTATAGAGGGATCTGGGTGTCCTAGTGTATGAATCACAAAAGATTAGTATACAGGTACATCAAGTAATTAGGAAAGCTAATGGAATGCCATTGTTTATTTGAGGGGAATAGAATTGATTACAAAAGTAGGGAGGTTAGGCCTCAGTTCAACAGGTGAGACCACATCTGCAGTATTGTGTACAGTATTGGTCTTCTTATTTAAGGAAAGATGTAAATGCATGAGAAGCCATTCAGAGAAGAGCTACTAGACTAATGTCAATAATGGGCAGGTTGTCTTATGAGAATAGGTTGGACAGGTTAGGTTTGCATCCATTAGAATCTAGAAGAGTAAGAGGCCACTTGATTGAAATCTTTAAGATGCTGAGGGGTATTGACAGGGTGGATGTGGAGAGAATGTTTTCTTTTGTCACTGAACCTAGAACTAGTGGCCACTCTTTAAAAATAAGGGGCCACTCGTCTGAGACAGAGATGAGGAGAATCGTTTTCTCTCAGTGGGTTAAGAGTTTCTGGAACTCTTCTTCAAAAAGAGTGGAAGCAGAATCTTTAAATATTTGTATGACATGGCTAGATAGATTCTTGATTAACAAGGGGGTGAAAGGTTATTGGCTCCAGGCGGGAACGTGGGTTGAGGTAACAATCAGACCAGCCATGAACATATTGAATGGCAGAGCAAGCTCGAGGGGCTGAGTGGCCTACTCCTCTAATTTGTATGTTCACATGCATGTAAATATACTAAAAAATCAATAGAATGTAGGTACTACTTCTAATCTTCGCATCACAGGAGTTGAGTGGAGAGAAGTTATCCAGGATTCCTGTACTTGACAAATGCACTGCGGACACCAGAGTTGATTGTGATACTCTCCCCTCCACAACTGAATAATCTGACTGGCTAAGGTCAGATGTACAGATTGGCCACTAGGATGAGATAATGGAGGGTGCCAACACTCACAGAACTGTATTTGGCATGGTCTCCAGTGAAGCAAAAATAATCGAAGCATGATAAAACACATCTACATCCATTGCTCATCCCTGGTGATAGCTTCTTCCTTGTAGTGAAAAGTTGCCTTGCTAAGCCAGCTCTCTGGGGCACAAAGCATTAATCACATAAAATAAGACCGTAGTTAGGGGCAGCAGATTCCCTTCCCTCAGAAACATCAGTGAACCAGTTGGCTTTTTATGACAATCTGGCAGTTTTTCTGGTGATTCTTTCTCGTGCCAGCTCACAAAATTGCTAAATTTATTGAATCTGAACCCATGACCTCTGGCATTGCCAACCCGGTGTCATAACTACTTCCTTTCCATTGCAACAATTAACTTATACTGCAGTGGCACTGCCCCATGTGACTTGTGCTGCAGTGCCAATGGCCCATGTGGTACTGCATTTTTATTTCACCAAATGTACAGAAATAGTGTATGTGTTATGGAAGTTCTCAGTACGCAAATTACAAATGTACATATTTATGAAGGATGCAAAATAATTTTAGCACCAAAAGGGTTAAATAATACTGTAAAAGCATGTGTCATGCAAAATGAAATACTGACTTTATCATTGCAGGCTGCATATAAAAATGGAAAATGCAAGCCTGGTTATATTAGAAATCTGGATGCAGGAAATGCTCATGTAATGTGCGTGTAAGACTCAGGAGGTTAAACAGCTAAATTTATGGTGCTCCGGGACCCCCATTTGTCAAGTGACAGAACTTTGGCCTTGCACAGGGAAAAGGGAAAATGAATGCTCATCTTTTGCGAAACTTCATCAACTTGCATTATTCCAGTCGTTCGGCTCCCTGTGCTGATTCTCTGTCCCTTGCTGTCGAGGTCTGTCCTGATGGGAGTGAGGCAGCACAAAGCGGCAGATGGTGTCTCAGAAGCAAAAGGCTCCGAGGACACAGAACCCGCCTCATATTCCTCATGTGGCCCCCACCCCCACCTTCCTCCAAGAACAGTTGTGATTTCCTCAGGGACTGCTTGTGGGCAATAAACTAATCCCAGGGGGGCTCTTGTCTACACAATAGGATACTGCTGGTTTGAACACACACACACACACACAGGGTGTTTGCTGGTTCAGGGTCATCATCGCTGCAACAAAAGTCTAACACACAGATTAGAGAACTGGTCCATTAATACAATTTAGCACAAAATCATTTTGGTGATTTAGTAGATAATGTAAAGATGCTGATTTATTAATTTGCTCAATTTATAGTGCAAGGTCTGAAGATTGCTGTGAAAATGTAGAGATTGGATTTATTTGAGCTGTAGTTCAAAAAAAAAATCACTGCAATACCGAAGCATAAACTTTATTGCTAAAGCACACTGAAACCCATTTTATTAGTGCTCTATGCTTGGTACTGTATCAGAGATAATTTTCCTTCAATCACAAATGTTGCAGGCACTCTTGACAGGGCTGCTGTGTTCTGAAATTCACCTAAAAACACCATATTGCGTTAATTTATAAACACATTTGCAAAATAAAACTACTTGAATGTAGACAATACATATTATGCAATAATGCAAATGATATCTCTTACCTCAGTAAAAGCAAAGAGAATATCAACTGATACAAGATCAGCTGAATAGAAGCCTAAATCACTGAATATCGACTGTGGCTATGTACAAAAAAACATGTACACCTGGAACTGGGGAAATGTTAAATTATGGCAACTGGTTGCATAGACAAGACTGGTATTCCCATGGGTAGAGAACACTATGGGGTGATCTAATTGAGGTGTTTAAAATGATTGCACAAATTGATTGGATGGATGTCGAGAAACCATTCACTCTATTGGGGGAATCCTGAACAAGGGGGCATATTATTAAAATTAGAGCGAGGTCATTCGAAGGTGATGCTAGGAACTAATTCTTCACACCAGGTTAGGAAAAGTTTGGATCTCTCTCCCCGCCAAAATGCTACTGAGCCTGGTGCTCAATTGAAGATTTCAAAACCGAGATTGATGGATTTTTGTTAGGTGGCGGTATTGAGGGATACAAAGTCAGGGTGGCCACGGTGTAACTGAATGGCAGAATAAACCCAACTGGCCAAGTGGCCTATACTTCTTCCTATTGTTCCAGCTCAATGAAACTGCGTAATTTTCTGTTAGTAATCCAGTGTCACAAATGTCAAACACTTGATGGAAATACAGAAACACAAAATGATGAAAATATTTGTACAGAAAATTCCCTGCCATCTATGATAGCCTATTGTGTTGGAAGTGTCATGATGCACATTTGAATCTTTAGATAAGAAGCTTAAATTAAGTTTATATTTCAGGTTGCTGGTCTAATGCATCCTGGGAAGCACAAACCAGGAAGGTAAAGCCATTGGTTACATCTTACCATACAAATAATGGAACACAATACACATGGCTACTGTCATAAACTGGCTAAACAAGAACGCCAGGCAAAATATTCAGAATATTAGGTATTACTGCCAATTTTTTTAACTGAGCAGTTCACGTGCTCCAATGGTCAATGTATGTTAAAGGTAAATATTGACATTCTGTTTCTTAAACAAGAGTGGCATAAAATTTAATTTATTTATTAATGTCACAAGTAGGCTTACATTAACACTGCAATGAAGTTACTGTGAAAATCACCTAGTCGCCACACTGAGGGAGAATTTAGCATGGCCAATGCACCTAAGCAGTGCGTCTTTCGCACTGTGGAAGGAAACCGGAGCACCCGGAGGAAACCCGCGCAGACACGGGGGGAACATGCAGACTCCGCACAAAGAGCGACACAAGCCGGGAATTGAACCTGGGTCCCTGGCACTGTGAGGCAGCAGTGCTCACCACAGGGCCACATTGTAGTGTTACAACTTCAATCAGCAATCAGTTTCTCTAGGCTTCCTCAAGTTACACATTTACAGCTTGTGATCTTAGTTCAGATTAGGCTGTAAAATAGGAAATATTCTTCATTCTGAAGTCAGAGGTTTGTTGGAGATCTGTTACCATACCTATCCTTGGAAAAATAACTGCAATCCTTGACACATTTCACTTAATGCCATCCAAGATTGCAGGCTCACTCAGGGCAGCTTTCAGTATAAACTCTGGGGAAAATCGCATTCTGTTCAGACCACTCTGACCCAAACTCAATGTGATTATTCCTGGCTGACAGCATAGCAGGGTCAAAGACTGCAGTCTGGGGAGCCTGCAAGGTTAGGGGACTAAAATTGACGTCAACACGTTATTCCCCTTTTCTCTCACTGTGAAGGTCACAGATTTGTTTGCAGTCCTGATGCTTAACAAGGGCATGGCAGGACAGTCCCCATTATCAGTCCAGCTCTACAAGTTTTTTTAAAAGTGGCTAATTCATATCATACAAACAACCCAGGATTCTAGACTACTCAATCTGCCAATGTTTTATTTATTCCATCATTGCAAATGCTTCCGTTAAATAGTACTGTATACTTAAACATATTCTCTCCAGAAACAACCAAGTTTGGAAAGACAAAATCTATCATTGTATTGTTGGCTGATTTTTGCAGTTCAAACATACACAGTACAAAAATTTCACATACCCATCATTGCATCTTATTAGAATCCTAGCAACAACATTGGGCTTTCAAAAAAAAATCTTCAACTGGATATAAATTGTAACGCACAAATCTGTTGTGTGAGATGTAGAATTGATCAAATGTAATATGTGGTCAACAAACGGTGCTATGGACTACCACAGGAATTAATTCCACCAAGTCCCGAGTTGAAGGACAGGTCTGTATTTTTCCTAGAACATTATTACTGCTGAAGACACAATGCAGATTGTTCACAGGAATTTCAATTTAGAAAGGAGGCAGGAACATGATTAAAGCTGTTATTCACCTTTACCCCATTCCAACTTGGAGTCAGCAGCCACACACCCACCCACCCACCAATATCTCATACCTCTCCAACATACATGACAGCAAAGGGCTGCATCTGCTGCTAGGCTCTCCCGCTAATGTGGCATTTAATAAATCTATGAATTTGAAATAGCCACAATAAGCAAAATCTTTAAGTGAGTTCATAAAACCACAGAGTGGTTACAGCACGAGGTTGCCATTCAGCCCATCATGTTTGCACTGGTTAGAGCAATTGACCTAGTCCCACTCCCCTGCCTTTTCCCCATAAAATATTTTCTCCTCGAATAATGATCCAATTGTCTTTTGAAAACAACAACTGAATTTGCCTCCACTGTCCTCAGGCACTGCATTCAAGATCTTAACAACTGTGCAAAAATGTTCTCCCTCATGTCACTGTTGCTTCTTTTGCCAATCACCTTAAATCAGTGTCCTCTGATTCTTGATCTTTCACCAATGGGAGCAGTTTCTCTCTATGCCTTTTTAAAAATGTATTCTTTCTTGGGAAGTGGGCCTCGCTGGCAAGGCCAGCATTTGTTGCCCATCCCTAATTGCCTTTGAACTGAGTGGCTTACAAGGTCATTTCAAAAGGCAGTGAAGAGTGAACCACATTGCTGAGAGTCTGGAGTCACTTGTAGAATCATAGAATCCCTACAGTGCAGAGGGAGGCCATTTGGCCCATCAAGCCTGCACCGACAACAATCCCACCCAGGCCCTATCTCTGCAATCCCATTCCCCTACTAATCCCCCCGACACTAAGGGCCAACCAACCTAACCGGCACATCTTTGGATGTGGGAGGAAACCGGAGCACCTGGAGGAAACCCGAGGAGAACGTGCAAACTCCACACAGACAGTGACCCAAGGCTGGAATTGAACCTGGTTCCCTGGTGCTGAGAGGCAATAGTGCTAACCACTATGCCGCCCATGTAGGCCAGACTGGGTAAGGATGGCAGAATTCCTTCCCTAATGACATTAGTGAACCAGATAGGTTTTTAATGATAATTGACAATGATTTCATAGTCACCATTACTGATGGCTAGCTTTATATTCCATGTTAGGATTTGAACCCAGTGCCCCGAGAGAATTAATCTTTGCCTCTGTATTACGTAGTCTAGTGACATCATCACTACTGCACCACCTCTCCCTAAATCTCCTAATCATATCCGTTGTGAGTTTAAAAAACCTCTATCAAATCTCCTCTCAGCCTTCTCTTTTCCCAAGAAGAACAGTCCAACCTGTCCATCAAATTGAAGTCCCTCATCCCTAGAACCACTCTCATTAATCTTTTCTGCATTGTCTCTAATGTCTTCACATTTCTCCTAAAGTGTGGTGTCCAGAAGTGGGTACAATACTCCAACTGAGGCTCAAACTGTGTTTTATACAGGTTTATCTCACCTTATTGCCTTTGTATTCTATGCAGGAAATTTTCTTGGTGGGGAGGGACACCATGTAAAGGTCCATTGACCTGGGGTGGAACTTTCGGTTTTGGGGCAAGCGTGGCCAGAAAATCCCACTCTATTTTTCCACTTATAAAGCCTAGGATTCCAATTACTTTATTGACCACTCTCTCAACCTACTCTGTCACCTTCAATTATTTGTGCACTCCTAGGTTACACTGTCCCTTTGGAATTGCACCCTTTATTTCATATCGCCTCCCCCCGCCCCCCTCATTCTTCCTCACAAAATTACCCACTTCACACTGTGTTGTATTAAACTGTCAGCTGTCCAGCCACTCCACCAGCCTATGTCCTTTTGAAATTTAACACTATCCTCCTCACTATTCACAATACTTTACATTTTGTGTTATCCGCAACTTTTGAAATTGTTTCCGATTTACCAAAATCTAAATCACTAATATATATCAAGAAAAGCAGATGTCCTAACACTGACCCCTGAGGAGCCCCACTATAAACCTCCCCCAAATCTGAAAAACAAACAGTTTTCACTACTCCATGTCCTCCTCAAGTCTAGCACTAGCCTTCTCATAGTTTGCTGCAGCAATTCTTAAAAGTTATAAAGTACTGACAAGAATCTTGCAGAGAATTGGAAGGATTGAGCAAAGCAGGCACACATTAATCCAACAGGTGGCCTTCCCACTGCCTGCCCACTTCCCCCTACCTCATTGCAACATACCCACAGCATGGGCAGAACAGGGAGAGGTACCTGTCTGTAGCCAACTGAGGCCCTTAAGTGATCAATTAATGGCACCTGCCACCACTGGCATTTAACAGACAAGAGGTCCAGTCTGACAGGTTTCCCTGCACAACTTGGTGGTGGGCAGTGGGGAGGCCCCTCCTTAACTGGCCCCCTGGCCCTAATGGACGGCCCAAGGTGTAACCCCACCAAAACACCGGCTGGCAACACCCTTCCTACATGGTCTCTCAAACCAAATCCCAAACACTTACAAAGGTTCAATCCACCGCAGCTTGTCACATCACTCACGTGCTGAACCAACAGTGGCCACTGCTCCCACTGGCGCTATTGGTGCATTAAGATTTGCCCACATCTGATTGATTGGAAGCTTTCTGAGGTAGGACTTCCTTTTCTATGAGGGGTGGAAATACTGCCTCAAGACTTCTAATGGGGCAGTAATTCCTCCCCTGGCTGGGTTACCCACCATCCCAACATTTTAGCAAGGGGGATAAGAACCATGGCATCCTGTATCATTCAGCCCCATAAATCTAATCCCAGAAATTCAAATATTAAAAAATGACATTGATTTAAAAAAAAATAGAAAATAAATATCCTCTTCAGTTAAATCACTTTATCCCAAGGAAATTAAGGAAAATTCTCAACTAATTCAGAGAATGGAAGGGAGAAAACTGAGGAAGCAAGAGGAAGTATTTGCTGGAAAGAGAAATGAGAGAGAAAAAAGGGAAACGTTTCAATTTGTGACATTCAGCTTTGTCTGAAATCACTGGGATATAAAGTGGCAGCAGGAAAGTCTGTCAATTCCTTTAATTTGCTCAAGGTGAAAACTGAATGTACTTGGAAATAGGGGGAATTTGAAAATTCCCAGAACTTTCAACAGCAAAAATGTTAATAAGTAAAATATCAAAACAAAAGTTCTGGTAATTCTAAAATAAGACCATAAGACATAGGAGCAGAATTAGGCCACTTGGCCCATCGAGTCTGCTCTGCCATTCAATCATGGCTGATACTTTCCTCATCCCTATTCTCCTGCCTTTTCCCCATAACACCTGATCCCCTTATTAATCAAGAACCTATCTATCTCTGTCTTAAAGACACTCAATGACCTGGCCTCCCCAGCCTTCTGCGGCAAAGAGTTCCACAGATTCACCACGCTGGCTGAAGAAATTCCTCCTCATCTCTGTTTTAAAGGATCGTTCCTTTAGCCTGAGGTTGTGCCCTCTGGTTCTAGTTTTTCCTATTAGTGGAAGCATCCTCTCCACCTCCATTCTATCCAGGCTTCGCAGTGTCCTGTAAGTTTCAATAAGATCCCCCCTCATCCTTCTAAACTCTAACGATAACAGACCCAGAGTCCTCAACTGCTCCTCTTACGACAAGCTCTTCATTCCAGGGATCATTCTTGTGAACCTCCTCTGGACCCTTTCCAAGGCTGGTACATCCTTCCTTAGATACGGGGTCCAAAACTGCTCACAATACTTCAAATGGGGTCTGACCAAAGCCTTATATAGCTTCAGAAGTACATCCCTAATCTTGTATTCTAGCCCTCTCGACATGAATGCTAACATTGCATTTGCCTTCCTAACTTCCGACTGAACCTATAGGTTAACTTTGAGAATCTTGAACAAGGACTCCCAAGTCCCTTTGTGCTTCTGATTTCCTAAGCATTTTCCCATTTAGAAAATAGTCTATGCCTCCATTCATCCTTCCAAAGTGCATAACCTCACACTTTTCCACATTGTATTCCCTCTGCCACTTTTTTGCCCATTCTCCTAACCTGTCCAAGCCCTTCAGCAGCCCCCCCGCTTCCTCAATACTACCTGTCCCTCTACATATCTTTGTATCATCTGCAAACTTGGCAATAGTGCCTTCAGTTCCTTCTTCCAAATCATTAATGTATATTGTGAAAAGTTGTGGTCCCAGCACCGACCGCTGAGGCACACCACCAGTCCACCGGCTGCCATCCTGAAAAAGACCCCTTTATCCCCACTCTCTGCCTTCTGCCAGTCAGCCAATTCTCTATCCATGCCAGGATCTTACCATTAACACCATGGGCTCTTAACTTATTTAACAGTCTCCAAAGCAGCACCTTGTCAAAGGCCTTTTGGAAATCTAAATAAATCACATCCACTGGTTCTCCTTTATCTAATTTCCTTGTTGCCTCCTCAAAGAACTCTAACAGATTTTTCTTAGACATGACCTCCCCTTGACGAAGCTGTGCTGACTCAGTCCTATTTTATATCTTGCACTTCCAAGTACTCTCTGATCTCATCTTTAATAATGGACTCTAAAATCTTGCCAATGACTGAAGCCAGGCAAGCCTGGCCTATAATTTCCTGTCTGCTGCCTCCCTCCATTGACATTGAATTTATTACAACACATACATCACACTAAAGCAAATTACTGCTGGAATCTGAAACAAAAAGAGAAAATGCTGGAAAACCTCAGCAGGTCTGGCAGCATCTGCGGAGAGAGAACAGACCTAATGTTGCGAGTCTGAATGACTCTTCATCAGAGCTGCAGAGAACTGGAAATAGGATGAGATTTATTATATTGTGGGGGTGTGTTGGGGTGGAACAGTTGGGGCTGGATAGGGTCCAGTGGTGGGTGGAGGCTAGGGAAAGATTGACAAAGATATCATGGGCAAAAAGACAAAAGGAATGTAAATGGTTGGGATAGTGGTGCTGATAGTGGCACATTAAGACATTAGAATGTGTTAATGGCTGGACAGCGGGCCAGCGATACGTGGAGGTTAGGGAGAGACTGACAAGGACGGTACGGGAAAAAAAAAGGAATTTATTACATTCAGGATTTTGAGGAGAAAACCGTTTAAGTTTTACATTTTTTTTTACTTTGGTGTCAGTGCAACAGAAAATTAAAACAGTCTCCTGAAGTTTTGGTATCTCCCACTAATCCTGGAAATGGTTGTTTTAAAAACACTCCACTGTCACCTTTGAGCTTTGTTATTTTGTTTTCCATATTTTCAGGCTTGCGTATATAATTAAATCACTGGGAATCAGGTATGTGTTCTCACAGTTAACTTTTAATTCCCAAGATCCCAACTGCATGGATTTGAAATTCTTCCTCTCCTCAGAGCAACACTCAAGTGCTACTGAAGTGAGGTTTCACTGCTTTTAATTCAATTGAAATTCATCCTGTGCGGTATTTGTGATTCCCTCCTTTACTCCCACCAAACTATTAATTTTTTATACATTTAAATAGGATATAACCTGCCCAACTGCAGAGATGATTTAAATGAGTTTCACAATGGCTATCAACTTCGGGAAGGCACTGTGCCTTTAAACTACTGACGTGTTTGGTTTTTGGGCAATTACAAGATCAGAATTCAGGAATAAGGAGTAGAGGTTGATAGGATGAGTACACAAGAAAAGCTAAACCTAGTGGATTACTAACTGGCTCTAATCGTTTCAGCGCTGGTCTGTACCAAACTGACTTGCATATAGGCACTTCTTTTAAATGTAAGCATAATTAAATAAGAGGGTGCGGTTAATAATTATACACCCATCCCACATTCCTCCCAAATTAAAATAAATACCAGGAAATGTAGAGATGGCCCATACATATGCATCGACCTTAGAGATGTGACCAGACAACATACAGCCTTAAGCTTTCAATGTATGTGGGCTCACGGTGTCTATGGACATCCCTCAGTCTCAAAGAATAATTATGTTTCATCATGATTTATCAATGTAGTGTAATAGCACAACTGGTGTATTTACACTAAGATAAAAGTAAAATACTGTGGATGCTGGAATCCGAAACAAAAACAGAAAATATTGGAAAATCTCGGTAAGTCTAACAGCATCTGTGGAGAGAAAATAGAACCAACGTTTTGAGTCTGGATGACCCTTCGTCAGAGCAACCGTCCAGACTCGAAACGTTGGCTCTATTCTCTCTCTGCAGGTGCTGTCAGACCTGCTGAGGTTTTCCAGCATTTTCTGTTTTTGTGTGGTGTATTTACACTCTTGTGTGGGCACGTGGGAAAAATTACGGATTCATAGGCAAAACACAAAAGGGACAGAAATCTGCTTGCTATTTGGGAGCAATGCCATTGGCAAGTTGGTTAACTTACGAAGATAGCAGCAAGTAACACAAAGTGGAGGTACCTGGAAATATCAATGTCACGCTTACTTCATAGTTTACCTGTCATTGTGACTATATGTGTCCCAAAACGGATGACATGGAGACAATTAAGAGTTGAAGATACAGTGGATGTGGTCCATCCATTTCAAAATCTGGTGAAAAGATCTTTTACAATGCAAGATAAATTAAAGTATCAAGCGCTTACCGTAATGCAATGCTGTTTGTCCTTCACTATCCTGTAATTAGAAGAGAGAAGTATCACTATGCATCATTCACATCATCAGAAAAATGACTAAACAATGGATCATGTAATGAACATTCATACAGAGATAATAATTGAGTCATGGCATGAGTTTATGATGATAACTGGATGTAAAGTTAATGTTAGAAAGGACCGGCAAGTGGCCAGTGTTAAGCCATTGGCCTTTTACTTCTGGAATCTGGTTTCAAATTAAGAATGAAAATCTCCCCTGTTGACTATAAAAGGGAACACATGAAATCTGCGAGCAGTGTGAATCCAGTTCGGAATGGCACAGACCCACAGTGCTAAGGAACCAAAAATGGATCAGTAAGCAATTCAACACAATCTTCACATTTATCTGCATTTTTCAGCCTGAATTCTGCAATTTTGTATGAGAGAATCCTGGAAACAGTGAAAAAATTACTTTGAGTGATAATTTCTCCTACCAATAGGAAACCTCACTTAGATGAAACTCAGGATGCATGGTATGAAAAATGTAACAATTAAGAATGCTCTTCTTCATGCTGAACATGAACATACTTTTGGGAGAGTACTAAGGGAAGCTCACTATCGAGTTTGTGTTTGAACCTGGCTTCAGAATATTTGGTGCCGACTCTGGGTCCTGAATGCAATAAAATTTTCACTGCCAACTTTAACATTCCTCATCTTGATCAATAAAAATAATTAAAATTAGCTCATTAGCCTGAGGTGGGGTGCTAATAGTTACAAAATTGCAACAACAACTTGCATAGTGCAATTAATGTCGCAAAATATCCCAAGGTACTTTACACAATGTGCCTTGGAATATTTCAGCGCACTCGCTCCCCCTTGTTGCTGCCCTCTCCCAACACTCCCATTCTCTCCCCTTGCTTGGGAAAAGGGCAATGAGTGGGAGGGTTGGGACAGCAAAGTGATGTGCAGAAGGGTGAGGAGAAGCAAGCAACAAGTTGGGAGAGATTGAAGGGGTCAGGAGAGATGGTGAATGAAGTGATGTTGTGTTTAAAAAACAGACAGAGCATGTGCACTAACCACGCTAAACCAAAAATCGAGACAGCACTATTCAAAAAAGTTCCATTATATACAATCAAGCTGAAACAAAAACAGGTTATTTCAATGCGCTTTAAACAGGGGATACCTGTATTAAGATAAGTGACTAAAAGCTTCATGGCAGTAGGTTCTAAGCAGCCTCATGAAGGAGTTAGAGCTGGTTAACCAGAGAGGCTTTAGGGGCTGCCAGAGGCTAGGACTCTAGATGGTTGAAGGCACTGCTGCTAACGGTAGAGCAAAGGAAGTGGAAAAGGCACTAGAGTCAGAGGTACGCAGTGGTCTCTGAGGGTTGTCATGCTGGAGGACGTTACAGAGATAAGTGGATTATCCAAGTATTCAACTGTTCCATGCTTTTCTTTCACCTACCTTTGCACTTGCATTAAGTGTATGAGCTACGCAACCAACCAGACCAACAGGGTGACATAATGAAAAAACTGTTGCAGCGATGGCAGGTGATAGTGTTCCCTTGAATGTGTATTGTCCTTGGGATCCCCCAAAAACATTTGCATGCTATTGTTTTTCTTTAATTGAAATGCTCTGTCCTGCTTGGTGAAGGGTTACTTTCTTTTGGTCCTGTCTATTGAATTAGTCTGAGGTCACTGGATCGGGCTCCTTGCAGGGAATGTTAAAAAAAACAAAGCTGAAGTTTGCTGAGCAAAGTTGCAGAGTGTGTAATTCTTTTATGATGACGCTTCAAGTACCTTACCGCAGCAGTTCCCTGAAGATGCTCTGTGGTTAAGTGTCATAATGAAGGTGAATTGAAATGTAATGTAATGTGTTTCTGTTCCCTCATCCAAGGCTTTCTAGCTGTAACATTGATTAAAGGCAGTGCTGCCAAAACAAAACCGCAACATCACAGAAACACACAGTGAGTCACACTGCATCTGACACCACTGCAATTTCCAGAATGCTCTTCTAGTCAAGGCAGAGACAGCATGCTTTTTGGTTTTTTTGTTCACTTGGTTGCCCTTGCCACCCAACTGCCACTCCTAAAGGTTTAGACATTTTCTGTGGGGGGTAAGGAATCTGGTATAAAGAGTTTCAAAATGGCTTGGATACCTTCCAGGTGACCATTTTTCAAGCCTAAGCCTAAACAATGAGAATCACAAGCTTACTCTATATGTGAGTGGATGGCATGAGGTGGGTTACTGTGTAACAGTAAGAATAATGTGGAGATGCCGGCGTTGGATTGGGGTAAGCACAGTAAGAAGTCTCACAACACCAGGTTAAAGTCCAACAGGTTTATTTGGCAGCACTAGCTTTCGGTGAGTGAGGAGTTGTGTTCACAAACAGGGCATATAAAGACACAAACTCAATTTATAAGATAATGGTTGGAATGCGAGTCTTTACAGGTAATCAAGTCTTAAAGGTACAGACAATGTGAGTGGAGAGAGGGCCAAGCACAAGTTAAAGAGGTGTGTATTGTCTCCAGCCAGGACAGTTAGTGAGATTTTGGAAGCTCAGGCAAGTCGTGGGGGTTACAGATAGTGTGACATGAACCCAAGATCCCGGTTGAGGCCATCCTCATGTGTGCGGAACTTGGCTATCAGTTTCTGCTCAGCGATTCTGCGTTGTCGTGTGTCGTGAAGGCCGCCTTGGAGAACGCTAACGCTGGTTTCACAGTAAGAAACCAGAGCACTGGAAAATTACTTCCCCCTGTCTATTTCAAGATGCTATGGTCATTGTAACATCCCACCTGCTGTTCAACTGAAATCAATTAGTTGAATTCAGATTAGAGATTGTCTCGAAGATCATTTAATCAGTATGGCTTCGTATCACAGCAAATGATATGTGAGCCATGGCTCAGCTGGTTGGCAGCATAAGAGCAGGAGTAGGCCATTCAGCCCATCTAGCCTGCTCTGCTGTTCAATGCGACCATAGCTGATCATCCACTTTGAAAGCTTTTCCCCACACTATCCCCAAATCCCTGCCATTGATAGTTAGAATCTGTCAATCTATGCTTTCAACATATTCAACAACTGAGCTTCCACAGTTCTCTGGGGTAAAGAATTCCAAAGATTCACAACCTTCTGAGTAAAATGATTTTGCATCATCTCAGTCCTAATTGGCTCCCCGCTTATTTTGAAATAGTTTCCCCTGGTTCCAGGAGATTCCCCAACCAGCGGAAACATCTGGTTGTATTTTCACCTCTGAATCAGAAGGTTGTGGGTCCCACTCCAGGACAGCAGCACAAAAAAATTACAGCTGGCAATCTGCTGCTAAACTGACGGAATGCTGCACTGTTGGAGGCCCCATCTACCCTTTGAGGTAGGTGTTAAAGATCCCATGGTACTATTTCTACGAGTTGAGGAATGTGGGAGAAAACTGGAGCAGCCAGAGGAAACCCACGCAGACACAAGGAGAACATGCAAACTCCACACAGTGACCCAAGCCGGGAATCAAACCTGGGTTCCTGGTGCTGTGAGGCAGCAGTGCTAACCACTGCGCCACCGTGCTGCCTCTTATAAATAGATCAGTTCATTTAAGAAAATAATAATTTAAGGGATGCGAGTGACATTAGCAAAGACAGCATTTATTGCCCATCGCTAATTGCCCTTGAGAAGGTGGTGGTGAGCTGCCTTCTTGAACTGTTGCAGTCTATATGGAGCAACTACAACCACAATGCTGTTAGGAAGGGCGTTCCAGATCCAATGATCCAGCAACAGTGAAGGAACAAACAATATATTTCCAAGTCAAGATGGTGAACAACATGGAGGGGAACTTGCCGGTGGTGACCTCATTCATCTGATGCCCTTGTCCTTCTAGGTGGGATTTGGAAGATGCTGCTGAAGGAGGTTCGAAGAGTTGCTGTATTATACCAGATAGTACAGACTGCTGCCACTATGCACCATTGTGGAGGGGATGAATATTTAAGTTGCTGTGTGGGGTGATGATCTTCCAAGCTACTTTTTCTTGGTTGATGTCAAGCTTCTCGAGTGTAGTTGGATTTGAATTAATCCAAGCAACTGGACAGTACTCCATCAAACCTAATTTGTGTTTTGTAGAGTCAGGAAATGAGTTACTCCCCTCAGAACTTCCAGCCTCTGACCTGCTCTTGTAGCCACACTATCCATAGGACTGACTCAATTAAGTTTCTGGTAAATGGTAACCCCAAGATGATAATAATAGGTGATTCAGTGAAGGTAATGCTGTTGAACGTCACAGGAGATGGTCAGATTTTCTCTCGTTGCAAATGGCATTATCAGTCCAAGTTAGAATGTTGTCCAGGCCTTGCTGCATGCGGGCACAGGCTGCAGCAATACCTGAGGAAATGTGACGGGTACTGAACACCGTGCAATCATCAGTGAACAGTCACTTCTGATCTTATGATGGACAGAAAGTTATCAATGAAACAGCTGAAGATAGTTAGGCCAAGGACACTACCCCGAGGACCTCCTGAGGCTGATATGATTGACCCCCAACAACCAAAACTATTTTCCTTTATGTTAGGCATGAATCCATCCAGTGAAGAGCTTTCACCGATTTCCGTTGAGTTCACTTTTGCTAAAGCTCTTTGATACCACAATCAGTCATATGCTGTCTTGATATCAAAGGCAGTCACTCTGACCCACCTCTGTGATTCAGCTTTTTTGTTCCATGTTTGGTTGTAATGAGGTCTGAAGCTAAGTCCTGGTGCAACCTACATTGAGTACTGGCGACAGGTTATTGCTGAATATATGCCACTTGATAGCACATTCAATGACTTTGCAGATGACTGAGAGTAGATTGATGGTAGTAATTGGTCAGATTGGATTTGACCTGCTGTGTACGGACAGGACAGTTGGGTGAATGCCAGTGTTGTAGTGGAACAGTGTAACTAGGGAACAGTTACTTGTGGACAACAGGTCTTCAGCACTACAGCAGGATGGGTTCAATGCCCATAGCCTTTGCAGTATGTCCTCAGTCGTTTTTTGATATCATATGGAGTGAATTGAATTGGCTGATAACTGGGATCTGAGATGTCAGTGATCTCAGGAAGAGGCGGAGATGGATCATCCACTTGGCGCTCCTTGAACTGTTGCAGTCTATATAGAGTAACTACACCCACAATGCTGTTAGGAAGGGAGTTCCAGATCCAATGATCCAGCAACAGTGAAGGAACAAGCAATATATTTCCAAGTCAAGATGGTGAACAACATGGAGGGGAACTTGCAGGTGGTGGTGTCCTCATTCATCTGATGCCCTTGTCCTTCTAGGTGGGTTTGGAAGGTGCTGCTTTATGGAAGGTGTTTCAGCTTTATCTTTTGCACTGATGTACTGGGCTCCCCCAACATTGAAGATGGTGATATCATTGGAGCCCCCCTTCTCCGATTATTTGCTTAACTGTGCCACAATTCATGACTGGATGTGGTAGGACTGCAGAGCTTTGATCAGATCAGTCAATTGTGGGATTGTTTTACTCTAATTATCGCATGCTGCTTCCACTGTCTGGCATGCATGCAGTCCTGTGCTGTAGTTTCATTATGATAGCACCTACTTTAGGTGTGCCTGGTGCTGCTCCCGACATGCTCTCCTACACTTCTCATATTGTGGGAGATTGTTGTGAGCAAACTGCTTGCTATGTTTGCCACACTGCAATAGCGACTACTCTTCAGAAGTACTTCATTTGCTGTGAAGTGCTTTGGGGTTTCCAGTGGTTATGAATCGTGCTATATAAATGCAAGTCTTTTTATTTCTACACTCATAATCATCATATGCAGGGTGCTCAGATTTTTAACCAATAATTCTTTACAGTAATAACCTCTGTGAGTATTCGTGATCCAGATAAAAAAGCAGTTGTGGCCAGCATGGATTTCCTACTTGCTTTGAGTACAGCTCCTAATACAAGGAGAAAGTTAAAATACTTCATGGAACCCTGATCCTAGAATTATCTGGAATAGCTTTGTAGATATTCTGCTCACGAAGTGAGGGACAGTCATGCTGCACAATGCAACACTGCGTTTCTTGCATTGATGAGCTCTAAAGTGCAAATCATAATAAGGTTAGAGTGTAGAAGCAGCTTAAAACTGACTAATTGTTGTGTAAATGCATCCTTACATAGCCACCTCCATTTTGCTTCAATAATTGGACTTAGCTTCAATTTTCCTTTGTGGTGCATTTCCCACATGAGCCAATCTTTTGTAGTCTCTGTGAGGAAGATTACCGATGTTCTGCCAAATGGGATGTTGTGCACTGCTTCAAAAGCTCCCTCGGTGCTTGGGTGGACGGCCAATCTTGATCCATCCTAACCAAACTCAAATTTAAATGCTTAGCCCATTAAATATAATCCACAGACTGTCAAATTTCTGTTGGATTTATTGGGACACTTTAGAAGTCTAATCACTTTTGTGTAACTAGGACTTTGTTTCAATTGAATAAAACAGATAAATGAGGATTGGTTAAAAAAGTGGGATAGAAGGCTATCTATCCTTTGGGATCCACCTGTAGCTTAGTGAGTGACCACCTGGTGTGGTTCTCAACTCATATGGACAAGGCAAGCCCTAGGCTGGTGTTGAATTTGTTGATTAAAGTCCAATCATATTATTTTGGCCTGCTAGCCTAGAAGCACCGGACCAATTGTATTTTCTCCCTTCTGCAAACCACTGACAAAAACTACCTCAGCGCAAAGCAGGAATTGAGTTTGAGCATTTTGAACAGTTATGTACCATGCCAGGAAGTGCCAGCTGTTTATTTCTCAGGATACAGTGGCACAGCAGTTGTTTGGGTAACACTGAAGCGGCAACAATATTGGTTAGGATAACCAGCAAGATGTAGGAAATCTTACAGATTAAAGAGAAGTGCATTGGCCTTCAGTATTTAATGATACCAAATCTTGCAAAAATTTTGCCAAGTTTTTCAATGGTTTGTAGTAGATCAGAACTTCTGGCCATTTTGAATGCACATCAGTTACGACTACGAACATGCAATCATCAAATTGACCAGCAAATTCTCCATGCAATTGTTGTCATAGCATTTTAGGCCACTCCAAAGGTGCAAAGGAGACAACGGTGGTGTATTTCACATTCATGCACAGGATTGACATTGTCCCACTTTTTCTTCAACCTGAGCATCCAGGCCCAGCCACAAAAAATTCACTGGACTGTACCAGGTTGTCCTTCAAGTAGTTAGAATCATAGAAACCCTACAGTGCAGAAAGAGGCCATTGGGTCCATCGAGCCTGCACTGACCACAATCCTACCCAGGCCCTACTCCCATATCCCTACATATTTACCCACTAATCCCTCCAACTTACGCATCTCAAGACACTAAGGGGCAATTTTCGCATGGCCAATCAACCTAACCCGCACATCTTTGGACTGTGGGAGGAAACTGGAGCACCCGGGGGAAACCCATGCAGACACGAGGAGAATATGCAAACTCCACGCAGACAGTGACCCAAGCCGGGAATCGAACCCAGGTCCCTGGAACTGTGAAGCAGCAGTGCTAACCACTGTGCTACCGTGCTGCCCTAGTTGTTCAAGAACTCTTCCTAGCAAACTGGGAGGAATTATCATTTGTATTCCCAACAATAGACAGCCATCTTGGACAGTTAACTCAAGCTTTCTTGACACATATAGTGCAGGTTAGGAGAATTAGCAGGGTAAATGTGTGGGGCTATGGGGATAGAGCCTGGGTGGGATGCTCTGTTGGAGAGTCAGTGCAGACTCGATGGGCTGAATGCTCACCTTCTGCATTGTAGGGATTCTATGATTGCCACTCAGAGACTGACATTTCCCAGGGACTATATCTAGGAACTGCCAGAGGTAAACCCCTGATAAGGCTATCCGAGCCAAGCAGAACAGATTAAAAGATGAGAGACAGACTAAAGGTGGACCGTTGCCCCTCCTTATATGGGACTGTGAGTAAGGCTAATAGATTAATGTAAAAATGCCTTTTCATAAGTCAAGATATGACTATTGCAAATACAGGTACAGTATCTTAAAACTGGCAACTTGGGACCCAGGCAGTGCCAGATTTTAAATTATGCCAGACTTTGGGTTGGGTGCTTTGGGTCATGGGCGGTTCATGCTATGATAGGTTGAGTGGGGTTAAGGGTCATTTGGCGCACGGGAATAGACCAGCGTGCAAGCGACAAAGTAGATAACTAGTCTGGTGCCACACCGTGCCAATGCAGTACTGAGCTGAATTGTCCAGCTAAATTATTTTTCTGAAATTTTACTCAATTAAAATTGCTACATGACACATTTTAAAAATATCTGGTTTTTGGACATCTTGAGTTGAGACACCATACCTGTATAAACATCAACTGTGGAGAATGCTCCAATGAAGTCAAACATCATGCTCTGGGCAAACAGCTGTGGAAGAAATGTGTTGCCTTATATGGCATTAGTTATAATAACTTAAAGAAAGTAACTCAGCAATGAACTAACATTGCTCACAAACCTGTGTTGTAGAGTCAAGCAAGGGGTAAACAGCAATTCAACAAAATTTCCCTCTGAAGATTTGTCAATTTCTGTTTAGCAAGAAGTGAAGTCCATACTTCAGCTAAGTGACATATTGCACTTGACTATAGATTTTGTAACCTGTCCCATCCCCCACTTATATCCTACACATTTTTAATATCCAAGCTTGGCTTCATCTTAATCATAATATTTGGTTCACAGTGACTTCTCTCCAACTTTTCAACTCTCACGCATCTTACAGCAGGGTTCTTGGCCACTCACCTAAATGCCCTGCTGTTAAAAAGATCATTTTTATTTATTTCTCAATATTAGTCCGGACAGCTCCCTCCCCCCAATCTTGACATCATGAATAGCGGTTTGAAGTAGGCAGATTATTATCCTTGCTGATAAGAAGCATGCATGAACATTATATAAGCATAGAATCAGCCTTCACTTGTGACGTTCCTCAAGTCAAATGGTCTGCGAGTACTCATGGTCCAGGACCAAACAGAATGTAGAATGGTCCAATTCAGTAGGATACCATTCTTCAGGACAGGGAAGGAAAGTTGACCAGTAAATAAAAGCAGCTCTTAGTTAAATTAAAGGGATGTAGTTGACTGTGGACACAGTCCCCCTTCAGTAACCATATCCATTTTTAAAAAACTGTTCAGTTTTTTATAATAGATATTTACTTGCAGGTTGTTCTGTGTGGCACCTGGTCAATCAATCGACAGTCCCGCAACAATGAAATGACAATCAGGATAGAGAACAACTAGAAGTAAGGACTGAAGCGCAAGGCACAATAATCAGAACAGATTTACAGAATTAGTTCAGACAGCTATATATTTTGTTCAATGGATCAAAAAAATAATGCTTTTTAAAAAAATTACCATCCATATTAACCCATGCCTCAACCTCTATATCCTATAGGGTTTTACACACAGCTCCAATGCCTTAATTACTATCTTCCAAAATTGTAATATTATAACAGCTGACCTGCATAACATATATTGTGCATAATGTCAAAGCCATGCAATAGTGTTCACACACCTATCAGCGATCAAATAGTCATCCGCTTTTGGGGAGCAGTGAATGAACAAACCTCTCTTAACTTTTGACATAGCCATCCTGCTGACTGTCGGCTGGACCAGGTTGTTCACAGCCTTGATGTTATAATGACCCAAAGATGAGTTTTCAACCACCATCACTAAGACCACTTACTTGCACGTCTGTAATATCACCTGGCTCCACCTCTATCTCAGGTAACCTGCAAATGTGTTGCCTCCATACTGGACTATCCCAATGCACTCTTGCCTGTTCGTTAACTTAAGGCGATCAAAACTTCTGCTGCCTGTACCATATGTTGCACCAAGTACCATTCACCCATATCACCAGCTAACCTACACTGGTTCCCAATTAAGCAACATCTTGATTTTAAAATCTTCATCCTTGCTTTCAAATCACTTCCATGACCTCATTGCTTTATATTTATGTAATCTCCTCCAGCCCCACAGTCCTCTTGGATATTTGTGCTCCTCCAGTTCTTTTGCATCTTTGATTTTAATAGTTCTGCCACTGATGGCCAAGCTTGCAATTAAGTAGCGCCTAAGCTCTGGAATTCCTTCTTAACCTCACCATTCGTCTTCCTCTATTCCTTCCTTTAAAACCTACCCTTTCAATTCAATGTTTGGTCATCTGCCCAAATAGCTCCTTAATTGGCGTGGTGTCAGATTTTGTAAGATAATGCTCCTGTAAAGCACCTTGGCACATTTTACATTAAGGCGCTGTTGCTGTTTATGTGAAGAGAGATGTTCACCATTTATAGTCTTTGAACTTTCTCCCTTCCGTTTTCTGTCAGAGCCCAACCACTATTGCTGAGGCCTCATTTATTGTAGCATCCTCTTCTTAAGTGAGTTTTCTTTGCGACATGCACCACCTACAGGCAAGAAGAGGCAAACAGGGACAATGTCCCTATGTTCACTGTTTCTAACGAAAAACGTAAACATGCCTCAACAATCTCATTGAAAGTGGGTGTCATTGAATCTCTTCCTACTCTTGACAGAATTGCTAACACATCAGTGTACTACTGTGAGAGAAGATTTATGTACAATCCACAAGAAAAACACAGGGGTGCACCTCAGGGAAATGTTAGGAGTGAGGTTTTTTATTCAAAAAGAGTGCGACACAGATTGCACAATTGCTTAAATACATGGAGAGGTGATTATACTGCAATGCAACGTACATTAAAACAGGACTACATTTTTACTGGAGGAGAAATCAGCAGGTAGTTGTCAGTATTGTCGTACAGGCAATATAGAATTTATCCCAGAACCCTCCCAATAAATAAGGTTGCAATTAGGAATTACACCTGACACAGTGCAGTGCTTTTAACCAATCTTGCGGCTGATCTAATTGCAGCACAGATGGGAGGCAGGCCTGAAGCTGGTTTATCGATTGGATTAACTGCCTAATTCCCAACAGCTAAATGGAATATTAAAAGTCTCTGATGGCTCAAACCACAGTAGAACACTTGTTGCATTGAAGTGCCATTGTTTGTGTATTTATGAAAAGATTGCAATAAAATGTTTTTTAAAAATTAAAGAGACTTCTCTTTTATGATCAAAAAATCATCCTAAAGGGATACCACAAAGAATTTACAGCACAGAATCAGGACAAGCAGTCTATACCAGTATTAATGCTCCACACAGCCTCCTCCCAGCCTACTTCATCTAATCCCATCAACATATCCTTCTATTCCTTTCTCCTTTGTGCGCTTATCCACCTTCCCCCAAAACATGTTGTTATGATTCGCCTCAATCACTCTGCATGGTAACAAATTCCAAATTCTAACCACTCTCTGGAGTTACTCCTGAATTTATCGCATTAGTAACTACCTTGTATCAGATCTCTCCACAAGTGGTAACCTCTTCTCTAACACCCTATCAAACCTTTTCATAATCTTAAAGATGTCTCTTAAGTCACTGCTCAGGCTTCCCTTTACTATGTTGCAGTACTGTGGTGTTGCTATTAAAGAACGCCTTAACAACATTCAAACTGACTGTTGAATGATGCTATCTGAATTTTGGGTACTTTTAAGCTGGATATTTGTTGGTTTCCATGTTTCAGATTTTTTCCACAGAAAACTGATAACTGGGAGGTATTTCACTTACCCCATCCCAGTTAGTTGAATTTCATTTTTTGGAATACTCCAGTCAGTGGTTTCCCAGGGAGAAGTCTCATAAGTGAAGCAAGCTTTTAAGCCCTTATACATGGTGCTAGAAATAAAGAAGCTAATAGCAACCATAACACAAAGATAGAGGTTGGAATTCTCCGGCTGTTCATGCTGACGGGGTTTTCCTGCCCGCGGGTTTCCTGCCAGCGTAGGGTGATGTCAATGGGTGCACCACCTCCTGCCGGCAGGAAACACGCTTGTTTTGTCATTGACAAGCAGTATAGCAAATGACTCCTGTACAGTGAGTTTGAAGGTCTTCCTCACCAGTGAACAATATTGTTGACCGTGGGACATCCCCTAGCTATGAATCTGCAATGGTGAACTTTAAGCCTGAAGCACTACCTCATGCCAAAACATAGCCATGGATAAGAATGACAGCCCATGAGCCCACCACGTGGAGTACCAGAGAAAACCACAGATTAAGTTATTCTTCTTTTCCTCTTATGTTTGAGTTTTCCATTGCTTTCAATTTTTATTTTGCTCTGTGCATCTTTTTGCTTCTTCACAGCTCAGCTGTTTTTTGCCAGCACTCGGATTTGCCTCACCTGACCATTCTCTTGCTTTTCAAGTATTAATCTACTGCCTTTTTGAAAGTTACCATTGAGTCCATTTTCACCATCTCATCCAAGAGTGCATTTCCAATCATGACTCTGCATAAAAATAAAATCTCCTTCCTGGTTCTTTTGCCAATTATCTGAAATCTGCATCCTCTCGTTACCAACCGTCCTGCCAGGAGGAATAGTTTCTCCTTATCTATTCTTATTATTTAGAATCATAGAATCCCTACAGTGCAGGAGGAGGCCATTCGGCCCATCGAGCCTGCACCAACAACAATCCCACCCAGACCCTATCCCTGTAACCCTATTTACCCTACTAGTCCACAATTTAGCATGGCCAATCACCCTAACCCATTCATCTTTGGATTCTTTTAATTCTTCATAGTTTAAACTCATTCATTAAATCTCCCCATAACCCTGATCACCAATTAGCTGATTATTGATGTATAAACTTTGTGATTACATCAATTATTCATCGCAAAGAATGTTAGTATATCAACTCTAGTGCAGTACTGAGAAGTACAACATTTTCTGAGGTGCTGTCTTTCGGTTCACACTAGATCGACAGTCCTCCTGCCTGCTTTAATTAACCAGATGGATATATTTGAAGACAAGCAGGGAGTTCTCAGTGTCCTGTCTGGACCATCACTGAAAACAGATATGCTGGCCATTGATTCTAATTCTATGATATGCTGAACGCAAAGAGACTTCTGTATTTGCCTATATAAAAGTGACTACACTTGACGGGATGTGAAGCAAAGTAGAAAGTCCTGAGAATATACAATCCTATGTAACTGCAAATTTTGTCTTTCTACTGTCAGGAGAAAAGACAACATAAACGTTACTATAGTAAATTATACAACAGCAAGTATGACACAGGACTGATTGCCAGGTAATAACTCTTGGCTTCAGGTGTTGGTTAAGAAGCAGATGATCTTCACTTTTAAATTAATAATAATTTGGGATTATTCCCTCATACTATCTCCTGGGTATTCAAACTTTCACTGCATATAGAAATCCTTAAGTCTTTGATGGGAGGTGGACATCATTGGCAAGGTCAATATTTGTTACCCATCCCTAACTGCCCTTGAGCCAAGTGGTCTGCCAGGCCATTTAACAGGTCAGTTAAGAGTCAACCACATATTGTGAGTCTGGAGTTACATGTAGGCCAAACTAGGTAGGAATGGCAGATTTCCTTCCCTAAAGGACATTAGTGAACCAATTGGGTTTTATGTCAATCACTGATAGATATATGGCTAGCATTATTGAATTAAGTTTTATATTCCAGATTTATTAATTGAATTTAAATTCCACCAGCTGCTATGGTAGGTATGGTATGGTTTATAGAACATCGAACATAGAACAGTACAGCACAGAACAGGCCCTTCGGCCCACGATGTTGTCTGCGCTTTGTCTGCACCCTCCGTGCTCTCATCCCACGTACTCCACGCGTTGGAGATCTCTACTGCCTCCCAAAAATACACAAGGCAAACACACCCGGCCGTCCCATCGTTTCAGGAAACGGAACCCTGTGCGAGAACCTCTCCGGCTATGTCGAGGGCATCTTGTACAAAGAACCCCCAGCTTTTGTCGCGACACTACGGACTTCCTACAGAAACTCAACACATATGGAGCAGTTGAACCAGGAGCACTCCTCGTCACAATGGATGCCTCGGCACTCTACACCAGCATCCCCCACGATGATGGCATTGCTGCAACGGCCTCAGTACTCAATGCCATCAACTGCCAGTTTCCAGATGCAATTTTACAACTCATCCGCTTCATCCTGGATCACAATATCTTCACCTTCAACAACCAGTTCTTCATCCAGACACACGGAACAGCCATGGGGACAAAATTCGCACCTCAATATGCCAACATCTTCATGCACAGGTTCGAACAAGACCTCTTCACCGCACAGGACCTTCAACCGATGCTATACAATAGATACATCAATGACATTTTCTTCCTTTGGAGTCATGGTGAGCAATCACTGAAACAACTATATGATGACATCAACAAGTTCCATCCCACCATCAGACTCACCATGGACTACTCTCCGGAATCGGTTGCATTCTTGGACACACGCATTTCCATTAAGGACGGTCACCTCAGCACCTCACTGTACCACAAGCCCACGGATAACCTCATGATGCTCCACTTCTCCAGCTTCCACCCTAAACACGTAAAAGAAGCCATCCCTACGGACAAGCCCTCCGAATACACAGGATCTGCTCGGATGAGCAGGATCGCAACAGACACCTCCAGACGCTGAAAGATGCCCTCATAAGAACAGGATATGGCGCTCGACTCATCGATCAACAGTTCCGACGCGCCACTGCGAAAAACCGCACCGACCTCCTCAGAAGACAAACACGGGACACGGTGGACAGAGTACCCATCGTCGTCCAGTACTTCCCTGGAGGGGAGAAGCTACAGCATCTCCTCCGGAGCCTTCAACATGTCATTGATGAAGACGAACATCTCGCCAAGGCCATCCCCACACCCCCACTTCTTGCCTTCAAACAACCACGCAACCTCAAACAGACCATTGTCCACAGCAAACTACCCAGCCTTCAGGAGAACAGTGACCACGACACCACACAACCCTGCCACAGCAACCTCTGCAAGACGTGCCGGATCATCAACACGGATGCCATCATCTCACGTGAGAACACCATCTACCAGGTACACGGTACCTACTCTTGCAACTCGGCCAACGTTGTCTACCTGATACGCTGCAAGAAAGGATGTCCCGAGGCATGGTACATTGGGGAAACCATGCAGACGCTACGACAACGGATGAATGAACACCGCTCGACAATCACCAGGCAAGACTGTTCTCTTCCTGTGGGGGAGCACTTCAGCAGTCACGGGCATTCAGCCTTGGATCTTCAGGTAAGCGTTCTCCAAGGCGGCCTTCATGACACACGACAGCGCAGAGTCACTGAGCAGAAACTGATAGCCAAGTTCCGCACACATGAGGACGGTCTAAACCGGGATGTTGGATTTATGTCACATTATCTGTAACCCCCACAGCTTGCCTCCTGGACTTGCACAATTTCACAAGCTGTACTGTCTGGAGACAATACACATCTCTTTAACCTGTGTTGAATGCTCCCTCCACCCACATTGTCTGTACATTTAAGACCTGGCTGGCTGTAGAGATTTGCATTCTAATCAGTATTCTGTAATTTGATTTCTGTGTCTGTGCCCTGTTTGAGAACAGAGACCACTCCATCTGACGAAGGAGAATTGCTCCGAAAGCTTATGGTATTTGCTACCAAATAAACCTGTTGGACTTTAACCTGGTGTTGTGAGACTTCTTACTGTGCTTACCCCAGTCCAACGCCGGCATCTCCACATCTTTGTCTGAAACCCAGATCAAGCTATTTCCTCCCTATCATCCCAAAGTGCTCCATGTGCCTATCCAATAGCTTCTTAAATGTTGCTAAAGTTTCTGACTCCACTATCCCTGCAGGCAGTCCATTCCACACCCCAACCACTCTCTGAGTAAAAAACCTACCTCGGACATCCTTCCTATATCTCCCACCATGAACCCTAGTTATGCCCCCTAGTTACCACTCCATTCACCCGAGGAAATAGTCTTTGAACATTCACTCTGTCTATCCCCATCATCATCTTATAAACCTCTATCAAGTCTCCTCTCAACCTCCTCCGCTCCAAAGAGAAAAGCCCAAGTTCCCTCAACCTTTCCTCATCAGACCTACCGTCCAAAGCAGGCAGCATCCTGGTAAATCTCCTTCGCACTCTTTCCAGTGTCTCCACATCCTTCTTATAGTGAGGTGACCAGAACTGCATGCAATATTACAAATGTGGTCTCACCAAGGTCCTGTACAGTTGCAACATAACCCCACGGCTCTTAAACTCAAACCCCCTGTTAATGAACGCCAACACACTATAGGCCTTCTTCACGGCTCTATCCACTTGAGTGGCAACCTTCAGAGATCTGTGGATATGAACCCCAAGATCTCTCTGTTCCTCCACATTCTTCAGAACCCCTACCTTTGACCCTGTAATCCACATTCAAATTTGTCCTACCAAAATGAATCACCTCGCATTTATCAGGGTTAAACTCCATTTGCCATTTTTCAGCCCAGCTCTGCATCCAATCTATATCTCTTTGCAGCCTACAACAGCCCTCCACCTCATCCACTACTCCTCCAATCTTGGTGTCATCAGCAAATTTGCTGATCCACCCTTCAGCCCCCTCCTCCAAGTCATTTATAAAAATTACAAATAGCAGAGGACCAAGCACTGATCCCTGTGGCACTCCGCTGGTAACCGGTTTCCAGTCTGAAAATTTTCCATCCACCACCACTCTCTGTCTTCTGTTAGATAGCCAGTTACCTATCCAATCGGCCAAACTTCCCTCTATCCCACACATCCTTACTTTCTTCATAAGCCGACCATGGGGGACTTTATCAAACGCTTTACTAAAATCCATCTATATGACATCAACTGCACTACCTTCATCAACACACTTAGTTACCTCCTCAAAAAATTCTGTCAAATTTGAGAGGCAAGACATGCCCTCCACAAATCCGTGCTGACTATCCCGGATTAAGCTGCATCTTTCTAAATGGTCGTTTGATCAGAAAGATCTTCAAAGATATGCATTAATCGTTAAACAAACCACCTGAAACCCCTCAATTAGATTATGTCCCATGAACCTAAATCCGCAGTATTCCATTATCATTCCCTGGCCTCCCATTATTTGATATGTTAGTTACACTTCTCCATTTCCCCCTACGCTGCCTCCTTTTGTGATCTTTGAAAGCCATCTGAACCCCTATGTTAAAGCAAATGTTAAAATGGGTGTTAATCTAGAATCATACAGCACAGAAGGAAGCCATTCTCCCATCATGTCTGTGCTGCCTAGACAATTAATCCCATTCCCATTGCCCCACAGGCTTTGCTGGTTCAACTATATAAATATGTTTGCAAAACATGTGGAGAAAAAAGATGCTTATATTAAACATCAACGGGAACTGAATAAAAATCAAGAAAAATGCAGTCATTGCTATGTCTGCATGGCAGTCCTCCAACACTGCAGCTTGAAACATTATCGTCACACTGGTCAACTATTAATGATTACTACCAAGGATACTGTGCTATTAATAAGCAGTTTAATTTAGAGCCTATAAAACACATAACCTCACAATTCTCTTTGGTTGCTCATTGTTTGGCTGTCTGGCAGCTTCAGAAGCCAAATGCTCAGCAGCGATCTTGGATACCATGTTGGAGGAATAATACAATGGCTGTTGCACTTACTTGCTAATCAACTGTAAATAATCACAGGGATTTAGCTCGAAAGTTGTGGCTGCCAAAGCCAAAAGCAGGGCCAGGAAGTTGTGATAGATTTCTCAATCCAAAGGCACAGTGGTTAGCACTGCTGCCTCACAGCGCTAGGGACCCCAGTTCAATTCCGGTCTCGGTTGACTGTGTGGAATTTGCACGTTCTCCCCATGTCTGTGTGGCTTTCCTCCAGATGCTCTGGTTTCCTCTCATAGTCCAAAGATGTGCATGTTAGGTGGATTGGCCATGCTAAATTGCCCCTTAGTATCAGGGGGATTAGCAGAGTAAATGCGTGGGGTTCTGGGATAGGGCCTGGATGGGATTGTTGTCAGTGCAGGCTCGATAGGCCAAATGGCCTCCTTCCGCACTGTAGGAATTCTATTCTATTCTAAAGAGATCTTTCTCTAACCCGGAATTATTTATAAAAATTGTGTGTGAAGCTCACAAACATAAAAATATTCCTATTTTGTGATTAATTCTCACCCCCACCAACCCATCAATAAATAAATGCAGATTTTCAGAAACTATTGGAAACCAAGGCAGGATTTTGTAAGCTGAGGGCATGGTGCTGAGAGAAAGGTCCTCCCTGTGAACTCTCCAAGGTTCTGAAACAACTTCTCTCACTCACCCGATGAAGGAGCAGCGCTCCGAAAGCTTGTGGCTTGTGCGACCAGATAAACCTGTTGGACTTTAACCTGGTGTTGTGAGACTTCTTACAATATTTTGTTGCCACTCTATCATGCAGCTTGCTGAACTGAGGTGTTTTGTGCTGGTCCTGTTCCTAGTCAATGAAGTAAATGTTGGGATACATTATAACATAGAAACATGTTAAATGACCTAATTTTAACTCCACATTTAATTGTTGCCATGTTGTCACGAATGTTATTGTCACAAAGGCCAGACTGACATTACTTAGAGCTGTGAAAACCAGGAAAGACAGAGCGCAGATCTTATTGCTCTGATGGAGGTGAAGAGACAAAGGTAGCAGGGTTGAGGAGGCTTTTGGAGCAATGTCTTTCTTTGCAATATTCAATGACTAAAATGGGAGACTTATACCTGGCTGTGCTGAGTTGACTGGGCTTGGGCTTAGTATTAGTATAAGTATAAGCGAGCAAGGAGGAGAAAGCCAAGACCCCCACATGTAATCAGTGGCACAGCAAAATAAGACCCCCACATGTAATCAGTGGCACAGCAAAATAAGAAGACAGCAAGCTCAGCTCTGATGCTCCCATATTTAACATTCGGCCATCACTTGTTGCGCATGTCACTGAAGCTGCTAATGTCAAACACAGTCTGAGAGTGGGGGAGGGAGCGAGAAGGGAGAGAGCGAGCCAGATAGGGCCGGGGGGGGGGAGCCAGATAGGGCGGGGGGGGGGAGCCAGATAGGGCGGGGGGGGGAGCCAGATAGGGCGGGGGGGGGAGCCAGATAGGGCGGGGGGGGGAGCCAGATAGGGCGGGGGGGGAGCCAGATAGGGCGGGGGGGGAGCCAGATAGGGCGGGGGGGGAGCCAGATAGGGCGGGGGGGGAGCCAGATAGGGCGGGGGGGGAGCCAGATAGGGCGGGGGGGGAGCCAGACAGGGCGGGGGGGGAGCCAGATAGGGCGGGGGGGGAGCCAGATAGGGCGGGGGGGGGAGCCAGATAGGGCGGGGGGGGAGCCAGATAGGGCGGGGGGGGAGCCAGATAGGGCGGGGGGGGAGCCAGATAGGGCGGGGGGGGGAGCCAGATAGGGTGGGGGGGGGGAGCCAGATAGGGCGGGGGGGGAGCCAGATAGGGCGGGGGGGGAGCCAGATAGGGCGGGGGGGGAGCCAGATAGGGCGGGGGGGGGAGCCAGATAGGGCGGGTGGGGAGCCAGATAGGGCGGGGGGGGGAGCCAGATAGGGCGGGGGGGGAGCCAGATAGGGCGGGGGGGGAGCCAGATAGGGCGGGGGGGGGAGCCAGATAGGGCGGGGGGGGAGCCAGATAGGGCGGGGGGGGAGCCAGATAGGGCGGGGGGGGAGCCAGATAGGGCGGGAGGGGAGCCAGATAGGGCGGGGGGGGAGCCAGATAGGGCGGGGGGGGAGCCAGATAGGGCGGGGGGGGAGCCAGATAGGGCGGGGGGGGAGCCAGATAGGGCGGGGGGGGGAGCCAGATAGGGCGGGGGGGGAGCCAGATAGGGCGGGGGGGGAGCCAGATAGGGCGGGGGGGGAGCCAGATAGGGCGGGGGGGGAGCCAGATAGGGCGGGGGGGGAGCCAGATAGGGCGGGGGGGGAGCCAGATAGGGCGGGGGGGGAGCCAGATAGGGCGGGGGGGGAGCCAGATAGGGCGGGGGGAGCGAGATAGGGCGGGGGGAGCGAGATAGGGCGGGGGGAGCGAGATAGGGCGGGGGGAGCGAGATAGGGCGGGGGGAGCGAGATAGGGCGGGGGGAGCGAGATAGGGCGGGGGGAGCGAGATAGGGCGGGGGGAGCGAGATAGGGCGGGGGGAGCGAGATAGGGCGGGGGGAGCGAGATAGAGCGGGGGGAGCGAGATAGGGCGGGGGGAGCGAGATAGGGCGGGGGGAGCGAGATAGGGCGGGGGGAGCGAGATAGGGCGGGGGGAGCGAGATAGGGCGGGGGGAGCGAGATAGGGCGGGGGGAGCGAGATAGGGCGGGGGAGCGAGATAGGGCGGGGGAGCGAGATAGGGCGGGGGGAGCGAGATAGGGCGGGGGGAGCGAGATAGGGCGGGGGGAGCGAGATAGGGCGGGGGGAGCGAGATAGGGCGGGGGGAGCAAGATAGGGCGGGGGGAGCGAGAGAGGGCGGGGGTGAGCGAGAGAGGGCGGGGTGGAGCGAGAGAGGGCGGGGTGGAGCGAGAGAGGGCGGGGTGGAGCGCGGGAGAGCGGGGTGGAGCGCGGGAGAGCGGGGGGAGCGCGCGGAGCGCGGGGGGAGCGCGCAGAGCGCGGGAGAGTGGGGGGAGCAGAAGAGTGCGGGGGGAGCGCGGGAGAGCGGGATGAGGGTGAAGCAGGAGGCGCGGGGAGGGGGAGAAGGAGGCGCAGGGAGAGGGAGAAGGAGGCGCGGGGAGAGGGAGGAAGCGGCGCGGGGAGAGGGAGAAATAGGCGCGGGGAGAGGGTGGAGATGGAGGAGGGGAGAGGGAAGAAGAAAGCGGGGAGATGGAAGTTGGAGGAGGGGGAGAGGGAAGAAGAAAGTGGGGAGAGGGAAGTCGGAGGAGCGGTAAAGGGAAGGAGGAGGCGGAGGTGGGGGTGGGGGGAGAGGGTACTGCAGAAGTGGTGGACGGGAGAGGGAGGAAGAGATGGAGACTGGTGCTGAACACACAACGGAACTGAACTGGGAGCTTACTTATTTCTACCACACTGTCGACAATTCATTTCATAGTGTGAAATCTCAAGCATTGTATGATGCAGTATACTTATCGACTAGCTCCCCTCAATGGTGGTAACTGGTGTTTGTAGGAAGATCAGCTGAATTATGTTTTATAAATTGTACCTCTGTAAAATATAAGTATATATATAATATATATATAGGACATAAATATGCAGCTAACAAGAACAATCCCTTCAAAACCATCATGAATGCTTTGGAAAAATATATTGAAATAACACCATACACTGAAATAATTACCATGGTCTAAAAAGCTGTATTTTGTTCTTCATTCTTTCATGGGATGTAGGTGTCGCGGGCATGGCCAGCATTTTTCACTCATTCCTCATTGCCCTTGAACTCAGTGGCTTGCTAGGCCATTTCAGAGGGTATTTCAGAGACAGCCATATTGCTGTGGGTCTGGAATCACATACAGTCCAGTCCAGGGAAGGATAGCACATTTCCTTCCCTCGAGGGCATTAGTAAACCAGGTGGGTTTTTACAATTTGTGATGGTTGCCATGGTTATTGGCACAGACTAGCTTAATATGCGAGACTTATTCATTTAACTTAAATATCATCAGTTGCCTCCACAGCGTTAGCCAAGACCTCTGGACTACTAGCCCAGTGACATTACCACTGCCCCACTGCTTCCATGAGTCTGTTTATTAAGTAATGGCAATTTTCTGCAGAATTCCACATTTTTAATTGAATCTACATTTAAAAGGGCAATAATCCTCGAAGCTAGAAAGTTATTTCACTCCAGAAAGGAATACATTCCAAAGAAAACGAACACATTGTACACAGGACTAGGAAGGAATGCTACTTGTGTTTTTATCCCATCACCTAGACCTGGAAGCATCTTTGTAAAGGTTACCAGCAATTTCAAGTGCAGATCGTTTGATGCAAGAAAATGAAAACACACTTGAAGCATACATCACTTACAGACAATGTTGGGAGCTTGCTTTCCCCAATTTAGGTCGATATGGGCACAAGTCCCAAGGGATAGGGCCCTATAATCTACATCAATGCTTGTGTAAAAAGTATGGATATTGATTTCAAAATAATTTGCCCTGCCTCTTATCCAGCAATATCAATTACTTTTAGGGCTAGGTCAGTCATAGTCCATGCTTAAAAACTGACAAATATGAATAATACTGAACGACAGATCGATTGAGCATAAGGGTTCTGTAAATTTGACACACTCCCTCCTGGAAACCTCAAAGCTTTCAACCTGAATAGAGACACTATTAAACACCATGGCTTGGGAAAGGGTTAAAGCCACAGCTGCTGTCTAATATTATAAGGTGCTAAAAAACATTCGCAATCTGAAATCTCTTTGCTTCAAGGGAGTCCTGACAGAATTGATTTTATTTTATCTTGCCAAAAAATAACTTAATATAGATTTGAACTTCTCAAGCAGATGAAACATTAAAATAAAAGACTTGGAGGGGTGATGAAAGGTGTAAAATGTTGCTTTAAGACAACCTCTGATAGCAAATACCGCATCAGAAAGTGCAATAGAAAAAGGTTCCTTCCTGATTCACATTTTTGCTTTTGTTTTAAGATTTTCAGTTATTGTCTGTGAAGACTTGGATTATACAGTCCAGACTTCTAAACTTGGCTCTGATCTTTCTCTTTAAAAAAAACATACCAAATAGATATTTCCACCGGAGATTCTAATGGGATTGGATCAGAATTGGTGTTAAAAATGATGTGAAGTGTGAAAAACTCAGTTGCTATGTAAACTGCTTGCTACGGTGCAAAGCCACACATTTAGGAAATCCCATCAAGATAACAAGAACAATCCCTTCAATGAATGCTTTGGAAAAATATATTAAACTAACACTATTATTAATTACTATTGTCTAATAAGCTGTATTTTTTTCTTCATTCTTTCATGGGATGTAGGTGTCGCTGGCATGGCCAGCATTTTTCACTCATTCCCAATTGCCCTAAATTCCTAATTTGAATGGACCTACCCTGCATTAAGTTGATCTTTCTCCACACCCTAGCTATAACTGTAACACCACATTCTGCACTCTCTCGTTTCCTTCTCTATGAATGGTATGCTTTGTCTGTATAGCGCGCAAGAAACAATACTTTTCATTGTATGCTAATACATGTGACAATAATAAATCAAATCAAATCATGATGGTTGCCATGGTCATTGCCATAAGACTAGCTTAATATTCGAGACTTATTCTTTTAGTTTAAAGATCACCAGTTGCCTCCACAGCATTAGCCAAGACCTCTGGATTACCAGCCCAGTGACATTACCACTGTGTCACTGCTTCCATGAATCCGTTTAATAAGTAATGGCAATTTTCTGATAACTCATCTACTATGGAGCAGCAATAGGTGACAGTGCCTAGGTTAGAGAAAAGAAAAAGCAACTAGGAAAATGATTCTTGATCATTACCCCAGAACTGTTGTAGGACAATGCAATAGGACCAAGGCTGACAATGATTTATCATTCTGCTGAGATTCTTTGTCTGAGCTATAACGTGACTGCCAACTTGGGTGGAGATGACAGGAATAGTTTCCCAACAAGAATTAACACATTCAAAAGAGCCAAAAAAAAATCAAAACCATGACTCCTGCGTAGAGTACGTAATAATAAGATTCTGATCAATCCTCATTGAACAAAACAAAAACTCTGTTTAACCAGGATTTACTAGAGTTGAGGTTAAAGATTCCAGTAACTTCTGCAATGTCCTCATCACAGAGTGATATGATACAGGTTCTTCCCTGCAATGCCGCCACAGTGAAACATAGGCCAGGTGTATGTACACAGGGAGGACAATTCTCTAAAGGCACTTTCTCATGCCTTTGGCAGCTGGTTAACACAAGTAGCAAATTAAATTCTCTGTGACTTTAAGCAGTATCTCTCCCCATCCTCATTTATCTCTCTGTAGCATTCAATATGGCTGATTACACCATCTTCCTCCAATGCCTCTTCTCCACTGTCCGGTTCAGTGGGACTGCTTTCCCTGGATTCTACTATAACCTATTTGATTATAGTCAGGGCATCAATACCAATTCCACTCCAACACTGTCACTTTGGGAGTCCCCTAAGGTTGTCCTCAGCCCACTCATCTTTGTCAGTTACATGCTTCACTTTGGTAATACCATTTAGAGATATGATTAGCATGTAAACTGATTACCGAGATTTACCTCTCCACCATCTCACTGACTGACAACCAATTCTGGATGGGCTGTAACCAATGGAGTACATGGACCTTCTTAAGTACTTTGTACAACTCAGTAAAGGCGGTAAGATAAAGGGCCAACTTGTACACAAATGCATAAGAATTTACAATGTTGCTTTGTAGCTTAGAGGGACAGTGGCCACAATTTCCTCCAGTGAGACTTCAGGAAGAATTAAGGGGGTTGTTTGACGATTGGTCATACAATGGTGATTTCACGTACTAAGTTGTATTGAAGTCTGCTGACAACCGCCCAATTCAATTTTCTGTTCAATCACACACCCCTTTACGTGGGATAAAACCTTCACTGATGATCACAATCCATTTTAAGACAGTCTTTGCACTTCTTGTGCTGTGTTCTATGACTGTTTGCCATCTTCTGTCTGGTAGATGTACATTTCTTTCTCCCTCCATTTATCATGGAACACAAGCTGCATTGAAATGTCTCTAAACCAAATTCATTAGTATTTACCCACATCCCACTCCCCCGCTTAAACTACACAACATATATCACCTGTTGGCATATCCCATAATATGGTCATGTCATTTACCCAGTGGTTGGCCTCCTCATTCATTTTGCACGTAGAAAACCTTCCTGTGTGTCTAATCTTGTGAGCCGATAGAGCGCTCCAGCACAGTCTCTGATGATCTTGTTATGTTCTAATAAAAATGTTCGATAGCGTCCTCTGCTTTTAGCTCCCGAATAGAGTTGGATTTTCGTGACCCAAGCAATCCAAAAACATGAATGGTTGTTTTACTATGCTGAGTAAATAGCTTAGTCTTGAGGTTTTTTTTTATTTTGACCAACCCATCAGACAAGGGGTCAGATTTCTTTTTTGGATCATGAGCTAATGCTCTGTCCGAGGTCTGATGGAATCAGGGAAATTGGATTGTATCCACATTTAGTGGCCCCATATAGTCATCCTATTACTGGAGCAGCCACAGAAAAACCTTTCAAATAACAGAGAATATTCTGGACACTGCAAAAAAAAACTGTTTAATCCCCAAAGCGATGCTTTAAGTAATAAAATGACAAAAATATATTGCTTGTGCTGCAAATCTACAAAACACAAAACCAAAACCCCTGAACTCTAACCTCGAGTTCTCCCTGCACTGCACCAATTTAAAGCTGGGATTACTTACATATCACAACTATTCACCCACTCCAACCAAATCAAGATAACTAGGACACAAGTGTAAACTACTAGTTTGCAATATGCTTACAAGAGCAGTATGCACCTTGCTTAATCATTATTCACCATATAAGATTCTTACATAAATCCCCTCAGACAGTGCTCCCCCCCCACACTGCTCTCCAGACAGTGATCCCCCCACACAGCTCACTACAGACTGACAGTAAGTGATTCCCACCACACTGCTCCCTCACAGACTGACAGACAGTACTCCCTCTCACTGCTCCCCACATACTGAGAGATAGTGCTCCCCCACACTGATCCCCACATACTGACAGTAAGTGATTCCCTCATGCTGCTCCCTCACAGACTGACAGACAGTGCTCTCCCCTGACTGACAGACAATGCTCCCCCACACAGTTTCCCATAGGCCTCATTAAGATGGTTCAAGGAATGAGGAACTTCAGTTACGCAAGTAGACTGGTGAAACTGAGGCTATTCGGCTTGGAGAAAAAAAGATTAAGAGATTTTATGCAGGTGTTTAATAGTAAGTATGATGAAAATGTCTCCTTTGTTAAAGATGCCAATTTAAGGTGACTGGCAATAAAAAACTGGCAATAAGGAAAAACTGTTTTTTAAGCCAGCAGAACATGATGGGCTGAATGGCCTCTTTCTCCGCTGTAACCATTCTATCAGCGTGACCCAGTGGTCACTCCATACTGCTCCCCAAAGATAGTGAGACAGTGCTCCAGCCACTCTGCTCCTCACAAATCGAGACAGCGATCCACCCACATAGCGACTTATGCAAGTTGCTGCTCAATTGTAAAACACTTTGTGAAGTGGAGTCATCTAAAGCTTCTACTCCTCTGTAAACATTTAATAGTGGTTAAATGGAAGGATAAAAGGATGCTTAAGAGCAGCTCAATAAAAGTACTGTCAGACATCAAAAAACACTTTCACATGTGACAGAAGTATTGCAGTCTAGACCCCAAAGAGTAAATAAGTCTTAAGATGTATGAATCATAAATCACAAAGCATTTCTTATATGACAGAAACTAATCTGCCAATTAAATGTACAACAACAGAAGCCTATGAATACATTACAGGACCGTTAAGCTAACAAAGGGAGTTCAATTATCCCAGTGAAGATGTAAAAAACCTTGTGTCATAAATGACCTTAAATTCCATTATTTTAAGCCCCCAAAAATGTTACAAAAATTAAGCTGAATCAAGTATATGAACCCCTCTTGCTGTTGAATGAAGCATAAGTGATGTAATACATTTGGTGACTAAATAATCTAAATGACTGTCCCACTGACAGGTCGAAGTTGCCATTCTGGTAAGACTATTGTTCCTGTAACAAAGTTAACGACATTTGGGTGGGGCAGGGCTGTGTGTTGGCATAACAGCCTTGCACTTCTAGTCCTCATGTTCACATTTAGCTCAGTGAGGAGGAAAAATGGCTCCTCCCTCAATCAGCAGGATAGATCCTGCATGAAATGTGTTTTGGCAGCTTCAAACAGCCACCAAGGACACATCCGAAAAATGAAACTGCCCCCTATCTACCACAAATTACTAGTTTTAGACAGACACTTAGGATGGCTAGTACAAGACATGAAAAGATCATGCTGCTGCAGTCAGGAATATTTTTCTGAAGTTGGGTTAAGGGTACAAAGGGGAGTGAGATTCCTTAGCACCTGACCACGTTAAATGACTGCAAGTTCTGAATGGAAGTAAAAATGGATCTTTGAAATAGGACAATATTCTATCCCCAACACCAAAATCTCTCCAACTAGTGAGCATAAAAACATAAAGAGAACAGCAAGATTAAAATGCAAGGCTTTGAATCAGATCCAAAAGAAGGATCAGTTTCGAATTCTGGAAATCTGTCCCTTTTCATGGCAAACAATTTTCATCCTTTCCTTCAGTTCTTTACCATCTCAGTGTTTTCACAATCATTCATGCAGGTCATCATCAAATCAGCATATTCCCCTGCTAAAGAAACTGCCTCGGGCGTTGGTGCACAGGAACATTCCAAGTTCAATCCTAAGACTGCATTGAGCTACTCACCCTCAGCTTGAGTAGCTGTCAGAACATTACAATTGGCCTCAGAGCTCTGATGAAGGGTCATCCAGACTCGAAACTTTGTCTCTATTCTCTCTCCACAGATGCTGTCAGACCTGCTGAGATTTTCCAGCATTTTCTGTTTTTATTCAAGAGGAAGCCATCAGGTTTCAGGGGAGGAAGGGCTCAAAGAAATTTGAATCACACACCAAAGGGAAATAACCTTCTGCTTCTATGCTGGAATATAGTAAGAGGTCTCACAACACCAGGTTAAAGTCCAACAGGTTTCATCAGGTGAGTCACCTGATGAAAGTGCAGCGCTCCAAAAGCTCATGATACCAAATAAACCTGTTGCACTTTAACCTGGTGTTGTGAGACCTTACTGTGCTCACCCCAGTCCAACACCGGCATCTCCACATCATTGCTCGAAAATCTTAGTCATTAACTTGGTCACATGCTAGTCCTTTTCAGAAAACTCACTCCAGAGTACTCTTTCAAAAACAAATCCTCTTAGGATTCTTTCCCCTCATTCTCCTGTCCCTGTCCTCTATTCCTGCGGTACTGTCCATGGATAGATTGAAGGTCTCAGGCTTGGTTTCAATGGTTGCTAAGATGGAATGATGTTTAACTTGTTCCCTCTATTTAAATGCTGGTTTTCAGGTTCTCCATGGAGGATATTTATTGCAGGAAGTGTCTGCAGATTGGGCAGTTGTTTGTAAGTCCTTGGCACCTGCACTTGGGGGCAGGCCTGGTAAGCAAGGCATGAAAAAAATCAGCAGGAAATGAGTGAATTATTGAATACTTTCAGCATGATGCCGACTGTAGACACTATTTTGTTGTTGATGTTGTTGCATCAGAACACCAAATTAATTTCACCCAGAGTACCCCAGGTTGGAAGTTGCCTGATAATCCTTGGCTTCTAAGTGTTGTGCTTTATCTAAATGTCAGCAAGACCCAGGAGATAGAAACCTATCTGCAGATGTGCATTGTATGTTATGGTTTGCCTTCGAGAATGTTTTGAACTGACTGATGTACTTATTAGTTTTGAAAACCATAATGGAATCTAGCATTTCCGCTCTGAAAGGAGGAGTGATTTGCCGTTAGTTTAAAGCATGGTCAATGCTCACTTACAACGATAACAGTTTCAAGAACAACAGCAGCAATATTAATCATCAGAATATCCACAGAAGTCTAGTGGTTTATTGCTCCTCCTGATGCACCATTATATTTTAAGAATGAATGCTTTGTGCTGTCTTTCTTTTTGCAATCTTCCCTTTTTTTAAAAAAATGACTCGAGCTTGTGCTCAGGCACAATTCTGCAAGAAATCTTTACTATTTGATTGTTCAAAGAAATCCTTGTCAGAATATAGGAATGGCACCAGATAAAGGATATTCCATTACAAGGCTTTAGACTAGTAAAATAATAAATTTTACAATCTTTTAAAATGAAAGGGCGGATGGCAGATTAATAAATTAGATGATGGATGGATCAGAAGATAAAGCGATGAATGGCTGACAGATAGCTCAGCCAATTCTATCTGCTTAATTAAAATAAGAATGCATTTTTTTTTAAAAGCAAGGATTTCATTTTACAACACACTGAAATGCAGTTTGTGATACTGGGGTACACCACTGAGCACCGTGTAAGAAATCATTTAGAAAATAAAATCAAGCAAATTCAACACTGAACAGACTTTGTTCACCTGATGGTTTAGTTGGCAAATGTACTGCTGGTGACCCACTGGATCCTACAGACAATGGAGCATTCCAAGTTATCTTTTCATAAAGAATCTACAGTGCAGAAACAGGCCATTTGGCCCAACTGAAACAAAGTGCTACTTATGCTTCACATGAGCCTCATCCTACCCTACTTTATCTTATTCGAAGCATAACCTTCTGAAATAGCTCCTCAGAGGCTGGATTTACAAACTCACTTCCACTCCTGAGAGTGTTTCATGTACAAAGTCAGAATCTGGAATTTCAGTAGCCCCGACACTCCTCTCTATATATATATATATATACATATATATATATTATATATATCCAGGTGAGACTCCCTGTTTGGACAAGCAATCATTACCGTTCTTTTTGGCACCTACTTCACCTGGTATTCCCAGGCAGTCTCCCATCCAAGTACTAGCCTAGCTTCCGAGATCAGGCGTTTTCAAGTTAGTATGGCCATAGGCCAGGCAATCATTACCTCAATCAGGGAGCTCATACTCCAAGATGCCAACCTCATTACACTTCCATTCCTTTCTCGCTCAAGTATTTATTTAGCTGCCCTTTATATGCATCTACCTAATTTGCCTCAACTTCTCTAACTAATCTCAAGATAAAGAAGTTTCCCCTGGATTCCTTACTGGATTTATTAGTGATTATCTTATATTTATATCCCCTAGCCTGGACTCTCCACAAGTATAAATTTGTCTACCATGGTTTGTCCTGTGTTAACTTGCTTCAACAAACACAATAGCTTTAGCGCAAGAATTGAAGAAGGTGCTTTATTCTTTTTGTTTAATCTTCTGCAGCGACTGAGTGCTTTTCATTTACTTCCAAGCTTTACTTCATGAAATTAATAACTAATTAACTAATCAAATAACTAAAATTAGACAGACATGACAAGACAAGTGGCGTACTGTAACTGCAACATGTACACATTTGTAGAAAGCACTGCAATCCTGGGCAGCCACACTTGTGGTAAGAGTTTACAGCCCAAGAAACTCTAGCTCGGAATTGTTGAGCTGGAATCTAAGCTTCAGGCATTGCAGGGCATCAAGAAGGGGTAAGAGTTACTTGGACATTTTGTTCCAGGAGGTAGTGACAACCCCTTAGGTTAAGCAGTATTTTAGAGTTGGTCAACGTTAAAGGATGAGAACAAGAATCGCAGGGTGCATTCTGGTGCAAGCAGCCATTCAGGTGATGGGAATAAAAAGAAATGTGGAAAAAATATGGAACAGTACAATCGGGGAAAAGATACTGTTCTTTGCAGCCACAGCCAGCAGTTCTGAATTTTGGTTTGCCTGTTCGGTGCCAAGGTTAAAGATATCTCCTTGTGGCTGAGGATGAATTTGGAGTGGGAGCAGGGAGGGTTCTAGTGGTCATAGTCCATGTCGGAACCAAAACACGGGCAGAACAAGGAATGATATTCTGCTGAGAGAATTTGAAGAGTTAGGACCCATAGTAAGCTCAGAACCTCAAAGATAATAATCTCTGGGTTGTTGCCTGAGCCATGCACAAATTGGCACAAAGTCAAGCAGATTAGAGAACTAAACACATGGCTCAAACAGAGTGTGTGGAAAGAAAGGGTTTCAATTCATGGCATTCTGACACCAGTACTGGGGAAGGAAAAAACTGCTGCTCCACTGCGATGGGCTCCACTAAACCGAGTTAAGACCAGTGTCCCACAGATCAAATAATTGGGGCTGTGGTTAAGGATTTTAACTACAAGTCGTGGGGGTGTTGGGAAGAGATTTTGAATTTTATGGAGTAAAGTCAAGGCAATAGAGCAGTGGAGCAATATGAGTGAAGACAACGAGTGGGCCAGGAAAGGACAGAGTGTTTAATGGTGCTTCAACAAACAGGGCAAAGAATAGTAGTACCAAAAAATTTAAGGTTCTTCATCTGAATATGAGTATTAATCGTACGATAGATTAACTAATGGTGCTAACAGAAAAATGGTTTAAGCTCATCATTATTAGGTGTCCAAGGTTTGGAGATAAATAATCGAAGTAAAGCTATTTTAGTTCTATCATTGTGTAATAAGGTAGGTTTAATTCAGAACTTCAGTGGAAAAGGTCCTCTGGGATCATAAGTCAATTGAATTCCATCTGAAATTTGAGAGCAAGATACTCCAGTTTAAAACAAGAATCTTAACCTTTGCTACAGCTGTCCTGGGCCTTGCTGAGACCACATCTGGAATATTGTGTACAGCTTTGGTCTCCTTATTTGAAAAAAGATACAATTACATTAGAGGCAGTTCTGAGAAGGATCAATCAACTCATTCCTGGGATGAGGGACTCATCTTATGAAGAAAGGTTGAATAATTTGGGCCTATTCCCCTTTGGAGTTTAGAAGAATGAGAGGTGACCTTATTGAAATGTAGATGATCCTGAGAGGGTAGATACCAAGAGGATGTTTCCACTTGTGGGACATAGTTTAAGAATAAGTGCTCTAACATTTATGACAGAGATGAGGAAAACTTTTTTTCTCTCAAAAGGTTGTTAGTATGTGGAATTCTCATGAGACCACAACCAAGTCATCCATGATGTTACTGAATGGCAAAACTACTCCTGTGCCCAAGTTCTATGGTCCTGTGTTCAAACCCAAATACATAGCTACGAAAGGAAAGTTGGCTACAGTTGGTTGGGTAAATAGACCAAAAGGCATGGTGATAAATGGACAGTGGGAAACATTTAAAGAAACAATTCAAAATGTTGAAGTAAATTACATTCTATTAATAAACAAAAACTCAGAAGATCCAACTATGGTTTACTAAGTTAAGGATAGTATTAGATTAAAAGGAAAAGCTTATAATGTTGCAAAGAACAGCAGTAAACCTGGAGTGAGTGACAATCAGTCACTGGGGTCTCAGCTATTTACAATATAAATTAATTACTTAGATAAAGAAATGCAAAACAATGTATTCATGTTGTTAACAGTATAAAAACTAAGTGGGAATATGAACTGTGAGGAAGCCACAAAAGAGGCTGCAAAGAGATAAAGACAGAATAAGCGAGTGGGTAACAGGATTGCAGGTGATGCATAATATGATGAAGTATGAGGTTATTCACTTTGGTAGTAAGAGTAGAATAGCAAAACATTGTTCAAAAGGCATGAAACTTTGAAGTATTCATGCTCCAGAGATACATAGGTATACTTGTATAAGGAACACAGAAAGCAATTAGGAAGGCAAATGGCATGTGGCATTTTACTACAAGGGAATACAAGAATAAGGATGTCTTGCTACAATTGTGTCGGACTTTGGTGAGACAGCATCTGAAGTACTTTGTGTGTGGTTTGGACCTCAATTTTGAAGGAAAAACATGCTTGCACTGGGAGCAAAGGTTCACTAGAATGGTTCCTGGAATGGAAGGTTCCCCTATGATGAGAGGTTGAGTAAATTAGGCTTGTACTCTTTGAAGTTTAGAAGAAAAGGTGATCTCATTGAAACAGACAAGATTTTGAAGGAAGTTGACAGGATAAGCGCTGAGAAATTACTTCCCCTGGCTTGGGAATCTAGAACACTAGGCACAATCTCAGGATAAGGGATCAATCCTCTGGAGGAGGAGAATTTCTTCACTCAGATGGTTGTGAAATTTTGGAATTCTTTACTCAAGAACACTGTGGATGCTCCATTGATGAATATATTCAAGGTTGAGATAGGCAGATATTTGATGTCTTAATGAATCAAGGGATATGTAGAATGGAAAGCAAAGTGGAATTACGGCAGAAGAGTTGAACTGAATGACAGAGCAAGCTTGAGGCGTTGTTTGGTCTACTCCTGCTCTGATTTCTTACATTCTTATGTATCCAAACTTCCATGTGTTCTATAATTACTGCTCCAGAATTCAAGCATTACTCCCTAATTACCGTCTCCCTGTTCTATCACCTTAATCTTCTTACTCTTTACTCATCTTTTCAAAGGTAAATTTGGATTAAATAAGGATACTCAGCCCACCCATCCAGACAGACCCAAAGAGTCTCCTCACTAATGCATCTAATTGTTCCATTGACCATTCTGGGGTTTTGCATTTAGTACTTCGACATATTTCTCTATGTTCTATTTTTGGAAGTGATGATTCATGTTAGAATATGCGTAGACTGCACCAATCTACCTCAAATTAGCCTGGAAGAGTAAAATTTAAACAAAACATGAAGCTAACCATTACACACTGCTACTATGCAGTGGCAACATGAGTAGTATTCTTCATTAATGGGATGCTGCCGTCAAGCCCAAAAGGTTTCTGCCTAACACACAAAGGAGCAATGTGGTATATGAATTTCAGTGCTGGTATGATGGCAGCATGTAAACCATACGTCTCAGAAAAGATGGATTGCATCAAACAGCACATCCCTTCGGCTGTTCACAACAGGCAGAGAGTATTGACTGTGCTCAACCAGTCTGTGCTTGAAAAGCTCAGCACACAGTATTCAACATTAGATGAGATTCTACAATTGGACAAATCTTACTGAATAATCCCGAGTGTCCTGAGAATGACATAAACAATCGGTTTATTATCAGCTGAGCGTGCAATGTGGCTTATTTATCAGAATAAAAACATAGAATCCCGACAGTGCAGGAAGTCATTCGGCCCATGGAGCCCGCACCGACAACAATCTCACCCAGGCCCTATCCCGTAACACCACGTATTTACCCTGCTAATCCTCCTGACACTAAGGGGCGATTTATCATGCCCAATCAACCTAACCCGCACATCTTTGGACTGTGGGACGAAATCAGAGCACCCGGAGGAAACCCGTGCACACACGGGGAGAATGTGCAAACTCCACACAGACAGTCACCCGAGGTTAGAATTGAATCCGGGTCCCTGGCGCTGTGCGGCAGCAGTGCTAACCACTGTGCCGCCCTGTGCTTGCTAGAAACTACATATATTCATTCACAGGACCCTGTCCTCTGCAAACAGAAAGAATATGTCCAGGCATTGCATCGTTTTCAATTAACCAAAAGCATGGGGAACAACTGGTCCCTGGTGCACTCCCCATGGCAAAGCCTCAACCAATCAGTGCCCTTGTCCTGCAGTATAAATTGTTGTTCCCTTTGAAATTGGTCCTGATGATTACAAGATGAAAAGCTTCAACAGTATGTCTCTTATTTCAGCAATATCACAAATAGAAAGGCAAATGTATTTAATGACATGATGTGGAATATTGGATAGCTATTAAGTAGGAATACCTGTTCTATTGATCAACCTTATTGACTGAACTGAATAGTTTGCATGACCTTCCTTCTGTTATCATGTTTGCTCTACCTTAAGGCAGGTCCTTGGCTCATAGTCTTCCCATGCCTGTCTATCCTGTGCCAGTCTTTTAATTAGCCAATAACTTCCTACAATTTTAAAACATTAACGTTCTTTTCCTCTTTTTCATTGAAATCTTCCCTCCATAACATCTTTTATGGCCGGTTTCCTTTTAAGATGTGCCCTAACCGGACTTTATCTGTTCTTAATTACATTCTGCAAATTCCTTTGTTAAGAACATAAGAAATAGGAGCAGGAGTAGGCCATCTAGCCCCTCGAGCCTGCCCCGCCATTCAATAAGATCATGGCTGATCTGACGTGGATCAGTACCACTTACCCGCCTGATCCCCATAACCCTTAATTCCCTTACCGATCAGGAATCCATCCATCCGCGCTTTAAACATATTCAGCGAGGTAGCCTCCACCACCTCAGTGGGCAGAGAATTCCAGAGATTCACCACCCTCTGGGAGAAGAAGTTCCTCCTCAACTCTGTCTTAAACCGACCCCCCTTTATTTTGAGGCTGTGTCCTCTAGTTTTAACTTCCTTACTAAGTGGAAAGAATCTCTCCGCCTCCACCCTATCCAGCCCCCGCATTATCTTATAAGTCTCCATAAGATCCCCCCTCATCCTTCTAAACTCCAACGAGTACAAACCCAATCTCCTCAGCCTCTCCTCATAATCCAAACCCCTCATCTCCGGTATCAACCTGGTGAACCTTCTCTGCACTCCCTCCAATGCCAATATATCCTTCCTCATATAAGGGGACCAATACTGCACACAGTATTCCAGCTGCGGCCTCACCAATGCCCTGTACAGGTGCATCAAGACATCCCTGCTTTTATATTCTATCCCCTTCGCAATATAGGCCAACATCCCATTTGCCTTCTTGATCACCTGTTGTACCTGCAGACTGGGCTTTTGCGTCTCATGCACAAGGACCCCCAGGTCCCTTTGCACGGTAGCATGTTTTAATTTGTTTCCATTGAGATAGTAATCCCATTTGTTATTATTTCCTCCAAAGTGTATAACCTCGCATTTATCAACGTTATACTCCATTTGCCATATCCTCGCCCACTCACTCAGCCTGTCCAAATCTCTCTGCAGATCTTCTCCGTCCTCCACACGATTCACTTTTCCACTTATCTTTGTGTCGTCTGCAAACTTCGTTACCCTACACTCCGTCCCCTCCTCCAGATCATCTATATAAATGGTAAATAGTTGCGGCCCGAGTACCGATCCCTGCGGCACGCCACTAGTTACCTTCCTCCAACCGGAAAAATCATGTTATTATTATGTTCATTCATTCTTCACAGCATTTCGTTTGTTACTTCTTTCAGTCCAGCTGATCTATTCCATACTCCTCCAAACCCACATTTCCAAGTTATTTAGCAAGTTGGTGTCCGCCTTCCCCAAGGTCTAGGCTTCAAACACATACAAAACAACATTCCAAATCAAGCTCTTTACAAATAACTTCTGGAATTGCTTATTCAGCTTTCCATTTAGCAACAGTCTCTTCTTACCAGATGCAGCCTTTCCCATTGTTATCCTTGGTCTTATTTCTTTGTTATATATTCCATCTGCAGATATTATGCTTAATACTTGAATTCTTGCATCTGTTCTGGTTCTTATCCTTCTATGATTATATGAATATGTTATGAAGATTTTGAGTGATGCATTACATTGGTTTTGTCATCGCTCACTTTTATTATTGCAAAGTTTATGCCTGCTGTTACGAGTCTAATAATTTAAATAAACTTTCTTTTACGTTTGCCATCTTCACATCTAACCGATGTTGCCATTCATCTTTCAAACATTACACTGGATTGTCTTCATTTCTTTGATCCTCTTCTGTATGTTTTCCAAATAATACAGCTTCAACATGACAACAAAACATCTAGGAAACACTGCACACAGTATGCACACACAACTAAATAATGTGCTCCTTTTCTCTCTATGTGCCATCCAACTTGAAGGGACACTTTTTTAATACCACAGTTTAATGTGTTTTATAAATACATGTGCTGATGAAGAAGATTAACTAACTTGATGTTTAAATGGATTAGCAGAGATAAAATATTGGAGCAGTTCAGGTGACATCGTAAACCACGGCAGTGAAGTTCAAGCAGTTTATGAATGCCATTTAAAACAGGCTATAACACAACTGAACACACTTTTATATCTTTATTCTTTATAATCGATAGTTTATTTAAATTGAGAATTGCCTATTTCCAGTTCTAACTTGAAATATTAAATAAACAGATCCTGCCTTGGCCTCACACCCTTCATATCTCTGTAACTTCATGAGTCCCTAAAGCCTTTTGAGAAGTCAGCACTCCTCCAATTCTGGCCTCATGAGCATCTTTGATTTCCTTCACTCCTCCACTCAAGGTTATGGCCTTCAGCTCTGAAAAGACCTCTTTATCCCTCTCTCCTCCTTCAAGATGTTCCTTTTTGATCAACCTTTTGATCATCCGTCCTAATATCTCCTTTAGTGGCTCAGTATCAAATCTTGAATGACAAAACTCCTGTGAAATACATTGGGCTGCTTTATAAAGTTAAGGGCATAATGAAAATGTTGCTGTCCTCTAATTCTGACCAAACATAACCTCGTAAGCAATGGCTAACGTCGGTGTAGTCGAATTATCAGGAGCCAGGTAAGTCACCTGCAACCAACATACGCAATAGTGCCCAAATACTTTAAACACAGCGTACACTTATTTCAAATGAAAGAGTTCCACAGCATTAAATACAGAAGGGATCTGAGAGGGTTGAGTTACATGGTAGTAAACTTAATGGAGTGGTTCTGATGCTGTAAGTGACAACAGAGAAACAGAAGCACTCAATTCAATGATTCTTTTAAATTGACTGCCAGACCTTTGAAATATAATTTACAGTTTATTTTTAAAAGTAACACTTATTTTTGATTTTTTTATTATTACAAGATGGTGTAAAGTAGGTGAAAGGGTAATAAAGGTTAAAGTGGTGATGGACTTGCATAACATAATACCCTTACATTATAATGCAATATCCCCAGGATTTATTTTTGTGGAGTGTTACTGGAAAAGGCATTATATTTAGGGCAAGTGACTTGACACTGTGCAACATCCTGCAAAATCCTTATTGAAGTGCAGTTTATTGCTGAGCACTATGATTCTGCAGAGGAAATTGCACAGGCTAAGAAAATGAGGGATATCAGCAACAATAAATCACTTAAAAAGTACAAAAATAAATAGACATAAAGATTATACAGATTATTAGAATACCAAAAATAAAATAGAGCTACTTGCCTGTGATAACTTGGTTCTGCTGATGGGCTTTGTGATTTGAGGCTCATGTAATGGCATTTGCTTAGCACTTTTTATTAACAAAGGTAAAAACACAAGACAAATCCCAAATATTGCTAATGGATGACTGAAAGGGTTAATGCATTTCAGACTCCATCAAGGTCACAGTCGCACACACAGATAAGCACAGCTTCCACGGAAGAGCACATCCCTTAATTTCATGGTGCTCCTAACCATGGTCAGCTTTCATCCACAATTCAATAATGTGTCAACTCCTTCCTCGGCTCCGATATTCACTGCACAATGCTTCAAATTTAGTGTGAAAATCACTTGACTGTCCCAGGGCCACAGGCTGTGTTAAGAGGATCAGGCAGGAGAGTTATCTAATCAAATCAGAGGAGCTCAATGAAGAAACTCCAGCCTGTTTCGTACCTTTTAACATTAACCTTGCCAATCAAAAAGCAAGCAGGAGCGTGCCTGTGCACATTAACTCTTACCCTGTCCTTGAACCAGCACAGAAACCAAACCAATAAGGCCTTCAATCGCAGTGCCAAGTGAGCCCCGGAGATACCTCCAATTCCATTAAAGGGACTCTTGAGAAAGGCAGAGACCCCCCCTTGAAATGCAAGGTCTTGAAAGGAGCTAATACCATACACATTTATTAATGCCACAAAAGAACAACAAATTAAAGAGAATAGGCCATAGATATTGGTCACTGACTGTAACTCTTTCAAGCCTATTGTTCGTGGATCAATTTCTTTCACTTGTTTACTTAAACATACAAGCATCCTGGGCTTTTAAGGTTATCTAGTTAATCAAATAACTAAAGACTGAGGTCCAAATCAGTTAGCTACATGAATTAACTAACCATTTCAGTACTGAGCCAGTACATATCCTAGACAATGCAGTCCACTATTTATCACATTCTATTCGTCGTAATTGCGAGACTGAATGGGTTATATCACTAAAAGAAATTCAGCAAGGACCAGTTAACCGTCATATGAAAATGATTAAATTTAAATATAATCCAAAATGCTTGAATGAAAAGCTGCATTTTCCACCCTGCTGCATTGGGAAAGTTATGACAAATCAACTGTAGACAAGTTCCTCAAGGGACAAACAGTTGAAATAAAACAGACAACTGCAATATACAGCCCAACATAAAGTTCAATGCTTCTATTGCAAATATAACAATAATTGTTCATATCAGCATGATGTGAGAAGTGAAGAAACCTAGCTTGGAACATTGCCTTATTTTCAAATTTGTATTAATGTGCTCATGTAATTATTCTCCTTCTTGAAGTGCACTTAGAGGAGGTTTACTTTACAACGCAGTTTGTGTTTTCACTAATTTTATCACTTAACTGGGTGAATATTTTACTTATAAGCCAAAATTCTATGGTCTTAGATCATAAACTCAACACAGTTACCAGAATGGTAGATTACTCAGTTAAAGATGTGGTATACTTTTATTCAATGTGCCATTCCTACAGTTACCTTGCAGGATGATTTTCTAACATCTCCTGAAGGCAGGCTAGGATTGGGCATCAGGGATTACAGCAGCCTTCCAGTACCATGCCAAGGCTGCCATTCAATATATATGTGTCTAGATAGTGAGTGTTCACAGGTTATTCAGGGATAACATGGTAAGCCACATTGACTGTTGTCCAAACATTTGCAGCACTGATTAGCAATCAGAAGCAGGAACCTTAGTTTAAGGAGAGTGTGCCAATTCCAACATCGCTTACTGGCACTCCAATCAGGATTGATTAACTCAGCCTGGGTCAGAGATCATACCTGAAACTTTTGTAGGCACTAAATTGACACTTCTTGGCCTATTGGCAAAGGTCAAGCATCCAATCTAGTCCAAGACGGGGTGCAATGTCTTATCTTGTCAGCTTGGGTCTTGTTTGCTTCCCTTGTGGCGATCATGAATTAGATTCAATTGAATTTTGAATTTGGTTTTGGGAGCAAACAAGAAATGGATTTGGATTTGCCCAGTCCACTCTGAGCATTAGCTTTTAACTTAAAGGATGGAGTAAAAAGTTTTTAAAAAACTATTTGGAAGAGGAAAAACAGTTCAGTTTTTATTTATCGATACATGGGGCAGAATTCTCCTATTTTCAGATGACATGCTGTAGTGGGGGAAGGGAATGTGGAGTATTTTCTGCTGCGGCGGCTGGCGGAAAAATACACTAAATCTTCCAGCCCCAACCTCGTTCATTATGTATCCAGATGTTTCATGCCATAGGCAGTGGTGGGGCAGGTCTGGATGGAGTGTAATCTGCCATCATGACTGGGTAGCATATTGAAAAGATGTCCAACATCACTGGTCCACTAACGAAGAAAGAAGATGGACCTCCTAAAAATGAAAGTAGAACTCCGGGACCATTAATTGGATGAAAATGAGGTTCATGCTGTCTTCTGCTATGTTTTCCGACCTGCTATGGCAGGCGTCAGCAGAAGGTTGCACTGTAAATTCACGCCAGCGTGAAACTGATTTCTAGCCCTCATGGCACATTCTTCCTCCATGTCAATCATGCTGGCGGTGGCTTGGGAGAATTCCACCCATGTTTTCTTTTTAAATCACAACAGACCTAGATCACAGCAGTCTTGTTGCTTATCCTATTCACTATTTTGTTTTCTCCCTTTGTAAGCTCAAAGATCAATTAGATTCAGCTGACAAACAGGACAAATTGCTCTGCAATAGATTGACTGAATTACAAAATGGCTATTATCAGTTACCATAAACCTCATCCATGTTGGCAGTCAAGTTATGTCATGTGAAACTCGTTCAATTTCTCTTTTCTGCAAAAATAGGCCTATTTCAAATTAATAGTTAGAAGTATAATCATTCAAGTGACTGTGTAAATGGAAATGGATGTGGTTTGTAGTTTTCTCAGAAATTGGTGATTCAAACCATCTTAAGTACCAAATTAATTTTTCTTCAAATGTGCTCTACTGTGAAGCTCTTTTGAGCAGCCAGAGCTTCATCAGGATTTTATCACATCTATTAATAAGAGTGATTTTGGGTCAGTGATTATGATGCACAGTAGTGTCATGGCAAGTACTTGCATGACGGTATTATAAATCTTCAAAAATATATTTTTTAAAGACTACGTTTTAAAATAAATAAATCTGGAACTTAAGAAGGTTTACCAGACAGTTTTTGTGGATTGAAGCATCTTATCTTTTAAGAAGGCAAAGTTACCTTTTCTGATATTGACTCGCTATGCTTTTTGCCAGGTGATAAACGAAGTTCCATCGACACCATGATGAAAATGCAAATTTGCCTCGTCACATCCAAAGGCTTTGGCCATCGGGAAAAAACCCACAGGCGGGAGAAGACTCGAGATCCTTAAATTGCCAGATTCCCTTATTTGGGACCATGATGTGAGGTCACATGATAGAGCAGCCATCTTGGCTCCCTGCTACATATATAGCAAATAGTTCAAAATGCTTTTCAAAGACATCTTCACAGATGCCATCTGAATTCCATCAGAGAGAGAGAATGAGGAACCGACGGGCAAAGTCATCGACTGCTGCAGCTAGTTAAGTGGCAAAGTAGCTACCTACAATATGTTGAAAGGGAAACTAAGCCGCCCTCTAACCTGTTCCATCTTCATACTTACCTGTGAAAACAACCTCTGATCCAGGTCAATTCCAGGAACCAGACACTGGGAGAACATGCAAGCTTCACAAAGACAGTCACCCAAGGCCGGAATCAAACCCAGTTCCCAGGCGCTGTGAGGCAGCAGTGCTAGCCACTGTGCCCACATAAACAAGAGTGAATAAGATCTAAGATTTTGTAAATCCCCCACTCTTTAAATTTTAAAAGAAAGGATGTGGCTGTCTCTGAGACTAAGAGAAAACCTCTGCTGGCCTGCTTTGATTGACAGGCCATCTGCTGAAAAACATCACTTCTCGTCATACAGTTTTTCAGAGCTGTTTGTTGACATTGCCACAAGGGCTATTATGTTATTATTTATGCTCGGTTAAGTTTCAAAAGCTAAAATTCTCTCAGCAGAGGTTTTGAGTTCACAGTTTGATTGACTATTTAAAGGGTCTGTGAATGGATTAGCTATATTTGACATTGGTCTAAACAGAAGTTTGATTTTACAAGAGATTAACTGCTGGAAGGGGTTTAAAAGCCTTGAATTGGTTTTATGGCTAGGAGTTATCTTTCACTATCATGTGTATTAGAACGAGAACTGTATTAGATTGTTAGAGTTTATTTTACGGTAGCGCAATGGTTAGCACTGCTGCCTCACAGCGCCAGGGACCCAGGTTCGATTCCCAGCTTGGTCACTGTCTGTACGGAGTCTGCACCTTCTCCCCGTGTCTGCGTGGATTTCCTCCGGGTGCTCCAGTTTCCTCCCACAGTCCAAAAGACATGCTGGTTGGATGTATTGGTTATGCTAATTCTCCCTCAGCGTACCTGAAAAGGCACCGGAGTGTGGCAACAAGGGGATTTTCACAGTAACTTGATTGCAGTATTAATGTAAGCCTACTTGTGAGAGTGATAAATAAACTTTAAAAAAAAACTACATGGCTCCTTAGGTCTGCTAGTGGCAGATACAGTATGAATGGCTCTGGAAGTGGCATGGAGGACATGAGGGGCCATGGGGGTGGGTGAGGGGGTGTGAGGGCCAGAGGGACCAATGACTTCCAAAATAACTGGGGACCTTCTAATCACCCCGCTTTGGCATTTGCCCATCCCACGGGCATCTACACTCTGCTTCTGGGGTCGGTGAGCCTGACTCCATCCTCCCTGGAGTGAATGTTGCTGTTTTGGGGTAGTTTTTAACCAAGGCTGGTCTGATGAGTTGGGAAATTTTTCAAATCAAGCTACCCGCCTGAGTAGCCAAAATCCGGCCTATTTGATTTTCCATATCTGTATCAATTTTTTGTCCCTCCTTCGCTAAGTTCTAAAATCATCTCAACCTTCAAGTTTCCCATTCTTTTTGGCAATATTATAAACCTCGTCCTTTGATCTAATATTATCTTTAACTCATTTTGTTAGCCATGGTTAGAGCACTTTTTCTGTGAAGTTTTTGTGCCTTAAAGGAATGATTATTTGTTGCAAATTAGGTGTTAATTCCTTAAACGCCAGCCATCGCTTGTCTACAGTCATATCTTTTCATGTAATTTCCCAAACTAACTCAGCCAACCTGCTCCTCATAGCTACGTATTTTACTTTTAGATTTATGACCCTAGTTTCAGAATTAAATCACTTTCAAACTTAAAATAAAATTTCACCGATATAATGGTTAGTCTTCCCAAGAGGCCTGTTTACTACAATTTAATTAACCTTCTCATTGCACAATGCTAGAATAAAAATAACCCTTCTATTTGGTTCATGGTTCATTGACATACTGATCGAGAAAACCATCTTGCGTGCTTTCCATGAATTAGTCCTCCATATTATTACTGCAAATTTGGTTTGCCCAGTCCATATGAGAACTAAAGTCCTCCATGATAACTATATTAGCTTTATTACATGCACCTCTAATTTCATGATTTATACTCTGTGCTACAATTACTGTTAGGGGGCCAATAAACAACCCACACCAATATTTTCTGCCTTCTGCTGTTTCTTAGTTCCACTTAAATGGATTCTATGTCCTGATTTGCAAAGTTCAGATCCATAATTTATTTTTTTCTCCTCCTAATTTTTCATTTTGCTTCCTTCTTCTAAAAGAGTAAGAATCCAGGATATTTAGTTCTAAACCTTGGTCACTTTGCAGCCGAGTCTCCCTAATGGCTATACGATCAAGGCTATTTATTTCTGTCTACACTATTAATTCATCCAATTCATTGCAATGATTTGCGCAGTTACAATGAGTGTGATCTTATCGGCCGTTCATGACGTGCTCCCGCTGCGGCAAGGTGTCTTTAGCCTTGATGTTTTTCTAATTTTCCCTTGTTACTCTCACTGCTTATTTTTACCCAAAATGTCGCTCTTCTTTGGAGCTTTGATATTTCCCTTGCTGCTTTTAAATGTACCCTTTCCTGGTCCTCCCAACCCCCCCACCCCCCCCCCCTCCCCTGCCCCCTTTATTAATTTAATATCCTGTATGACATTAGTGTACCTTTAAGAGATTTTTTAAAAATTATGTTCTTTGCAGCTCTCATCTTCAGCTCTCATTGTTGCTGGGCCATTTGCTAGAAGTCCTTTTATTGCTACTTCAATGGCTTAAATGGTGTTGTTTATTTTTATTCTGGGATTTTCTATGACCCTGCATTGTTAGGAGGAAGGCTGGTTGGCAGGTCATGTATTTTTGGGCAGTCTTATTTTCTTCCTAGTGAATTTAAGGTTTCATGTTCCGTTTGGCTGGCTGCAGTTTTGGTTTAGAAGGGGTATCAAGCTGAAAAGAAGTGTTTCATTCTCTCCCTGGTTTTGAAAATTCTGCTGATCAGCTGAAAGCAAGGCTTCTTACCTCCCTGGATTAGAAAATCTGCTGTTGGTGGCTTGACCAGAATCTCTCCCTGGTGCTATGGGAAGATGCTCTGACTTCAAAATGTTCTGGGTGTATCCAGAGGGCTGCTAGAAGTTACAAGACTGAGAAGTCAGGGTTTTAATTCTCCAACCAAAGGACTCAGTTCCAGTACCACGTGAGCATTAAGTCCTTACTGTGTTAAACCTGTGGGAAGGGTTTCGTCTATGGGAAGTTTTTTTTAAAAGAACATTTTAGATATATTAAGGGTTATACATTATTGTGGTGGTTTTGTTTTGTTTGTAATTGATAAAAGTTATTGCTACTTTCCTTTCTATACATGTCAACTATATTCTTAAATCAACTTTGTTTGATAAAAGCTCCTTAGTGGGTCATTTGAATATACCTGAAGTGAAATATATCATGATTACCATAGCCAAATTCAAAGTGCAAAACTTATGATCCAGGTGGACTTCATAAAACACTTTGGAGCTTCTGGCCTGAATTATAACACCTGTATACTGCCCTCGTTATACTACTCAAATGTAGGTTGAAAACGGGCATCACTGGGCAAAAATCTCAAACTAAGGTTTATTTTTCTTCATAATTCTTCAAAATCTAAATTAGTAAGATTAACAGTTTTCACAACCATCCGAATATGAACAGCCCCCAAAACTAGACGGCCTATCTGCTTACCCCAGGTTCTGAAAAGGTTTCCAAATTCCTACCTCCTTGTATCCCCAGAGACAGCTCCAAATCCATTAAGTAATTTTGAAGGGGAAAAAGTAACAGAAAATTAACGTGAGCATGCTAAGAGGTTTCAGGCTCACGTATTTCAAAGAAGGAAAATAAATCAATCAAACTGCCTGAATTGTCACTGCACAGTGCAACCCTGTCATAATTTGGAAATTAATGAGGAGCACCCAAAGAGCCTTCCAGTCCTGAATGATGACATAATTATACAGTAAACAAATTGACAAATGCATTTTGGGAAGTTTAAAAAGTACAAAATGAAAAACAATAGCAGTGTTATGATCATATACTTGATTAGTTAAAGTCCTAAAGTATAGAATGCACTTTCATTTTTACTCTCAAAAATGTCCAAATATTTCTACTATAAAATTATAATTAATTCTCTGTTGAAAAGTCTTAACCTTTTTACTGGCACTGGCAGAAAATTGTGTCAACTCAAATTCAGAAAATAATTTACAACCTTCTATTTCGTGAAGTATGATAAGCATGCAAAATACACGATTGGCTCCTTTTAAACATCAAACTTTGCTGGTGTTATTTAACTGTTTTGTGGTGAATATAACATTTTCATGGCTTTAATAGATCGTTGGGAGACACAAGTGTGTGTGCAGCATTCTTCCATGGCATCCAGCTGCTGCTACATCAAAATAAATGTCATGACAGAGCTTGACTGCATAATTAATCTAAAATACATTCACAATTAGTGACAAATATAGCACTTGCCATGAAGACGTGCTTTGTGGCAAAGAATGTTCTTTTAATTTACTGGCTGGAAGCATGACTTGAACATTTAAAAGCAGACTTTAAATGAAAAATAGATGAACATGATGAACTCACAGCCAAGATGGCTATCTAATTTGTATTACTGTACATTCCATATTCCAATCTCATTGAGATGGACACAGAGGATAGAATTCTCCCATTTTGAGGCTAGGTGTGGTGGTGGGTGGCTCTGGCGTTGCCTGTCCCATGACCAGGAATGGTGCCAGATTCTGCGCTTGGAACTTCATTAACTAAGCATCGGCGCATTCCCCTCTAACTCTCTTGGTGCGCCAGCAGCTGATTCTTCCACCCACCCTCAGCATACGCATTCAAAGGTCCAGGCTCCGTATTTATACATCAGTCCAGCACACTCATATCACTCTCTCCAGCCCACCTGTCTTCGCCAGACCGTGCAGGATGTCAACAACTTAGAGGCAAAAGTCTAGCAGCCTCAAGGAGAAGTCTGCTTCTCAATTCAGCCACGCTCCCCACCCATTCCCCACTTCTTGCACAACACTCCATCCACATTCCGCCCCACCGCCCCACCAGTCTTCATCAGTCCACCCCCTGCCTCACACTCCACCTTTGTTGCAGTGGTTGCATGAGTCCTGCAGTGTTACCCAGACAGACACTGATGTGTGGCACCAGGGGAGAAGAAGACGCCTCTACATTTCAACTCTAGGTGCAATACTGAACCAAAACAGGAGGATCCCTGGGTTCAGCATGGAGTGCTGTCCATGTAGACCAAGCTCAGCATGCAGATGGAGAACAGGAACCAGTCATGGTACTCTTTAAAAAATGGGTTTCACAGTGACATGATTTTCCACAAGATTAGAAGGCCTGGTGTGACACCAGTGGGCAGCTGTTTTAATTAATATTCATGAGATGCAAATGGAATTCATGCCACTTGCCAGTCGGATGGCCAACCTGCCACTGGGAGAACTGCTATGTGATTTTACACCGACAGGTTTCAGTTTTTTGGCCCCTCCAGATTCTCTGTGCCCGCCCACCACCAAACCCATCTCATGTGGGTTGGGAAAATTCCTCCCAGAATGTCTGCAAAAACCAAAGGCAATGACCTCAGGGGAATGTGCGAAAACCATATTTCCTATTCCAACATATGACCCATGGGCCACAATCCAGCATGCCATGCTTCAATATGGGCCCATGGACTTACTATTCAAAATACAACTAAGGTCAAGTGAAAGATCTACAAGAAACCGCTCCTCCAATCACACGCTGTTTCTCTCCCACCAGTAAACCTATCAGCAGCAAATTGCAGGTGAGTAACAATCTGTGATTGAAAGAACAGGGTGAAGGTGAGTGGCTATGTTGCATTCTCTCTCTTGCTTCCCCACGCAAATGTCAGCCACCCCAGAGGAACACAGGGGTCAAGGTGGCAGAGTGGCCAGAGGGGCTACAAGGAACAATAGTTGCAGCGACAGCACCCACCTGCCAGGCGCCCATGACAGCTGGAGTCTCCGACAGGGCTGAGTGAGGAGACGGGTCATGGCACCTTCAATGCTATCCCTAATTCCTTTTTGCGGGCCCTAGTAGGGAGTGAGTCTGTATGTGTGCATGTGAGAGTGATTGTGGGAGTACATGAGAGTGTGAGAGAGTGTGCATTCATGTGTGAGCACATTAAAGTTGATGCATATTATATTACTTACTCATTTAAGTACAATGAAGCTAATTTTTTCTTGGTTAAACTTAAGAAAACCTGTCGCATTGGTTCTTTTAGGATTACAGTGCATAAACAGTTAAGTACTCATTGAATTGGCAAGTATATCCTTTTTCATCAAAAAAAACCTGTTGTAGTTAAACAAGGAGCGAGCAAAGATGGGAGCCATTTGATTCTTCCTCACCTAGTCGTAACACAAAATATTTTGGAATTCGCTTTATTGGTCAACTTTACCCTTGTAAAATAAACAACATTATGCTCTACTTGAAGAACAATATTGGTTTGTGTATTTACAGCAGTAATACTTCCAGAATGGTCAGGAAAAAGATAATGTTAAGAAATAAACAATTGTTTGCTGTAAAGAATAATCCTGAGGCACAGCGCTCTGCCAAAACTGGGGAATCCATTTGTGATTTTTAGAGCGGGAACAGTGGAATGTTTCAATGCACTGTTTGAGAGAAAAAATTTGCTTGCTTAAAATGTTCTTGCCAATTGTGTGGGTACAAAGCAACTGCTCGGTGGAAAATTATGAGTAAGATCATTGGATCATAAGAAATAGGGAGAGTAGGCCATTCATCCCATCAAGCCATTTGATAATATTATGGTTGATCAATTGTGGCCTTACCTACACTTTCCTGCCTGTCCCTTGTAAACCTTAACTGCCTTGTCAATCAAAAATCTGTCTAACTCAGCCTTGAATAGTGTCAGGGGAATTAGCAGGGTAAATATGTGGGATTACGAGGAAAGGGCAGGGTGGGATTGTTGTCAGTGCAGGCTCAATGGGTCAAATGGCCTCCTTCTGCTCTGTAGGGATACTATGGGTGACACGGTTGCATGGTAGTTAGCACTGCTGCCTCACAGCACCAAGGACCTGGGTGACTGTCTGTGTAGAGTTTGCACATTCTCCCCACGTCTGCGTGGGTTTTCTCCAGGTCGTTCGGTTCCCTCCCATAGTCCAAAGATGTGTAGGTTAGGTTGATTGGCCATGCTAAATTGACCCTTAGTGTCAGGGATTAGCAGGGAAAATATGTGGGGTTACAGGGATAGGACCTGGGTGGGATTGTTGCAGGCTCAGTGGGCCAAATGGCTTCCTTCTGCACTGTAGAGATTCTATTCTATAAATATATTCAGTGACCCAGCCATGTGAACATTCTCTGAACTGCTGCCAATTCAAGTACATCCTTTTTTATGTCAGGAAACCTAGCCGAGCACAACTTCTGTACCCTTATCTCCATACCCCTTGCAATAAAGGCTAGCATGCCATTTGCCTTCCTAATTACTTGCTATACTTGCATGCTAATTGTTTGTGATTCATGTACAAGGACACCCAGAATCATTTATACTGCAGTATTCTGCAGTCTCTCTCTATTTAAATAATATTCCCCTTTGCTATTCTTTCTGCCAAAGTGGACAGGCTCACATTATATTCCATCTGTCAGATTTCAACCCACTCACTTAATCTAATTATACCCCTTTGCAGACTCATAACTGCATCCTTTTGGAAGGATGAGGGGAGGATCTTATTGAAACTTACAGGATACTGCGAGGCCTGGATAGAGTGGACGTGGAGAGGATGTTTCCACTAGTAGGAAAAACTAGAACCAGAGGGCACAACCTCAGGCTAAAGGGACGATCCTTTAAAACAGAGATGAGGAGGAATTTCTTCAGCCAGAGAGTGGTGAATCTGTGGAACTCTGCCGCAGAAGGCTGCGAGGCCAGGTCATTGAGTGTCTTTAAGACAGAGATAGATAGGTTCTTGATTAATAAGGGGATCAGGGGTTATGGGGAAAAGGCAGGAGAATGGGGATGAGAAAAATATCAGCCATGATTGAATGGTGGAGCAGACTCGATGAGCCGAGTGGCCTATTTCTGCTCTTATGTCTTATGGAACTATCTATCTTGTGTTTCATTAGCAAATTTGGCAGCAACATAGTCAGTTCCTTTATCCAAGTATGAATTGGTGTGTCCACCTTCCCTCAATAGCCCATTTGCTCTTTTCAAGGTATCAACTGTCACTGGTGTATGGACCATTGGTGCAATACAGCTCACAGCAATAGGTCATTTCATTGAGTGAGCCTAAACGACTAAAGCTATGAAGTCCATTACAGCTGAATCAGATCCAGCCTTGACCTGACACGCACACTTCACAGTAAGGGTTCTGGATACGAGGACATGATCAAACTTAGCAAACAGGAGATTGAACCTAGAACCTTCTGGTATGTATGCCTTAGTATCCTCATTAATGTATTACCTTATTAAGCCATAGGAGGTACAAGGAATGTTTTTTAATGCCGTCCTAGTGGAATGCAAAAATCACCACATATTAAACTGTATTCCTCTTTAGAAATGTTCTTTTTAAAGCTACATTCTGATTGAATTCAGAATGCTCAAAATGTATGGTTATTATGATGGGATAAAAGAAATATTGATGAAGTTGGTTCTATTTACAGTACCCATTGTGTGACTATTTGACTTTTCTCAACAATTTCTTTTTAAACAACTAATTCTAGGAAACTGTCGCTTCTTTGACAATTCATATAATCCTCCTGATATATTTTACATTTAGTTTTGATGAATTTGCTGGGCTTGAGTTTATCGATTATATGCTAAGTACATTAATCTGTGATTGCAGTGATTAATTATCTAGTCAAATTTTAAGAAATATGATTAAGAGGAGATTAATGTTGCTTCGCTGAACAATGGTATATATAACAGATGGGTTCACATGCCAATCTGCAGAACTCTTAAAGCCACAGAAACAGATTAAAATAAATTTAACATATTCATGTTGTGAAGTTAAGGAGAGACAGTGCTGGTAGATTTTACACATTATAATCAGTACTGAAGAAATTCAATAAACTATCTTTTCTGGGATATGGGTTTGAGTTATAAAGAGAGGCTGGATAGACTGGGACATTTTTCCCCTGGAGCGCAAGAGGCTTAAGGGTGATCTTATAGAGGTCTAGCACAGATAAGGTAGATAGTCAACATCTTTTCCCAAAGGTAGGTGAGTCTAAAACTAAAGAGCATAGGTTTAAGGTGAAAGGGGAGAGATACAAAAGGGTCCAGAGGCCCAATTTTTTCAGAGGGTGGTGAGAGTCTGGAACAAGCTGCCAGAGGTAGTGGTAGAAGTGGGTACAATTTTGTCTTTTAAAAAGCATTTAGACAGTTACATGGGTATAGAGGGATATGGGCCAAATGCGGGCAATTGGGACTAGCTTAATGGTAAAAACTGGACGGCATGGACAAGTTGGGCCATACGGCCTGTTTCCATGCAGTAAACCTCTATGACTAAGATCCTGAGAGGCAGGATTTATGAACATCTGGAGAGGAATAGTATGATCAGAAATAGCCAGCATGGCTTTGTCCAAGGCAGATCATGCCTTACGAGCCTAATTGAATTTTTTGAAGATGTAACTAGACACATAGATGAGGGAAGAGCAGTAGATGTAGTTTATATGGATTTCAGCAAGGCGTTTGATAAGGTGCCCCATGCAAGGCTTATTGAGAAAGTGAAGGGGCATGGGATACAAGGGGACATTGTGGATTCAGAACTGGCTTGCCCACAGAAGGCAAAGAGTGATTGTGGATGGGTCTTTTTCAGCATGGAGGCCGGTCACCAGTGGAGTGCCCCAGAGATCTGTTCTGGGACCCTTGCTCTTTGTGATTTTTATAAATGACCTGGATGAGGAAGTGGAAGGATGGGTTGGCAAGTTTGCTGATGACAAAGGTTGGTGGTGTTGTGGATAGTGTAGAGGGATGTCAGCAGTTGCAACGAGACATAGAGAAGATGCAAGACTGGGTGGAGAAGTGGCAGATAGACTTCAACCCAGGTAAGTGTGTGGTGGTTCATTTTGGCAGGTCGAATAGGATGAAAGAATATAATATTAAAGGTAAGACGCTTGGCAGTGTGGAAGATCAGAAGGATCTTGGGGTCCGGGTTCATAGGACGCTCAAAGCAGCGTCGCAGGTAGAGGCTGTGGTTAAGAAGGCATATGGAATACTGGCCATCATCAGTAGAGAAATTGAGTTTAGAAATCGGGAGATAATGCTGCTGCTGTATAGGACCCTGGTCAGACCCCACCTGGAGTACTGTGCCCAGTTCTGGTCGCCTCATTACAGAAAGGATGTGGAAGTCATAGAAAGGGTACAGAGGAGATTTACAAGGATGTTGCCTGGATTAGGTGGCATGTCTTATGAGGATAGGTTGAGAGAGCGTGGTCTTTTCTCCTTGGAGAGGTGAAGGATGAGAGGTGACCTGATAGAGGTGTATAAGATGTTGAGAGGTATTGATAGAGTGGATTCTCAGAGGCTTTTACCCAGGGCTGAAATGGTTGCCACAAGAGGTCACAGGTTTAGGGTGCTGGGGAGTAGGTACAGAGGAGATGTTAGGGGTAAGTTTTTCTCTCAGAGGGTGGTGGGTGCGTGGAATCGGCTTCCGGTAGTGGTGGTGGAGGCGGATTCAATAGGGTCTTTTAAGAGACTTTTGGATAAGTTCATGGAAGTTAGTAAGATAGAGGGTTATAGGTAGGGCCGAAGGGCCTGTTTGTGCTGTAGCTTTTCTATGTTCTATGACTAATGAGGTGAATCTTTGTTGGGTCACTCAAATGTCAAGGTTTGATCAGGTGGTTCAAGCAGAAAGGGAACAAGGTTTTGTTTCAAGATTTTCTTCCCTTTCTCTCTTGACAAATTGCAAGCCCAGAGCTCCCTGGCATTCTCCAGCAGCTCCCCAATTGGCCATTGTTACATTAAAATAATTAGACAGCACTGATAAAATCTATTTGACTTTGAAGGGCATCACAAGCTTATCCAATGTACTCACTTTACAGTGAGAGCATCAAACATAGGAGCAAGAACCTGTGTAGTTTCTCTCCTCCTGAAATTCAGAAGCAGAGAAGCCAATTCAGGTTCCTTGACAGGTAACAGCTTACTAAGCAAAGGATGCAGGTTGAACCTGGCACCTTCCTGGCTTCTTTACCTCCTGATGTAGAGATGCCGGCGTTGGACTGGGGTAAACACAGTAAGAGTTTTAACAATACCAGGTTAAAGTCCAACAGGTTTATTTGGTAGCAAATACCATTAGCTTTCGGAGCGCTGCTCCTTCGTCAGATGGAGTGGAAATCTGGTTTTTTGAGAGTAGATTTCCACTCCATCTGACAAAGGAGCAGCGCTCCGAAAGCTAATGGCATTTGCTACCAAATAAACCTGTTGGACCTTAACCTCGTGTTGTTAAAACTCTTACTTCTTTACCTCCAGCAGCTCCACACAGAGCAGTGGCTCTACCAACTGAGTAATCAGCAGTACCTGTCTTTTTACAGTTCAGGTATTATTGACAGCTGATCAGGAATTACGATTTATCTTATAGTGCTGTCAGTTCTGTGCCTCTTAGGGAAGGTTGAGAGAAGAATTGGTAGAGGTGTTCAAAACCATGAAGGCTCTGGACAGAGTGGTTGGGAGAGAACCAGAGGACACGGATTTAAGATTAATGACAAAAGAACCAGAGGTAACAGCCTCGATTTTCATCCTCGAGTTGGGTAACAGGAGTCAGGGAAATTCCCAGCTCAGGCCACTCACCTGGGAACAAGTACTTGCAAAGGCAGGATCTTCATTGCCGTGCTGTGGGTACAAGCTGGAGTCAGGCCAGCTAACCCAGAAAGAGTTTTGGAGGCAGCCATAGGGATCGCCGGTTGTGGATGCGAGCTGTTTAAAAGGCAGTTTAAACAGTTTGTTTGTGGGATTTTATCCCAGTTAAAGACACAAAGACCCTTCAGTCCTCACAACCCCACACCCTCCAAAACACTCCCCATCCATTCCAGTGTATGCACCAAGCCACTCCTTATGGTCCCTCATGTCTCCTATGCCAAGCTCTGACCTTTCACCCACCACCTTATGGCTCCTTATTGCCCCCTATGCCAAGCTCTGACCTTCCACCCATCATCCTATGGCACCTCATTACCCCCCCCAGGCCAAGTTACAGCATTTGCATGCCCAGTGACTCATACAGTCTAGAACCAATTAATCCTGTAGTGACAGTAGGATGTGTTTTTAAAATGTCTCATTATATATGCTTGGCTGATCCCAGACAACTATTACTCTTGTTGAAACACCTGTGCCCCAGAGAAAACATTGACTGACAACTCAGGCTCTCTGTTGCCATCATTACACTGTTTATTTACACAACATTAAGTGATTTCAAAGGTTTCTGGATTCTGTTATTAATATGTTGAAAGACTGGATGATTGTTTTTACTGGCTTATAGTGAAATGCATTTTTTCAACATAAAAGAAAGTTATAAATGAATTACTCTTTTTTAAAGTTTGTTTTTGTAATGACAATGGGATATGCAAGGTTCATCGGTTCCAGACAGTGCATAGTGGGCCAAAGGATATGGAAGCCCCATAGCTTAGTATGTGGGTATTAGGGATATGGGGTGGTGGGGAGGTTAGAAGAGGGTCCGAGGAGGACCTTTTAAATTTACCTTTGAAAAGATTCCCTCATGCAAGTTCCTCTGAGGGGCTGTGAACCACGACTCTTTAAAAACCTGGCTAAACCCCATGAAAACTGCGGAGGAACAGGACATGTAGCTGGCCAGGTCGGGAATGACGGATGTGGGATTTTGATAGGGTCCGCATCCTTTAAAGGCATTTACAAAAATCAAACAGCCCAAGAATGGGGTCCAGGTTTCGGACTCACCCATCATTTTTACAGGGCTGCCAGGTCATCCCAACTAAGTGAAAATCCAGGTCAACATGAGTTATTTTTTATGCTGTAAGTCATTAGGATCTGAAATGCACCACCTAAGAAAGTGATAGAGGCAGAGTCTAATGATAAGCACCAGTAGATAGAAAAGAATGCTGGGCTATGGGGACAAGGCAGGGGAGCAAGACTAGTTGAATAGCTCTTACAGGCAAATCAGCACTGACACAATGGGCCAAATGGCCACCTTCTGTGTTGGAACCATTTTATGATTCTAACTACAGGGACTCCTGTATGAGAAAATGCAGCAACACAATGTTACACTAAAGTTAAAAAAGCAAAGAAAACTACAGAGAGCCAGGTTTTGGTTTCAAACTAGATTTTAAAATGGCCACCTTATGTTTCAAGAATCAAAAGTGGCATTGAGTTTGCATGCACTGCTGATAGGAAAATTATTTAGTGGACTTCACATTTTGATGCAGGCAGAAATAAAGAATAAACAAGATAAGTTGAGAAATGGATGTGAGAAAAAGCAGCTACAGCATCCGAAGTGATCCATGATGAAGTGTAGCTTTATAGCAAGTAGAGATAAAACCTTTCAGATACGTGAAACAGAATAAGCACTTGCCCTGTTACTCAACTAGAACAAAGTTAACCTAGGGCCCCGTTTATTCAGCAGTCACTCATTTATCATATCACTTTAAAATAATCTGATAACTATTGTTATAACAAAAAAAAAGACTGAAACATATTGATTCTGCTTAAGGGCTGTTGGTGTGTACAATAGGTTTCTTAAAATTAAACCCAAAAGCGTGTTGAATAAGGTACAGGGGACTAGCAAAATACAGTGGAAATGATTGTCTTGTTGACAGAGATGTTGCCAGAGATTAGAAAGTTATATTCATGGTAAAAGGGCTCATTTGCAATATAAATGCAGATTGCTGTAATTTGGATCAATGTGAGATCTGATCAACTAGGAAGATAAATTCTGGTACTAGTAGACCCTGCAACTGAGGATCAGGTGAACTTCGGAAGTAAACTGTGTCCTTTGGGGCCTGACTTCTGATTAGTAGGATTTGAAAGTGGTATTTTACACAATCTACATCTCTTGGATTAAAATCTGCTCATCGCCAAACACATGCTTCAGACAAAGAATGTTTGTGAGACAACAAAAGCACTGAAGTAGGACAAATTGAAAAAGCTTAATATCATCTTACCTTCTATAATAGCCACACTGACTATGCTACTGTACTGCAGCTGCATGTTTCCCTTAAAGGTTGAACACAGTTGCCGGACTTTTACCGCCTTGTCCGCCTAAGGCTCGTACGGTTCTGCCCGAGGTCAACGGAGAATGCTGTTCTGCAAGCCTCACCCACTCCAATTCTGGGGCAGGGGAGGCGGTAAAATTCCGGCCAGTTTCTCCAATAACATTCAGGGAAGGACACTGCACAGGCCGGTAACGTGTTACACAAACCTGGAAGCTTCATCTGTGCTCGTGAAGTTGGCAGGATAGGAAGGCACAAAGTCAGCTTCAAATTAGGGAGGTGAAAATAAAAATAAAATTTAGCCAGCCTCCCAACTCTCAATTGCTGTCCACATACAAAGGTGACAATGGGAAGGCAGCATGATAACTTCTCAATATCAACTCAATCACATAGCAGAATTAGGAAGAATGGACACTTAGTCAAAGCACCATAGAATCCCTACAGTGCAGAAGGAGACCATTCAGCCCATCAGGTCTGCACTGACTCTCCAAAAGAACATTCCTCACAGGCCTGCCCAACACTGTAAACCATTTAAACCAATAGCCGTAGCTAATCCACCTAACCTACACATCTTTGGATGCCAAGGCAATTTAGCATGGCTAATCACGCAACTTTGGACTGTGGAAGGAAACTGGAGCACTTGGAGGAAACCCATGCAGACATGGGGAGAATGTGCAAACTCCACACAGTCACCCAAGGCCGGAATCAAACCCAGGTCCCTGGCGCTGTGAGGCAACAGTGCTAACCACTGTGCCGCCCGAGAGCTAACCACGGAACAGGACTAGAGCACAAACTCAAAAAATGAGAGGAAAAATCTAGGAAAAGAAATCCTCACATCTTATTTATCTTTTAAAAAAACATTCTAACTGTTCCTTTAGAGAAATTCTGACCCCCAGCTCGCAGTCTTCATAAAGCTTTTGCAGCTTTCTGGTTGAAAGTCTCTCTGCTGGTGTCTTTATCTGTCTTTTACTAAAACAGAGATTAAGGGAATTTTGAACACATTGAGCAGGATTTTCCACATCCCCCATCGCCAAGTCCCACCATTGGCTGGCAACATTTTCTGGTCCCGCCATTGTCAATGGGATTTCCTGTTCGTCGTCAATGGGCCTGGTAGATCCAGACAGAAAATTCCAGCCGATGGGTGCAAGGAATATTTTGATTACTTCAACATACTGAAAGATTGCAACCATTTGTCATTTTAACCACCTTTTGGTAAGTCATGTCAGAAACTTGTGGTAACAAACTGCATAAAAATATTAAAATACACTGTCACCTCCCCGTCCCCCACCAAATTTTTGTGGGAAAAGTGATCAGGAAAAAACCTTAGGAATGTTGAGATTTGCGTGCAAAATCGGCCCCCTCTCAATCACAAGCAGTCACTTCCTGAAAAGGTATGACAGCACCTGATGCTGTTCAGCATTGTAGACTGCTGGAGGTCATTGCACACATTCCTTGTGACCTCAGATGGTAGTTTCTTTTACCAAGTAAGCATATTTCTACTGCAACTGCTGAAGCACAGATTGAATCTGTGAATGGTCATGTGTATCAGCGTAAATTACCAGCTTAAAAATAAATACATTCCCTCTGTTCCTTCTATAAAAAAGTAACTTTTTGATTTGCACATTCTATCTGTGCATGGATATGCTGGTATATTTTTGCAAAAATAATTTATGGCTTTCACACAGAGATCTTCTTTTACCTTTTCAATAAATGAATAATGTTACCAGTTACTATAAGCTCTTAAATCATTAGTGAAAATCACTAACCCATTAGTTCACTTCCCCATGAATTATGTTTTCTGTGGCACATGCTGTAATCTGCGGCCGGTTGGAACTGTGAATGAGCATAAATTATTTTTGAAAAGGCCCATTAGTGGTTGTATGCCTCATACTTGTCTATTGCCTCCGGTAAATAAAGCAAACATTAGTCACGAGTCTTCTCTTCTCTGTTGATCTTTTCCTCTCTTCTTCAGAAAGTGCTGATCTTCACCTAGATAGCATTTCAAGGGGGAGGGGGGGTTTCTATCATATCCAAAGCCCAACCTGTCCTCACCTCAAGTCCTCCCACGCATATATATCACCACATTTACACATTTAGGAATCCTGGTAGAGATCAGCTAACTCGGAACAGAACAGGAATCAAAGCTAGGGTGACCCAGGTTTGCATTACTATCGTCCATATCAGGCTGTACATTTATCATCATAGCCACTGAAGGTTCTATGGCTTCATTTTCAAGTGCAAAATTCAATAATTACTCCCAATAAGTTGGCTGAGTTGCCTCCCCAAAAATGCTACTAGTACAAATGCCAACAGGAATATTACATGGACAGATTAGTCTGATAATATCCAATAGAGGCTTGTAGCATATTTTTGCCATCTGCTATGGTTCATATGTCTCGTCCTACAATGGTACTGGACTGCTCCATTGCTCAAATGGCAAGCATGCATATCAGGTCCCAACACAGGAGTGTGTCTACCCTAAGCCAATCAATTGGAACAACTGTAATGCAGAAAGCACATTATTAAGCTGAACCAGAATGCCACTCATCTTTCGCATTATATATGAATTCATGGGCAGGGCACACTAACAAACCTGAAACATTAACTGTGCTTTTCACAGAATACTACAGTGCAGAAGAGGCCCGTCAGCCCGAGAGTCTGCACGATGCATGAAATGCCTTGACCTGCCCACCTAATCCCACTTGCCAGCACTTGGCCATAGCCCTGAATCTTATGGTGTGCCAAGTACTCATCCAGGTACTTTTTAAAGGATATGAGGCATCCTGCCTCCACCACCCTCCCAGGCAGTGCATTCCAGACCGTCACCACCGTCTATGTAAAAATGTTTTTCCTCAAATCCCCCCCTAAACCTCACACCCCTCATTTTTAACCTCGTAACTGACCCTTCAACTAAGGGGAACAGCTGCTCCCTATCCACCCTGTCTATGTCCCTCATAATCTTGAGCACCTCTATCAGGTCACCCCTCAGTCTTCTCTGCTCCAACTAAAACAACCCAAGCCTATCCAACTTCTCTTCATAACTTAAATGTTCCATCCCAGGCAGCTTCCTGGTAAATCTCCTTTGCACCTCCTCCATTGTATTCATGTCCTTCCTATAATGTGGCGACCAGAACTGCACACAGTACTCCAGCTGTGGCCTCACCAAAGTTCTATACAACTCCATCATGACCTCTCTGCTTTTGTAATCTATACAAATCTATCTATATGATAAAGGCGAGTGCGCCATATGCCTTTTTCACCACCCTATTTACCTGCCATATGCCTTTTTCACCACCCTATTTACCTGCCTTTCCGCCTTCAGAGATCTATGGACATCATGCCAAGGTCCCTTTGTTCTTCGGAACCTTTCTCCCACAGATGCTGCCAGACTTGCTGAGTAGTTGTAGCATTTTCTGTTTTTATTGTCCGTTTTTGTGATGGTGATTGAAGTAAAATCATTCAGGGCGATTCTCCCAAAAAAATTCTACGTGCTGAATTGGTGGGAAAAATAGTGTAATTCATGATTGTTTTTTCAGTGGGAGTTCAGATTCGAATCTCCCCACTCTGTGCAACGCAGAGGTCACAATTGTGAATCTCATTAACAGCTCGGGGGGGGGGGGGGGGGGGGGGGGGCCTATTCACGCCAAAGTCTGACTCTGCGCATGCACAGTGGCCCTGATCTGTCAAACTGCACTTTGCTGGCCAGCTCGATCACTGGCCAGCCCGGGACCCTCGCAGTGCTGTTCCTCCAGCTCTCCACCGCCCAATCACGGCCCCCACAAGCATTCCTGGGCCAGCCCTGACCACCCTCCTCCCCCTGTCCTGGAGCACTCCGACCTCCAGCACCTCCCCCCCGCAGTGATGGTCCCACCCTAACCCCCCCCCCACACTCTGGCAGATCTCCCCCTCCCCAGCAGACACACCACCTCCTCCCACCGGACGGGAGGCGACCCCCTCCCCCCAGCAGACCACCCCCATCCCCCACAAGCCCGCCCCGATCGCTAGCCTCCCTCCAGCTCCGACCAATCCCCATGCAGAGTGGCAGCGAGACTACCCTACCCCCACGGATCACCCCTTAGGCCCCGCTCCCTTGGCACTGCCCGATGCCTGGTACTAAGGTGACCCCTGGGCATGGACACTTTGCCCCTTGGGCAGTGCCAGGGGGCACAGTCTGGCACTGATTTGTATAGATTACAAGCCCAGGTGGCACCATCCCACCACCGCCCGCCTTCACTCCAGCGGGGTCTCCCGCTAGTTCCCCGAAAATGGGGAGCTACTCTAAACCCTGCCAGAGTGAATTTGTACTGGCGGGGTGGGAGATGCTATCGGGCCCGGAGAATTCAGTCCTGGGCCCGATAATCACATTTAAATTACATTAAAAATAGGTTTAAAGTACTTACCTGGTCTTCCCACTGGTTTCCGACTGTGCCTGCTCTCCGGTGGTGGGAGATGCGCATGCATCGGGAACACGTGCGAATCGGCGCACGCGTGTTTGTCCCAACCCGACCCACCACAAAGTTTGCGGGTCAGAATGGAAGAATCGCTCTCATTGACTCTGGGTTCCAAAGAAGAGTCATATTGGACTCAAAATGTTAACACTGTTTTTCTCTCTCGACAGATGCTGCCAGACCTGTTTTTATTACTGGGGCTAACTCCCCTGCTCTTTCTTGAAATAGTATTGCATGTTCTTTTACATCCACTTTGGGGTTTCAATTCAATTCCTAATCTGAAAAACAGCACTTCCAACAGTGCAGCACTCCCTCTGTACTGCACTGGAATGTCAATCTCGAGTTTTCTGCTTAAGTCCTGGAGTTGGACTTGAACTCAACCTTTGGACTCAAGTGAGAATGTTACCGACTGAGTCAGGCTGATACATAACGAAAGACTCCTGTTCTACTCAGGAGGTTGAAGTGAATGTATGGGCATATACACTATCTTACAAACTCTATTTTTGTGTGTGCAAAATTGTTGAAAAAAATGTCTTGTTAATGGAAAATGTTAAAAGCATTTCAATAACGTGTTGTGTTTTTTTTCCCAAAACCCTTGAGTCAGGTCTAAAATAGAACGCACATTTTATTGCTTGTAATGGAAACAGGTGCATATATTTTACAGAGCTCTGAGGTACTGGATGGCATGAGACCGAGATTTTCATATGCTGCAGTTATAAAACTTCAACTGCAAAAAATGCAGAGGAACTTGATGTATTTTATACTTGCCCCGTGTGCAGTAAATTGCTTTTTCTATTGGCACAGTCAGGAGATAAATTTTCTCCCTTTGTTCTTGACATTCTACCTTCAGTGCATAGACTGCAGGACGATAGCTGAAACCTTGCCATGGATACCATTAATGTCCCTTGTATAGAGAACAATCTGTGCACTAAAGGCTTTTTATTTTAACACAGAGTGCTGCATAGTTAAATGATGGAATAAAAAAAGTACCTCTTAGTGGTAATGTTTAGGGCAATTTATCACTGCAAGTAAACAGAGTTATATTATGCTCAGGACTGTTAAATATGTCAAGCTCAGGCTAGTGAACGCAGCAGCAAAAATGGCAGTCTCAGTTATTGCTCTTTATCTCTGTAGATAAAAATGAAAACACAACCAGAGGAGAGACGTTCATATATGTGTCGCAAAGTAAGGTGCGAGATGGAGACTAGGAATTGAAAGTATAATGTATACTGATGTTGAATGTGATCTTGCCTTGGTCCTCCTTGAAGCAGAAAATAATTGTGATGGAAACACTATTTGGGCAAGGGAGATCTACACACTGTCAAAAGGCATCATGCAGTGCAATGTGCTTCTTTAAATGTGCTTGTTTAAAATAAACAAGTTGATCCATCCCTGGGGGAATTTCAACATCTCTTAGTTTGAAAGCAGTCTGGTGAACACCAGCTAGAATAGCCCATTCCCTAGCATGAGAAGTCCCACTCAAGTATCATGTTCAACATAGTCAACCAGCTTGAGCTAAATAAAAGTCATAGTTCTACATTAATAATGAAGCATAATTACACTGCAATATTCAGAGGAGTAACATTTATTAGAATCTATGTCAAATATTGTTTGTCTTTTGTAAATCAGTGTAAAATAGATTGAACCTAATTACTATATTCCTGTATCTGGAAGCAGTCATTGCAAGTGAGAAGTGTCACTCCTACAGAGCTGTCTCAAGGATAGGATTGAAAACCAGTGCCAGGGAGAGAAATCATGAGCCCTGGTTCTTCTTCTGTTTCCAGGTCCCTAATTCTCCCCACCACCTACCCCCAACCCAAATCTGCCCTCCTTTAACCCCCACCCCTCACATCCATTAGCCATCTAGATATGGGAACCACAGTCACAGTGGGGTTTAACTGTTCTATTTAGGTTTAGCGAAACTTCTTGGCTTTTGTACTCTCTGCCTCCATTTAGAAAGCCCATCGAAAGGTCAGGTTTCAGTACAATACACTTTATAACCACTGCTTTGTTAGACAACTACACACAATTTGGTTATTCACAGCACACAACCACCTCTGCTTCTTTGAACAGGCTCTTTGCAACATCCAGACAGCAACATTGAAAAGATGAACCTCGCAAGCATTGTAAACAACAATCCTATGTACAAATCCTGAACTGACAGTGACATATTCTATTGATGCATCACTCCTGGTTTTGTTTCCGAGTTTCAAAATTTATATTTCAAACAACAACCATCCAAATTATTCCAAGAGATTTCACAACTTCTTTGAACTCCGGTGGCAATCTTTTGTAACTGTTAATGGGTTTCAACAAATGTCTTTGCGTGAGGCCTGTATATTTGCATATGTACTCATATATTCAAAATTCTGTTGGACTGTCCTATACACTTTTGAAATTCTATTCAGCTTCTCGGCAGCTATGTTGACAGCCTTGGGCTTCGAGGCTTTGCTTCTGCATCCAAAATACTTGCAGTAAATTCTGTGCCAAATTAAATTGTCAGTAGACACTAGGTAGAAGGACACAACCAGCACACAAGGATGATGCGTCTAGCAAGGAAAGGCTTTCAGTGGTGATCAGGCTTCCAGATCTCAATTTACCATCCTTTGCTCCACCTAACTGGAAGGACCGTGAGGGCAGACTCAAATTCTATTTATGGCCAAAACTAGTGCCCTCGAGATGCCTGGCCCATCCACCTCGTGCCGCCACCGCTTTCTTGCCTGGTACCACTCTACCCAACATCTGTTATCATCAAAATTGGCCAGACGAGCAGAGCCAGGAGGAGAGGCAGAGGGAGCTGACTTTTTTTTTAAAAATCGCAAAATGGCTTGGGCCCAGGAGTTGGTTCTGGTGAATTGAGAATGCGAAATCAATTATTTGAGCCCAAAGAGGAAACTTTACAGGGAAAAGTGTGGCAAATGGGGAGGGGGTGGTGTGAGGGGTACCTGCTTTGAAATAATTGTTGCCAACCTGTTTGTGCTCCAGCTAGGTCTGAGGATTAAGGAAGCAGCACTCCACGACAATCAGGCCCAAACAGTAATCCACAAGTCGAGAAAGGAATCTTGTGTGTCCTGCCACTCAACCAATCATTGCTGTTGTTCAGAACAGAGCAATCATTGGCCAATTAGCCTGTCAATCAGGATGGTCTTCATGCCAGATTGGGCATTTTAGACAACGTCCATCTAGATTGACAGGTCACTTGGCCAATGAGCCCGGGTCCCCCAGAGGCACAGGCCCCAGTGATTAGGACCGCCTACAACCCTCTCTTCCGGGCCCTGCTGAAAACCAACTGATACCAAAGTCTCTAACATATTTGCCACGGCAGCTCTTCCCCTGACTCAAAACAATTGTCATGTGTGTAATCTTTGTACATCTTCATAGCATCACACTAGTGAAGAAAATAAAAGACAACCAAGATGGCTGTACTTACACAAGGGAACAGCAATAAAACAGAAATACCCAAAATGACTAAGTTCCTTTCTTTGATTTCAGATACTTACAATTCTAAATAAATAAAAGAACAAAAATAGACCTCAGCATGGTCTTATAAATGACACTCTGTTCATAACTCTCTTATTGGCTTGCAAGCATAATATTCTTGAATGAAAGCAAAGATCGAACCTGGGCCTTTCCACCCAACAAACCAACCAAGCGCAACAGCCACAGATGTTCACAAATACATCGGTAAAAAAGATTGATGGCAAAATTCTGCAAAAAAATCCTCAATTTAGCAACACTATGTGGATCATGAATAAAAGCATTCCTGTTGAGATCAATACAGACAATACTTAGATTATTCCTTCATGCCATTTTTGCTATTGATCAGGCTTTAAATGGTTTTTGCTTTTCAAAACAATTGATCCGCCTGAACTATTATTGCAATTCAGTTGAGTTGGGGTTAAATTATTCCCAATACTGTGGTTTTATGCAAATTTCACAAGCGTCCTGATTTGTAATAGTCAATGTCTGGTAAGTTTACAACAATGATCATTTAAAAGTGAAGAGGAGAAAGTGGGTTTGAAAAGAAAAGTAAAACTATTTAATCCATCGTTCTGCATTTCATTTAAAAATGTTAATAATTATTTATCACTCTATACACATAGATTGACAATTAAGATATTAATTTCATTCCCTCAACCTATGGCCTTAAACAGGAATTCACAAGAGTTGAATGCCTTCCAATGTACTTAAATTTCAAGTTTTTTTCCAGCAATTCTGAGGCATGGCTACATTAATATATTCAGAGAGCTGAGAACACAATTGTGCACCCACTGCATCTAAATGAATAGGGAGATTTCATTTTGGATTGCTGCAACAAGAACAGAAACATAAGCCCAGAATTTGCTGTGGAAATAACACTGAGGCTAATGGCGTCATCATTACACATGGCACAGTAACTTTACGCAAGGACAGATACACAATTAAACCAGAGAAGTCAAAATTGCCGTTCAAGATGCATTGCTCCTCCAAATGCTTTCCAAAGATGGCATTTCGCCATCTGACCTCTCATTGAAATATACTGAATAATGTGAAGTTGCAGAACTTACCTCATAAAACAGGCTAAGGAAAAGTTAAGGTTTGTTCATTCCAATTTAAGCATCGTTTAAACGCTTAGCAAGTCTTGATTACTACTGTCAAACAACCTCTGACACTAAAAACTAACTTTAACAAGTGTGGAATTTCATTCCTTCAGGTTTTAATAGTTGCTAGAGATTCATAAAAATATAATTTAACTTCATCTTTCAACTCTCCCAATCCAATCTCTCTTGTATTTTTATTTTGCTTTGGGTACCTAAGTTGACATTGAATCCAATATTCTGACACTTTATGTGATTCAGACTCAGCACTGCTTGTTACAATTCTGAAATCCAATTAATTAAGCAGATGAACAATTTTTTCTGCTGTCCGCACAGGATGCAGATATCCTGCAAAGGGCACTGCATTTTTTGGATACTAATCGAGAAGCAGAGTGCTGGAAGTTCTCAGCAGGTCAAGTAGCATTACTGGAGAGAGAAACAGAGCTAATGGATGGAACTTTACCTTTTTTTCTGCAGAGAGTGGCAGCGGGCAGGAAAAGCATCAACAGCGGCATTCCCCACATTATCGTTAAGAATATAATTGAAAAATGTCAAGGGGTGGGACCTACAACGTCACACTGATTTGGGCACACTCTGATTGAGCCTGCCCCGCCCAACAACTCAGTTTTTAAAATGGAATCCCCGGCACTGCCCAGGCATGACCCTCTGCCGAGTGATGCGCTCACCTGAGCTCCTCTGGAAGGTCTGCCCTCCATGTGCACACCTTAGGAAACCAGTTGTAATTCACACCACCGTACCCTCATGTGAATGTATTAGCAAAGGGTGGAGGCGGGTTGAGGAGGGAGGGGGGGGGGGGGGGGGAATGATCAGATAATGAGATTCAAATTTATTACAATAGTGTTCCCAATGTTGAATGTGGGGATCCCAGGATTCTGGCGGGGGCGCAGACACAATCACAGTGAGACTGTTTGCCGCCGTAAAACGCAATTTGGGCCGCTTTCTGCTCCCGTCACCAAACCTGCCCAAAAAGAACGGGAGTGGAAAAGCCCAAAGCATGTTTCAGGTTGATAACCATACTAAGGTAGAGTATGGTAGAATTGTCATGATGGGACACAGTTAAAAATGGAGCTTGTGCAGGATGGCAGTGAGACTCAGTATAGATGACAATATTGGTTGCAGTCTTTGGGTGAAGTCTGAGCTTGTGGGCAACTGATTAGGGAAACCATATTGGAGAAGCCAAGCCTTGAGGAGATGAGGTCTAGAGACTTACAAGCAGAGGATGAAAAATAGGGGAGAAATTGAGATGAGGCAGACAATGATGCATAGACAAAAGTGGCTCAGTTACAGAGTGGGTGTGAAGGAGAAAACCAAGCTCAGAATCAAGGGGGATCCCAAAGCTCTGCATTTCCTGGTTCAGCTAGAGGTGGAAATCAAGATGGTTGGTTCAGAGGTTCTACTAGAGCTCTAGCCGATGACCTCTCACCACCTCCATTCAGTTAATCAAACAAAAATAAAAACTTTGCCCCAAACGTAATTGAGCAAAACCTTATAATAGTCATCTATGACCATAACATCACAATTCAACTCTAATGGAAGTTACATTCTTTCCTTTCAACATCACAGGAAACCGTGTGCAATGTATTCAACAATCTCAGTCTATAACTCTCCCTATAACCTGCGCTTTTCATGCCTTCCAAAATATTCATCCTGCACTCCTCCAATTCCGGTCTCTTGGGTATCTTCAATTTTCATCACTCTACCATTAGTGATTGTACCTTCAGTTGCCTTAGGACCCACACTCAGGAATATCCTCCCTCAAGAGCTCTGCCTGGCTCTCTGTCTTCCTATCCTCCTTTAAGACACCCTTAAAACCAACAACTTACCAAGCTTTTGGCCATCTGTCTAATATTTCTTATGTGGCTTGATGCCAAGTTTTGCTTGATGACGTTGCTGTGAAGCAACTTGAGATGCTTTACTAAGTCAGAGGTGTTTTGTAAATACAGGCTGTTACTGGTCTTAAAAGGACATGTATCAAATGCTTTTTATGGCGATATGCTCCATATATCCAATACGAGGTAGGACAAAATGTTTCTTCTGATCTCCAATCTTCCCCAAAGAACTTTACACTTTAAATCTATCTCTTCCTGTGTTCACAGTCTGAATCAAACGGTCTACTTTAATGATGCACCTTCGCATTATCAAATGTAAGTCATGTGCCCCGAATTCACTTTTTCCCATAAAACTAAATACAAGTCTTACCATAAAATCATCCTTATTATATCATGTTTCAAATGGGCCAAAGTTTCCTCTGTGCAATAAATTTTCTACATTTTTACGCTTCAAATGTACACAAGGTTAGAATCATTTCTTTCAACTTATAAGCAAAAGATCCTTGGAATATATCCTAGCATTTGATTTCCTTTGCTAACATCTTTACATAAATTGTAATTTCTTGCACAGAATTTACATAGTGGCAATGAGATCTATTTTCTCGCGACTCACTCAGTAAGGAAGTTTCTCCTGAATTTATTGCAATGTATTTATTAATGACTATCTTATGTTTAAGAACATCCTCTCCCTTTTTTGTCTGTCCTTTCTGATTCTAACAGTGTCCAAGAAACGTAGAAAACAGAAGCAGGTGTAGACCATTCAGCCCTTCAAGCCTACCACTCCATTCAATATGATCAAGGTTGATCCTCTATCTCAATGCCATTCTCCTGAGCTGCCCCTATACCTCTTTATGCTTTTAGAGTCCAGAAATCCATCTATTTCCTTTTTAAATATATAGTGACTTGGCCTCGCAGGCTATCTGTTAGAGAATTTCACAGTTCTGAGTGAAGAACTGTTTCCTCATCTGAGTCCTAAATGCTATTCCTAAATTTGAAACTTTGTAATCGAAAGTTTTCTAATGCAGCCTAAGTACTGTACTTGTTCCAACTTCCAACACAGCCGAAGAACCAATCTCCTGCCCATTTGTCTATAAAAAGTTTCACAGATTCATGAGAATCCTGTGTTTCAAAAAAGATCTTTACTTCACCTAAAGAATTAATTCAACTAAGACAACATCAGGCCTGCACCCACATGGATATTTACTTATAAATCCTATTTTTATAATTATGGCTTTAACACCATGGCAGCACAGTGGTTAGCCCTGCTGCCTCTTTGCTGCCTCACAGGTCCAGAGACCTAGGTTCAATTCTGGCCTCGGGTGACTGTGTGGAGTTCGAGCATTCTCCCCATACCTGCATGGGTTTCTGCTGGCTGCTCAGGTTTTGTCCCACAGTCCAAAGGTGTGTGGGTTAGGTTGATTGGTAATGTTAAATTGCCCCTTAGTGTCCCAAAATGTATATGTTAGGAGGATTAGTAGAGTAAATATGTCGCGTTATAGAGATAGGACCTGGGTGGGATTCTCTGTTGGCGAGTCAGTGCAGACTCGATGGGCCAAACAGCCTCCTTCTGCACAGTAGGGATTCTATGATTCATCTGTATCTGATCGTTGAGTGTGAGATTTTGGTTTATTCATGCAAGGGGTGTGGGCAGCGCTGCCAGCATTTATTGCCGATCTCTAATTGCCCTTGGAAAGGTAGTGGTGAATTGCCTTCTTGAGCTGCTGCGGTCTATGTGATGTAGGTATACTCACAGTGCTGTTAGGGAAGGAGATCCAGAGCTTGACACTGAAGGAATGGCGATATATTTCCAAGTCAGGACGGTGAGTGGCTTGGAGGAGAATTTCCAGATGGTGGTATTCCCATGTGTCCGCTGCGCTTGTCCTTCTAGATGCTAGTGGTTGTGAGTTTGGAAAGAGCTGTCGAAGAAGCCTTGGTGAATTCCTAAATGCATCTTGTGGATGGGTACACACTGTTGCTACGGTGCATTGGTAGTGGAGGAAGTGAATGTTTATAAATGGTGTGCCAATTATGTGGGGTGCTTTGTTCTGAATGGTGCTGCACTTCTTGAGTGTTATTGGAGCTGCACTCATTCAGGTAAGTGTAGAGTACTCCATCACACTCCTGACTTGTGCCTCGTAGACTGCAGACAGACTTGGGAGAGTCTGGAACTGAGATACCTGTTGCAGGATTTCTAGCCTCTAACCTGCTCTTGTAGCCACTTATTTTTATAGTTAGTCCAGTTACTTTTCTGGTCAATAGTCACCATAGGATGTTGATTGTGGGGGATTCAGTGACGGAAATACCATTGAATGTCAAGAAGCGACGGTTAGATCCTCCCTTGATGGAGATGGTCATTGCCTGGCACTTGTGTGGCACGAATGTCACTTGCCACTTCTCAGCCCAAGCCTGGATACTATCCAGATCTTGCTGCATTTGGGCATGGACTGCTTCAGTACCTGAGGAGTCATGAATGGTGTTGAACACTGCATGATCAGCAGCCAACAACCCCACTTTTGACCTTACGATGGTAGGAAGGTCACTGATGAAGCAGTTGAAGATGGCTGTGCCTAGGGCACTACTCGAGGAAACTCCTGCAGTGATACCCTGAAGCGGAGCTGACTCACCTCCAACAAACACAACAATCTTCCTTTGTGCTAGGTATAACTACAATCAGTGTAGACTTTTCCACGATTCCAAGTGGGTTCACTTTTGCTAAAGCTTCTTGATGCCACACTTGGTCATATGCCCTTGAAGTCAAGGGCCCACCTCCCACCTCACCTCTGGCATTCAGCTCTTTTGTCTAAGTTTGAATCAAGGCTGTAATGAAGTCAGAAGCTGAGTGGCCCTGGCAGAAACCCAAACATGGCTCCAGTGAGCAGGTTATTGGTAAGCAAATAATGCTCGTTAGCACTGTTGATGACCTCTTCCATCACTTTACTGATAATCGAGAGTAGACGGAGAGCAGGCATGTCCCAGGTGCTGAGTGTCATCGATGGCACCCACATGGCTCTGTGCTCCCCCATGGCGGCACAGTGCGCCATTTGTGAATGGCAAAGGATACCATTCCCTCAATGTCCAGATCATACGTGACCATGTAATGCACATTATGCAAGTGTGTGCCCGTTTCCCAGGGGGGTCCATAATAGTTACATTTGGAACGTTCACAGATCCCAGTCATTTTGAGGGAGAGCAACAGCTGGAAGGATGGCTCCTCGGGGACTGAGGGTACCCACTCAGGGGGTGACTGATGACACCAGCAGAGGCCACAAACACCCACTGAGAATCACTACAATGAGGCTCATGCTCGATGCGTGCCCTATCAAGCAGGTGATTGGCCTTCTCAAGATGCAGTTCCGGTGTCTGGACCTGGCAGGGGAACCCTCCAATACAGCCCCCAGAGGGTGTCACACATGATAGTGGTCTGCTGTGCTCTGCACAACCTTACATTACAGCGGGGCAAGTAGTTGGACCAAAGAGGTGGTGGAGGAACGCCACATCTCCTCGGATGAGGAGGATGTCGAGGAGGAAGAATATTTCTTAAATGGTGAGAGGTCGCGAAGTGTTGATGTCCAAAAGGACCTGGGTATCCTTGCTCATGAGTCACTTAAAGCTAGCATGCAAGTGCAGCAAGCAATGAGAAAGGTAAATGGGACGGTGGGCTTCATCGCTGAGGGATTTGATTACAGGAGTAAAGGTGTTTTGCTGCAATTGTGTAGAGCCTTGGAGAGACCGCAACTGGTGGATTGTGTATAGTTTTGGGCTCCTTTTCTAAGGAAGGATATGCTTGTCATGGAAGGATTGCAGGGAGGGTTCACATGACTAATCCCTGGGACTGTAACAGTAAAGTTGCCATGGTCCTAGATGACAATAGGTTGCTCTGTCCTTTGAGGGGAGAGCTGACTGGTGGTGATTTAACCCGAGGATCACCACACCTCAGGCAAGAGACAAAGTTGAGAAGACGGGGCCTTCATGAATAACCTGGGATAGTAGGATTGTCTTAGGAGAGTTTTAGAAACAGGGCCTGTATTCTCTAGAGTTTCGAAGAATAAGAGGTAATCTCATCGAAATGTACAGGATTACAGGATATGACAGGGTAGATGTGGATAGGATGCTTCCTCGGGTTGGTGAGTCGAGAACTGGGGGACACAATCTCAGAATAAGAGGCAGACCATTTAAGATTCAGAGAGTGATGGATCTTTAGAATTCTCTACTCCAGAGGGCTGTGGAAGCTCAATCATTGAGCATGTTCAAGACAGAAATCAATAGATATCTGGATACAAATGACATCAGGGGATAGTGGGGAGAGGGGTGCAGAATGGTGCAGAATCTGTTTTGAATGGTGGAGCAGGTTTAACGGGCGGAATGGCCTTCTCCTGCTCCTATGTTCCTAAATCACCAAAAGGCCTGCTGCTGGCATTTACTTTAAATGAGGAAAGATCATGGAGGATAAGGGAATTCACACACTCTACATACAAAATATCCTGATTATGGACTGGAAGGGACCACTCAAATTCTGTCCGTTTCATAGGTTTTTGGGATCTGGTGGGAGTTTTTCCTTACATCAATCATTACATCAGAAGTCTGGGGAGATCCAAGCTAAATATTCTGGTTAAGTGGAAATAGTTAAATTATCTCCCATTCAACTGGACTCAAGATGGTATTTAGGAATTATGGCTCTCCCAAATGGAAATATGTCAGTTGGTAAATCTGTGGTGGGATAACTACCCAAAAACTACCCAGAAGATAGTATAATTCTCAATGGAAAGAATTTGCTTCGACTCCTGCTACCCTCACATTATCTATGAAATCAAAGTTTTCTTTCCAGTGTGCACAGTAACTAAAGTGGTTTCTCATGAATTGCTTGCTGCAATTATTATGTTCCCTGCACTAAAACTGGGGTTTCAATCAAGTTTTATCATTCCACTTGAAACTCAATTTGGTTTGGCCAAGGCAAGTTATAATGCCTGGTTCTTGGACACAATCAAATTTCTCCCTCCGCTTTTGGAGAGTGAGCCAAAATAATCAGTGTAGACATTGGAATTATATTGCTGCATTTGTGGTTGTTCCTTTTACATTAACAGAGTAATGCTCAACATCTGTATGTTACTACTTATTCCCCAGTCTGTGTAATTATGCTCCAAGGTTGCCTGAGAAAGTGAAAACAAATAACATTGAAAAAGGTAGAATGATTTATGACAATTTCAAACTAGTTTACAAAATTTAGGTTACAGGAAGGAGATAACTCCTTTTTAAAAAGGTCACATAACTGTGACCCATTCTATGGCCATTCCCCAACAGGGAATTCAAGATAAATGGCAATTTCTCATACTATGACAATCATGAAGCCTGGCCGCTATAATAGCACTGTACAGAAGGAAACTTCAGGTAATACTGTGAGATGGGTCAAAATTCTTTCTCCAAAAAGGCTGTCATGTTGGCTGTTAGGCCATGTCAAATGTACATCTGCAATTATGGGATAGGAGGTGCAGCACTCTCAGATATTCAAATTTAATGTAATTCTTGACTCATCTGTACCACTTAGCAATGAAATTATAGGCCGTGGGACAAACAATCCAAATGGTTCCTTTTGTGGGGGGGATAAAACAGAACTACAGTATTTTGTTCAATGATATCATCTAAAATGCGGCAGTTTTAACAGCTTTAGCGAGCACCAGTTCTAAATATTGAAAGTCTGTGTCAAGATTTATGACTAATAATGGCATTTTTGTCCATTTGTTGATTTAGTAAATATCATTGTTTAAATGGTATGTGCTGTTAATATTACCGGGAAACTAGTCTGGAGCAATTCAGGAGCTCAACAATGTGAGCCAAGCTGAATTAACAAAGATACATTCATTTAGCCCAGGGCAGTTCTGTTGTTATGCTTCAACTATCTCACCCTCACTATCAAAACTCAATACCTTTTGCAGTACCATCAATTCCCCCACTTAAAATTTAGAACACAGAAATAGATTGGAAGGAAAGATGCTAAAGTTGAACATCAAATGATACAACTTTTGAAGAAAAACATATTTGATGGATACACTTGCTCTTCAAATAAAAATTCATATGCAGTGCATGAATAATGTTACGGGTTCTGCTCTATAATCAAATCTTGGGATTCTGCAACATTTGGTAAGGGGCATGAATAAATGGAAATGCATAGCCCTCCCTCTGGGATGTGAAAAACATAAAGATTTGAACATTGTCAAAGCAATTCAGCATTTCATAGAACTGCAAGGTAAAATATATATTTAAAGAACTCAGAGCCCTTAATATACTTTTAAAATACTCTTAAGATAAGCAATCTCAGTTGAGACCGATACCTTTTTTTGAAGGAAAAAATCCAAAATCCCAATTATTTACTGAAAGAATGAAGCCACAAAATTGTACAATTTAAACAAAATATTTTTTTATCATACAAGAGTCAAACAAAACAAACACTAAATACTAGTTTAGCTAATTTCCTATATTTTAAATGCAGGCATCAACACAAGTTAAACCAATTAACAGGTAAATTGTGGTGTAAATTATAAACTACACATTAAAAAGAAGATGCAACTAGAATGGATCTTATAAATTGGCTCAGCAGTGCATGCAGCATATATATCGGCAATTTCTGGCGCAAAATCCTTCAGAAATCTGTCTTCCTCATGGAGGATTTCAATTCCTCTTCTTTTTGGGTTTAACCTAACACTCAGCTGACAGCACCCAAACCCAAGTTTCATAGGCACACTGTTCACCAAAATGCAGACCATCCTCAACTCTGCTAATGATGATCTGGATAGCGCAGATCCACCAATGTTATCTTCATATAATAGAATCAACCGCAGCAAATATATATTTGCTTATTCTCAGTTTCTGTCTTCAGCCAGTGAACTCATCATCTGCCACTGAATTCTGAAGGGTCTGTCTCCTTTCATATAGTTTCAACCTTAAAGTTTTGGTTTCTATTCTCAGTCTCAGTCTTAATTGTCTTAGAAACTGAGAGGGCCAGTTTCTTTTCTCAGTTTCCCTTCTTGATTTCTGTTTACGGTTTCACTTTTCAGTTCCCCTGTTCAATTAGGGTCTGTCTTAAACAAAAATCTTTGAAACAATAGATCTCATGATTCGACACCTAAAGTTTATTGATACATAATCATCTGTTATTTGTCAGGGATCACAACCCCCAAATGACTCTGATTTTAAGTGACATATTCATATATTTTGCACTACTGTTTCATTCAATTTCCACCATCTACTGTTCAATAGGACAACAGAAAGTAAGCAGCAAATTTTACTGTTATCCAGATAAATTAACAGCAAGATGGTATGCAGAGGTCAATCATTCAACCCAACATCCATTCACACTTGTCCCTAATCCAAATATCCTTCAACTTTCTCCCATTGCCTCCCACCCCCAACTAACCTCTCCAACCAAACTTCCATAGAAGTAATGAAAATTTCAGTGAAAACTGGCTCTTTGACTCAAACTCCTCAGTGCTGGCCATGTGAACAGAACTTGTAATCCTACATGCCTACTGATCCAGTACCAAAGTTCTTTATTCCCTTTTTCCACTTCCTTATCTCATACAAATGAGAAGGTTGACAAGGTCCCTTTATTCCCCAATCTGGTAATATATCCCATTGCCCAAAAATCTCTGTGCAAAATACATTTCTCCCATTCTGTGAACCATACCTCTTGGTTATCCATATCTTTGTTGCTTCATTCCAAACCCCTCAAAAGGTCAGGCATTGTTTCATTGTACTCGTGGAGCCAAGGACTTAGTTGATTTAGACATGTGATAGCAACACAGCGAAGGAGAGGTGTTTCAATTGGAATGGTGGCTTGAACTGGTGAGCCAAACACTTGACCTAGGGTTTAAATTTGGGGGCTGGTGTGTTCTCTCCCTCCTTTACTCTCAGAAACAGCATATGAGCAATGGCCTAGAGGTAGCATCAGGCTGTCTGGCCCTGTTGGCTTTGAACTAACTAGAAAAGTGGGCCTATTTATAGCAACATAGTGAGGTGGTATCTTTGATAGTTTCCATAAGCAAGAAAATTGATCATTCATAGTGCAAAATCAATATTTTGTTCATTTGTATACTTGGTAACAAATACCAATTTATTTTGCTTGAAGTGCCGCCTTGCCTGGATGGAGTGTTTTATAATCCAGATTGCATAAAGAAAGAATTCATGTGACAGCACAGGACATTTCAGTGCCAGCACAATCCCTGGTTCACATGATCATTAACAGATATTAAGCAGTAGAATATCATCGGAAATGTAAGCTATACTGATAGAAATAGCAAGACAATATTACAAATCAGAAATTATACTGAAGCACCAATATCAAATAAGCATGTGGCAGCTCTACCTAACATTTACTGAAGCCAGTCTTATAATATTGAAGTATAGTACCCAAGTAGATTCTTTCAGTAAATTATGAAGATGAAACCTGTCAGCTGTTTCTTAAGTAAACAAATTAAATATTAGACTTATCTACTATCAAACATCTTGGCACAATTAGCAGTGCTGCCTCACAGCGCCAGGGACCTAGGCTCGATTCCCAGCTTGGGTCACTGTCTATGTGGAGTCTGCATGGGTTTCCTCCGGGTGCTCCGGTTTCCTCCCACAGTCCGAAAGACATGCTGGTTAGGTGCATTGGCCATGCTAAATTCTCCCTCAGTGTACCAGAATAAGCACCGGAGTGCCGTGACTAGACAATTTTCACAGTAATTTCATTTCAGTGTTAATGTAAGCCTACTTGTGACACTAATAAACAAACTTAAACTTTTATTTTGCACTCTACCCATCATGATTGAAACAATTACAAGTAGGTTAGGGAAATGAACTACTGGACACTTACAGAACTCAGATCATGTTCTGCTAATTTAATTTGCTCCTCAGATTATTTGTAGTTTTGAAAACTACTAAGATAGCCCCTTTGCTCCAAATAAGTGTATATTGCACTGACACTGCATTATACTTGTAGCAGGTTACAGAGGGGCAATTTATTGGTATTTCAAGCATAATTGTAAAAACTGGTGTACTCTTTTTATCACAGCTCTGTATTGTGTAAAAGGGGTCTTTTGCATATACACACGCACACACAAACATATGCAGAATCACTTCACACGCACGTGGTTTCATAGTTGAAATCACTCAGGTGTTCCAGACATTGCGATGCTCAGGTGAACACAGGAAGAATTACAACATCTGCTTAGAACTGTGACTGTTATAATAACCATCATAAAGAAGCAAGATTGAATAGAGTATTTCGAACACTAGTGGTCATGAGAACAAACCTTATCAGCAGTCTACATTTAACTCCAATTACTGATATATGAAAAATAGCCAGCCCTGAGCTAACACAGCTTCAGCTAATTCCATACACGTGTACTTGGGAAATTTTGCCCTACCAACCCAGAGAACAGCACTAGACTGCATGCCCTTTAGAGGGAAAATAATGTGGGAATCTTGAGCAAGGGGAAGAGTTAGTAAAAAGATAAACGCACGAGTTTGCAAGTGTAAGCTGACAACAGCTGCTCTGAGCAGAACATGTGGACATGCTCTCCAGCATTCTGTTAAAGAACATTGGGCATTTCCCAGAATTTGGCTTCATTCTGAGCTCAGCAGAGTCCAAAGGATTGTTGATATCATTAATGAGGTGGTGGCTTCTGGTGCATGGAATAGTAGGAATGGGTTGGAAGGAAACAAAAAAAATGGTTCAATGGAAAAATACCATGAAAGAAACAAGGCAAATGGCCTTCAGAGTGAAGTCCCAGTCATTCTTATTTTGATATTAGTGCATCTCCCAGCAGAGCAGCTAAAAGGGAGCAAGGATCCCACCAATCATGCTAATGAACGTCTGGCAGCTCAGTTAGTTCCCAGTCCTTCTGTTTCTCAATCTCCACAGACTGTGCTAATCCCTCACAATAAACTGCTTGTAGCCAAGCCAGATATTTATTACTATTGATCAGCCATGTCCCAGTTAAGACTTTTGTTCTCTGAGCTCTGGACTCTGACCTCAATTAAGTTATGAATTTCAATCCAATAGACTGCCTCACTAACTCCCCTGCTCTCTCTGACTGTAGCAATTATAATTAGCAAACATAGGAGTCATGGAAAGAGCAGCTCATGGATCATGTTATTTTAATAATAAATAAAGCTTTGGTGGCAACAAACACAGAAAGTATCTTGAGAAATTATACATTCAACTATTTAATTGGAAAATTTGATTTTTTCTGCCAATATCAATTTCTAATAAATCTAAAGCTGCATAAAATCACTCATGGGAGTAGACATAATGTTCATAATATTCAACAAAGATCGACATATCCATTAGAACGGTAGCATATTTATACATTAGGTAAAAAAAATCAAAATATGGTGTCCTGCTGGTACATACTCAGCACAAGTTTCAAATGCTACTTCTGGATAATAGGATTTTGTTTCTCAGTTAATATTACAGTTTAAACTAAATTACAGGATAGTCACAGAAGAATACACCTTGATTTAGCACATGAACAGTTCAGTTCCGGCATACCAGGTCTTGTTATCAAGGTGGAAATTGCAGAGCCCGGGGAGAGAACTTGCTGCACATCAGGAGCTTTCATTCCTTTTTAGCCAAGACTATTGATAAAACTTGTAAGAAAAAGCAAACTGACTGGCTAAGATGTCAGAGGACACTTGGCGAAATCTTATGAAAATATGGCAGAGTGTTGTTTCTGGCGCAAAAACCGGTGTGTTTCTCTCCAGAGAAACCGGTCGATTTTCACTCCAGATCTTACAAAATTCTGCCAAATGTTTCACACTGTGATACAGGGGACAGGGCCTTAATACAGCAGCAAAACCTCACTGCTCACATATCAGGGCGCCATCTTTAAAGGGTACCTTGATCAAAAGCTGAGTAAACCCCACCCCCAAGCTCATCACGGAGGTCTTGGGGCCTCCACCCCTCCACTCCTGATTTGAGTTGGCACTTCTCTACCCTGCCACCCTCCCGCTCGCCTGCTCCTCTGTCCGCTCCGGCCACCACACCATCAAAATGAATTCCACCCCCCCTTCCGCCCCAATAAGGCTCCCACTGGGGCCCACCCCTTGGCACAGGTTCACACTGCCAGGTTGGCACTATGCCAATCCGGCAGTGCCAACCTGTGCCAAGTGGCAGTGCCAGGGCACTGCCTGGCCACGTCCCTCTCCCTTGGAGGCTATATTTACCTTTATGACCCTGGGAAGACCCCCACGGCAGGTTCACATCCAGGTGAACCTGTTGTAAATGGCACCAGTATGCCATCACGCTGGCAACTGCTGAATATCTGGGGGGGGGGGGGGTGGGTTTGTGTGTGTGTCCCGGAGAAAGTGCTCGCTAATGGCATACTAATGTATTAAAATGATCTTTCTATGGTCCCGCTGTATGTTTCAAACCACTCCACCGGCGAGAGACCAGTAAGATCAGTATTTGCAAACTTAACAGTGCGGATCGTGCTCTACAGATTTTGAGCACGCGCCGCCATGTCAGCAGTCAGAGTGCTAAAAAATCACCCCACTGTTTCATTCATCTAGTTGAGCTTCAGGCTAAATAGGTACAAGATATAGCAACTGTAGCTCGCTTATGGAGAAATAAAGGTACAACAAACAATTTCTCAATAGTGATTGGGAATGAGAGACATAAATTCAATGTATTCTTAAATCTGGAATTAAAAAACCTTGTTGAAACTATTGTTGATTGTCATAAATCACCGATCAGATTCATAATGTCCTTTATGGAAAAGAAATAGGTTGTCTTTACCTGGTGTGGCCTGAATGTAACTTCAGACCCACAATCTAGATACCAGAAACAAAAACAAACCACCTAAAAATACAAAGGTAGCAGATGCAATTTCCCTGCAAGCCACACACCATCTTGACTTGGACCCTTTCACTATCACTGGGTCTAAATCATCAGACTACCTGCCTAACAGCACTGTGGGTGTATCCACACCAGATGGACTGCAGCAGTTCAGAAAGACTGCTCACCACATTCTCAAGATCAAGTGGGGATGGGCAACAAATGATGGCATAACCAATGAAAGAATAAAAAATAACATTGTCACACTTTAGCTTGTAAATGCTTTGCAACATCCAATCCACAGGCTACCTAGCCTCTGCTCTGTTCTTTATATGCTGTGTTAATATGGCTATTCTAGTTAAGTTTCTGATCATTTCCAGGATGTTAATGGTGAGGAACTTGCAAATGATAGGGACAATGAAAGTTAGGGAGAGGTGGCTGGACTTTTCTTCTGTGGGATGATCATTACCGGCACTTTTCAATGCAAGGCCACATGTTGTCCAGGTCCTGTTATAGGCTGAGATAGGCTGCTTATTATCAGAGGGATTATGAATGGAGCTGAACACTGCAACCTTCATGAACACCTCCACTCCTGACCTTATAAGAAAGGGAAGGTTTCTGAAGGAGCATCTGAGGACACTATCCTGGAGGAACGCTCACCGAGAGCCATGTCCTGGAGCTGTGCTAGCCGACCATTTTCTTTTGTGCCAGATATGAATCCAGCCTCGGGAGGGTTTACTTCTTGACTATCACCAAGTTCAGTTTTGCTAGGGTTATTTAGTGCTGAGCGGTAATGGCACATTGCTCATAGAATGCTGAATAAATATCAAAACTGGGTATGGAAGTTTTTAAAAAGGCAAATACTCTACCCAACTTTATGTATTAGTTGCTAGGATGGACTTTCTACATCTTGCATAAACAGAAGGTGCATTTTTCTCTCTATGATACAAAGCAATTACGTTTCTTGCTGCTGCTGTCAGTTTTCTACGGCTGATCACTATGACATACGATCTGTGCTCCCTACTCAGTAAGTTACAGTTTAGATCATTCCAACATGAAGGAAGAAAATATATTTTCATGCATTAACAGATTGAAATAATATCTGCACTTCTACATATGTTCTTCAAATTATGAAATAAGTCATCCAATAGGTCATCATGGTACCTCACGGTAATGCACTATTTCAAAGTTACTTTTTAATTATTAGCAGTACTGAATCTTTCATTCTCCTTTACACCATAATAGGAGATCTTAATCTAAACAAAGCATAAGCATTTCAGGCCTATATTGTGACATAAAAGATTAAGTACAATAGTGCATTCAAAAAAGTAACCAGCCCTACATAATCCTTTGATACAATTCAAACATCTGGGACTTGATATTCCATGGTCAACTTCTATTTAAACTGCTACAAGCTGGCATAGTTGTATGCTCACCATGATGCTCAAGTCAACACTGAAGGGTAGGAAGGGTGTGTAGCTAATGAAGAAGGTAACACTCACATATTCACTATTGCAACCATACACTTGGAACACAATTCCTTTATAGTTGGTGCATTGGTGTCACATTGTATTTAGTGTAAACTTCATTGCATATTCCCACCTTCAATTTACTCGTAGCATTCCAAAACCCAGAACTATGATATCAGCTCAGAACTATGATATCTCTGACATCTTCCTGCGACCAGGTATCAAGCTTTGATATGAGTGCTACAATTGAGGCTTCAGCGCAAATCAGATTGCTTGTTGAAATGTCCTTTGTTATTCTCCAAATTACAGAACTTGCAACAAACCTTGGGATCTTCAAGAGGGAACAAATTCAGAACCCTTTTAAGACTGTTAAAGAGCATTGATTAACTTTAACAGCCAATTGTATTTGCCTCAAGGAAATTTCTGGTGATATCATTTAAGGCCGAGTTATTGAACGTGACAGTGCCAAAAAGCTGAATTAACAAACACACTGTTAAATTACAAGACACCCCTAGGTCAAATGGTCGTTCTGTTAATAGGAGTAGTAACAGGCTCCTTCACATTATTAAGTGCAGCAACTCCTTCACTTCACTTCTTCTGAAGATGTTAGCAACATGAAATACATATTTCAAAAGGGGCAGAAACCAGAAAAGGATGGTCATGGCAACAATTAAGAATTTTATTATTTTTTAAAAAGGTTTACTTAGGGCACTTTTCTTTCATAAAAACATATTTTGAAAAATGCAAGTGGAACAAGGTTTGAGCAGAGGCCATCAATTTCAAAAACAAACTAGCAATGAAAAAGACGGTGGTTCATTCAGATCCAATTCTATTCTATAAATTGGTCCAGTGCTGCATGAAGCCAGCCCACCTAAATCTCTGTGAATTAAAGCAAAGCTTTAGGCCTCAGGCCACAAAGGAAGTGCACTGATCTATAAAAAGGCTAATGCACTATTGGTGTCCTGTTTCATGTTTCTGAATAGCTGCTGTTTCCACATCTGAACGTTTTGTCCTGTGTACACCTGTAGCAGATAAAGAACATCAGACAATACCACTGCAAATCACACAGATTATGTGTAATTAACAAATTACACTTGTTTGCTGTGTTTAACCCTTCTCACTTTATGTTTCAGTAGAACACACCCTACTCTATACCTAATGACCCACTATACTTCTGGATTACATAGGCTAACGATGCAAGCAAACTACATTGGATTTAAATCTCAATGCCTTTCACTTAGAAAGGAACATTTCTGTATAAATATATATTACCATAGAATGCTATGCATTATATTTTGGCACTCCTATAACAAACTAGAAACTCACAGAAAATATTGCTGTACTCTGATAGAAGTAGTGTGCTGTGATTTTGAAATGTTACAAACATCCAGTCCTTAAAACATTTATGCTTATTTTATATAAAGTCTGTGAGTCATGGTTTGATCAGCAGAAAATACGATTTTCTAGGGATATTTTGAAGTTAAATTAGATTTAAAATAGCTAACATCAGATATTGAACAGTCTGGTGACATGGATTCGGTCCCACCTTAAACTATTTTTCAACTGATTCAGTAAGTAGCATCTGCAAATCCCAAGTTTTGAAAGATAAGGACGGTACAAGAAAGCTACATTATTGCAGGTATTTATTTGAATCTTTTTGTTTTAAGTTAGGCGTTATATTATTACCATTTGGGGACGTTGGCTACTACATACAATGCAAGTTCATTTGTGAATGTCCCATTCTCACTGAATCTTCCCATTCAAAAATTATATCATACACGTTGGGCGGATTCTCCGGCCTCCCAGCCACGTGTTTCTCGCCACCAGGAGGTGACGTGTTGTTTACTAGTGGCAGGATTCTCTGGTCCCGCCGCTGTCAATGGAAATTCCCATTGATGTCACCCCACGCTGACAGGAAACCCACGGGCAGGGGTGCGCTGCCAACAGGACCAGAGAATCCTGCCGACATGAATGACCAGAGAATTCCGGCCAATATTTCTCATAATCCCAATGTCACAAATCAGTACATCATCAAATACTGCAATTCATTCAAAGACCTCAAAACTGTGCAAATTCTGTTGTCCCTTTCCCCACAACCTACAATCTTATGAACCCCAATCACGGCTTCATCTGTACAATATTTTGCAATTTAGCTCACCATGCCTCTCAGATCAACTTAAACTGTGACAACCTCCCATGGCACATAAAATTGCTGTGGTACTGTTGGATGACTACGATCCCTTGTGAAATCCACAGCAAAGTGTTTTATGCCCTGAGAAACAAAAAACAAATTAAACAAACAGTTGCTGTTATGCTGTGGAGTGGTTCAACTTCCCCACAGACCTGATCAAGTTTTGATTTTCATTTTGCTTTGCAGCATTGCCTGAAGTGATGGGGCCAACAGCAGAGTTTTTAGAATGGGCCATCTCCATTTGTTCAGTTCCCCATGAGCTCTCACATTTATGTTGGTACCTTAACAACTGTCAAAAAACATATTTACCCAATGGTTGGAATTATTATGCATTTATTACTGTAAAATGTTACAAGGGTACATTTATGTCAGGCACTCAGCGAGATATTGCAGCACTTATGCTCAGTGCAGTAACATGATTCAGTTGATGCATTGAACTGTTCAAGGGCATCAGAAGCCACCATGTCGGAACAAAAGATCCTCATAATCATTGTCAAATTCAGATCACATTTTCCCCAAATGTAGCGGTAACATTGGCCGCAATTCTTCCATTGCAACACGCAACTTTTCTGGCAGGTCGCGGTGGGAGACGCGCGTCTGCGTCCTTGAACAGGGATTTGCGCATGCGCCGGGAACGCATGCACATCTCCCAGAGCAGGCGAACAGTCGCCGGCCAGGCCACGCTGGAAACCGGCAGGAAGACAGGTCAGTGATTTAAATCTTTTCTGAATGTATTTTAAATATGTATACATGTGTTCATTATCGGGACTTTTCAGGTCCCAAATGAATCTCAGACCCCGCCAGGACTACTTCATTCTGGCGGGGTTCAGACTAGCTCCCCACGTTTGGAGAACTAGCAGGAGACCCTGCCAGAGTGAAGGGGGGGCAATCGAGGCCCCCAGGGGTCAGGCAGCGGTGCCCCCTGGGCATGGACACCCTGGCAGTGCCGGCCTGTGCTGCCTGGCACTGCCCAAGGACAAAGTGCCCATGCCAAGGGGGCATCTTAGCACTGCCCATCAGACATCGGGCAGTGCCAAGGGGGTGGGGCCTAGGGGCGATCGGTGGGGAGTCCTGCTGCCAATCTGCAGACAGGATCGGTCTGGAATGGAGGGAGGGTAGCGATTGGAGGGGCAGGGGGATGGTCTGCCGGAGGGGTGGGGACCTGCCTCTGGGGGCTGGAGGGGGAAATTACCACTGCTGGGTGGTGGGGCCTGGACATCGGGGTGCTCCGAGATGGGGTGGAGGGAGGAGGGGCGACAGGGCTGGCCCGGGAATTGCTGTGGGGGCCACAATCGGGCCGTGGGGGGCTGGAGGGGCAGCTCAGTGGTGGTCCCAGGCTGGCCAGCGATCAGGCTGGCCAGCAAAACAGGAGGTTGACAGTTTGGGGCCACTGCGCATGCACAGAGCTCCAGAACTGTCAAACTCCAGCGCGAATAGGCCCCGCCCCCCCGGGCTTTTAATGATATTCACATCTGGGACCTCTTCAGTGCACAGACAGCGGAGATTGAGGTGAGAAACTGAACTGTCGGGATTTAGACCAGTTTTCCCACCAATTCAGCACTTTTGGGAGAATCATCTCTATTATTTCTATTTATGTCACACAGTAAAACCTGCCTTTTAATTTCCTTACTTCTTTCCCCAACTCCAATAACAAACAGCATTAATTATATACTGGTAATTTCACAACTATGACGAGAATTTCTGCTCAGCTCTGGTCACCATTTTGGAGTTAGTACCAAAATAAGACAGGAAGAAAAGTATTGGCCACAGGAAGAAAAGTATTTTAGCAAGATCTACATTAGAAATAAAGCAATTTCATAAAACCATAATGTTACACTTGGTTAGGTCAGGATCACATTAATACACCTCTCTAATTCCAGACGGTTTTCTGTGCCGCAAAAAGATGGCACACAAAAACCTCAAGAGGCTAAAAATAAATTGATTTTCTTGAACCAAAAAAATCATTTAAATCTTGGCACTTTGTTTTCAATCAACTTTCCATTTACAAAGAAAGGCAAAAAAAAGCATCTTAGTTCCCATTTGCAATCAGGAATGCTTCACCTTGTTGCTAGGATTTCCAGTAAATGACAATTTGTGAAGAGGGTTTAAAATGTGAACAAAAGACTGAAGTGACATTGTTCAACTAAACAACAACATTATCAGAGTAATTGGCTGTTGTGATAATTGTGGTTAATACCCTATTCACACCTGTGGCCAGCAATGGAATGTGGCCTGACTCCATCCAGATAGCTCGGTCAGCAGATCAGAAAGAATTTAACAAATTTTCATCTTGCAACTTAAAAAACTGTAAAATTAATCAAGGAATCTCAGAATAGAAAAACTAATCACGAGAGGTGATCCTGAAGAAATATGAAACGCCTTCAACGCATAAATGCTACAAAGTGAAAAAGTATTTTACACAACTGCAAGTGCTCCCTGTGCACTAAGACTTCTTTAAATCATCCTCTACATATTTTAAACTCTCCTTAGTAACAAAAATCTTTCAGTGACAGATGGGCAAGATTAATTTAATATATATTAAGGTAAGCAATTTGGCATCAATAGGAGAACTGTTGAATCTAATGGTATCATTGCTGTTGGAGATGGGGCTCAGCATAAGGGTGAGCGGATTCAAGTTGTATCGACTGTTCATTGTCCAATTTAAATTTTCTCATCAGAGGTGGTTGGATAACCTGGCAACAGAAGCGCTCTTAACTTACTTGCATATCCTGTACGGAGATAGAATGATGACCCATGAGGAAAGACTATCGAAAGGAGTCATTGCAGGGCATGGAAAATTCACAGATTAAAGTAAGTAACAATACTTTCAAATGTGCAAGGTTACCAAGACAAGAGGTTACAGCTCAGGACAGTTTGCAACAGGAATCAGGGCACTGGACCCATTTGAAATGCAGATAGATGTTGCTTTGAGAATCCAGTAAGTTTGAAATCAAACACGTTTCATCCTAACGTACCTTGTGATGTTCCCTAACAAACAGGAAGGTATGCAGTTGCCACAAACTGCAAGTTTGTGCATTTGCTTTAAAGTAGATGAAATTCTTGCAAAAACTGTGCAGTAATATAAAAAGGCCAATCGCTATTGCAGAATGAGGAACTAGCATTCCATCAAAATAAAAGGAAAATAAGGAACTAGCTATAAAATAAAGATTGTTTTTAATCACTGTCCAAGTCCACAAGGAAAATAACTAAATGTGCACATCATAAGTGTAATACACTTCTTTATGCTCTTCTGCCAACACTTTTTTAAAAAAAAGTAGACTGGAGCTCTACATGTCACTGAAAAATAAATTATTAAGAAGACACTGAGTAATAAGCAGTTATCACAGTGCAGCAGGTAGTAAAATTCGACCATTATTGGTAACTATCAACTTATATCATAATAGTACAATTACACAAGTAGCACCCTGGCAATAGGTCACTCCCAGCAGCCTCTTTATATCCTCTGAAGTGATCTTATGTAAACAATCAAAATAAGGGTTGGCAGTGAACGTGACTTTACTAGCATTGTCCACATGCTGGCAACAAATAATATTAAAATTAAATAGCTGTTACCCACAAGCATCACCTATGAAAACAAACAATGGTACATTCTCATACGCTACTAAGAATTGGAATGTACCATCCGCTGGTACGGCAGATCTTTGATACTATGGGGATTGTTTCACCAGGATTCAAATTGATTCCAGAAACCAGAAGTGCAGGGTTAAGTATTTCTGCATCACTAGCTCAGCATTATTTTTAAAAAAATTCAGTCATGTGGATCATTCTCTCAAGAGAGAGAATGGAAATACCAACAATGGAGGTGTTATGTCCGCAGGGTGTTTAATGGGTTAATTTCCCAAGCGTAGAGTAATTAGATGTGTTTACCCTAGAAGGGAAGCAAACCCAATAATTCACCATTATTCATACCAAAATGTTCTACTTTTACATATCTATTTATATTTCAAGTTAGAAAAAGCATGCACAATTATTTTAAACACAATGCGCTTTAGTATATCAAGAGCTAAAAGAACAGCAACAAATGCGCAAAGCATTTACAAGAAAAATGTTACACTGTCCTTTCACTGATAATGGACCAAAGGTGCATCTGCTACTTTATTTTATTAAACTATATTCAGTTTGCAGAACAATATTGCAGGTCCACACAACAATGAGGTTTCAAGATTCATCCTACTGCTATTGTTCTTGCAATATTAATGTAAGCTGTAATAAATAGGGAAAATAAATTATATTTTCTCACAGGCAACCACAACTATAGAAAATAATATAAAGATCATTCAACAGTGACAGGTCAGCTCACCTGACTGTTGATTTCAGCTTTTTGTTGAAGCAACATGTCAACCAAATCTTTATGTCCTCGGTCACATGCCCAATGTAGCAGGGCTCTTCCCTATGAAAGAAGAAATAACACACAGATATTTAGTATAAATGAGCACCCATTTATCAAATCTGCACTCAGTCATAATTACAAAATAAAAACCAAAGTCTCAACATAAAATGCATTAATCTGAGTTTTGAAAAGTGCTAGGTTTGCAAAGGTCCATTCCCAAAATCTTTGACATTAAGTGCCATTTATTCCTCTGTAATTGTCCATGTGACTTTGAATTTCATAGGTAGAACGTAGCCTTGCTGTTCAGAGAGTTGGTCGGAACATCCATGGTTTCAGACAGCACAATGGCCCAGGAGTATTATGGCTCAGGTCAGAAATTCCAAAGTGCTTTATGGAGCCCGCCTGGCTCACAAGTTTTGCCTCTTGAATTTGGTTGGGATAAGCATGGTATGTTCCACTTCAGGTATGATTCAAATGACACACTGGGGAGCTTTTATCAAACAAAGTTTATTTAAGAATATAGTTAATATGTATGGTCAGAAAATTTGCAAGAGCTTTTGTCAATTACAAACAAGAAACAGAATTATAATGTATAAACCTTAACAAATATATCTAATGTGTTTCAATCAAACCAATCCCACAGACAAAAGACCCTTTTCACAGGTTTAACACAACAAAGACTAATGCTCACGTAATACTGGGTCCTTTGGACGAAGTCTGCAGTTCTCTGGACACAGTCAGAACAGTTTGAAGTCAGAACAGCTTCCCAAAACACCAGGGGCTCTAGACAAGCCATCAACAGCAGATCCAGCAGCACCCCCCCCCCCAACCCAGATGATCAGCAGAATTTCCAAAACCAGAGAGAGAGACTTCAGCTTCATGCCCCTTCTCAAGCTAAAACTCAAACCTGCAGCTCCAAACTGAAAATGAAAAAAAACTCCAATCACCTGACCTGCCAATCAGTTTTTCTCCTAACAATGCAGAGTCATAAACATCCTAGTAAAAATAAACAAACCCCATTTAAGCAGCAATAAAAAGACTGTCGTAGACAGCCCGGCAACAATGAGAAAAACAAACTGAAAAAGTTTACAACTGCAGAGTACTTGATGAAAGAAAACACTTCTTAAAAAGGTACACTAACATCACAGGAGTCAATACACAGTGCACAAAATTGCTGAGCATATTAATGAAAAACTGAGCCCTGCAACTTTAAATATGCCTTTTTTAAAAAAACACTCATACAGCTGACAGCAGCCTTATTAGTTTTATGTAAAGTTTCTTGTACTGTAACAGAATTGTCACTAATATATTGAGCAGGTAAGAGGGGTAGTAATCTTTGTTTCTTCAGAAGGAACTCTTCAAAAATGCAGCTAATGAAACAACAACAAAACTTACTCCAATTTATAAATCAAAGAAAGGGTTTAATAAAGAAACATCATTACTCCAAATGTGGGGCCTCATCCTGGGCCAAGCCAAGCTTCTCACAATTCTACATAATTTCTTATTTATAATGAATCAGTTGGTCAGCTGACTATTACATCACTCTGTGATTGGTTCCATGTTTTACTGGGTCAGCTGACCCTTGCATCTTGTTCCCATTGGTCACATTGCATCCAATACAAATTTGTCACTGGTTACATTCCAACAATCTTGTCAAAGTTGGAAATAGAGAAACATTTGGGTGGATTATTTGATGAATTGTTGCTTTAATACAGGTTAACTCCTCTTTGGAGCAGCTTCCCTCTGCCTATAATTTCAGGATCAAAGAGCAACAGTGTTAAAGTGGAGCACCTATTAAGTTAACATATTCCATGGGTTGAAGGTACGACACAGAGTGGTATGAAGAAGCCATTATACCACCGACCATCACAATCCAACAGTCTCAGCAACACTGCCATGCAGAGATGTTAAGGAGAGCACAGGCATTTTCAGACAAAAAGAGAACATCAATCCAAAACACGCCTCTTAGTGTCTGGTATCAAAAGTATCAGTACGCTCCAAATAAGGATAGCCATAGACCAGGCAATCCAAGAAATGAACAAAAATTAAAATAGAGTACGTCACTCTCAGAAACAAATGATCTGGAAAGAGATCCAGATTTAGTCAAAGAATATTCCAGAGGTAGAGTCAGAAATAACTGAATTGATCTGGGGTGATATCTGAAAGCAAATAAAGTTCAATTCATTTCATCCCCAAGGTACTCTCAAAACATGTTGAGCCAATAAATTACTTCTGAACAGTCGCTGCTATTGTTATGTCGGACAAATCCAAGCTCCATCAACCTACTCCTAGTCATCAGCAAAGAGATGGAAGTAATTGTGAGTGGTGCCATCAAGTGACACTTCGCCACACGGACTCCTGCCGACCATGGCAAGGTCAGAAAGACATAACAGGCTAAAAGATGAAGACGTGTAAAATTGCCGGCACCAATGCACTCAATGCATTCAATGTCCGTTTTGAGCAAGAGGTCAGCGAGAGCACACCATCCACCCTGGAAACCTTGGATGAACCTGTATCCGAGGTCACCATTGCAGACATCAGAGCAGCCTTCTTGAAGGTCAGCCCACGGAAAGCGACTGACCCTGATGGGTTACCCGATAGAGCAGTCAGATTCTGCACAGACCAGCTGGCGGGGTATTCGCAGACATCTTCAACCTCTCTTTACGCCAATCTGAGGTCCCTACCTGCTTCAAAAAGACAACCATCATTTTGGAACCAAAGAAAAACCAGGCAGCATTCCTTAATGACTATCGTCCAGGGCTGACATCCATCATTATGAAGTGCTCCGAAAGGTTAGTCATGGCACAAATCAATTCCAGCCTCCCAGATTGCCTGGATCCACTACAGTTCACCTACTACCTCAACAGGTCCACAGCAGGCGCCATCTCCCTGGCCCTGCAATCAAACCTGGAACACTTAAATAACAAAGACACTTATGTCAGGCTCCTTTTTATCAACTGCAGCTCAGCCTTCAATACCATTATTCCTATGAAACTCAACTCCAAACTCCATGGCCTGGGACTCAGCATCTCCCTCTGCAACTGGTTCCTGAACTTCCTAACCCACTGACCGCAATCAGTAAGGATAGGCAACAACACCTCCTCCGTGATCATCCTCAACACCTGTGCCCCACAAGGCTGTCCCCTCAGCATCTTACTATACTCCATATACACCTAAAACAGTGGCCAAATTCCCCTCGATTTTTAAGTTTGCTGCTGACACCACCCTAGTGGGTCGAATTTCAAACACTGACGAGACAGGAGTACAGGAAAGAGATAGAGAATCTGGTGAATTGGTACGACAACAATATTCTCTCCCTCAATATTAACAAAACGAAGGAGATAGTAATTGACTTCAGGAAGCATACTGGAGGACATGCCCCTGTCTGTATCAATGAGGACAAAGTAGAAATGGTCGGGAGCTTAAAGTTTTTAGGTGTCCAGTTTACCAACAACCTGTCCTGGTCCCTCCATGTTGATGCTATAGTTAAGAAAGTCATGATGTGGAGATGCCGGCGTTCCACTCCATCTGACGAAGGAGCAGCGCTCCGAAAACTTATGGTATTTGCTACCAAATAAACCTGTTGGACTTTAACCTGGTGTTGTGAGACTTCTTACTGTAGTTAAGAAAGCCCATCAACGCTTCTCCTTTCTCAGAAGACTAAGGAAATTTGGCATGTCCGCTATGACACTCACCAACTTTTACAGATGCACCATAGAAAGCATTCTTTGTGTTTGTATCACAGCTTGCTATGGCTCCTGCTCTGTCTAAGACTGCAAGAAGCTACAAGTGTTGTGAACAAAGCCCAATCTCTCACTCATGGAATTCCTACAGTGCAGAAGGAAGCCATTTGGCCCATCAACTCAAACCCGCCTCCCACCCATTGACACTGTCTATACTTACCGCTGCCTCAGTAAAGCAGCCAACATAATTAAGGACCCCACACATCCCGGACATACTCTCTTCCACCTTTTTTGTCGGGAAACAGATACAATAGTCTGAGGACACGTACCAACCGATTCAAGAACAGCTTCTTCCCTGCTGCCATCAGACTTTTGAATGGACCTCCCTCGCATTAAGTTCATCTTTCTCTACACCCTAGCTGGGACTGTAACACTACATTCTGCACTCTCTCCTTTCCTCCCCTATGTACGGTATGCTTTGTTGGTATAGCACATAAGAAACAATACTTTTCACTCTATACTAATACGTGACAATAATAAATCAAATCAAATTAAATCCATTTGAGTACCACCAGAATCATTCAGCTCCAAAATAGCCTTGCTTCAAACATAGACAAAAAGCTGAATTCCAGAGGTGAAGTGAGGAGTGACTTTCCTTGACATCAAGGCAGTATTTGACCATAGTCCATCAATAAGGTTTTCATGGTGTTTTCATATTTAACTTTGCCAGTGCAATACAATGTTTAGAAAATTACATTTCCTCCTGTCCTGTCATGCAAATTCCAATTTATGAAGAAAATGAAGCTAGACAAGTAGGCTAGGACTAGGGACCAAGAAATGTGGGAAAGGACCATCTTTCAAAGAAAAAAAGGGATGAAACATTGGAATGGGCAGGAAGGTGCAGGGCTGTGGTGAAACCCATCAGCAACTAGTTACATTTTAGCTATGCAGCAAAGGACGAATTTAGTCAAATCCATAGTAAGGGTGAGGTGGTGGATCTGGTTAGGTTCAAAAGGACAAGACAATTAGATTACAGAAATCAGGAAGGAAAAATGAGACATTATTGGAACCGGACTCAGACATAGCAGCCACTTCACCCAGTACATAAGAGACCATGTTTGACTTTCTCCATGGAACTAATAAACTTCATCCACAAAAATCTGATAGTTTAGGTCCTTCTAATCTTTTCAGCTAGTTCAGTTGGGCTATTTTGATTCTGCAAAAGCATGCAATTCTGGTTGTTGTGAAATGGTCTTTGAATGCTGATTTTGTCAGTTAATTGTGCATAATTATCTTAGCTTGAATTCCTATTGAGGTGCATCCAAATTCACCCGTCATTCATTGACAAACCATCACAGTCAGGACATCCTCCTGCCTAAACAAAAGTCAAGCAACCTGTGCAAATCAAAACACAAGTTAATACTATACAGGGTGCAAGCATAAATATAGGTTTGTGATAAGGAAGGGTTAATCCCTCATTGCAGATCACATGTCATATTTGTTTGAGGTTAACACAATTTCAATACCACAGCATGATGCAAATCCAAGAAGTTGCTGAAATTACATCAGTCAAAGAGTGAAAGAGTTGTTATGCTTGAAAAGACAGATATTTGATCGGTGTTTTCAAATGAACCCTGCTGAATTCTGCATGTCTCAATCCATGAATGTGTAAAGACTTCAGCTGTTCAAGTGTGTGACAAATGTTATTCTTTTTTTAAAGAAGGGTTGGAGAGCATGAGGGAGAAGAATCTTGCACACTTGCTGTGATATGTTGCAACAGGATGCTGCCCTCTACTGCTCATGTCCAGCCAACCTGGTTCAGGAAATAGCCTAAAATGTTCTCCACTCATCAAATCTCACAATTAAATTCTGAGAGAACCACATACATAATTTACCATAAATAATACTGTGAAACACCAACTTTTTTGGGTGATTTTAAACCATGGTTTTATTATCACTATACTATGCCAACCAATGCAAACAGCATTTTAGCATTGATGTTATAGGGCTGTTGCAGTTGGGTAGGCTCCATTGTTGACAAGTAGGGAAGGCAATGGTACACTGTACACAGTCAAACATTTCTGCTGGGATTCAACAACACTTGATGGTAGAAATTGAGTATTTGACAGTGGCATATTGGCTAATACACTGATCCTCCATGGAAAAGGATTTGGAATTTAAATTACTTTCTTTTCACAGCATGGACTCAGTTGGGTTAAAGGATTGGTGAACAGCTTTAAAACTTGTTCTGTACTTTGCTTCAAAGCTAGATTTTACTCTTCAGACGGCCAAGCACGTGCACAAGAGAATCCATACACGAGTGGTTTGCTTCATTGGCCATCAAGGAAGAACAATGTTCAGATGAAAATCATTTGCATTGTTTTTTTTACAAAACCAGCAACATAAATTTAATTTAAAAAATAACTGCAATTTGCAAATCACTTACTTGATTACAGAAATCAACCGCAATAGACTCTAAACAAAAAACCTCTGATCTTGTCTAAATCAGGAAGCAGTTGAGAACACCAAACTTGGGTTGAATCAAAGTTCAACCCGCGACTATATTTCAGCTCATTTGTTTTAAATGCCTCAATGGACTTTTCCTCCCAGGTACTAATATTAGAGAAGGGTCAGTCTCAGTAGAACATGAGGATTGTGACTGTGACCATTCTAGTCAGCCACTTGTACCGTGAGAGATCCATTCCTGGTGGCATCACAATTCACACTGCATTTGCTGAACGATCGTTAACTTCAACATTGAACTACAAAAGCTTTCTCAGCCACACAAATAATGAATGGTGTCAGTGCAAAACTAGATTTAACCTTTCTATATTCATACGTGTATTCATTAGCAGAGGAAAATATACCTTATTATGGCTAAATATAGAAACAAACTTGTGTTATACAACAGATATATGTTATAGAATCAGAGAATCCCTACAGTGTCAAAGAGGCCATTAGGCCCATCAAGTCTGCACCAACTCTCTGACAGAGTATCTTACCCAAGCCCTCTCCCCCACCTTATCCCCATAAGGATCACGCGGGGTCACGGGCTTAAGGTGAGAGGGGCGAAGTATAACTCAGATATTAGAGGGATGTTTTTTACACAGAGGGTAGTGGGGGCCTGGAATGCGCTGCCAAGTAGGGTGGTGGAGGCAGACACGCTGACATCGTTTAAGACTTACCTGGATAGTCACATGAGCAGCCTGGGAATGGAGGGATACAAACGATTGGTCTAGTTGGACCAAGGAGCGGCACAGGCTTGGAGGGCCGAAGGACCTGTTTCCTGTGCTGTATTGTTCTTTGTACCTCACACGTTACCCATGGCTAATCCATCTAACCAACACATCTTTAGATTGATGTGAATTTCTACAAAGTGGACAAACCATTGAGAATATAAATATTTTAGCGAAATAGGTAAAGTGGATCAACGATTTGTCCAACGTAACCAATGAAGCAAAGTCATTGTCACTGAAGAACATACCTCCTCATCCTTCAGATTAACATCCACATTCTTGGATACAAGAGCCTTTAAAATATGATCAATGTTGTTCTCTCTACAATGATCAAATATAGTCTTGTCTTCTTCCCTGTAAAAGATGAAAATATTTTCATTCAGGTTTAAAGGAAGATCAAGAAAGATTGCAAAATGGATAGTAAAATGTTAACACATCTCCTTCAACAGTCTAGTCAATGAGGGCATTAAACTCTCATTTTCCCCAAAATCACAATGAAAAAGGGTCTTCATCATACTTTCAGTCTCTGAACATCATGAATATTCAACAAAAATTGAATTAAATGGGTTCACAAGATACCTACCAGTTTGACATCAGGTCAGTCCACATTGTCAATTCAGTGAACTAACAAAGGAGAGCTGTGCTATCCAGTGTGTCATTTTTGAAATGGGAAGTTAAAACTAAGGCTCACCTACCTCTTCTGGTGGACATTAAAGATCTTATGGCACAACTTGAAGAAATGTATATTTTCCTTCCAAGCTAACAATCCTTCCTTAACAAGTTGCCACCAAAGGAAATGAACTGCTGATTTACCCTGTGCCGTTTGTGCAACTTTGCAAGTCCAGAATCGCTGATATACTTGTCTTATTTGTACTCCTAAAAGGACATTTGACCAAGTTCTATATAAATTATTTTTTTTAAATTACCCATTTGGTCTCAAAATGGAAGCACTGATGAGTGGATTACTGAACCTCCTTCTCTATGGGTTATCAACATTGGGGGCAATCTTACCAGAATTTGTCAAAGTGTCAGGCTCAGTCAGAAAACTGGTGCAGTTGCACAGATCAGTTTTCTCTCCAGATTTTGTGCCTCTCTAAAGCAAAAAAAAAATGTGGGGGCCTGGGTTATGCCATCACTCTGGCAGGACGGGGACTCTTAGAGCCAGCAATAGGCTCCACAGTAATTGGGGCACCATCTTCAAAGGGTGCCCCCAATCAGAAATAAAAATAAGCTTCCCCACCCTTGACATTTCCCCAAAACTAGCCCCCCCCCCACCCCATCCCCAATTATCACTGGCACCTCAACCCCTCACTGACCGACCTCCATCCCCCACCCCCCACAACACCACATGTAAATACACCCCCCGCCCATTCTTCATGGGTCTCTACTAGGACCCTTCCCTGGCACTGTCCCCACAACCTGTGCCAGAGGCAGTGCCAGGGAGCATCTCCAGTGCGCTGCTGGGTCACGTCCCTTTCCCCCAAGGGCTATACTTATCTCTGCAAGTCCAGAGGGATCCCCTCGATAGGTTTACATCTGGGCAAACCTGTAGTAAATCTCACCGACATATGAGTATTTAGTAAGGACGAGGGATAAGATTAACATGCATTGTAAGATGGTCCAGTTGGATAATGTGTCCTGGAGCCTCAAGGGTATTTTGGACCATTTAATGTGGAAATCTTGGGCTGCATTTTAATGCCCCTGGCAGGTATGTTTCCAGCAACGGGGTACTTATTACCCAAAAGTGAAACAATGGCAGGAAGTGCACTGGCCTCATGGGTAATGGTCAGACGCTGTCACATTTATTTTCCTTTTTTAAATTTTTTTTGTACCTAGTTTCTCCAGGAAAGCAGAAAACCAACAGGTTTAAGTTATAATTTGTTAAGCCACTTCAGTGGGCATTAAATGTCAACCATATAATGTGCGACTGGAGTCATGTGTAAACCAGACTGGGGAGGGCCAACAGCTTTCCTTTCCTGAAGTACAATTGTGCCTTCGACAATCCGGCAATTTTCTTAGTCAATCTTTTTCTGGGACTAGCAACAAGTTCCTAGATTTATTGGATTAAATTTCAAGACTTGGCATGGTGATGATCTGAACACTGTGTCAGGGTTGTTGAAGTACTGTCATATCCTTGAGGTACCTGCACCACATAGCAGGCTGCCTTCACAGTAACATTTTGATGTGCCACTTTACATTTCATTTCAGTTGCCTTTAAACTAATACTGTTTTATAACGATGCCAAGTAATCTACTGATTATTGGGGATGGGTGAAGCAATGTAAAGGGAGAGAGATGGTTTCTCAAAGATTTGGAAAAGCTTACCATTAATCTGTTATAGTATGGCCTATTGTAGAAATTAAATAAATCCCACATATCGCTTTTAAGTTTCAGTCTTAATTACAACTAATCCATAGAGTGGTATGAAGGATGTAATTTGACTGCGCTATTAGCAGTTTGCTGCATGTAGCTTTTTCAAGTGCCCTTTTTCCTATATGTGTTCTATCTCACTGTCACACACTTCACAGTATATCACACAATTGATTTCCTATAAAATTCCTTTTCGAAAGGCAAATTACATTGCGCATAAATTACTCCATTTAGTGCTACAGTGCAATAACTTGGTTATGTTTCAATGGTAATATATGAATGCTATATTGTCAAAACAATTTGAATCCTGATCCTATATTGTTGCAAGGTTACACAGACTTTGGAAAGCAACACATAACTAAATAGAACAAGTTCCTGCAATTGTACACACCCAGCATTGCATCACTGGGAAAATATAGTAAAGAAAAGATCCATCAATGTTGTAATGAATTATTGGCGTAAACAAGAGACTCAACCTTCTACTAACGTGATGCTGTTGAAACATGACACTTGAACGGAGCATGTTCAGGAGCGAGTCCAAGTGGGATTCCTGCAACAGTTATTGTTTATATTGAGATGCCCTCTGGGAGAAATTTTCACTTAATCTATAATTATCTTTACGCTTTAATCACTTCCCTACTTCAGAGGGTGCGATGCTCAAGCTGCAAGAATGCTCATTAACTCAGCGCATCTCTTCTCCCTTGTCACCGTTACTGTTTAATTGCAATGTGCGACTATTATCTATTGCTGCAACTGTGATTTTTTTTCATAATAAAGGGGGGGGGGGTTGTCTCTGAGGCATCAGTCGCAGCCGATTCACAGCTTTTTAATTATTTTGTGGCCAGACGCTTCTTGCAAGTTGAATAAATTGGTAACTGAGTTTATTCCCTCTTGCGCCCAGATGTCAAGTCCTGGAAAGAGGGAGGGAGGAGCTGGGTGGCACAGTGGTGTTCGACATTCTGTATAATCTATGAATAGCCCTCGACCCCGACGATAAATCAGGATTATCTGCCAAAACAGTTCATCTGTCTGCCAGAGTGACTAATCAGCCCATCAGCAAAACTCAATGGGCATTAGTCACGAGTGATCCCAGAGCCCAGCTGTCTGCAGGTGTCAGTGGTAAAATAGCAGTGTGTTCAGATAAGTTACAAAACAGTCAGCAGTCATGAGGTATGGTGGAAAGATTAAAGGATTCGGAAGTTAAATCTTTGCCCTTTTTCACTTGCATGGCTTCATCGGGGTTCTAAGCGTACTTAATATATAGAATACACCATTTGGAGGGGGAGATGCATATTGGGGTGGAGGGAGCATTCTTTTCTATGTTTTTATATGATATACATAGCCATGTAAAAGGGATATATTTTACTTTTTTTGTTCCTTCATTGGACACGGGCATCACTGGCAAGGGAAATTTGCTCTCCATCCCTAATTCCTTGAACTGAGCGGCTCCTCACTCTTCAGAGAGATGTTAAGAATCAACCACGCTGTGCGACACGTTGGCACAGTGATCAGCACTGCTGCCACAGGGACCCGGGTTCAATTCCATCCTTGGGTTACTGTCCGTATGGAGTTTGCACGTTTTCCCCATGTCTGCATGGGTTTCCTCCGGGTGCTCTGGTTTCCTTCCACACTCCAAAGATGTGAGAGTTCGGTTGAATGGACATGCTAAATTGCTCCTTAGTGTCAGGAGGATTAGCAGCATAAGTACGTGTGGTTACAGGAATAGGGCCTGGGTGGGATTGTTGTCAGTGCAGGCTCAATAGGCCAAATGGCTTCTTTCTGCACTGTGCATTCTATAATTTGAAGTCATATGCAAGTCAGACCAGGTAAGGGTGGCAGATTTCCTTCCCTGAAGGACACTGGTGAAACAGATGGGTTATTACATCAATTGATTACAGTTTCATGGTCAGTATTTCTGAGTTGAGCTTCATATTCCAGATTTATTAATTGAATTTAAATTCCACCAGCTGCCTGGGCCTCTGATTACTAGCCCAGTGGCATTACCGCTACTTCACCATCTCTTTACCACCTCCGCAGCATAACATCTAATCGGTACGATATGCAAAGCACAATAAGCACAGCTCCCATCTAATGGTTTAATGAAAAAGATGGTCTTTACAAGAGATAGCTAAAGAGTAAGTAATCTAAATCACTCACACCACTGGAGTAATTATTGGATAGTGATAAAAATGTCAGTTTCCACACTACAAAAAGCATCCTTTTTTTTAAGCTCATCTAGAAGGATTTCTGTCGCACCAGAGTCCTTCCTCGTGTCTAGTATTTTGATCTTCACATCAGAGCCAATTAAACTTTGGTTTGTTAGCGAAGCCCTCTTTCATTCATAAAATTGGTTCTCAGAATACAATGATTATCTGTCCAACATTTCTTGGTGCATTGTTGGTGGTAGAGGATGCTTGGATTGGAACACATTCCAAATGAAAAATCTAACTGTACAAAGATGTGCGAGTTAGGTTGATTGGCCATAGTAAATTGCCCCTTAGCGTCAGGGGGATGCGCAGGGTAAATATGTGGGGTTACAGGGATTGGGTGGAATTGTGGTCAGTGCAGATTCAATGGGCCAAATGGCTTCCTTCTGCACTGTAGGGATTCTATGATTAGCATATAGTTAAGATTGTATCATCCAATGAGTTTTTTGAAGAATGAAAAAAACTAGAGGGCGAATGACGAGAAATCCTAAATGGCTTTAGGAACCACTATCTACCCATCTGCACCCCATCCATCCCACCCCCCACCCCCTTTCTATTTACAAAATAAATGACCATCACTTACTCACAGAACTTAAGGGTTAATTGTTTTTCATTCTATGTGAATGAGTTTTTTAGTTCTCTATGCAGTGTTAATACTGCACTGCTGGGAATGGGAGCACTGTTCTACCTTCAAGTGTCAAGGTCAAGCTTTCAGATTAGGAGTAAAAATCATGAAAAATATAATCTAGATAGCCTCTGCCCCATCCAACTATTCCCTACCTACATCAGATGGTTTTACTACTTTGAGTGAAAATGCCAATTTGTGCTAATTTTGGATAATTATGTAATGTGCACACTCCCTCAGAATTAGAATGTCCAAGAACATTTTGCATTACTTTCATCCCATTGGTCTGGGTTGGACTGAAAGCCAGGTTCCAGTAGGCAATTGATAAGTGTGCTAAACTATCTCTCTATCTAATTCCCCAAATAATACCATTTCAGAGTCTATGGTGACACTCTATTTTTTACTCCTGCCTCCCAGGTGGAGCAGCAAAGATTGAATCTTGCTATGTGGGGAATCACAAGTGCAAACATGTGCTCTGTCACCATGGCACAGTGCACTGGGAGCTCCAAAGCACTGTGCGATCAAATATTCATCACAATTATTTCAGCTTCATTAAACAACATAAACAAAATTTTTTAAACAATCTGTATTTTTTTCCTCCGTAATTTTGAATGAAACAACTGAAGTTATTCTCTAATATTCTAGAAAATTTTAAAAACATTTTTGTATTTCAGCCTAGTAACTCCCAGTTTAAGCAATCTTCCACCTTGGAATACAATGATAATTGCATGAAGCACAATTCTTTTTTTAAATAGTGTATGCATTCCTACTGCAAAGCTTTGGCCATAGCTCATGCATTCCAAATTTAATTCGCCAGTAAAAGCACCCGTTTTGTTGTGGATTTATTGAGGCGATCTGGAGTGGAGGTAGCTTCAGCCGAATAAGGGTTAATTTGGTGCAAAAAATAAAACTGAAAGGCTGCTTTCCTCCTTCTTACAAATAGCACACTAAGAAAAGCTGAAGCTGACTTCCACAATTCAGCAACTAAAAAATAAAACTGCACTGCAAAGAGAAAGAAAGACAGTAACATCTGATTATTTTCATGTTTAAATGCATACATTAACTTAGAAAGCCAGCAAAGCTGACCAATAGCTTCAAAATCAGCTCTGAAGTTAGGCCTTTTGATGGGAGAATCCAAGGAGATAAGACACAATAAAGTAGGAAACTGACCAGGCTTCATTTGGACTTGAACAAATACTTGAAATAAAACCATTTGCAGGGTTTTGGGGAAATAGCATTATAGTGGGAATAACTGGACAGTTCTTTTAAAGATCCAGCATTGACATGATGGATTGAGTGATCAACTTCTGTGCTGTATATTTTCATGATCATACAATTCTAACTTCAGCTATTATCCGATTCAACATGCCATCACTGTTACTGCAAGGGAAAATCCTAATGCACACAGCAGCAAAGTTGGCAGCAGAGCGTCAAAAAGAGACATACACTCATGCAAGCTTGAAATTTAACTTGCAGCAAACATACACCACCACATCCTTCCACCCACCGCATAGTTTATTGCAATGCGGGCTTATCTAAACTTTTGCCTTTCAAACCAAAAGTAATTTGATCTAGAAGGGTTATGCGTAGTATCCAGAAAACTAATAGTCCCAATTCTCAAAAATATAAGTCTAGCCCCAGATGTAGTGTGTTCATTTGTGAACCAAAATCTCTTATACCACAACACAAGATCATCCCAGCTAGCAGCAAATTCTTCATACACAAAACTGGCTCACCATTATCGCAGCCCTGGCCAGGGCCCAACGGTGGAAGATTAACCACTTTGGCATCATGTAGATATAGCCATTCTAAGCAAACAACAATTACTTTTAAGCATCTTCAGGGGAAACAAGAAAGAGTCAATACCAAAACAAACCTTAGTTCTGATGAAGCATTACAGCACAGCATTAACTTGCCATTTCTTCTTTTAGATGCTGACAAAGATGTTACTCATTTCAAATAATTTCTGATTCTAAATCCGTAAAATAATTAAGGACAGACATTACTGTTGACCATGACAGAATGAACACAATGTGCTCATGTCTGTATTAAAATAAAGTCCTTAACGTCTCTTAAAATGCCTACAAGCGATACACCAAATGAATCGAGCATTTAGATGCTATTACTGACAAGACAATCTTAACCTAGTCTTAACATTTTTAATTGTGTCAAAAATGTTTAGACTCCTGTGGGCTCTTGGGACAAACGAAGGCTCGCCTTCAGCAACATTCTCATCAAATCCAATCACCTTCCCCCCTCACCTCTTACACCAAATGCAAAGAGCTCAGGGATGCACGTTTTCAAGGATGAGATCATCTGAACAGGCATCTTTTTCTTCCTGCCCTTCCATTTCCAACTTCTCCCACGCTGTCCCATACATTTTAACTCAGATTCCTTCCAAAACCACCTCCACTGTCTGATTCACTTTAACTTAAGATTGTCCTAAGCGCTAAAGTTTATCTCCAATTTGTTCCTTGCCCTCTTCTGAGGGATCCACCAAGTGCTCATTAATTTACTCCCCATCAATTCTTGATCCCTTCTGGACTCTACATTATCTGACATTATTAATGGTTTTGAAAGCATTAACCTCACCTTCAAAACTGCATTTACTGCCTTGTTCAAAATATAGATGCACAACCCAGTGGCATTCTCCATTCTTCTCAAATTATTTAACATTCTTTAACATTTGACATCCCAGCTCTATATTGACCTACCTCAAAACTCCTACTTAAAAATCCTCCAGTTAAGCTTTCATCTCTCTCACTGGACCAAGACTGCTCATGTAAAAGTCACAAATTTAATGCTGCAAACTGTAAATATAATACATTGTCCTACATCACAACTCTTAACTTCTCCGCAAGAGTTGACATGGATCATGCTATTATCATCAATTTTTAACCTTTGTCTAACTCTTGCATGATTTCACTTCACTCTGCCCAGATGGAGCCAGCACATCTCCAGCAATGGCTTCAGAACCTGTCACCAGATTTCTTTCAGGACCTAATCTCAGTCCACTCCTCTTTCTCATCCACACACAATGCCTTGGTAACATCATTAGCAGACACAGGATAGATTTCCACATACATGGTAATGATACTCAGCTATAGCTCTCACCGACCTCTCTCGGCTCCATTTATAGCCCTACACTATAGTCCAAAGATGTGCGGGTTAGGTTGATTGGCCAGGTTAAAAATTGCCCCTTAGAGTCCTGAGATGCGTAGGTTAGAGGGATTAGCGGGTAAATATGTGGGGGTAGGGCCTGGGTGGGATTGTGGTCGGTGCAGACTCGATGGGCCGAATGGCCTCCTTCTGCACTGTAGGGATTCTGTGATACACCGTCAGGTTGCTATTTGATTTCAGGTCCTGGACAAATCAAACCTTACTCTAAAGTGAGCATCATGGGCGACATCAAGTGGGCGGCACAGTGGCATAGTGGTTAGCATTGCTGCCTCCAGCGCCAGGGATCCAGGTTCAATTCTGGCTTTGGGTGATTGCCTGTGTGGAGTTTGCACATTCCCCCAGTTGTCTATGTGGTTTTCCTCCAGGTACTCTGGTTTCCTCCCAAAATCCAAAGATGTGCAGTTTAGGTGGATTGGCCGTGGTAAATTGCTCATTAGTGCCCCAAGATGTGTAGGTTAGAGGGATTAGCAGAGTAAATATGTGGGGTTACGGGGAGGGCCTGGGTGGGATGCTTTGTCAGAGAGTCGGTGCAGACGCAATGGGCCAAAAGGCCTCCTTCTGCACTGTAGGAATTCTATGATTCTCTAATTTGCTGTATGTTAAACTCTTACTATTGTCAGACACGCTTCGGTGTCCTTCCTTGAGTGTATACTCTCATTCTTTGTATTTTTATTCCTTAAAAGCATCTCATCAGACTTTACGGAATTAAATTGCATCTATCAACTGTCTCTTCTTTCTGCTTTCCGATCTATACTGTCTTGAACTCTTTTAAAGATCTCCACCCTGTAGGCCAAATCTTTAACTTTGTGTCATCAACAAATTTCAATATCAAGTTTGCTACACTCAAGTTAAAATAATCGATTTAACTAAATAGATAAGTGGATCCAGCATTGACCAAGTTAGACTTCCAACCCTTCTTTAATCTAAGCAGCACCCATTAAGCTTTTGCTTCCTGTCCATTAACTAACATGCTGCTACATTTCCTTAGGGACCATACCCTTGAATTATTATAACAAACCTTCTATGAGAGATACCTTACATAACTTGTTTTTGGAAATTTATTTAAGTTGCATCTGCTGCATTGTTTATCCGATAAGCCATTTGAAGAAACAATTAAAGTTTTTAAACACAATGCACAGTCAACAAATTTATTCCAACTGACCTTGTTTATCCCCATGCATTTCTAGATAATCACTTATGTAATCTTGAATTATGGATTCCAAGTTTCTGTCTTTAACGGACATTAGACTGACTAATCCATAGTTGTCCAGAATATCTTACTCTTCCTTCATGAACACGTTCTCCCCATGTCTACATGGGTTTCCTCCAGGTGCTCCAGTTTCCTCCCACAGCCCAAAGATGTTCAGGTTAGGTGGATTGGCCATGCTAAATTGTCCCTTAGTGTCTCAAGTATCTTTACCTTTATTAAAAAGGCAGGTACAGTGCCAGGAACCCGGGTTCAATTCCCAGCTTGGGTGAATATGCAAACTCCACACAGACATTCTCCCAGTGTCTGCGTGGGTTTCCTCCAGGTGCTCCGTTTTCCTCCCACACTCCAAAGATGTGTGGGTTAGGTGGACTGGCTATGCTAAATTGCCCCTTAATATCAGGAGGACTAACAGGGTAAATAAGTGGGATTACGTGGATAGACCTGGGTGGGATTGTTGTCGATGCAGGCTTGATGGGCCGAATGGCCTCCTTTTGCACTGTAGGGATTCTATGATTCCATGAAAGATGTGTAGGTTATGGGCATTAGCGGGATAAATATGTGATTACAGGGATAGTGCCTGGATGGGCTGCTCTGTTGCAGAGTCAATGCAGACACGATGCACTGAATGGCCTCCTTCTGCACTGTAGGGATTCTATGAACAATGGCTATCCTCCAAGCCGACGCCACAACTTCTATATTGGTGCGAGTTTAAGGTATTCTAGGTTAATGGTTATCAAATTTGATCAGCAATGGAGGCCAAAAATATCTGGTTTAAACAGAAAGAAATAAACCCAAACTACAAAAAACAGCCATCAAACAGGTTGGAATTTGACCACACTTTACTCCTTCATCATGTGCCACTCTCATCTAAGTATTCTGTGAAGGCCCCACTGTCACTTAATTCCGTAAGAGAAGGTTCCCCTTAATGAGAGAGCCTGTATGATGATTCTGGAGTCTTGCTAGTTATCCAGTTGGCACCTTGCAGTTATTTCAGCCTCTAATTCTCTGATGTAGTTGAAGGTTCTACTGCAAAAGCAGATAGGCCATTTCACTCCACCTCTGGGGAAAACTCTGGCCTTGTCCAGCAGTTAACTAGCGATAAACATTTCTCTTTCCTCACATGCTTCGAATAGTTTATGCCGGTGTTACAAACCTCTTCAGCTTTAGTACAATAACCTTGATATATCAGACATGGTTCTTTTCCCATCCACTAGCCAAGTAAGATCCCAGCTCTTCTTTATCCAGCTGTTTGATTCTGCACAGAACCTCTTCAACAGCAAGGACTGCATACTCATGTTTAACCACTGACTTTCATGCCAATAACCAAACACGCTGACTTCTCCATTTAAAGTCCTGTGCTCTCCTGCCAGTGTTAGTGCTGGAACATGACAATTGATGGGAAATCTTCGGGCTTTACGTGCTTATTTTGTGCCAGTCCTTCATGCTCTTTATATTTTCAGTATACATTTTTGAATACAAAGAGAAATATATTGGATAGCTGAATTAAGAAATGCAGTGCACAAGGAAGGTTGGTTGATGAAGGAGTGTGTGAGGGAAGTGTGGGTTCGTTGTCTATTAGGGAAACTGGCTTTCAAATGTCATATTAGACTGCAATTATACTTTCTCTATACTGCATGCCATGCTGCAGTTTTCACTGAAAAACAGTAACAGGTTATACAGCCACAAAATTCAATAAAGCCAATTAATAGCAGATTTTGAACACGTAAAACCAGCACTTTGATATGTTTTTTCCATTATCTCAGCAAATTTAACTATTTCTATAACAAACGACATAGATTTATCCAACAACAGGTAAAGACCTGCCTAGCAACAGCAGTAGCCAGCATTCAAAGGTGAGGATGAATCATAGAATCCCTACAGTGCAGGAGGCCATTCAGCCCATCGAGCCTGCACCAACAACAATCCCACCCAGGTCCTATCCCTGCAACTGTCGTATTTACCCTTCTTGTCCCCCTGACACGAAAGGGCAATTTAGCATGGCCAATTCACCTAACCCACACATCTTTAGACTATGGGAGGAAACCAGAGTACCCGGAGGAAACCCACGCAGACACGGGGAGAATGTGCAAACTCCACTCAGACAATGAGCCAAGGCCGGAATTGAACCTGGGTCCCTGGTGCTGTGAGGCTGTGGTGCTAACCACTGTGCACTGTGTAAGGTGTAACCTTTCCTAGTAATGAGATTAGCAGATATCACCAGGAAACATAGAACATAGAAAAAATACAGCACAAACAGACCCTTCGGCCCACAAGTTGCTCCGGTCATGTCCCTACCTACCTAGGCTTATATATAGGCTTACCTATAACCCTCAATCCTATTAAGTCCCATGTATTCATCCATGTCTCTTAAAAAACCCTATCGAGTTTGCCTCCACCACCGCTGACGGCAGCCGATTCCACTCACCCACCACCATCTGAGTGAAAAACTTACCCCTGGCATCTCCTCTGTACCTACTCCCCAGCACCGTAAACCTGTGTCCTCTCATAGCAGCCATTTCAGCCCTGGGAAAAAGCCTCCGAGAATCCACTCGATCTATACCTCTCAACATCTTGTACACCTCTATCAGGTCACCTCTCATCCTTCGTCTCTCCAAGGAGAAAAGACCGAGCTCCCTCAACCTATCCTCATAAGGCAAGCCAACCAATCCAGGCAACATCCTTGTAAATCTCCTCTGCACCCTTTCAATCATTTCCACATCCCTCCTGTAATGAGGTGACCAGAACTGAGCACAGTACTCCAGGTGGGGTCTGACGAGGGTCTTATAAAGCTGCATCATTATCTCCCGACTCCTAAACTCAATCCCTCGATTGATGAAGGCCAGCACACCATACACCTTCTTAACCACCTCCTCTACCTGCGAGGCCGATTTAAGAATCCTATGGACCCGGACCCCAAGGTCCTTTTGATCCTCTACACTGCTAAGAGTCTTACCTTTGATATCATACTCCTTCATCCCATTTGACCTGCCAAAATGGACCACTTCACATTTATCCAGGTTGAAGTCCATCTGCCACTTCTCCGCCCAGTCTTGCATCTTATCTATGTCACGCTGCAGCTTCTGACATCCCTCCAAACTATCCACAACACCACCAACCTTCGTGTCGTCGGCAAACTTACCAACCCATCCCTCCACTTCCTCATCCAGGTCATTTATGAACATGACAAACATCAAGGATCCCAGAACAGATCCCTGGGGCACTCCACTGGTGACAGACCTCCATTCAGAAAAAGACCCATCTACAACCACTCTCTGCCTTCTGCAGGCAAGCCAGTTCTGGATCCACAAGGCAACAGCCCCTTGGATCCCATGCCCTCTCACTTTCTCGAGAAATCTTGCATGGGGGACCTTATCAAACACCTTGCTGAAGCCCATGTAAACCACATCTACCGCTTTTCCTTCGTCAATGTGTTTAGTCACATTTTCAAATAACTCCACCAGGCTCGTAAGGCACGATTTGCCTTTGACAAAGCCGTGCAGACTACTTTTGAGCATACTAAACTTCTCTAAATGTTCATAAATCCTGTCCCTCAGGATCTTCTCCATCAACTTACCAACCACTGAGGTTAGACTCACCGGTTGGTAATTTCCTGGGCTATCCCTATTCCCTTTCTTGAATATAGGAACCACATCTGCAATCCTCCGGAACCTCTCCCGTCTCCATCGACGATGCAAAGATCATCGCCAGAGGCTCTGCAATCTCTTCCCTCGCCTCCCACAGTACCCTGGGGTACATTCCATCCGGTCCCGGTGACTTATCTATCTTGATGCTATTCAGAATTTCCAACACATCCTCTTTCTTAATGTCCACATACTTAATCTTTTCAGTCCGCCGCAATCCTGTAGTACAACAACCCAGGTATTTTTCCACCGTGAATAGGGCTTACCTAGATGACTGAGAGATTAGTGGAGGTATACAATCTGCTAATTTCAAAAGTCACAGAATGAGAGAGGTGCAGACAGCCCATATACAAAGACGGGGGAATCATAGAAGAACGAGGGTATAATTGTCAGCACCTGTAGAAGCAGGCAGGATAGTTTAACATCTAACAGTCAAGAAGGCATTGTAACATCCAAGAGCTGGAGAGGCCAGTTTTATGGCTCAGAGTCTGAGAGACCATTTTAACATCCAAGTCGTCTTGGAGCCAAGATAGTGCAGGAACCTTTACAAAGCCAGTTTAAACATCTTCGCTGGACCAGGAAAAGTAATTTCCCAAAATTGGTCATCTTTAATTTGATTTGATTTATTGTCAATGTATACAATGAAAAGTATTGTTTCTTGCGCACTATACAGACAAAGCATACCGTACATAGAGAAGGAAAGGAGAGAGTGCAGAATGTGGTATTACAGTCATAGCTAGGGTGTAGGGAAAGATCAACTTAATGAAAGGTAGGTCCGTTCAAAAGTGATAGCAGGGAAGAAGGGAAGGAGCAGGGAAGAAGGTTGGTACGTGATCTCAGACTTTTGTATCTTTTTTCCGATGGAAGAAGGTGGAAGAGAGTATGTCTGGGGTGAGTGGGGTCCCTGATTTTGCTGGCTGCTTTTCCGAGGCAGCGAGAAATGTAGAGAATGTCAATGGTTGGGAGGCTGGTTTGAGTGATGGACTGGGCTTCATTCACGACTCTTTGAGGTTTCTTGCAGTCTTGGACAGAGCAGGAGCCATACCAAGCTGTGATACAACCAGAAAGAATGCTTTCTATGGTGCATCTGTAGAAGTTGGTGAGAGTTGTTGTGTACATACCAAATTTCCTTAGTTGCCTGTGAAAATAGAGGCATTGGTGGGCTTTCTTTAACTCTAGCATCCGCATGGCGGGATCAGGACAGGTTGTTGGCGCTCTGAACACCTGAAAACACGAAGCTCGCGACCATTTCTATTTTGTTCCCGTTGATGTGAGGCATGCCCTCCACTACGCTTCCTGAAGTCGACTATCTCCTTCATGACATTGAGGGAGAGATTATTGTTGTCACACCAGTTCATCAGATTATCTATCTCTTTCCTGTACTGTGTCTCGTCATTGTTTGAGATCCGATCCACAACGGTGGTGTCATCAGCGAACTTGAACATCAAGTTGACGGGGAATATGCCTTGTATTGTGTGGTAACTATAGGCTGGATTTGATTTATAGATTTATTTAATTTGGAAACAGAAAGTGCTGTAAAATCTCAGCAGGTCTGAGAGCATCTGCGGGAAGACAATAGAGCTAACATCTCAAGTCTAAATGACCCTTCGTCAGAGCTGCTCTGATGAAGTGTCATCCGGACTTGAAACGTTTGCTCTATCCTCTCCCCACAGGTGCTGTCAGACCTCCTAAGATTTTCCAGCATTTTCTGTTTTTGTTTCAGATTCTAGCATCCGCAGTATTTTGCTTTTATCTTTGTCTTTAACTCACTGCCACTTCTCTTCCAAGAAAGCTTTCCCTGAAGAAGTACTGCTCTTCTCTCCGATAGGGCTCTGACAAAGGGTCATCTCGACTCGAAACGTTGGCTCTATTCTCTCCCCACAGATGCTGTCAAACCTGCTGAGATTTTCCCAGCATTTTCTGTTTTTGTTTCAGATTCCAGCATCCGCAGTATTTTGCTTTTCTTGAATTTGGAATGTGAAAGTTTTAAGGAGTTCACGGATCGTAGATATATATATATAACAGTGCTTTGGAAAAAGGGGCAATTTCTATATAAACTGTGTGTGTGTTTAGTAGTTCATTTATTTAATTGTCTTAAAGTGTTATAGTCCTAGTTGGATGTACTTATCTTTTCTTTAGTTTAATAAATAGTCTTTAATAATTATTACACAACAATTGGGTTGTTTATTCTCACCGGTGTTGCGGGTGTTTCAAGACGCCATTGCAGATGCTTGGTTTGTGACAGAATAATTAATGCAGTTTCTTCAGTGCTTATAAGTATTGCATTTTTACAACGAGTTACAACAGTGATAGGCTTGCAGCGGAATAATGAACTAAAGAGGGTGATTCAGAAACAACAGAATCATAATCACAGCATACACCAGCAAGAGATGAATTTCTTTGTCAGTATGTGCAAAGGTTTCAGCTCAGCAGAGGCTAGAAATGATAAATTCTGGTGCTCCAAATGGCACTTCTGTCACACACTACAGTTCGTGTCAACAGCAACTGAATCTCAGGTGCCTGGGAGAGCCCTGAACAATCTATCACATCCTATATATAACTGATGCACTGATCGAGAGCACTGGCAAGTAACCACTTCCTAAAATAAATGCGAGGAGCAGTCAATGTTTATGTTCAACATTTCATGATGTTTGGCTGTGCCACATACTCATACAAATTACATCATCCAATGCAATAGTGCACATCAACAGGAGTGAATCCTGTAACTCAATACACATGCATACAGTTAATGATGGTCAGGTCATTCTCTCCCAGACAATGAAATATCCTAATATCAACAGACCAACTGTTGCTTCTAGTCCACTGTGCTTGGTTTGCTCAGAAGAAAATTATGCATCAAAACCAGGCCAATCAAAATCTCCAGTTATGTATCGGCAGAAAGTAAAATAGGGAACCTTGAAAAGCAGTGATTGAAGGATGAGAAAATATGAAAAGTGGAAATTTCAGTGATTTGATTTCATTGCAAATATAATAATACTAATGAAAGTGAGTGTCAGTAATTAAATGCTTAAAACATTTATATGATTAAGTTTTGTTTTTATTTATTCAAATTATTAAGTGATCAGATTATGAATGACTAACAGTGTTGTGAGTATTAATTATTTACTAGTAATTACTATGGTTCACTTTTAATTATTACAGTTCATTATAGTCTTTTGTGGACTTGACTTGAACCCAAATAAAGCACATATGCAATCCCTCGAAAACGTTACCCATGTGAAAAAGACTCCAAGACTTTTGTCCTAAAAACTGGCCTCAAATATTTGACCTTTGCACAAGTATATATAATAATTCTAGTGCATGACTAATCACTAAATTTGACTTGCCTGATGACTTCTTGTTTCTAAAAATATTACCTGGAAATTTATTGTCTTACCCTATTACTTATCCAGACATAGCCAAAGAACCACCAGCAATTGCTTTGCTTCTCATTCCTGCACCTCTACCTCTGGTGTCCCTCAAGAATCTATCTATGCTTGCCTTCTCTTTCACATCTACATGCTTGGTCCAGGGTGACATCCTCGAAAAACATATAGGGCACGATTTTACAGCCTCCCTTGTCCCGAAACTGTAAAATCCCGCCTGAAGTCAATGGACCTTCCCATTGCCTGCTCCGATTCCCATGGCGGGCAGGGCGTTAAAATTACGGACAACACCCAGCATTACCACACCTCCACCTTTCCCATACCCTATCTCTGATTTGCTTGTCCAACATCCAATAGTGGATAAACAGAAATTACCTCCAATTAAATATTGGGAAGGTCAAAACCATTGTCTTCAGTCTCTACCACAAACTCCATTCCCTAGCCACTGACTCCATTCTTCTTTCAGGCAAATGTCGGAGGCTGAACCAGATTGGTCGTAATCTTGGTGTTAGATTTGACCCATAGTTGAATTTCTAATTGCATGTTTACTCCATCACCAAAACCAGATACTACCACATCAATATATCACTTCACTCCCCTGCCCACCTCAGCTCATCTACTTCTGAAACCATCATCCATGCCTTTACTGCCTCGAAAATTGACTATCACAACACTCTCTTGGCCAGCCTTCCTACTTTTCACTCTCCATAAATTTGATTTCATCCTAAATTCTGCTGCCTGTATCTTAACTCGCTCAAGTCCTATTCTCCCATTAGCTTTGTTCTAATTGACCTATATTGACTCCCATCTGGCAGCACCTTCATTTTTTTAAAATCACTGTTTTCAAATGCTTCTATGGCCTCACCCCCTCACTATCTCTGCAATCTTCTATAGCCCTACAAGCCTTTACGATTAGTGCACTCTTCCAATTTTGGTCTCTTGCACATCCAATTTTAATTGCTCCACTATTGGCAGCCATGGCTTCAGCTGTCAAGGCCCAACATTCTTGAATTCCTTCCTTAAACCTCTCTAACTCACTACCTCTCCTTTCTTCCATTAATAAGCTCTTTGAAAAAAAACCTCTTCACCAAGCGTTTGGTCACCTGTCCTAATGTCTCCTATCCATATTTTGTTTGATAACACTGTGAAACAATTTGGAACGTTTAAAGGTACTATAAAAATGCAAAGTGCTGCTGTTACACAGCACTTGAAATGCTTGGCTTTTCCCAGTCCTTGTGAAAATTTAAGTATTCTGTTCTCACGGTTTTGTTCTTGCTACAATTTTCCCTGAACTCTGTATTTATACAAGTTCTCACTCCCCAAGACAACTGCATCACCATTGACTGAAGGTTTGCAGTCAACTCTTGCCAGAATCTTGCATCATTTGATATTCCTTAACTCCACCCATGGCGTTTCCACTGTCTGATCACCCTTACTGAAATATTTCAATTCTCCTATTGTAATGGCATATTTTAATCAAGATTGGTACTCTCTCCTTTCCCGGTTTCCCTTTCATTTCTGAAGCTGCTACAGCTTAAATACTTAACTTTCAATCATGCCCAGCTCGTTATCAGTCTCCAAGATGGCGACTTTTAGCTGAATTTGTCCTTCTAACTCACTTGTGCTATTTCTTATGCCACATGCAAAAAGAGCTGCTTGGGGACTGGAGAAATGCAGCTGCTATTCATATTTTTTCTGCCCATTTTTAAGTGATCCAACTACATACCAGTGAATTTGACATTAATTATGGATAACGGTATGGAAACTCTTACTAAAGATAACGAAGCATCTGGAGATTTAAATCATCAAAGAGAACCATGGGTTTATGCATGGATGGTCTTGCCAATATAATTCAATGGTTTTCTTTGAGGGTTTGACAAAAGAGTTTGATAAGATTAACAGTGAATGTGACGCAAACAGTAAAATCTTTGACAAAATTCCTTTGGAAAGGTTAGTGCCAAAAATGAAGAAATTGGGAATCAGAAATGTTTTACAATTGTCATCAGCCTGGGCGAATGTTACCAGTGGGGTGCCATAGGAGCCCGTTTTGGACCTCTCGTACTTAATATCTTTATAATTGATCTGGAACTCAGAGTTACAAGCACAGTGTTGCAGATAATTTCAAACAGATGTCATAGAAAGAGTGATCAGCGAATTACCTTCTGGTTAAGATAGTAGAGGCTAAAAGCTTAAATTAATTAAAATAAAGACAGATGATTGTGGAGAAAAGTAAGTTTTGTTCATGAATTTACAAGTTATAATCTTGATCTATCCTGTATTCTTACAATAATGTTTTGACCACTGCAATTCAACTTCAGCCAAACAACATCCAATTGTTTTTCTTATATTAACTTGTTACATTTACCAGTTATTAAGATATTTAAAGCTGGCAAGGAATTGATCAAAAATCCCTATCCAGATCATGTCAAAGATACTACCAACACAGATCCCTGAAAAAGAGGGGTGATGTTCCCTTGTTAACTTTTAGAACCGGTTGGAAAATTCCTATTTCTTGACATTTCAAAATGGAGTTGATAATCAAATGCAAATATTTTGACATTGAATAATGCTGGCATTGATGTGAAATTTCATTGAGTTCTCTATATATTCTGGAAATTAGGGAGTATACATGGATAGATGCAGTGAGAGGGACTATCACCCAGTAGCAATAGGCTAAAAACTGAATGACCTCATTGTTTTTAATCATTTAAGGCAGTTACATTTATCAAGATATACATGCCCCAAAACGAATGAAACACAGTTAAAAAAGTCTATCTTGTTTCAAATGATGTGTGTTTTAGAATCGCACCATCGAACCGACTTGATTAGGCTTTACTTTCTGCTCCTGTTATTGATTTTATTTCAAACTCAACATTAAACATGATGATGTCACAACACATAGGTCACAAAGGTCAGAACAGTAAGGAAATGAAAGATGTTCAACAGTCATTAATTCATTTACGTTTTGGTGGAGTAAGGTAGGCCAGCACTATTTCCAAAATGGTCTCCAGCCAATCTCTCATGGCTCACATTTCCTGCCTCATGTGACAAATAGAAATTATAGGATTTTTTGTTCTGTTAAAGATTCAATTTTTAACAATTGTGAATTTTGCATTCAGATTTAATTTACCAAATGAATGCATGATCTTGAATTTTGAGAACCGCATAAAAGCAGTGCTAAACACAATTATAGGATCATCCATTAGAGATATTTCAATGCATAAACACCTTATTTAGAAATTAAATTGTTCAAGCAGAGGAACTGAAATTAAACAAAAAAATTCAACCCATGTGACAGTATATTTGCAGAAAGAAATTACAGAAAGTATATAGTAAAACAGATGCATACTTAAGTAACTGTTCAACAGTGTTCTTTACGTTCTGTGAACCACCTTAGGACATGTTTCTATGCTAAAGGTACTATGTAAATATACATTTTTGTTGTTGCTATATCTAGCAATTTATATAAGTAACTACAGAGCAGTCAGTTACATGCTTCTCCTAAAAAGAATATGAGTGTGTGAACGTGTGTAAAACTATTTCATCAACATACCTGATCATCTCCTCCTGATAAAGGCTGCTGACTGCAGGCCCACCAAACCGTAATTTCTGATCAGATTCTTTCACTGAATCCTGAAACACAACCAGATGAAGTTAGTACAAACTCAATACCTGTAGCTTTACAGGCAATGTTAGAAAATCTATACTTTCATTTTCTGTATTTTTGCCAGTTACATTGGACCAGTATTTTTGTGAAACTCATCAGCCTGTCTATTTGAAATAGGAACGGCATATTAATTGTAAGCTTACCAACTGCTTTCTTTGGAAAATTGCAAAAACCTTCAAACTATACTTAACTGATATTCCATTAAAGATAAACAGGAATCCATGAAGAAAAAGGTGATGATTCTCCAATCTACTCCCCATCAAAGAAGTATCCACTCCCTCACTGACCTTCAAATTTTGTAAGGAAATCCTAGTTTATGCTTCATTTTCAGTGAATTTTGTGCAATTGATGCTCCTTTTTTTTACAATAACAATGATAAAATTTTCATTAAAAATATAATGACAGTGACAAAGCTGGCACGTAATGTAAAGAAACCAACACATACAAAAATTATTAGAACTATTTCAGCTCTCTACAGTGAGAATAAAGTGATTCCCAATTAGTTGTTACCAAATTATCTTTTTCCTGCCCCATAAATCTACCTGCAGTCACACGATTTCACCCTTTCTAATGCATCAATGTCTTATAGAAGCATCAAAGACAATCCAGTAGAAGTGTGAAATGCAACTACCCAATCGAGGCACACAAACTGCCTCTCATTCCATAATATGTGTTGCTGCTGAATCTTTCTTCACAGAGAAAAGTGCAACTTGGCTGAAAACAGATCCAGCAGTAAAACTTGCTGAAAGGAAAATCTCCAACAGCTGCAGTTTGAAATATGGTGAGGAAATGGAAGGAACGTACAAAGGCACAGAAGGGAAAGAAGCAATGGCAGAAAAAAGAGCAGCGAGAATGGCAACAAAGTAGAAAGAAATCATGCAAGCTAGAATACAAAAGAATCAAGAGAAAATCTGTCAGAAACAGGCCATGCAATGATAAATAGAGAAACAATAAGGATTTTGTTGAATCATTTGCAAAGTGACTTTGTAAAAACAATCTAGGTTGCATTTAACTGTTTTGCCAAAATTCAGAACATCACATTGCCTGCTTGCTTTAGAGATTGGGCAATGCTCTCGAAATTAAAATATTATAGAAACAGGTTTTCCAAACAAAACAGAAAAGTTTATTTTAAAGGCAATTTTGTATTTAGTCAAAGAGACCAAACAGGTTTAATAATTTTGAAAGATGCGGGTATGGATAATCTATAACACCAACTTGCATACACGTGGTACTTCGGCATGGACAAGCATCTCAAAAATATTTCTCGGAGACATAAACAAAAATTAATGCAAGGAGGTAATAAGAAGCTTTGGCAAAGCAGTTTTTAAGGAGAGACTTAAAAAAAAATGTGGAAGGGTTTAGGGAGGGAATTCTGAAATGCAGGGCTAATTCATTTCCCCAAAGGAGGCATGGAATCACGACTGTGGAAGTTGGAAATGCACATTTGCTTTAGATTAATGCTTACAATTTGAAATATTTGTTCACAGACCTGTCCCATAGCCTGCAGTATGACAAACAGCTGCAAAAGCAAACTGCCAATATTTCACACTGTACAAAAAAAAAGGCATTTTTGAAGAATAGTCTCATGAAAAGGTCATTCAAATACAGCGAAGTAAACCAACCCACCTCTGAAATGAAGGCAGTCAGATTGCAGAGCTCCAGTAACTGTCCAGGCTAACAGCAATAAAAAAAACTACATAACTCCTGTAATAGATAATTACTAATCGCCTGTCAGAATCATTTTGTATGGTCATGTTTTCAATAAGAACAATAGGAATCAATTATCCTCTATGGTTAACTTTTGTACGTCAATTGGTTTTTTCTCTCCAGGTCCTTCGCAATATCATGTGCTCTGCAGGGTGGAGTGACATTTCTAAAAGGTTTACAAAGCTTCACCAGAGGTCACAGTTATACAGCCCAAGTCAGCAACATCAAACAATGAAAACGCTGACAGTTCCGCAATCATTTGTATGCATTTTCCTCCCTGAACACCAGGCTTGAAAAACATGATGAAATAAAACTGGCATATAAACATTTGAACCTCTGTACTCTGTATTTCTCAGATGAAGAATCTTAGCGAAGCAAGCATTCCCAGGGCTCCCCGATGAAACCATTCGAAGTGACTTACAAGAAGTCAAAATCGTTTTGACATCTGTCTGTCAATTGGTTAGTCTCTTATTCAAAGTTTGGTTGAAAAGAAAATGTTGCCAAAGAGAGTTGCTGTTATTTCAAAACAGCAGAAAACACACAAAAAAATGAAGAAATAAAAGTGGATCAGTGTTTTGATACAGTTTTGGTTTGTTCCATGATATTTTCAATCTTTCACGAGCCACTTGGATTTTATGAATTGTTAAGTTTTAAAATATTTTTCCCAAGTTAACAACATGTCAATATGCTTTAACAGTCTTAAAGTTTTATTATTTTCTCAGCCAACATAAACAAAAGCAGGTCATTGCTGTTGGTGGGGAACAAAATGGCTACAATATTAATACGTGATTAGTCACTAAATCTTTTTTTTTAATTAGAGAAAGATTGACATCAAGTCCAAAACTAGGGTCATAAATATATGTCAAATCAGTAATAAGTCCAATGAGGAACACAGGAAAAACTTTTTTTGTTTATTTATTAGTGTCACAAATAGGCTTACATTAACACTGCAATGAAGTTACTGTGAAAATCCCCCAGTCGCCACACTCCAGCAGCACCTGTTCAGTCACACAGCGGTAGAAGTTAGCATGGCCAATGCACCTAACCAGCATTTCTTTCGGACACAAACTCCATTAAACTGTCAAAGTTTAAAAGGGGGTGGGAGATGTTCGCACCTGTGGTTAACGGCAGAAGAATCTATACTGACAGTGGATCAACTGTGAGTCTCTGATGTCCCAGGATGGTGTTAAGAATGTCAGAGAGGGCAAAAAAAGCTATCATGTAACTATAGAGGGTACACCTTTGAGCAAAAGCAAAATATGGCAGAAATCTGAAATAAGAACAAAAAAAATGCTGGAAATATTCAACAGATCAGGAAGGAGGATTCTTAGAAATCTTTCTCAGTATATCCAGTAAAGCAACTGAAGATGATAGCATTAAATAGTGTCCTATTGGACACTAGCATTGTACTGGCCCCCTAATAGCACTTTTTACACACAGTTAAAAATTACATTGTTCATTAATTATACTGTGCCTTGATCAGCAATTCCACATAATGGCCATGAACGAGAACATTATTTGATAGATTACAATTCATGCCTTTTGAAGTTTATATGGAGTCAACAGTAATTCGCATTTTTCAAAATTGCCTATTCAGTTCAATCCAGATCTATGCACTGCACACTTACCCAAAACCCTCTCAATATTCCATTAAACTCAATACTTCTGATGACTTAAACGAGAAAACTTTGAAATACCAAGTGGCAGGTCTAGACATTCTATCATAGGATTCCAAAGGGTCAATTCGATTTTAGTCAAATCAAAGGTGATTACATCATGCCTTTGGAAGCAATTTGTCAATAAAATCAAGACTGAAATCCCCTCTTTGCTGCAATTCTACGTGACAGTCTGTCACAACACTGCCCCTGTGCACTTGTCACTGACAGACAGGTTACAATTGTTATGCAAATGCACAGCTTACTTTCACAGATATGATCCTGTCACTTTTATGCAACTATAGAATTATTGGTGTTCGTTGTATGCTATCGGATATTGTGTTCACACAGGTTGGCAGATACCAAATGCACCGATCTATGACAAGCTTTCCTATTATGATTAAGCCTACAAACGTTTGTGGTATTACATAAAAAAGTAGGGATCCAACAGGGGATAGCAAAATTGTTAACTAGCTGTAGAGGGAGGTTGTATTGATCCAAGGTTACTTTGCCAAGATTTAAACATGACCAACAAGTGATTGGCTGGCAGTTCTAGGTGAATGGGCATCTCATCTTAATACTGGAGGGGGGCGGGGGGGGGGGCCTCCGGAAGATTTTGTCCGCTGAGTTTTATATTATTTCTATTAGGCCCTTTTTAAGTTATGCTTGGTTCCAAACAATATAATTTCCCAAACTTACTAGTAACATGCCAAATGTGAGTGTCTTTTGATAGGAAACATACAGTACAATATGAAAAAAAGCTCAATATGCTCTCAGTTTTACAGATTTTTCCCTGCACTCCATCACATGGTCTATAAAGCAGGAACTCCATTTTGAACTACCCATGTACATGCAGTTTTCTCCTTCAATGCACAGAATCAGAGGCAGAGTTTAAACTTAGTGGCCCAGATATTAGGGGTAGCAGAAATGATCAGATTCAAAAGCACTCTATTAGTTTTAAATCACTTAGAGTTGTCCAAGGCCATGAAAGAGGCCTACATCAAACAAGATTTTATATTTTTTTAAATAAACTTGACAACAGAAATCTTCTGATAGCCATTTGTACACATAAACTCAAACTCTGTGCACTTACTCTCCCATATGAAAGAATCACATGATGTACAGCTGAACCACACAGAGTATGACTGGCTCAAATTCAGTCCCCAGTCTGCGCAGACTTAGCTGGAACATTTGATCTTCATTGGTCCAACATGGTCAACCTGAGCCAGATTGAGATAGAATTTTGTTTAATTGAGCAGAACATTCTGTTCTCTTTAGTGATGTGATTTGGAAGTGCGGAGAGCATTTAATCCAGCAGAAGAGTGGTCTGCAAGCACACCACCGTCTTCCTGCTTCCACCCCAATTAAGTCCAGGCTAAGAAGACATGTGAACAGCCTATCTGCCCTGCGCTAATTGAAGCTCAAGTGGACAAATAATGACTACTTAAAGTGAGGTCCTTATTCTGCTGCCACGAGTATTAATACAACTGTGAGTGGCCCTGTTGCCTGTACAGAAATCTGAGTGAGTAAGGTGGGCAGACAGGATGTGGGTGTCGCTGGCTTGGCCAGCATTTATTGCCCATCCCAAATTGTTCTTGAAAAAGATGGTGGTGAGCTGCCTTCTTTAACCGCCGCAGTCCATGTGTTGTAGGAACACCCACAGAGTGTTAAGAAGGAAGTTCCAGGATTTTGACCCAGTGACAGTGAAGGAATGCTGATATAGTTCCAAGTCAGGATTGGTGTGTGATTTGGAGGGGAACTGGAAGGCAATACAATAACTCCCCACTAACGGGGAACTAGCGGCCTGATCTCGCTGTAGTGAAGGGGGGGGGGGCAATCGAGGCCCCCCAGAGAGTCAGGTGCCAGGGGAGGCGCCCCTGGGCATTGACACCTTGGCAGTGCCAGCCTGTGGCCCCGGCACTGCCCAAGGGGAAAAGTGCCAATGCCCAGGGGGCATCTTGTCACTGCCCAACAGGCATTGGGTAGTGCCAAGGTGATGGGGCCTAGTGGGTGATTGGTGGGGGGCTCCCGTTGCCACTGCATATGGATCAGTGGGGGAGGGAGGGAGGAGGCCAGTGAATGGGGTGGGCATCAGTCAAGGGGTGTCAGGGGGCTGGCCCAGGAATGGTCAGGGGACCAGCGATCAGGCTGTGAGTGATGCGGGGGTTGTGGGGCTGGCCGGCGATTGAGCTGGCCAGCAACAGGGAGGCTGTCAGTACGGGTCCACAGCGTATGCACCAATCTCAGCACTGACAGATAAACGCATGCACAGTGACCAGCTTAGTCCGCTGATTTCAGCCAGAATAGGCCCCACCCCTAGTTTTTAATGATATTCACACTGGTGACCTCTGCAGTGCACAGAGTGTGGGAGATTCTAGTGTGAAATCCCACTGAAAAGAACAGCGTGAATTACTCCAGTTTTCACGCAAATTCGACACTTAGAATTTGTTTGGGAGAATTCCGGCCCACGTGTTTAGAAAATGCTGTTGAAAGAGCTTTGCTGTGTTGCTGCATGCATATTGTAGATGATACACATTACTGCCACTGTGAATTGGTGGTGGTGGGAGTGACTATTCATTGTGATAGATGGAATGCAAGCAAGCTGGCTGCTTGTCCTGGATGGTGTTGAGCTCCCTGAGTGTTGTTGGAGCCGAACTCATCCAGGCAAGTGGAAAAGTATTCGATCACACTCCTGATTTGTGCTTTGTACATGGCAGACAGGCTTGAGGAGTCAGGAAGAGAGTTAATCTCTGCAGAATTCCCAACCTCTGACCTGCTCTTACAGTCTTAGTATTTAGCTAGGTAAGTGGGTAGGCAGGTTGAAGGATGGTTGGGTTGCATCGTATCAGCAGGATAGGCAGGTCAGACTGGTGGGGGAATAGTTGGGATGTTTGGTCAGGGGATAATCGGGTGGTCACAAAGAGATGCGGTGGGGGCAGGGGGACAGTTATGCAGTTACCCAGATGTTACAGACTAGGTTTTAATCTGTCTTACATTTCCTGGGTTACTACCACAAAACTGTCCAAAGACAATAGTGGAGGGTCCTGGAAAGCAAGCGAATTTCCTAAAGGAAGTTGAAACTTCCCCAGTGATTCTCACTTGGGTCAGTGTGTCAGGTATATCCACAGGGTCCTGACGACCCAGAGACTGGAAGATTTGGCCTTTAAGGCTCACATTAACAAGGTATGGCACAACAGATAAATTAATATAAATGGGGAAAGCCAATAAATCCACAATAGATGGGAATATTTATGCTAATTCTGGTACAGATCTTCATCCAATGCGACACTAAAATCTGTTGCCCTGAAGAACTCAAAATTCCCTTTTCAATCTGCTTTCCCAATAAAATGTATGCCGAATGGGCTAACTTAACCACTGCATCCTGTGATTTAAAATGCAACTCAAATAACATGAAAATATTGGCAAGTAGGCAATCAATAATAACCTATAATCAATGCGAATTTTCAAGTGATATATCAATATATTAGCATAAATGAAATGCACTGTCCATAATTTGTGAAAGTGTATTTGCAGGTGAGGTTTAATTTGACAGTCCTCATTGCCATTATTCTACTGCCACAACAAACATTGTTTCATTAAAATGGGCTCTGCAGGCATATGTGGAGTGGCAAAAATCATTGACAAGTTTATTGCACTTCAACTAAAACTGCTCTTCACACGACATAAGCTTTCACTCAATAAAAAAGCCACTGCTGCTGTATCAGCTCAATTTCGCCTCTTGTCCAAGACTCTCGGCTACTCAATATAACCACTCTCAGGTTTAGCTGACAGGAACTAATTATAACTTGTTAGTGTAACATTTGCAGACAGGCAATTCCATGTTTTGACAAAAAGAGAAATTGCAAGTCTGAGCATGCTGGTTAAAGATACATCTCACTGCTGTTAACTCACAACAAAGCTAGTGAAAGCTTGATAATAGCATAGTCTTGCCAACAGAAATATAGTAAATGTACAATGGCAGGTTTGTGAAATTTTCATATTATGTCTTCTTGAACTGTGGAAAAATAACTAGTAGCAAAGGTAAGTGCTGAAGTTTGACTAGGTTTCAGAGTTGGGTTTCAGGGTTAGGACGAACTTGAAATCACAGATTGTTATGTTTCAGATGGAGTCCATTTGGCCCATCGTGACTCTGCTGGCTATTTGTCAGGTCTATTCAGTTAACCCCACTTCCCTGCTCTTTCCCTATAGCCCTGCAAATGTTTCCTCTTTGAATATATATCCAATTTCCTTTTGAAAGTCACTAATATGCCTCTACTTCCTTTTCAACAACATCCTGTAAAGCTTTGGCACCTTTCAACGCAGTAAAACATTCCAAAGATGTTTCACAGAATCATCATCAAACAATATTTGACACGGAACCACTGTAAGGCGTTGCTAGGAAAGGCCAAAAGCTTGGTCAAAGACAGGTTTGAAGGAGCCTCTCTAAAGAAGAGAGAGGTTTTATGAGGAAATTCCAGGCTAACGGTTAGGTACAACTGAAAGCACAGGGGCAAAAGAAATTGAAGAAGCATAAGAGACCAAAATTGGAGAATAGCAGTATTGAAGAAATTGGAAGAAGGCAGAAGAGGTTACAGGATATGAAGGGCCAAGGCCATAGAGCAGTTTAAACACAATCAAGAGAACTTAAAATCTGCAGGTAATGCATTCCAGATTATAACTCACTGCATTAAAAAAATTTACATTTCCCCGCGATTCTTTCTACTCTATCAAAGTCCTTCATAATTTTGAACACCTCTATTAAACCTCCCCTGAACCCTCTCTTCTCCAAGGAGAACAATCGCAGCTTCCTTGTACACAACTGAAATCCCTGGATCCTGGTACCATTCCTACAAACCCTCTCAAAGGTTTTAGAAGATGACCGTACCAGATTAGGAGAAAACATTATATTGCCACGGTTGAAGTGTCCATAACAGATTCACATGAGCAAGAGACAGGGATTACTATTTTGTTACTGGGATCACCAATCTGTTCACAACACCTTCACTAGTCTTGCCACTGCTAATGTTTTGCATTCTTTGGCTGACCAGGATTTCACTGCTTTCTTGATACTCAAATTGTCGTGGACTGTATGGTTCACGGTCAAAAGCTCAAATAATGAATGACGAATGAAGGGATTTTTAAATGTATTTGTCATGTATCATTTAATCCTGCCTCAAGAATTTGCAAACAATGTCATTTCCACTCCATCTGACGAAGGAGCAGCGCTCCGAAAGCTTATGGTGTTTGCTACCAAATAAACCTATTGGACTTTAACCTGGTGTTGTTAAAACTCTTACTGCATTATATTTTAGACAGCCCTGTGCAGTAAAGTTTCCCAAACAAGTCTGTTGATACTGCAGTTGGTGCCTTTACTAAAACTGCTCATTGCTGGATGTGAAGCTTAAAACAAAACAACCGCTGGGTAATACAGTTGGAAAAATACATTGCACAACTTATAGGATTGGTAGCTAGATTTCATAGAATTGACCAGTTGTCATGGTTAGGCATATACGCTGTCCCTCATTTGTCAAAAAGATCGCCAGCCACTGGCCACCAGTATAGCTAGTTTATAGATTTTATCCTTCTAACTATCAATGCTGTCTGGAGGATTTTTTTTCCGTAAGCTGATAGTTCTAAATCAGCCACTTGTGGTTGCTGTATTAGCAGAAACTTGAATTGGTGAATTTTGGAAATTCACAGGTTATCTTGACTGCACGGGCTTCCTAAAAATGCTAAACAATTAGATTCATTTTCCTTCCCTTAAATGTTTTAAAATTTCTAATTGTATCCCAATTTTTATCCACTTCCTTTTTAAAATTTATTACAGATTCTGTTTCTGTAGGCAATTCCAAGTTCTTACATCCTCTCTGTAAAATAGTTTCGCCAAACATCTCAATTTTTCCCCCCTGAAATGTGGCTTTAAGACTTGCTCATTTGTTACCGACTTGCTGGTCAATGAAAATAAATATTTTCACCTATTCTCTATTCCGAAACCTTTCATGATTTTGAATACATCTATCAGATTGCCTCTTAACCTCTGTTTTGGGTAAACAGCCTTTAATTTTCATCATCTTTTAAGTTGGATTGTTAAGTATGAAGCAGCAATGGCAGATGATAATCAAACTCAGCTTATACTAATATCCTGATTGAGTAGTGGAAAAAAATAGGAATAAAATATAGTAAAAAAACACAAGATGTTAGATCAGTCTCTGAAACATTATCTGATCCAGTTGTTACATTCATTACAGAACCTCATTAAGAGTTTCTATGCTTTCACCCCCAGCTTTTTCCTAGGAAGCAGTGTCATCAGCCAAACAGAGAGCTATTCAAATCTTTTTCATATTGCTTGCTGGCACTACGTTTGTTGAGGTATGTTGGATGAAAAACAATACATTTTGACTCAAATGGTTCTGGAGAACAGAATCCATTACTCTGCCATCTTAATCATCATGAAAAAAGTAACAAACTTCTTTATAATTAACAATCATGCAATCAGAACAGAAAGAAAGCTAAATCACTATTATCTTTCTTGATAATGATATACTTTGAACGGATTTGTCCCCAGAAAGACTAAGGAAAAAAGAATATTTATATCTATGACGTTAACTAGGGTAATTTTAGTAGGATCACGATCAATTTCTCCTTCTTCCCTTTTCGGATTAACGGAAACAGTGGGCGGGATTTTCTGGCTGTGCTTGCCCCAAGACTGGAAAATCCCACCCAAGGTCAATGAACCTTTGCATGGTTCTGTTCCGCCTGTTACGATTCCCGTGGCGGTCGGGACAGGAAAATTCCACCCAGTGTACGAATACGGGGGTTATAAATCAGTTCATTATCTTTCTCATGAAAACTACAATGGCAATGCTCAATTCACCAAAAAACTTCAAGAACTACCATTCAAAAAAAAGCAGTTTTTTTCATCTGATATTTCACAAAAGCTGGATTAAGAGTTGGATTAAGAATATGAAATAAAATGTTTTGAACAGTTGAAGTAGCGTGTTCCAGCTGGCTGATTGCTCTCCTCATTAGGAGCACAAAATGAAATACAGGAGAATTGGACTGCTTGGAGGCCAGTGGCATGCCATAACAATGCTGCATTTGGCTTAGACACTTATCATTGTTGTTTACTGTCCCCTACAAGAAAAAAAAGATTGAAACATGTGAATACTTATCAAATGCCAAGCAGCAGAGCAAGGAATAAAGTTACTCAGGGACGTGCTCACCCTCAAGTGCCAGGAATTAACTGATTATTTTTCTTGTACTAGGTTATGAGTTCAGCTTCCAGGATAAGGACAATGCTGATTCATGTGCAATATGACGAAGGCAAACTGAGCACAAACTCAACGCACAGGTCACTAAATATAGCAGGCTGAGCAGCTTCTTACAGGAGACATTTTTCTCATCATTTATTGCTGAGGTGTAGACTGTACTGTGAAAGACAATGATGAATCAGTTCTGTATTTACAACAGTCCTGATGTGGAGATGCCGGCGTTGGACTGGGGTAAGCACAGTAAGAAGTCTCACAACACCAGGTTAAAGTCCAACAGGTTTATTTGGTAGCAAATACCATAAGCTTTCGGAGCGCTGCCCCTTCGTCAGATGGAGTGGAAATCTGTTCTCCAACAGTGCACAGAGACACAGAAATCAAGTTACAGAATACTAATTAGAATGCAAATCTCTACAGCCAGCCAGGTCTTAAAGGTACAGATAATGTGGGTGGAGGGAACATTAAACACAGGTTAAAGAGATGTGTATCTGTAACTTGATTTCTGTGTCTCTGTGCACTGTTGGAGAACAGATTTCCACTCCATCTGACGAAGGGGCAGTGCTCCGAAAGCTTATGGTATTTGCTACCAAATAAACCTGTTGGACTTTAACCTGGTGTTGTGAGACTTCTTACTGTGTTTACAACAGTCCAGCAGCTTTCTTGGTCATTTTTATTATAGTGCCTGTCCACAGATTATTGGCTTTACATAATTTAATTCTGACTCACGAAGTTTGCATTGCCAGTTTAGCACAATATGCACCAGACTATTGTACATTCCATACTTATTTGGAAAGGGGAAACAACCTTCTCACTTTAAGAAAGGCTCTGAACAAATTTAGGAAAAGCAGAGAGAATATTTTAAGTAGGTTTTTTTTAAAAAACTACATCCGTTTATGCCTTGGCAATCTGGTCACCAAAATATATCTCAGGTAAACATACATCAACATTATTTTTGTTTATACATCTTAGAATAGCTTTTCCACAGTGTGCTACCAATACTCAGAGCGCACAGCTGAGGTATCCAAATATCTGGAGGGTACATCACTTTTATTAGGTTGTAAACACACACATCTTGCCCAACATCTTGCCTTTGTAAACAGAAAGGCTGTGTGGAACAGATACAAGTTGATTTGAATTATTTCACTGTGGATTAACAAATTCCCCAATGTCAACAGGTCCTATTTAGATGGGAATCCCTCTTGTTTTTTTTTTAAACCAAGTGTGGATATACTGCTTCAGGCCTTCAAGCTATATACATGGCAAAATTAAAACAGAGGTAATCAGTGTTACAAACTGCTGATGAAATTCTGTACAAACAGAAGCTTAATTTGTTTACTGCTACCTCAGCACACATCACCTAGCTAAAGGCCGAGTTGATTATGATGAGCTAAAATATCTCTATTTTTATGCCAAAGGTTCAGTTGAGCTCCCTTCCAAAGAACCTTTTCAAACAGAAAACATAGACTTTCTAAACAAAAGAGGATTTTTGACAAAGGGTTTAAAACCCCTGAGATATATAGGGTGAAATTTTTCCGTCTCTCTCGCCAACAGGAGACAAACGGGCAAGACAGGACCATGCAAAGGTCCGTTGATCTTGGGCGAGATTTTCAGACCTTAGGTGAGCGCAGCAGGAAAATCCCACTCATAAGCTCATTATTGAGTCTTCTAGATAAACCACTATGTCAATTGATAGAGCTGTGCAATGGTAATACATTGGTACTGGGAGAAAACAGGTATTGACAGGAGACAATGTCGTGCTAATGTTCCTGGTCTAGTAACCAGAAGCCTCAACCAACAGCCCGACGAACGTGATTTCAAAACCCACCATGATAGCTTGAGAATTTGAATTCAGTTTTAAATAAAGGAAATAAAAAATTGGTATCAGTAATTCAGTGCCATCCATCTGTCAGATTGTCACACATACCCAACTGGTTCACCGATGCACTTTAGGTTAGGGAAGGAGACTTGCCACGTTTACCAATATGGCCTATATTGTGACTTCAGTCCTGCACCATCGTTGCTGACTCTGAAGTGCCATCTTAAGTGGCTAAACATTCAGTTGCATCAAACTGTTCTAGTTGAAGAAATCTTCTCAGAACAAAATAAATGGGCTATAAACACCAGTGAATACAAAAACATTAAAACTGCAACAAGATTAGACCATACAGCTCCACGAGTCTGCACGACTATTCAAAACAATCATCATTGATCTCCAACTCAATTTTCCTGCCTGCCCACATACCTCTTGATTCCATGACAGAAAAAATCTGCCTAACTCAGTCTTAAATATACGCAATGATGCAATATGCTCAACTCTCCAGTATAAACAATTCCACAAATTCAAAACGCTCTGTGTGATGAAATTTCTAATCTCAGTCCTAAATGATCAACCCTTTATCCTGAGACTGTACCTGTGTTCTGAACTCAGCCACAGAAAACTCTACCTGCTCTGCCCTGTTAAATCCCTTCAGAATCTTAAAAACAAAATGCTATGGTAACCTGAAATAAAAAACAAGTGTTGGAAAAACTCAACAGGTCTGGCAGCAGCTGTGGAAAGAGAAACTGGGTTAACATTTTGAATCAAATATGACTCTCCTTCAGAAATCCTTCAGAATCTTGCAAGTTTCAACTGGGTCACCTCTCAATCTTCATGGTGAAGTCCATGTCAAAAGAGAGAATAAAAATAAATTTGAAAAATAAGGATCTCTTTCTACTTTCTCCATTGTAAAAACATCAGAGACTCCAGCCTTTCTCCCTTTATCTTTCATCTAAGTGATATTCAAGTATTGTATCCATCTCATTGTACCAGGAAAAATGAAGAAAGATCAAAAATAATATATAGAACCATAGAACATTACAGCACAGAAACAGGCCTTTTGGCCCTTCTTGGCTGTGCCGAACCATTTTTCTGCCTAGTCCCACTGACCTGCATCTGGACCATATCCCTCCACACCCCTCTCATCCATGTACCTGTCCAAGTCCAATATATAAAATAAAAATGAAATTATTGAAAATTAAAACTTGTACCAAGGGAAATAAAAGAATCTAGATACAAATCTTAAGAAAGAGGCATAATACAGCAAGCAGTTTCCCCCTGACAATAGTGTCGGAGAATAAGGAGGATACAGCACAAGAGGCCAATTGGTCCATCATGCCTGTACCAGCTCTTTGAAATGCACTATCCAATTAGTTCCATTATTCCAACTTTTCCTCATAGCTGTGCTTGCAAACGTAACCCCCCCCCCCGTCATTCTTCTGAACTCCAGCAAATATAATCCTAACTGACTCAGTTACTCTTCATACGTCATCCTGCCAACCCAGGAATCAGTCTGGTAAACCTCCGCTGCACTTCCTCTAGAAGCAAGAACATCCTTACTCAGAGAAGGAGACCAAAATTGAACGTAATATTCCAGATGTGGCCTTACCAAGGCCCTGTATAATTGCAGCAAGACATCCCAGCTCCTGTAGTCGAATTCTCTCACTGAAGATGTTTTTTACTCACTGCGGCTAGCCTTGATACAGCATCTATTTAGACGGGTGCTTGGCCCTATGATCTCTTAACAAGCTGATGATTGTCATCCAGAGTGATGTCATTCTTTTTGCTGAAAGCAGCAGGCTCTAAAGTTAACTTCACCACCTAAAGATGAGCAGCAACTGAATTACTGTAGACAGATATAGACAATGCTGGATAATCTACTGACAAATGGCGCCTTACCTCCAGTGCATCGAGGGCCATGTCAACAACTCTGTCAAGAAAGCTTTCCTCACCTACCTCTCCTTTCCAAAAGAAATAAGTTTTTCTATTACAAATATTCAGTTCAATAAGATACAAGCAACTGAGGAAAATGAATGGCTGAAAATGCTTACAGAAAAGGGAGAAATTCTCAAGGAAATGCATCGTTCAACTTGACAGTTTTGTCCCTTACAGTCATGTAATGCCATTTGGCAGGTTAGAGAAAAATCAATCCTTTGCTACTGAATTTAGTCAGATGTTATTTAGCCCAGTAATTGGAAAGGCTGGCCTATTGCATGCCACAGAATACCTTCTATAACAGGTTGCCAGCCAGCTTTAACAGGAGGGCTACAGCAGCACAACAACAATTTCTACACTTTAACCCAAACCACCATGTTTATTTACGTCAAGCAAGATCTGCCACATCTGCACATCAATGTCTGGGAATGTCATTTCTACGTATTGGGAAGTTCAAATACAGAATGAATGACACCAAACCAGCGGTGCTGCAGCATACATTGTTCCTCAGGTAAGTATGGGACATACCTATTGGCATTCCAGCATAATTCAAGTATAAAACACTGGGTTCGACCTCAACTGAAGTATTGCGGCCAGTTTGGAGCACCACACTTTAGGAAGGATGTGAAGGCATTAAAGAGTTTTCTACATAGCATGCCACCTAATTTTCACAAACTTAGTTGCATTCATCAAACTGAAAGTTCATTGAAAGCAGTTAATAGATGTTTTCCTTCCTCCTCACATGCTAAGGGCCCTTACCTGAATGATTAACCTATTCTCTCCCACACAATCTCAACGAAACCTGCATAAACATAAAAAATATGAACAAACACATACAGAATCCTGAGCTTAATTTTACAACTCTCTGTCTAAACAGAAGCACTGAATTCTTGCTCTTCAATTTGGGTAATTGACTTAACTGAAATACCAAGTTCTTGAAAGCTATCTGCTTTTGTAGTGCAGCGCCTAAAACAACTGAGGCAGCACAACAAGGGCGCAAAATGCGGTGAACTTAAATAAACCAGGAACATTCTTTCAATAAATATTTTTTGGTGTCAAGAGTTTTAGCAGTGGAGAAATGGCTGCTGAGCATCTGATGAGCAAAATGAAGACAGGTAGTACCTACAGCTCATCTACCTTTCGGCATCCCTTTGTCCTGCGGTTGGGAAACTTAGGAAGAAGCTAATTGTATCTGACAACCACAATTACCCAGAACACAGAAAATCAGGAGGATGCTAATTATGTGAGCAATAATTGCAGATAGCTTTTTCCTCCCTTGAGGGAAGAAAACGAGAGAGGATTAGGAAATGGCAGATCCACCCAGTGTGCAGGTGGTCCTGCCTTCAAGCCCTGAAGTCCAACTAGAGACAGTTCATAAACGCAGGATAGCCCTATTGCAGTAACTCTGACAGAGCATGAAATCACAAAAATACTTAACCTAATGGAATAGAGAGAGATGAATCCCTTTAGAAATGCATTACTGTCTCTAGTATGGCTGTTGAGAAATTATATCTATTTTGCCATTTGTTTTTGATTTTCCCCATCAAAAGCTTATGCACTCATTCAAATATCCCACAACTACAAAATGTAGTAACCAAAGAATTCAAACATAATAAAAGCACATAATGACCCAGTTAATGGGATGGATAACTTCCTGCAACTGCAAAATACTTAAATACACAGGTGAGTGCTTAATTATTTTTAAACAAGTATAGCTTCTCCCAGATCAATGCTCGCAAAGTCTTACAGAAAGAAAAACAAATAATTGGAACATGTACTCAAGTGTATAAGTCGACTTTTGAAGCATCAAAACATCCCTCCAAAAATGGAGGCAGACTTATATGTCTAATATAAAGTGAACCACTGGTGAGGGAATGGGTGATTGGTATTTTGCAAAGTCATCCACATCCAAAGCAAAGATTGCACATGCCTTGAACTCCCATGTACCTTCTGAAGACAGCCTGAATTGCCTACTTAATCTCTTGCACCCCCTATAAGTACAACATGCATTTGTGAAGTGAAAAATTCAGGCTGACTACTGATGTGAGTATACATGTCATGGCAGCAAGTGGGGAGTCGGCTTTTACACCAAGTAAATGCAAAAACACAATTTGTGGGGCCAGAGAAAAAAATGTTGTTGTCTTATAATATGGGTCAACTTATATCCCACGAATTATGGTATATAAGAACGTGAAATATCATGATCTCCAAAAAAATTTAGAATTATCAGATAACAAAATTTGGTGTTACTCAAATAATTTGCATCCTGGGGCCAAAGAAGTTCTGCAGCAGTACCGGTAACCCACACCATTAAAAACCCAGTTACAACTCGTTGACAAGGTATGACTTTTTTCATAGGGTTTCAATATAGGAGGTCTTGTGGTGCGGTGGTGGTTGCGCTCCTCCACTGCACTTGAAACTTCGGGTTTGAGTCTAACACCAGGACCTGTTGGCTTTGGAAGGAGCATTTATAACACAGCTCAACAGGCTGATAATCCTGCCACCACTTTCCCCACTATTCCCCAAAGGAAAAAACAGTGTGGGTGTGAGGATATGCTTAAAAAACCTGTGAAATCAGTGTGAATGGGGACGTTCTTAACAGTTCCCAGATTTCTAATAGATTGCATTCTGTAGCAACTTGAATAGCACATCCTATGGAGAAAAATGTATAATTGCTGACAGTAACTTCTGGATTTACATGTTTGACAGTACAGGTGCAGTTTCCAGAAGGTGTTATCAGTTTCAGGGGAATAATAACAGTGAAAGTTAACAGTTTTGTTGTCATTAGTACAGGGAAATCCAGATGATTAACTTTAAATTGGTTCCTAGTAATGGCCAGACATGGGTTTAATGACATAGGCTTGAGGCGGTCTGGTTGCAGAGGTGGGAACCATAACAACAGGCAAAGGGAGCGTGCAGCCATGAGGACAGAAGGAAGATAGTGAGGCAGTGGAAGAGCACAGACACCATTTTAGGAGCTCCAAGGTAGATGGTGCTGTACAGAACATATATTTCGATACCGGTGAGATCTCAGGCAGAAATAAGCAATGGCACCGAACTCAGAACTAATATAAATAAGGTGCAAGTTTAATAGTAACATGTTGCAGCATTATTACATGAAAGGAGGAAGTAATTGTGTGTTAGACAGATAATACATGAACACACAATTAACAAAATATTTAAGAGCAGCAAAGTTATTCTAAACCCATATTGAACCTTGATTAGACCACATTTGGTCTAGGGTTCTGACTGCCATGTTATAAAATGCATACAGAGGCACTGGTGAAGGACAAAGAAGATTTACAAAAATGATACTATGAGAGGTTATACCTATCAAGAAAAGATGAACAGGTTGGATATCTTTAAATTTGAAAAGGAAAAGCTGAGGGGTAAACTAATAGAGACCTTTAAAATGACAAAAAATTTTGCTAGACACAAAGTGCGGAATTTTTCTTTTTCGGCAGTGGTGACTGAGGAGAGAAAACCAGCGTGCAGCTCACAGGCTGCACAATGGCTTTCCTCACCAGATAATCCAGCACTGTTCAGAAAAAGTCTGCAGGCGTGGACCACACTGTCAGGCTGGGGACAGAGAAAGCCAGCAGCTGGGAATCAACCACGATCTCCAATAGAAAACACAGAAACCTCCCACCACACGCACACAGAGAATGTGTCCCCCCACCACCACTCTAACCGATAAGGAGAACCTCCCTACCCCCCAACCCTGCCACTGCAATGGAGCTCCCCAGAAGGCTCCCGCAGTGCTTGCTCCCGGCAGGTTCCTTTCACCTGCTTCTTGTATTTAAAAATCAGTGGTAAACTTCGCCAACACGACAGCATGTCGGCAAGGGTAGGATATCTAATATGGGGGAGGAACCATATAGAGGGGAAGACCGCTAATTATTTTTAAATGTATTAAAACCTTGTTGTGTTACCAGAAAAGTGAGAAGGGCGTGCAGGGAGAAACGGAAAACAAGATCTTGCCGGAGAGATTCATATTTTCCAAGTCTCTCAATAATTTCATAGAATCCCTACAGTGCAGAAGGAGACCATTCGGCCCACCAAGTCTGCACCGACCACAATCCCACCCAGGCCCTATTCCCAGAACCCCACATATTTACCCTGTTAATCCCCTGACACTAGGGTCAATTTAGCATGGCCAATCAACCTAACCCGCACATCTTTGGACTGTGGAAGGAAACTGGAGCACCCGGAGGAAACCCACACAGACACGGGGAGAATGCGCAAACTCCACACAGACAGTGACCCGATGCTGGAATTGAATCCAGGTCCCTGGCGCTGTGAGGCAGCAGCACTAACCACTGTTCCACCGTGCTGCCATGTTGCACCCATGTTGCCGTTTGCGCTCACTGCAAAGTGGGCAATGATCATTTCCATGTGCGCTGGATAAAAAATAAAATAATCATCAAGAAACCTGTTACAGAGTGAGGTGAACTTGTTACCAAGGGAAACAGTTGAAACAATTGGCATAGATACATTTAAGGGGAAGTTAGATTAAGTGTATGAGGGAGAAGGGAAGGGAAGGCTAAATTGATAGTTAGAGGAGAAAGGATGGGAGGAGACTCGACTGAAACACAAATGCCGACATGAACTAATTGGACCGAATGGTTTGCTTGTGTGTTGCATATTCTAGATAAGGTGGAGAAAGTCATTTCAGGCAAACATTAGCAAATGAATTAACAACTGGCTGAGATTTTGAATTGGTGAAACAGAGCCAAATCATAAGCAGTTAAGAAAATCTACTGCACTAAAGCAAAGAGCAAACCAACCCCAAATGACAAAAGTAATCAAAACCCATTTGCCTCAAAAAATCATAACTTGTTAACCAGTAGCAGTGATATTATTTCCAGATAATAAGGAAAACAGGATTTCTAAAATAGCAAAACAACAATCATACCATAAAGACATTAGGAATTTCATACAGCACAAGTGTCAAATTAAACTAGCCTGTTAAACTTTGCATCAGAGTATCTTCATTAACGTTTTTACTCAATCCTGGGCTTGAAGTTGATATTCTTTGCAGAATTATACCAGTATCGGCTGGCAAATGTTAAAAATCACCTGTGTGCTTGTAATTCCCCCAGTTCTGCAACAAAGTCCTAGCATTGTTCTCCAGGAGCAATAACTGAGAGTTCATCATTCCATGGTTGGCAACTATTATTTTTCTGAAAGATTTTAAAGTCAAAGCACAAATTTTGGAACCTGTTTATTTGGAGGCAAGTATCACAGGTCAACTATTTGTAATTACCTGCTCAAGAGTGAGACTAATGAGAAAGAGAGGCAGACAAAGATTCAACCTGTACAATGTCAAAGGGCTCTGTTTTTATTGATGAATCCATTGATCATAAACTTACATAAAATTCAGACTTGTGTCTGCATAAAGTTGTGCTTTTGTCTCAAAGCCAAGATAGCATTTGTTTAATATAATACAAAGGGTCAAAAACTGAAAGTGAAGGGACTTCAGGAGTCTGTTAGTTTACCTGGAGTGATTTAGAGACCCTATTTTCATTTAATTAGTGATGGATATTGAGGAAAGGGGTCGGGGGAATTATCAACACCGGAAATGGTATTTTAAGTTGTTACCTGTAAAAGTTTTGCTTTTGTTGCAGTGGGTAGTAGTGCCTCTTTTAAATGGAGCACTTAGTTGGTTACAGGTGCTTCAAAGGAAGTATAAATTCACCTCAGCCAAACCGTACACCTTACATAAAAGGTAAATTTTCCAATTCTGCCCGCCACAGGAACAATTTAATGGACTATTAAAAGGTTTATTGACCTCAGAGGAACGGGAAAATCCCACCGACTGACTTTAATGTTCTTCAAGAGCCAAACCGACTTTTAAAAAAAAATATGGTGGGATGCCCAGAAAATCGGTTTCACACTGATGTGAATTTACAGTCGATCTTCCACTGGCGCCCTCCAAACCAGCATGAACCTCATTTGCATCCCGTTAAAGGGATGCAGATGAAGGTCCGACCTCCCCACGCCAGATTCTCTGTGATGCTGGCAGGAAAACATGCTGGCATGAAAACTGTTCAGAACAATGTAGCAGAACTCGTCTGAACAAGATCTGAGGCTGTCTCTCAAGTTCAGGATGGAGGCTGCCTGGAACACTACTGCAGTGCGTCAGCAGTGCATCTGCAGGTGGACCTCCCAGACCCCAGGGCAGCACGGTGGTACAGTGGTTAGCACTGCTACCTCACGGCGCCAGGGACCAGAGTTCGATTTCCAGCTTGGGTCAGTGTCTGTGCGGAGTTTGCACATTCTCCCCATGTCTGTGTGGGTTTCCTCCGAGTGCTCTGGTTTCCTCCCACACTCCAAAGATGTACGGGTTAAGTGGATTGGCCATGCTAAGTTGCCCCTTCGTGTCAGGAGGACAAGCTAGGGTAAATGCATGGGGTTATGGGGATAGGGCCTGGGTGGGAGTGTGGTTGGTGCAGACTCGATGGGCCAAATGGGCTCTTTCTGCACTGTGGGATTTTATGATTCTTTGATTAGGTGTCCTCGTGGGAATCCATCTTCCAAACTCACAACGTTCTTGGAGATTCATCTTTGTTCTCAGGAGGTCCATCTTCCAGTTTCAGGTGGAGTTCTACCTTCATTTTCAGGACATTCACCTTCTTTCTCCAATAGTGGGTCAGTGATTTTAGGCACCTCTTCAATATGGCACTCGCACAAGATAAATTCTCTCACTCACTATTAAATTAGTTTAAACAATAATTTACATGCTATTTACAGTTCGACAAACAATATTTACAATGTAAAAACAATTCAGCAGGTTCTCAATGATGTGAGTGGATACTGCAGCCAGTAGTCCCATCTATATGCAATGGCTGCATTGTGAGGATATTGAATTGGTTGATCTCCATGCGAAGACTGAGGCCTCTTCCAGTGTTCCATCAGTTACTCAGGGTCCCTCAGCTGAACCTTTGCTGGATCACTCCCTTACAACAATGGTGTCTTGAATAAATCGCACTCCACATCCCTTAGCCCTTCCAACTCCATGTCTCTGAGGTCCATATTCTGCATCAGAGTCTTCTTCCTCTGATTCGCAGGCCCTTCTAATCCCTCATCCTGCTCCTCTGTGACATTGGCGCTTTCCGAGTTCTGCTTCCAAAAGCATTAGTCCTCTCTGCTGCATCATGTTACGGAACATGCAGCACACAATTACCAGGCAGGTGATGCTGGCAGTCTTGTGTTGTAGAGCCCAACCACAGTAATCAAGACATCGAAACCTCGAGTTTCTTGGAGTTAAGGTGGCTCTTATACCATCGCTGAGGCTCTGTTTGAGGATCTCAGCAGGGAGTTAGTAGTCATCTCCTTAACAGGTATCCGTTGTTGCTCAGAATCCATCCTCATACCTAGAGGATGGGGTGGAAGAACTGAGGCAGGTTGACTCTTTCAGTAAAAAGACATTGTGGCAATTGCCTGGAAAGCATACGCAGAAATGCAGGAAGTTATTCCTTTGGCCACATACCAGCTGGATATTGAAGGAAATGAACAGCTCTTTCTGTTAATAAACCCATCAGGTCGGTCAGTAAATGCTTGGTAGTAATGTATGCAGTCAACGAGGCTTTGAACCTGGAGGATGCCAACTATTGAAGTGAAAACCATGAAAATGGCTACCTCCACTAAGAGGGCATCTGTGATGGTGTAAATTAAGTGGTGAGCAGCCAACTGTGAAATCCCACAGAGCTCAGGAGCGGGGCCTTAAAATAAACCAGAGGTGAAGACGTTGAAGGCCACTGTTAAATTCAATGCCATCAACAGGGTATGCCAGTGGGTGGTTCTAGAGGGCAATTCATCAATAAGGAGGCACACATATCAGATACCTCCCTGGACAGTCAAAGTCTCCTCCTGCACTAATACTTGAACATCACCAGGTAGGTGAGCTTGTTGTGGTAGACCTGTGCTCAGACTCTTTTCGGTTCCTCCTCCTTGACCTTGGCTCCTGAGGTTTGGTCACTTGCTGGCTGGTGACCCTTCATTGAATTGCGCAATGCTGCCTATGCACCATCTCAATGGTCTGTAAGTGTGAAGGTACTACATACATTTTCAGTGGCAGACTTCCTTTCTTTGGATGGAGCTGTTGGAAACCTGGCTGAATGGCCTGATGTTCCGCTGGTGAGACAGCAGCCCCAAAATTGTCAGTGAGCACACCCCTCCCTCTTATCTTCCTTGTGAAATTCTAACTCTGCCCCTTGCCTTTTCCAATTCATTTCACAACAAAGATCTGCTTACCTGGACACTTTTCAGAATTTTCCCACCTTTGCGAACGGCCTCCTGTTCCATTCCTAACGACACTGTACTGCCATGATTTAGGAAGCCTTCTCACCCAAAGTCATCTAAATGCTGGAGCTACTTCAGCAACTTAACAGTGCACCTGATGCTGCAGCCTCCGACCTACCCCTTTCCCTGTGCCAATTAAAATATGTAGCACCAGAAATGGGGGAAGGATTTCCAGGTCTGCATCTCTACAACAGTTTATTTCTTGTTCATCCCACTTCAGCCCCATGTACAGAAAAAAGACTGATGGGTTGGACACAAAAGGAAATGCTTGGTACATTGGCCAGCCTGACAGAAAACATGCTGCCAAAGTCAAGGAGCATGAAGGAGTTTGGCTCCAACTTGGCACAGGTTTTGTACAGAGTTTGGTACTCGTCCTTCTCCATGGGCAGTGCTACTCTGCATCAACGTCACCAACTTTGACAACTCTACAAATAACCAAGCGCTTCCACAAATTCAAAAAGATTAATCAGTAACTAGCATCTAAGTTTTAGATTATCTCTTTAAATGCACTGGTAAGGAGTCCTTCCTGCTGCTGAATGCAAGTTTGGAATAGAACAGGTGCTCGAGCAACAAGCTCAAAAATGACAATATGTGCATCAAATCAGCTTTACATGCTAACTGATGCACAATTTGCCTATTCTGCAGGCACTTCAGGCACTAGCTCCTAACTCCCAGGTTGACAACCTTACTAAGATGCAGTGCCAGAAGTGTGCGCGCATAGCACAGATACTATATACCAAATTTGTACCAGATTTTGCAGCCAGGATCAAATGGAGCATTACACTGTCAACTTTTTCTTTTAGAACCATAGAAAATTACAGCTCAGAAACAGGCCTTTTGGACCTTCTTGTCTGTGCCGAACCATTTTTTGCCTAGTCCCACTGACCTGCACTTGGACCATATCCTTCCACACCCCTCTCATCCATGAACCCGTCCAAGTTTTTCTTAAACGTTAAAAGTGACCCTGCATTTACCACTTTATCCGGTAGCTCATTCCACACTCCCACCACTGTCTGCGTGAAGAAGCCCCCCCCCTAATATTCCCTTTAAACTTTTCTCCTTTCACCCTTAACCCATGCCCTCTGGTTTTTTTCTCCCCTAGCCTCAGTGGAAAAAGCCTGCTTGCATTCACTCTATCTATACCCATCAAATCTTGTACACCTCTATCAAATCTCCCCTCATTCTTCTACGCTCCAGAGAATAAAGTCCCAACCTATTCAATCTCTCTCTGTAACTCATCTTCTCAAGTCCCGGCAACATCCTTGTGAACCTTCTCTACACTCTTTCAACCTTATTTACATCCTTCCTGTAACTAGATGACCAAAACTGTACACAATACTCTAAATTCGGCCTCACCAATGCCTTATATAACCTTACCATGACACTCCAACTTTTATACTCGATACCCCGATTTATAAAGGCCAATGTACCAAAGGCACTCTTTACAAGCCTATCCACCCGTAACGTCACTTTTAGGGAATTCTGTACCTGTATTCCCAGATCCCTCTGTTCAACTGCGCTCTTCAGAGTCCTACCATTTACCTTGTATGTTCTACTTTGGTTTGTCCTTCCAATGTGCAATATCTCACACTTGTCTGCGTTAAATTCCATTTGTCATTTTTCAGCCCATTTTTCTAGCTTGTCCAAATCCCTCTGCAAGCTTTGAAAACCTTCCTCACTGTCCACTACACCTCCAATCTTTGTATCATCAGCAAACTTGCTGATCCAATTGACCACATTATCATCCAGATCATTGATATAGATGACAAACAACAATGGACCCAACACCGATCCCTGCGGCACACCACTAGTCACAGGCCTCCACTCAGAGAAGCAATCCTCCACAACCACTCTCTGGCTTCTTCCATTGAGCCAGTGTCTAATCCAATTTACTACCTCCCCATGTATACCTAGCGACTGAACCTTCCTAACTAACCTCCCATGAGGGACTTTGTCAAAGGCCTTGCTGAAATCCAGGTAGACAACATCCACCGCCTTCCCTTCATCCACTTTCCTGGTAACCTCCTCGAAAAACTCTAATAGATTGGTCAAACATGACCTACCACGCACAAAGCCATGTTGACTCTCCCTAATAAGTCCCTGTCTATCCAAATATTTGTAGATCCTATCCCTTATCACACCTTCCAATAACTTGCTCACCACCGACATCAAACTTACTGGCCTATAATTTCCCGGATTTCTTTTGGAACCTTTTTTAAACAACGGAACAACATGAGCCACCCTCCAATCATCCGGCACCTCCCCCGTGAATACTGACATTTTAAATATGTCTGCCAGGGCCCCTGCAAGTTCAACACTAGCTTCCCTCAAGGTCCGTGGGAATACCCTGTCCGGTCCTGGGGACTTATCCACTCTGATTTGCCTTAAGACAGTGAGCACCTCCTCCCCTTTAATCTGTAAAGGTTCCATGACCTCCCTACCTGTTTGCCCTATTTCCGTAGACTCCATGACCGTTTCCTCAGTAAATACGGATCCAAAAAAAAAACATTTAGTGTCTCCCCCATCTCTTTTAAAATGCAACTTTACCAATTCTTGCCACAAACTGGTACAAAAATCCAAACTTGATTAATTTTTCAATTAGGCAACTAGCTGCCCTCAACTACATCCTGACACAAGAAGTGACCCAAAAGCATTTATCTATTAGGAAATTTAGCACTGTTTTAATGCCCTAGAAAGGCAGTATGCTTTGCAAAGTTCCAGTAATTTGTAGCCAAGACAACTTCCTTGTGTAACCCTATAAACTACTGCATTTTCCCTCATGACCAACATTCTCCTTTCCATTTCACAGTTTTTGCAGGAGACACTGGACTCCTGGAGATGAATAACCTATTTGTTTAGCAAAGTGAATTATATTTGCTCAGGACATAAATTGTGTACATCATCCACTGATCACTGTCATAAAGTACTCTGCAGTCAGATAGTCATAAGAAAGCTCGATGAGTTACATGACTATATTAAAACATCCACAATACCACTGAAACAGCAACCAGAAAATCCAGTTCTCCTTATGCCAGCTGGAATGCAATACCTACAGGAAACCTGAGAACAAAATAACTGTATCTTGTAATCAATTGCTCATCAAACTAGCCCTTTGTCGAGGTTCATGCACCCGTTAACAGGCTATCAATGATAGCAACCATCATTATGGGATCACACCTACCTGGTGAAAAATAGGCCTACCCTGACAGAATTCAATAGACTACCTGAAACCAGAGTCCTTTTTAAGAAAAAACTATTAGCAAATAAAACCTTCCGTTTTTCTCCAAAGCTTTATAGCTGCAATTATCAGTGCAGTTATGGTGTTGGTATGTACCAATCCTCTATAACCGATTATTACCACCACGTGCTGTTTCCCTGCAAAACTCACAAATCTGTGATAATCGAAAGGAAGTGATTTAATAAGCCCAGAACAATTCCTTTGTGCAAAAATGAAAGGGATTCAATTTCCAGATAAGTTGCAGGAATTGCAATATTGAGAGTAATATATTAGAGCATGGGACTAACCTAGTTATGTACAATCCCAACCAGAAAGAGAAATTAAAGGATTAAATTGTTTCCCTTGGAATCTGTCTGAGCTCCTGCTACGTGTCAAATAATTCAATACTACTTAGTTGGGAAATAAAGAGAAACACACCTTAATATGTATGGTGTTCTCCATTTCTACATACAGCTTCCCTCATCTAAATTAATTTGTGACATGTGAAAACACTAAAAATTACACACCTTTAAAATCCTTACATCATTCTGGATGTATATCCATTCCCAGGACAAGAATTCAGCAGCAAAGATTGCATTACACCCAGGAATTGTATAATTTTTGGCAGATACAGAATGTACCAATTCATCATGACTCTGCTTGCCCTTTGTTAAAATAAAGCAAGCACCCGAAATCCTGTCAGATTCACAAACATTGTGGTAAAGAATTTCTGTGTAAGCACAGAAAAAATAAACTGCTGCTGGTGCTAGCAATTCAGCACATCGACTGATTTTAAAAAGTAAAGAGTAACACGTTGGTAAAGTGGGCATTGTCTACAAAATCGAGCTTACAACCAATCTAGCTGTTGAAATGAAATCTCTCTCATTTCATTAGGTTCCGAAGAGTCATCTTTGACTCAAAATGTTAAGTCCCTTCTCTCTCCACAGATGCTGCCAGGCTTGCTGAGCTTTTCTAGTAGTTTTTATTTCCGATTTCCAGTATTTCCGCAGTATTTTGCTTTTACTCCAACTGGATAGTTTGCGTGTCCCTGTCTAACCATGTCACATCTTAACCATGGAAACCAAGGGCTATGCAAAATGCTGAGATTAAGAGTTCATCAACAAATTAATATTTGTTTAAATCTAAGAAATTGCGAGTATTTAAAGTTTGAAGCAGGAGGAAACTCAATACTAACCCCAGTGAGATGGAATGATGCATTGTAACTAGGCCCTTGTGTCTACTCCAACACATGGGCTCCACTCAGCATAACTGCAGATTGAGCCCAATAGCAAACTTAGTCAGTGGAGACAAAAGTCTACTATAGCTGTTCTTCCTTGAACCATTTTTAAATTTATGATATTTGAGCTCATCACGGTGAGAGATGTCAACTGAGAAACTGAGAAAGAGTACATGCCTCGATTTGGACACCAGCTGTCAGCATCAAGACATCCAAATGATTAATTTTAATCTTTATCAGTTGTCTCTGTGGCTTAAATGAGATTGCCAGGTTAGCACTAGGGGATCAGCACCTAGTGATAAGTGGATTTGGATTGCCCCAAACATTAATAAAGCACAAAAGATAAAAGAGACAAAAAGAGAGAAAAACAGAGAGAGAAAGGAAGTGAGAGTGAATATTGATGCCACCCCATTTATTTGGATTTGTTCCACACCCAGATACCTCAATGAACATCCACTGGAGCACCTACTCTCTTGCAGAACCCTTTGCATTTGTTTTTCATGGCCATTATTTCCTCTTATGCCTAGGCAAGAATTTGCCAGTAAAAACTGATTCAGGCTAACATTCAAGCAATTCTGCAATGTGCAGAATTAAAAAGGTATTGGCACCATTTCAGCAAGGAAGAAACTGGAAACCAAGACTCTCTTGCTCGATAAAATGTTTTTGTTCACACAATTACCTTGGGCAGAACTTTTAAATTGCTATTCAACAGCAATCCTTTCCACCCCATGGTATCAGCAAGTTTATGTTACTTATTTGTCTCTGAACTTTTGAATTTTTAAACTGTTAAACATTAAACATTTAAGTAACTCAAGTTTTAAAAAATTCCAATGATTTCCTTCGATTTTACACTTTTCAGAAACAAAGTTGAAGAGATCAAAAGAGCAAAGGGGATCAGCTATAGAGCAATCAACAACCTGCATATTTCATGAATATTATCCAATAGTGCCACCTTATGTAGAGAAGGGCATTATGCAGTTAGCTATATATACAATCTGGTAAAGTACTGCATTGACTGGAATCAAAGTTGAAGTTTCTAAGCAAGCTTTTACAGATGATGAAATTATTTCGTTACTTGCAATAATATGGAACATAAAATGCTGGATTCCTGTTATTACATCAATCAGAGTTGCCATTGAATATTTAACTACAGAGCATATTGAGCCACTGGATATTTGGCTATACTGTATATTTAGCAACTGAATAGTTAACACCAGGATCCCAAGATTCAGGCAGGAGACAAAACAAAGTCTAAATATATCAGGATAGACTGACTTATGTACTTAATTGAGATGACAAAGTTCATCTGTTGAAAGAACACAAAACTTGAGTATTCTTTTGCTCATTTTAGAAAAGTAAACCAAAGTTATATTTTGTTGGTTATTCTGAAAGGATACTTCCGGAATTAAAAACACACATAACATTGGGAAAATAGGCAGTTTAAAGTCACTCCTTAAAATAATTCTGAGAACAAATTATCCATCAGTCAACAGCCTTCAGTGGCATTAACAGTCAGCCAGATAAAAGAAATGGAGAAGTCATTACAATTGCACAGCAGAAAGAAATTACACCACCTTAAACTGATGCTACTGAACACCCAATTGATTGTTGGACAAAAACTTGCTTCATTCGGTCAACCAAAATAATGCAACAGCATCCATTTCTCTACATTCAACGTATCATGTGTGAGGTTACCCAAAGGATCAAATTAACTAAAGAATGTAGTCATGGCTCTTGTATAGCAGTTATAAACTTTCGAGGGTACACATGGAAACAACCGGAATTACTGCCATTTATGGTACTATGTTTCTCCGTTACAAAGATAACAAGACCATTTGTGCATTTATGAACCCCCAGACCCCCAAACCCAATTGACTCAGGGCTCTGTGACAATCGATCCATTGTCGAGTTCACAAATTGATTTAGTACCGAGTAATTAAATGCATTTTTCTAAAATTATTCTGTAAATCCTCGTAACATGATGTTTCACTCAGTTTGAAGGCATCCTGAATAATGTTGGAACCCATAGAAAAGCACTCCCTGAGACACCTCTTTTAAATGACTGAAGTGCCGAACTACTCAAGCCATTCCCAAGTTCATTCCTTTGACACCAAGGATCAGTTTTGCTCTACTCTATCGATTTGTAGGATTTTAGCTCCCTCTTATTTCATTGCAACTCAAGCTACGTTTCGCATTGCAGGTGTAACCTAACCAAGGTACTGTTCAGCTTTAGCATGTGATCTTTAAACAAACTCAATTGATTTGTTGATGCAACCTGCGCTGGTACCTACAAAGTAGCTCTAGAAAGAAACAAAAATGAATGATGCCCAACTTGAAAAGAGCCAATTTCAGTGATCTGTGAAGGGATTTAGCTCAAATGGACTGGGGAAAAAAAGATTGTGCAGAAAAACAGTAAATGAACAATGACAGGCCTTCAAGGCAAGGATAGCTCAGGTACAATCCAAAAGTGTTCCCATAAGGAAGAAAGATGGAACATCCAAAGCTGCAGTTCCCAACATGACAAGAAAATAGAGTTCAAGATAAAAGAAATAAAGATTTATTAAAACTTTAATGTAAAAAAAATTACTAAAACTAAACAGAAAAAGATAGAAACTGAAGAAAGGGTACAAGGACAAAAAAGTGTTAGAAAAAATTAGTGCATAACAAGAGAAACCAAAATGCTTTATAAACATACAGGATGGAAAAACGAGATGCAGGGATGTTTTTTCCCTGGCTAGGAGACCTAGACATGATGTGGAGATGCCGGCGTTGGACTGGGGTGAACACAGTAAGAAATCTCACAACACCAGGTTAAAGTCCAACAGGTTTATTTGCTACCAAATAAACCTGTTGGACTTTAACCTGGTGTTGTGAGACTTCTTACTAGGAGACTAGGACAACGGGTCGCAGTCTCAGGATACTGGGTTGGCCATTTAGCACTGAGATGATGTGAAACTTCTTCACTCAGAGGGTGGTGAACCTATGGAATTCACTATCACAGAACGCTGTAGAGGTTAAGTCACTGAGTATATTTGAGAAGGAAATAGATAGATTTCTAGACTCTAAAATTGCCAAGGGTATAGGGAGCGTGTGGGAGTATGGTATTGAGATAGAGGATCAGCCATGATCATACTGAATGGCAGAGCAGGCTCAAAGGGGCGAATGACCTACTCCTGCTCCTATTTTCTATGTTTCTATGTAAACTTGGGTTGATAAGTGGCAAGTCAAATTCGTGCCACACAAGTGCCAGGTAAGACAATCTCTAAAGAGAATCTAACCCATTGACATTTAATGGCACTATCATCACTGAATCCCCCACAATCAACATCCTAGGAGTTACTATGGACCAGAAACTGAACTGGGCTAACCATGTAAATACTGTGGCTAAAAGAACAAGTCAAAGGCTGGGAATTCGGTGACAAGTACCTAATCTTCTGACTCCCCAAAACCTGTTCACTGTCTTCAAGGCACAAGTCAGGAGCATGATGGAATGCCTCCCACTTGCCTGATAAAGGGGTTTGGGGCTGGAGCTTTCACTGGAAGTTGCTGCATGAGAATTAGAAGACAGCTGGATCACTCTCCAGAAGTGTCAAAAGACTGGAAATCTAGTATCAATGTAAGAATCTTTGGTTTCTGGGCTAACTGGTTCTAAAGAAGGGATTTATGTCTATGTGGGCAATGCTGCTAAATTGGAACAATAGAAATAGCGAGTTGTTAAGAATTGTATTTTGTCATGTTTAAGTATTTTAATTGCTAAACATTATGCTAATTCTTTTTGTTATATTCTAACTGTGTTCTTAAATAAAGTTTGTTTTTTTATAAAAGCCTCTGAGTGGGTCACTGGAATCATACCTGGAGTGAAACACCTTATGCTCACCCAAATGCCAAAATTAAATGTAAAAGTTAGGGTCTAGGCTAACTTCATGCAATACCATGGAGTTTCTGATCTGGTCCTTAACACCTTCCCAATGGCACTGTAGGTGTACCTACACCAGAGGCTGTACCATTTCAAGAAAGTGACTCACCAACACCTTCTAAAAAGCATTTAGGGATGGGCAACAAATGTTGGCCTTGCCAGGGGTGCTTAAATCCCGTAAAAAAATTTGCTACTTATCAGCTCAAGCCTGAATGCTGTCCAAGTCCTGCTACTTTCAGGCACGGGCTGTTTCATTATCTTAGGTGTTGGGAATGGTGTTGAGTACTGTGCAATTCTTGGCAAATATCCCTACTTATTATCTTACTTTAAAATGGAAGGAAGGTCATTGATGAAGCAGGTGAAGAAGCCTCAGGACACTGTCATGTGGAACTCCTGCAGAAAATCCTCTTCATAGGGTGGATGTATCAAACGATTAATTAGTGAGAGGTACCAGGTACACAGGAATTGCTTGGCAAAGGTGGCCAAGGTAAAGATTGACCTAGTTCACCTTTTGCCATCCTGAGAGGAACATGAAACAATAGTAATGGAGATGTTGACTAATCAGAGCAAATAATCCTTATCAAAGTTCCACAACAGACCCAGGAAAACCTCCACAGTGGTGGAGAAGTTTAGATCCATAGATAGGTGTACTGTTCCCATGGATCTGCCTGTGTCCCTCTTAAGTTAGGAGCCCAATGATACCCAAGTATGCTCCAATTTTTGATACCCAATGATACCCAAGTAAACTCCAATTTTTGCTTCCTCCTTTCATGGAGGAGGGGTTATTGTCTGATTAATACGTCTCATTGCCACAGTGGGTGAAAACATAACAATAGAGAAAACACAGGCTAAAGAAGCATACTGACACCCCTGAATACCATCAGAGCACAATGACCTGGGTATTACACTAGATACCAATGTGTAATGCACTGGTATGAAATCCCTTTATCCAGTTAGGTAGCAGAGGCTTTAATTCGTTATTTTAAACCCAATACATATCCATACATCATTATGCAGTGAACTTTCCTTGTTTTTGATCCAACTTTTTGAACATAAAAGGGAACCCCAAGAATTTCTCACATGGTCAAGGAAGTATTTGAATTATGCAACTACAGGGAGAGTCTGAAGGAAAAAAAGAAAGACACTGAAGGAAAGGGAGGCATCTGGTCACATAGGATAGGAGGGAGCGAGAACAGAGTAAAGAGAGGGTCAAGGAAACAGAAAGACAGCAAATAATTGAAAATATGGTTATTTCCAAACTTCGCAACTAGAGGGTGTATAAACTTTTCAACCATCCCTGTAGAATTACCTTAGGATTCCACTCTGGGTCCAATTTCTTTATAGCTGCAACATATTCCTGCATAGCCTGTTGTGCAGTCGTATCACCCATTGCTTTCCATGCTTCCCTGTCAGTAAACAATAAAAATTTAAGTTAGAAGATATTTAAACAAAAGCAAAATGTTCAGATTTGGTTTGCCTCATCAGATATACTGCCGGGCACAACTTCTGTTCCCTTTTTAAATTTTGACCTTTCCTTCTCTAAAGTTTGCTGTAGCTCAGAGATACAGATTAACAGGCACCAGCACCCCTCCCATAGCTCAAAAAGATGCGTTCTTTCAATTTGGTATACTGTATTCGCTGCTCACAATGCAGTCTCCTCTGCACTAGGGAGACCAATTACGGAACACCTCCAGTCAATCCACAAGTGTGGCCTCGAACTTCTGTTTATTTGCCATTTTAATTGACCACCTTACTCTCAAGTTCACACTTCTGGTTTCAATACTATCTCCCTTCAAATTAAAAGCATAGAAAACTCCAGTTGATCCTTCTTGAACACTGGCCTTCAAACTTGAGCAGGCAATAAAAATACAACGTGTGAAGAGTGAAAGATCAACGCAGGCTTCCAATATCTGACAGTCCATTTTTGGGTCATTGCAACAACAAATGTTCATATGCAAAAAAAAGAGAAAATTTTTGTCTCGTAACTTGTAAAAGCAAAATATGCATCTCAAAACGCACACTAATGTCAGGGTAGAATGAAATGCAGTTAGACAAGCTTGAGGCTTAGCAGTCCAACAGAACATTTCATTTATTGTTTTATCCTAATCTTTGACTGGACACCATCCTACTCATACAAACAAATAAAAGCAAAATACTGCAGTTGGACATCTCAAATAAAATCAGAAAATGCTGGGAATATTCAGCAAATTGGACAACATCTGGGGAGGGATAGACAGAGTTAACGGAGGCAATTCTCCCACCCCGCCACGCTAATTTTCTAGCACAGCGGGGTGGGAGAATCTCGCGTCCGGGCATGCGCGGGATTCGCACGGGTTTCCACAACACGCACATCTCCCAGCGCTGGATTTCCGTCGCCGTCTGATTCGCATTGGAAACCAGCAGGAACACCAGCTAAGTACTTTACATCTTATTTTAATGTGATTAGCGGGCCCAGGACCAATTCTCTGGGCCCGCTAGTATTTCACTCCAGCGGGGTTCAGACTAGCTTCCCACTTTCAGGGAATTAGCGGGACAACTCCGCTGGAGTGAAGGGAGCGGCAATCGGGGCTCTCCAGTGGGTCAGGGGATAGGGAGATTGTGCCCCCTGGGCATGGGCACCCTCGCAGTGCCAGCCTATATCCCTGGTGCTGCCCAAGGGACAAAGTACCCATGCCCAGGGGCACCTTGGCACTACCCACCAGGCATGGAACAGTAGCAAGGGGGTGGGGCCCAGGAGGCGATCAATGGAGGGAGGGAGCCTGCTGCCACTTTGCATTAGGATCCGATCGGGGCTGGAGGGAGGCCAGCGATCAGGTGGGCTGGAGGAAGGATGGGGGGCAGGCGGGTCTGCAGATCGGGGCAAGCCGGGACGGGACGTGACTGGGGGGGGGGGATGTTTGGGGCTGGCCAGGGAATGGACAAGGGGCACGATCAGGCCGTGGGGAGACAGCAGCACAGTGCCAGTGATCAAGCTGGCCAGCAAACCACAGGCTGACACTTCGGGGTCACTGTGCATGCTCAGAGGCCTGCTGGTTTCAGCCTCTCCAGTGTGAATAGGCTCCGCCCCCTGAAATGTAATGATATTCATGCTGGTGGCCTCTGCAATGCACAGAGTGTAGGAGACTCTAATGTGAGAGACAAAGTGTGAACTCTCACTGAAAAAACCAGCGTGAATTACTCCACTTTTTGCGCGATGACAACACTTAGAACTTTTTTGGGAAAATTCCGCCCAACATTTTGAACTAAATATGGCTCTTCAGAACAGGGAGTGGAATAAATTGTGCAGCAAGATAAGTAGTCCTGATACCTGAAGCTGAATAACTCTGAGCTCTAAAGTGACATGGCAGTGTTTGTGGTATCTTGAATACATTTATTATATATGGAGAAAAACTAGTGGGAAAACAAAAATGAGAACATGACTGCACATGAAGAGTTATGTTGCATTCGCTTTCTCTTCCAACAAATGTTGCCAGACCTACTGTGTATTTCCAGCACTTTTTTTATTCCATCCTACCCATACTTGGTTCTCTCTCAAAATATATATAGGTATTTATATTTATTACTTACATTAAAAAAAACTTTAAAACTTACCATTTCTGTTTGCCTTCAAAATCAAAGAATCCGGGCTTTGGAATATTGCATTTCCCAAATTTTGCCTAGAAAACAAAACAGAGGAATAATAGCTGAAACTATTGATAAGTGCAACAGAGAAAAAAATCAGTTACTACAAATCTCATTGAAATGATGCAATGTAACAGAACATGGGCTGGAATTTTTATTTTCAGTTTGAAATTGTTTTTATTCTATGGATCATTCCCAGCAAGAGACAGAAGAAATTTTCATCCCATTTCAGCCAGCTGAGGCCAAAAGTTAAAAGAAAAGTGCATGCTTAAATCTTTGGAATCAATGGACAGTAGAAAAATAATCATCGTCTGTAGACATCACAAACCTAGTTTGAAGTTAAGTTCCAAGTGTATGGAAAAAACATTGATGGTTTCAAAGGAAAAAACTAAAATTCTGGCCTTTTAGAGCTCCAGGACGTGCAATCATGTTCTCATGTTTGATTTACCACTATAGTCTTGCTCTCTATTTAATAAACGTGTCCAGCATACCTCAAACATTGCCTTGTCACTGTGGAGCTCACAATTATTCAGCTGGAGGGATCAGGACTAATTTTCCTGCTGCACAATGTATTCCACTCACCAGGGAGAGATTTATGTTTGCAAGATTAGCTTTGTACAAAATTGTCCAGGTATTCTAAAATTTCCTCACGTTATATTAGACTCCTTCCCCCATCTCTTTTCTTTGTCACACTCTTATGAGGTGACATCATTCAACAGACACTTGATCACATCGTAACATAGCTTGTTACCAATGTGGGGCGAGCAAATAAAACAATCTAAAACTGTCATGTCTTCACAGGGGTTGCATTATTGAACATACAAATTAGGATCAGGAGTAGGCCATTTGGCCCTTCGAGCCTGCTCCACCATTCACTAAGATCATGCTTATCTAATTTTACCTCAACTTTGCATTCCCCAATAACTTTTCACTGCCTTGCTATTTACTTCTGACTTCAAGATTGTCAAGGATTCTGCCTCAACCATCTTTTAAGGAAGAGAATTCCAAAGTCTCACAACCCTCTCAGAGAAAGTTGTTTTTCTCATTAAATGGGTGACCTCTTATTTTTAAACATTAGCCCCTTGTTCTAGATTCTTCCACACGAGGAAAGATCCATTCCATATCCACCCCGTCAAGTCCCCTTCTGGATCTTACATGTTTAACTCTGTCTGAGATCCTGGAAAAGGGGACATGATCATTGACTGATTGGGGTTCTCTTTGGAAGTTTCAATAACCATATCCCTTCTGTTACATATGCACATGGAGCACCTGGAGTCAAACTACAGACAGCCATGCTGTTGCAAGTTAGTTCAATTAAACTTGGGGATTGACTGAAGGGACTTTAAAAAAGAAACTGGAAGATTCATCCAAATATGGCATGGAAGAAGGGATCCTTTTGGAGGCTGGAAGGCGTTTCAGACTTTAACTACGAAGATACATGTCTGCTGAAGGTGTGACATAACATTTAAATATATCATGGGGTTTTTGGTTGTGTTAATAGTGAAAGCACCTTTTTGTAGTCTAGTGTATTGGTTCCTATGAAGTAATGTTTAGTTGAAATTGATTTCAGTTTGTTACAGTTTAATTCCAAAAATGAGAAATGTTGTCATGTGATTCTTTCCATTGATCGCCGAGAAATTCATACCTCTTCTTAAAAGTTATTGATCTCCACGTGGATCATAAAACCAGCTTTAACTTCCCACACCATAAACAATTAGAATTTTTTTTAACTCATCCTTAACCTACAATGCTACTCTCTGTATGGTCAGATCTTTGTCTGTACAGTTTGACCCAGTGAAATGGATATAGTAATATACAGAGAAGTAAGCAGAGGGGATCAAATCAATTTATACCCAGTATACAGATACAATAACGTACCAAGCTTCCACCCATGGTACTTACACTCTCAAGAAATAACACTGGCGTCTACCAATTTAAGCTAGGTACAGATTTACAATCTAGCCTTAAAATCTATTAATACCTAATGTAAGAAATGGCTGTCTAATGATTCAGTAAGATCTGAAGAAATTAAAAGATTATAGAAATAGCACACTTTACCTCTTCTTACTTATTAAAAAAGATTTTATAGCAGTCAGCTAGGGTTGACAAAGACACAGGACAAAATATGCCTGTTATCTCTGCTAAGATGTGGAGATGCCAGCGTTGGACTGGGGTAAACACAGTAAGAAGTCTAACAACACCAGGTTAAAGTCCAACAGGTTTATTTGGTAGCAAAAGCCACTCTCTGCTAAGGACATAATTCAGGCATAGGCTTTTGTACAAGTTATTCTGGAACTCATGTGGGGTTCTATGCCTATATCTAAAAAAAATGATCGTTAGCAAGATGTCCTCGCAAGAGACAAACAGAAGGGTGGCCTTGGGGGCTAGGAGCTGAAATAGGAGAGGTATACTTGTATTTGTATTCGTCATGGGGCGTGAGCATTACTCCAAGACCAGCACTTGTGCTCATCCCACATAGAACCGGGTAGTTTGCTAGGCCATTCCTCATAGAACTGAGTTATTTGCTAGGCCAATTCAGAGGACAGTTAAGACTCAACCATATTGCTCTGGGTCTGGAGTCAAATATAAACCAGACTAGATAAAATCAGCAGATTTTCTTCCCTAAAGGACATCAGTGAACCAGATTTTTACAACAATCCAGTGGTTTCATGGTCACCAATCCAAATGTATTAAATAACTGAATTTAAAACACCAGCTGCCAGGGTGGGATTTGGACTTGTGTTTCCAAGGCATTCGTCTCCAGGCCTCTGGATTATCAGCCCAGTAACATTACCAACACACCGTCATTCCCCTATTTTTGGATAGCTCTGGATATCTGTGTTCTGGAAATTGGACAATTGTTTGTGTGGGAAGATGTAATTAAGCAAGTGATTGACATGAGATGGCCACTAGTCCATGAAAAAAAATAAAGTACTGATTATAAATGGGCAGTCAAGAAGGACAAGATGCAAAGGGGAAAAGGCATTGAAGCAATTATTACGATATATAGCAGAGACCAAGCCACTCGGTCTAATTCATAACCATTGTCATCTGCCCAGGTCTTATGTCTACTCTGATTATGTGCTGTATTTGAACTGTCACTTCTCAGTAAACCACTTTACATAAAACACTTGTGACCCATCAAACTCTGAGTTATGTCTTACCCTTGAGCAAATCTGAAACCAGGTATAAAGATAGTGGATAAGGGTGTCTACTTATTTACATCCAAAAAATAGATTGGATCAATGTTATTATTATTCATGTGGTTTACACCTATACAGGAACCTAATTATGCACATTTCTCCCTGTGGTAGAGCCCACTTATAGCCATCCTGGTACTTATCTATCACTGGGGTTTGTCCGTTGGTGCCCATCTCTGGATTTACCTTGCTTAGACTATCGACCTATTTTAACCTGTCCCTTGTGTTTTTACCTCTCCCTGTCATTGGAGTTTGGCTATCGATACGTCTGTAGTTTATTTATTTACACATATCCCTGGGCTTTGCATCCATCCCTGGTGGGGTCTACATCTGTTTATATCAAACCCTGGGTGTCTAATAGTTTATAACTGTGTCTGGGGGGGGGTTACATTTTTACACCTGTCCCTTGGAGTTTACCTGTGCCTGGGTGTTTACCTGTCTGTACCTGTCTCTTTGGTTTACCTGCTTATACCTGTCGCTGGTAGATATTACACCTGTTTGTGCCTATCCCTGAGGGTGCATCTGTTGCTAGGGGTTACAGCAATTTCTACCTTTGCCCAGTGGTGTATTTCTAAATACATGCCGAGTTGTTTATTTACTGTTTCCAGGAAGTTTTTGATACATGTTCCCGGAGCTATTTGGCTGCCTGCACCCGGAGGTGGGGTGGGGGGAGATGGTATTTGTTTCCCTGTCCCTGGAGTGGGGGCATTTGGTTCCCTGCTGCCAGGGGGTGGGTTGGGGGTTATGTGGTTACCGACTCCTGGGGATATTAGGTTGGTAGTTCTCAGGGGATTGTGTTTGGTTTCCTGATCGCAGTGGGCACGGGGATGTTCCATTCCCTCAGGGAGCTCAGGGGTAGCGGAAGTTACATTCCCTGATCGCTGGAATGGGGGAAGAGGGGAGGGCAGCTCCATTCCCTGATCACTGGAGTGGAAGGACAGGGTGGTTGGGGAGTTTCATTCCCTGATCCCAGGATGTGCGGCTCCCTTTTCCTGGGGGTGCGAGTGGCTGCCTGTTCCTGGGAAGTGTGGTTCCCTGTTCCCAGGCACACGGTTCCTTGCTCCTGGGCCGTGCGGTTCCCTGTTCCTGGGAGTGTGAGTGGCTCCCTGTACCGGACCTTGCAAATCCCTGTTCCCAGGGCCACATGGTTCCCAGTTCTCGGGGTGCGTAGCCCACTGTTCCTGGGGTTTGGGCAACATTTGGTTACCGTTCCCTGGTTTGGGGGGATATTTGGTTACCTGTTCCCTGGTTTGGGGGGATATTTGGTTATCTGTTCCCAGGGTTGGGGATATCTGGTTGCCTGTTGCCATGGGTTGGGGGGGTGTTTGGTTATTAGTCCTGGGGTTGGGGGTATTTGGTTACCTGTTCCGGGGTTTGGGGGGGATGTATTCAATTACTTGTTCCCTGGTTTGGAGGTATTTGGTTACAATGCCCTGGTTTAGGGGGTATTTGATTACAATGCCCTGGTTTAGGGGGTATTTGGTTACTGTTTCCTGTTTTGGGGGTATTTGGTTATGCGGGCAGCGCCATGGCGGGTGGCACTGTGGTTAGCATTGCTGCCTCACAGCACCAGGGACCCGGGTTTGATTCCTGGCTTTGGTCACTGTGTGTGTGAAGTTTGGACATTCTCCTCGTTTCTTCCGGGTGCTCCGGTTTCCTACTACCGTCCAAAGATGTGTGGGTTCGGTGCATTGGCCATGCTAAATTGCCCCTTTGTCCCCCGGGATGCGTAGGTTAGAGGGATTAGCGGGGTTAATATGTGGGGTTACGGTGTTAGGGCCATGGTGGATTGTTGTCGCTGTAGACTCGATGGCCCAAATGGCCTCCTTTTGCACTATTGGGATTCTATGATTCTGTTCTGGGGGTTGGGGGTATTTGGTTACCTGTTCACTGGTTTTGGAGGGCATTTGGTTACTGTTCCCTGGTTAGCAGGGTATTTAGTTTCCCCAGGTTTGGAGGGTATGTGGCTACCTGTTCCTGGGGTTGGGGGGTATTTGGTTACCTGTTTCTGGGGTTGGGGTTATGTGGCTACCTATTCCCGGGGTTGGGAGGTATTTGGTTATCTGTTCCTGGGTTTGGAGGGTATGTGACTACCTGTTCCTGGGGTTGAGGGGTATTTGGTCATCAGTTCCTGGGGTTGGGGTGTATTTGGTTACCTGTTCCCGGGGTTGGGGGTATTTGGTTACCTGTTCCCGGGGTTGGGGGTATTTGGTTACTTGTTCCCGGGGTTGGGGGTATTTGGTTACCTGTACCCAAGGTTGGGGGTATTTGGTTACCTGTACCCAAGGTTGGGGGTATTTGGTTACCTGTACCCAAGGTTGGGGGGTATTTGGTTACCTGTTCTGGGTGTATTTGGTTACCTGTTTCCTGGTCTGGGTGATATTTGGTTACTTGTTGCCGGGATTGGGGGATATTTGGTTATCTGTTCCTGGGGTTGAGGATATCTGGTTACCTATTGCCATGGGTTTGGGGGGGGGGGGGAGCATTTGGTTACCAGTCCCAGAGTTGGGGGTATTTGGTTACCTGTTGCCCGGTTGGGGGGTATTTGGTTACCTGTTCGAGGTTTGGGGTATTTAGTTACCTGTTCCCTGGTTTGGGGGTATTTGGTTACCTATTCCTGGGGTTAGGGATATTTGGTTACCTGTTCCTGGGGTTGGGGGTATTTAATTACTTGTTCCTGGGGTTGGGGGGTAATTGCTTACCTGTTCCCAGGGTTGGGGCGTATTTGGTTACCTATCCCTGGGGTTGGGGCGTATTTGGTTGCCTGGTTTGCAGGGTATTTGGTTACCTGTGCCCTGATTTGGGGGTATTTGGTTACCTATGCCCTGGTTTGGGGGTATTTAGGTTCCTGTCCCTGGTTTGGGGACTGTTTGGTTATTGTTCCCTGTTTTGGGGGTTTTTGGTTACTGTTTCTGGGGTTGGGGTTATGTGGTTACCTGTTCCCAGGGTCGGGGGGGGTGTATTTGGTTACCTGTTCAAGGTTTTCCCAGGGTTGGGGGGGGTAATTTGGTCACCTGTTCCTGGGGTTGGGAGGTATTTGGTTACCTGCTCCTTGGGTTTGGGGGGTATTTGGTTACCTGTTCCCTGGGTTGGGGGGGTATTTGGTTACCTGTTCCCGAGGTTGGGGGGTATTTGGTTACCTTCTCCCAGGGTTGGGGGGGTATTTGGTTACCTGTTCCTGGGGTTGGGGGTATGTAGTTACCCGTTCCTGGGGTTGGAGGGATATTTGGTTACCCGTTCCTGGGGTTGGAGGGGTATTTGGTTACCTGTTCCTGGGGTTGGAGGGGTATTTGGTTACCTGTTCCTGGGGTTGGAGGGGTATTTGGTTACCTGTTCCTGGGGTTGGGGGTATTTGGTTACCTGTTCCTGGGGTTGGCGGAGTATTTGGATACCTGTTCCCAGGGTTGGAGGGATATTTGGTTACCTGTTCCCAAAGTTGGAGGAGTATTTGGTTACCTGTTCCTGGGCTTGGGGGAGTATTTGGTTACCTGTTCCCAGGGTTGGGGGGGTATTTGGTTACCTGTTCTTGGGATTGGGGGGGTATTTGGTTACCTGTTCCTGGGGTTGGGGGGGGGAGGTATTTGATCACCTGTTCATGGGATTGGCAGGTATTTGGTTACCTGTTCCTGGAATGGGGGGTATTTGGTTACCTGTTCCCGGGGTTGGGGGGGTATTTGGTTACCTGTTCACGGGATTGGGGGGGGGTATTTGATTGCCTGTTCACAGGATTGGGGTGGTATTTGATTGCCTGTTCCCGGGATTGGGGGGATTTGGTTACCTGTTCCCAAGATTGGGGGGATTTGGTTACCTGTTCCCGGGATTGGGGGGATTTGGTTATCTGTTCCCGGGGTTGGGAGGGTATTTGGTTACCTGTTCCTGGGATTTGGGGGGGGGGGGGGGGTATTTGGTTACCTGTTCACGGGATTGGGGGGGGGGGGGGTATTTGATTGCCTGTTCCCGGGATTGGGGGGGATTTGGTTACCTGTTCCCGGGATTGGGGGGATTTGGTTACCTGTTCCCGGGATTGGGGGGATTTGGTTACCTGTTCCCGGGATTGGGGGGATTTGGTTACCTGTTCCCGGGATTGGGGGGATTTGGTTACCTGTTCCCGGGGTTGGGAGGGTATTTGGTTACCTGGTCTGGGTGATATTTGCTGCCTGTCTGTTTGCCTGCACCCTGCTGGGGGTAACTGCCTCACCTGTTTGAAGCGGCTGTACAGGTAGAGCAGGGTCTCCCGCCCCGCCGCGTGCACCAGGTTCTGCGCGTGCTGGGCCGCGTGCTCGAAGTCGGCCTCCAGCGCGTGCCCGACACCGTCTTCCTCCTCCTCCTCCTCCTCTTCGGGCCCGGCCTCCGCCTCCGGATGCTCCTCGCTGCCGCTCTCCCGGCCAGACACCGCCGCCATGTGCCCGCCTACGGCCCCAGGCCTCCCGCCGCCGCTCTCCGGGGCTCACCGGCTGCCGAGTCGTTCCGATAACCGCCGGTTCTCCGCCCAACTTCTCACCAACTACTGAGCAAACCGGCCCGCACCCATCAACACTCCGGGCGGAACCCGGCCGCCGCACACCAAGGTTCCGCCTGTGTGGCAGCCCGGGCTCAGGTGCAGCACAACTCACAGGGCAGAGTTCTGAATGAGTTTGAATGCTGGTGTTCGTCCAGACTGTCACCACATCATTACCGACAGGGAGCAGAGAGACACTCACTCTCTGCAAAATCCAGCCACTTCTAGTGCAATAATTGTCACAATTCAAATATTAAATAAGCACCCTTTCAGCAGGCCATGAAATCTCCTTGGCAGGCAGGATTAAGGAAAATCCCAAGGCTTTTTATGCGTATATAAGGATGAAGAGGGTAGCTAAGGAAAGGGTACATCCGCTCAAGGACAGTGGAGGGAATTTGTGTGTGGAGCCAGATGAGGTCTTTAATGAGTATTTTGCATCAGTATTCACGAAGGTGAGTGTAGAAAGGATGTTGACATTCTAGGACATGTTGAGATAAAAAGTGAGGAGGTATTGGAGGTTTTGAAAAACATTAAGGTGGACAAGTCCCCAGGGCCAGATAGAGTCTATCCCAGAATAATATGAGAGGCAAAGGGAGAAATTTCTGAGGCCTTGGCCAAAATCTTTGTATCCTCTTACCAGATGAGGTACCTGAGGATTGGAGAGTAACTAACATTGTTCCTCTGTTTAAGAAGGGCGGAAGAGATATTTCTGGGAAATTATAGGCCTGTGAGCCTTACATCAGTGTTGGGGAAACTATTGGAAAAGATTCTTAGAGACAGGATGTACAGGAGAATAGGCTTATTAGCGATAGGCAGCATGGTTTTGTGAAGAGGAGGTCATGTCTCACAAACCTGATTGAGTTCTTTGAGGAAGTGACAAGAAATATTGACCAGGGAAGGGCAGTGGATGTTGTATACATGGACTTTAAGGTTCATTAAGGTTCCTCATGGCAGGCTGATATAGGAGCTGAAGTCATATGGGATCCGAGGTGAGCTGGTAAGATGCATACAAAACTGGCTTGAGTAGAAAGCAGAGAGTAGCAATGGAAAGGTATTTCTCTAACTAGAGGTCTGTGACAAGCAGTGTTCCACAAGTGCTGCGCCTCTGTTGTTTGTAATATATATATATAACTGATTTGGAGGAAAATGTAGGTGGTCTGATTAGTAAATTTACAGATGATACAAAAATTGGGGGACTAGCGGACGGTGAGGATTGTCAGAGGATACAGCAGGATATAAATCGGCTGGAGACCTGGCCAAAAGATTTTTGATTTGATTTATTATTGTCATGTATTAGTATACTGAATAGACAAAACATACTGTACATCAGGAAGGAAAGGAGAGAGTGCAGAATGTAGTGTTACATAGCTAGGGTGTAGAGAAAGATCAACTTAATGCGAGGTAGGTCCATTCAAAAGTCTGTTGGCAGCATGGAAGAAGCTGTTTTCAAGTCGGTTGGTATGTATCCTCAGACTTTTGTATCTATTTCCCAATGGAAGAAGGTGGAAGAGAGATGGCAGATGGAATTTAAGCCAGACAAATGTGAGGTGATGCGATTTGGAAGGCCTACTGCAAAAGTGTACAGTAAATGGTAGAGACCTTAGAAATATTATCATGCAGAGAGATCTAAGTGTGCAGATCTATAGTTCCCTGAAGATGGCAACTTAGGTGGACAAGATGGTCAAGAAGGCGTATGGCATGCTGGTCTTCATCAGTCAGGGTGTTGAGTATAGGAATTGGAAAATCATGTTGCAGCTGTATAAGACTTTGGTTAGGCCGCATTTGGAGTACTGTGTATAATTCTGTTTGCCACACTACCAGAAGGATGTTGATACATTGGAAAGAGTGCAGAAGAGATTTTACCAGGATGTTGCCTGGTTTGAAGGATATGGACTATGAAGAAAGGTTGATCAAATTTGGATTGTTTTCATTGGAGCATTGGAGGATGAGGGGAGGACCTGATAGAGGTTTACAAGATTATGACATGCTTGGGTTATTAGGGGTTATAGGGATCAGGCGGGTAAGTGGAACTGATCCACTTCAGATCAGCCATGATCTTATTGAATGGCGGGGCAGGCTCGAGGGGCTAGCTGGCCTACTCCTGCTCCTATTTCTTATGTTCTTACGTTCTTATTGATGACCAGTAAGAATTACTTACCTGGCAGGGGTGAAACCATGATCACCCGGCAGGGGTGCACTTCTCGGCCTTTTGGCTACGATCAAGCCCAAGATGGGGTTTAATGCCTCTTCATATCATCTTGGGTCTAGTATGTCGCTTGCGGGGACCATGAATTGGATTCAATTTGAATTTGGTTTTTGGAGCAAACAAAGGGATGGATTCAGGTCAGCCCAATCCCCTCCGTGCATTGGCTTTATAACTTTAAGAATGGAGTAGAATTTCTTTAAAAAAAAACACTTTACAACTCAATGGACTATTCGGATTTCTGTAACATTAACAATGCCATGCAAAGATTTTGTTTCTGATTTTAACTGGTTCAAACTCAATTTCCTTCCCTCGTTCTGAATGCCCAAAATATGTTGGAAGTATGAAGTGTTACATATTGGTTGTAAGTTGAGAGGGAGACAATATAAAATAAAGGGTACAATTCTAAAGAGTTTGAATTTTAAAGATTCAGGTTTGTAGATACTGTAACTACTATTTTACTTCTCTGTTACCTGTTCTATAAGTACAATAAAGGTTTCCTCAGATATAGAACTGGATTTTAAACAGTATGATCTGCAGTGATGAACACTTTTTCTTCATTCATCTCACAAGCTGGCTGAGATGTTAAGCTCAAGCTCACATTGATTTGACATTGCAAATGCATTACTGCATTCAGTTTTGGGCACCAAATGTCTGTAAAGGTGTATTACCCCTTGAGTGTGCACAGCACAGCTTCTGCCTGCACAGTTCCCACCAGAATCCAACAAATGTACAATGTGGCCCATCACTATCTGATTTCCCCCTTCCTTCCAATTGTATGAATTGGGCCTCCTGTCAATGTTCTATTGCAATCGAGTGCATGCAATACATGTGTAATTCAATCATATACTAGTTATTGGGTGACAGTGCATGAAGGATGATTAATTTTCTCAATTTTGTTCCAACCTCTTGGAGCACAGGCTATGTGTGCTGTAGAGTGCAATGTAAAGTCCAATATAAATAACTTGTCTGGACTTGAGCTGTCTTTGATAGGTATGCCAACAAACCTTCAATGATCATGAATTTGTCCTCCTAGACTTTAGGCTACATAGATGACAGTGATTTTGACTGGCTTTGCTCTACCATGCAGGTTCTATTTCCATGTGATTCTTCTAACGCTGGGAGCATCGATTAACTTTTTCAACACCAAGTTCACAAGACATGTCTAACTACCAGTAACTAACAAAAAGAATTGCTGTCATCTATTAGCATGTGTGTGCAACTTACGAGCAAAGACTGAGAGCAGAGTTGGGAGGATAAAAGAGCAATAAGGAAGGAGACTGAGAGGGAGCCAGGAGGATAAAAGTGCACGAGAAAGAGCAAGACAAAGAACAGAGCCAGGAGGATAAAGGAGCGAGACTGAGAGCGCAGCAAGAGGATAAAGGAGCGAGATTGAGAGCGTAGCCAGGAGGATAAAGGAGCGAGACTGAGAGCGTAGCCAGGAGGATAAAGGAGCGAGACTGAGAGCGTAGCCAGGAGGATAAAGGAGCGAGACTGAGAGCGCAGCAAGAGGATAAAGGAGCGAGACTGAGAGCGTAGCCAGGAGGATAAAGGAGCAATAAAGAGCAAAACTGAGAGCAGAGCTGGAAGGATAAAAGGGTGTGTGAAAGAGCGAGACTGAGAGTGGAGCTGGGAGGATAAAAGAGCGCAAGAAAGAATGAGACTCAGCCTGAGGATAAAAGAAAGAGCAAGACTGTGAGCTGAGCCGGGAGAATAAAAGACTGCGGGACTGAGTAAAGATTCTGCACCTTTAAGAAATGTATTTTAATCATGTTTCTCGGCCGAATGTTTTAGCAGTCTCTGGGATTTTGTTGGTACCGTGTTGTCTGCAGCCAGTGTCCTTTATTGTTACTGAAGCAGTATAATTGACATCATGTTTATTTTGATCTGAACGAATGCAGTGTCCTGTAGTTTTAATGTTCCCCTGGGAATGTAGAGCAGTGCTTGATTGGGGGTGATTGATAGGGCATGTCATATGACTGGGACAGCTGTGCACACAGAGAAGTTCAGTTTCAGAAACTGCTTGGAGCTGAGAAAAACAGCAGTGTTTTCCCCCGCTCTGGAGTTTTTTTCTCTAAGTGTTGCTGTTTAGATGCTGCTTTTGAATTAGGGAGAATAGGCTCTCTCTTTTCCCCCCTAAAGTCTGGAGACTGGAAGCTGCCAAAGATTGGGTTTATCTCTCTTAGGTTTTGCTGTTTTGAGGATATATTCTTCTCTGAAAACTGTTGGCTTGAGATTTCTCTCCATAGTTGTTACAAAGCTGGAAATCCAGCATCACATGAGCATACTTGTGTGTGCTCACTAATTCTGAAGATGGGTGTATGTCTGTGGAATATTGTTTTAACTTGGAACAACAGAGATAGCTAGCTGTTAAGAGCTATACTGTGTTATGTTTAAATCTTGTAATTGATAAAAATTATGCTAATTCTTCTTGTTATATTCTAACTGTGTTCTTAAATAAACGTTGTTTGATAAAAACCGAGTGGTTCACTTGAATTATTCCTGGAGTGGAACACCTTATGCTGACCCATGTCAAAACAAATGATAGATTAATGGTCTAGGCTAACTTCGCAAAATACTTTGGAGTCTCTGACCTGGGTCTTAACAACTGAGAACAGAGCCGTAAGGTTAAAGCAACACAAGAAAGAGCGAAATTGAAAGCAGAGCTGGGAGATTAAAAGAGCGCGAGAAGGAGTGAAAGCAGAGGGCTAGTTTGGAGCTTTGGAGATCTGAGGTGACGTCAGCATTCAAAAGTGACATGGGGAAAGTGGAAGCAGCTGATTGGGTGAGTACAGTCAGATAAGTATTTACTACTTTTATTGTTTATAGTTTGTAGTGTCTATATTTTATAGTCTATAGTTTGTAAGGACTATATTTTGTAGTAACGAACACCAGGGAAGAAGGGCCCTGGAGTATTTGATATTATTTGATTGTTAAGTATCTTCCAAAAGGTTTAATTAAAAAAGTTATGTCATAGTAGTAGAGCTCAAAGCCATGGTGTGCTCCTCCTACTCTATGTGGGAAGCCAGTTCCTGGGGCCAGCATGTGTGCAGAAAGTGCCTCTAGCTGCAGCTCCTGGAAGCCTAGGTTGCAGAGCTTGAGCAGTGGATGCAGACACTGTGGGGCATCCGCGAGGTGGAAAATATTGTGGATGGCACATATAGAGAAGTGGCTAAAACTCCACATGCAGGAAGGAAATAGAGGGTGGAGCTTCTGGGGGCGATCGGTGGGGGGTCCCGCTGCCACTCTGCATTTTGGGATCACGAGCAGAGGGAGGGAAGCCTGCGATCAATGCTGGCCATCGGGACAGATGGGGGGTTTGACCTGCAGAGGGTTGACACTGCGGCGGGGGGGGGGTTGCCGCTGCAGCGGGGGGGTCAGTACTGCCAATGGGTGGGGATCGGGGCTGCGGTGGGGTGGGGGAGTGATCGAGGCCGGCTGAGAATGGGTGGGGGGGGGTCGGGGCTGAACCCGGACATACTTTGGGGAGGGGGGGGGGGGGGCGGGTGGGCAGTGATCCAGCCGTGGAGGCGGGTGGGGGCAGAGGGCCAATGGTGTGCGGGTCGTGGGGCTGGCCAGCGATCAAACTGGCCAGCAATTGGGAGGCCGGCAGACAGGGGCCCCTCTGCACATGCCTGGTCTCGGCGCAGACAGTTCGGCGCATGCGCAGTGGGCCACTCAGCCCTATGCTGCCAGCCTCCTGGGTGGGAGTAGGCCCCATCCACTGATTTACACTGGTGCACTCAGCAATGCACAGAGTTTGGAAGATTCTTCTCTGAACTCCCACTGTAAAAAAACAGCATGATTTTTTACTCCAGTTTTCATGCAAATTCGACACTTAGAATCCTTTTGGGAGAATCGCCCCAGTACGTTTTCAAGAAGGAGTTAGATATAGCTCCTGGGACAAAGGGAATCAAAGGATATGTTGCGGGAGGAGGGTGGGGGGGGTGGCGGTGGGTAGGTGGGATCAGGCTGTTGTGTTGGATGGTCAGTCATAATCATAATGAATGGCAGAGCAGGCTCAAAGGGCCAAATGGCCTCCTCCCGCTCCTATTTTCCAGGTTTTTATGTTTTTCCAATTGGACCGTTTTGGATAAAATGCCTCATCATGAATGAAATGAATTTGAAGCACTTCATTAGGAGTAGCTGAAACTGGTCAACTCAAGTCCTGCTTCCATGAATTTGAGCACAAAATCCAGGCGTTACAGGTGCCACCTTTCAGGTGAGACATAAAGCCAAGGCTATGTGAACATAAAAGACCCATGGCATTATTTCAAAGAAGAACCAATTTTAGTCCCTCAGCCAACAAATAAAAACAGATGATCTGGTCAGTATCGCTATTCATGGGACCTTGCTGCGCTTGTGTGTAATTATATATGTTGCCTTAACAACCATCCCTCTAGATTTGAATGTATTAATAAACAATTCTTCTGACTTAACCTGAATGAGTGCTTGCTGTAATTCACTTCAAAGTTAAATTCACAAACAGGGCTTGGGGAAGCATGCCACAGCCTATTTCAGAAATGAAAATGCCTCTGCTTATGGACAGATGGCGAGGAAAATAAAGGCAATTGGATTGCCTCTCTCTCCCCTGTCCATAACACTACACTTTGAGAAGGGTTTTGATTTGATTTATTATTGTCACATGTATTTGTATACAGTAAAAAGTACTGTTTTTTGCGCACTATACAGACAAAACATACCGTTCATAGAGAAGGAAAGGAGAGAGTGCAGAATGTAGTGTTACAGAGTGTACAGAAGTGTTCAAAAGCTACACTTCATTGGCTCAAAAGCATTTTGAGATATTCAGTGAACATCCACTTGAAGATGCCAAGGATAGGTTGTGAAAGTGGTATATAACAACAAGGCTTTCTTTTTTTATGTCCTGAGATCATGAAAGGCAAAATATAAATGCCAGGATTTCTTCTTAGTAAATTGATATTTTACTGTTAAGTGTTTGTGTTTGTGTGTGAGATGTTGCAAGACTAAGGACATTTCTACCTTGTGTTATAACCAGGTTAGGAGAGATAAACTGATTTCTCTCTTTGTCATACTCTACAGTTTGACTTTTTTAAAGAGATGTGATATTGCCAATTCAATGTGTACTGAACTGTGTGTAGCTCAGTGTAAGAATTAAGCCAGCCATTTTCCTGTGTTAACCAGTAAGGAGTTAGTCTTATTACTAAAACTCACTCAGGTAAGGATACAGAAATTAACAAAAAGGTTTAAAATATACGAACGAGTATGTCTAACTTTCCATTCATCCGAAAATGGACCTTCCCCAGGCATGCACAAAAGAAATCAAACTTTACAGAGTAGCAGATGTTAAAATTTGCATAAGTAAAACAAAGTAAAGTTGGAAAAAGTATCTCCTGATTGTCTGAATGCTTGTTCACAGCAAGAGTATCACTTTCCACAGTGACTGCTGGTACTGGAGATTCTACTGAAACAGTCACACTACGGCCTTGGATGGTTGATTCTCTTTTCTCTTGGAGACAGTGGAGTGGGAGCAAGTTTCTTACTTTTGCACAAGAAGAACATGTTCTAGCTTTCTCCTCAATTTCCACACCTAGTCCAGGCCACCAGAAATAACTTCTTGCTATTTCCTTCATGTGTGCGACTCTGCAATGGCCCTCAGGTATCTTCTCTAACACTTGTTTCCTCAGTGGTGGCGGAATGACAATGTCATTAATGCCTAAAACTGAATTTTATTATGGCCATTCTTTGTTTGATGATGTCTTACGATTATACACTCCACTTACCCTATCCTCATTTCTCAGATTTAGAGCTAAGACTGTTTACTTCCTTATGGAACAGGAGGTGTATTGATCAAGAACATTCTCCTTTTTAAAAAAAATCCTCTCCTTTCCCACTCTTAGCACTATGCTTTCCCCAGTCTATATTGGGGTAAATGAAGCTTACTAATATCATTAATCTATTCTTGTTACATGTTGTTGAAATTTGCCAGCAAATGCCCTTGCCTGGCACTTGTGTGGTGTAAATGTTACTTGCTACTTGTCAGCCCAATCCTGGATATTGCCCAGGCCTTATTGCATTTGGTCATGGATTGCTTCAGTATCTGAGGAGTCGCAAATAGTGCTGAACATTGTGCACTCATCAGAAAACATCCCCACTTCTGAGCTTGTGATCGAAGAAAGTTCATTGATGAAGCAGCTGAAGATGGTTGGGCTTAGGACACTCTCCTGAGGAACTCCTGCAGTGATGTCCTGGAGCTGAGATAATTAACCTCCAAACACCACAACCATCTTCCTTTATGCCAGGTTTGACTCCAACCAACAGAAGGTCTTCCCCCTGATTCCTATTGTGTCCAGTTTTGCTGGGGTTCCTTGATGCCTCACTTGGTCAAATGCTGCCTTGATGTCAAGGGCAGTCACTCTCACCTCACCTCTAACATTCAGCTCTTTTGTCCATGTTCGAACCAAGACTGTAATGAAGTCAGGAGCTGCCCACAGCAGCTCATGGAGAACCAGTCTCGAGTTACTAGACCTGTTAGCATGATCACTCCTACTAATACTGACATGGACAGATGCATCTGCGGCAGGTAGGATGGTGAGGATGGGGTCAAGTATGTTTTTCCCTCTTGTTGGTTCCCTCACCACCTGCTGTAAACCAGTCTAGCAGCTATACCCTTTAGGACTCGGCCAGCTCGGTGGTACTACCAAGCCACTCTTAGTGATAGACTTTGAAATCCCCCATCCAGAGTACATTCTGCACCCTTGCCACCTTAAATACTTGCTGCAAGTTTTCATTGGAGTATTGATTCATCTGCTGAAGGGGGACAGTATGTGGTAATCAGCAGGAGGTTTCCTTGTTTGATCTGGTGCTATGAGACTTCAGGGGGTCCAAAGTCAATGTTGACTTTACAGTCAATCCTGACTGTACACCACCATCACCTCTGCTGAGCCTGTGCTGCCAGTGGGACGGGACATAACCAGAAATGGTATTGGTGGTGTCTGTAAACTATGATTCCGTGAATCAGGCTATTGCATGACTAGTCTTTGGGACAGCTCTCCCAAATTTGAGGCAAGCCCCCAGATGTTAGTGAGGAGGACCTTGCAGAGTCGATAGGGCTGGGTTTACCATTGTCGTTTTTGGTGGCTAGGTAGATGCCGGCTGCTCTGTCCAGTTTCATTCCTTTTTATTAACTTTGTAACAGTTAGAAACAACTGAGTGGCTTGCTGGGCCATTTAAGTGTCACATAGAATGTTTCCTTTCCTAAAGGGCATGAGGGAACCAGATGGGTTTTTAACGACGATCGACAATGGTTTCGTGGTCATCATTAGACCTTTAATTTCAAAATTTTATTGAATTACCCTGGGTCATTGGATTACTACTCCAGTGAAAATACATTAAGATACCTCTGCACCACAAGCGTTAGCTGAAAAATTTTAGTACTGCTGGATCAGTCACAATTTCAATGTCATTGGGCCTAGATTAATATATTGTTATAGTATCTGACCACCAGGTGGCAGAATCCCCACACTGCTTCAATTATGTGCTCCACAGACATGATAGACAGAGAAGTGCCCTGGTACCTGGTTTGCAAAGAACTATGTAGAATTTACAGCAGAAACAGGCCATTCAGCCCAACTATTCTGTGCCAGCCTTAATGCTTCACCCTGTTCCGAACCTTCTATTTCATTTTTCCTCATGCTTATCGAGCTTCCTCTTAAATTCCATTTACATCATTTAATTTTTCGAGCAGCATTTGCTACATTATGGGATTTATAGCAAATCCTTTAAAATATTTGCTCTCTCTAGCTGATATAATGGTTAACTATTAACTGTTACACCGCGCTGCCTTCCCAACTGCTGCGAATTAAATAGTTCAGTGGCACTAATCTAAATACTTCTTTGAAGTTTGCCAGCACCTTGTCCTAAGACCAGAAGCAACTAATTGATGAATGTTTTTGGACGCCTCACTTGTGTTTTCTCACTGGAAGCACCTCCAGATGCAGTCCTGATATTTCCATAAAACAGACATCTGATGTTCTGCCTCATTAAGCGTAGTTGGGAAACAAGCTGCCCACTATACTACTGAGTCACGTACAATAGCTTCCATCAGCGTTTTCAGTTGATCTCAGCTAGAAGACTACATTTAGCTTCGGTGTCACTCGACCAGGGAAAGGAAAAATCTCTCCTCCTTCCACCACTCCTCACCACCACCCACCTCCCCCCCCCCCCACCCCCCACACACACAATTTAGAAGCTGCATGCTTGTGACCTCAAGTGAGAACAAGTCCCGGCTGAACCCCCAACAGGAACTCGGGGGCGAGGGCAGTAAGGGAAATTGATCTTCTCTGGCACATGGGGGATGGTGACCCAGCTAAGGTCAGATTTTTCTGGCACAGACCATCTGAGCACTGAGGGAGAATGCTCACTTGCTGCGGTACGATTGTCCAACGCTGATCCCATTCCAATTCTCTTCTCGCACCTAATGGTGCGCTAAGGCAGACTTTCATCTGGTTCCATAGCTAGTAATTCCCAAAACAGGTCGTTAGTCTGTTGCCAGGGGCTTATAGCTACATTAAGCATGGTTGACCAGGTGTCTCTCCTACTCTTACCACCAGCCATTGGTGTATTCGAAGGATTTGCAGGTTAATACACTCAACCCATCTGACCCACATGAACGCACTTTCCTTGGCCATCAAGTCCTGTGGTGGAACTCGAACCCAAAGCTTCTGGCTCAGAGGTAGGGACGCTATCCACTGCGCCACAAGACCTCCCCCTAGCACTGATTCCCTGGGTGAAAATGGACAACAGTCAGTGACGTCCTACTTGTGGAATTTTATCCCCAATATGGAATTAGGAGAGGAGAAAGGGACGAGGGAATAATTTAAAGAAAAATCTCAATTTGATTTGTTTGTCTTTCTTTCCAACAGATTAATTCCAAAGTACTTTCTGAGTTTCAAGTGAACTTTGTAATCTTCATGACCATGTACAAGTGGTTTGGGATCTTCACCCTCTAAGCAGCGAATATTGAAGGCAGATTAAAGGGACATAGCAATCTATATTGCAGAAAATCTCTGCTAATTAAAAGAGTGCATTACAATAGTTTTGAGATGGGAGGTCCTACTCATTCTTCATATTGCTTTTTTTAAACCAGGGTCCTAAAATGTTAATTTTTACTTTAGATCTTGATCTGGAATATTTATCAGATGGTAATATTGTGACCTGTTACAGTCACATAGTGTAGAGTAAAATTGATCGGGCAGGCAGTGCGAGCTCTTTAGAGACTAAACTCTTGTTGTATATTTTAAAACATACTCAGCTTTGTTGTATAACTACACCATTGCCAAACCTAACTAGCACAAAATTAAACAGAAAGACTTTCATTAGCATTTATACTTCTTGAATATTCACAGTTTATTGGATTATCGTGTCATTCACAAATGTTACTATAGATCTCAAAGGGTTGAACTGTCAATGACCCTTTTGTAATCCAAAAGCCAGATTTGGATTCCCTAGACTATTGAGCTGAAGATTTGTATGTCACATTATTCAGCATCAGATAGTTACTATCTTAGGAAACCACCAATTGTGCACATTTTCAAAGTGCCCACCAACCTCAACCGAATGTTGTGTATCGTTGTGTACAATGAACTCATAACATGATTGATGTTAGAGCTGTTTTGCTCTAGATTTCCATTCTAATCTGGAGCAGATGTACAGAGAGCATATTGTTGCATTCTAAAATAGAAAGACTGGTATTAATATAACGCCTTTCACAATCTCAGGATGTTCCAAAACACTTGACAGCCAATAAAATACTTTTGAAATGTAGTCACTGTCATAGCATATGAAATGCAATGGCTAAACTTTGCACAGCAAGACTCCACAATCAGCCACATCATCCTCTGTTTTAGTGAAGTTGGACGAGACATCAATATTGGCCATGGCACGGAGACACCTTTTGAACACCGATCGCCTTGCTGACCCAAATAAAACAATTACCATCCGAGAAAATATTTTGGGAAAGGAATATCTTTTCAAAAAGAAATCTATTTCTGTGCATTCCAGCTTTAGAAAGATAAGTGTATGTGAGACCATTAAATTGATGTTTAAACATTAATTGTAACATATAATTGGAGAGTAAGTCTGAAGATGCGTAGGTTAGGTGGATTGGCCATGTTAAATTGTCTCTTTGTGACAAAAAGACATGTAGATAAGTGGATTAGCCATGGGGTAAATGCATGGGGTTATGTGGATAGAGCGTGGGGGTGGGCCTGGGTAAGATCCTCTTTCAAAGAGTCGGTGCAGACTCGGCGGGCCGAATGGCCTCCTTCTGCACTGTAGAGATTCTAAGGTTCTATTTAATTGGAAAAAGCGAGTAAATACATGGGGCAGGATTTTCTGGCCACGCCCGAGGTGAACAGGTCTTAGCATGTTCCAACTTTTCTGCTGTTCAGCTGTCTGATCTTAACAGAAAGCAATATGTGTGTTCCGTGTGTACAATTCAGATGGAGATGTAGTTCCATTAATATGTTTCCTAGATGTTGCATGGTATCTTAAATGAACAATGATTAAGCCCTTAAATGTGATTGAAGCTGCCAATGAGCCAGAGCCGCAGAGTGCCCACAGCGCCTGGTCCACCTTAAAAGCCACCATCATCAGCACCTGTCATAGAATCTACAGTGCAGAAGGAGGCCATTTGGCCCATTGAGTCTGCACCGACAACAATCCCATGCAGGTCACATCCCCCTAACCCCACACATTTACCCTCCTAATCCCCCTGACATTAAGGGGCAATTTATCATGGCCAATCAATCTAATTCGCACATCTTTGGAGTGTGGGAGGAAACCAGAGCACCCGGAAGAAACCCACACAGACAGGGGGAGAATATGCAAACTCCATATAGACAGTCACCCGAGGTCGGAATTGAGGTCCCTGGCACTGTGAGGCAGCAGTGCTAACCACTGTGCCACCCCAGGAGACTTTTGGGCTAGACCAAGAAGCACCAAGACTGGTTCAATGAGAATGATCAGGAGATCCAGGATCTCCGAGAACGCAAACGCATGGTTTTCCTGAGCCGGCAGCTCCACCAGAACTCGAGTGAGAGGAAACAAGCCCATGAGCAACAAAAGGTCGAGGTGCAACAAAGAGCCGGTGACCTAAAGAACCCGATGGTGGGTGAAAAGAGCACAGGAGACGCAGTAACTCATCAACAACCACAACATGCGTGGCTTCTTCAGCACAATTAAAACCATCTATGATCTGAGTACCCAGGAACTCGCCCCACTGAGAACTAGAAATGGACGGGCACTCATAACAGAGAGGCAGCCAACACTGGAGAGAGCGCTTAGAGGACCTCCTTAACCAAGACGCAGCCTTCACCGCAGGTTTCCTCGACAGCATCCAGCAACACGCTACCTGCCACCAGCTCAGTGTTACCCCAGCTTTCTGTGAGGTCAAAAAAGCCATTTAAAAGATTAAAAACAACAAGGCCTCTGGTGCAGGGAGAATCCCCGCTGAAGCATTAAAATGTGGCAGAGAGACACTTTTGACAAGATTCCACAACCTCATTACTCAGAGGTCATGCCAGCAGATCCCAAAGCTGAATAAATTGTGACCATCTTCAAGAAAGGAGACAGGTCCGACTGCGGAAATTGCAGAAGGATTTCCTTACTCAGCACCATGGGAAACGTCATTACGAGAATCTTTCTCAACCGTCTCCTCCCAGTGCCTGAAGAGCTCCTTCCCTGAGTCTCAGTGCAGCTTTCATTCATCAGGAGGCACAACAGACATGGTCTTCAGTGTGCGACAAATCCAGGAAAAGTGCCTGGAGCAGCATCAACCTCTGTACATGGCCTTCTTCGATCTCGCAAAGCCTTCAACTCCGTCAACTGTGAGGGATTGTGTAGCATCCTCCTCAAACTTAGCTGCCCACAGAAATTCATCACCATTCTCCGCCTGCTCCACAATGACATGCGTGCCATGATCCTCACCATCGGAGCCACCATAGACCCAGTGTGAGTGTAAACTGGGGTCAAACAGGGCTGGGTCATCGCACCAATGCTCTTCTCCATCTTTCTCACAGCAACACTCCACCCCATCACCTTGAAGCTCCCTGCTGCAGTGGAGCTAACCTACTGGACAAGTGGGAAACTGTTCAACCTCCGACATCTCCAGGGCAGAACTCCTGTCATCTTCTGTCATCGAGCTGCAGTATGTGGACAGAACCTCTGTGCACACACTCAGAGGTCAAGATATAAACCATCATCAATGCATTCACCGAGGCATATGGGAGAATGGGCCTCACACTAAACATCCAGAAAACAGAAGTTCTTTACCAGCACATTCCTGCCACATAAAACTGTCCCCCCGATCATCCAGACCCACGGTGAGCCCTTGCACAATGTGATTCATTTCCCATCCCTCGGGAGTCTCCTCTTGGCGCGGGCCGACATCGACAATGAAATCCAACATTGACTTCAATGCTAATGGCATTTGCTACCAAATAAACTTGTTGGACTTTAACCTGGTGTTAAAACTCTTACTGTGTTCAATGCTCCAGTGCAGTTTTCAGACACCTGTGAAACAGAGTGTTCATAGCCCGAAACCTCAAATATAGCAGCAAGCTGATGGTCTACAGAGCAGCCGTGGTCCCGCCCTCTTGTATGCATCAGAAGTATGGACAATGTACAGCAGACACCTCAAATCCCTGGATATCACCAACATTGCATTCGCAAAATCCTGCAAATCCACTGGTAGGATAGGTGTATCAACGTAAGCGTCCTCTCTCAGTACCAAGGCACTGATCACCCTCGACCAACTGTAATGGGCGGGCCACATTGTCCGCATGCCCGACACAAGACTCCCGAAACAAGTGCTCTACTCCGAGCTCCGCAATGGCAAGTGATCACGATGAGGGCAGAGGAAATGCTACAAGGACACTCAAACCTCCCTAAGTAAATGCAACATCTGCATCAACACATGAGGTTCGCTTGCCTTAGAACATATAAACTGAAGAAGAAGCATCCACGAAGGCGCCAATCACCTTGAGCATCACCGGGTGAAGCATGTGGAGGCCAAGTGTAAACAGTGGAAAGAGCGTCTCACCCACCTCATCACACACCACCTGCCAGAACTGTGCCAGAGTCTGCGGCTCCAGGATTGGACTAGTCAGCCAGCGCAGGACCCACCTCCCCTGAGTGGGAGCAAGTCAGCCTCGACCCTGAGGGACTGCCAAAGAAGAAGAAATGTGATTATATCACTCTCTCCCTTAATTGCACCAAGAAATCTTGAAGGATTATTGGATGATTATAAAACCCAATATATATAAGCAGCACTAGATTTTAAAGTCAACGATCTGAATGTGTACACTTTATGGTGTTTTGATTTTAGTGTCCAGTAGCTGGTGCTGTCTTCCAGTTTTCACAATTCATTGTGCAGAACCAACACTTCTGGAATGAATGGTTGAAAATGGTATGGGGAGGGAAATGTCAACTGAAAATGTACAAACAAGGCACTGTTTAACTTAATGCAATGAAAACTTAATAATGTACAAACATTTGATTTATTGTTGTTCTCATCCTGCGCTTAGTGGTGCATAAGGCAGGCATTCAAATTATTCCATGGCAAGCCTTACCTGGAACAGGTCACTAGCCTGTTGCCAGAGGCTTATAGCTTGAGGGGTGCCACTGTCCATCAAGTGTGGCTGACCAGGAGTTTCTCCCACTCTTACTGCCAGCCATTGGTGTGTTTGGAAGGATTTTCCAGGTTGAAATACAACCTGTTTGGCCATGTTATGAACACACTTTCCTTAACCATCAGGTCCTGGTGTGGGACTCGAACCCAAAGCTACTGGCTCGTAGGTAGGATGCTACTCACTATATCACAAGACCTCCAACCATCATTTGGTTTAAAAAAGTTTTTAATTTGAACAAAAATCAGGTTCAACATTGGGACTGGTTTCTTGAGATTGAATGTAATTTTGGTATTTGTGAGGCTGGGGAAATGTTTATAGTTCGATGTCAAGTTAGCAATCCATTCAGTGGCTTCAGTTGATGCAGTGCGATTGGTTACGATGCCACCAGGAATGGATCTCTCTGGGCAGAAGCTCAGTATCTGCACGATGGTCTGAATGAGATGTCTGCACTCACAATTTCAGCTGTTACTCATGTTCTAGATGTGAAGATGCCGGCGTTGGACTGGGGTAAACACAGTAAGAAGTTTAACAACACCAGGTTAAACTTGTTTGGACTTTAACCTGGTGTTGTTAAACTTCTTACTCATGTTCTACTCAGAGCAAGTGGTCACAGCTTCCCTGGCCCATCCTCAAGGTGTTAAGGATTGTCTAGATTTTCTGTAGAAGGTTAAAACCTGGGATGTCACCACTCAGGTCAGTTACCAGGTTGCGGCTGGTGACATTTTCAGTCAACCAAGAGTATGTCATTGAGAGTTGGAGCTAATGTAGGGTGTGCAGTGTGTTTCAGTCAGGGCTGTGGGATTTCAGCTGAGTGGGTGGGGTTTTTTTTTTATTGAGGTCCGGTATCAATGGCAGTGCATCATTAGCTATCAGCCAGAAGCATTCTTTACATCATGCAATATGTGCTAGCTACAGAAATCCACTCAATCCATGTTGGTCTCGGTGCCCCAGAAATAATCTTCATGGCTTCCCAGAGGTGAATATCTATCACAATTGTGTAGTGGCTCCTAAGACAGATTGAGCAGCAACACTTTGCTTTGGGTGGACCAGGGTGAGTGAAGCATTGCACAATGTGTTGGCACTGCTGCCCCTGATGTACCCAGCAATTTCCATATGAGATTCACTCGCATCTTGACCTAAGCTCTGGCATTCTGGAGCTGTTGCTAGTGGGTCAATGTATGGTCAAGAGTGTCACCAAGATATTTTGGCATTGGGTGGTGGGTGAGTGTTCACCCACAGGGCTGGACATGCACCTCTTCCCTAGCCTTCGAGTTGTTCTGGTGGAAGGCTGAAACAATAGTCTTGACAGTGTTCGGTCAGTCTCTATTTTCTGAAATAGGCTTCCAGGGAACATAGATCTTCAGTGAGCAGTTTCTCAATGTCCTGGAGTTCCTTAATCTGGAAAGTCAGAGCCAAAGTGACAAGAGCCATGACTTTGTACGAGCATATGATGTTGAAGGGAGTTGGTGCGAGGTGTGATCCCATTTTTACCATTCACTTATCTTCCTTGCTGGCTGGTAACTGAGTCTATTAGGAGCTGTGAAGTGACGGCATCTGCATAGCACTCCATGCTTCCCCTGATGAAGTACACTATATAAGATGACGGGAAACAGCAAGTGGAAAGGCGTGGCAACTGGTATGCCACCTGGGAATAGCCAAGCAACAACCACACGAGCAGCCCAGAATCAAAGCTGATGTCCTGAGTATGATGGGTCTACATGAATAAGACATGGAGAACGTGTAGAATTTGCACAGCAGCTATTACAGTGCAGTGTCTCTCTGCAAATGATGTACATACCTCTGAAACTAGCAGGGATAAAGTCTGGTTAATAGTGTCGATGGAATCACTTATGCATTTGATTACTGTGATTACCTCTGACTGTACAGATTTAATGAAGAATGTAAATATAAATGAAGGAATTCCCTGGGTGGCCCCAAAAATCTGAGATTTCCTATCGCTTGCATTCAACCTGAAAAATGTCAGCATTTTGGTTTTTCAATTTAGCTGATACTCTATGGAAATTCAATCTAAAATATAATAACTAACACATCTGATATTCCAAATTCACAGGTAATTTACAGTTGTTAGCAGTGCTGCCTCACAGCACCAGGGACCCGGGTGACTGCCTGTGTGTACTTTGTACGTTTTCCCCATGTCTGTGTGGGTTTCTTCCTGGTGCTCCGGTTTCCTCTCACAGTCCAAAGATGTACAGGTTAGGTGGATTAGCCATGGTAAATGCATGGGATTGCGGGGATAGGACTGAAGGGAGGGCCTGGGTGGGATGCCCTTCTGGAGAGTCGGTGCAGTCTCGATGGGCCAAATAGCCTCTTAGGCAGTGTAGGGATTCTGTGGAAACAAAGAGATTTATGCTGAAATTTGCCAATTTTTGGCCAAAGTGGAACTTTTTGCTGGCTCTCTCTCTATCTCAGAACAATGTGGTTCAGTAGATTGGAACACTAGTGTTTCATTTTTTGAGTGGGACATTTGAGTGTGCATCGCTCAAGGTTCCACCCATAATGAGACCTCACACTCAACATCCACTCTAATTATTTTCTCCGTCACGCCCAGGCGATGTGTTTTAGTGCACGAGCCATAAAGTGTTTTTGAGCGGCGGTATACGCATGACAAATTAAAGGCACCCAACTTGCGCGCAACCTGCATTGGAATGTTCAGGTCATAGCCGCGCAGGTTAGAGGGAACCTTCCGTACAAAGAACTATACAGAAATATAGGCTGCGATTCTCCCACCTCAATCCGCAACTTTTCTAGCGGGTCGAGTCGGGAGATGCGCGTGTCGGCCATTTCGTGGGTTCTCCGACAGCTTTTACAACCCACGCACATCCCCCAGCTGGAGAAAAATGGCGCCGCCAGGAACGCCAGGGGCGGCACGGTAGCACAGTGGTGAGCACTGCTGCTTCACAGCTCCAGGGACCTGGGTTCGATTCTCAGCTTGGGTCACTGTCTGTGTGGAGTTTGCACATTCTCCTCGTGTCTGCATGGGTTTCCTCCGGGTGCTCCGGTTTCCTCCCACAGTCCAAAGATGTGCGGGTTAGGTTGATTGGCCATGCTAAAATTGCCCCTTAGTGTCCTGGGATGTGTAGATTAGAGGGATTAGCGGGTAAAATATGTAGGGATATGGGGGTAGGGCCTGGGTGGGATTGTGGTCGGTGCAGACTCGATGGGCCGAATGGCCTCTCTCCGTACTGTAGGGTTTCTATGGTTTCTAACCCGTAGGAAAACGGCAGGCCGCTGATTAGCATGAGTTTACTTATCTTTGCATGCCATTATTGGAATCCACATGGCAGTCTTCCACCCACGTCTGCGTCTCCCACCTCTTTGGCGTGATGTAATGTTGGTGCGAATCAGAATAGATATTTAAAAGTCGCAACCTTGATGGCAGCCTTGAACTGGTGTGAGGTGGTAAGTGCTGCTAGCAGAGTGTGGGGGATGTTACAGGCAGGCCCTGGAGATGCCTGGTGACCTCCCTCCTGCTGCCTTCAGGTGTTGGCCATTGGACCAGTGATATCTGTGAGGCGGGGGGGCTTCTACTTCCTCACAGCTCTCTGGGTGAGGTTCCGTCAGTGAGTCCCGCTCCTTCCCCTTCCTGGGCTCGAGGGCTCCCGCTTTCCCCCCCAGCACCACCCCAACCTTGGGCAGCGCTGAAGCGCACTGTGGGAAGCAGCCTCGAGGGCTCCCACTCCCCTTCTACAGCACTGTGCAGTGGCATTGTGTTGCCGCAGGGTGTGGTCAGGGATTCGACTGAGTGCTGGTGTTGCGGGGTGGGGAAGGAATGTACCATGTTCTGACTGAGGCCTAACCAGATGAAGCAGCTGCTGCTCCAGGCCGGGGTGCAGAGGTTCAGACATGGACTGCATGGAATCTGCTGTCACTGGGCACACAGCTGGTGCTAATTTGCAGTCTGTCCCTGCCCTGTGACACGGACCAGCAACACATGCCTGTAACAGATGCTGCAGTTGCACACATAGCAATGGCTGAAGCGTGCACATTGCCCATGGCTGCACACCGACCTGCATAATCTGTGCCAGCATTTGTCATGATGGGAATTTCACACAACCCTAATCGGGTCACGCATGGCACCATGTATTGTGTGGTGTTGCCAGCTCCCACAAGTGGAGGTTCTGGCCCAAGTGAGGGATTGGGGTGATGCTGGGTCTATGCATCCAATGATAATAATCTGTCATTCTATGCTCTTTCCAAACCCCACTGTGCAGACGGATCTCGGTTTGTTCGATCTGGAGCTGGCCATGTTGGTGGCAGCAGGGGCGGAGGAGGAGGAGGAGGCGGTGGCTCAGGAGGTGGCGGGCGTGGAGAGACCACGGCAAGAGCAGCCACCACCAGACCCTCAGGAAGGAGGGCAGGGGGCTGCCGCTGAGGGCCAGGAGGTGGGTGAGTAACCTCCCAAGAGGGTGCACAGAAGGTGGAGGGTGCCAAGGCCAAGGAGGTACAGGCCCCAGAATTCCTTCGAGGCCCTCTCCGAGGAGATGTGCCATGCCTATCCAAAACCACGGTGCGTCACATTTGTGAGGTGCTCGCACTTCTGGCACCTCGGGGGAGCGGCGGCCATCCGCACCCTGTGGACGTGAAGCTGACAGCTGCCCTCAATTTCTATGCCTCTGGATCATTCCAGGCTCCCAGTGGTGACCCAGCTGGGATCTCCCAGGCCTCCGTGCACAGATGTGTGCGCAGGTCACAGATGCCCGGGCAGGGCAGTTCATTAATTTCGATGTGGGCCGTCATTTTCACCAATGTGTACAATGTAATTGTACACATTGGTGAAATGACGTAGGTAGGAAGAGCAGGGGGGGTCATACAAGAGCAATTCAGGGAGATGGGTGCGAGGCTAAAAAATAAGACCTCTAGGGTAGCAATCTCTCGACTGCTCCCAGTGCCGAGTGCTAGTGAGGTCAGGAACAGAGAGATCCTACAATTGAACACGTGGCTAAAGGACTGGTGCAAGAGGGAGGGTTTCAAATTCATAGATCATTGGGAAGTCTTCAAGAGAGGATGGCACCTGTACGGAAAGGATGGGTTACACTTTAACAGGAAGGACACAAATATCCTGGCTGGGAGTTTTGCTAGAGTGTTTCGGCAGGGTTTAAACTAGTGTGGCAGGGGGGTGGGGATCAAAACAGTAGGTCAGTAAGTACTGAGGCTGGGGTCGAGCTGGGGGCCAGGGCAAGGCTAGCTAAGAAGAAGAGCATTCTGGAGCAGGATGACCTGAGTGGGCCTGGAGGTCTGGAGTGCATCTGCTTCAATGCGAGGAACGTAACGGGTAAGACAGACGAACTTAGGGCCTTAATGCTTACGCGGAATTTGGATGTGGTTGCGGTGACGGAGACATGGTTAAAAGAAGGACAGGACTGGCAGCTGAATATTCCGGGGTATAAGTGTTTTAGATGAGGCAGAGGAGGGGCTAGAAAAGGTGGGGGAGTAGCGGTATTAGTTAGGGAGCATATTACAGCGGTGCAGAGGGTGGACAATTTAGAGGAGTCATGTAATGAGTCGCTGTGGGTGGAGCTCAGAAACAGGAAAGGTGCAATCACTATGCTGGGGGTACACTACAGGCTACTTAACAGCCCACGGGAAGTGGAGGAACAGATATGTCAGGAGATTCTGGATATGTGCAGAAAAAATAGGGTTGTTGTAGTGGGAGACTTCAATTTCCCTGGTATAGACTGGAAAGTGCTTAGGGCTGGGGGTCTGGACGGGGAGGAATTTGTAAAATGCGTACTGGAAGGTTCCTTGGAACAGTATGTAGATAGCCCAACTAGAGAGGGGGCTATACTGGATCTAGTTCTGGGAAATGAGCCCGGTCAGGTCGTCAAAGTTTCGGTGGGGGAACATGTGGCAAATAGTGACCACAACTCTGGATAGTAATGGACAAGGACGAGTGTTGTCCTAAGGGTAGGGTGCTAAATTGGGGGAAGGCTAACTATAGCCGGATTAGGCAGGAATTGGTGGCCGTTGATTGGGAGAGGCTGTTCGGGGGTAAGTCCACGTCTGGCATGTGGGAGTCTTTTAAGGAACAGTTGATACGGCTGCAGGACAGGCATGTGCCTGTAAAAACGAAGGATAGGAAAGGTAGGATTCGAGAGCCGTGGATAACCAGGGAAATTGAGGATCTGATCAAAAAGAAAAGAGAGGCGTACGTTAGGTCCAGGCAACTGAAAACAGATGGAGCTCTGGAGGAATACAGAGAGAGTAGGAAAGAACTCAAACCGGGAGTTAGAAGGGCAAAAAGAGGTCACGAAATGTTCTTGGCAGACAGGATTAAGGAGAATCCTAAGGCATTTTATTCATATGTTAGGAACAAAAGAATTGTCAGGGAAAAAGTCGGACCTCTCAGGGACAAAGGAGGGGAATTATGCTTAGAACCCAAGGGAATAGGGGAGATCCTAAATGAATACTTTGCATCGGTATTCACAAAGGAGAGGGACTTGTTGACTGGGAGTGTCTCAGAGGGAGGTGTTGACCCGTTAAAGAGAATCTCCATTACAAGGGAGGAAGTGTTAGATTTTTTAGGTAACATTAAAACTGACAAATCCCCAGGGCCTGATGGCATCTATCCTAGACTGCTCAGGGAGACAAGAGATGTAATTGCTGGGCCTCTGACGGAAATCTTTGGCTCTTCATTGGACACAAGTGAAGTCCCTGAGGATTGGAGGATAGCGAATGTGGTACCGTTATTTAAGAAGGGTAACAGGGATAACCCGGGTAATTATAGGCCAGTGAGCTTGATGTCCGTGGTAGGCAAGTTGTTGGAGAGGATTCTTAGAGACAGGATGTATGCGCATTTAGAACGGAACAATCTCATTAGTGACAGACAGCATGGTTTTGTAAGAGGGAGGTCGTGCCTTACAAATTTGGTGGAGTTTTTTGAGGAAGTGACAAAAACGGTTGACGAAGGAAGGGCCGTGGATGTCGTCTATATGGATTTCAGTAGGGCATTTGACAAAGTCCCTCATGGCAGGTTGGTTAAGAAGGTTAAGGCTCATGGGATACAAGGAGAGGCGGCTAGATGGGTAGAAAACTGACTTGGCCACAGGAGACAGAGGGTAGCAGTCGAAGGGTCTTTTTCCAGCTGGAGGTCTGTGACCAGTGCTGTTCCGCAGGGCTCTGTACTGGGACCTCTGCTCTTTGTGATATATATAAATGATTTAGAAGAAGGTATAACTGGTGTTATCAGCAAGTTTGCGGATGACACGAAGGTGGCTGCACTTGCAGACAGCGATGAACATTGTCGGACAATACAGCAGGATATAGATAGGCTGGAAAACTGGGCGGAGAAATGGCAGATGGAATTTAATCCAGATAAACGCGAAGTGATGCATTTTGGAAGAACTAATGTTATACAATAAATGTCAGAGCCATCAAGAGTATAGAAACACAGAGGGACCTAGGTGTGCAAGTCCACAAATCCTTGAAGGTGGCAGCACAGGTGGAGAAGGTGGTGAAGAAGGCATATGGTATGTTTGCCTTTATAGGACGGGGTATAAAGTATAAAAGCTGGAGTCTGATGTTGCAGCTGTATAGAACGCTGGTTAGGCCACATTTGGAGTACTGCGTCCAGTTCTGGTCGCCGCACTACCAGAAGGATGTGGAGGCTTTAGAGAGAGTGCAGAGAAAGTTTACCAGGATGTTGCCTGATATGGAGGGTCTTAGCTATGAGGAGAGATTGGGTAAACTGGGCTTGTTCTCCCTGGAAAGACGGAGAATGAGGGGAGACCTAATAGAGGTGTACAAAATTATGAAGGGCATAGATAAGGTGAACAGTGGGAAGCTTTTTCTCAGGTCGGAGGTGACAATCGCGAGGGGTCACGGGCTCAAGGTGAGAGGGGCGAAGTATAACTCTGATATCAGAGGGACGTTTTTTACGCAGAGAGTGGTGGGGGCCTGGAATGCGCTACCAAATAGGGTGGTGGAGGCAGACATGCTGACATCGTTTAAGACTTACCTGGATAGTCACATGAGCAGCCTGGGAATGGAGGGATACAAATGATTGGTCTAGTTGGACCAAGGAGCGGTACAGGCTTGGAGGGCCGAAGGGCCTGTTTCCTGTGCTGTACTGTTCTTTGTTCTACACAGCAGGAGGCCGGGGCACTCGGCTTCGCATCCATTGCCGGGATTCCCAATGTGCAGTGCGCAGTGGATGGCACGCACATCGCCTCAGAACTCTCCCTAACCCCACACAGGGCTGCAGCAATTTGTGAACAGGAAGGAGTTCCACTCCCTGAACGTCCAAATTATCTGCAACTATCAGCTGAAGATCATGCGGGTTGATGTACGCCATCCAGGGAGTGTCCATGACAGCTTTGTGATCCAGCAATTGGACATCCCTGTGCTCTTTAAAGACCAGCCCAGGCTCCTGGGAGACAAAGGTTACCCGCAAAGGTCATGGCTGATGACGCCTGTGCAGAGGCCCCAGACCGAGGCAGAGTCCCGCTACAACGAGGTCCATGCAGCCACCTGGACCATGGTTGAGCGGTGCATTGGCCTGCTGAAGATGCGGTTCCACTGCTTGGACCGCTCTGAGTATGACCGATGCGTACTTCATGCATCGTTATCGTTTGCTGCGCTCTTCACAACATCGTCCAGCAGCGGGGAGACCAGCTGGAGCAGGAGGAGGAGCAGCGAGGGAGTGAGGTGGACGCCCCACCACATGAAGAGCTGGAGGAAAGACGGCGGGCGGCAATGGGGCAATGGCAGGTGTCCGGCAAGGAAGGGCAGCGAGGAACGCCTTGATTGCAGCCCACTTCACCTAGCTGGTGCTGTGCAGTGAGGGGGCTGCAACCAACACACATCCACCACACCCCAGGAGCAAGTGCAGCCGCTATTCCCCCTCCAAACCAACCTGGGCCCTCAAACCACCACATCACTCTTCCCCTGCTCCTGTCAACCCACCACCCTATCCCCCAGAAACATCTGAACCTCTTAATGTGCCTGGGCTGGCAATGGTTGAGAGTCTTAGTTGAAGGCTGGAGGTTGATGGTGACTCGCTGTTGTGTACACTGGGATCCTGTCCCTGGTGCAATTCAACTTGCAACAAGGGTCTGGTGGATGTTGGGGAAGGTAGGGCAGGCACTCTGAAACATGGGCTGAGTCTGCAAGGCTCAACAATCAACACCTCTATGTTCGGGAGTCAGGAGCACTGAGCTGTGGCGGGGGGTGGGGAGAAGAGAGTCAGAGACACATTAGTCACAGCATGATGTGCAATTAACAGTTTATTGTGCTTTTAACATAAATGATTACCAAACCCTGACTAATGCTGACCTTCACCCATGCCCTCTAGTGAACTACAACTTTCTAACTTTGTGCTGTCTACTGCTTCTTCTAGGTGCTACCCCAGGATGCACATCGGAGGTGGAGGTGTTCAGCTGTGATGCATGCCCCGTTGCCTGTGATGCTCTTGGCAGACGTCCCCTGGATGGCTGGGATCTGGAGGGCCCCAACTGACTTGCGGATGGCACTGTTTCGGTGCCACCCTATTCATCTCGCTGGCCCAGAGATGCCCCAGTGTGAGGAAAGGGGGAATAGGTAGGTCTTTGGACGTCCAGGATCTCCTGGGTGGAAGACCTCGGCATGGGCTCAAGCCTTGTGGTGCCCAGAGGCCCCGGGGGCACTCCATGGGACGCCAGGGTAACTGGACTGAGCTCCAGAAACTCCAGCATCACCTGGCTCTGCCAGTCCTGGAGGCCTAGATGCATCTGCCTCATGATGTGTGATCCCTCAGCCCTGAGACTGGGCCAAGCTCCGGAGCCCCTCCGCTACAGCATTCTGTGAGCAGGCCAGGCTCTGGACCCCCTCGGCAGTAGCCCTCTGAGCCTGGGCTAAGTTGTCGAGGCTCACAGCCACGGCCTGCTGTGTCTCCAGAATGCCAGCGAGAGTCCCAGCCATGGCCAGCAGTGTATCCCACATGCCCCCGCCACCCATGGCCATTGAACGCTGTGCCTCCTGGATGCCGGAAACACATCGCCCGTGGCCCGTAATGTCTCCAGGATGGCCTGGACCCTGTCACCCATGAGGACAGACCCCTGAGCCAGACTTTCCACTGCAGTCGCCACCCTTGCAGTGTTGGCCTGGGTCTCACGGTGTCGGAACCACCTCCTGCAACAGCACTCTGTTTGACTCCCCTAAGTAGCCTTGCAGTCGCAGCATGGTTGCTGACAGCCCTTCCACAACTCCCCGGGTTTCCTGCTGCATCTCCACCAGCCTTGGGAGGAACAAACCCAGAGGCCCAGCAGCTGGCTTGGGGACAGCTGAATCCTGGCCTCCGGCAGACCTCAGTGTGCCCGAACCCTCGGATGTGCCCGCCTCCACCTGATGTGCATCAGTGGCTGTGATGTGCTCACTAGATCGTGACCCAGAAGCCTCAACACTAAAGAGGATCGTCTCTGTGTGTGGTACAAGCCGGTAATGCTTCAGTGGTGCTGGCCTCGGAGGATTCCTCAGTGGCTCCCTCCGAGGTGTCATCCAGGGGTCGTGGGCAGTTTACCCCAGAGCAGCGGGGGTGGTGGCAACACCCAAAGCGTCGGGTTCCTCTGGGTCCGGAGCTGCAATAAAGGACACACATTAGGGGGAGGGAGGCAAAACATTCCATGCAGTATTGCACTTACTTAGAGGAGGACCAAGGTTAAGGGTGAGTTTCTGCTCACTTGCATGCTGTACGCCGACCTGGCTGTCGGTGACCATTCGGGAAGGCCCATCACCCACTGCCAGCTCCATAGCACACTCCTCCATGCTACTTAGTTGCCGCAAGTCAGGCACACCACCACCAGTCGGTGTCATCTCCCATGCATTGTGCATTTTCTTTTTCTGTGGGAACATAAGGTGGATCGCAGGCATGAACATATTGCAGTGCATGGTGCGCAATGCGTGCCTGTGTCTCGGGCGTTGTGCTGACAGTTTCGGGGAAAGCGGTCACCACTGAAGGGTGCTCATTGAGGGGTGAGGGGAAGGGGTTAGATTCCGTTCCTGGGGTAAAGGTCACTTGTTGCATGCCCTTCAGCTGTCTAAGCAGGGTTGGAGATCCGTGCCAAGCATGTGCAGGGTTCCAAGTGGGAGGCTCACTCACCCTTGCTGCTCGCTGAAGGTCGTTCATTTTTTTGTGGCACTGCCTGAGCGCGGTGTCAGGCTCCTGGCATTCACCACTTCTGCCACCTCCTCCCACAATGCCGTGGCAGATGCACCTCTTGGGTGAGGGCCGTGGCCGGGGAAGATCCGCTCACGCTGCTCCTCCACGGCATCGAGCAGGTGCTCCTGGTCGGCCTCCGAAAATCTGGGAGCCGGTTTCCGAGCAGCCATCTTTGTGGTGTGACTGGCTGTGTGTCCATTCCTGCAGCTTACAAACAGCTCCGGATTATTAGGGGATTTCTTTTGTTTATTACAAATACGTTATTACAAAACAATTACAAATATTCAAAGAACGAACATGAAAGATACATGACCAATGGCTAACGCCATCCATTTATCAATAACCTACAATTAAGACCTTCTATTTAGGAAGGGTTCATTGTCGGTTATAGTTTTCCAGGGCATTGCCCTTTAAATACACCTCAATTTACAAATCATAATTTACAAATCTACAAACATTAGTACAACACAGCAAACTGTACGTCACAAAAATAAACATTGAAACATATCTGTTGCCCTCCAGAGCACTGTCCCTGGGTTTTTCCCCTGCCGGGGAGTGCAACCCTCCAGAAGTACTTATGTCCTGGGGTTACACCTTACGGATGTTCGGCCAGAGGGGGGAAGAGGGGAGGCCACCCCGGAACTACTCTGTCCAGACCTTCCCTTCCAGAGTTTTGGCCGGAGTGGTGGGGGGAGACTCCCCGGGGTACTCAGTCCGGGCTGCATTTCCGGATTTTCTCCCAGAGAATGGGAACCCTCCGGTGTTACCATGTCCGGGGCTTCACCACCCTGAACTCTCCCTAACCGGATGTTACACCCCCCCGGGGTTACTCTATCTGGGGGGGGATGCCCCCCGGGCCACCAATAATGCAAGGAAAAAAAGTGGGGGGGAATAACCAACCAACTAATACAATATGAAAAACCACACGATACAGTAACAGACAGTCCATTAACAACCATAAAATCTTTGGACATTCCGGAGGCTTTGCCTTCCAGAACTTCGCCTGTCAATGTTACACCTTCCGAAGTTCAACTACATTCTTCCAGGGTCCACCCCTCTGGGCCAGATCTTCCGAAGTTGCTCCTGCTGGGGCTGCACCTTCTGAGGTTATACCTTCCGGGGCTGAACCTTCCTGAACTACAGTTTCCGAAGCACTCCTTCCTGGCTTGGGTCTTCTGGGGTCACACCTTTCTGGGCCACGCCTTTCAACGCACATGAGTCTCAGCTGGAACATCGCTTCAACAAGTCCCAGCTGGGACAAAAGTTCTTATACAAGTCCCAAAACAAGGAAGATGGAAAACAGTCATTGTCCCTCAAAGAAGAATCAAAGGAAGGCTCAGGAGAGGGAATTGACTGAGGCCTAGGGATGGCTGAGACTCTGCTTCATGGAGCACTGCAGGCAGCGAAAGCAATGGAGACAGGGCTGGAAACATAGGGCCCAGATTTCAGGCTCCAGGCTTCAGGCAACAACAACAACAGCACCCACCACCAACACCCTGCTCAGTTGTTGGAGAGAGACAGCAGGCCTTTTCCCCCAAATGATGACTCTAATGGAATTGCCTACAGAGTGCTAGCAGCTAGCAGATCTTTTGGTGAGATCCCACCAGAACATACAGAGTGCTCCCAGTGGGCCAGCTGCATCAGGAGTGCAGGTGCAGTGAGTGCGGCCAGTCAAGGGCCCGTTGGCAACAAATACTTGTGAGAAATTTTGAAGGCTGCTTTCAGTTGAGTGTCATTCATTCCTCAGGGTGCTGATTGGCTGCCATTCAATAGGCTGCTGTATCCACGGGGGGATGCAATACTCAGGGCTCCCATTCAAGAGAGGGAATGATCACAAGCTGTGGTTGTGCATGTCAACACAACGCTAGTTCTGTGCAGGGCAGCAGTGAGGACAGTATGTTCAAGGGATGGAGGGATTGTGCATCCGCCTTATCCGGATCCATGGGAGCATGAGGTGAGTGATAGCCACGTCTGTGTGTGGGGGGAGGTGGGGGGGAGGGAGAGGGGGCAGCAATGAGGCCAGCAATGTGTGTGGGGGGATTGTGGGGGCCAGCAATGAGTTCAGCGATATCTTTGTGGGGGGGTTGTGGGGAGCACCAATGAGGCCAGCGATGTCATAGAGTCATAGAGATTTACAGCAAGGAAACAGGCCCTTTGGCCCAACTTGTCCATGCCGCCCTTTTTTTTTAAACCCCTAAACTAATCCCAATTGCCCACATTTGGTCCATATCCCTCTATACCCATGTAACTATCTAAATGTTTTTTAAAAGATAAAATTGTACCCGCCTCTACTACTACTTCTGGCAGCTTGTTCCAGACACTCACCACTCTCTGTGTGAAAAAATTGCTCCTCTGGACACTTTTGTATCTCTCCCCTCTCACCTTATACCTATGCCCTCTAGTTTTAGACTCCCCTACCTTTGGGAAAAGATATTGACGATCTACCTTGTCTATGCCCCTCATTATTTTATAGACTTATGTAAGGTCACCCCTCAGCCTCCTACGCTCCAGTCTATTCAGCCTCTCCTTATAAGTCAATCCATCAAGTCCCGGTAGCATCCTAGTAAATCTTTTCTGCACTCTGTTTAGTTTAATAATATCCTTTCTATAATAGGGTGACCAGAATTGCACACAGTATTCCAAGTGTGGCCTTACCAATGTCTTGTACAACTTTAACAAGACATCCCAACTCCTGTATTCAATGTTCTGACTGATGAAACCAAGCATGCCGAATGCCTTCTTCACCACTCTGTCCACCTGTGACTCCACTTTCAAGGAGCTATGAATATGCACCCCGAGATCTCTTTATTCTGTAACTCTCCCCAACGCCCTACCATTAACTGAGTAAGTCCTGCCCTGGTTCAATCTACCAAAATGTATCACCTCGCATTTGTCTAAATTAAACTCTATCTGCCATTCATCAGCCCACTGGCCCAATTGATCAATATCCCGCTGCAATTGGAGATAACCTTCTTCACTGTCCACCATGCCATCAATCTTGGTGTCATCTGCAAACTTACTAACCGCGCCCCTTATATTCTCATCCAAACCATTAATATAAATGACAAATAACAGTGGGCCCAGCACTGATCCCTGAGGCACACCACTGGTCACAGGCCTCCAGTTTGAAAAACAACTTGTATTCATTTAGATACCTCACCCTGGATCCCGTGAGATTTAACCTTATGCAACAACCTACCATGCGGTACCTTGTCAAAGGCCTTGCTAAAGTCCATGTAGACAACATCAACTGCACTGCCCTCATCTACCTTCTAGGTTACCCCTTCAAAAAACTCAATTAAATTTGTGAGACATGATTTTCCACTCACAAAGCCATGCTGACTGTCCCTAATCAGTCCTTGCATCTCCAAATGCCTGTAGATCCTGTCTCTCAAAATACCTTCCAACAATTTACCCACCACAGATGTGAGGCTTACTGGCCTGTAGTTCCCAGGCTTTTCCCTGCAGCCAGCCCTTTTTAAACAAAAGCACAACATTTGCCACTCTCCAATCTTCAGGCACCTCACCCGTGACAATCGATGATTCAAATATCTCGGCTCGGGGACCCGCAATTTCCTCCCTAGCCTCCCACAACGTTCTGGGATATACTTCATCAGGTCCCGCAGATTTATCTACCTTGATGCGCTTTAAGACTTCCAGCACCTCCTTCTCTGTAATATGTACACTCCTCAAGACATCAATATTTATTTTCCCAAGTTCCCTAATATCCATGCTTTTCTCAACAGTAAATACTGATGTGAAATATTTATTTAGGATCTCACTCATCTCTTGTGGATCCGCACATAGATGACCTTGTAGATCCTTAAGCGGCCCTACTCTGTCCCTTGTTACTCTTTTGCCCTTTATGTATTTGTAGAAGCTCTTTGGATTCTCCTTTGCCTTATCTGCCAAAACAATTTTGTGTCCCCTTTTTGCCCTCCTGATTTCTCTCTTAACTCTACTCCTACACCCCCTAAACTCTTCCAGAGATACACTTGATCCTAGCTGTCTATGCACGTCATGTGCCTCTTTCTTCTTCTTGACCAGGGCCTCAATATCCCGAATCATCCAGGGTTCCCGACTTCTGCCAGCCTTGCCCTTCATTCTAAGAGGAATGTGTTTACCCTGAACCCTGGTTAACACACTTTTGAAAGCATGCCACTTACCAGACGTCCCTTTTCCTTCCCACAGACTCCCCCAATTAACTTTTGAAAGTTCCTGCCTGATACCATCAAAATTGACCTTGCCCCAATTTAGAATATTAACTTTTAGGACAGACCTATCATTCTCCATAGCTATCTTAAAACTAATAGAATTATGGTCACTGGTCCCAAAGTGATCCCTCCCGAACACTTCTGTCACCTGCCCTTCCTTATTTCCCAAGAGGAGGTCAAGTTTTGCCCCCTCTCTAGTCGGGCCATCCACATACTGAATGAAAAATTCCTCCTGAATACACTCAACAAATTTCTCTCCATCCAACCCTCTAATACTATGGCTGTCCCAGTCAATGTTGGGAAAATTAATATCTCCGACTATTACCACCCTATTTTTCTTGGAGCTATCTGTAATCTCCTTACATATTTGCTCCTCAATTTCCCGCTGAATATTTGGGGGCCTATAGTACAACCCTAGCGGCACGGTAGCACAGTGGTTAGCACTGCTGCTTCATAGCTCCAGGGACTTGGGTTTGATTCCCGGCTTGGGTCACTGTCTGTGTGGAGTTTGCACATTCTCCTCGTGTCTGCGTGGGTTTCCTCCGGGAGCTCCGGTTCCCTCCCACAATCCAAAGATGTGCGGGTTAGGTTGATTGGCTATGCTAAAATTGCCCCTTAGTGTCCTGGGATGCATAGATTAGAGGGATTAGTGGGTAAAATGTATGGGGGTAGGGCCTGGGTGGGATTGTGGTCGGTGCAGACTTGATGGGCCAAATGGCCTCTTTCTGTACTGTAGGGTTTCTATGATTTCTATGAAAGTGATTTCCCCCTTCTTATTTCTCAGTTCTACCCATATAGACTCAGTGACCGAACCCTCGGATATATCCCCTCTCAGTACGGCCGTGATGCTTTCCCTAATCAAAAGTGCAACTCTCCCTCCTCTCTTACCTCTTGTTCTATCTTTCCTATAGCATCTGTACCCTGGAACATTGAGCTGCCAGTCCTGTCCCTCCCTTAGCCATGTTTCAGTAATTGCTATAATATCTCAGTCCCACATAGCCATCCATGCCCTGAGTTCATCTGCCTTGCCCGTCAGGCCTCTTGCATTGAAATAAATGCAGTTTAATCTGGACTTCCCTTGCTCTCTGTCTTGCTTCTGTCTGATCTGTCTGGTACTAGGATTACTGACACTGCCTTTACTAATTAATGTGCTCTCTTTAACTTCCATGCTGTCCTTAAACTTCTCTTCTGTCTCCCTCCTGCTTTGGATCTCCCCCCCCCCCGCCCCCGGGCCAAACTAGTTTAAACCCTCCCGAGTGGCTCCAGCAAATCTCCCCGCCAGGATGTTAGTCCCCCTCCAGTTCAAATGTAACCCATCCCTCTTGAACAGATCAGCCCTTCCCCAGAAAAGATCCAAAAATCTAAATCCCTGGCCCCTACACCAGCTCTCAAGCCAGGCATTCATCTGCCTAATCCTCCTATTCCTACTCTCACTCGCACATGGCAGCGACAGTAGTCCTGAAATTATTACCTTCGAGGTCCTGCATGTTAGCCTTTTGCCTAACTCTCTATATTCACATTTCAGAACCTCATCCCTTTTCCTACCTATGTCGTTGGTACCAATATGTACAATGATCTCTGGCTGCTCACCCTCACCCTTAAGAATGTCCTGCAATCGCTCAGAGACGTCCTTGATCCTGGCGCCAGGGAGGCAACACACCATCCTGGAGTCTTGATTGCGGCCACAGAAACGCCTGTCCGTGCCTCTAACTAGCGAGTCCCCTATTACTACTGCTCGCTTGCTCTTTCCCCGACTCCCAGACCTGGCTACTGCTGGTATCTCCCCCTGACAGGCTATCTCCCTCAACATCATCCAAAATGGTATACCTGTTTGAAAGGGGAATAGACACAGGAGACTCCTGCACCACCTGCCTGCCTCTCCTCGGAGTCACCCATTTACCTATCTGAACTTGTGGTGTGTCTCTGTGGGGCGGTTGTGGGGACCAACGAAGAGGCCAGCGCTGTGTGTGGGGGGGTTGTGGGGGCCAAACAATGAGGCCAGCGATGTCTCTGTGGGGTGGTTGTGGGGGCCAGCGATGAGGCCAGCGATGTGTGTGGGGTTTTGGTCGCAGTGATCCGGATGCTGAGAGGTCTTTTCAGCGATCTGCCAGCGATGTGCACATGCGCGGGTTCCCACTCATCCTGCCAATTTCAGGCTCTTTGGCACAAATAGCACCCCCCCCACCCCCACCCCACACCCGCACCGAGCATTTAATGATATTCATGACTGGGACCTCTGCAATGCACAGAGTGCGGAGATTCAGGTGAGAAGCTGGACTGTCAGAACAATCGGGAATCTAGAACAGTTTTCCCACCAATTTAGCACTTTTGGGAGAATCACCCCCATAGTGTGTTCCTCCATCTGAAGACATTTCTCATTTCTTTCTTTATTCTTTTGCCAATTATTTTAAATCGATAATCAGATTTAACAGAAAAAATAATTTCTCCCTACTCTATAGGTGGGATCTTATGACCTCACTCGGACGATGCTCATAAAATCCCGCCCGAGGCCAACGGAGAATTCCGTTCTGCGAGTCTCTGCTAGTAAAATTCTGGCTTATAACTCTATTAGCACACAAGGCTATGGACCAATTGCTGGAGAATGGGATTAGAATAGATAGGTGCTTGATGACAGGAGCCGGCACGATGGGCCAAAGGGCCTCATTCTGTGCTGTAAATCTCTATGGGCGGAGATTTACCAAAACATGGCATGCCAGGATCTGACTGAAAACCAGCTTGTTTCTCTCCACAGAAACAGACCGTTTTCTCTCCAGATCATATGCCAGTGTGTCCCAAATAAAAATCAGGGGCATGTTTCACGCTGTCATGTTGAGGGGCGGGACCTAAACAAACCAGCAAAGCCAGCTGCACTGAGATTGGGGCACCGTTTTTAAAGGGTGCCTAGATCAGACTAAGAAATAATCTTTCCCCCCCATCCCACCCTACCATGGACGTCTTAAGCATTCCCTCACCCCTGTGATCAAAGCTGGCTCCCTCCCCTGCGATCAATATTCCTGATGTGGAGATGCCGGCGTTGGACTGGGGTGAGCACAGTAAGAAGTCTCACAACACCAGGTTAAAGTCCAACAGGTTTATTTGGTAGCAAATACCATAAGCTTTCGGAGCACAGCTCCTTCGTCAGATGGAGTGGATATCTGTTCTCAAACAGGGCAAACAGACACAGAAATCAAATTACAGAATACTGATTAGAATGCAAATCTCTACAGCCAGCCAGGTCTTAAATGTACAGACAATGTGGGTGGAGGGAGCATTCAACACAGGTTAAAGAGATGTGTAATATTCCAGCTGAGACTTAAGCAGTGACTTGTTAAAGTTCAACACTGATTTTTTGCTTTTTTATTTAACGCACGTCTCCCTTGTGCTTTCTTAATCATCTCATCAATTTGACCTGCCACCTTCAAGGATTTGTGAATATGCACTATCCCTTTGTTCTCACACCTGTCTCAAAATAGTAGTGTTTATATAATAAAAGCGAAATACTGCGGATGCTGGAAATGTGAAATTAGAACAGAAAATGCTGGGTAAACTCAGCAGGCCTGGCAGCATCTGTGGAGAGAGAATTAGAGTTAACCTTTCAGATCTAGAAGGACGATTTAGATCCGAAACATTAATTCTGTTTCTCTCACCACAAATGTTGCCAGACCTGCTGAATTTTCCCAGCATTTTCTGTTTTTATTCAGCATTTGGATAAAAGTGACTCTCTATGTTATTTTGACCAAAAATGTATCACTTTACACTTATCCACGTATGGAATGGCCATGTGTCCGCCCATTCCACCAATTTGTGTCTCCTTGAAGTCTGCACCTATCCTGTTCATTTTTTACTCTGTTGCCATGTATTGTATCACTTTACCAGCCAAAGGAAAGTGTGAACCAAACTGTCCTGAAGTGTGTTAATGTTTCATTGGCTTCACTTTATATTGTAGTAATAATAATCTTTCTTCGCTGTTAAGGTGACAACGTTTAAGTTCAGTTTAGATGCAATAGGCCAATAAACTGCTGAGTTAAGACTGATGCTAAAGCAATGCTTAGTTTAGACAATAAATCTCATTCAAAGACATCCCAGTGCAGAGCGCTGAGAACTTTCATTAGCTGATAACCAGTTGTGCAGAAGAATAACATCGGTGACTCCATCACGCCATAGAAAGCAGGGATGCGGTATGGAGTGGTATAAAAGTAAAGTTTATTTATTAGTCACAAGTAAGACTTACATTAACATGAAACTTCACTTGGTCGAATAGCAACAAAAGCAATACTATCTGATAATAAAATAGGGGAGTTGTACCAGTATTAGACAGGTAACAGTTGTGCTTCAATGGAAAGGAATAAAAAGTACCTTTGGGAAAAGAATAATAAAAAGGATGTCACCTAAATAGTGAGGTTCTTATTCGAGCAGAAAAACAAGATGATTTATTTTGTGGACCAATTAAGACAGAAAATGGCAAATGGGTTTTATGTTCACGCAGGAAGGTGATGTTGAATTTGTACATGGTCCCTGTTGGAATATTACATATAGTTCAGTGGATAAGCCATTATTGAAAGTTCATTACGACCATGGAGAAAGTATTTACCAAGAAAGAAGATGCTCCCAGGCAATGTCGAAGCAGGAGATAATTTAGACACGAGAAGGGTTTAAAATTGATCAGAAGGAGGTATTGGATAGGTTGTCTGCTCTTAAAGTTGATAAGATACCAGGATCAGATGAGATGCATCTAAGGATACTGAGGGAAGTGAGTGTAGAAACTGCTGAGACACTGGCCATAATGTTTCACACAGTAAGCGGTTAAGGTCCAACATGCACTGCCTGAGAGTGTGGTGGAGACAGATTTAATCCAAGCATTCAAAACGGAATTAGACTGTTACCTGAAACGGCCAAATTTACAGGGTTATGGGGAGAAAGCAAGAGAATGAAGCTAAGTGAATTGCTCATTCCTCCCATAGCTCAAAGAAGGCCATTCTGCACCATAATAATTCTGCGATTCTGTATCAAAAATATTCATTGGATGATAGCAGGCTTGCAAATATTCTACTTCAGAAGAAAGGTTGTAAAATTGGGACTATTATTCCCTGGAAAATGTTAAGAGAGGATTGGCTTAAAATACAGTTTTCCTGAATTCTGAAAGGGTGAGGGTTGAAGATTGTTTGCATTTCCAAGGAAAGCGCTAGTGTCCTTGTGAGGAGCATCTGGGAGAGTGTCTTCATGGAAAATTCTCAGCAGAGATAGGTGGATAGTGGTCAGTGAGGAGAGGGTCTGTATTTCCAGTAACAGAGGGCAGAGAAGGAAGGGGTCAGGGAGATGGATGCAACAGCAATAATAAAAAGTCCCGATGTGGGAAGGGGGATTACCGACACTGTCGGTAGGGGATTGAAACAGAATTGCACTGACAATTGGTACAAGTAGATTGCTGTGTTTAGTGATGCCAGCTTACAGAGTGGCATCAGAGGTTGGCCTTTGTTAGCCCATGATTCGACAGCTCCAAAAAATAGCACGGAACCAAAGAGGATGGGAAGTCCATAAGTTAAGGAGAGGATTCAAATTCATATTAAAAAGAGTTCACCACAATATAATCGGTTGTTTCTTTCATTCTTCTGCATTTACTGGTCTTGCTTGCGTAAGTTAGGTTCCTGTACATCAGATCTCATGTTGGGGAGGCAGTGACAGCAATACTGGCTCAAATCTACTGTCCAATAGAGACAGTGCACCTAATTACATTGGAAAGCCTTATCACAGCACCGTCTATTTTCGGCAGTGCAGGTTGTCACAGACACTTTTAGAATATTTTTGCCACAGAGTGAGCTTTGAGCCTGCCATGTATTTAGACACTGTGACCTATTCATTTGTATGCATTAAATTTATGGAATATTACATTTATATTCAATTCGTAAAATATCTTCTCTAGGAGCTGCATGGTGGCACAGTGGTTAGCACTGCTGCCTCACAGCACCAGGGTCCCTGGTTTAATTCGGCCTTGGGTGACTGATTGTGTGGAGTTTGCACATTCTCCCCGTGTCTGTGTGGGTTTCCTCCGGGTGCTCTGGTTTCCTCCCATAGCTCAAAGATGTGCGGGTTAGGTTGATTGGCCATGATAAATTGCCCCTTGGGTGTTTAGTTTTTAGGTGCTTAGTTTTTAGGTGTCCAGATCACCAACAACCTGTCCTGGTCCCCCCATGCTAACACTATAGTTAAGAAAGCCCACCAGCACCTCTCCTTTCTCAGAAAACTAAGGAAATTTGGCATGTCAGCTACGACTCTCACCAACTTTTACAGATGCACCATAGAAAGCATTCTTTCTGGTTATATCACAGCTTGGTACGGCTCCTGCTCTGCCCAAGACCTCAAGGAGCTATAAAAGGTTGTGAATATAGCCCAATCCATCACGCAAGCCAGCCTCCCATCCATTGACTCTGTCTACACTTCCCACTGCCTTGGCAAAGCAGCCAGCATAATTAAGGACCCCACGCACCCCAGACATTCTCTCACCTTCTTCTTTTGGGAAAAAGATACAAAAGTCTGCGGTCACATACCAACCGACTCAAGAACAGCTTTTTCCCTGCTGCTGTCAGACTTTTGAATGGACTTACCTTGCATTAAGTTGATCTTTCTCTACACCCTAGCTATGATTGTAACACTACATTCTGCACTCTCTCATTTCCCTCTCTATGAATGATATGTTTTGTCTGTATAGCGCGCAAGAAACGATACTTTTCACTGTATGTTAATACATGTGACAATAATAAATCAAATCAAATCAAAATCAGGTGTAGTTTAGGGGGATTCGTGAGGTAAATGCGTGGGGTTATGGGGATAGGGCAGTGGATGGGCCTGGTAAGATGCTCTGTTGAAGAGTTGATGCGGACTCAGTGGGACGATTGGCCTCTTTCTGCACAATAGAAATTCGATGATTCTAATAAAATATATTTGTAGTGTCATAGTGAAAGTACAAAATATTTATTTGCAAAATTAAATTTTACACCAAACTTCTCTTGTTTCTAAAGTATTCTTGGAGCCCAAACCTCCCATTGAGATTGGAATCTTTTTTTAAACAATTAACCTTGGTTCACAGAAGGAGGTTTCCATCAAACTCATGACCTAAACCTACAGTCTTATCGGCGCTGCTTGTGAGTCAGTGTGAGTCAGGATGAACAACCACCTTTTAATCAAAGTGCAGCCATAGGTGACAGTGCAGGATGTGCATTATATTGTCCTGCCTACTCTGAAAGGCCAAATACCATATTGCCCCAACACCCAGTCCAAGCTAAATCTGTCAGATCTAATTACAATTCAAACAATTAGGTAGAATAGGTGGGGGAAAAAAATCATTATAAGACGCTGATGGTAAAATCTCTTGTAAACAACGTATAACCAGTCCTCAAAACTTTAAAGTTGATTTCTTCAGAACAAGTTATCGTTCAATAGCCTCTAAGGCTTTGAGACTTCCTTTGTAGCCCTTTGTAGACTTCCCATTGCACCATATGTATGGAGTTGAAACAGTTTGTCAGAATCTGAAACAACGCTGAAAATGTAACATCACCCATCTGTTGTTAAAACTCTCACCCATACATTATTGCCTCAAGAATTGAATTTTTCAAAGTTCTCCATCCTGGCTTGATCTCCATCGAGCACCTTCCCTAAACCTGAACTCAACGGAAAGTCTGCTTGCTGCCAGTGCTCTAATTCACAGCACATCCCATTGCTAAACCACATTGGCAGCAATGCCTCGATTTTAAAATTCCCATCCTGGTGTTCAAATCCCTCCATATCCTTGACTTTCCCTCTGTCTCCTCCAACCACACACTGAGATTTCAGCGCTCCCCAAGCTCAATTGTGCCACCATTGTCAGCCATGTCTTCAGCCACCTCGGCACCAAGTTTCAGAACTCTCTCCCTCCACCTCCCTACCACTCCCTCCATCTTAAAGATGCTTTGTGAAAGCTACCTATTAAACCCAGCTTTTCATCAGTTGCCTTAATGTCTCTAAATGTGACTCAGTGTCAATTTTTGTTTGATGAAGCACTTGCGAGGCAGTTTGGGACATTTTACTAAACTAAGGATGCTATATGAGTGCAAGTTGTTGTTGCTGAAGACTGAAATAGAGAAGCAATAGCAATGCCCTGATGCCAAAAGAAAGCTTTTCACGTTACAGGTATTAATTAGCTGTCCTCCTCTTCCGTGATCCCCTGATGCTTCAGCCATTACTTGATAATCAACTTGTCTCCTTCCCCTGCCAGCAGTAACATTTTGCAGAAATACTGGCCTGTCAAAGAGACAATGGAAGACTTTTCTGTGCCGTTACATTTACCCTATCCAAAGACATGCTCACTACTTCACACAGGATAAAAGCTCTGTGTTTCACATCCCATTCATGCAATGTTTCAGCTGTGTTACTGGTGTTTACCACCGACCATTCATCCACTTGGATCCAGCCCCACGAGTCATGACATTTCGACACATAACAGGCATCTTGTTCTGTACAATAATGAGCCAATATGCTTGCAGACCAGTCCCTTAAGAAATACTTCAACATGCCACTCATGAATACATTTTTTTAAAGAAGGATTTTATTACGTAGAAAAAGATGATTGAACTGTAGGTCATTGCCATAATTAAACATATTCAGTTATTCAAAACACATACCTATCTGTAGCCATGTTTTTAAAAAATCACATTTTTAAACGGATCGTCACTCACAAAGCAGAGTCAGACCTAATAAAACACCATAGATTATCATTCAACTGTATCTTCAGCTGAAGATTGCATAATAATATATCAAAATAAATCTCTATGACTGGCAAGCCCAAATGTTATTCTTAACTGATTCAGCAACAGTGCTAAAGCTGCCTGTTACCTTTAACTTTCCAGACTCAATTGACACAAGAGGTTTGGGCATATTTCAAACTGGAGCGCTACATTTGACAGGGGTGGAAATCCCTTGGGTTACCTCTTTTTTAAAAAAAAATTACTCTTCTTTAAGTTACACAGCCAATGGGCAGAGTGGACTGGGCAAGCCCTTAATCCACCTCCTTGCTTGCCCCAAAAACCAATTCAAATTTAATCCAATTCATAGTACCCGCAAGAGCCAAGTTGACAAGTAAAGGCACTGCACCTGATCTTGGGCTTGATCCGACCAACGCTTGATCTTAGCCAAAAGGCCGAGAAGAGTCATCTCCATGATGGCAATTGATGGCTACACTGGGTTCAAGAGCAGGTGTTAGAGTACTAGTACATCATGGCTGCAATTCTCTGGCCCACCGCCTCTGCCAGCGAGAAGGGAGAATCTGGAGCTTATCCAATTCTCCATTCACTACAGTGAGATGGGAGAACCCCAGCTGCAAGCAAGGTCAGAGAATCCAGCCAATATCTCAGCTGAATACTATTTTGTAGAAAATTATACTTAAAGTGGATGAAAAGCATTAATAGGGCTGTCTGGGAAATATATCTTCAATGTCCCCTCTAGATTTCGGCCCTTTCTTGTTCGTTATGGTATGCTCTCACCCATGCTGACCAGCCGGCCATACCTCCCTCAGTTGGTTAATCTTCATGTGTGAATGTCAGGAGAATGGGGATGTCAGAGTAACGGCAATCCCCCTCCCCAGTAAGGGTCTATACATAGCTACTTTTCAGCAGGGATTAATAATCAGCAGCAAAGCTCCCGGTTAATTGGTCTTCTTCCCTAGCTCAGTGGCACTGAGGAAAATTGGAGATCCCAGTAGTCCAGCTGATAGCAAGGAGAAAGAGTGTGAAAGTAAGAGTGAAAGAATGAGAGCGCAAGAGAGTGTGAGATTGAAAGAGAGAAAGTAAGAATAAGCCAAGGGTGTGAGTGAGAGACAATGAAAATAGGATAAAAGGTAAGTGCGAGACTGATGGAAACTGACAGAGTGAAATTGAAAGAAAGAGGGAGAGCAAAGTGAGACAGTGGGGGAGCGAGATTGAAACAGACTGGCAGAGAAAGAGGATGAGTCAATTAAAGCAAGAAAGGGTGAGGAAGAGTGAGAGAGATTGGGTGTGCAAAGGAAAGTAAATAAAAATGAAATTCAGAGCAAGACAGAGACCGAGCGAGATCGGGGCTGGGGGTGGGGGAGAGGGTTGAGGGGGAGTGGTGCGGAGAGAGTGAGAGACAGACAGATGCAGAGAGAATGGGAGTTGGAGTTTTCCTGTATCTGGCTGGGTGCCACATCATGAAGAGGAGTTAGCCTCTAAACCACAAGGAGAGCTTTAGGGCACTGTATCTTTGTGAATGTGGGATGCTTCAGTGGAATAATGAGCAAATAAATCAAAGGAAATTAGGTGAAGGAGCATCAAAACAGTTTTGTGCTCTTGTTACCAATAGCAACAAGAAGCTCTTCAGTTTCTGCTGCACAGTGTATTGGAGCAAAGTGGGTGCCACCTCCTCAGATATGTCTCCGCACATTTCAAATGCCACCAATCAATGTGACAGACATAATGAATTAACATGATCAGAATGACCATTTTGTATTTAGCAGAAATTATCCTCAACAAACCTTCAAATGCGATCTTCCACCTGCCCCCAGGCCAAAAACAGACATTATCATCTTAAAGATTAAGTTACAAGAGGCACTAGCTGCGCTCTTAACACTTTAATGCTTTTAATTAATGAACAATTGCCAGTGACAATTAGCCCCATGTTGCCATGGTGATTAGATAGTGGGCCTTTTCCTTGCTTTTTGAAAATTTTTTAAAGTTGCAGTTGCTTTCATTTCTTTGATTTATGTTTCTAGTCTTCATGATGTTTTGTTTTCCTTCGTCTGGCCATTTCCCCTCCCCCACTATTTCTTCCAACAAACTTGTGAATGAGTAATCATCTTGGGTTTTGTACTTTTTCCTATTCCTGTGCTCCACACAGTTACAATACTCATAGAGCGCTCTCAATATGGGAAGTACTCCAAATCAGCGCAATAGAAACCACTTGAGCAGTGACGTTGCAGCTAATTTCATTTCAACTGGGACCTTCTTTACGTTTAGATCGAAATAAGAGGAAACCTGCAAATGGGACCGCAGGATCCTCCATCTCCCACTGCAAGTTCCTCTCCAGCCCAGAGCAAATGTCCCAAACCCTGGCACCGGGCAGGCAACATAACCTTTGAGACTCTCGATCCTGGCTACAGGACCCTGACTATACTATCCCCAACTACAACTACATTTGTCTTTTCCTCCCCCACTTGAATGGTTCCCTGAACCACATAACAGTGGCTCAGGTAATAATCCAGAGATTATAACCTTAAAGGTTCTGTTCTTTAATTTGGTGAACCACGGTACAATGGTCAGTATTGCTTATCCTCCCCACAGTCCCCTCTCTCATCCACACAAGGAGCAAGAACCTGTGGGACAGGGACAAGGGCTGATGCTCCTGCAGTGCTGTCCCTTGGATGCCTCTACCTGCCTCACTTACAGTCACACCCTCCTGTTCCTGACTACTGGCCAAAGTCAGGTTACTTAATCTAAAGGGTGTGACTGCCTCCAGTGGCGGATTAACTACCACTTGGACCCCTAGGCTGAGCTTTAGTAAGGCCCCCTGACCTTACCCCCTGTCCCCTGCCCCACCCTTCGTTGAATAGAATAAAGTGACATTAAGTGACGTTAGATAACATATCGTTGTACTATGTATAATGTACTACATGTATAATATCATAAAGTTATATGAATCAATTACAGCCCTTTTATTCATTTATTTTTCATTTTCTTTATATTTGTACTTTAAAAAGCTTCGGTGTTTTTTGGTTTACAAAAGTGTCGATAACAGCATGTAAATCAACAGATGTCTGATTCAATGTGCATGAGTGCCAGATGACTAAGTTTCTCATCGCTCATTGTTGAGCGCAAATAGATTACTGGGCGAGGAAAAATGGTGGGGAGCGGATAAAAATAATGACCACTCTCGTAGTTCTCAATTCGAAATTGAGCAGAGACTCGTGTTGGAAAGGCACAGGTGCTGCACAGGAGTTGGGTCGGTGCATGGGTGGAGATGCAGGACAGCTGAAAGGCAACCTCAGTGGACAGCACTGAATATGCTGGGGAGCAGTGAGATGAGAGTGACAGATGAAGGCTCAGTGTGCACGGGAGAGTGTTTGCATGAGGCCCTGACAGGCCCTGCCTCAGATTTCCTGCAGATTCAGTCATGGGTTGGGCAGGAGGACTGCTTGAGGGGATTGCTGGCTGGAAGGGGCAGGAGATCCTTTAGAAGGAGGCTGAAAGAAAATAGTAGACAATATGCAGTGGAAGGGAAAATATTTTCTGACATTTAATTAGTTGTAATTATGGTGTTCACCTGTGCAACAAATTGTGAACCAAGTGTTTTGATTTCTCCAGACCTTGCACTCCTCCTAGGTGCTGCCCTGACATCCACAGCAGGGGGAGGCAATCTGTTTGCCCTCTTGCCTTTGATGACATTGGGAGTTGCCATTTTTGCATGCTTCACACATTGCTGCAGGATGTTCCCCCATCTCTTTTGACTATCTAACATGAGCTGGAAGGCCACTTCCTGTGACTCATAAGCTGACTCGGCTACTGTTCTCCAGCAGCCCTCTAAGTGCCAGAGACCTGGAATGTCCCTACGTCCAACAGCCATGGGAACATATCAATGAGGTCTTCGCCAGAAAGCAACCCCCAACCTGATCTAGAGCTGTGTCCCACTGCAGTGCACCTCTGTGCTGCTCGAGGGAGTGAGTGAGTGAGTGCTGTGACAATTCTTCATCATCTTCCTCCCTGTACTTGGTGTGGGGGTGGGTGTTCTGGTGGTGTCCCTTGTGAACCTTGATCTGTAGGTGCGCAAAAGACAGAGAATTGAGTTTTAGTTGATGAGCATGAAGAATATATGACTGCATGTCACTGGCTGTGATTGTTAGGACATGATGACTTCCATACTGGGCTGCTGAGACAAGACAATCTCTCCTTCCTCACAGGAGTGACCCAGTCCTCCCATCCAAAGAGTCGATGGGGAACACATCTTCCTCAATTCCAACAGCTCCGCTGCCATTTCACACTCAAGTGAGCATTGATTGGCATCATGGGAGGAAATCCCACCTCGGAGAGCTGTCAACCAATTAGTTTGGCTGACAGCTCTCCAGCCCAGCCAGGCACAATGCTCTCATGCCCGAAAGAGGTACTGCAGAGCTGTGCCTGGGACTAAATGCAAGCAGCTGGTGTGAAGGTAGTGGCAGGGGTCCTGGGGAGAGGGTAGGGGATGTCTGGTTGGTTGTGAGGGGGGATGGTGGGGTGAAGGGGGGGGGGGGGGGGGGGTGGCGGGCGCATGGTCAAGTGGGAAATCTGGAGATAGGCTGGGGTGGTGGCAGGGGAGGGTGATGTCTGGTCCGTGAGGGGAGGGCACCCCCAGTCAGATGAGGGCTTCAGATTGAGTGGCCACTTCAGTCTTAATAAAGGTGAGCAATCTCAGAGGGAATACCATTCACGCAATTTCATGGTTGGCCACTCGCCTCAAACCCACCACTGAAGGAAGCGTAAAATTCAGGCCATTATTCCAGCACACTCTCCACTGTACAGGTACACTCATGCTGGTGGACTTTGTTACATTTACAATCTGGTGAGCACCGCACAGACAGGCAGCGGGAGACAGCAGAGGCAGTGACAAGTACAGCTATTTTCCCTCAGAGTAGGGAGGAGAGGCCCTGTGAGGCTCTGCTCCATGCAAAGTAGCAGACGCTTCAGCAGCAGTGATAAATGTCAGATTATTCAGGGGCAGTGCAGTCCCACACACAAATGATGGCGATCACCATCCACACACAAATGACACCATACTTCTAGCATATGACACATGGTTACCTCCATGGAAATGCACATGGATAATAGCACTGAGTAAATGCAGGGGTGTGCACATAGCTTCAGAGTACGGCTTCACCTAAGAGGTCTATGGAGTGATGGGTAGGTGCAATAGGGCTATCATGCATTCCCCAATTGCCAGGAGCTGAACCACTCGAGGCAACCACCAGATGCATGTGGGAGGGCAAGGGCAGAGGAGAGGCAGGGTGAAGGCAATGGGGACTTCTCTCAAGGTGCTTTGAAGGTAGATCCTTGGCACCTTTCATGGTGACACCAATCTGCATACCGATCTGATGACTGAGGTAGTCTCTGCACAAATATAGGTGGTCCTGGTTGTGGTGGAGCCCAATGAAGTTCAGACACCTATAGGACATAGGCTATGGACATGTAATACACTTGGGGAAAAGGAGCAGGCTGCCCACATTAACTCCAGGCACAGGAGAAGCAGCCAGTAGAATTAATCATAAGCGAGCATGTAAATGCATAAATTTGCACTTGGGGTTTTACTAGGTGATCATTTGTTAATAGCAGAAAGCTTTAATGCTTTGTGAATGTATAAAGACTCTCATTTTTATTCTTGTGAAGCAGTTGACAGTGATCAGAAGTGGAATCAAATATAGGGACAGTCTAAACCAGTGAGAATTTTCTGAATACGTGTTTGATCGAAGACCTTGGTGTATATCAACATTCTGGGAGTTACTATTACTAGAAACGGAACTAGACCAGCCATTTAAACACCAAGGTTACAAGAGCAGGTCAGAGGCTGGGAATTTTGCAGCAATCTCACTTCCTGACTCATCATTGACAAGGCACAAGTTAGGAGTGTGATGGAATACTCTCCATTTCCCTGGATGAGTGCAGCTCCAACAACGCTCAAGAAGCTCAACACCATCCAAAATAAAGCAACCCAATTAACTGACACCCCAATCAACATTCACTCCCTCTCCCACCAACACACAGGCAGCAGTGTACACCATCTACAGGATGCACTGCAGAATCGCTCCCAAGGCTCCTTCAGCAGCACTTTCCAAATCTGCTCACTTTATCACTAAGGACAAGGGCAGCAGATACATTGAAACAAGGCCACCTGCAAATTCCCCACCGCATTATACACCAACCTGACCTGGAAATCTATCGCCGTTCCTTCACTGTCATTGCAATGAAATCCAGGAACTCCCTCCCTGACAGCACTGTGGGTGTACTGGCACCACATCGACTGCAGTGGTTCAAGGCAGCTCACTATTACCTCCTCAAGGGCAATTAGGGATGGGCAACAAATGCTGGTCCAGCCAATATTGCCACATCTCAATAAAAGAATAATTTAAATAAAAATGGCAATGGGTACAGAAAGATGATAAGATCTTCTGGCTCCAGAATTACTCTGCTCTGGAGTGCAAGGTTGTGCAACGTCCAGCAGACGAAATGTGGGATACTTTTGAGAATACATATTGTATGGCTCCCCCAGATCACTCGAGGCATCAAAACCTCATCTACAACAGCCCAATGGCCTGCTCCATGATGGTCCTTGTAGTCATACAGCAGTGGTTCTAAGTTTTCTCTGTCTGTGTGTTGAAGTTGCCTTTGGAGGTCAAAAAGTGGATATCTCTTGTCCCTCCCTTAGGACCCAGCCTCAAAAGTGTTTGGGTAGCTTGAAGAGCTGAGACAACTGGGAAGTCTAAGGATGTCAGAGTCCTGCCAGCTTTCTGGAAATGTCACACATAGCTGCATGATCCAATTAATGTGGTCACAGATGGCTTCAAATTTCAAGGAATGGAAATGCTTCCTGTTCACATAACCTTTATGCTATAGGCATTGGATGTCCTACTACTTCCCAATGGCATCATCCCCTGCTCCAGCATAACAAAGGGTCATCTTTCTGGGCAGACACAGCAGATATTGGTACTCGGACAGCTCCATGACACTGAGTCTCCGATGGTTCATCCTTGAGCTATGTAGCACCTTCTTGCTCCCATGTGCCCTCTTTGTTGATGTCCAATTGCTACTTCAGACTACTGGAGCTTCACCTAGCCAAAGCAGAGGCAACTCCAGGTGGCTGCATCTCCATCTCTGTACTACTCTCCTCCTCAGTGGAGGAATCAAACTCTGAAAGCAATGACCCCTAAACCAAATGATGCCTCAATTGCAATGAGCCTTGTAAGGACCATGTTCTGCCTCCAGGTATGGATCTGGAAGACACCTTTCCACAAACAGCATTTCATTTTGGCCTCGTCTTCTGCAGTGCCTCCAAACCTGACAGTATTACTTCATGCCTACACAGTCTGCAGACAACTTCACAGTGTCGCTACTTTTCTCTCTCAATTCAGCTACTACTGAAAGCTCGCCTTGTTTGGGCACGGAAGATTGTGACCCTCCATGCATCCTATGCAGCAATGAACATCTTTATTGGTGTGCTGATCAGTTAGTTCATAAATGAGAGGCATGTAGGCCTACTAGATTTTACACGAGGCAAGTATGCACATCTGGCCTGAAATTGCACAGATGTGCACATTTGTTGTAATCTCTACAAACAATTTGGGTGTTTTCAACATTGCCAAATTCATATTAAAGTTTAGTGTATAAAAAGCTTGATATCGGCACTCTGCAAAGTAAGAAATGGTAGTATGCTAACACTTCTATCCCCATCTTTCATACAGTAAATTGGCTACTTGGTTTTCAATTGTTAAATCAAATCTTGTATCCACACTTCCTGAAGATCAAGCTGCTGTGATGGTCAACTTGGAGATGGACCATTCACTGTGGTATTGGGTCACTTCGAACAGACAAACTCTTGGTTTGTGCTGAGCTCACTGACATGAGTGATTCTATAATTAGCCTCTCTGCCCCTCGATTTGGGGGAGCGGGGGGCAGCACGGACAAAGACATTTCTGATGCTAAATAGTCTTTGTCAAAGCACAGAACTGTTTTTAAATGATGAGCTGTGTTTGCTGCAGCCACAGAGCAACTTTGTATTCATTTTAAATGCCATTCCGATATGTAATCTTTGGATTGTGTCTGTGCAAGTGTTTTGGCTCTTGCTGCAGTAGGGTGCTGTGGTTTATTTCATGTTGTGCATTTAAGGATGAATAATTGAAGTTGAGGATGAGTGAGCAGTAAACCAAGTGACCCTTGTTAATGGAGGAGTGCTGGGGAAGGGGGGGTGGAAAGTGTTCTTTGATGTGGTTCTTCTGATCTTTCTCCTGATTTTGTTCCAAGAAAACGAGACTACATTTTCTTCCAAGAGGATTGTTCACTTTTATTTGAAACTCACACCCGCCCGCAGAGATGAGAGTAGACACATCCATAAGCATGCACACAAATACACATGCCCACACCAACACACAGGTACATAAATGAGCAAGCATACATGCAGCCATCCACGCAAGCCCATGTAGTTAATGGATTAATTCACCCATAGCTGACAAAGGAAAAGCATTAGATGTTATAATATTGTCTCAGTCAGAAAATAGAGCAAATCATAGAATCCCTACAGTGCAGAAGGAGGCCATTCAGCCCATCGAGTCTGCACTACCCACAATCCCACCCAGGCCCTTTTCTTGCAACCTCACATATTTACCCTGCTAATCCCCTGAAACGAGGATCAATTTAGCATGGCCAATCAACCGAGCCCGCACATCTTTGGGCAAACATGGTGAGTTTGCACTTTTTCACCATGCAGACACGGTGAGAATGTGCAAACTCCACACAGACAGTGACCCGAGGCTGGAATTGAACCCGGGTCTCTGGCGCTGTGAGGCAGCAGCGCTAACCACTGTACCACCGTGAAGAAATCAAAAGCACCCAAGAAACAAAAGAACATGCAAAAAACAGTGAGAGGCAGATCCAACAAAGGCGGCAACTAAAATGGGATTGGGAGGGTATGGGAGGGGGGGGGGGGGGGCTGTGAGGGCAGGGATTTGGAATACAAGACATAGAAAGCCCGCCTGTTGAAAATAAAACATCAAATTCTGGTGAACTGTGGGTTTGCTGGCACCTCCTGGTCCCTGGCCCATGAAGCACTGGAAGGTCAGTAATATGAGAGAGGTACCTTTTTGTGAGGTAGACAAGTTGGGCTGAAGACCATCCCACTAATTCATGGCTTGTGAGCAACCATCACAGGGTTTGAAAATCCTGCCAGGTTTAAACTTTCCTAGAGGGCAGATGCCAGAAGTTTACTCTCCACACAGCCACACAATTTAATGAATGCACTTAACTTTTGTGAAATGTAAAATTTTATTTAAAAGCATATTCTTCATATTCAAAATTTCAGTTACTGAGGAAAAATAGATTAAACGTGTTACAACAAGCATTTTGCGTGGTTTGGTCGATTCATCAACAAACCATCATGGTAAAATAATTATATACTGTTTTCTAATTATAAAATGATTACCTGTCAAATCCCTTTTCCTTTTTCTGTGCCTCAGATTATGAATCAAAACACAATTAAAATTCAGCTCAAATAAAGATGATAAAGACATAATCATGTTCAACTTAATACGTTTCCTGTGGAAAGATACTTGTTCACCTCATCTCTCTTTCTCTCTCACAATTATGTCAGTAATTAGAGGTTTATACTGGTAACGGGCAACGAAACACGTGTTATAAAAGTGGCCATTTGCATGAAAATATATTTGTTTTGTGCTTTTGTTGAATTAGAATGAGGAAGTATAATTTCTCTTGGTTTAATACACTTTCCTGATAAAATTTTGAGTCTATGTATAATCAATATAGTCAGCTTTTCTCATACATCCACAGACTGCTTCTCTTTTTAAAAACGCTCAGTTAAACTTTATCTGAGTAAAGCTTTTAAAATTTGTTCTCTTATTTATTATTCATTATTGATTCGACAACGGCTGGACAGAAACCATTTAATGCTAAATATTCAGGCAGTGCTAATGTCACATACCTCTTGGGAATTGAGCACACTGTATAATTTACATTTAACTAACAAGACATACAGCTCTGGACAAAAATATCAACTCCAAGTCCAGGTTTTTGGGAAACGTAGAGACCTTCAAACATTTAAAAAAATGTATGCATTAAAAACCACAAAAGGCAATTAAACATGCAAATATAATTCTATTTTCCAAATACATAATTTAAAAAAAGCACATTAAATGAAATTAATGAGGGGAAACAATTTAAATAAATGTGTTTTGGCAAGTATTTGTGAATGATTTGTGAGGAAACATAATATGGGACCATCGGAGAGAGAGCACCTGTAATAAAAAGATGACAAGTGAGACAGTAAAGTTGAATGAAAAATAGAAATTTACAATATTAATTTTTGGCACAAATCATACACAAAAAAACACACGTACAGGAACTGCTAGGTTTAAAAAAATTCTTCTGCTTAGGAAGCCCCTCAGGATTGAGGATGACTTGCTTCCACTGTGACTCAAAGGGTAGGGATTAAGATGGCTGGTATGTCCAATGCAAGATCTGCAGACTCTGTCACTTGCTGGTGGTGCCTTTCACTCTCTCCAAGCCTCAACTTTGTCCGTGTGTTCCTGACAAAGTCTCTTGATGTGTTTTGTGTAGGGTTGTCAACTTGGGCTGGACATATTCCAGGAGATGACAGTTGGTGTCTCAGTGTGGGAGTGCTGCTCGGGCTGCAGTGGAGAGTGACAGTTGGTGTCTCAGTGTGGGAGTGCTGCTCGGGCTGCAGTGGAGAGTGACAGTTGGTGTCTCAGTGAGGGAGTGCTGCTCGGGCTGCAGTGGAGAGTGACAGTTGGTGTCTCAGTGAGGGAGTGCTGCACTGGCTGCAGTGGAGAGTGACAGTTGGTGTCTCAGTGAGGGAGTGTTGCTCGGGCTGCAGTGGAGAGTGACAGTTGGTGTCTCAGTGTGGGAGTGCTGCTCGGGCTGCAGTGGAGAGTGACAGTTGGTGTCTCAGTGAGGGAGTGCTGCTCGGGCTGCAGTAGAGTGTGACAGTTGGGGAAGTGTGGGGAAGTTGTTTTTTTTTTTCTTGCTGGTAATGGCTTCAGGGATGGCAGTTCAGGCAGTATGCTGCATCTCCTGTGGGATGTATGTGGTGAGGAAATCCAGTAGTGTTTCAGGAGATTTTAGTTGTAAGAAGTGCATTAGATTGCAGCTTCTGGAGGAGCGTGTAAAGGAGCTGGAGGGGGAGGTAGAGGAACTCCGCATAATTCGGGAGGCGGAGGTGGAAGTTGATAGGAGTTATAGAGAAATAGTAACTCCTAGAAATGAGGCTTGGGTCAATGCCAGGAGGAGGGGTAAGAAGCAATCGGGAAGACAATCCCCTGGGGCGGTTCCCCTCCATAATAGGTTTTCGGTGCTGGAGGCTACAGTTGAGGAGGAATCAACTGAGCATAGAGAGCAGATCTCTGGGGGTGAGCCGAGTGAGAAAGCTCAGGTGGTTAGGGGCTGTAAAAGACTGGGCCTTGTGATTGGGGACTCCACAATTAAGGGGACAGATAGGAGGGTCGGAACTAAAGGTAGGGACTCAGGGTTGGTGTGTTGCCTACCAGGGGCTGGGGTCCGGGATGTGTCTGACAGGGTATTCAGGATTCTTAGGGGGGAGGGAGATAAACCACAAGTTATTGTACATGTGGGGACACACGACATAGGGAGGATAGGGGAAGGGGATATTAGGCAGGGATTTATGGAGTTGGGGTGGAAACTAAAGGCCAAGACTGACAGAGTGGTTATCTCTGGACTCTTGCCTGTACCACGGGATAGTTTAGAGAGGAATAGGGAGAGGGAAGGTTTGAATTCATGGCTGAGGGGATGGTGCAGGAGGGAGGGGTTCAGGTACTTAAGCAATTGGGGCTCGTACTGGGGAAGGTGTGACCTCTATGAGAAGGATGGTCTACACCTTAATCAGAAGGGGACCAATATCCTGGGGGGTAAATTTGCTAAGGCCATGCAAGGAGGTTTAAACTGATTCGGGGGGGGGGAGGGATCCTGAGTAGTGGGGCTAAAAGTGAGGGATGCATGGATGGGGACTGCAATGCACGGCATTGCAGAGGTGGGGTGGAGCAGGGTTTGAAATGTGTATACTTCAATGCCAGGAGTATTCGCAATAAAGTGGGTGAACTTGCAGCGTGGATCAGTACCTGGGACTTCGATGTTGTGGCTATTTCAGAGACATGGATAGAGCAGGGGCAGGAATGGATGCTGCAGGTCCCGGGGTTCAAATGTTTTAGTCGAAGTAGGGAAGGAGGTAGAAGAGGGGGAGGGGTAGCATTATTGGTCAGAGATTGTATCACAGTGTCAGAGAGGAGGTTTGATGAGGACTTATCTGTTGAGGTAGTATGGGCGGAGATTAGAAATAGGAGAGGAGAGGTCACCCTGTTGGGAGTCTTTTATAGACCTCCTAAAAGTTCTAGAGAGGTTGAGGAAAGGATTGCGGAGTCAATCCTGCTTAGGAGTGAAAGTAATAGGGCAATTGTTATGGGGGATTTTAACTTGACTAATATTGACTGGAATTGTTATAGCTCTAGCTCGTTAGAGGGGTCAGTTTTTGTTCAAAGCATGCAGGAAGGTTTTTTGACTCAGTATGTAGACAGGCCAACTAGAGGTGAGGCTATATTGGATCTGGTGCTGGGAAATGAGCCAGACCAGGTGCTAGACTTGGAAGTTGGTGTGCATTTTGGTGATAGTGACCACAATTCGGTTACGTTCACCTTAGTGATGGAAAGGGATAGGCATGAACCTCGGGCCAATGGTTTTAGCTGGGGGAAGGGTAATTATGAGGCTATTAGGAGAGAATTAGGAAACATAGGTTGGACTAGGAGATTACAGGGACTGGGAACGTCCGACATGTGGAGTTTTTTCAAGGAGCAGCTACTGCGAGTCTGTGATAGGTATGTCCCTGTCAGGCAAGGAGGAATTGGTAGGGCTAGGGAACCGTGGTGCACCAAAAAAGTTTCTTTGTTGGTTAAAAAGAAAAAGGAGGCTTATGTTCGGATGAGACGTGAGCACTCGGGTAGTGCACTAGAAAGCTTTAGATTGGCTAAGAGGGAGTTGAAGAGCGAGCTTAGAAGGGCTAAAAGGGGACATGAGAAGACTTTGGCGGATAGGGTTAAAGAGAATCCTAAGGCGTTCTATAGGTATGTCAAGAACAGAAGGTTGGTTAGGGCAAGTTTAGGGCCAGTTATAGATGGCAGAGGGAAGTTATGTGTGGAACCGGAGGAGATTGGTGAAGCATTGAACCAATATTTCTCTTCGGTGTTCACGCAAGGGGACATGAATATAGCTGAGGAGGACACTGGGTTGCAAGGGAGTAGAATAGACAGTATTACAGTTGATAAGGAGGATGTGCAGGATATTCTGGAGGGTCTGAAAATAGATAAATCCCCTGGTCCGGATGGGATTTATCCAAGGATTCTCTGGGAGGCAAGAGAAGTGATTGCAGAGCCTCTGGCTCTGATCTTCAGGTCGTCGTTGGCCTCTGGTATAGTACCAGAAGATTGGAGGTTAGCGAATGTTGTCCCATTGTTTAAGAAGGGGAACAGAGACTTCCCCGGGAATTATAGACCGGTGAGTCTCACTTCTGTTGTCGGCAAGATGTTGGAAAAAATTATAAGGGATAGGATTTATAGTTATTTGGAGAGTAATGAATTGATAGGTGATAGTCAGCATGGTTTTGTGGCAGGTAGGTCGTGCCTTACTAACCTTATTGAGTTTTTTGAGAAAGTGACCAAGGAGGTGGATGGGGGCAAGGCAGTGGACGTGGTATATATGGATTTTAGTAAGGCGTTTGATAAGGTTCACCATAGAACATTACAGCGCAGAACAGGCCCTTCGGCCCACGATGTTGCACCGACCAGTTAAAAAAAAAAAAAACTGTGACCCTCCAACCTAAACCAATTTCTTTTCGTCCATGAACCTATCTACGGATCTCTTAAACGCCCCCAAACTAGGCGCATTTACTACTGATGCTGGCAGGGCATTCCAATCCCTCACCACCCTCTGGGTAAAGAACCTACCCCTGACATCGGTTCTATAACTACCCCCCCTCAATTTAAAGCCATGCCCCCTCGTGCTGGATTTCTCCATCAGAGGAAAAAGGCTATCACTATCCACCCTATCTAAACCTCTAATCATCTTATATGTTTCAATAAGATGATTGGCTTCTGCAGAAAATGCAGATGTATGGGATTGGGGGTGATCTAGGAAATTGGATCAGGAATTGGCTAGCGGATAGGAAACAGAGGGTGGTGGTTGATAGTAAATATTCATCATGGAGTGCGGTTACAAGTGGTGTACCTCAGGGATCTGTTTTGGGGCCACTGCTGTTTGTAATATTTATTAATGATCTGGATGAGGGTATAGTTGGGTGGATTAGCAAATTTGCTGATGACACCAAAGTCGGTGGTGTGGTAGACAGTGAGGAAGGGTGTCGTAGTTTGCAGGAAGACTTAGACAGGTTGCAAAGTTGGGCCGAGAGGTGGCGGATGGAGTTTAATGCGGAGAAGTGTGAGGTAATTCACTTTGGTAGGAATAACAGATGTGTTGAGTATAGGGCTAACGGGAGGACTTTGAATAGTGTGGAGGAGCAGAGGGATCTAGGTGTATGTGTGCATAGATCCCTGAAAGTTGGGAATCAAGTAGATAAGGTTGTTAAGAAGGCATATGGTGTCTTGGCGTTTATTGGTAGGGGGATTGAATTTAGGAGTCGTAGCGTTATGTTGCAACTGTACACAACTCTGGTGCGGCCGCACTTGGAGTACTGTGTGCAGTTCTGGTCCCCACATTACAGGAAGGATGTGGAGGCTTTGGAGAGGGTGCAGAGGAGGTTTACCAGGATGTTGCCTGGTATGGAGGGGAGATCCTATGAGGAGAGGCTGAGGGATTTGGGATTGTTTTCGCTGGAAAGGCGGCGGCTAAGAGGGGATCTTATTGAAACATATAAGATGATTAGAGGTTTAGATAGGGTGGATAGTGATAGCCTTTTTCCTCTGATGGAGAAATCCAGCACGAGGGGGCATGGCTTTAAATTGAGGGGGGGTAGTTATAGAACCGATGTCAGGGGTAGGTTCTTTACCCAGAGGGTGGTGAGGGATTGGAATGCCCTGCCAGCATCAGTAGTAAATGCGCCTAGTTTGGGGGCGTTTAAGAGATCCGTAGATAGGTTCATGGACGAAAAGAAATTGGTTTAGGTTGGAGGGTCACAGTTTTTTTTTTAACTGGTCGGTGCAACATCGTGGGCCGAAGGGCCTGTTCTGCGCTGTAATGTTCTATGTTCTATGTTCTAGATGTCAGCAGATGTGACTCATGGAAAGTTGGAGGTGCGGCGTGAGAATTGAATTTCTTCACTGACCCAATTTATCATTCACCCCATCATCTTACCCCATTTCGCTTGGTCATTCTCCCAGATTCATTTTTTAAACATTTCTTTCTCTTTTCTCCTTTCTCTCCCCCACAACAAACACCCCAGGGGTTTTAAATGCTTAATAGCGACATTCAATACAAATTGTGTTCAACAATCGAAGATTAGAAGAAAACAAAGAAAATAAGACACCCACTGTTACCTCAGCACAGTATATAAAAGTTTGCAACTGATATGATGCTAAACTTTACAAAAGTCCTCGGACTACCCTCCCAATTCAGTGATATGAATAATTAAACTGACGCCTTTAACATGCAGACGGTTCTTAGCATGGATACATAAAGCTCCGTCTATCGATCTTGCCTCCAACTGAACTACTCAAACTGAGACATGCTTGGAATGTCAATATTTAACTGTTTTAACCTCATGCCCATTCTAACAGCACAAACTGCCAGAACGGCATACTCCGCCCTAATACCATCTGCAGAACCCAGAACTGTTCAGCACACAAACCGGGTCCATGATGCAACAGAACTGTGATTCTGCCCTGTCAGCCCAGCCTGGGTCTGTCCCTGCTGCTGAACTCGTTCAGTCAGGTCGACTGATATACAATTCACTAAGCACTGAGTGTCCTGAATTATATCATTTCAGAAATGTTTCTTTCCTAAGATAGGGAAACAAACCTATCAACTGAAATTTATGTTTGCATCATAAATTTATTCATTCTTTTCCTGGCGAGAAGTGCAAAGAAAGTTAAAAGTGAACCCTTTGCTTTTTAAAATTTCCTAGATTGCCAGGAGATTGATGTCAATTCCAGGAGATTTAAGGCCATTCTGAGAGTGTCAGCAAACCTATTTGGTGCCTTCCCCACATGAAACTTTTCCATTTTAATATTGCTGGAAAGAGTAAACATATATTGCTGAAGCTTTTCATTTTGCACGCTTTGGGACAAATGCAAGAATCCAAATTTCAAAATTCATATATCGCAACAATTTACATGATAGGTGAAAAAGGTGGATTGACAACTCAACCCTGATAGGCTGAGGCATTGCCATTGAGAAAGCAACAAGAAACTAAAGGTTCCCTATTGCAGGTGGTCACAAGTCAAAGTTGAGGATGTGACCTCTAGGAAAGCAGGCGGAGGTGTGTGCGTGTGCACTTGGCAAAACAATGTTTTGGTAACACTGGAGTATTAAATAATGGGACTATTAAACCATGGGATGACACCGATTTACAGCATAAGTGTGTTTGGGCTGGGACAGCATTGGAAGATTACTGAGCTTGCAGAAACACATGCGACTAAGGGAGATGGCAGACATCAGTATTTCCACAGCCAGCTCTCAGGCAGACCGACCTGAACTGGTCTCTGTTTGAACCTGCTACTCTCTGTTCAGCAACCCCTCCCAACCAAGTTTCCCTCCAATCTCATGCATCTCCAATTCACCTCCACTCCACTGCTCAGTGCCAACTGCCCATCTGTTGGGCAGTCAGCAATTAATTACAGAGCCAGAATAATGGTGAGGAAGTGGCAGGTCAGAATGGAAGCACGGCTGATTTGGAAAGCTGGGAGGCAGTGGTTTGAAGAAGGGAAGGACCAGTACATGGATGGAGGAGATAACTTACTCCATTTCTTTTCACCAGTCCTATGCACTCCTTGAATTTTCCCTACCTAATTGTTTTGGACTCCTATTTAGAAGTGCAGTACCAAGTTGGGGAACAAACATTTATCTAAAGTGTATATATTATATTTGCTGACTGTACATTCAGTAAATACAGTCAAAGTGCTTTGGGTGCTCCAAGAGTAATCAATGCTGACTCCCCAGAGGGGATAGGGCCTGGATGGGATTGTGGTCGGTGCAGACTCGATGGGCTGAATGGCCTCCTTTTGCACTGTAGGATTCTATGATTACAAAACAACAGGTTATATGACTATTGCCACCGTGTGTAGGTTGGATATGGCTTTCTGCCATTTGGCTGCATTGCAACAGCAACTACACTTCAAAAAGCAGTGCGTTGTCAAAAGTCTGGTAGGAAATCTGATCAGGGTTAGTGTTCAAAGACTTAAGACCCAATCCCCAAGACTCCAAGTTAGTTTGGGAGCAAGGGATGGGCATGCGGGGGAATAAAGATAATGTGAAAGGAGTGCCAATGTTTAAAATATATTGGACTTAAGACCATAAGACCATAAGACATAGGAGCGGAAGTAAGGCCATTCGGCCCATCGAGTCCACTCCACCATTCAATCATGGTTGATTTCAACTCCATTTACCCGCTCTCTCCCCATAGCCCTTAATTCCTCGAGAAATCAAGAATTTATCAATTTCTGTCTTGAAGACGCTCAACGTCTCGGCCTCCACAGCCCTCTGTGGCAATGAATTCCACAGACCCACCACTCTCTGGCTGAAGAAATTTCTCCTCATCTCTGTTCTAAAGTGACTCCCTTTTATTCTAAGGCTGTGCCCCCGCGTCCTAGTCTCCCCTGTTAATGGAAACAACTTCCCTACGTCCATCCTATCTAAGCCGTTCATTATCTTGTAAGTTTCTATCAGATCTCCCCTCAACCTCCTAAACTCCAATGAATATAATCCCACGATCCTCAGACGTTCATCGTATGTCAGGCCTACCATTCCTGGGATCATCCGTGTGAATCTCCGCTGGACCCGCTCCAGTGCCAGTATGTCCTTCCTGAGGTGTGGGGCCCAAAATTGCTCACAGTACTCCAAATGGGGCCTAACCAGTGCTTTATAAAGCCTCAGAAGTACATCCCTGCTTTTGTATTCCAAGCCTCTTGAGATAAATGACAACATTACATTTGCTTTCTTAATTACGGACTCAACCTGCAAGTTTACCTTTAGAGAATCCTGGACTAGGACTCCCAAGTCCCTTTGCACTTTAGCATTATGAATTTTGTCACCGTTTAGAAAATAGTCCATGCCTCTATTCTTTTTTCCAAAGTGTACGACCTCGCACTTGCCCACGTTGAATTTCATCAGCCACTTCTTGGACCACTCTCCTAAACTGTCTAAATCTTTCTGCAGCCTCCCCACCTCCTCAATACTACCTGCCCCTCCACCTATCTTTGTATCATCGGCAAACTTGGCCAGAATGCTCCCAGTCCCGTCATCTAGATCGTTAATATATAAAGAGAACAGCTGTGGCCCCAACACTGAACCCTGCGGGACACCACTTGTCACCGGTTGCCATTCTGAGAAAGAACCTTTTATCCCAACTCTCTGCCTTCTGTCTGACAGCCAATCGTCAATCCATGTTAGTACCTTGCCTCGAATACCATGGGCCCTTATTTTACTCAGCAGTCTCCCGTGAGGCACCTTCTATGTTGAGAGCCTACAGAACAGATACACAACATTGATCGATCTACTTAACTTCTTAGCTCGGACCATTTTCAATGGTCTGATGTTAATAAGTAACTTGAGCATAAACACCGTGTGGATTTCCTTTGTGTAAGTCTTAAGATATTTGTGTCTACACACGATATTTTATGCATGCGTAAATATTTGTCTTAAGACATACAAAGAAACATTGTTTATATGCAATATATATATATATCTACACATATGCTTGCACATATAAAACAAAAACAATGTTATGCACTTTTAAACATTTAAATATTTTAAATCAGGTGCAAGAATGGCAGCTATAATTACATGCTAAAGGAACAATTGAAGTGCTTTGAAAGCTTGTGTACTTTAAAAAGAATCTTGAAGCAAAATCCAAGAAGGAAGCATGGGATCTTAGGAGTGTTCCAATAGTCAGCAGATCTGGATTACATTGCTTCTTCAATTTGCATTACTCCAATCAAATAACATTGTAACACCTTCATGTACATGTATTCATATGGACAGTGATAGAATTTATAATGTGCATGTTGCAAATATTGCCCAGAGAGGACACAAGAGGCTTTTTAAAATTTCATGGTCACTCACATTTTGGAAGATGTTAATAAAGTTGAGTTCTTTACTGAACAAAATGATTTATTTTCCTGTTACTGTCTTGTACCTCTTGTAAGCCTACTTGTGACTAATAAATAAGCTTTAAGATGCAAACCTTTTTCTGAAATCAATGCAAGTGACAAAGGGGATTTTTCCAAGCCAAGATGAAGGAGGTTTGGGTACACATCATAGTCAAATCCACTAAACGCGATGCTGGTTCCTGAGCCCAACATTACCCACCCTCTTCCATCTTTCAGCAGGGTGGCCTTGAAGGTGTGCAATGAATCCCTGTGCAGCTGACACAGGAGACATTTAAATATTATAATAAGCAATTAATTAGCATTTCAATCAAGGATTCTGCATTTAATTGGACCATTAGATCTACAAACAGGCAGAACAGCTCGTTCCTGAGCTACATGGGACTCTGGTATCATCAAGGTGAATTCATAGCAGCAATTGCTCCTTCAGGGAAGCTGACAGACTGGGCTGCCTTTGATCAGTGAAACTGAAGAGTTACAGCCATGGTCAGGTTGTTCACAGAAATCCTCAGTGTGCTTTTACTGCTCGACAGGGTGATTGTCAACCTCTTGGAAGTCACTTCACCTGCTTTGCACCTCACACCTTCAGGTGCATTTCCCTGCTGCCAGTCTTCACCACGTCATAGCAGCAGCTTATGCGGTTCTACCTTGCATCTCTGCTGAGGAACAAGAGGAACAATATCAGCAACCTTAGTTGAGTGAGAAGTGGGTAAAAGGAAAGGGCAACATTTGTGGAGGATGACTTTGGAGCATGGGTGAGAGACAGACTGAGGGTGAGTAAGCGTTGGCTGCACAGATGTGGATGTGAAGTGCCTAGAGAAGAACGAGTGCAGCTTCAAGGTGTTCTTCTCAGGGATGCTGTGGATTAAAACGCTCAGAGGGTCAGTGTTGTTGAACTCGGCATCTGGAATTGTTATACCACTTACCTTTCCTATCCTCCCGAGGTCTAGGATTCTCTAGTTTAGGAGCATACTACTGCTTCTGACTTCCCCGGCCACTTCCATTTGTGCCTGCTTCGTGTGGAAAAATTGCCCTCTTCCTTCCCTCCTCAGGGGAGATCACCTCCCTGCAGCCCCTCAAATTCTGCAGCAGTAAAGGGTGCGAGATCCAGGGAAAACATTCCCAGGTCTCCTCTCCATTCCTACACTTGCTGCAGTCCCTAAAACCCATCTCCTGTTGAACCATTCTAACCCATGCCATGTTCCCATCCAGCTCCCTCTTCCCTGCCTTCATCCCCAACTCTGACCAGCAGGGGAACCTGGAAGTGTGATGTTAATGCTGTAGATCTGTTAAAGAGCCTTGGCAAAGCCCAGCGAAACTATCAGGGGGTTCTCAACATGCTAATGGCCCTGCCATTTCAGCGAATGTTTTGCCTGTATCGTCTATGTGCACGCTTTGTTATAAAGTCAGAGATTGGTTATAGCACAGAAGGAGGCCATTAAGCCCAGTGTGTCTGGGCGGGCTCTCTGCAAGAACAACTGAATTTGTCATCCTTCCCCAGAGCCTGAAGATTATTTTCTCTTCAAATGCTTATCTAATAAATACCCTTTTAAAAATGTAAACAAAATACTGTGGATGCTGGAAATCAAATAAAAACAGAAAATGATGGATAAACTCAGCTTCTGTGGAGGGAAACAGTTAATCTTTTGGATCTAAATTACCCTTCTGTAGGATTTTATACCCTGTTGAAAATCCTGATTGAATTTGCCTCACTGCACTCAGGTATTGCATTCCAGCTCCTAGCCACTTGCTGTGTAAATAATTTTTCTCTTTTGCCTTAAATCAGTGTCCTCTGATTTTCAATCCTTCTGTCATTGGGATCACTCTACTGTAACTCAACCCCTCGTGATTTTAAGCACCTCTATCAAATCTCCTCAAAACCTTCTCTAAGGGAGAACAACCCTAATTTCTCCAATCTGCCCATGTAACCAAGATTATTCTCTGGAATAATCCTTGCATATAACTTCTGCCCCCTCTCTAAAGCCATGTTCTTCCTAAAGTGTGGTGCCCAGAGTGAGACACAATACCCTCGTGGAGGGTAAACCAACTAGGGGTTTATAAAGATTTATCATAACATTTTTGCTTTTGGACTCAATGCCACTTTTTATAAAACTGAGGATCCTGTTTGCCTTTTTAATCATGTTCTCAAAGTATCCTGCCATCTTCACAGATTTTGCATATATATACCAGGTCTCTCTGTTCCTGCACTCCCTTTAGGACTCTGTACCTTTGTTTTATATTGCCTTTTCTTATTCTTCCTTCCAAAACATACTACTTCACACTTCTCTGCATTTAATTTACTTACCATATGTCCATCCATTCCATCATCCTATGTCCTCTTGAAGTCTATTACTAACTCACAGTCCACAATACCCAATTGTGCCCCATACACCCAAGCCTACATAATTTAGGCATGGGAAGTCTATTATGTGGAACTTTATATTAAACAGTTTTTGGATGTCTATGTACAGCACATAAACTGCTGTACCATACCAACCATCACTGCTACCTCACTGCTGATTTTGTCCTGAATTGTACATCAAGAACCTCCAATTTCATCTGTGGCTGGGATTCTCCAGTGCCGCTGCTGCGAATTGAGTTTTGGCTGAACGCCAAATTCTCCATTCTTGCAGATTTCCCATCACGGTTAAACTGACTGCTGGGTTTATATCCTTACACTCTCTTTTTTGAACAAAGGTGCAGCATTTGTAATTCTCCAGTCCTCTTCCATCATCCCTGTAACTGAGGAACATTGGAAGATTATGGTCAGAACCTCTGCAATTTCCACCCTTAATTCCATCAATCTTCAGATCTAGTCCTGGTGACATTGCAATTTGAAACACAGCCAACTTTTCTAATACCGCTGCTTTATCAATAGTCCATCCAGTATTTCAATTACCTCAGCTTTGACTATGACTTTTGCAGCATCTTCTTGGTAAAGACAGATACAAAGTACTCATGTAGTTCTGCAGCCATGCTCTCTGCTTCAACACATAGGTCACCTTTTGGCCTATAAATTTACTTCAGTAGCCTTTTACTATTTATAGTATTAAGCTGCTCCAGCTGATGACATTTCATGCACATGAGAAGAATCCTGGAGCTCCCACATGGAACAGGATGTGCATTACGCAGGACTCTGTCGCATCTCTATTTATTAGATTAACTAAACTCGGCAGAAATAAACCAAAGATTATATAAAATTAAAAGCAACAGCAATTCACCAAACAGCATCTTCTCTTGTGTTGATGCCACTTTTGTTCCCTCTTTGCTGTTCTGTATATTTATTTCCTGAATCATAGAATCCTACAGTGCAGAAAGAAGCCATTCGGCCCATCGAGTCTGCACCAACCACAATCCCACCCAGGCCCTATCCCCATATCCCTACATATTTACCCACTAATCCCTCTAACCTATGCATCCCGGGACACTAAGGGGCAATTTAGAATGGCCAATCAACCTAGCCCGCACATCTTTGGACTGTGGGAGGAAACCGGAGCACCCGGAGGAAACCCACGCAGACACAGGGAGAATGTGCAAACTCCACACAGACAATGACCTGAGCCGGGATTTGAACCCAGGTCCCTGGAGCTGTGAAGCAGCAGTGCTAACCACTGTGCTACCGTGCCGCCCCTGCTACCGTGCTGCCCCGAATCTTCAACTATATTTAAACAAGACACACTTTTGAATTTACTGACTTAAAATTGCAAGTTAATGCAAATCTTGGTTTTTAATAACCTCATTAAAACACTAGATATAAAATGAAAGCAACAAATTATTGGTCCTTTTTCTTCTTCCATGGCTTTTAAAGGAAACTATTTCTTACCTTCATAAGACCAGATATTGATATGTTGCTGGCACACTCTTGGTGAAGTCCCTGATGCTCCTTCTGGCCTTTTCACCTATCTACAGATTACCATATATATATTAACTTTTGTTTCAATGTTGAAAAGCCCCATTTCTTCTGTCACATTCCCCGCTGACATACTTTCCCTGGGTCATGGTAAGGTCTCCAGGTGATCTCTCTAGCCACCCCTTCACTCTATCATGTGCATGTCACCGTCCAATGAATATGTTAGAGCTTCACTGTAAGCTAAGCACATAATCTAAGCTGACACTTCAAGTGCAGTGCTGAGGGAGTTACATACAGTCAGGTATGCTTCCTTTCAAGTTAGATGATAAACTGAGGCCCTGTATTCCCTCTTGGATAGATGTAGAGGATCCACAGCACTATTTTGGAGTAGGACAAGGGAGTTTCCCTGGTGTTCTGGTTAATATCTATTCCACAATCTGGTTGGTGATGCTGGTCATCTCGCCACTGCCATTGTTGTTGTTTGTGGAACCATGCTGTGCACAAATTGGCTGCCACACTTCTGCAGTGAAACAGCAACCACACTTTAAAACTATTTAATCGGCCAAAAAGCATTTCGAGACATCCTGGGTGGTGAAAGCCGCTGAATAAATGCATGTCCTTTTGTAATCCTGTGGAGACTTTCTGCAGCGCCCCTACACTTTCCTTGCTTCCTTCGCCTACTTCCAAATGCAATTGAAGGATTTGGAGCTGCCCTGTGTGCAATAAAGAAATACAGTGATTGCATTATCAGATTTTTTTTTAACGACATCCCAAAGCACTTTACAGTCAATGAAGCACTTTTCAAAGTTTAGTCACTGTTGTAATGTAAAAAAAATGCTGCAGCCAATTTTGTGGACAGTACGATCCCACAGAACTTCACATTGTGACCCACAATGTATGCGACCAGATATCCGTTATTAGCTGATCCATAAACGTTGGCTGGTATAGTGGGGAAAACATCCCTGGTCATCTACAAAATACTGCCATGGGGTTTTGTACATTCACCCAAGAAGGCAGAGTTGGGGTTCTTACTTAAACATCTCACCCGTAGTATACATCAGGAAATGCAACAACATATTATTAAAACATACCGCATCAATTTGAATATAGGCACCCCTCACCATACAAGATACACCTCCAACTTAAACTGATTATTGTTTTGCCTATATGCCAATCAGTACAATAACATACACTGCATAACTAATTGATGCTTAAATGTGCAGCACAAAAAACTATTTCAACTTAAACTAAAACGATCCTGGAAAACGTCAAAGAGAAATACAATGAACAAGATCATTATTGCACAGGGTAAGTGTCACAATAAGTCTGAACTGCAGCAATATGTGATGAATTCATCAATATTGTCACTCATGGGGGTCATCAACTCCTGCATGGTTTAGGTGGCTGATCTAATCCTTTGTGTTTTACCCACAGAAATCTTCTTGTTGAACTCTGCTAAAGGCAGAGTTTTTCATTACCTGATTAGTTTTAACTAAACCATATTCAAGACTCCATATCAGATATTGGATCTTAAAGTTCTAACTAAATGGAAAAAATATTTTTTATTCTTTCACAGGATGAATGCGTCGTTGGCTAGGGCATTTGTTGCCCATCCTTAGTTGCCCTTGACGAGGTGGTGCAGAGCACTATGAACTGTTGCAGTCCATGTGGTACAAGTCCACCCACAGTGCTCTTAGGGAGGAAGTTCAGAACTTTGAACCAGCAACATATAGTTAGTTCAAAGTGAGAATGGTGAGAATTGGTGGAGAACTTACAGGTGGTGGTGTTCCCTTGCATCTACTGCTCTTGTCCTTCTAAGTGTAGAGGTCATGGGTTTGGAAGGCACTATTGAAGTAGTCTTATTGAGCTACTGCAGTGCATCTTGTAATGGTACACACTGCTGCCACTTTGCGTTGATTGTTTAAGGTGGTGGATGAGGTGCCAACCAATGGGGCTGTTTTGTCATGGATGGTGTTGAGCTTCGAGTGTTGTTGGAGCTGAACTCATCCAGGCAAGTGAGCAGGACACGATCACACTCCTGACTTGTGCCTTGTAGATGGTGGACAGACTTTGGAGAGTCAGGAGGCGAGTTTATTGCCACAGAATTCCCAGCCTCTGACCTGCTCTTGTAGCCAAAGTATTTATATAGCTGGTCTATTTCAGTTTCTGGTTAATGGTGATCACAGAATTCAGCAAAGGTAATGTCATTGAATGCTAAGAGGAGACAGTTGGATTCTCTCTTGCTGGAGGTGGTCACTGCCTGGCAAATGTAATAGAACACTATACTTGCACTTTTCTTAAAAAAAATAATAACATGTTGACCTGTATCAGAGGTTCTCTTAAGTTTGAATTAAACTGGGCTCCATAGATTAATCTTTGTGCTTGAGTATTCATACGACCTACTAAGTTTTAGTGATAAGAAATCACGTAAATAGGAAAACCATTTCATAATCCTATTTCTGTTTCCAAAGTCCTGAAATTATAAAGCAATAGAAAACCACAGGAGAAACTACAATGTTTTTATTAATAGAAAAAAAATTCAAAATGTCGCCGAGAACACCATTATCTGCTAAAAGCAACCATATTATCCAGCACCGAGACAAAAAGCTTTTTATATATATATTTTTGGATAGGACAGGTGCTTATCAGTTCTAACAGAGAGAATAAAAGTTTTATATCATTGTGTATCCAATTGTTGGGTTTATGAAACAGCATCTTCGTAGAAAGTAATAGGCCCTTAGCCACATGTTGTGCATTTCACCCATTCACTGCTTGTAGACATGACTGAAGGAATCAAGAACAGGAAGAGATTTATCCATGGTCGCATCCATCCAAATTCACAAGATTTGACAGACGCCGTTCACAGATTTTGAAAGTTCAGAGCAAGCTTGTGCTTCTAGACATGGCAATATCAAGTCAACCATGCAGAGTTTTCAAGCAGACTTCCTATTACTTATGTCACCAGTTGTCTTTCTTGGAATTTGAGGTGATGTTCAAAGTTGCATACTTGCGGGCACAAAAAGTAAGAATGCAGAAAGGAAATCATTGGCAGCAAAGAGCATTGATAGTCCTCAGCGATGCTTTCATTTCCATTCACAAGGAAACATTAGTCCCATAATGTAGAACACAATGCCAAAAAGACTTCCACCTCCAATGTAGTCTTATTCGCAGTGGTAACTTGTACATACTGGTCTGGCTTTAGTCTATATACACAGTGGTAGTCATACATTGTGTGATAGGATTGGCACTATGTAATGTCCTCTTCTTCTGAACAGTAGTCACGCCCCTAAAAAATATAAACACCTTTTTTAATTCAACCAAGAATGTTCTTTTTCCTGAAACCAATTTAACCTCAAGACATTTAAATGCACAAGTAATCAATGCAGAAGACAGCTTTCTTTGAAAATTGACTGTTGCCATCTGGAATCCAATGCAAAGCTGCTTTGTTAGCATTTTTCACCATTTTTATTTTTACTCAATGCACATTTTATAGCGTACATGAAACCAATTTGATTATAAATTGAACTACCAGATCAATAAAACATATGGCATTTTTAAAATTAAATTACATTGCACTTTTTAAATTCTATTGCATTCTTTTCTATTTAACATAGCTTGAAGCAGAAGACATAGTAAACAAAAACTGTCGAAAAGATATGGTCAGGAAATAAAGGTATGCAATCTAAATGGCAATCAAACACACTATGCTACCCAAATAATAATGGATTGAGTTGTTGACAACAAGGGGATTGAGGGGAAAAAAACATTCCACCTCTTCAATTACCGACATCAGAAAAGATAAAGTTGATAAGTTGGTAGGGAAAAACATCAAGCACTCCAGGGCCAGCAATAGCATGAATCAAATGAAAAGCATCTAAGTGCCCACGCCAGCATAAAACCTGGAAAGTTCCTGCTGGCATTAGCAGCATCTATGGTGCTAATTTATTCATAGCGGACAAGCTGCCAGCCAGCCCCGCAATTCCGGGACCGGGCCATTTTTAAATGGCGACCCAATCTCCGCACTTGGAGATGGGCCCCCCTCCACCCACAAAAACATAAATGGTAGCCCTCATACTGACCAGGGGAGCACCATTAACTCCTTAACACAGAGAGGTATCCTCCCTGCCCAACCAACAAATAACAGGTACAGTATCCCCATAACATAATGAGCAACGCATTGGAAGAAACTTTTTTTTGCACCTCACAAGTGAGAACCTGGTGTGTTGGATCCCAAGGGTCGAGGGAGCACCACCAACTAGGCAATGAGAGATGCAGTCTTGTGATCAATATCAGCTGTCACCTGTGCAAGTCTTGGGTTTACCCAAGCTTGAGTAACCAGGTAACTTTAATCTCCATGCCCTCAGTACTTGGCAGAGTTTTAAATCATTGCAGCACTCCATTCTGCAAAAGGGAATTTCCTTTCTCCCTGTCAGAAGCCACAGGTGAGAGCAAGCCCCTTTGAAGTCCCCTAACAGAGATGCCAATTTTACCTTGCTGGGGGAGACGGGGGGGGGGGGGGGGGGGTTCAGTCTGGCACAGCTGTGCATTCAGCCGCAATGTATGCACACAGTTTTGATTTGAAGTTTGAGGCTTCCAAGCAAGCTGAAATCGTTGAAACCCTCTCCATTGCACTTGAAGCCTTTAACAAGTTCAACGTAAAAGATTCAGCTGTCAGCTCAACATTGATTTCTATCATCCTCCAGCAACCTGTATTTATTTTTATTTCCCTTCATGGTTGAATGCACCTCAAGTACCCCATTGATCCTGACTGCAATGTTGATAAAGCCTAATCTAAAGTCTTTAACTTCTTCTTTGAAGTGGTTTGCAAAAGACGGAGTGAAACCACAGGCTGTCAATCAATATTAGGGGGCCTGAGTGGCGCTTCAGGTCAGACAAACCTCATGCCTGTGCGGTGGTGGTGATGAAAGAGGATGCCTCTCTCATTGCTTGGTCAATGGTGCTTTCTTGTCCCTTGGGGTCCAACCAGGTTCTCGCTTGTGATGTGCATTAAAAAGTTTCTTCCAATGTTGTATGTTGCTCATTATGCTTACAAATCCAATTAATATTTTCAATACGCATCACATCAATTTACAGCCGGAGGAGTTTTACCCAGTTTCTAGTCCCTTGGTATACCATGGTTGAAAGACTTTAGACAGTGGTCAGTCCCCACTGTGCCTCTGTGGCAGCTGCCCTGAGTTTTAGTGCATTCCTCAGCACTGAGTCCATGACTTTGGAATGTGCCAAACTGTAATATTCACTAATAGACAACTCTTTGCACTGGAAGGCCAGCAGGCTTTGGGAAGACTGAGGAGCATCTTTCTGAGAGTTAATGATCCTTCAACCATAGTGGTGTATTCCTGGGAACTGCGCATAGAGTACAGAGTGCTGTGTCATGGAGCTTTCCAGACCTACTTTACAAAACCACATTCCAGAAGAAACTGGACAGTAATATTCTTCCTACCACAGCCATTTAGGGAGAGGGAGAGACATTCCACACCTGTAGGGAGGACCTGATGGGGAGGGCCCTTCTCATCATTAGCCAAGCTACACCTTGATGCTTGGTTTGAAACTTCTGGCAATGAAACATTCTGCCAAAAGACTTTGACAGTCTGTTTAGGGAACCATCTGACAGGATCTGATATCTTCTTTTCCTAAAGTGTCTTGAGGACATTACGTGTTGACCATTGCCTGCTGCACTCGGAGTCAAAGGTGTTTTGCTGCATAAAAGTTTCCATGAGGGACAGGTGGTACAGCACGGTCCAACTGAATGGAATGGCAATGAGGCCAATCCGCAACACCCAGAACAGATAGGGCTTCAGCCCATAGTGACACTTGGCACTTGTGTATTGAGGTTCCATGCATAACTGCACACAAAGGTGAACATTACGATGAGGGCAATGTTAGGTACGTTTCCTGCCCCTTCATTTAGAGGTTTGACTACCATGTCCCTGCGAACATTGTACATTTTCGATCTGCAGATAAAGCAAAAGATGGCTTGGGTAATCATCATGGTGCAAGGTTAGGCTATGGGCCAAACCTGCACCACCTATAGCAACACCAATGACCAGATATTTACTTGAAATGGAGGGGGAGCTCCCATATACCCAGTTTTTGTTTCACCATAGTTGCATACTCCTTCCAGGTTTTAGCATGCCCCGGCCCATGTGAAACATATTCCCAGGATCTTGGAGATAGTCTGACCTGGTGAGGAAAGGGACAAAGGATTGGTTGGCCCAGTTCCTAAGATACATGACCTTTTGCCATGGTTTACTTTGGCTTCCAAGGCTAGTTCAAACTGGCTGCAGATGTTCATCATTCTGCACTGACAGCAGATCCAAGCAATGGGGACAGAGTTCACGTACAGGAAGGCTATTACTTGAGTGCTTCCACTGCTTAGGATTGTCACCCTTCTTATGTCTGTATCCCTTCCTGATGAACTTCGAAAAACAAAGGGAGAGAAGACAGCAGCCCTGCTTGATTTCACATTCAATCGGAAAGCTTTCCTACCCATTGATTGAAACTGTGTTACTGATGTTTGTGTACAGCAGTTGAATCCAATTGCACATTCCCTCCCCAAATCCCATTTGGAGCACATCCATCTCAACTCTACCTTGTAATTGTGTTCCCTTTGTGTATTATTTAAGAGATATGCAATTAAACAAACATTTAAGTATCCTTGGTTAGCTTTTACAGGTGGCTCCTTATATTCCACCTGTCCAATTATGGTAATTGATACTTTAAGAAACCATCAACTCTGCAGCATGAGCTGATGAATATAATCATCCCCAGGTATAATCCAGCAAAACAGGTCCTGAATCTCCCAATTGCATTTACACAGGATTTTACCTGCACCATGTTCCCTGACAAGATCTTATGCTTCAATTTCCTGTGAAGCTTCATTGCCTATACATGACCTGCATCAACACACAGTGCAGGCTGATCAAACATAATGTTCTGATGAAGGGTCATCCAGACACAAAACATTAGCTCTATTCTCTCTCCACAGATGCTGTCAAATCTGCTGAGATTTTCCAGCATTTTCTGTTATTGTTTCAGACAAAATGCTCATTTGGAGAGCTGGTGCAGACACAACAAGCCAAATGGCCTTCTTCTGCACCATAACAATTCTGTGAATCTGTTGCGGGGGGGGGGGGGGGGGGGGGGAGAAATGGTGGATTCTGTCTATTCTTACCCTTAAAGGGCCCTAAGGGATTCTCAATTTCAGATCCACGCCACTTTTATAATGAACAGGTTTGCTTAATGCCTTCACAGTTCAATGGAGATGCATTTTTGTTTTTGCTAGCCCACCCTCAATAAGAGAGAAATGAGTTGGATCCCACAGTATGGGGCAAGTGCATCTCAAAAATCATATTCTATGGAAGCAGCTCAATTCCCTCATTAAGGTCATTCCCTACCATAGGAAATATCACTGGAAATCATTCCTACCAAAGCACAAGTTGCCTGGATCAAGGTTACTGTAAAATATTGCACTAAAGAAGATGTCATTGGCCGACAATAATATCATGTTACAGGTATTACTATCACCAGATTTCATCTCCGCCTCACTGCAGTTTGTATAATGCCTGAATTCATGAAGATAAGCTTTTGCAATCATTTGATCCTGTCTGAGAACTGGGATCCGAGTATATGATTAAATTGGGTGAGACAAAATGCAGTCAGTTGAGTGAAACAGAAAACTCGACTGGAGATGTCTGTTGTACAGGAGAGAGACTAACTGGCCATTGAGAGATTTTGCACATGAAATTCTTCTTTTGTACAATTCTAATGTGCTTATCAGAGGACACTGCTAAAACTATATTTTACTCATTTTTCTGTCTGTGCTTATAGGATTCTCCTTCCTGACTGATAAGAAATGTAACCCTGGCTGTGCTTGGAGAAATACAAGTTGTCTGATCATTGCTTCCTGCATCTTAGGATATAGACAAATCGTTTATCATCTCTCATAGACATCGATGATCAGGTTCCTTCATCTTGCTGGAAATGGAAACTCAGGTCAGGCTTCATCAGCAGACCCCAGTTATAGTGGCCTGAAATAAGGACAGCCTCATCAAAGCACTCGACGTGGATTTTAAAACTAAGTCAAAGCATAGCAACAAACCTATTCAGGCCAAGGAAGTTCTGTTTGATGATCCAATAAGGGAAAAATAGCAGTTTCAATTCAGCAGAAACAGTACAAAGCAACTAATGCCAACAGCTGAGAGAAAATGACCATCCCTACAACTTTTGAAAGGCATCAAAAACTAAGTTTCTGAGTTCCATAAACCCTTCCCATGTTCAGTAAGGAGCAAGCATTCAAACTGATGCCTACATTTGTCACAAAACAGACCAAAATACAATCTTCTCTACTATAAATACTCTGAACTTATCCACTACTGACAGGTTCTGATCATGGACCGAAAACTTGGAATCAAAAAAAGACTTTTCCTGGAACAGGCTGGATAAGGCTGAAGTTGGCACGTGCATCGGAGAACCCAAGTCCATGCTACAATGCACAGCGAGCTATGAACTGGCAGCTATTGCACAATTATCAGCAAATAGGAAATCACAAAGGATGTTCTTAGAGACCTTGATCCTTGCCCAGAGTCATCTCAGATTGGGCAGCTTCCACTCATTCAATATCCAGTTTTGATGCCAGGATCAGCATCAAGAAAGGTATTCAAGAGCATTGTGAAGAAAAACATGTGGAAGAAGGTTGGTGTTAGCACATTGCCCTGACTGCAAATGGGTCAGAAGACTTACTATCATCCAAAATATACACAAGCTTGTTGACATGGAACTGTTGAACCAGTGCAATTCCTCAGGGCAGCCAAATGTTTGCGTTAACATCCCAAGGGCCTCATGGCTAACTAAATCAAAGACCTAACGTAGTGCACATGGTAGAGAAATCAATGTTCTATTCTTGGCATTTTTCCTGGAATATTGGAAACTGAATTAATAAACCAGTTACTACAGGAAAGATCTATCTCAAGCTCAAGATTTCAGTCCATGACCAGAACCAGCCAGCAACGAATAAGTTCACTTACCTCGGCAACACACTCTCTCTCAAGCTGTTTATATTGATGACAGGACATATGTAAGACTTCCTAAAGTCAGTGCAGCCTTTGACAGGCCTCCACCATCAGGCTGGGAATGAACAAGAGTAAGTCTGCCCACCAAAGTCTATAAAGCAGTACTCTTGCCCACACTATGCATGTGAGAATGTACTAGCTGTCATGCCAACAAGCTCAGCCGTTTCACTTGAGCTGCCTTCAGAAGCTTCATAAGAACAGATGACAAGATGAAACACCAGACACTGAAGTGCTCAACCAATCTAGCATGCCAAACATCCACATGATATTGAGACAATCAAACTGAATGTACCCATGTACATGTACCCAGAATGCTTGACATAATTCTGGTTTGTGGCACTAGAACTGGGGAAAGTGGAATCTGCAGCGTTGGGATGGTCGATACCTGAACTGTGCTGGGGCTGGTGTTCTCACGAGTTGCATAACTAGGGACATTGAGAGAATTTTAAACCAAATAGTGGGGGCAAGGGATCAAGTTTGGAAAGATGTAGTATACTGAGTAAAGACAAGGCCAAGGCAAGAGAGAAAACTACTAATATAGGAAATGATAAGTAGACCATGAAAGGAAGGAACAGAGAGTACAAATCTAAGAGTACATCAATAGATCAGGCTAGATGCCACAAAAATAATACAAGCACAAAACAAAAGGCTCTAAGACATGGCTGCAGGATGAGATAAATTGGGACCTGGATACTGAAGAGTACGTGAAGTTCGGGAAGAAGAAGTTAGGAAAAGCTGGAAAGGTGGGCTCTGTTAATTAATGACGTTATTAGCACTTTAGGGAGGGATAACATAGGTTCAGCAAAGCAGAATGTAGAAACAGTTTGAGTTGAGATGAGAAATGAAGAAGGCAAGTGATGTACCGAACTCCTAATTGGAACTATGTGGCAGGACAGAGTATAAAGGAAAAATAATGGGAGTTTATCAGAAAGGTACAGTGATCATCATGGGGGGTTTTAATCTACATATAGTTTGAGAAAATCAGTTTGGCAAGTTAGTGTAGATGAATTCATAGAATGCTTTTAGGATAGTTTCTTAGAACAGCACATTCTGGAGCCAACCAGAGAGCAGGTTGTACTAGACTTGGTATTGTGCATTGAGGTAGTATTAATTGATAACCTCATGGTAAAGGCACCTCTAATTAGCAGCAATCATATTCGGACTGAATCTTACATTTAGTTTGAGGGAGAGAAGAGTGAGTTGAGGACTGGTATCTTAAACTTAAATAAAGGCAATTATGAGAGCATGAAAGCGGAGCTAGCTAAAGTGAACTGGGAAATGAGGTTCAGGGATAGATCAATAGATGAGCAGTTGCCACATTTAAAGGGATATTTGAGAAAACAAGGAATAGACGTTCCAATGAGAAAGAAAAATTCCATAGGGACGACCGACTATCCATGGTTAACTAAAAAAAGTTAAAGACTGTATCAAAGTTAAAGAAAAAGTTTATCATTGCGCAAAGATGAGTAGCAGGTGAGATAATTAGACTGAATATAAACAACAGCAAAGAATGACAAAAGAAATAATGAGAGAAAAATTAGAGTACAAGAGAAAGATGGCTAGAAATATAATGATGGACAGTAAGAGTTTCTATAGATACTTAAATTAGAGTTAACAAACTGAGCACTGATCCTATAGAACGTGCGTCTGGAGAATTGATAATGGAAAGTAGGGAGATGGTTGATGAATTGAACAGTTATTTTACATCGGTCTTCATTATAGGGGACACAAATAATGCCCTAGAAATAGCTGTAAATCAGAAAATGGAAGGGAGGGAGGAACTCAGGAAAATTATAAACACTAGTGAAGTGGTACTAAACAAATTTCTGGGGCTGTGGACCAACAAATCCACGGGTATTTTTATTGAATGTAGTCATAAGATTCCAAAGACAGAAGGACCTTAACCTTTTAACTGAGAAAGGATGATATGGTGACAGCAAGTGATCAGAAAACTACAACTTGATAATTGGTGAGAAAGGAAAGAGCACATCATACCCAAACAAAATCAGCATATTCCCATCAAAGATTAACAAGCACTTATGACATAACCTAACCAAGCAAAATAAAAACAGCTGAAGCATCTTCTCATGGGTGTTTGGTGCTGTTTGGTCATTGCTTGCTATGTAACATATTACAGACAAAGATAACTGGAAACATTGCTTCAGTTCATCACATGAAATGTTGATTTTGGTCACTTTGTTTATCTCTTCACTTTTCTGTTTTCACTTGCTGTATGACTGAATGATCAAGGTAAGGAATTTCATCCATAGCTCCAGCCAATCCCATGCAAGTCACAATCACACATTTAGATGGTTACATGAAGATAGGTATAGAAGGGTATGGGCCAAATGCGGGCAATTGGGATTAGTTTAGTGGTAAAAACTGGGTGACATGGACAAGTTGGGCCGAAAAACCTGCTTTCATGTAAGTCTCTATGACTTTCACAAACAGTTACAGATGGCATTGTGGAGATTTGTGAGAGCACAGAACTTAGCAAGGAATTAATCTCAATTATTAATATTGTCATGCGAGTGTACCTTTAAGGTTTATTAAAAAAATCATGTAGCTTACAGCTTCAGCGATGTCACTGAGGGGTGGAGCCAAGCTGTGGCAGTCAGGTGACAGGGTTTTTTCCTTTGGGCTTTCAGTTTCGTTTTTGGAAGCAGTTTTAGCAGCAAGCTAAGAAGCAGTCTCTTTCTCTTCCTGTTTTTTTCTCTTTGGTTCTGCCTTAAAGAAACTGTGTTTTGGGAAACCGATTCGACTACAACCTCTTCTGAGTTTCTTCACAAAGGATTTTCAGCATTCAACCCAAGAGGCGGAATTCCTGTAACAATTGGGTATTAACCTATGCTGTATTGTGTTTATTTGGAGGGTTTTGTGTTTTGGATGTTGGCTTTGGTTGGAACACATTAGAGATATTTCCTTAAGAGTTATACATAATCATGGTTGCTGTGTTTCTTGTTTGTAATTGTTAAAAGTTCTTGCTAAGTGCCTTACTATACATGTCAACAATATTCTTAATTAAACTTTGTTTTTGATAAAAGCTCCTCGTGGATCAGTTGAAACACACCTGAAGTGAAACCTCCCATGCTCATCCTATCCAAATTCAACGTAAAACGTTACAGGTCAGGCAAGCTTCATAGAACACCCTGAAGTATCCAACCTGACTTGTAACAATATTATGGAAAAATGAAATAAAGAGGAAAAATGACCTCAAGCAAATCCTGGAGAGAGAAAGGAGATTCACTGGAACAAAGGTGAGAAAGTGCAGAAATATTTTCAGGCTAATTGGAGAGACAAACAGACCTAGAAAACTGGCACACGAACAGAAGCTAAATACAGTGGTTAAAAAACCCTACAGAGCTACAATGGTAACTGGGCAGAGAGGAGCTGAAAACCCTAAAGATGCTGAAGACCAAGGATGAACACAAAGAGAACAAATATTCTGAATGATTCCTTCCTCTAAATATTCACAAAGGAAAACAATAGCAACAGGCATCAAATGGAGATAACCGAGGTAACATCAATGAGTTAGATACCAATTACCACAGATGTATGGTACTGGATGTCTCCGAGAGGGTAGGAAGCATATTAAAAAGGGAAGGTAACCAAACAGATGTAATTGTACACATTGGTAAAAATGACGTAGGTAGAAAGAGCAGGGGGGGTCATACAAGAGCAATTCCGGGAGATGTATAAAATTATGAAAGGCATAGATAGGGTGAACGGTGGGAAGCTTTTCCCCGGGTCGGTGGTGACGTTCACGAGGGGTCATAGGTTCAAGGTGAAGGGGGGGAGGTTTAACACAGATATCAGAAGGACATATTTTACACAGAGGGTCGTGGGGGCCTGGAATGTGTTGCCGGGCAAGGTGGTGGAGGCGGACACACTGGGAACGTTTAAGACTTATCTAGACAGCTATATGAACGGAGTGGGAATGGAGGGATACAAAAGAGTGGTCTAGTTTGGACCAGGGAGCGGCGCGGGCTAATTGTTCTTTGTTTCTCGTTTCAAGGCTTCATTCTATGATCATCTTGCTGGTGCCAGTACAGAGCGAGACTGCGGATAGTTGGGAACCTGTCTCGGGGGCAGGGAATTCAGATGGTGTTCGTAAAGCAGAAGTGGAAATGAATAGGGTTGGGAAGCATTTTCTGATCAGGGCCAGTGTGATCTCCTGGACTCGTTTCGATCGCCTCAGGGGGTCGGAGAGGAATTTCCCAGATTTTTTTTTCCCCATATTGGCCCTGGGGTTTTCACTCTGGGTTTTCGCCTCTCCCTGGAGATCACATGGTCTGGAATGGGGGGGGTGGGGGTGAGTTAATAGGTTGTGATGAACAAAGCATCGTAGCTGTGAGGGACAGCTCGGTGGATAGGATATTAGGATGTAGATAGGCTGGAAAATTGGGCGGGGATCCTGGATTCAGGATTCAATCCTGGACCGGGGAGCGGCGCGGGCTTGGAGGGCCGAAGGGCCTGTTCCTGTGCTGTATTGTTCTTTGTTTGTTCTTTGTATGGGTGCTAGGCTAAAAAATAAGGCCTCTAGGGTAGCAATCTCTGGACTGCTCCCAGTGCCTAGTGCTAGTGAGGCCAGGAACAGGGAGATACTACAATTGAACACGTGGCTAAAGGACTGGTGCAAGAGGGAGGGTTTCAAATTCATAGATCATTGGGAAGTCTTCAAGAGAAGATGGAAGATGACGGAAAGGATGGGTTACACCTTAACTGGAAGGGCACAAATATCCTGGCTGGGAGTTTTGCTAGAGTGTTTCGGCAGGGGTTAAACTAGTGTGGCAGGGGGGTGGGGATCAAAACAGTAGGTCAGTAAGTACTGAGGCTGGGGTCGAGCTGGGGGCCAGGGCAAGGCTAGATAAGAAGAGGAGCATTCTGGAGCAGGATAACCTGCGTGGGCCTGGAGTGTATCTGCTTCAATGTGAGGAGCGTAACGGGTAAGACAGATGAACTTAGGGCCTTAATGCTTACGCGGAATTTGGATGTGGTTGCGGTGACGGAGACATGGTTAAAAGGAGGACAGGACTGGCAGCTGAATATTCCGGGGTATAAGTGTTTTAGGCGAGACAGAGGAGGGGCTAAAAAAGGTGGGGAAGTAGTGGTATTAGTTAGGGAGCATATTACAGCGGTGCAGAGGGTGGACAATTTAGAGGGGTCATGTAATGAGTCACTGTGGGTGGAGCTCAGAAACAGGAAAGGTGCAATCACTATGCTGGGGGAATACTACAGGCCACCCAACAGCCAACGGGAAGTGGAGGAACGGATATGTCAGGAGATTCTGGATATGTGCAGAAAAAATAGGGTTGTTGTAGTGGGAGACTTCAATTTCCCTGGTATAGCCTGGAAAGTGCTTAGGGCTGGGGGTCTGGACGGGGAGGAGTTTGTAAAATGCGCACTTGAAGGTTCCTTGGAACAGTATGTAGATAGCCCAAGTAGAGAGGGGGCTATACTGGATCTAGTTCTGGGAAATGAGCCCGGTCAGGTCGTCAAAGTTTCGGTAGGGGAACATGTGGCAAATAGTGACCACAACTCTGGATAGTAATGGACAAGGACGAGTGTTGTCCTAAGGGTAGGGTGCTAAATTGGGGGAAGGCTAACTATAGCCGGATTAGGCAGGAATTGGTGGCCGTTGATTGGGAGAGGCTGTTCGGGGGTAAGTCCACGTCTGGCATGTGGGAGTCTTTTAAGGAACAGTTGATAAGGCTGCAGGACAGACATGTGCCTGTAAAAAGAAAGGATAGGAAAGGTAGGATTCGAGAGCCGTGGATAACCAGGGAAATTGAGGATCTGATCAAAAAGAAAAGAGAGGCGTACATTAGGTCCAGGCAACTGAAAACAGATGCAGCTCTGGAGGAATACAGAGAGAGTAGGAAAGAACTCAAACGGGGAGTTAGAAGGGCAAAAAGAGGTCACGAAATGTTCTTGGCAGACAGGATTAAGGAGAATCCTAAGGCATTTTATTCATATGTTAGGAACAAAAGAATTGTCAGGGAAAAAGTCAGATCTCTCAGGGACAAAGGAGGGGAATTATGCGTAGAACCCAAGGGAATAGGGGAGATCCTAAATGAATACTTTGCATCGGTATTCACAAAGGAGAGGGACTTGTTGACTGGGAGTGTCTCAGAGGGAGGTGTTGACCTGTTAGAGAGAATCTCCATTACAAGGGAGGAAGTGTTAGGTTTTTTAGGTAACATTAAAACTGACAAATCCCCAGGGCCTGATGGCATCTATCCTAGACTGCTCAGGGAGACAAGAGATGTAATTGCTGGGCCTCTGACGGAAATCTTTGTCTCTTTATTGGACACAGGTGAGGTCCCTGAGGATTGGAGGATAGCGAATGTGGTACCGTTATTTAAGAAGGGTAGCAGGGATAACGCGGGTAATTATAGGCCAGTGAGCTTGACGGCCATGGTAGGCAAGTTGTTGGAGAGGATTCTTAGAGACAGGATGTATGCACATTTAGAACGGAACAATCTCATTAGTGACAGACAGCATGGTTTTGTAAGAGGGAGGTCGTGCCTTACAAATTTGGTGGAGTTTTTTGAGGAAGTGACAAAAACGGTTGACGAAGGAAGGGCCGTGGATGTCGTCTATATGGATTTCAGTGAGTCAGTTGACAAAGTCCCTCATGGCAGGTTGGTTAAGGTGGTTCAGCCTCATGGGATACAAGGAGAGGTGGCGAGATGGGTAGAGAACTGGCTTGGCCACAGGAGACAGAGGGTAGCAGTCGAAGGGTCTATTTCCGGCTGGAGGTCTGTGACCAGTGGTGTTCCGCGGGGCACTGTAGTGGGACCTCTGCTATTTGTGATATATATAAATGATTTGGAAGAATGTGTAACTGGTGTTATCAGCAAGTTTGCGGATGACACGAAGATGGCTGGACTTGTGGATAGCGATGAACATTGTCGGACAATACAGCAGGATATAGATAGGCTGGAAAATTGGGCGGAGAAATGGCAGATGGAATTTAATCCAGATAAATGCGAAGTGATGCATTTTGGAAGAACTAATGTTATACAATAAATGTCAGAGCCATCAAGAGTATAGAAACACAGAGGGACCTAGGTGTGCAAGTCCACAAATCCTTAAGGTGGCAGCACAGGTGGAGGTGGTGGTGAAGAAGGCATATGGTATGCTTGCCTTTATAGGACGGGGTATAGAGTATAAAAGCTGGAGTCTGATGTTGCAGCTGTATAGAACGCTGGTTAGGCCACATTTGGAGTACTGTGTCCAGTTCTGGTCGCCGCACTACCAGAAGGACAAGGAGGCTTTAGAGAGGGTGGAGAGAAGGTTTACCAGGATGTTGCCTGGTATGGAGGGTCTTAGCTACGAGGAGAGATTGGGTAAACTGGGCTTGTTCTCCCTGGAAAGACGGAGAATGAGGGGAGACCTAATAGAGGTGTACAAAATTATGAAGGGTATAGATAGGGTGAACAGTGGGAAGCTTTTTCCCAGGTCGGAGGTGACGATCACGAGGGGTCACGGGCTCAAGCTGAGAGGGGCGAGGTATAACTCAGATATCAGAGGGATGTTTGTTACACAGAGTGGTGGGGGCCTGGAATGCGCTGTCAAGTAGGGTGGTGGAGGCAGACACGCTGGCATCGTTTAAGACTTACCTGGATAGTCACATGAGCAGTCTGGGAATGGAGGGATACAAACGAATGGTCTAGTTGGATCAATGAGCGGCACAGGCTTGGAGGGCCGAAGGGCCTGTTTCCTGTGTTGTACTGTTCTTTGGTAGTTATCTCCAAGTGCCGATACCAGGCATTTTATGGGACACCAATGATTATTCGATGAAGTTAAATGGAGACCAGCGAATTACTTACAGAATCGAATCAAACTAATGCGGTGCCTATATTCAAGGACAGTAAATAAAAGATAGACAACAGCATCCACCGACCCACAAATCTCACTACTATTCTGTGTAAACATGATTATCTATACAGTGACAATCCAGTAAATAGCAGTCATCATGGATTCAGAAGGAGAAGATTGCAGCTGGAAAACCTCCTTTGCTTTTCCCAAGTGGGTTGTGAAAATCCCCATGGCACCATGCTTCTAGATCTCCAAAAGAGAAGGATATGAGAATTCAGAGGAAATGCTGAGAGTTGTTTAGTTCGGGAAGTAATGATGCCCACTAAGCGCTTAGTGGGCGTCACTCGGTGATGACTATCCTTTCTACTTGGCTTAATGACTTTGCAGATGATACCCAACTAGGAGGAGCAGTGGAACCAGAAGAGGGAGATGATTACAAAGCAGGTTGGTGATACAAGTTAAAGACGAAAGAATGTATGGGATACAATTCCCTTTAAAGCAATGGAACTGGAAGACTTAAGGATCTTACTAGATGGACAAAATTAGTATGGGCCAAATGGCATTCCTGATCCTTAACTATCCAATGAACAAATTATGATTGGAATCCTAAACCAATTTGGCTTTCAGGGCAGAAATACTAAAACAGTTCTTAAATGTTTCCATACACTGCAGAATGGGATCACTGGCATTTGGAATCCCAAACCAATAGTGGGCCAGTTTTCTTCCATGCTCTCATGGCTGTTACTTGGCATAACTTTTAAGGACCATTGAAATGTGCATTTCTCCATTTAGCAACTGTTCATTGCTTTTTCTGACATGTTCTTGACAAATAAACACAAATAGAAGATGTCAAGTAGGGAAGTTGTCACTGTTATATGGTACTAACTACAAATAGGTAGAAAACCCCCAGAGAAACCCCATCAACTGGAATGTGAATATACTGCCTTTCCTAATCTTAAACTGCATCAGTTATGTACAAAAGTAGCAATAACTTCAGACCACTTAAGGCAAAAGTTACCTTTCTTCTGTCACATGGGAAAGATCCTTTCATTCGAGAAAAGTAAACAAGAAACGTGTAGAGAATATTTGATTTGATACAGGCAGTGTGTGGTATTATGAATTATAAATAGGTATATTAAATTTGCTTAAAACGACCGCCTTCCCGGCCTAAAAAGACTGGTGCTAAGTAAACAGGATGCACAATCGTTGGCATGGCTGTGTAAATTTACTCATATCTATTAAGATAGCGTTCATTCACATCAGGAGCAGAAAGTGTGGCAGAGGCTAGAAGGCCATTTAATATTTCCACTTTGTTGCTGAGATCTTTGAGGTAACAAAATAATGAATAAAAGGTAGGGGATATCTGGAACAAAATCTTAGGAAAGCTCAGGTCAGCTGAGAAGAGAAGAGACAAGCGGTTTTGACAAGGGTCCACATCCAAAGATATTACCAATGAACAGCATTTAAAAAGAAACTAAAAAAAGGGAATGTGGCGGGGAAGGAAACAGATCACCAACAACCGATCCTGGTCCCTCCATGCTGATGCTATAGTTAAGAAAGCCCACCAATACCTCTACTTTCTCAGGAGGCTAAGGAAATTTGGCTTTACCACTACAACCCTCACCAACCTTTACAGATACACCATAGAAAGCATTTCTTCTGGTTGTATCACAGCGTGGTATGGCTGCTGCTCTGCCCAAGACCGCAAGAAACCAGAGTCGTGAACAAAGCCCAGTCCATTACACAAACCAGCCTTCCATTCCATCACACAAACCAGCCTCCCATCCAGCCTTGGAAAAGCAGCCAGCATAATCAAGGAACCCACGCACTCTGGACATACTCTCTTCCACCTTCTTCCATGGGGAAAAAGATACAAAAGTCAGAGATTATATACCAACCAACTCAAGAATACCTTCTTCCCTGTTGCCATCAGACTTTTGAATGGACTACATTATATTAAGCTGATCTTTCTCTACACCCTAGCTATGACTGTAACACCATTTTGCACTCTCTCCTTTCCTTCTGTATATACGGTATGCCTTGTCTGTATAGCACACAAGAAACAATACTTTTCACTGTATACCAATACAGGTGACAATAATAAATCAAATCAAAAGAATGTTTTGTAAAATACTTAACGGGAAAAGAGCATGTGGTTAAATGCCAGAAATAATGTCATCTCACGTCAGCATTACTTTTGCCATTTAACTATCTTGTATTTTCCTTTTTACAGATCATTCCATTTGTGGGATAAGTGAATGACAGTGCGCTTGCATTTCCCACCCCATTCACATTCTGTTCTTTTTAAATGCTATCATGGGGTAGTATCTTCCATTTTAACAAATTGCCCCCACCCAAGACTTGTCTGTTTAATCCATAGGTGCTGCCTTGCCTGCTGAGCGTATCCAGCATTTTCTGCTTTTGTGCCATTTAGAATACTGCAGTTTCCCTTCTTCACAACTCAAGCTAGGCATTTCAACATCAAAGTGGATAGCGGCATGCATTAGCACTGACTCAATCAAAGCAAGGCATCTGGCTATCCAAGGGTTGTTCTTATTGTACAAGTTGATTATGTTTTTTATTTGCGTAGTGATTTAAACTCAGCATCTGTATATTGGGAATGCTCAACAGAACATACACCATCAACTTCATAGGTCAACAATCTGTCTTAAAACTATAACTAAGTTTACTTTGCTAACATTTTATTCTTGTTGATGCTTCGCTATGCTACAATGTTTAAAAACCACACTGGAGTTCAAGTGCAATTTTCCCCTAGATATTCTTAGTTAAACTGGTATGCCACATGAATTGTCATTTGAAGCTTCTCTTAAGTGATTGATCTTTTGACAACATTTTTATTAACTGATAAAACTAAATTGAGATTTATTGGTAGGGAATGAAAAGCGAATTAATCACATTTGTCAAGTTTTACTTGGCTAACTACAGATAGTAAGTATATTCAAATGGAACAGTAGCATGGTGGTAATCTCACTGGACTAGTAATTCAGGGGCCCAGGCTAATGCTCCTGGGGACGTGGGTTCAAATTCCACCATCACTGCGGGTGGAATTTAAATTGAATTAATAAATCTGGAATACGAAACCAGTCTCAAGTGGTCACAAAATCAATGAAATAATCACTGGTTGTTGTAAAAACTCATTTGGTTCACTCATGTCCTTTAGAGAAGGAAATCTGCCATCCCTATCCAGTCTGGCCTCCATGTGACTCGAGACCCACAGTAACATGGTTGACTCTTAACTACCCTCTATAATCGCCAGCAAAGCTACTCAGTTTGTGAGCCATCAGCGATTGGCAACAAATGCTGGCCTCGTCAGTGACACCCACATTCCACTAGAGAATAAAAAAAACCATGAAGGTATAGTTGAATAGTCTCTGTCCATACAAGTCTGCATACCATGTTGTAGAGAACTGCTAACTGCACTAGCTGATAAGTGCATTGAAATTAATCATGTCAACATTTTAAGAGCACATTTTTCTCTCTTGGGAGGTGAGTTTGACTACAAAGTTTATGTAATCTGACAGATTGCCAAACTTCAGAAGGAAGGTGACTAAATTATGACAAATTGTGGAAGAATAGAAGAGAGTTGAAGGGAAAGGGAAAGTAATTTTAAACTCGACAAAAGTACATCATGTGTCATAATTAATTAGTAACGGAAAGCATAAATAGACTGTACTTCAATTAAAAACTTACCCTTTCAATTTTTTCATCCAACATCTTGAAGAACTCTTGCTGACTGTCCGAAGTGTGAATGCTGAAAGGGATATTTAAAAACAAGCATTACGTTTAAAATAAATATTCAGCTTTTGCACTTTTGCAAAATGAACCACAAAATACAATTATTTAATATGTGCTTGTTGTTCTACTGATACAAGTACCAAGTATTTGCATACTCTCTATACAGTAAGTACCTAGACTTAGACCAGGTTAACCTAGTTCAGGTGCACAATAAGCAGATAACAGAGTATGCAAATGATACAGGCATAAAGTGCACAGGAAGCTGAAAGTTTTATTTTGGATTCTTAAATCTCAATCATTTATTAAGTGTTTATGCCCAGTTAAAAGGATTGAAATGCCACTGTACGATCTGCTTAAAGAACATTCAAAACCTAGACCAATATGATTCTTGTGCGATACTCTTAACTCATCACCAGAAATGATTCTCATCTCAACCATCAGTTGCAATAGCAATAGCAGAAACTGTGGGGACACTAGTCTGAGAAAGCTTGGGATTTAAGTGCATATGTCACATCGGGTGAGAGGCAGATAAAAAGCAAGAAAACAGAATGGCAATCTTTTGAGAAAATAAGTTTTATTTCAGATACAAAGGCCACCTGAAACAAATTCTATTACTTATAAAGCACAGAAAGCCACAATGAATTTACAAGCCCAGAGGCACAGTACTTCTGTCAACAGGGCTATTTCAATTTACTCAACACCTCAGGCAGACAACTAGAAAAATAAAATGATACAATTTATATGGAGCCTGAGGACAACTTTCTTAAATCAGCACCTGATCTTGCAACTTTCTTCAGTGAATCAACTTTATCAATGAGTCATGTATAAAATACTCACAATTTTAAAAGAAACAAAACCGTTGCATTACAATGTTACCAGAGCAAGTAATTATTACAGAGTCAAGGCGAGATATATTATTTTGCACATTATTTTGTCTGATCCTTGATGCATGTTTTAAATACTCGTCCTATTTAAGCCTGAACAAAAATGTTTGATCAAATGCAATTAATAGAAACAGCACCAGTACCAGAGATCAATTGGATACAACATAGATCAAACATGGTATAATCTTTTCATCATTTCAAATTTGTTAGTTCAATACCAGTATCACTTTTATAACATCACTCATCTGAAATTCATGAGATTGGCAGCTGACTGGGCCTTGACAAACAACATGGAAAATATTCATACCCCCTTGCATATGAAAGAAGCCTTTTCTTCATTGGTTTTCACTTTGGAAACACAAAGACTTGTCTCCACTGTCACCTTTGTCATTGCATGTTTGCATAGACCTGAGGATTAATGTTTTCCCATTAGTAATTAGAGGCCAGATTCATGAACTATCTGTGCAATAGGATGATTATACGCAGCTATCTTTTAGACTGTGGAAGGCACTTAAATTTAAAGAAGGATCTGATATTCAAGTATTGCAATTCAGTATAATCTTCCTTGTTTTGTTTGCAATGTTTGACAGATCATCTTCAGACTAATCAAAGGCAGAATTAATTAGTCCATTGCCTCCTGTGACCACTGCAGTGTGGTTCCAGACAGGCCTGATGAGCTTTAAAAGGAAATACAACACACAGTATTGTGGCTGAGCATCTGGTGTTGACGTACTATTCAACAATATATCTTGTTACTTTAAAGTAAACTCCTGACTAAAGAGAAGCAGTAGATATTAATAAAATTGCAAATGCTTGATGTGCACTTCAAATTGGCCAGCATTTGGAAAACATTTCAAGTGAGGTACCTTTTTCATAAATGGTTCAGAATCCTTGTGAAAGGCTCTACGGAATCATTCATCCATCTTTATCACTCAGATGCTAAATAGTATGTTGATGCATTATCATTTTAGCATTTTGTTTAATTTTAAATTTTTGAAATTTACACCTTTGCTTGTTGTTTTAAAAGAAGTAACATAGCCAATCTTCAGCTGGCTCGAAAGAAAATGCCAAAAATTAAAGGCTATGATAGGATCATCACTTTGCTCCATAAATGTATTTATTTATTTAGGCTTGCATTTATGCAGTACTTTACATGACCACTGGATACCTCAAAGCACTTTACAGCCAATGCAATACTCCTGAACTGTAGTTACAGTTGTAATGTTGGAAATATGGCAGCTAATATGTGCTCAGCAAACTCCCATGAACAGAAATGTAATAATGACCAGGGGGATAAATACTGGTGAAGAGGCCATGGATAACTTCCCTGCTCTTATCTGAAATAGTGCCATGTGATCTTGTACATCCACACATGAAGGCAGATGGGGCCTTATTTTAATGTCTCATCCAAGCTAGCATCCTTTAGAGTGCAGCACTCCCTCAGTTTTGCATTGAAGTGTCAGCCTTAATGTTTGTGCAATGTCCTGAATGGGACTTCTGAATTGAACCCAAAACCATGTGATTCAGAACCTTGTGACTCAGGCGAGAGTGTGGCCAACTGAGCTAAGGCTGAAACTAGGGGCCGGATTTTCCTCATCCCTGGAATCATTATCGTGATTCTTTTTCTGCACTGATTCAAATGCCTTCCCATTTTTCCCAAAATGCAGCACCAGAACTGGAAGCAATACTCCAGTTGAGGCTAAACCAATACTTTTTTAAGTTTAACATAATCTCTTTGTTCTTGCACCACATGCCCTTATGATACGGTACACCCCCCTTCTCCGAAGGCACGGTACACCCCCTTCTCCGAAGGCATGGTACACCCCCCTTCTCCAAGGGCACGGTATACCCCCCTTCTCCGAAGGCATGGTACACCCCCCTTCTCCGAGGGCACAGTTTAGCCCCCTTCTCCGAGGGCACGGTACATCCCCCTTCTCCGAGGGCACGCTATACCCCCCTTCTCCGAGGGCATGGTACACCCCCTTCTCAGAGGGCACGGTACACCCTCTTCCCCGAGGGCACCGTACACCCCCTTCCCCGAGGGCACCGTACACCCCCTTCCCCGAGGGCACCGTACACCCCCTTCCCCGAGGGCACTGTACACCCCCTACCCCGAGGGCACTGTACACCCCCTTCCCCAAGGGCACTGTACACCCCCTTCCCCAAGGGCACTGTACACCCCCTTCCCCGAGGGCACCGTACACCCCCTTCCCCAAGGGCACTGTACACCCCCTACCCCGAGGGCACTGTACACCCCCTTCCCCAAGGGCACTGTACACCCCCTTCCCCAAGGGCACTGTACACCCCCTACCCCGAGGGCACTGTACACCCCCTACCCCGAGGGCACCGTACACCCCCTTCCCCAAGGGCACCGTACACCCCCTTCCCCAAGGGCACTGTACACCCCCTACCCCAAGGGCACTGTACACCCCCTTCCCCAAGGGCACTGTACACCCCCTTCCCCAAGGGCACTGTACACCCCCTTCCCCAAGGGCACTGTACACCCCCTTCCCCAAGGATAATGTACACCCCCTTCCCCTAGGGTAGTGTATACCATCTTCCCAAGGCTTTTCAATATGTCCCAGTTTCCATTTTTGAAAATTTCTTTACCTTCAAACTGCCTGCATATGCATGCAGGTCTGTTGCAGCTAGGTTATGCTTGCAGTTAATAAAGCATACAGTATCCTAGGTTTTACTAATATGGGCATAAAGTACAAGAACAAGAAGGTTATGTTAAAATTACATAAAACAAAAGATTCAGCTTCAACTGGAGTATTGCGTCCAGGCTTGAGTTCCATACTTTAGGAAAGATGTGAAAGATTCATGAGAATGTTTCCAGGGATGAGGAACCTCAGTTACGTAGATAGATTGAAGAAGTTGGAATTGTTTTTCTTGGAGAAAAGAAGGCAGAGAGCAAATCTGATGGAGGTTTTCAAAATCAGGAAGTAGCTAGACAGGGTAAATAGGGAAAAGGTTCCCACTCATGAAAGGATCGAGAATGAGAGAGTTCAGATTTGATTTGATTTATTGTCACATGTATTAGTATAGAGTGAAAAGTATTGTTTCTTGCGCGCTATACAGATAAAGCATACTGTACATGGAGAAGGAAAGGAGTGCAGATGGTAGCGTTAGTCATAGTTAAGGTGCAGAGAAAGATCAACTTAATGCGAGATAAGTCAATTCGAAAGTCTGATGGCAGCAGAGAAGAAGCTGTCTGAGTCAGTTAGTACGTTCCATCAGACTTTTGTATCTTTTTCCCGATGGAAGAAAGTGGAAGAGAGCATGTCCAGGGTGCGTGGAGACCTTAATTATGCTGGCTGCTTTTCCGAGGCAGCAGCAAGTGCAGACAGTGTCAATGGGTGGGAGGCTGGTTTGAGTGATGGACTGGGCCTCATTCATGACCACTTGTAATTTCTTGCGGTCTTGGAAGAGCAGGAGCTATACCAAGCTGTGATACAACCAGAAAGAATGTTTTTTATGGTGCATCTGTACAAGTTGGTGAGTATCATAATGTACATGCCAAACTTCCTTGGTCTTCTGAGAAAGTAAAGGCATTGGTGGGTTTTCTTAACTATAGCGTTGGCATGGAGGGACCGGGACAGGTTATTGGTGATCTAGACACCTAAAAACTTGAAGCCACCAACCATTTTTACTTCATCACCATTGATGTAGATAGGGGAATGTCCTCCGCTATGCCTCCTGAAGTTGATGACTACCTCTTTCGTTTTGTTGATACTGAGGGAGAGATTATTGTCGCACCAGTTCACCAGATTCTCTATCTCTTTCCTGTATTCCATCTTGCCATTGTTTGAAATCCGACCCACTACGGTGGTGTCATCAGCAAACTTGAAAATCAAGTTGGGAGGGGAATTTGGCCACATAGATGTATAAAGAGTATAAGGGGCCGAGGACACAGCCTTCTGGGGCACTGGTGTTGAGGATGATCGTGGAAGAGGTGTTGTTGCCTATCCTTACTGATTGTGGTCTGTGGGTTAGGAAGTTCAAGATCCAGTCGCAGAGGGAGGAGCCAAGCCCTAGGTCACAGATTTGGAGATGAGTTTTGTAGGAATAATGATGCTGCAGGCTGACCTGTAGTCGATAAATAGGAGTTTGACATAAGTGTCTTTCTTATCTAGGTGTTCCAGGGTTGGGTGTAGGGCCAGGGAGATGGTATCTGCTGTGGACCTGTTGCAGCAGTAGGCAAATTTAAGTGGATCCAGGCAATATGGGAGGCCGGAATTGATTCATGCCATGACTAACCTTTCAAAGCACTTCGTAATAATGGATGTCAGAGCCACTAGACGAAAGTCATTAAGGCACGCTGCCTGGCTTTTCTTTGGTACTGGGATGATGGTTGTCTTCTTGAAGCAGATAAGGACCTTAGATTGGTGTAAATAGAGGTTGAAGGTTTCTGTGAATACTCCCGCCAGCTGGTCCGCGCAGGATCTGAGTGCTCATCTGGGTACCCCATCGGGTCAGTCGCTTTCCATGGATTGACCTTCAAGAAGGCTGCTCTGACATCTGCGATGGTGACCTTGGATACAGGTTCATCCGAGGCTTCCGGGGTGGCATGTTCTTGCTGACCTCTTGCTCAAAATGGGCATTGCATGCACCCTGTTTTAAGATATTTGGAAAAAGTAGTAATGGAGATACAAGGAGAAACTTTTGCATGCAGCAAGCGATTAAGATCTGGAATGTGCTGCCCGACTGTGTGGTGGATTCAATTGAGGTGTTCAAGAGGGAATTGGATTATTATCTGAACAGGAAGAATATGCAAGGTTACAAAAGACAGAGGAAGCTCACTATACGAATTGCTCATTTGGAGAGCTCTGACAGACACGGGCTGAATGGCCTCATTTCGTGCTGTAACAATTCTGTTATAAACCTCAAGAGCAGCAAAACACTGAGCCAAGGTAGTTACTATAAGGTACAAAAATATTTCTATACTTTTGAATTTGCCTGGCGGCACCTTTATATTACTAGAATTGCTATTAGAACAGCCGCATATCAGAGAATGAATTATGTAATCTGCATTACAGATGATGGGAGGAGGGGGCTCCAATATGACATGTGGATTGGGACTCTATGATGGGATGGGGTGAAATGCTGCATATGGTGGACACAGTGGGGCTCAGTTAATGATGGGAGTTGGTGGGAAACTGCTAACGCTTTTGACTTGAGGCCTGCTGCAGGTTACCTGAAGCTCGGAGCTGCAACGTTTGCATTCCCAGCTTGTAACACAAGTTCACAGAGGTGATGGCTACAGCTCAATACGCAAATGGTTTGAAGTCACACCCTGTATGTACTGTTTGCAGTCAAGTCCGTCCAGAACACTCCTGGAATAGTCACCCAAATAGTCACACTGGAAGGGGAACCCCGCTCAAGAATCTCTCCATACTAAAATGAAAATGGATATTTTCGCATGACAACTTATTTTGAGACAAGTTTGACATTTTCTCTTCATTTTAAGACAGCAAAATTTAACTGCCAGATTAATCAAAGTGAGGTACAAATCAATTGAATGATTAATCTGTGTGACAACTTAACTTTTTTAATTGCGCATCACACCTGTGCTCTCTGATTTGCTCTAGCTCCCAGTCTGTCAATGTCTCTATTTTAATATTCACATCCCTATTTTCCAAATCCCATCATTGCCTTGCCCCTTCCCAATTTTGTAATCTCCTCTGCATCTACAACCCTCAGATCTCTGCGCTTCTCGAATTCTGGCCTTTTGAGAATTTCCAATTTTCATTACTCCAGCATTGACAGTTGTGCCTTTAGCTGTCCCTTTATCGTGCTCTCATCCTTTGATTTGATTCATTATTGTCACACGTATTGGGATACAGTGAAAAGTATTATTTCTTGTGTGCTACACAGTCAAAACATACCATTCATAGAGTACATAGGGGGGAAGGAAAGGAGAGGGTGCAGAATATAGTGTTGCAGTTACAGATAGGGTGAAAAGAGAGATCAGCTTAATATATAATAGGTCCATTTAAAAGTCTGATGGCGGCAGGGAAGAAGCTGTTCTTGAGTTGGTTGGTATGAATTCTCAGAAAAATATTATGGCCAGACTATAAAGGCTTGGAATATCCAACCAGCTTTAGATTAAATAAAGCCCAAGTGCAAGTAAATGCTTATGTTACATTTTTCCAGCTCACACTCTTGAAAATAGTAATGTCTGTCCAAAAATCTATGAATGCATAATAATGCTGGAACGAGGTTCTAATGAGGCTATGTGAAATATGTGGCTTTAAGATAAAACAATGCATCACATCTTACTGAGAAAACATACTCTTGTACAAAATGTTTTCAGGATAGAGAGAAAACAAAAACATATACAGCACACACGAGACTAAGATCAAACAATGCACTCATGTCTGTACAGAATGAGACAGCCTCTTCCTGACACATGTGAATCGATCAAGTCTGTGCACTGATTCTCTCCACACCAATTCACACTGGGATATCTCCCTGATCTAGGTCCAGAACCAATTCTGAGGCATTGAATTTCCATAATCACCATATCAGAGTAGAAGCCATTATGTTTCCAAATGTCCATATTTCCAAATGCTTCTTGTACCGTCAACATGATTTATATGAACTAACCTTTGTATTGCATTCATTATTTTGTCACAATGTCAACTTATTGAAAAACACTTCTAAAACTTTTCTAAGTTTGAACAAGATCCATTGTAATGAATAGTAATTTAAAGAAACCAATTCCTAAAGGCATGGAATTTTAAGGAGCAGTAATAATAAATGTTCCCTTCAAAATAAACATTCCTGAGGCAATGTTTCAGAAAACAGTCCTTGCTACCCTGCTATAAGTAAGGGGATGAAAAGTGATGTCCTGTTTTCTGTACTCCTGGTAAGAACAGATGCAGCAAAACCTGGGTTAAAAGCTTATCCTGATTGGAGTTTAACTGTGTCACTTGAAAGAGACTGAATGCCACAGCAAGATCATTATTGCCTTTTTGTTTACAAAATGTGAATATCATATACCCCCTTTGTTTGTAACATACACACTCTAGGATCACTCCATAAAAAACCTAGCATACTTTGACACCAGGAAGTACCTTATCTTATTTTTTTCATAAGATATGGATGTTGCTGGCTCGGCCAGCTTTTATTGCTATCCCCAACTGCCCTCGAGAAAGTGATGGCAAGTTGCCTTTTGAACCACTGCAGTCCATGTGGTGTAGGTACACCCACTGCTGTTAGGAAAAGAATTCCAGGATTTTGACCCAGTGACAATGGAAATCTTGCATTACACTCCTGACTTGTGCACTATGGATCGAATAGGCAGGTGAGTTACTTGTCACAGAATACACAGCCTTTGATCTGCTCTCGCAGCCAGTGTTTATGTGGCAGATCCAGTTAAGTTTTTGGTCAATGGTTACCCTCAGGATGTTGGCAGTCAAAGGGAAGTGATTAGACTCTTTCATGTTGGAGATAGCTATTGGCTGACACTTGTGTGACTTGAATGTTCTTTGCCACTTATTAGCTCAGGTCTTGCTGCATGTGGGAATAGACTACTTCATTAAGGAGCTGTGTATGGAACTAAATTCTATGTAATCACTAACAAACATCCCACTTCTGACCTTATGATGGAGGGAAGGTCATTCAAGGTGCAGTTGAAGATAGTTGAGCTTGGCACACTGTTCTTGAGAACTTCTTTTCAGGGCGGCACGGTAGCACAGTGGTTAGCACTGTTGCTTCACAGCTCCAGTGACCTGGGTTCGATTCCCAGCTTGGGTCACTGTCTGTGTGGAGTTTGCACATTCTCCTCGTGTCTGCGTGGGTTTCCTCCGGGTGCTCCGGTTTCCTCCCACAGTCCAAAGATGTGCGGGTTAGGTCGATTGGCCAGGCTATAAATTGCCCCTTTGTGTCCTGAGATGCGTAGGTTAGAGAGATTAGTGGGTAAATATGTGGGGTTGTGGGGGTAGGGCCTGGGTGGGATTGTGGTCGGTGCAGACTCGATGGGCCGAATGGCCTCTTTCTGCACTGTAGGGTTTCTATGATTCTGCATGATGCCCTGGAACTGGGATGATGGACTTAACAACAATCAGTTCCTTTGTGCTATGACTATAACCATTGGAGAATTTCCCCTCCGATTTCAATTTTGTTAGGGCTCTTTAATGCCACACTTAATCAAATGCTCCCTTGATGTCAAGGGCAATCACACTCACTTCATCCGAAATTCAGTCATTTTGTTCACGTTTGGACCAAATGAGGTCTGGAGTCGAATGGTCTGGGTGGAACCTAAATGGAGGTTATTGCCCATGATGTTTTGCTTGATAGCACTTTTGATGACATTTTCCATCACTTCCTGAATTATGGGGAAATATTCTTTTATATTATAAAAAGTAAGGCAGCAAAGGAGGAACTAAACTTGTTAATATTGAAATACTGCCAATGGGAATAAAATGCTTCAAGTGCACTTAGGTTCTTGAGGTCATTGAAGTTTATGCTTGCTTGGCATGCTTTGAAACTTCCTCCAACCTTTCTGTTATTCTACCTCGACAATAATTCCTTTCAATACAACACCAGTTATGATGTGAATATTTTCCAATTCTTGCAGAACATGGAGATTCACAGTGTGGCTACAAGTGCTGCAGCCACACACGTGCACAATGATAACACTAACCTCACCGATAGGGCCAATAAACTTGAGTTTAAAATGAACTAAAGCTCCTGGCATGTAGTTTCCTTCATTTATTTACATATTGTTGTAACGAGGCTTCCCAATGTTAGACAATGATTCACCCAGAACACCTGAGGATCTGTAATCCAAACTTCTTGCATCATTAATACCAGTGTTCTAGGTCCCCAGAGGGTCCTATACCAGACAGAACTACATTTTTTTTGTCTTTTTTTTATTACTATAATTTGTACCTGACCAAAATCTCATTAACTTGCCAGCTATAGGAATAGGTGCACTGGACTGGACTACAAATCTCCAACGTACGCGGAGCAATGTGTCTTTAAGTTATAGTTTTCAAAATATTTATGTCAGACATCAACAAATATAATTTTCATCCATGTCTATATGAATGAGGGTACTTATTGAGCTATTTCCATTTTTACTGTTAAGATACAAATGCTACCAGTGACAAAGTAACAATTATGGAATGGTATCAGAGTTGGGTAGCACTGAGCTCAGTTGAAATATTTGTAGATTCAAACCCACTTAAGGACTTGAATATATAATCCAGACTGACACTCAATACAGACCTCCCTCAGTGCTGCACTAAGAAATGCCATCCTTTGGATAACGCATCAAACTGGCATCTCACTAACTTGCTCCAATCCAACTTTACCAACTCCATTCAAAAAGAAACATCAACTCGTCATTTTATTTCCTTTTTTATTAGTATGGTTGAGGAAGCAGTTAAAGTTTGATGTCAAGGTTAGCAATCTATTCATCTGGTGCAGTGTGAATGGTTGTGATGCCACCAGAAATGGATCTCTCAGGGGCTTTGGTCTGATGTGGACAACCAGATTCACAATTTGAGCTGTTCCACTTGTGGAACAAGTAGCAACATCTTCCCTGGCCCACTGACATGGGTTGAAGTTGGCCCAGGTTTCCAAGGTTGAAACCTGGGATTTCTACCATTTGGGTCAGTTATCATTGCACTTGATGACGTTTGCAGTCAATCAAGAGGTGCATCATTGAGAGATAGAGTTGTCAGTTTTTAGGATGCGTGGTGCCTTCCAATCTGAACGACTGGATTTCAGACAAATGTGTAGGTTTCTATTTGAAATCCCGTGTCAACGGGAATGCTTCATTTGCAGCCAGCCAGTGGTGTTCTTTAAAGAGCATGTTTTCTCTGCAGATATCAGGAGGTTAAATCAGTGCTAGCACAAGAAGCCATTGTGTTGGCCTTAATGTCCCAGAAATAATCTTTATGGCTTCCTGGAAGTCATTCATCTCACTGAAGTTTGTGGGATCAGACACCGAACAGAATGACACAATACACATCAACAGTCATCGTAGTGCAATTGACTCATTGCATTTGAAGGGTCCCCAAGAGAAGTCATTCAGAAACATTTGTATTTCAATTAAAAAATAGAACAAATAAAACACTGCACTAAATAGACTTCTATGGGTTGTTTCTGGGATTGTAGAGTCCAATCTGATTATATTGCAGGGAGATTCTTTGGCATTGAGAGAATAGGAGAAACAACTGCACATGTTAAACATCTTTTTTGGGGGCAGTAAGCTAGGTTTCCATTCTTTCCAAATAACTCTTCAAGACATTGATGCTTACCAGAGTATGGTCAAAGGCTGCCAGGCATAGTATGAGTCAGCTGAGGCTCAATTGGCTCCATGTCAAATGGTTATGGGTTCAAGTCCCACTCCAAGCTTTGAGCACAAAGATCAGGGCTGGCACTCCATTGTAATACTCAGAGTGGTGCAATATCTGGATGTGCCATCTTTCAGCTGAGATGTTAAGCTTCTACCCCCTCAAGCAGACATGAGAGATCACATAGCACTATTTTGAAGAGGAGCAGGCAGTATCTGACCAATTTTTTTCCTCAAAGACACAAAAGCAGATTTTTCTGGCCATTATCATAGTGCTGTTTCTGGGAGCTTACTGTGCTTAAAATGACTTTTTATTTCCAACATTACTACATTGTCTATACTTAAAAATACTTCACAGGATGTACAGCACTTTGGAGTATCCTGTGGTGGTGAAAGGCCATATGTAAATGCAAGTCTTTCTTTTTTTGACAAAGTAGCCATTCTCCCATTGCAAGCCTAGATAATAATTACCCATGTTTATTCCTTCATGAAGATTTTCAGTGCTGACTGAGTTCGATCATTACAACCAACATTCACATAATTCACACTTTATGCCAAGGATTGCTGGATAAGACCTGGAACAAGAATCCAAGCATATCCTTCCCATAACAAAAACCCTGGATACAGAGTTTAACTGTAGCACTCCAAACCTTCCCTCAGTTAACCTTTCTAACTACGCAGATTGTGCATCAAACCTGAAAACCTCTGGTCTGTACCAGTTATCCCTTTGTCCACTAAACCATTCGTCAGGTTTGCTCAATTCATTTAAGTCATGGTCTGCAGGTGTTTCTGTCACATATGCCCTAAGAGCTTGGGAAATGTATCCAGCAACGTTTATGTTGTTTCTGGAAGTGGTCATAAACCACCTCGTCAGATGGGTCTCAATCGGTTTATGATTGATTTGGAGTTGGGGACCAAGTGTAGTGTGTCAAAATTCGCAAATGACACTAAGATGAGTGGCAGAGCAAAGGGTGCAAAGGACGCTGAAAGTCTGCAAAGGGATATAGATAGTCTAAGTGAGTGGGCGAGGATCTGGCAGATGGAGTACAATGTTGGTAAATATGAGGTCATCCATTTTGGTAGGAATAACAGCAAAATGGACTATCATTTAAATGGTAAAAAATTTCAGCATGCTGCTGTGCAGAGGGACCTGGGTGTCCTTGTGCATGAATCTCAAGGAATTGGTTTGCAGGTGTAGCAGGTAATTAAGACGACAAATGGAATTTTGTCCTTTATTGCTAGAGGGATAGAGTTTAAAAACAGTGAGGTTATGTTGCAATTGTATAAAGTGCTGGTGAGGCCACACCTGGAGTACTGTGTACAGTTTTGGTCTCCTTACTTGAGAAAGAATATACTGGCACTGGAGAGATTGCAGAGGAGATTCACGAGGTTGATTCTGGAGTTGAGAGGGTTGGCTTATGAGGAGAGACTGAGTAGACTGGGGCTATACTCATTGGAATTCAGAAGAACGAGGGGAGATCTTATAGAAACATATAAGATTATGAAGGGAATAGATAAGATAGAAGCAGGGAAGTTGTTTCCACTGGCGGGTGAAACTAGAACGAGGGGGCATAGTCTCAAAATAAGGGGAAGCAGATTTAGGACTGAGTTGAGGAGGAACTTCTTCACCGTAAGGATTGTGAATCTGTGGAATTTCCTGCCTAGAGAAGCAGTTGAGGCTACCTCATTGAATGTTTTTAAGTCAAGGATAGATAAATTTTTGAACAGTAAAGGAATTAAGGGTTATGGTGAGCGGGCAGGTAAAGGAATTAAGGGTTATGGTGAGCGGGCAGGTAAGTGGAGCTCAGTCCACAAAAGGTCAGCCATGATCTTATTGAATGGCAGAGCAGGCACAAGGGGCAGATGGCCTACTCCTGCTCCTAGTTCTTATGTTCTTAATACCAATAAAGTGCAGCAGTGACATTTCCTAAGAGTATTGTTCAGGGGATTTTCACAGTAACTTAACTGCAGTGTTAATGTAAGCCTATTTGTGACACAAACAAATAAACTTAAACTTATAGTACTTGTCAGCTATGGCTGAATAGTGACATTCTTGCAGCTGAATCAGAAGCTTGTGCGTTCAAAACCCTCTCCGAAGACTTGAGCACAAAATCTAGGTTGGTACTTTAGCATTGTATTAAAGGAGTGCTACAGCGTCAGAGATGCCGATTTTAGCTGAGACAGTAAGCTAAGGTTGCAATTCCCCTTTTTGGTAGAGGTAAAAGATTCCATGGCATTTATTTCAAAGAGCAGGGGAGTTATCTCTAGTGTCTTGCCAATATTTATCCTCTAACAAGGTCAACAAAACAGATTATCCAGTTGGTATCACATTGTTAATTGTGGGAGTTTGCTATCTGCAAATTGGTTGCCACATTTCCTATATGACAACAGTGACTACACTTCACAAGTATTTAAATGGCTGCAAAGGACTTTGGCACATTGCGAGGCCATTAAAGGCACTGCATAAACTCAAGTTTTCCTTTCCTTTCCAAGCTATTGAAGAGTACAACCAACTTCAATAGCATTTCTTTAAATAAGCTGGTCACTATGGTCAAATGCAACATGGACAGTATACAAGTATCACAAATCCTTTCCGAGATCTGCAAAATATAACATAACAACTCGAAATGAAAGTGTCGAGCAATGTTTGCAACTTTATAGTAAGCCAAACATTTTTGCATTAAATCTCATAAGCCATGGGGTATTGTACCATATTTACTAGTTTGTTACTGCTTCCTAAGAGATGCAAAGTGTTAATTTAGGACTATTCAGACTGTATGTGAAAATTAAAACAATGTATGGATTGGTGAAGAGAATCAGGGCGAGTTTGGCAGTAGTCACCCTTTAACATGAGCAATCACTTATAATTCACAGCTCCTTACTCCCTCCAAGATTACAATCATAATACCAGTATAATTCTGAGACACAGAATTACACTTAAAAACATCACTGAATTTAATTTATGAATCCTATAAATCCCCAGAGCTCAATTAAATAAATAATTTGCCCAATGTCGTCTTCAATGAAAAGCAATATAGTTCCTAAACTTACTGAATGAATATGAAAAGTAATGAACACCCAATTCTGAACTGCAAGTTATGATATTTAGTCGTGCGAGTTTACTGATGTGAATGATTACATATTTTGTACTTCAATCAGCAGCACAGAATTCACTTGGCTACCTTTGCAGCTGGCATGAAATGTTGATATAGTCACTGAACACAGTGAATAGTGTAACTGTTAAAAGTTTTCGGGGAATATTCTAAGGCTAGCTAGGGCTAATGATCTACAGTGGATTCATATTGCAAGCTGCTGCCGAAGTAAGGAAGATCTCCAATTTCGAACCTAGAATATTTCCATAGTATTAAATTTAAATTTTCTTATGCCAATGTAAGATGTTATGGTTTTCAGACACTTAACTGAAAACTCAGTCTCTGCCACAAGAACTACTAAATTATCAGCACGTCCACTAGATGGATTGAACCATTTTAAGATTTTGCTCCCCGGTGACTCAGTCATGATGCATGGATCATCACATGACTGATAGTCTCAGAAGTTCACAGACTCAATGTCTGATGTGTGCTGAGTTATCGGATCCCAATCAAGCAGAGAAACTAATTCCATCAGCTTCAGGTTCTCTGCACTAGGATGTGGGGAGTTTAAATAACAGACAGTTGGCCATAATCTCTGGCACTGAATGCTATCTTGTGAGAACTGGAGAACTCTTCAGCTGTGCCTAGGATTAGCTCAATGAATGAGTTGCCATGAGCTGCCCACGATCACATGCAGAATAGCGATTTGACTAGGTACCAGTATCCACAGACACCTCTTCCCCACCCTCATACCCTCCTCCAGCACGAGTGGGGTCCTTTAGGTAGTGTGATAATTGAAAGTCGTTGAGGAGAAAGAGAAATAAGGACGGCACGGTGGCATAGTGGTTAGCACTGCTGCCCCTCAGTGCCAGGGAGCTGGGTTCAATTCCGGCCTTGGGTTGCCGTCTGTGTGGAGTTTGCACATTCTCTCCGTATCTGCACGCGTTTCCTCTGGTGCTCTGGTTTCTTTCTGCAGTCCAAAGATATGCGGGTTAGATTGATTGGCCATGCTAAATTCACCCTAGTGTCAGGGGGATTAACAGGGTAAACCTCTGGGGTTACCAGAATAGGGCCTGGGTGGGATTGCGGTCAGTGAAGACTCGATGGGCCAAATGGTCTCCTTCTGATCTCTAAAGGTTGCCACTCAAGTGGATAGATCTGTGAAGAAGGCCTATAGTGTGTTAGCTTTTATTAACAGGGGGTTGGAGTTTAAGAGCCGTGGGCTTATGCTGCAACTGTACAGGACCTTGGTGAGACCACATTTGGAATAGTGTGTGCAGTTCTGGTCACCTCACTATAAGAAGGATGTGGAAGCGCTGGAAAGAGTGCAGAGGAGATTTACCAGGATGCTGCCTGGTTTGGAGGGTAGGTCTTATGAGGAAAGGTTGAGGGAGCTAGGGCTGTTCTCTCTGGAGCGGAGGAGGCTGATGGGAGACTTAATAGAGGTTTATAAAATGATGAAGGGGATAGATAGAGTGAACGTTCAAAGACTATTTCCTCGGGTGGATGGAGCTATTACAAGGGGGCATAACTATAGGGTTCGTGGTGGGAGATATAGGAAGGATATCAGAGGTAGGTTCTTACGCAGAGAGTGGTTGGGGCGTGGAATGGACTGCCTGCAGTGATAGTGGAGTCAGACACTTTAGGAACATTTAAGCGGTTATTGGATAGGCACATGGAGCACACCAGGATGATAGGGAGTGGGATAGCTTGATCTTGGTTTCAGATAAAGCTCGGCACAACATCGTGGGCCGAAGGGCCTGTTCTATGCTGTACTGTTCTATGTTCTGCACTGTAGGGATTCTATGATTCTATAAAATGCAAAAATTTGAAGAGGATGAGCACAATAGCAATTTTTAACATTTCCAAGGAGGAACCTTCTGCATTCAATGATTTGCTTTTCTGATAGAAAGCGCACTGAGATATGCTGCTTGACACTCAACAACCAGAAACGAGTCTTTCAGAGTACATTTCAAACTGCTGGGAATAATGATTAAATATTGCAAACTTCAACCCAATTTCTATGTTCAGGAAGAAGTGCAAAGATAAAACACAATGTCCCAGAGAGCTCAATCGCATAACAGGATTCATCATATTCTGAAATCTGCACAGTCATCCTAAATTTAACATATATTGCAGTTCCTTCAAAGTTGCGAGGTCAAAATCCAGGAACTCTCTTTCAAACAGCACTGTGGGATCCCCTTCACAATGTTGCCCACAGTACAAAACCACCATCTTCTGAAAGATAACCAGCAATGGGCACTAAATGCTGACTTTGTTACTGACACCCACATCCCCAGAAAATCTTTTGCAATACCCACTTCTCTGATCAAGCTTTCAATTGTCCCCTCTGAATATCTCCTCCTTTGGTTGAGCATCCTCTCTTGCCTGATTGAGATGCTGTGAAGCACCTTGTGACATTTTACTATGCTGCAGGCGCAATACAGATGCAAGTTTCAACAACTCTAGGTGGTACAATTGCGACCCCCCAGTTTAGAAGGAACAATTCTAATGCAGTGGTGGCTTAGAGTTAAATGACTGTAGCAAAGAGAGAGACATTTATTAGTTTATGTGCAATGCCTAAAGAAAGCATACCAAGAGTTCCTTGCGATGGCAAAACAAAATTGCATGAACTGTATACACTATTGCATTACATATTAATGCAATACACTATTAAAACTCAAGACTGGGTCATCCTTGGCAGTATGCCAACTCTGGGGATAATGATTAGCAACACGATCTTTAACCAAGCAAAAATTGAAATGCACAACGACTGTGCTCTGCAATACATGGGAAAGGGTCAACCAGCACTTTTAACCATCAACTTTGGGAAATAAAAGTAAAGAATACAAAAGCAAAAGAAGCATATTGGGGCGGCACGGTAGCACAGTGGGGGCGGCACGGTAGCACAGTGGTTAGCACTGCTGCTTCACAGCTCCAAGGACCTGGGTTCGATTCCCGGCTTGGTTCACTGTCTGTGTGGAGTTTGCACATTCTCCTCGTGTCTGTGTGTGTTTCCTCCGGGTGCTCCGGTTTCCTCCCACAGTCCAAAGATGTGCGGGTTGGGTTGATTGGCCATGCTAAAAATTGCCCTTAGTGTCCTGAGATGCGTAGGTTAGAGGGATTAGTGGGTAAATATGTAGGGATATGGGGGTAGGGCCTGGGTGGGTTTGTGGTCGGTGCAGACTCGATGGGCCGAATGGCCTCTTTCTGTACTGTAGGGTTTCTATGATTTCTATGATATTGGTTCAGGTCATACAGCTTAACCAGACCGAGCAGTTTTCATTATGTAGTTAAACAAGATCAAACATTTCTTTAACAATTTACGTTCAAAACCCTTCTTGATTTACCTGTATCTTGTCTGAGATTGAGATCTGCTTTTACAAGATACAGATTTGAAAATAGATAACTTTTTAAATTAGTACTATGAAAATTAGAAAGTAACTAACAATTTGAATTGAACGGCAGGTCACTTGGATAATAAAAGATTACTTAAGAGGAAATTAATTTTCAGTTTCAAAATTTTACAATGGGAATACAAACACATAATCCGCTTAGCATTAAGTAGTTTATGAGCTTTGCAAAAAAAAGCTGTTAAAACGCATTAAACATATGCTACTTACTTTGCTCTAGGTGTGTGTGTTAGCATTGGTGCTTCTTTGCTGAATTTAGCTTTAGCATTTGGCAACGCACTCCTGTCCTGGAAACACAAAATCCACAATACACAAACATGAGTGCACAGCGTTTTGAACAGATTGTTCTTAATTTCTAGTGTTTGGGATAAAGGATGTTCTTTCACCTTTGTCCCTTTAAAATATTCGAGTTCTTTCTTTTCCCCATGTGTATCTTCCTCAACCCCTTTGCAACACATCTGAATTGACATTATCAGCAGAATTTAAGTGCCAAACAATCACAACAAAGGCAAAAGATTCAAAATCACAAAACAAATAAAAGGTATTAGTATTCTTTCCAAATCACTGCAAATGAATGAAAGATTATTTGAGCATTGTGCATCCTGACAAATGAAAGATATGGCAGCCACTTTTAAATGCAGAAAATCACCCAAGGCAGTTGATCTGCTATTATTAGTAGCCACCCTATTATTTGATGCTACAATGTAAGCAATCAATATGAATGCTCAATATTGTAACATCAGTACATTAATTTACCCATTATAAAATTCATAGGTTCATAAGAAATACAACCAGGCAAGATGCAACATCACTGATACAGCTATGATAATAAGCAGGCCACCAGACTGTGCGCAGGATAATTAAATAGCAATTTCTCTGTTGAAACCACTTTGCTTATCAACGCAGTTAAACATTTTAATGTTGCTACTTAAAAACGTCCACAAAACACTTCCCACCAACTTAGTGCATGCCACACTATCAACTTAAGAAAAACTAGTGTAATGCTGTTGGTTGGACCCAACTGCTTCTGGATGGACAGTAAAAGAAAAGGATTGGGTAACACTGGACTATTAACACACTGACCTTTCACCTCTGGGACCTGTGTTTAAAAGAAATCCACATTTAGGATAAAAATGCTACTCCTTGACACCTACACAAAAGTCCTAACTAAAAAGAGACTGAGCAGTCTTAGCTGAGCTACCGGTGAACAGAATGTGCTATCTCATGGCAAACACGTGCACATTCTGTGAGAGGCACATTGTGTTTCCAGGAAATGAAAATACATTGCAGTTTATCCAATTCTGTAGGGTACAGCTGAAAATATTGCTTTGATTCAGCAGCTATTCATAAAAATACAAGTGATTGTGACAAGGGAGTAACATTTCAGTTTGTTGTCCCAACTATTCCAGTCAGATGCTGTTGGGGATCATGTCGCTCTTCCTTTAAAAACAATTCTTATAACACATCTTGCCCAGTCAGGAGGTTGTGAGGTCAAGTCCAATTCCAGAATATAGAAATCCAGGCTGACACCCCAGTGCAGTCCTGAGAGAGTGGGAAAACTAATCCTTTTATGTGCTTTGTGATTTTGAATGTTTTGCCTTGATTGTTTGGCACTTGTATTCTACTGATTGTCAATTCAGAAGCCTTAGAGAGGAGGTGGAGGCAGCAGAAAATGGTTTAGTTACACACGAGGAAAATAAAGGATTCCAATGTTTTAATTGAGATGTTAAAACAAGTCCCACCTGCCCTTTTGAGCAGATGTAAAAGACCTCATGACACTAATACAAAGAGGAGGGGGGATGTTTTCCCTCGTGTCCTGTCCAATACTTACCCCCCCCTCCCAACAAACATCATAAAAAGAGTGAGATTACCTGATCATGGTCATGTTGCTGTTTGTGGGATCACGTGCAAAGCTTAGCTGGCATATGTCGCACATTATAAGTGACTACACTTCAAAAAAGTACTTCATTGGCTGCAAAGCATTTTGTGATATCCTGATATCATGCAATTGTATAAATTGTATAAAAGCAAATTCTTTAATCTAAATGAATTAAGTGATACAACACAACTGACTTGGAAACAAAGTTTATCTAGCGGCTTTGAAGACCACAGGATGTCCCAAAGCATTCTGCAGCCAGTGAATGATGGCAGGATTTTTTAAAAAGTGAATATAAAAGCAAAACGCTGCAGATGTTAGAAATATCAAATAAGAACAGAAAATGCTGGAAACACGCAGCAGATCAGGCAGCACCTGCATAGAAAAACAATTAATATTCAGGTCAATGAAGGGTCAAGACACCTATTAGAAATGGGTTCAAACCCAAATTCTGACAAGGATGCTACCAATTCACCAGAATTGCTCCAATCTCAGAATTTGCTGGCCTGTTATTTCTAACTGTGCAGATTCACCTGAGCAAAGAATAAAAATACTAGCTGTAAAGACAACATAAGGAAATAAACTCACATTTCAATGCCTTTCACAATATTATGCTGTGTCTAAGTGCTTTGCAATCAATGAAGTACTTTTTAAAGTTTAACCACTGCTGTACAGGAAACATGGCAGCCAATTTTCAGACAACCAGGTTTGACAACCTAGAACGTGCTAATGGTAATCTCTTTTTGAGAAGTTGGTGGGAGATAAATACTGATCAGAACACCAGGGATTGTTCCCCTGGTCTTTTCTTAAAATAGCATCAGTAATAATAATGGAAACTTTTAAATCTGAGAGAACATCCCGTCCAAGCACCAGCACATCCAACACATCCAGCACTCAATGGGCACTGGAGCGTCAACCTAGGTTACATGCTGGAGTGGGATTTGAACCAATGAACGTCTGACTCAAGAGGTGAGAGAACTACTGACTGAGTCATGGCATCAGAGTCAAGCCTGAAGCATTCTGTGTGTAATGCACGTAGGAGTCACTCCAAATTTGACAGCAATGAAAATTCAGGTTTTTCTTTCTCTCCTCAGTCCAAAGTACTCAAGAATTGCATTGCATGTCCTGCTCTCGGTACAGAGATGAATTAACTCGGCACAGACTGGGAACCAGCCCGAGATCTTCGGGTATTTATTGATTAATTACAAATTTGAATTAAATCTGCAATCCTCCATGCCTCACAGCAAAGATTGCTACTAAATAAACTTACCTATTTCCCCATCCCCTACAGCAGTGATGGACAACCTAGGCTAGTGAGTGGGCCACGTAAATGGCCCTCCTTCATCTCAGTGAACTGCAAGATAGAAATCAGGTTTGTTCACTAACCATGACCCCATGAATAAGATTAAATACAATGAACATCCACTGAATATTTCATAAAGAGTTATAAAAAATGCTTAATCATTTATATATTAATAGAACTATCAACTTCAAATGGTAACAAAAGAATTATTTTCACTTTGGACACAGAGGGAACGCACGGCTCTCTCAGTCAATGCTGTCTGCAGTCAGCATGCACCTCACTTCACTTGCCCTTGCTTTACGTGCATATCACTTCAGATATACTGATAGGGAAAAACTACACAGACAGAAATCAGTGGTATGTGGTGACCCTGCACGTGGGCAATGGTCAACAAAATGTCTCGTGGGCCACACTCAGAACTCAGATGGGCCACACGAGGCCCTTGGGTCACAGGTTGCCCACCGCTGCCCCACATGGGGGGGGGGGGGTGGGTTTAAAAAAAAAGCATTTCAATGGTATTTTGATGGAAGTATTTTACAACAACTAAATGAGGAAGTGGATGTTTTATTCAATTATTTTGATCCACTCTCTTTCTTTGCATTCTGATAAATACAGAGATGAAGAACAGATGCCAACACCACAGGTGCATTAAATGCACAGAGTTCCAGCAATGAAATGGATGGCACCGTGAGAGTTTACTGTTTAAATTGCACTATCACACAAAACCATAATATTGTTTTTCTAATTCCATGGTGCATATCCCTTTCTGGATTCTACTGAAGTGAGCCAGGAATGATTTCCCACCTACTACTAGCTATTAATTTTCCTTTGTCTTACATTCCATCTCTGAAAGTGCAGTCTGATCCGACCGACTGCTTACATTATGAAGAGAAGAGATAGGGTAGCTCTTGACCATAGCCTGAACAGATCTAGGGCATATAAATGGGGCCTGGAGTAATTTTATAACTAAATACATGGTCGGTGCAGGCTTGGAGGGCCGAAGGGCCTGTTCCTGTGCTGCAATTTTCTTTGTTCTTTGTTCTATACCCTAACCACCTAGACCCATTAGTGCCAACTGCTGAAGCGTTCAAAAAAGAAACTCAGATTCCTGGGTCATCAGGGAGCTAAATACTGGAATGAGGAAACCAGACAACATAAAGAATCAGAATTAGCTCATCCAAGAAACTGGCATCAGTAAGGCATTGGTAAATCACAATGCAGTCATTGGGAAAACCGTCATGTTGTGAATTGCTGCTGTCAGGAAATAATGCTGGTTAGTTGGCACACGCACAAACAAGATGCAAACTTATTGGGTAGCTCAGTGCCATCAATGACTGGACTTGGTAAAAGGCTCAACTGAGGTCTTTGAAGAAAACAAGTTATAGGAATGCATGTGTTCGCTGCAAATTATTTTGTACAGTAAGAAGTCTCACAACACCAGGTTAAAGTCCAACAGGGTTTATTTGGAATCACAAGCTTTCGGAGCGCTGCTCCTTCACCAGGTAAGTAACTCACCTGATGCAGGAGCAGCGCTCTGAAAGCCGTGATTACAAATAAACCTGTTGGGACAGTAACCTGGTGTTGTGAGACTTCTTACTGTGCCCACCCCAGTCCAACACCGGCATTTCCACATCACAATTATTTTGTACATTGCAAATGTAAAAAGACCATGCAGCTTTTTTGAAAATCAAAACAAACAACTCTGAATGGATTGAAGGCAGCTGCTTTAGTCAGAAACACATGACTAAAAGTTGTTCTTAAAAAAGAACACATGCATGAGGGGTTGATTGAAGAAAAAAAATACACCCAGCAATGTAATAAGCACCTTCAGTTGGCTAGTTAGTTTTCCAGAAGAAAATTGTAATGAGGGCAGCACATCGCTCATGTAAAACTCTAGGAGTTCTGCCGTAGAATAACAAATCCATGATTATGCTGCTCCTGATAGTGTTAAAAAATTCAAACCGACAAATTTGACATGACTGCATCACACAGAGAAAATCCAGAAGACACGAGATTAAGATAGGCAACAAAACAGACCTGTCAATCAGGTTTTACTGTCCAAATATTTGGTTATGCCAGTCATATTATCACAGTACAGCACTTCTCCACAGAATAACTAGTAATAATAGAGCTAGAAACCAGAGCCAATGCTGGATATTGGAAAAAGGATTATACTGGAATATTGGCAATCTGGGTCACAATCAGCTATGGGGCTGAGACGAACTTGAAGGTCTTGATTTGTGACATAAAGAACAAAAATACATGATAAACAGCATGCAGAGGATTTTAAACACTTGGAAGATGAGTATAGTGATGGAATTCAAAATAAATAATATTCTTGAAGATCTCTGCCAGAAAGAACAATGTGTGGAATGGTCAGCTTTGCGATGATAAAGCAGCAGGAGTCAACTCCTCTCCTGTAAGACAGGCATGAGGAAACAGGCTGACATATGTGGAGGTGTGACAGCTGGTGCCAGTATTAATTGTTACTCATTCCTGCACAACAACAAAAGACATGAAAGTTGGATCTCTTCCAATTCAGGATGTTGAATGCTTTGGATAAAATGAGAAAGCATTGTATTGTAAAAAGGAATGCCAGTCAACAGGTCAGAGAAAAGCTTTTCAAAATACATATGTTGTTTCTTTGGGAGATGGAGGCAGCACTTCTATATAAGGCTCTAGTTTTGGGGGCATGGGGAGGAGGAAATGAATCATGTCTCTGGTCTTGATTTAAATATGTTGTTTGATTTAAATATGTTGTTTGATTTTGTGGAGTATTGTCACTTTGCTGCACTGTTGACTCAAATGTGGGTTGAGAATGTATGTGTACATCCAGGAGCACCTACAGTGATTTGAATAGGCGTTGGTGCTTTGAGACCAATCAGGAACATTGATTGGTAGCATCCTGTTGAGCAGTTACTGTTTCACATGAGATGTAGAGAGAAATAGAAATTGCATAGAAATCACAGTAACTTCTATTAATGTTGCACTGTAGTTTTTCTTAGCTAATTTTTCATCTACACATTGCATTGGCCAAGGTGCTAATGAAACATTAGCATCTTTTAACCAACAATTAAGAAATAGATAAAGGAGGACAGGTGTGCAGTAAAGGTGACTGCGAATTAGAGAAAGATTGATCTTTCTTCTCACCATGAGCTGTTTGTTTACTTTGAAGCCTTTATCTTTCAACAGAAACCCCATTTGACAGTTGATGCCTGTTGATCCTAGTTTTAATATAGTCCAAATCCAGAGACAATAGTGAATTGGGTGAGGATGTTCTACTGCACTCCAGCATTTACTGTCTGAACACTAGAAAAAAGCTGCCAGGCCAACTCTTCAGATGGCCTATGACATTGGCAGCAATGCAGGAGATGCTAGTATCCCAGGCATTTCATACCAATAGTGGAAACATTGCACCATTATAATTGCACATCAACACTGAGTTTGCTAACGTAGAATAGCAACATTGAAACTTCCTGCACATGGAAATTGGAGTGAACTGCTTAGCCCCTCAAGGTTTTCTGTCTTTCAGTGAGATCCTGGCATACCCATGCCCCACTTTCCTTGGGTTAAAAATGACATTAAACTCAGATATAACATTAACAATAGACGTAACATCAACTGCCTTTCGTGAAAAGAGTTCCAAACTTTCACCACCCTTTGTATATAGAAATAAGAGAACAAAGAACAAAGAAAATTACAGCACAGGAACAGGCCCTTCGGCCCTATAGGCCTGCACTGACCATGCTGCCCGACTTAACTAAATGCCCCGACCCTTCCAGGGACCATATCCCTCCATTCCCATCCTATTCATGTATTTGTCAAGACGCCCCTTAAAAATCACTATCGGATCTGCTTCCACTACATCAGTGGCAGTGAGTTCCAGGCACCCACCACACTGTGTAAAACATTTGCCTCGGACATCTCCTTTAAACCTTGCCCCTCACACCTTAAACCTGTGCCCCCTAGTAATTGACTCTTCCACCCTGGGAAAAGGCTTCTGACTATCCGCTCTGTCCATGCCCCTCATAACCTTGTAGACTTCTATCAAGTTGCCCCTCAACCTCCGTCGTTCCAATGAGAATAAACCAAGTTTCTCCAACCTCTCCTCATAGCTAATGCCCTCCATACCAGGCAACATCCTGATAAATCTTTTCTATACCCTCTCCAAAGCCTCCACTTCCTTCTGGTAGTGTGGCAACTAGAATTGAACACGATATTCCAAGTGCGGCCTAAGGTTCTATAAAGCTGCAACATGACTTGCCAATTTTTAAACTCAATGCCCTGGCTGATGAAGGCAAGCATGCCATATGCCTTCTTAACTACCTTCTCCACCTACTTTGACACTTTCAGTGACACCCAGATCCCTCTGCCTATCAATACTCCTAAGGGTTCTGCCATTTACTGTATATTTTCTATCTGTATTAGACCTTTCAAAATGCATTACCTCACATTTGTCCAGATTAAACTCCATCTGTCATCTCTCCGCCCAAGCCTCCAACCGATCTATATCCTGCTGTATCCTCAGATGGTCCTCATCGCTATCCGCAAATCCACCAACCTTTGTGTCGTCCGCAAACTTACTGATCAAACCAGTTACATTTTCCCCCAAATCATTTATGTATATTACAGACAACAAAGGTCCCAACACTGATCCCTGAAGAATGCCACTTGTCACAGCCCTCCATTCAGAAATGCACCCTTCCACTGCTACCATCTGTCTTCTATGACTGAGTCAGTTCTGAATCCACCTTGCCAGCTCACCTCTGATCCCATGCAACTTCACCTTCTGTACCAGTCTGCCATGAGGGACCTTGTCAAAGGCCTTACTGAAGTCCATGTGGACAACATCCACTGCCCTACCCTCATCAATCATCTTCGTCACTTCCTCGAAAAACTCGATCAAGTTAGTGAGACACGATCTCCCCTTCACAAAACCATATTGGCTCTCGCTAATACGTCCACTTATTTCCATGTGGGATTAAATCCGGTCTTGAAGAATCTTCTCCAATAATTTCCCTACCACTGACGCAAGGCTCACTGGCCTGTACTACCTGGATTATTCTTGCTACCCTTCTTAAACAAAGGAACAACATTGGCTATTCTCCAATCCTCTGGGGCCTCCCCTGTAAGAGTTTTAACAACATCAGGTTAAAGTCCAACAGGTTTATTTGGTAGCAAATACCCATTAGCTTTCGGAGCGCTGCTCCTTCGTAAGATGGAGTGGATATCTGCTCTCAAACAGGGCATACAGAGACATAAAATCAAGTTACAGAATACTGATTAGAATGCGAATCTTTACAGCTACATTTAAAGATACAGACAATGTGAGTGGAGGGAGCATTAGGCACAGGTTAAAGAAATGTGTATTGTCTCCAGACAGGACAGCCAGTAAGATTTTGCAAGTCCAGGAGGCAAGCTGTGGGGGTTACCGATAGTGTGACATGAACCCAAGATCCCGGTTTAGGCCGTCCTCATGTATGCGGAACTTGGCTATCAGTTTCTGCTCAGCGACTCTGCGCTGTCGTGTGTCGTGAAAGCCACCTTGGAGAACGCTTACCCAAAGATCAGAGGCTGATTGCCCGTGACCGCTGAAGTGCTCCCCAACAGGAAGAGAACAGTCTTGCCTGGTGATTGTCGAGCGGTGTTCATTCATCCGTTGCCGTAGCGTTTGCATGGTTTCCCCAATGTACCATGCCTCGGGACATCCTTTCCTGCAGCGTATCAGGTAGACAATGTTGGCCGAGTTGCAAGTGTATGTATCGTGCACCTGGTCGATGGTGTTCTCATGTGAGATGATGGCATCCGTGTCGATGATCCGGCACGTCTTACAGAGGTTGCTGTGGCAGGGTTGTGTGGTGTCGTGGTCACTGTTCTCCTGAAGGCTGGGCAGTTTGCTGCGGACAATGGTCTGTTTGAGGTTGTGTGGTTGTTTGAAGGCACTCCATCTGACGAAGGGGCAGCGCTCCGAAAGCTAATGGCATTTGCTACCAAATAAACCTGTTGGACTTTAACCTGGTGTTGTTAAAACTCTTACGGTGTTTACCCCAGTCCAACGCCGGCATCTCCACATCATGACCTCCCCTGTAGCCAGTGAGGATACAAAGATTTCTCTCAAGGTCCCAGCAATTTCCTCACTTGCCTCTCTCAGTATTCTCAGATATATCCCATCAGGCCCTCGGGACTTGTCTACCATAATGTTTCTCAAGAACCCCAATACTTCCTCCTTTTTGATCTCAACATGACTCAAACTATCTACACACCCTTCCCCAGACTCATCATCCACCAAGTCCTTCTCTTTGGTGAATACTAACACAAAGTACACATTTAATACCTTACCCATTTCCTCTGGCTCCACGCATAGATTCTCTCCCCTGTCCTTGAATGGGCCAACCCTTTCGCTCTTTATATTTGATTAAAAGCCTTGGGATTTTCCTTAATCCTGCTGGCCAATGACTTTTCGTGATCCTTTTAGCCCTCCTTACTTAAGTTTCTTTCTACTTTCCTTGTATTCCTCACTTACTTCATGTGTTCCCAGCCTCCGAACCTTGCCAAATGCTTCATTTTTCTCTTTGACTAGGCTCATAATCTCTCTCATTATCCAAGGTGCCCAAAACTTGCCATACTTGTCCTTCACCTTTACAGGAATGTGCCGGTCCTAAATGCCTATCAACATAAACTTGAAAGCCTCCCACATGCCAGATGTTGATTTGCCCTCAAACATCTGCCCCCAATCCATATTCTTCAGTTCCTGCCTAATATTGTTGTAATTAGCCTTCCCCCAGTTTAGCACCTTAACTTGAGGACTACACTTACCTTTATTCATCAGTACCTTATAGCTTAGTGAATTGTGGTCACTGTTCCCGAAGTGCTCCCCTACTGAAATGTCGACCATCTGGCCAGGCTCATTCCCCAATACCAGGTCCAGGACGGCCCCTTCCCTCGTTGGATTATCTACATACTGTTTCAAGAAGCCCTCCTGGATGCTCCTTACAAACTCTGCCCCATCCACACCCCGAGCACTAAATGAGTCCCAGTCAATATTGGGGAAGTTAAAATCTCCCACCACCAACACCCCGAGCACTAAATGAGTCCCAGCCAATATTGGGGAAGTTAAAATCTCCCACCACAAATCTCGCACCGTACCAAAATTTACCTACATATTTGTTCCTCTATCTCTCACTGGCTGTAGAAATGTTTCCTAACTTTACTCTTAAAAGAACTAGTTCTACCTTTTAGGCTAAAATCTCTTGTTCTAGTACCCTCACCCAATGGAAGGTGTTTCCCTTTATCTACCATATCAATTCCCCATAATATTTTGAAAACTTGAAATAAACTATCATAAGAGGGGTGATTCTCCCATCCCACTGCACTGCTTTTGTAGCACAGTGGGCTGGGAGACTCAAGTGGAGGCCATTTTAGCGGGCTCCCTACTGGGCGCTACGGTAGGGTTTAGTATAGCCCCTCACTTGCGGGTAGCTGGCGGCCTGATCCTGCTGGAGTGAAAGGGGGGGGGGGGCAATTGAGACCCCCCAGATGGTCGGGCACCAGGGTGTCCTCTGGGTATTGCCACCTTGGCAGTGCTGGCACTGCCCAAGGGGGAAGTGCCAATGCCCAGGGGGCACATTGGCACTGCCCAGGCATAGGGCAGTGCCAAGGGTGGGGGGGCGATCAGTGGGGGTGGATGTCCCGCTGCCACTCTGCAAAATGACCAGCGATTGGAGGGGGCGGGTGGGGGTGGGGGAAATCGGCGCTGACCGATCGGCGCACACGCATTAGCCGGCTCAGCGCTATGCTGACAGCCTCTCCAGCAGGAATAGGCCCTGCCCACTGATTTTCAACAGGATTTACGCAGTGTACACAGAGTGTGAGAGTTTCATTTTGAAACTCTCACTGAAAAAAACAGCATGATTTACTCCAGTTTTTCACGAATTCGACACTGAGAATTTTTTTGGGGAGAATTGCCTGCAAGATCTTCTAAATTCCAGACAATCCAGCCCTAGTTTCTGCAATCTCACCTCAGAATTGAATCCTTGGAGTCTAGGTATCATTCTGGCAAACGTGTCCTCCACTCATTCCAGCACCCAATATGTCCTTCATAAGGAGTGGTGTCCAGAACTGAACACCACTCCAGATTCTGGAGTAATCTCTTCCCTCTTGTAATGTAGTCTTCTAGGGGTACAAAGACAGTATTTCTTTAGCATTTTGATTTAATTTTTTTAAACCTGTCCATGACATTTGAATTATATATGTACGTGAATTCTCAAGTCTCTTTGGATCTCTGCTGTTTCTAGTTTTTTACCATTTAGAAAGCACTCTGATTTATTTCTTTTCAGGTCTAAGTGGTTGCCCTCATAGTTGCCTATGCCCAAATGCTTTTGCCCCTGTTCTGCCCATTCGTTGAATTGATTAATGTTTCTGCAGCTGAAAATGGTCTAATACTTTGTTCAGACTTGGTTCTTATTCGTTCTAACCCTAGTATAGTGAACGATAGATTTCCAGACTGAAGTGTGCGCAAGGTTATTTATTGCCCACCAAAGGAAAATGATGAGGTAGTGACATAGCGGTAATATCATTGGACTAGTTATCCATGGCTAGAAGACCAGTTAAGTCACCTTAATCTATTTTTAATGTAATTTAACGGACCCGGGACTGAATTCTCCAGGCCCAATAGCATCTCCCACCCCGACAGTACAATTTCACTCCAGCGCGGTTTAGAGTAGCTCCCCACTTTCAGGGAACTAGTGGGAGATCCCTCTGGAGTGAAGGGGGTGGCAATTGAGACCCCCAGAGGGTCGGGCAACAGGGGTTGTTGCCCTTGGGCATGGGTACCCTGGCAGTGCCAGCCTGTGCCCCCTCACATTGCCCAAGGGGCAAAGTGCCCATGCCCAGGTGGTACCTCGGCACTGCCCATCAGGCATAGCTAAGGGAGGGGGCCTACTGTGGGCTGGGCATGAGAGCGATCGTTTGTGTGTGGGGGGGGGGGGGGGGGGGGGTGTCTGCTGGGGAGGGGGGGAAAAATCACCACTGCTGGGAGGGTGTGCTGCAGATGGGTGCACTCCGGAACTTGGGTGAGGGGCGGTGGGGGGTGCAGCACTGCAAGGATCCTGGGCTGGCCAGTGATCGAGCTGGCCAGCAAACAAGAGACTGACAGATCAGGGCCACTGCGCATGTGCAGAGTTCCAGAACTGTCAGACTCTGGCGCGAATAGGCCATGCCCCCTGAACTTTTAATAATATTCATGATTGTGACCTCTGCATTGTACAGAGGGTGGAAGATTCAAGTGTGAACTCCCACTGAAAAAACGATGTGATTTATACAATTTTTCCTGGCAATTCAGCACTTAGAAATACGTTGGGAGAATCACCACAGCAGCTGCTGGAATTTAAATTCAATTAATAATCCGGAATTGAAAAGTTGCTCTCAGTGATGAAATTATTGCTGAGTTTCAGTGCCTTAGGTGGCTGTGTAGCACTTGAAAAATGGGAGCTATGCAGTTTAAATTATGCCTCCGCACCCACCCCTTACCTTCACATCAGAGCATGGCATTTCAAATTAATTGTCCATAGCTTTGTTCTTGGTTTCCCTATTCTGCTAAAATAACATCAGTGACAATCGCCAAGCACAAAAAAAAACTGAAATCCAGCCAGTTAAGAGTAGGTACCACATTTTGTTTACTGAAATGAGTATTTTTTGCATTTCTTAAAGTTGGTGAATCTTGGCCAAGTTGCTTTGCGTTCATCAGATCAAACGATGAACACAAGCAGTTAAACAGGCAGAAACAATCTATGCTGGAATTAAACTCATCGCAATAACATATGCAAATAAAAATTGATAGCTGACGTGCCAGCTGCTACTAATTTTTTTCTCTAAAGGTAACAATGGCACTTTAGCCTTTAATTCAAGTCAGGAACCATTCTGACAACAATACGCCCTGCAAGAGTTCTTGATGATATCTTAGCTACCGGTATGAAGCCACTCTACATCAGCAGGTAACAGGAGCCTATAATTTAGGAAACAATAGCATGTGTAAGACTCATGTATCCAAAGTAATGAAGGTTGCTGGAATGTGTAACGATCGAATCATATGACACACACTGTCACCACTTGTGTAACTGTGCTGTTATTGCCCTTTGAAAATTAGTGCAAACTGGTTGGGAAAGGTAGCAGGCTCAGGGAGTGATGGGGTGGACATTAACATTGGCATACACCTCAATCATAGAATGACAGAAACCCTACAGTGCAGAGATTATATTCATACAATACTCTATGAATTGCATTAACAATTAAAATTAACATTAATAGGGAAATAATTATATTGGATGTTTGGCTCCCTCCCCACACTTAAAACAATTTGATTATTTCAATTAAAAAAAAACCCCATTGGAAAAAGCACATAGACATGGTTAGGAACAGACAAACAGCATTGTCCTTTCCTAACAGGTGCTTCTGACCATATTGCATGCATCTCAAAAATATATGCAATTGTTTCATGTATAACATTGGCCTCCCTGACTGCTTATTGCACTAACCGCCACTGAATCCAGAGTTAAGAATAATAGTTCTAGTTCATTTGTCTCTTCCCCATACACCCCACTCACTACATTTACTTCAAACATCCTAACTCCATCAGTGGCCTCTGGTATTTGCCATAACGACCAATTTATTCACATGAACTTTATCCAAAAATACTTCTCCAAAGTCTCCTCTTTTTCAAAGGAATCAAGCATTGGCTCTTTAACTTTTCTTGATCATAATGCGGATTTCCGGTATGCATAGTCACCTTTGGGCCACTGTGATACTGAAAGGGCAGTAATATTCTTTCCATAATTAGGTGAGCAGAATTCTCCTGCTCTGCCAGATAGGCTCTGACTAACCTTCTTCCCCATCTCCCTGTGCCACCTTCCTCAACAGAAAGTCATGCCCCCAAGACAACCTAATAACAGTAACAACCTAATGATGACAGTAATAATATAGTAACGCTGGAGGCAGTCCAAAGGAGATTCACCAAGCTAAATTCTGGGATGAGAGGGTTGTCCTACCGAGAGACATTAAATAGTCTGGGTCTGTATTCCTTGGAGTTTAGAAGAATGAGGGATGACCTTATTCGAACATACAAGATCTTGACAGGGTAGATGGTGAAATGTTTTCACTTGTGGGAGAGTCTTGAACAAGGGGACATAACTCCAAGATAACTGGCCAGTCATTTAAAACTGAAGTATATTGAACTTTTGTCTCGCAGAGGGTGGTGAATCTGAGGAATCTTCTGCCCCAAACGGGGTGGAGGCCGGATCAAAGTGGAGGTGGATAAATATTTGATAGATTGAGGAATAGAGGGCTATGGCACAGAAGGCCAGCATAGATTAGCCATGATTGTATTGAATGGCAGGGCAGGCTTGAAGGACCTGGTGGCCTACTCGTGCTTCTATTTCTTGTGTTGTTGTGACAGCACTATCCAAATTCATCAGTACATATTGAAAAATAGTTTATTCAAGCATCAAATACATTTGTTTGGATTATCTACAAATGCAATAAAAAGTAACACAAAGGAAAACTGGAATAACAATGACTATTATCATATGTTAGCAGATTCACAGAGTTACCAGAAGTTTAGAAACCGGTGAGTCGCAGAAGCACACAGGAGAATAGGCGTTATGTGGTCACAAACATAAACCAAAGGTAATTAGCAACTAATTATATTTATCACTCAACAATCTTGTCAAACTTTGCAACAAAGGCAGTGGCATAATGGTAATGTCACTGGACTAATTATCCAAATACCTAGAGCTAATGCTCTGGGCACATGGGCTCAAATCCCACCATTACAGCTGGTGGATTTGAACTTAATTAGTCTGGATTTAAAAAGATAGTCTCAGTAATAAAACTATTGTCGATTGTTATAAAAATGCATCTGGTTCACTAATATCCTTTGATATTTAATGGACATTCTGTCATCCTTACCTGGTCTGACCTACAACCGACTCCAAACCCCATGCGTTTGACTCTTGACTGCCCTCTGAAATGGTGTGGCTATCCACTTGGTTCAAGGACAATTAGAGATGGGCGACAAATGCTGGCCTTACCAGTGACACCAACATCTCATGAAAGAATGAAAAAAATCTTATTTAGAATTACCAACCCTGACATCTATCACTCCAGCCCATTAATATACTGGAGTCTACTTGATGCCAGCATGAACAATATGTGATGTTTCAAAATGTATTTGGAATCGTCTACGCTTAAAAGCATGCAAAAATATTAACTCCAACTGGGGCGTTGTTCCCTGTTCCGGTCCAAGTCAGTGATCCATGCTCAACTCTCACACAGGGTATACACTGCACATGCATTAATTAATGTACTCTAGCTCCAAGCATCTTGTGATATAACAGAACATAATGGAAATTGTTGCATTCAACCCAGTTAGCATCACAATAAAGAACAGTTTTCAGCTTTTTTTCAAACTTTCATTCCAATGAAGCTGAAAGTGAACCTTTTCTGAAAAACTATCCCGCCTCTATAAACATTTAATTAATGTTCCACAGTACATGTGGAGGCAATTCAATCCAGAGAACATTAGAATACAAATATTCTATCAAAATACTGGATAACTTGCAAGTGACACAATGTGAAAATCTTCTATACTTCACAAATAGAGTAAGTAGTTTATAATTTCTGATGAAGGGGTATCAATCTGAAATGTTATCATGTTTCTTACATGCCTGTCTCACCTACTGAATGTTTTCTAGCATTTTCAGTTTTGCTTCAGATTTCAGCATCTGCAGTACTTGAAACTTTCATTGGGAATTCCGTGCAAGTGCAGATTATCTATTTCAAATGGCAATAATTACATGCAGACAGTTCTTTACTGATTGACTTCCACCAGGTAGAAAAAGGAGGTGGGGTAGCTTTGTTAATAAAGGATAATATCAGGACGGTAGTGAGAGACGACATAGGCTCTAAGGAGCAAAACGTGGAATCGTTGTGGGTGGAGATAAGGAATAGTAGGGGGAGAAAGACACTGGTAGGCGTGGTCTATAGGCCCCCAAATAATAACTTCGAGGTGGGGAGGGCTATAAACAAGCAAATAATGGATGCGTGCAAAAGTGGAACGGCAATAATCATGGGGGATTTTAACCTACATATTGATTGGTCGACTCAAATTGGACGTGGAGGGCTTGAGGAAGAGTTCTTGGAATGCTGTCGAGATTGTTTCATTGAACAGTATGTTACAGAACCTACGAGAGAGCGAGCTATCTTGGGTCTGGTTCTGTGCAATGAGACAGGTAGGATTAAGGATCTTCTTGTGAAGGATCCTCTTGGGATGAGTGATCATAATATGGTGGAATTTCTGATACAGATGGAGGGTGAGAAAGTAGGGTCCCAAACCAGTGTCCTCTGCTTGAACAGAGGGGAGTACGATAGGATGAGGGTGGAATTGGCTAATGTAGACTGGGCGAGCAGACTGGTAGGTAGGACAGCTGAGGAACAGTGGAGGATTTTTAAGGAGATTTTTTAAAGTACTCAGCAAAAATATATTCCGGTGATAAAGAAGGACTGTAAGAAAAAGGATAACCGGACGTGGATAACGAAGGAAATAAAGGAGAGTATTAAAATAAAATCAGATGCGTACAGAGTGGCCAAAAATAGTGGAGAATTAGTGGATTGGGAAAGCTTTAAAGAAAAACAAAGAACGACTAAGAAAGCGATTAAGAAAAGAAAGATAGATTATGAAACTAAACTAGCTCAAAATATAAAAAATGATAGTAAAAGTTTTTACAAGTATATAAAGAGGAATAGAGTGGCTAGAGTGAATGTTGGACCCTTGGAAGATGAGAGGGGGGATTTAATAGTGGAAAACGAGGAAATGGCTGAGACTTTAAATAAGTTCTTTGTGTCGGTCTTCACGGTGGAAGACACAAATAGTTTGCCGAATATTAGAGATCGAGAGTTGGTGGGAGGGGAGGTCCTTAATACAATTATTGTTACTAAGGAGGTGGTGCTTGGTAGACTAATAGGACTGAAGGTAGACAAGTCCCCGGGCCCGGATGGAATGCATCCCAGGGTACTGAAAGAAATGGTTGAGGTAATAGCAAATGCGTTAGTAGTAATTTATCAAAATTCGCTGGACTCTGGGGTAGTGCCGGCTGACTGGAAAACAGCTACTGTTACGCCGCTGTTTAAAAAAGGAAGTAGACAAAAGGCGGGTAACTACAGGTCGGTTAGCTTAACGTCCGTAGTTGGGAAGATGCTAGAGTCCATTATTAAAGAGGAAATAACAGAGCACCTGAATAAGAATGGTTCGATCAAGCAGATGCAGCATGGATTCATGAAGGGAAAGTCGTGTTTGACGAATCTACTGGACTTTTATGAAGATGTCACTAGTGCGGTTGACAGAGGGGAACCGGTGGATGTGGTGTTTTTAGATTTCCAGAAGGCGTTCGATAAGGTGCCTCACAAAAGGTTGCTGCAGAAGATTGGGGTACACGGAGTTAGGGGTAAGGTGTTGGCGTGGATTGGGGATTGGCTATCTAACAGGAAGCAGAGAGTTGGGATAAATGGGTGCTTTTCTGGTTGGCAGTTGGTGACCAGTGGCGTGCCGCAGGGATCGATGCTGGGGCCTCAATTGTTTACCATTTACATAGATGATCTGGAGGAGGGGACTGAATGTAGGGAATTCAAGTTTGCTGATGACACGAAGGTGAGTGGGAAAGCGAATTGCGTGGAGGACGCGGAAAGTCTGCAGAGAGATTTGGATAGGCTGAGCGAGTGGGCGAGGATCTGGCAGATGGAATATAACGTTAGCAAATGTGAGGTTATCCACTTTGGAAGAAATAATAGTAAATTGGAATATTATTTAAATGGAGAAAAATTACATCGTGCGACTGTGCAGAGGGACCTGGGGGTCCTTGTGCACGAATCGCAAAAATTCAGTCTGCAGGTGCAGCAGGTGATCAAGAAGGCGAATGGAATGTTGGCCTTTATCGCGAGGGGGATAGAGTATAAAAGCAGGGAGGTCTTGCTGCAACTGTACAAGGCACTGGTGAGGCCGCAACTGGAGTACTGTGTGCAGTTTTGGTCCCCTTATTTGCGAAAGGATATATTGGCCTTGGAGGGAGTGCAGAGAAGGTTCACCAGGTTGATACCGGAGATGAGGGGTGTGGCTTATGAGGAGAGATTAAACAGATTGGGTCTGTACTCGTTGGAGTTTAGAAGGATGAGGGGTGATCTTATAGAGACATATAAGATAATGAAGGGGCTGGATAGGGTAGAGGTGGAGAGATTCTTTCCACTTAGAAGGGAAACCAGAACTAGAGGGCACAGCCTCAAAATAAGGGGGGGCCGGTTCAAAACAGAGTTGAGGGGGAACTTCTTCTCTCAGAGGGTAGTGAATCTCTGGAATTCTCTGCCCATTGAAGTGGTGGAGGCTTCCTCGTTGAATATGTTTAAATCACGGGTAGATAGTTTTCTGATCGATAAGGGAATTAGGGGTTATGGGGAGCAGGCGGGTAAGTGGAACTGATTCGCTTCAGATCAGCCATGATCTTGTTGAATGGCGGGGCAGGCTCGAAGGGCCAGATGGCCTACTCCTGCTCCTATTTCTTATGTTCTTATGTTCAATCATAGAATCACAGAATCCCTACAGAGCAGGCGCAGGCCACTCAGCCCATTGAGTCTGCACCGACTCTGTGATAGGGCATCTTACCCAGGCCCACTCACCCACCCTATCCCCATATGAAGACAGGCATTTATTAAATTTGCAAGGTTATCAGCAGCAAGTTAGGAAAACTTGTGTTCAGTTAGCATGGCAACCAGACATAAACACAGTAAGAAGTCTTACAACACCAGGATAAAGTCCAACAGGTTTATTTGGTAGCAAACGCCACTAGCTTTCGGAGCGTGCTGCTCCTTCGTCAGGAGTGGGAGATCTGCTCACAAACAGGGCATACAGAAACACAGACTCAATTTACAGACATAAATGCAGCCTTCTCAGAAAGAAAGACCGAACGGAAATAGATGGATCCACCTCAGTTGCTTTCGAACAGACTTCAAAATATGAGTAAGGCAGATGAAGATAAGTAACACAAGGTAGGTGAACCAGTTCCAGTTATAATGTAGAATTTAATATGATGCATAAAATATATCGTGCATGGAAAATCCTACTAACCTACAATGTATCATTCATTACATTTTTTTAAAATCTACTTGTAATGCACAATGTTATGAAGAGGAGCAGTGTACTACCCTTCTCTTTTACATGAAATGTGAAGGTACTCTCTTGAATAAATGATAGCTTTCATGTGCTGAAGCTATGGCGAGAAACGAAGGATGGAACTAAAATATCCGATAATAGTAGCAGACATTAAAACAGGACAACACCATGGCAAAATTCTGAGCTCCACATTAAGTGATGTCAGAAAATAGATGATTGCAGCACAAATTTGGATTGCATTCTTAGGGACCAAATTCAATTAAACATTTAATTCATCTATATTAATGCATTAAGTGTATACTTTATGATATCTCTGTCATTTGATCCATTGTAAATTCTGTGGCCCACCTTTATCATGGAAATTGTCACACCCTGGTGCCAGAAGAGGTGCTTCAACAATTTTATTAGTAGGTGGGGCTAATTGTAATGTGACATGTTTACATAGGCAGTTTGCATTATGAATGCAGACATGGAAATTTCCAAAGGAAATATATAAAGACAAGGACAGAATAGCTGATGGTAAAATGAACAGAATTACATTCCTGTGCCCTGGTCCAATCATCAATTGCCACTTAGCCTGCTACATCGGAAGACTACAATTTGCCTTGCTGATAATGTTCATCTATTTTACCCAGTTACATTAAAAAAAAACGTACTTTTGTAATTATATAGCATCACCATTAGAAACAGATTGAATTTCCTTTAAAAATGCACCTGGAGAATAATGTACCTGCAAGTATTTACAGCGGGCTGTTATCTAATCACAGATGACCGATCATTTTTTAAAACCACAGCGATGACATTCATGCAGTTTATAACAGTAATCTAAATCCATCAAATAGATTACTGTCTTGAAACCACTTCAGTGCAGTTAGTGAAAATGTTTCATTTGCTGATTTTCATTCTTTCACTCTGAGGTGTCACTTCTGTCACACAGTTCCAATTGTGACCATAACCCTTTGATAACTTCCTGTCCAACGTATGTCAGCCCAGTTAAATGCTGCCATGGTGTGTGCCTGTCACCAACACCACAGCCAAAGCTCATTCTCTCATCCACTGCTCATATGTTGACAATTCCAGCGTCCAGATAGCAGGATCAGGATTCCTGGCTGGATTCCCTGGTGCCATTACCAGGATTATGAAAAAAGCAAAAGTAATGTCCTAAGAGGCAATTTTAACTTGTCTGATGGGAAACAAACAGGACCGGGTGGAATAATGGATTTACATGCTGTTTAACATTACTCTCCACTTAACGGAGAATAAAATCGGGCAAGGTGTAAAAGTAGCGATACACCCAATCCTACCGTTTCCTGCCAGGCGAGTTAGGTTAAAATTGTTCCCCTGACTTTCTTTTGTCTATCCGACTCCGTTAGACACTGCCCTTACCAATTCGGTCATTAGAGGAGCAATCTATGGATCTTTTTACTAAATATAAACCATTAGCATTTCAGGATGGCCTTATATCATTGGGGGAATTACGTGTGCTAACAGTGATAAAACGTCCAGACAGAAACTATCCTTACGTCTCTTATGTTGATGCATGCTCAAGTTCTAAAACAATAATGGTGAGGAGTCTATTATTGCAAACACATACTAACCTCAACAGCTTGCAACTGATTATCAGAATATGGGCACAGATTACTAAAAATGATCTATGTACACAAAACATTTTGTATCTACTACATGTCACATTTCAAACATCACATTTGTTACTTGTGGAAAAAAACTCTGAATTAGATATTCAAGAGAAAGTAAGGTCCCGTTTTCTTGTGTTTAAAAAAAAAACACCTTGGGGAGCAACCACAGATTAATGGCCAATTGCCAAATTATGTAAAAGCAATTAAATAATTGGTTTCATACTGGGCCTAACAGGAATTAGTCTAAATTTGATCTCGGAATGTGCCTATTCAGAGAAATTGAAGCTTGTGGCCTTAAAAGGGATATGCCATTTTATGTTCAGTTCTAGCTGAGGTGCTTAATATGAAGCATCTAAACAACACATTGTCTGACTCACTTTGAGCAATGCAATAGATCTGATTGGATTATATATATTAACAACCATGCATTAATTTGTGAAGGCTTCAAACGACAACACTGAGCCTTGAGAGCAAAGTGTGACCTGTTCCAAATGTAAACAGAAAGTACCATGTTCAAACCTCCGAACGTTTACAGGGGTGCTATCAAATAAAATTTCACAGCAAGTCACACAAAGATATATTAGGACAGTTGCTTGAAAACTAAATCGAAGGTCTAGCTTTTCAATGTCCCCTTAAAAGAGAATGAAGTAGAGAGATAAAGGGTTTGGGGAGAGTGTTCTATTTCTAGAACTTGGATTCTAGGTTGTTGAAGGCACAGCAGCCAATGATGGAGCAATGGAAATTAGAGCTATTCACGAAACCAGAATTGGATGAGCGCAAAGATCTTGGATGGCTGTATGGCTCAAGGGCTTACCTTGAGATGAGGAGGAGGAAGACAATAGAAGGATTTGAATACATAGGTGTCAGCCTTGACACAGTTGTAATGCACTCACCTCCAGGACAGAAGATTGTACGTTCAAGTCTCACCCCAGAGACTTGAGCATAAAATTTAGGCTGAAGTCAGGTTGAAATTAGTTCCTTTCAGAAACACTGACAATTATTGTTGCAGCAATCAAAATTCAAAGAGTTCACCATTATTAGACATCACGCCATTGACAAATGTGTGTAATTAATAAAACTCAAGTTATCTGTACTATTCTGTACATAAATGGAAAGCCTTACTTGATATGTGGTATTGGCATGTTGTTACGAAACCCTTCAGTTGCCAAATGTTTAAGTGTCAATTACTGTAATGTAGTTTTAAGGAGGAAGAAAACAGGTGAATTGAGGTTGTAGTTGGGATACTTTTGCAGTTGGGCTCCAGTGTGTCCTGCATTAGAAAAAAACAGAAGCCAAAACTGGGGTAGTGATTGCCTGGAAGAATGGGACGAGGCAAGAATTGCAAATAAAGGGTACAAGTTAAAGGTAGATTTCTTGTCAGGAAGTCATTCTCTCAATGGTCAAGAATTAGTCATTTAGTCATTCAAAACAGGAGTATTGCTGAAAAAGACGGACATCTTTTGTCAAAGCTTTTCACCTTGCACTCATCTGGATATTTCACAACAACACAAATCCAAGGGTGATAGCAAATTTATTGTGTGTGAGAGGAGAGTGTTGACTGGTTGGCAAGTGAACTCTGATTGGCAGAACCACTGCCATGGAGAATGCACAAGTTGATTGTGACTGACAGTTAATTTAGTTCTTTGAGGAGGTGACAAGGAAGTTAGATAAAGGAGAACCAGTGGACAGGATTTATTTAGATTTCCAGAAGGCCTTTGACAAGGTGCCGCATAGGAGCCTGTTAAATAAGTTGAGTGCCCATGGTGTTAAGTGCAAGACCCTGGCATGGATAGAGGATTGGCTGACTGGCAGAAGGCAGAGAGTGGGGATAAAGGGGTCTTTCTCAGGATGGCAGCCGGTGACTAGTGGTGTGCCTCAGGGGTCAGATCTGGGACCACAACTTTTCACAATATACATGAATGATTTGGAGGAAGGAACTGAAGGCACTGTTACTAAGTTTGCAGATGACAAAGATATGTAGAGGGACAGGTAGTATTGAGAAAGCAGGGGGGCTGCAGAAGGGCTTGGACAGGTTAGGAGAATGGCAGATGGAATACAATGTGGAAAAGTTATGCACTTTGGAAGGAGGAATGGAGGCATAGGCTATTTTCTAAATGGAAAAATGCTTAGGAAATCAGAAACATAAAGGGACTTGGGAATCCTTGTTCAAGATTCTCTTAAGGTTAACGTACAGGTTCAGTCGGCACTTAAGGCAGCAAATGCAACGTTAGCATTCATGTCGAGAGGGCTAGAATACAAGAGCAGGGATGTACTTCTGAGGCTGTATAAGGCTCTGGTCAGACCCCATTTGGAGTATTGAGAGCAGTTTTGGACCCCATATCTAAGAAAGGATGTGCTGGTCTTGGAAAGGGTCCAGAAGAGGCTCACAAAAATCCCTGGAATGAAGAGCTTGTCATATGAAGAATGACTGAGGACTCTGGGTCTGTACTCGTTGGAGTTTCGAAGGATGATGGGGGATCTTATTGAAACTTACAGGATACTACGAGGCCTGGATAGAGTGGACCTTGAGAGGATGTTTCCATGAGTAGGAAAAACTAGAACCAGAGGGCACAACCTCAGGCGAAAGGGACGATCCTTTAGAACAGAAATGAGGAGGAATTTCTTCAGCCAGAGAGTGGTAAATCTATGGAACTCTTTGCCACAGAAGGCTAAGACAGAGATCGATAGGTTCTTGATTAATAAGGGGATCAGGGGTTATGGGGAAAAGGCAGGAGAATGGGGATGAGAAAAATATCAGCCATGATTGAATGGCAGAACAGACTTGATAGGCCGAGTAACCTAATTCTGCTCCTGTCTTATGATCGAATTGCCAAGCATTGTTTGAACTTTAAAACCAGGCAGCTTGACTCTGATTGGCCAAGATTGCCCTGCAGAATGAACCTGCAATCACATCCAATGTTGGGCACTATGTTTTGAGTTTTGCAAGTATGGGCTGGTTGGTTACGATGTGTACCTTGCCCATTGCAAACAGTGGAAGGGACATGTTGTTTGATACGGCTGTCTTTGGGACGTATGGTCTCTTATTTCAGCAATGATCAAGAATTGTAAGTATAGGGTACAAGTTATTGTAGGGTATCCGTAAGCTCCCTTCTCATCGATTAGCAGTTACAAATATTTGGGAAAAATTATTAGCTGTATTTAGACAGGTGATCAGACTGGAGCTGAACGTTAGCAATGGCTGGCTGCAAAAAAACCATATTGAAAATAGGACACTTGCCAGGGACATTTGCGCTTGCCAGGTGATTGCACTGCACTTGCGAAGGGGGCTTCTGTCAGGAAGCAGAGTTAAAAGTAAGGTAAGAGAATGCTGCAAGAATCCTGAAGTCAGGCCAGAGATTTCCCCAGGTGTATGGGGAAATTAAGAGTTGAAGTCTTAAAGCTGAAAAGGGGTTTTGTATTAACATTAAAATTACGTTGACTATGTTAAAACTTAAAAGTAGGGCGAGCAGGGGTGAGTTTAATTCATTTTTGCTGTTTCTACCTGGTACTGGCAAGGTATCTAGAGGGGATGGGTGTGCAAGCAGTGCAATGTTCCTCTTGCACTATGTTTGAGGTGAGGGACGACGTCAGTGCCCCTGCTGATTACACCTGTGGGAAGTGCACCCATCTGCAGCTCCTCCAAAACCGTGTTAGGGAACTGGAGCTGGAGTTGGATGAACTTAGGATCATTAGGGACGCAGAGGTGGCCATAGACAGAAGCTTTAGGGATACAGTTACTCCGAGGAATGAAAACAGATGGGTGACGGTGAGAGGGGCTGGGAGGAAGCAGTCCGTGCAGGGATCCCATGTGGTCGTTCCCCTTAGCAACAAGTATTCCACTTTGGATACGGTTGAGGGGGACGACATACCAGTGGTGAGCCGCAGTGAGAGGATCTCCAGCACTGTGTCCGTCTCTGTGGCTCGGGAGGGTAAGGGGCAGAGCGGGAGGGCAATAGTTATTGGGGACTCGTTAGTTAGAGGGACAGATAGGAGGTTCTGTGGCAGCAAAAGAGACTCACGGATGGTATGTTGCCTACCGGATGCCAAGGTCCGTGCTGTCTCGGACGGTGTTTTCCGGATTCTTAAGGGGGAGGGGAAACAGTCACAAGTCGTGGTACACATTGGTACCAACGACATAGGTAAGAGAAGGGACGGGGATTTAAAACAGGAATTTCGGGAGCTGGGCTGGAAGCTGAGAGCCAAGACAAAACATGTGGTCATCTCTGGTATATTACCGGTGCCACGTGATAGCGAGTTGAGGAACAGGGAGAGTGTGCAGTTAAACATGTGGTTGCAGGGATGGTGTAGGAGGGAGGGTTTCAGATACGTGGATAATTGGAACACATTCTGGGGAAGGTGGGACCTGTACAAATAGGATGGGGTGCACCTGAACCAGAGGGGCACCAATATCCTGGGAGGGAAATTTGATACGGCTCTTCAAACTAATTTGTCAGGGGAGTGGGAAAAGGAGTTGTAGTCCACAAGTCAGTGTTGAGGGTGGTGAGGTATTGGGGAAGGTATCAGGGTCAAGATTGGGCACCGGTAGACATGAAGGTGGGTTGAAGTGTGTCTACTTCAATGCAAGGAGCATCCGGAACAAGGTAGATGAACTTGGGGCGTGGATTGGTACTTGGGACTACGATGTTGTGGCCATTACAGAGACGTGGGTAGAACAAAGACAGGAATAGTTGTTGGACGTTCCGGGGTATAGATGTTTCAGTAAGTGTAGGGAAGCTGGTAAAAGAGGTGGAGGAGCAGCATTGTTAATCAAGGATAGTTTAACGGCTGCGGAAAGGCACTTCGAGGGGGATCTGCACACTGAGGTAATATGGGCTGAGGTTAGAAATAGGAAAGGAGCGGTCACGTTGTTAGGAGTTTACTATAGGCCCCCAAGTAGTAATAGAGATGTGGAGGAAGAAATTGCTAAGCAGATTATGGATAGGTGTGGGGGTCACAGGGTAGTTGTCATGGGGGACTTTAACTTTCCAAATATTGATTGGAATCTTTGTAGGTCAAATAGTTCGGATGGGGCAGTTTTTGTGCAGTGTGTGCAGGAGGGTTTCCTGACACAATATGTGGATAGGCCGACAAGAGGTGAGGCCACATTGGATTTGGTACTGGGAAATGAACCGGGCCAAGTGTTAGATTTGGTTGTGGGAGAGCACTTTGGAGATAGTGACCACAACTCGGTGTCTTTTGTTATTGCAATGGAGAGGGATAGGGCCGTATGGCAGGGCAAGGCTTACAATTGGGGGAGAGGTAATTATGATGCGATTAGGCAAGAATTAGGGGGCATAAGATGGGAACAGAAACTGTCAGGGAAAGGCACTAATGAAAAGTGGAACTTTTTCAAGGAACAAATACTGGGTGTCCTTGATAGGTATGTCCCTGTCAGGCAGGGAGGAAATGGCCGAGTGAGGGAACCATGGTTCACGAAAGAGGTGGAATGTCTTGTGAAGAGGAAGAGGGAAGCTTATGTAGGGATGAGGAAACAAGGTTCAGATGGCTCGATTGAGGGTTACAAGTTAGCAAGGAACGAGCTGAAAAAGGGGCTTAGGAGAGCTAGGAGGGGACATGCGAAGTCCTTGGCGGGTCGGATCAAAGAAAACCCCAAGGCTTTTTACTCTTATGTGAGGAATAAAAGAATGACCAGGGTGAGGTTAGGGCCGGTCAAGGACAGTCGTGGGAACTTGTGTATGGAGTCAATAGAGATAGGCGAGGTGGTGAATGAATACTTTTCTTCAGTGTTCACCAAGGAGAGGGGCCATGTTTTTGAGGAAGAGAATGTGTTACAGGCTAATAGGCTGGAGGAAATAGATGTTCGGAGGGAGGATGTCCTGGCAGTTTTGAATAAACTGAAGGTCGATAAGTCCCCTGGGCCTGATGAAATATATCCTAGGATTCTTTGGGAGGCAAGGGATGAGATTGCAGAGCCTTTGGCTTTGATCTTTGGGTTCTCGCTGTCCACGGGGATGGTGCCAGAGGACTGGAGAATGGCGAATGTTGTTCCTCTGTTTAAGAAAGGGAATAGAAATGACCCTGGTAATTATAGACCGGTTAGTCTTACTTCGTTGGTTGGTAAATTGATGGAAAAGGTCCTTCGGGATGGGATTTACGACCATTTAGAAAGATGCGGATTAACCCGGGATAGTCAGCACGGATTCGTGAAGGGGAAGTCGTGCCTCACAAATTTGATAGAATTTTTTGAGGAGGTAACTAAGTGTGTTGATGAAGGTAGGACAGTTGATGTCATATACATGGATTTTAGTATGGCATTTGATAAGGTCCCCCATGGTCGGCTTATGATGAAAGTGAGGAGGTGTGGGATAGAGGGAAAGTTGGCCGATTGGATAGGTAACTGGCTGTCTGATCGAAGACAGAGGGTGGTGGTGGATGGAAAATTTTCGGATTGGAGGCAGGTTGCTAGCGGAGTGCCACAGGGATCAGTGCTTGGTCCTCTGCTCTTTGTGATTTTTATTAATGACTTAGAGGAGGGGGCTGAAGGGTGGATCAGTAAATTTGCTGATGACACCAAGATTGGTAGAGTAGTGGATGAGGTGGAGGGCTGTTGTAGGCTGCAAAGAGACATAGATAGGATGCAAAGCTGGGCTGAAAAATGGCAAATGGAGTTTAACCCTGATAAATGTGAGGTGATTCATTTTGGTAGGACTAATTTAAATGTGGATTACAGGGTCAAAGGTAGGGTTCTGAAGACTGTGGAGGAACAGAGAGATCTTGGGGTCCGTATTCACAGATCTCTAAAGGTTGCCACTCAAGTGGATAGAGCTGTGAAGAACGCTTATAGTGTGTTAGCTTTTATTAACAGGGGGTTGGAGTTTAAGAGCCGTGGGGTTATGCTGCAACTGTACAGGACCTTGGTGAGACCACATTTGGAATATTGTGTGCAGTTCTGGTCACCTCACTATAAGAAGAATGTGGAAGCGCTGGAAAGAGTGCAGAGGAGATTTACCAGGATGCTGCCTGGTTTGGAGGGTAGGTCTTATGAGGAAAGGTTGAGGGAGCTAGGGCTGTTCTCTCTGGAGCGGAGGAGGCTGAGGGGAGACTTAATAGAGGTTTATAAAATGATGAAGGGGATAGATAGAGTGAACGTTCAAAGACTATTTCCTCGGGTGGATGGAGCTATTACAAGGGGGCATAACTATAGGGTTCATGGTGGGAGATATAGGAAGGATATCAGAGGTAGGTTCTTTACGCAGAGAGTGGTTGGGGTGTGGAATGGACTGCCTGCAGTGATAGTGGAGTCAGACACTTTAGGAACATTTAAGCGGTTATTGGATAGGCACATGGAGCACACCAGGATGATAGGGAGTGGGATAGCTTGATCTTGGTTTCAGATAAAGCTCGGCACAACATCGTGGGCCGAAGGGCCTGTTCTGTGCTGTACTGTTCTATGTTCTAGGTTGTGAGTCAAAAGACTAGACTCAAAGTCCCGGGATCTATGGGAAAGGCAGTGCATTGTGCCATGCCTCAACTAGTAGAATGTTAAGTATTAGTCCGTTTGTCTAATAAACCTTGTTAGCTTGTATTCTAAAGCAGTGATTGTCCTTGTGTCAATAAGGTTATTCCCAGATAAGAATTTTCTTACTGAAAGTGGAACACTGCTGTATATGTGAAAATTGGATTTCATAATAGGGAAAAATTGATCGAGTGTGGGAACCAAAACTCAAATTCTGCAAACTCGAGGTTTGTATGATACAGATTGATATGGTAATGTTAGACATTTCATCAGCACATGGCAGTGCTGCATGCCAACAGATAGTTGCCCAAATGGAAAACTAACTCCAGAACACAATGCTATGCCTGATAGTGGAAGAGTTTAAGATTTCCAACTTCAAACGTAAACTATAAATTTTGTGCAGTTGAAAAAATATATACTTGTTGAAATGGATTAAAAAATAACCTGCATTTATAAAGTATATTGCACCACCTCAGGACATCCTAAATTGTTTCACAACCAGTGAATTAGTTTTGAAGTGCAGTCACTGTTATCTTGTTCTTCTCATGTTCTCTGCCCAAAGGTAGGCCCACTCCACAAAGCCATTACCTCCACCATGGGTAGGGCAAGGAGGCAGGTCCTGAATCACAACCCATGCTCTTGGCACCAATCACTGACTGTCCAGCCAACAGGGTCAACCAGGCCCAAAAGGAGTCCACGTTGCTGTGGCAATATACATCTTTACATGCATGTTGTAGCCTGGCATTATGGATAGCGATGGTAGAAGCCCCAATTTCTTTCCATCACATGGTTGACCAGGAATCTCCTCTGCGCTTAGCACTAGCCATTGGAGTGTGTTGAAAGGGTTTAGAAGTTGATACTCAGTCTGCTTAGCCGTGCTATGAGCATGCCTTCCTTGGTTATCAAGTCCTGGAGTGGGACGTCAATCTGCAGCTTCTGGCTCAGAGACAGAGGCACCATCTTCTCCGCCACCAAACCTCCTCTCTGTCATAATGTAGGAAATATGACAGCCAATTTATGCATACCAAACTCCTACAAAGAGCAACACAATAATAACCTAGATAACCTGTTTTGATGGTCTAGAACATTGGGTAGAGTAGGTAGATGTAATGTCATAGCTGTTCTCTAATGAGATAATAAATGTTGATTTAATATATACAAATAGATCACCTGCGCTATTGTTTACAGTGAATCAAAGGATATGATGCTTTAAAGTATTTTCAGTCAAATTGAGCAATGAAGCAGGGCCTAAAAAGAGAGGAATGAGAAAATTGAAATCAGTAGACTGGGTTCAGAGGTCTGGGAGCCTAATAAAGCAATAGGCGGGGGGCAGAAACAGCAATAAAATAAAATTAGTAGTGAGGGAGCCATAAAGGAGCAGGTTGGCAAGCAGTAAATTGAAAGCAGGACTCATGAAGCCATAAACTAGTGGTGTAGGGAAGCAGCAAAATATGACCGAGGATGAGGGAACTGTAAAGCAGGCAAGCAAGGCACTGAAATAAAACCAGGGTCAAAGGAGCAATGGTAGATTGGCAGTACAACAATGGGCAAAGTAGTAAAATGTAAGTCAGGTGGGACCAGATGCTCATGGAATGATTAAAATTTTGCTTAAACCCAATCGAAACAGTAAACCCCAGAACAAAGTGAACCATGGGGGGGGGGGCCAATGGGAGAGCAGGCTTTGGGGGTCGATTGTAGAGTGAGTAGACTAGAATCATGAAGGTGGCGAACAACATGAAAGTGGACAGACGAGAGTTAAAACTTTCTCTAAACGAGACAAACTGGAAGGGGAGAGTCGGGTGGCAACAAAAGGAACAGAAGGACATAGCTCCAATGCAGCTTGAGATTATTATAAACCCCTGCGGGGGGCAGCAGTGAGGCCGGGGGTCTACGAGGACTCAGTGGCCCCTCTCTTCCGGGAAGCTGGCATCACTACCCGGGTATTTGGTGAGTTACCTCCCCCTTACCCAAGACCCCGCATCCACTATCGCCCTATCGCTGTGTAAACCCCACCCGCGGCAGGATGGATATTCAACTACATGCAGCATCACAGTTGAACAAAAACCAGCTCCACAAGCTGGGCTCCCAGGTAGACCCAAAAATGTGGACATTCAGCCCCTCTCTCTCCAGCCTGTTACACAGGAACAGGAGGAGGCCATTCAGCCCCTCTCTCTCTCTCTCTCTCTCTCTCGAGCCTGTTACACAGGAACAGGAGGAGGCCATTCAGCCCCTCTCTCTCTCAAGCCTGTTACACAGGAACAGGAGGAGGCCATTCAGTCCCCTCTCTCTCTCGAGCCTGTTACACAGGAACTGGAGGAGGCCATTCAGCCCCTCTCTCTCTCTCGCCTGTTACACAGGAACAGGAGGAGGCCATTCAGCCCCTCTCTCTCTCAAGCCTGTTACACAGGAACAGGAGGAGGCCATTCAGCCCCCTCTCTCTCGAGCCTGTTACACAGGAACAGGAGGAGGCCATTCAGCCCCTCTCTCTCTCTCTCTCGCCTGTTACACAGGAACAGGAGGCGGCCATTCAGCCCCTCTCTCTCTCTCTCTCTCGAGCCTGTTACACAGGAACAGGAGGAGGCCATTCAGCCGCTCTCTCTCGAGCCTGTTACAAAGGAACAGGAGGAGGCCATTCAGCCCCTCTCTCTCTCTCGCCTGTTACACAGGAACAGGAGGAGGCCATTCAGCCCCTCTCTCTCTCGAGCCTGTTACACAGGAACAGGAGGAGGCCATTCAGCCCCTCTCTCTCTCTCTCTCGAGCCTGTTACACAGGAACAGGACGAGGCCATTCAGCCCCTCTCTCTCTCTCTCTCGAGCCTGTTACACAGGGACAGGAGGAGGCCATTCAGCCCCTCTCTCGCGAGCCTGTTACACAGGAACAGGAGGCCATAGCTGATTTGTGACATAACTCACCTTGTATCCCTTAATAAATTGAAAAACCTTAAAATTAACAATTGAACATCGATTGCTGCTGTGATAGAGAGAATTACCAATTACAAACTAATCTCCCTCCCTCCCTCTCTTTCTCCCTACCTCCCTCCCTCTCCTGCCTCCCTCCAAATAACCCTCCCTCTCTCGCCTACCTGCCTCCCTCCCTCCAAATAACCCTCCCTCTCTCTCCCCCTCACCCTCTCCCTGCCCCTCCCTCTCTCCCCCCTCTCTTCCCTACCTCCCTCTCGCTCCCTCCAAATAACCCTCCCTCTCTCTCTCCCTCCCCCCCTGATTTCTCCTTCCTGTTCTCAGTCTCCCAGCGAGCGGGACAGCTGAGGGACTGGATGCTGACGGCAGATCTTGGGCACTGTGATGGGTGAGACCTCAAAACACACCATCAACTCCTGCAGAGACCAGGCGGGAGGAGAGAGAGAGAGAGGGGGAAATCGGCCAGGGTTCCTGCTCCTGATCACTGTCCAGTGACCACTGTTGACGTGCTGTCTCTCTGTGGGCGTCTTGTCTCTTGCCTTCGCAGGGTTGTGTGCGTTGGTGGGGACAGGACCTTCAATGAAGTGATGTACGGTCTGATTGATCGAGCCCAGCTGGACGCCAGGATGTCGGAGCGCGACCCAGGGGTCGATCTTGTCCCCCCATCCCTGCGGATAGGGATCATCCCAGCGGTTAAGGAAACACTCCCCGCTTTTCACCCGGTAACCTCCTGACCCTATCTCGCTTCACTGGCCCACGGGAAGCGCGCGGATTGCTGGAAGTCTGTCGGTACGGAGGCTCAGAAAGTCGGGGCGATCCGCTGTTTCTGTTAATCCAGGAGTGAAGGATCCGGTAACATCCCCCAGGGACCAGCGAGGGTTAACATTATCACCACCTCTCCCCCCCACCCCGTCTCGTTGTTAACTGACAACCCTGACTTGACAATATAAGGGACATCATTTTCCAAATGGGGAGAGAACTCAGAAATCGATATTGCAAAGGGAGTCCTCGTTCAGGATTCTGGTAAGATTAAACTTGCAGGTTCAGTTGTAGACAGTGCGGAGGGAAGTGGCAGGTTACAGAGGGACATAGATAAGCTGCAGAGCTGGGCTGAGAGGTGGCAAATGGAGTTTAATGCTGAAAAGTGTGAGGTGATTCACTTTGGAAGGAGTAACAGGAATACAGAGTACTGGGCTAATGGTAAGATACTTGGTAGTGTGGATGAACAGAGGGATCTGGGTGTCCATGTGCATAGATCCCTGAAAGTTGGCACCCAGGTTGATATCATAGAAACCCTACAGTGCAGAAGGAGGCCATTCGGCCCATCGAGTCTGCACCGACCACAATCCCACCCAGGCCCTACCCCCACATATTTACCCACCAATCCCTCTAATCTACGCATCCCAGGACTCTAAGGGGCAATTTTTAACCTGGCCAATCAACCTAACCCGCACATCTTTGATAGGGTTGTTAAGAAGGCGTATGGTGTGTTAGCTTTATTGGTAGAGGGATTGAGTTTCGGAGCCAGGAGGTCATGCTGCAACTGTACAAAACTCTGGTGCGGCCGCACTTGGAGTATTGAGTACAGTTCTGGTCGCCGCATTATAGGAAAGATGTGGAAGTGTTGGAAAGGGTGCAGAGGAGATTTACCAGGATGTTGCCTGGTATGGTGGGAAAATCGTATGAGGAAAGGTTGTTTTCGTTAGAGAGAAGAAGGTTAAGAGGTGACTTAATAGAGGCATACAAGATGATCAGAGGATTAGATAGGGTGGATAGTGAGAGCCTTTTTCCTCAGATGGTGATGGCTAGCACAAGGGGACATAGCTTTAAATTGAGGGGTGAGAGATATAGGACAGATGTTAGAGGTAGGTTCTTTACTCAGAGAGTGGTAAGGGCGTGGAATGCCCTGCCTGCAACAGTAGTGGACTCGTCAACATTAAGAGCATTCAAATGGTTATTGGATAAACATATGGATGATATTGGAATAGTGTAGGTTAGATGGGCTTTAGATTGGTTTCACTGGTCGGCGCAACATCGAGGGCCGAAGGGCCTGTACTGCGCTGCAATGTTCTATGTTCTATGGCATACAACTAGCAGGAGATCACAGCTTCATGCCTGCAGCATACATACTTCAACAAGAGATATCAGGACACCAGAAATAGGAAGGCCCAAAATTGGAGAGGTCGGAGATCAGTGGAACAAGTAGGGAGGTGGTCAAAATCAGAGAGGTGGAAAATCTTCATAAACTGGCAATAGGCTGGGACCAGAAAAAGTGGGTTGAGCAGGCAACCAAGGGGGAAGAGGGGCATCAAAGGTCAGGGGGTGGGCCAGAGAGCCAGCAAACCTTTACTGAAAGTGTGAGAAAACCTTGAGCAAAAACAATTCTTAAAGTTTATTTTAGATGTAAAGAACCTTACAGACAATTTAATCAGCAGGGGATTGCAAGTAGTAAAGAATTGTATGGGCTGGGCTGAGTAGCTGGAAAATGGGAGGGAGAGTTACTAGGCAATGCAATTAGCTGTAAGCATGTAATTTGTAGTGTAAAAAGAGCCTAAATGACTAGTTCATTTTTGGTCATTACTTGCTTACCATGGTTTCAGTATGTTGTATTTTCAAAAATGTGCCACACTTTTCTGTCGTGCATTTAGAATTATGAATGTTCTCGATGGAATTACAACAAGGCGATCCAAAGGAATATATTTACATATTCATAGCACTTGTAAATCCTACTCTAATTCTAACAGAGAGGATGATTACATCCCGGATGAATCACTAACCACTACATCCCCCGCACACAATTTGCCTTTCTCTCTCACTCAGAATATTCCTTCTCTGACAGGCTAAAATAATGCAGATGCAGACCTATAGGGAATGAAGGCCATACATCTACAATCTATAAAACTGGCTCTCCCACCACCCACACCAATCCCCCTCCCCAAACCGGACCAATTAGGAAGTCAAAAATGGCCCATGTGGGAATTAAACCCAAAAATTAATGGCATCAAGCTTACACAACTGGGAAACACAGGGTTTGCTAATCAAATCATATTTGACTTTGATTTGGACAAAAAAAGAAAAATAATTTACACTTCAATTCTTCCATATTGCTGTAGCCAGGATAGGTCACTCCCTTCTTTAGCTAGTACGATGCTTGCAGAATTATTTAATTGTCTGTAAGGTTCTTTACATCTAAAATAAATTTTAAGAATTGTGTTTTTGCTCAAGGTTTTCTCACACTTTCAATAAATTCTGTCTTTTAAACAGAAGGGTCTGAATATTCCAGAAATTTCAGTGTTTGATGTGCTGAGGCAGTCCCGGTGTTCAAGAATATTAGTGAACACATTTGGTTGTGGCAAAATGCCTGGATTATTTCCTGTACTGATAGCCAGTTGAACTGGAAATTCGCAAGCAAACTGCCACAACACATTGGAATACATGTAGAAAACCACATTGTTCGCTAATGCTTGTACAAGTCTCTCTAACGAAGAACAGATGATAAACCACTTTGTGGCTCACTACCATCACATCACAATTCTTCTAATTAAGCAGAAAAAACACAGTAATATCTCATTATGATGAACACGTGATGACTGGCAAAGTAGTTGAGCATTCCCTCAGTGGGAGTGTATTCATCTCCATGTCAGAAGATTATGGGTATAAGCCCCATTCCAGAGACTTGAGATCATCGCCTTACTGCATTGTTGAGGGGGTGCTGTGTCTCACATGACATAAGAAGCCATTATCTAGGACTCTCAAGTTGAGATTGTCATTCATTCTTCAATCAACACTACTAAAAATTTAATATCTAGTCATTTAGTCATGCTATTTTAGGGACCTTGTTAATGCTTAAGTTGGCAGTTTCGTTTCCCATAACAGTGACTACACTTTGAAATATTTTCCTTTAGCCATGGTGCTATGGAATCCCTGGGACATGAAAGGTACTACATAAATTGAACTTTTTTTCAACCAAAAATCTCAACAAAGAGAAAAGGCCATTCAAATCATCCAATTTTTATTATCAATCTGTACTTAGCTGGCTACTATTAACTTAAAGTGTGGGACCCAATCTTTAAACTTGATGTGACTTTGACGATTTTTTCTGGAAAATACCTTCTGACAACTTATTTAAGTTTCACTGATGCAATCGATCCTATCCTTCAGATAACCTATCCTAGCCAAGCACAGAAATTGTATCCTTATTCTCTTTCCAGCATGAGCCTTTACTCCAATAAGAGATGCAAAGGGAGGCATGGTGGCACAGTGGCTAGCATTGCTGCCTCACAGCGCCAGGGACCTGGGTTCGATTCCTGGCTTGGGCCACTGTCTGTGTGGAGTTTGCATGTTCTCCCTGTGTTTGCGTGGGTTTCCTCCGGGTGCTCCGGTTTCCTCCCACAGTCCAAAGATGTACTGGTTAGGCACATTGGCCATGCTAAATTCTCCCTTAGTGTACCCAAACAGGTGCCGAGTGTGGTGACTAGTGGATTTACACAGTAACTTCATTGCAGTGTTAATGTAAGTCTATTTGTGACTAATAAATTAACTTTTTTTTGTCCACCCTCATATCTGGAGTAGAGTTTTTTGTTTCCCTTGTCCGAATCTTTCACTTAGTGTCATTTTAAAAAATATGTTGGCATAATAAAAATCTAATAAAATCACCATAATCCCAGATGCCCATTGGCTGGGATGACTGGTGGTGATTTAACCTGAGGATCACCACACCTTAGGCGAGGGATATGGTAGGGGAGGCAGGGCCTTCATGAATAACCTCAGCCAGTACGGGAATTGATCCTGGTCTGTTGGTGCCATTCCACATCACTAACCAGCTGTCCAACCAACTGAGCGAAACCGACCTCCATTATGTTGGCAGAATATAGCACTAAAGAATGTCAATATATTTTACCTTGCACTTATTGTATTCGATTTGAACAACCCAATATTCAATTTGCCACTGCAATCACCACCACCCACTGATTACACTTCCAATATTTGGTTAACTAACAGGTGAATTCATTCTGTTTTTGATCTACCTCATTTAATTGTTTTATCCTATATTTTATCAAATTTATGCTGCTTTAAATTAGCACAGGTTCAAAAAATATCTGTTAGATTGGAAACCATGTATTAATCTTTTAAATGTCAATTGCTTGTATATTCAAGTGATAATAAACAGCTTGATGAATCTTAAGATGGTGGAAAAAGATTATACTCAAAGCTCGATCATTGCTGGTTCAACACACAATACTCTAACACACTCAGCCAAAGGTTCATACCTTCAATTTATCGTGCAGCAAGGCCCTTCGACAGTTCAATGAATAGTAGTCACCTCCTGGATTAAAGCTGTGGTCAGGCACTTCCGAAGCAAGATGAGGGTGCAAGGCAGGGGGGATGGTTACCTTGGCTCTGCAATCCAAGATCTAACTTGAGCTGGGAGCAGTCCTCTCAGATGAGTTCATGTTCCACCACTGAGAACCCAATCCAGGCTGACACTGCTCAGTGGAGTATAGAGGGAGTGTGTTTCATTGTCAAAGGTGCCAGATTATGGGGTGAGAAGGCCCCAATTATCCTCTGAGTGGGATACAAGACCCCCCCCAGTGGTACTTTTTTTTTTAAGAAGAGGAACAGAGGAATTCCGACCAGTGACTTGGCCAATATTAACCCCTCAACCAACATGGAAACACAAATTATCTAGTCATTAATTGATTGCTGCTTGTGGGGCCTTACCGGTCACAAACTGGCTGCCATGATTCTGGCATTACAATGGTGACTACAATTCAAAAATTCTTCATTGACAGTGAAGCACTTTGGGGCATCATGAGGTTATGAAAGGTGCCAAATGAATGCAAATCTATCTCCCTTTTATTAATAACTTAAAAGGAGAAAAATGGGAATATTTAAACTAAGATAACTTATTCCATGATTTATTTTTTTCTAAAATCGATAGCCGTATAGAGACAGCTCAGTTCCTTATTAACAGTTCCGTATACAATGGAGCCCCGATTTAACGCGCCCCGATTTAGCGCAAATTCGCATATAATGTGATGGTGTCATTGGACCCTTTGTTTCCTGCTAATAATTGGCAAATTTAGCTCGACCCCGCTTTTATGGACCCCAACCATCGTGTTATAACGGGGCTCCACTGTAATGCTCTTTTTCTGCTTTAAAATGGTTTTAAATCAACTTTTTTCAAATTATGTACTGCGAGCAAAATAAATAAACACTGTACACTATGTTCCATAGAACCATAGAAAATTACAGCTCAGAAACAGGCCTTTTGGCCCTTCTTGTCTGTGCCGAACCATTTTATGCCTAGTCCCACTGACCTGCACTTGGACCATATCCCTCCACACCCCTCTCATCCATGAACCCGTCCAAGTTTTTCTTAAATGTTAAAAGTGACCCCGCATTTACCACTTTATCCGGCAGCTCATTCCACACTCCCACCACTCTCTGTGTGAAGAAGCCCCCCCTAATATTCCCTTTAAACTTTTCTCCTTTCACCCTTAACCCATGCCCTCTGGTTTTTTTCTCCCCTAGCCTCAGCGGAAAAAGCCTGCTTCCCTCTAATGTTTCCCGTCCATGTGTGGAACGAATGTTATGTGCATCAATATCAAGGCAACGTGAAGACATGGGCCACTAATACAAACAAAAAGACTATACATAAAATGTACTTTTGAAAAGCGACCAGAGGTATTGAAAAAGAAAAAAAATACCCCATGTTCACATGCTAATCCACAAATGACAAGATTTACATGGTGGTATTTGATGAGTTTTAATTTCCGTACCATAACCAATACACTACCATACATGAAAGAGGCATTTTGTCAGTTTTTATGTTGTAGTTTGTATTTTAGTCATTTGACAGAAGACAAGCCGAATTGTCACAGAGTCATAGAGGTTTATGGCATGGAAACACGCCCTTTGGCCCAATTTGTCCATGCTGCACCTTTTTTGTTTTAAAAAACACTAAGCTAGTCCCAATTGCCTGCGTTTGGCCAATATCTCTCTATACCCATCTTACCCATGTAACTGTCTAAATGCTTTTTAAAAGTCAAAATTGTACCCCCCTCCACTACGACCTCTGGCAGCATGTTCCAGACATTCACCACCCTATGTGTAAAAAAATTGCCCCTCTGGACCCTTTTGTATCTCTCCCCTCTCACCTTAAACCTATGCCCTCGAGTTTTAGACTCCCCTACCTTTGGGAAAAGATATTGACAATCTACTGATCTATGCCCCTCATTATTTTATAGACCTTGATAAGATCAGCTATAAGCCTCCTACACTCCAGAGGAAAAAGACCCAGTCTATCCAGCCTCTCTTTATAACATAAATCAAGTCCCGGTAGCATCCTAGTAAATCTTTTCTGCACTCCTTCTAATTTAATAATATCCTTTCTATAATAGGGTGACCAGAACTGTACACAGTATTCCAAGTGTGGCCTTACCAATGTTTTGTACAACTTCAAAAAGCCATCCCAACTCCTGTGTTCAATGTTCTGACCAATGAAACCAAGCATGCTGAATGCCTTCTTCACCGGTCTGTCCAGCTGTGACTCCACTTTCAAGGAGCTATGAATCTGTACCCTCTTTGTTCTATAACTATCCCCAATGTCCTACCATTAACTGAGTAAGTCCTGCCCTGATTCGATCTACCATAAATGCATCACCTCGCATTTGTCTAAATTAAACTCCATCTGCCATTCATCAGCCCACTGGCCCAATTGATCAAGATCCCGTTGCAATCCTAGATAACCTTCTTCACTGTCCACTATGCCACCAATCTTGGTCTCATCTGCAAACTTACTAACCATGCCTCCTACATTCTCATCCAAATCATTAATACAAATGAAAAACAACAGCAGACCCAGCACTGATCCCTGAGGCACACCGTTGGTCACAGGCCTTCAGTTTGAAAAGCAACCCTCGACAACCACCATCTGTCATCAAGCCAATTTTGTATCCAATTGGCTAGCTCACCTTGGATCCCGAGAGATTTAACCTTATGCAACAACCTATTATGTGGCGCCTTGTCAAAGGCCTTGCTAAAGTTCCATCAATTGCACTGCCCTCATCTACCTTCTTGATTACTCCTTTGCAATCATATTTGTGAGACATGATTTTCCACTCACAAAGCCATGCTGATTATCCCTAATCAGTCCTTGCCTCTCTAAATGCCTGTAGATCCCGTCTTTCAGAATACCTTCTAAAAACTTACCCACTATAGATGTAAGGCTCACCAGCCTGTAGCTCCCAAGCTTTTCCCTGCAGCCCTTTTTAAACAAAAGCACAACATTTACCACCCTCCAATCTTCAGGCACCTCACACCTGTGGCTATCGATGATTCAAATATCTGTGTTAGGGGATCCGCAATTTCCTCCCTCGCCTCCCACAAGGCCCTGGGATACATTTAATCAGGTCCCAGGGATTTATCTACCTTGATGCACTTTAAGACTTCCAGCACCTCATTCTCTGTTTTATGTACAGTTAAGGCATCACTATTTATTTCCCCAAGTTCTCTAACATCCATGCCTTTCTCAACAGTAAATACCGATGAGAAATATTCATTTAGGATCTCACCCATCTTTTGTGGATCCACACATAGATGATCTTTTTGAACTTTAAGAGGCCCTACTCTCTCCTTAGTTACTCTTTTGCCTTTTATGTATTTGTAGAAGCTCTTTGGATTCTCCTTTGCACTATCTGCCAAAACAATCTCGTGTCCCCTATTTGCCCTCTTGATTTCTCTCTCAACTCTACTCCTACACCCTCTGTACTCTTCAAGGGATCCACTTGATCCCAGCTGCCTATGCATATCATGTGCCTTCTTCTTCTTGACCAGGGCCTCAATATACCAAGTCATCCGGGGTTCCCTACTTCTACCAACCTTGCCCTTCACTCTAAAAGGAATGTGCTTACCCTGAATCCTGGTTAACACTCTTTTGAAAGCCTCCCACTTACCAGATGTCCCTTTGCCTGCCAACAGACTCCCCCAATTAACTTTTGAAAGTTCCTGTCTAATACCATCAAAATTGGCCTTGCCCCAATTTAGAATTTTAACTTTTGGGCCAGACCTATCGTTCTCCATAGCTATCTTAAAACTAATGAATTATGGTCGCTGGTCCCAAAGTGATCCCTCACTAACACTTCTGTCACCTGCCCTTCCTTATGTCGCAAGTTTTGCCCCCTCTCTAGTCGGGCCATCCACTGAATGAGAAATCTCTCCTGAATACACTGAACAAATTTCTCTCCATCAAGCCTCTAATACTATGGCTGTCCCAGTCAATGCTAGGAAAGTTAAAATCCCCTACTATTACCACCCTATTTTTCTTGGAGCTACCTGTAATCTCTTCACATAATTGCTCCTCAATTTCCCGCTGAGTATTTGAGGGCTTATAGTACAACCCTATCAAAGTGATTTCCCCCTTCTTATTTCACAGTTCTATCCATATGGACTCAGTGGGCAAACCCTTGGATATATCCCCTCTCAGTACTGCCGTGATGTTTTCCCTAATTAAAAGTGAAACTCCCCTTGCTCTCTTACCTCCTGTTCTATCTTTCCTATAGCATCTGTACCCTGGAACATGGAGATGCAAGTCCTGTCCCTCCCTTAGCCATGTTTCAGTATTGGTAAAATATCCCAATCCCATATACCCATCCATGTCCTGAGTTCAACTGCCTTGCCCATCAGGCTGCTTGCATTGTAATAAATGCAGTTTAACCTTGACTTCCCTTGCTCTCTGCCCTGCTTGCGGTTTCATATTAGGTCTCAATGACACAATTGGTCTCAATGGCTCAAGACAAGGCAAGGGTCTTTGACCGGTTCAAGATTGAAGGAGCTGAGGAAGCTTGCCTTTTAGTGTGCAAAAGGCAACTTGTATTCGTGAGTGCTTGAGACAACATCAAAACATTTTAGCCTTTATTTCATCATAACATCCTTTGAAGCTAAAATTTGTAAATTTCTTAAAGAATAGCCATATTTTCCTGCACAACATTAATAACAATGTTCAGATTTGGTAATTGAATCGCTATTGCCGTTTTAAAAAACAATTAAATTTAAAGTGCATGCAACTTTGCCACATTCCCCAGCTTCCATTAGTTACAGAAGCTGGCTGTCCACAATACAAACAGTGAACAATATTTTCCTTAATAAGCTGAACAACACTGCTGCCTCACAGCACCAGGGACCTGGGTTCAAATCCTGTCTTGGGTGACTGTCGGTGTAAAGTTTGCACATTCTCCCCATGTCTGTGTGGGTTTCCTCCCACAGTCCAAAAATGTGTGAGTAAGGTTAATTGGACATGTTAAATTGCCCCTTAGTGTCAGGTGGATTAGCAGTGTAAATACGTGGGGTTAACAGGATAGGGCCTGGGTGGGATTGTTGTCGGTGCAGGTTCGATGGGCCAAATGGCTTCCTTCTGTACTGTAGGGATTCTATGATATTTAAAATCTGACAGTGAATCCTCCACAGTCAATGTTTAATTTCACATGGGCTGTTAGATTAGTGTACAGCTCCCTGACAAACCTAATTCTTAAATAATTTAAACAAATTGGTTAAACTTCACAAATCCTTTTACAGAGGATAAATGATTAAAGGAAAGCACTCTGAATTCCTAACAGGCCAAACATTTAAGAACAGGTGAGGCAATATGAAAAGCCTGTATAAGAGGAGCCTTGGTCAGAAAGAAATAAACATGTTTCTGGTCAGGAGGCAGCTTTCCAGACATGTGTTACAGGCACATTCAATGCTTCTGCATTAAGGGATAGGTCCTTCAAATTTATCTTATGTGCAGTAGGTAAATAGTGATTTGAATTAGGAATCACTAGCTTCATCAGTCACCTAAAAAGGGCATAAAAGGGCTTGAATTAACCTTTTCCCTAACATGACTCCAAGTGTCAATACTGCAGAGTCTGCACGGATCACTAAACATAATGGCCCAGGCTGCAATTCAAGATATCACTGACTGCAAGAAATTCAAGTTGGCAGTAAATTTATAACCAATTTAAAAACTCAATTAAAAGGGTCAAATGGACTAGAAACGTTAACTAGGTTTCTCACTCCATAGATTCTGCCAGACATATTGAGTTTATCCAGCAATTTTGGTTTGTATTTCAGATTTCCAGCCTCCATGGTATTTTGCTTCTACCGTCCTGTCCTTACTATAGGGGGTTGAAGATTCTCGTGCCATATTTAAAGGGCACCCAAACAGAGCTGACTCGATGGGATGAATGGCCTAATTCTGCTCCTTTAGCTTATGATCAAACAGCTGATCACTCATGGTAAGCTGAGCCTAGGGCATTACTGTTGCTATCCTGTTTGTAAGTCACCGGAAAAAGTGATGTCACAGAGTAGATATTGTGTGGCTGCATAGTTCAGTGATCCCTCCCTATAGGTTCTCCCCCAGACCATCCAGGAAAGGCAGGGGGTGTGCTTTTCCCCAGGGTGAGAGCAGGAGGCCCTCCCATGTGACCAAGATGGCCTTAACCAAGGTTGAGTGCCTTTGGGACTCACTTCAGAACCAGCAGTGGCATGGTGGTTTGAGCTGCTGCCTCACAGCGCCAGGGACCCAGGTTCTATTCCGGGCCTTGGTCACTGTCTGTGCGAAGTCTACACGTTCTCCTCATGTCTGCATGGGTTTCTTCCGGGTGCTCCGGTTTCCTCCCAAAAGAAGTGCTGATTAGGTGCATTAGCCATGCTAAAATTCTCCCTCAGGCGCCGAAGTAGACTAGGGGATTTTCACAGTAACTACATTGCAGTGTTAATGTATACCTACTTGTGAAATTAATAAATAAACTTTAAACAGAACTATTATGCAGTGCAGGAAAAAGATGGACGATCTCCTGTGCTCTGCCAAAGTAAGTAGCACCTTCTAATCACTTCAAAGTGACAAGGGCATCAGGCAGTGCAAGTTCACAGGGATGTTGTACATGAGTTGGGGTTGCAAGATTCCGCAGCAGGTGAGATCCTTGCACTCAATGTGTACCAGGCACAAAGTGCTGTCAATGTTCTATCAGTTGCAGGTGATCTTGCTTGTTAATCATTTACTGGGGAGGACTCAGGAGCTGACATGGGCAATCTGGTTCTTAAATTGTTCCTGCAGCCATTGGATCAACCCTTCTGGCTGTCTGTAGGCCACAAACACACAAAACAGAAGAGAGCGGCCGAAACCAATGGCTGAGTCCTGGATCTTTAATTGCTTACGCCATTCAAGGAGGAAACCATTTATATAACTGAAATCATGCCTGCAGCAATAGCAAGGCTGGAGGTTTCCAGGAAGCCAGAGAGGATGCCTCCAATCTGCAGCTGTCAGATGCACTGATCATCTTAATAAGGAAGCTTGCTTAGACATCCACTAAATCTTTCTCTTCTCCACTCCAGGTACCAGCAAAACACAAGAGGAAAAGAAAGCAAGACAGCTCACTCACAGCTCCAGCTCCACCACTTAATCTTTACAGCACGGGTTCCCACACCAGGTGTGTGTGTGTGTGCATGCGTGTGCGCGTGCGTGTGAGAGAATGCTTGTGTGTGTGAGGATGCGCATGTGTGATGCGTGTGTATGTATGGATACGGTGTGTGTGTGTGAATGAGCGTGTGTGGATAAGCGTGTGCGTGCGGATGATTGTGTGCGTGCATGAGAGGGTCCGCTTGTGTGTGGATGCGCGTGTGTGTGTGAGAGGATGCATATGTGTATGCGTGAGAGGATACGCGCCTGTGTGTGAGACGCAAGTGTGTGTGAATGTGGGAGAGATGCGAGTGCGTGTGAAGGTGTAGATGGGAGGTGTGAATGTGAGAGGTGCAAGTGCGTGTGAATTTGGGAGAGACTGGAGTGTGTTTGTGAATGTCAGGGAGACATCAAGGGATATGGAGTTACTGAGAGCGATTGGCAATCGGGGGCCGATTAGAAGAACTTCTTTGTTCAAAGTGCAATCTGTGGGGCCAAATGATCTACTCATGCTATGCATCCATGTTTCTGGTTCTGCCTGTGAAAGCTCTCTGTAAGGTCTACTCCCCACTGGGGGCAGATGTAAGGGTAACAGGAGTGCACCCCTGCTTAGATAAGAATTCATGTTGTTGTAAATGTGCCGTGCATACAGACTCTAAGAATATGGAAAAAATTTCATTTCTACTAACAGGTGTCCGAGTTCACGGGAGAATGGAGTACTGTTCAGATAATCCAATAAAAAAAGTCACACAATGTTGGTCCCAGGAAATGGATGATCTGCTCTGGAACTGTTTCGAGTCAGTGGACTGGTCAATATTTAAGAACTCAGTGACCAACCTGAACGAGTACGCCACTACGGTAACAGATTTCATTAACTAGTGCATGGAAGACTATGTGCCAAAGAAACAATTCCATGTGTTTCCTAACCAGAAACCATGAATGAACAGGGATATCCACTGCTTATTGAAGTCCAGGTCTGAAGTGTTCCAGTCTGGTGACCCTGACCTATACACGAAATCCAGATACGATCTACAGAGATCCATCAAAAGATGCCAAAACACAGTACCGGACCAAGTTAGAGTCCCAGGCTAGCCACAAGGACTCCCACCGACTATGGCAAGGTCTGCAAGACACAACAGGCTACGTAGAATCGCCAGCACCAATGCACCCCTACCCGATGAGCTCAATACATTCTATGTCTGTTTTGAACAAGAAGTCAGTGAGAGCACGCCTTACACCCAATGGCCCAGAAGCCTTGACCGAACTGTTATCTGAGGTCACCATCACAGACGTCAAATCAGCCTTCTTGAAAGTCACCCCATGGAAAGCGACTGGCCCGGATGGGGTACGTTTACAGATGCACCCTAGAAAGCATCCTTTCTGGATGTATCACAGCTTGGTATGGCTCCTACTCTGACCAAGACTGGAAGAAACTATACACCACAATCAATAAGGATAGGAAACGACACCTCCTCCATGATTACCCTCAACACTGGTGCCCCACAAGGCTGTGTCCTCACCCCTTACTATACTCCTTTTACACTTGAGTGTGTGGCCAAATTCCACTCCAACTCAATTTTCAAGTTTGCTGATGACACCACCATAGTGGGATGGATCTCAAACAGTGATGAGACAGAGTACCAGAAAGAATTAGGGAATTTGGGGAAATGGTGCACCCAAATAATCTCTCCCGCAATGTCAGTAAAATGAAGGAGATAGTCATCCTCTTCAGGAAACATGCCCCTGTCTACATTAATGGTGATGAAGTGGAAATAGTTGAGAGCTTCAAGTTTCTAGGTGTCCAGATCATCAACAACTCATCTTCATCCCTCCACATTGATGCTATAGTTAAGAAAGTCCATCGACATCTCTACTTCCTCAGGAGGCTAAGGAAATTCGGATGTCCGTTACGACTCTCACCAATTTTTACAGATGCACCATATATAACATGCTTTCCAGATGTATCACAGCTTGGTATGGCTCCTGCTCTGACCAAGAATGCAAGAAACTACAAACGTTATGAACGTAGCACAGTCCATATGCAAACCAACCTCCCATTCATTGACACTTCTCGCTGCCTCGGAAAAGCAGCCAGCATAATCAAGGACCCCATGCACCCTGGACATACTCCTTCCACCTTCCTTCAGGAAAAAGATACAAAAGTCTGAGGTCACATACCAACCAACTCAAGAACAGCTTCTTCCCTGCTGCCATCAGACTTTTGAATGGACCTACCTTTTATGAAGTTGATCTTTCTCTACATCTTAGCTATAACTGTAACACTACCTTCTGCACCCTCTCCTTTCCTTCTCCCCTATGTGCTCTATGAATGGTATGCTTTGTCTGTATAGTGCACAAGAAAAAATACTTTTCACTGTATACCAGTACGTGACAATAATAAATCAAATCAAATCACATATTTGGTGCAAGGGTTCTGTATATCAGCACAGCTTGGCAGATGCAAAGGATGACACCACCAGCAGAGCTGCCATTAAATAATTCAACTATCATAAATCAAGGTACATTAGAGCATTAATGTGTGCTACAAAAAATGAACCACTGCCTGCCAGCCAACAGAGGATTGCAAACAAAATAATAAAGTATTGCCAGCTTACTCTGCCTGGAATCTATAAGCTACTAGATTGTCACAGGCCTATCTGCCATATCATGCTCTTACAAGGGCCTCTGCAACATCCTGGCCTTCATCATCACCATCGCCTTCCCTGTCTTCATCATCAGAAGAGGCATAACATCCCCATTTGTGCAAGGTTGTGCAGCTCTGGACCCTGTCAGTAATACTGAAGACTTGAACTTCAGCCCTTGCCAAGCTGTTCCAGTACAGCGACAATGCAGGCATACACCAGACAATGTAGAAAATTGCACAGATGAGCCCTGTCCACAAAAAGCAACACAAAACCAAACTGGTCAGTTAACACCCCATCAGCCCACTCTCAATTATCCCCCAGGGACACTTGGCTCCAGACCTCGTTACAGCATTTTTCCATGAATGGACAAAAGAGTGAATTCCAGAAGTGAGGGGAGAGTGACTGCCCTTGAAATTAAGGCAGCTTTTAACTGAGTGTGGCATCAAGGTGCCAAAGATCCTTCGGCAGCACTATCCAAACTCATGATCTCCACCACCCAGAAGAACAAAGGCAGCAGACGGGTGGGAACATCACCACCAGCAAGTTGCCCTCCAAGTCACACACCATCCTGACTTGGAACTATACTGCCAATCCTTCACGGTCATTGGGTCAAAAACCTGAAACTGCCTTCCAGCAGCACTACATCAGATGGACTGAAGTGGTTCAAGAAAGGAGCATTCCACCTCCTCCTCGAGGGTAATTCGAAATGAGCAACAAGTGCTGGTCTAACCAGTAATGCTCACATTCCATGAAAGAACAGAAAAAAATCTGCTCCTGGCACCTTCAAAGTTGCCATTTGGCTCATTCTGTGTTCACTAGAAAAGGATATTTACAGAAGTTTTGGTTCAATCTGTCCCTCAATTTCTTTGATGCAAATGTAAGAAACTGCAAGAGGATTTGTCAAATTTGAATTGCTGAATGATTTAGAAATGCCTGGAGACATCTGACAAGAAATGTGTGCATGCGAAGGATATAGTATACGATTAAATAAACTAAGTCAACTCACATCTTCAGCCAGTAAATACATAAAATAAACCTGGGGATGTTTGTTCCAAATATGTAAGCATTTGTACATGTTCCAGCAGCCATTAACCAGATTTGAATGATCCAGCAGAACAAACAATCTTATCCTCACTTTAATACATGAAAACAGAAAATGTTGGAATTAACCAGCAGGTCCGGCAGCCTCTTGGGGAACAAAATGAAGACGGCCTATACTTATATAGTGTCTTTCCTGACCACTGGACATCTGAAAGCGTTTTACAATCAACAAAGTATTTTGTGTGGTCACTGCCCTAATGTAGAAAATGCAGGAGCCAATTTGGACACATCTATGGAAAATGCATGGATAATCTGCTTTTTCTCTTGTGACATGAACTGTGGAATAACGACACCAGGGATAACTTCCCTGCACTGTTTTGAATTGTGTCGTGAGATGTTTTACATTCACCTGAGATGGCAGGTGAGGTTTAATGTCTCATCTGAAAGAGGGCATCTTCGGCAGTGCAGCCTAGAACGTTAGCCTAGATTTTTGTGCACAAGTCCTCGAGTGGGACTTCAACCCACAACCTTGTCAGTTAAAGGGGGAGCATGTTAAAACTGAGCCATGTTTGCTATGGTTGACCCTTTGATTTGGAACGTTAACTCTTACTTCTCCCTCTTCAGAATGCAGACAATTCCAGCATTTTCTGTTTTGAGTTCAGTATCCCAGCATCTGCAAGGTTTTACTTTTTAATAGAGCTAAGACAAGTTACTTCTCCCGTTTTTTGTTGTCAGCCTGACTTGCTTCACTAACAACGATTACAAAACATAAAGAGGAACTCCATTCTTCCAAAGAACATTGCACATTTTGAAGTGTTGAAAGAATGAATTTTACAATCTCTTACGCAGATAGCCTATTTACAATACTGCAAAGACCAATTTGCTATTTTTGAGTTTATACACCTCTGGACTCTCCTATTCCTCAGTGTTCAAGTGCAATAATCACGGATATCATACTTTATTCACAAAATAAAACCTTGGAAAGGAAAATGTCTTCATCGTAATTTCCTATTGTAACTCTGGCAGATCATAAGGTCAGCCACAACTACTTGCTTCCATTTAAAATACTATTCTATAGGTTCTGCTGGCCTTCTAAAGTTTTGACAGTAAATTGTGAGAAAGGCCAGATGGATAGCATGCTCCTAAATTTTAAAATAGCAACATTTAACAAATGTTTAAATGAAACACCTAAATGGAAAGCTGAGATCATTGGAGCCTCTACCATCACTACAACAAGATAATGAGAGCTTTGCAGAAATGGTTTCCTATTCCGGACTGGTTTACATGTCTTTGTATTTAGCACCGGCCCTGGTTTCAAATTGACAGTCTCATTCTTACCAGGTTCTCCTGGTTCCTGGCAGCAACTTTCTGTTCATCTTCATGACCAGCATGTCCTTTCTCAGACCAATCCGATTCTTCCCGGTTAACATTCTTCATGTATTTCACCTCTTCAACTGTTCTAATCCTGAACTCCTCTGTAAAATGAAAACAGCAGAATTAGTAAGAAAGGCAATGATTGTTTAAACAAAGTCACCCCGAGACCAGAGGAGTGGTAATCTGCAAAAATCACTAAGGGGGAGGCTATGGCATAGTGGTATTGTCACCAGACTAGCAGTCCCTGGAGACCCGGGTTTGAATCCCACCATGGCAAATAAATCAGGAATTAAAAGTGATGACCATGAAACCATTGTCAATTGTTTTAAAAACCCATCAGGTTCACTAATGTCCTTCCTACCAACCCAAATCCACTCTTTTTTGGATATTTACATTTCCCTTATGCTTAGTCATGAACTGCTCTACCCAAGGTTTTCTAACACAACGGATAACGTTACACTCTTGGAGCCAGAAGCTTGAGGTTCAAGTACTAACCCAGGACTTGATGGCCAAGGAAGGGGCATTCATAATGCAGCTAAATAGATTAAGTAACAACTTGCAAATCCTTGCAACACATGCCTACAACAGCGGGTGAGAAGTGTGGGAGAGATTCCTGATCAGCCATATGATGGAAATAAATTGGAGCCTCTATCATCAATAGCCATGGTTCCAGTTGCTGTGGCAACTGCCTGTGGCCATAGCAACTTGGGTTCTTTGAGGGGTTGGTTGGATGGCCAGGGTTGATCAGATTAGAGTCAATGCAAACCCCACTCCAGCTTGGATAGATTCGGGACTGGTCTCATTACCATACCCTTGGTGGAGGTGATGGCACCATGAGCTGTAACCTGCCTTCGGAAAGAGAACGAGGAGAAGAAGAATTACTTTTCTGCCTTTTAGTAACCTTGGTAACTGGATTAACAGTGGTTTATTACTACCACACTAAGCTCACTTTGGATCAGTGACTATGAAACACAATCAGACATTTTACAGGCTAGAAACATTAATGTGTATATGAAACACAGTAACATATTAAACACAGCTCAGTGGCGATTTAATTATGCGCCAACTCAAATGTCTGGTTAAAAGCCAAGTTATCCAGTTTCCTGACTATTGGTGAGATGTGCTCCACTGGTCAGTTTCCCCACTCCAATTTCAGTAACAGCATAATGTCTTTCGGATGGAGTTAAATCCGACTCTTCTCACTGCTTTTCAACCAGTGTCTGAGCCGACCAAGTCCAGGAAATCCTCATTGCTTTCTTCCCTAGGTCATATTAGAGGATGATTTATACTCTTGACTAGAGATGGCTTGCCTATTGTTTCCTGAACAGATAAACAACAATCACTGTATTCAAATACCACAGTCCTTGCCTTGCAGATGTTTACAAATGAAGAGCCAAAAAATAGGCACCATCCCATCTAGATGCAAGAGTTTATTCAGCATGTATGTTTTGCAGAGAAAGGAATTGAGCACAAGCAGAAACAATGGATAAACGATTAACTCGACAGCTCATACAGCTCTCATGTGATTAACAGTGACATGTCATTAACAATTTAAATTAATGACCCCATCTAATCTAGGATAAAATCTATCCTTTAATCAGCAACCATCAACTGAATCTTCAATAAAATGGAACTATAGAACCAAGAATATTTGAGCATAGATGGCCAGTCAAACTACTGTGCCTGCTGAATCATCATACGGGTAATCCAAAACCTTATCCCTCTGCTACACTCCCCCCACAAAGCCCTGTATCTGTCAATGCTTCAAACATTTGTTGGTTATTTTCCTTTAAAAAAAATGCAACGCTCTCTGCCTTACCCACTCCTTGTACTGAAGAACGCCATGCTCCATCAACCCTCTGCTAAAATAACTTTCTGCTTAGTGCTCTCTCACAATGCAAAAGAAAAATGAAATTAGATCTAGTGTCCAAAAGATTAACATGCTGCTTTTCTTTTCCAGAATTGTGGAGAAGCTGATGAACAGTAGTTTTCAATAAAATTGTTGAGTTAAATGAGATGCTGTATCTGAACAGTGTAGTTTTTAGTTCACAACTAGGCTGGCTTTGGCCAGAACAAAAAACTCAGCAGTCAACACCACCCTTTATGTCTCCAGGGTTTTTCTATATTAAAGCTGTTTGTTTTCGAGTAAACATAGCTTTTAAGAGTCTTACAGCTCGTGTAAAATATGAATGTGGTGTGATGTCTACACTCCTACTCAATACATTTAGAATGGATTTTATACTGGTTCGGTTTTCAGGAGTAGCACTGTCCCCATAACTGTATGTCCAGCAGTATATACGTTAGCAGCAGGGAGTCCTTTCATCAGCTGTCATTTCCAGTATATTGAATCTTTGACTTTCAGTTGTGATTACATCTCTGAAATGCCTTGGGATATTTTTGTATGTTACACAAAAGCAAGTTGCTGCTGTTGTACAAACGTACACACCTTAAATAATGTTGAGTGTTCTATGAAATGCACTCTCTCAAATGACTGCTTTGATTCACTTGGTGGTACAGCTGTAAGAAGTCTAGGACTCAGTACAAGGTTTAACTGCTTTCTGTATGTAAAAATGATAGAAGTTTTACAAATACTAAATAATTGATATTTTTCAGTTATGCAAAATCAACTTTAAGCTCTTCATTTGACAGCTTGACTCACCATTTACGTCTGAAGTTAAATTCTGCAAGTCCTAACCACATTTTAAAAAACTGAGAAAACACTGCTTGCTTCATCAAGCTTACAGCTTCCACAGATTGTGCACTTTCTGTTCTATCATAGACCTTCCCCAATTTAATATCCTAAAGGCCAAATAATCAGGTCATATTTTCAAAACAAAAAATAAGTCACAAAATGCTATCTCTGAAGATAATCCAGCTAAGCCCAGCATATCAATTCAATATCCCAATCAGCATTATTTGATCCCAACCCATTCCACCTATATTAATTTCAATGGTCTCAAGCAGAGCACAAAGTCCTTGTTTGTGAGTTTTACATTACCAGAATCTAAATACAGGATTGGAACCTTCAATTTTGTTCTTCAGGGCCTGTTTATCCTGCAACTTTAGAGCTGTTTTAGAATGGTTTCCATTTTGCTGCACTTCTAAAGTTGCAGTGTAATACTTGAGAAAGAGCCCACCAAAATTCCATGGGCCAGTGGTAGAAGACACCTCTGTGCAAGGTAATGATGTTCCATTAAAATAACCTGAGTGTAGTATTGGACCTGCTTCAATGTATGCCAAGGGATTTCACTGGACCCTTTAAATGCCTTGCTAGAGTTAATTTAAATGTTTGGAGTGTATGGATGCTCCTATCTGCAATAATATAATAGCACTCTTTTGTTGCCATTTGTTTATGTGTATATAGTCAACACAGCATAAACTAGCTTCAGTTAGTGCTTGATTTTCCATGTGGCACTGTCTCTGTTTTGTCCTGTAAAAATATTACATCTGGCAATGAGGTAGGATTGCGGATGCCCTAGCCGAAAAAATGTGGGCTGGAAAAGCTTCCTGCAAACCAGCAGAGGAATTGTGAAGTTTATTTCACTTAAAAATAGTTTTAAAAATCCAGTCTTTGTGAAAAGGCTGTATGTACATGTGGGTGGACTGACATTCAAATATGGCTGTATCAACAAATATTATTGGATGACTGGGGGAGTAACGCTATGGCCAAGACACTTTCAAGGTGTCTGTGGAGCAGTGAGAGATGTCTTCCACTGCTAATAATATTCCTAATGTTTCCAAAAATTAGGCTGGCAATAAGGCTGTGGGGGAAAAGGATTCATATGATTATGAAGCGCTCAAGAATTTGCTGATCCCTGCTAAGCCAAAAAATATGCCAATGTCAGACAGTGTGTGTAAGCTTGAGCTGCACTACAGTCCTAAGTCATTGGAGACTGCAAAAAGTTATTTGGAATGTATACTATGCAATTGCAAAACCTAAAGGTCCAAATTACAGAAATAACTGCACCCCAGCAGCATGCAACCCAGGTCATGGGAAAATGTCTCAAACATGGGATGATCCCATAAAATAAGGAACAGTTGGTCACCCTTCTTGAGTTGACTGAGGAGTCCAAAACATGTTTGACTATTAATGCACGAGTCTTTTGCAATTTCATAGGCTACCCATTTGGCATTTCTTCAGGGGGAATATTGCCCTATTTGGATGACATACTGATTTCAGCTCCAAACTGGCAAACCCATGATGACAGACTGAATAAGGTGCTTCAAGGATAGCATGGATGGCACAGTGGTTAGCACTGCTGCCTCACAGGGCCAGGGACTCAGGTTCAATTTCGGCATTGGGTAATTATGTGGAGTTTGCACGTTCTTCCAGTGCGTGTGTGGGTTTCCTCCCACAGTCGAAAGATGTATAGGTTAGGTGGAGTAGCCATGGTAAATTTGTCGGGATATAGGGAGAGGGTGGGGAAAAGGCCTGGGTAAGATGCTTTTTCAGAAATTGGTGCAGACTCAATGGGATGAATGGCCTCCTTCTGCACTGTAGGGATTCTATGGTAACATTTGGAAAAGCATGGAGTTCAGTTGCACATTTATAAAATGTTTCAAAACTCTGCAGAGTATTGGGGTCACAGGTTAGATAAAGACATCCTACCAAAAGTAAGACTCAAGCAATAAGAAATGGACCACACACTCAGAATGTCTGAGTTTCAATATTTTTTGGGCCTAGTGAAATACTACGGTAAATTAGGCAACCATTGAATTAATTCCAAAGGGATGGTGTTCTGCAGAATTGAACAAGGGAGTGTGGCAAACCATTCCATTTGGTAGATGTTCGGATGCTTTAACATCACAATGAGTCCAAAATGATTAGGCTAGCATATACCTCTCCATACTGCGTAGCTATTGTGATCTCTCATGTTTTGGATCATGACGAGGAGAGCCCAATTGCATTTGCCTCGTGCGTTCTCAGTGCCAGCGAGTAGAATTATGCTCAAAGAATGTGAAGTGTTGTCCTTGATTTTAGGAGCAAGATGATTTCATGCAGTTTCATGACCAAAACTGATCATAAAGCCACTGATGGTTATTTTGAAACCAAAGTCTCCAGTATTCACCTTAGTTCAACCAGAATGCAGAAATAGGCTTTGACTGTGTGTCTATCAATACAACATTAAGCACAGATGATAAGGTCAGTGCAATGACGATTTGATGTCGAGATGTTTTCCATTGTAGGGGGGAATGTGGAGTTGAGGTTACAATCAGATCAGCCATGATCTTACATAATAGTGGAGCAGGCTGGAAGAGCCGATGGCCTACTCCTGCTCCCAGTTCATATGTATGTAGACTACCATCCCCATAGGCAGTAGAGCCCAACAGGGAAGATGTGTTTTGTTTTTGAACATAGATGAGTTGCCTGTCACAGCAGATGACATTGGCAGAACAACTTGTAGGGGTTAAATATTTGCAAGGGTATCCAACTATATCGCAAAAAATAATCCGTTAAATAATGGATTTAGAAATCTGGACAGTTTTAGGCATAAGAATGAGCTGTCAGTTGATAAAGGTTGCATTATGTGGGGAGCCATATTGTAATTCTTTGAAGCTACAGATTGCAATTGTTATGTGATCTTCACGGTCAACCCCTCAGGAATGAGCTTGACAAAGAGTCCAGCGAGAAGCTAACTTTGGTGGCTAGATTAGATAGGGACATAGGAGACACTGAAACAGTGAAGAGTATGTCAAGAGATGAAAAAGAAGCCGCCGTCTGATTTCTGCAACCAAGGAAAGGCCCAGCGAGAGTGCGGCAGAGGCTGCACGTTGATATTGCAAAGGATAGAGGGGAACATTGTGGATAGATTGCCATTCAAAGTGGGTTAAGGGGTTTCCAATGAATTGAACAATAACTAGCAAAACTGTAGAAATTCTGCAGTTTGTTTGCTGCTTATGGGTTCCCAGAGGAAATTGTGTCTGGCAGCAGATCTGAGTTTTAAAGAACAAAGAAAATTACGGCACAGGAACAGGCCCTTCGGCCCTCCAAGCCTGCACCGACCATGCTGTTGACTGAACTAAAACCCCCTACCCTTCCGGGGACCATATCCCTCTATTCCCATCCTATTCATATATTTGTCAAGACGCCCCTTAAAAATCACTATCGTATCTGCTTCCACTACCTCCCCCGGCAGCGAGTTCCAGGCACCCACCACCCTCTGTGTAAAACACTTGCCTCATACATCTCCTTGAAACCTTGCCCCTTGCACCTTAAACCTATGCCCCCTAGTAGTTGACTCTTCCACCCTGGGAAAAAACTTCTGACTATCCACTCTTGCCATGCCCCTCATAATCTTGTAGGCTTCTATCAGGTCACCCCTCAACCTCCGTCGTTCCAGTGAGAACAAACCAAGTTTCTCCAACTTCTCTTTATAGCTAGTGACCTCCATACCAGGCAACATCCTGGTAAATCTTTTCTGTACCCTCTCCAAAGCCTCCACATCCTTCTGGTAGTGTGGCAACCAGAATTGAACACTATATTCCAAGTGCGGCCTAACAAAGGTTCTATAAAGCTGCAACATGACTTGCCAATTTTTAAACTCAATGCCCCGGCCGATGAAGGCAAGCATGCCATGTGCCTTCTTGACTACCTTCTCCACCTGCATTGCTGTACCTGTACATCCAGATCCCTCTGCCTATCAATACCCTCAAGAGTTCTGCCATTTACTGTATATTTCCTATCTTTATTAGACCTTCCAAAATGCATTACCTCACATTTGTCCAGATTAAACTCCATCTGCCATCTCTCCTCCCAAGCCTCCAACCGATCTATATCCTGCTGTATCCTCTGATAGTCCTCATCGCTATCCGCAAATCCATCAACCTTTGTGTCATCCGCTTCACAAGTGTGTTTGCAACACATGCACTAAACTTACTAATCAAACCAGTTACATTTTCCTCCAAATCATTTATATATGTTACGAACAGCAAAGGTCCCAACACTGATCCCTGAGGAACCCCACTTGTCACAGCCCTCCATTCAGAAATGCACCCTTCCACTGCTACCCTCTGTCTTCTATGACCGACATGATGTGGAGATGCCGGCGTTGGACTGGGGTAAACACAGTAAGAAGTCTCACAACACCATGTTAAAGTCCAACAGGTTTATTTGGTAGCAAAAGCCACTGGCTTTCGGAGCGCTGCTCCTTCGTCAGGTAAGTGGGAATTCTGTTCACAAACAGGGCATATAAAGACACAAACTCAATTTACAAAATAATGTTTGGAATGCGAGTCTTTACAGGTAATCAAGTCTTAAAGGTACAGACAATGTGAATGGAGAGAGGGTTAAGCACAGGTTAAAGAGATGTGTATTGTCTCCAGCTGGGACAGTTAGTGAGATTTTGCAAGCCTCGGCAGGTCATGGGGGTTACAGATAGTGTAACATGAACCCAAGATCCCAGTTGAGGCCGTCCTCATGCGTGCGGAACTTGGCTATCAGTCTCTGCTCAGCAACTCTGTGTTGTGTGTCGTGAAGGCCGCCCTGGAGAATGCTTACCCGAAGATCAGAAGCCGAATGCCCATGACCGCTCACGAGCGGTCTGTACCTTTAAGACTTGATTACCTGTAAAGACTCGCATTCCAACCATTATTTTGTAAATTGTGTTTGTGTCTTTATATGTCCTGTTTGTGAACAAAACTCCCACTTACCTGACGAAGGAACAGTGCTCCGAAAGCTAGTGGCTTTTGCTACCAAATAAACCTGTTGGACTTTAACCTGGTGTTGTGAGACTTCTTACTGTATTCTATGACCGAGCCAGTTCTGTATTTACCTTGCCAGCTCACCTCCGATCCCATGCAACTTCACTTTCTGCACCAGTCTGCCATGAGGCACCTTGTCAAAGGCCTTACTGAAGTCCATGTAGACAACATCCACTGCCCTACCCTCATCAATCATCTTCGTCACTTCCTCAAAAAACTCGATCAGGTTAGTGAGAATGACTTTCGCCAGGTGGCCTCTTGCTAATACATCCACTTATTTCCAAGTGGGAGAAAGTCCTGTCTCAAAGAATCCTTTCCAATAATTTCCCTACCACTGATGTAAGGCTCACCGGCCTGTAATTACCTGGATTATTCTTGCTACTCTTCTTAAACAAAGGAACAACATTGACTATTCTCCAATCCTCTGGGATCTCCCCTGTTGTGGAGATTCTGGCGTTGGACTGGGGTAAACACAGTAAGAGTTTTAACACCACCAGGTTAAAGTCCAACAGGTTTATTTGGTAGCAAAAGCCACACAAGCTTTCGGAGCTGCAAGCCCCTTCTTCAGGTGAGTGGGAATTCTGTTCACAAACAGAGCATATAAAGACACAAACTCAATTTGCATGAATAATGGTTGGAACGCGAATACTTACAACTAATCAAGTCTTTAAGAAACAAAACAACGTGAGTGGAGAGAGCATCAAGACAGGCTAAAAAGATGTGTATTGTCTCCAGACAAGACAGCCAGTGAAACTCTGTGGGAGTTACAAATAGTGTGACATGAACCCAATATCCCGGTTGAGGCCGTCCTCGTGTGTGTGGAACGTGGCTATCAGTTTCTGCTCAGCGACTCTGCACCATCGTGTGTATGCGAATACTTACAACTAATCAAGTCTTTAAGAAACAAATCGTCGCGACACACGACGGCGCAGAGTCGCTGAGCAGAAACTGATAGCCAAGTTCCACACACACGAGGACGGCCTCAACCGGGATATTGGGTTCATGTCACACTATTTGTAACTCCCACAGAGTTTCACTGGCTGTCTTGTCTGGAGACAATGCACATCTTTTTAGCCTGTCTTGATGCTCTCTCCACTCACATTGTTTTGTTTCTTAAAGACTTGATTAGTTGTAAGTATTCGCATTCCAACCATTATTCATGTAAATTGAGTTTGTGTCTTTATATGCTCTGTTTGTGAACAGAATTCCCACTCACCTGAAGAAGGGGCTTGCAGCTCCGAAAGCTTGTGTGGCTTTTGCTACCAAATAAACCTGTTGGACTTTAACCTGGTGTTGTTAAACCTCTTACTGTGACCTCCCCTGTTGCCAGTGAGGATACAAAGATTTCTCTCAAAGTCCCAGCAATTTCCTCCCTTGCCTCTCTCAGTATTTTGGGATATATGCCATCAGGCCCTGGGGACTGGTCTACATTAATGTTTCTCAAGAACCCCAATACCTCCTCCATTTTGATCTCAACATGATTCAAACTATCTACATACCCTTTCCCAGATTCATCATCCACCAAGTCCTTCTCTTTGGTGAATACTAATGCAAAGTACACATTTAATACCTCGCTCATTTTCTCTGACTCCATGCATAGATTCACTCGCGTGTCCTTGAGTGGGCCAACCCTCTCCCTGGCTACCCTCTTGCTCCTTATATATGTATAAAAAGCCTTGGGATTTTCCTTAATCCTGCTGGCCAATGATTTTTCATGATCCCTTTTAGCTCTCCTTACACTCCTTGCTTAAGTTTCTTTCTACTTTCCTTATATTCCACACTTGCTTTGTGTGTTCCCAGCCTCCTAGCCTTGACAAATGCTTCCTTTCTCTCTTTGACTAGGCTCACAATATCTCTCGTTATCCAAGGTTCCCAAAACTTGCCATACTTATCCTTCATCCTTGCAGGAATGTGCCAGTCCTGAATCCCCATCAACTTAAACTTAAAAGCCTCCCACATGCCAGATGTTGATTTGCCCTCAAATATCTGCCCCCTATCCACATTCTTCAGTTTCTGCCTAATATTGTTGTAATTAGCCTTCCCCCAGTTTAGCACCTTAACTTGAGGACTATACTTTTCTTTACCCATCAGTACCTTAAAGCTTACTGAATTGTGGTCACTATTCCCAAACTGGTCCCCTACTTAAACGTTGACCACCTGGCTGGGCTCATTCCCCAATACTAGGTCCAGTATGGCCCTTTCCCTAGTTGGACTATCTACATACTGTTTCAAGAAGCCCTCCTGGATGCTCCTTACAAACTCTGTCCCATCCACGCCCCTAGGACTAAGTGAGTCCCAATCAATATAGGGGAAGTTAAAATCTCCCACCACAACAACCCTGTTACCTTTACACCTTGCCAAAATCTGCCTACATATTCGTTCCGTTATCTGTCGCTGGCTGTCGGGCAGCCTATAGTAAACCCCAACATTGTGACTACACTCTTCCTATTTCTGAGCTCTACCCATATTGCCTCGCTGTATGAGCCCTCTGAGGATCCTCATGCAGTACAGCTGTGATATTCTCCTTAACCAGTAGTGCAACTCCCCCACCCCTTTTACATCCGCCTCTATCCCACCTGAAACATCTGTATCCTGGAATGTTAAGCTGCCAATCCTGTCCTTCCCTTAACCAAGTCTCTGTAATAGCAACAACATCATAGTGCCAAGTACTAATCCAAGCTCTAAGTTCATCTGCCTTACCTGTTACACTTTATCTGTCTACTTCAAAAGCAGCAACAGAACACATAGTGCAAATTGTCAAGTGTGCTATTGTTAAGAAAATGCAAGAAACAGATTGCAGGAATTGTCAGTTATCATCAAATCACAAACTAGCAAATATTTTGTTCATGTATTATAACACACCTTGCACTGTTACCAGCAGAATGTCAGCTGAATTGTCTCTTATATGACAGACTAAAACAATGTTTCTTTTTAAAATCGATGAAGTCACATTTAGTACAGTCAGCAGAAGAGAAACAATCCAAACAAAGAGTCATGATAGAGGTAGAATGAGAGAAAAGAGTCTGAAGTTGAATGAGAAGGTTAAGGAGCAAGAATGTCATGATAACCAGGAAGAGTTGTGAAATACGTGGTCCATGCACATATTTGGTTCAGATGATTGGGAGCAGAAAGGTTAGGTTTGTACATGCAGATCAGGTTTTACTTTCAGATCTTTCCTCCAAGTGCTCTGGTTTCCTCCCACAGTCCAATGATCTGCAGGTTAGGTGGATTGGCCATGCTAAATTGCCCCTTCATGACCCAAGATGTGTAGGTTAGATGGATTAGCCATGGTAAATGTGTGTGGGCTTGCGGGAGATAGAGCAAGGAGAGGGCTTGGGTAAGATACTCTGTCAGAGAGTTGGTGCAGACTCGATGGCCGAAACAACCTCCTTCTGCACTGTATTGATTTTTATGAAGATAATGATGGAGAGTTGGGAAGAATCATGAGTCTGATGAATTAGATAGCTGGGATCAGAGTAGAATACTCGTAGTTACTCCAGCATAGGTTGTGCCTGAAACCAGTTCAGAATCAGACCGACATATCTGATAAAGCGGAAAATTCAACTGAAGATCAAGGTCAAAATCATTTATCATTGGAGAAAACCTCTCCTCTGACTCAGGCCCAGATGGGTCCAAGTCATCATAGAATCATAGAAACCTTACAGCACAGAAAGAGGCCATTCAGCCCATCGAGTCTGCACTGACCACAATCGCACCCAGGCCCTACCCCCATAATCATTCCTCAACTTTGGAAGTTTAGATCAAGAAAGGAGGCGTCCTCTTGGGAATAGGAAATCACTGGTTAAATTGGATTTGTAAATAGAACAAAGAACAGTACAGCGCAGGAACAGGCCCTTCGGCCCACCAAGCCCATGTGCCGACACACATGCCTCTCTAATCTAATATTTTCTTGCTTCCGAGGTCCATATCCCTCTATTCCCGGTCTATTCATATGTCAATCCAGATGCCTCCTGAACGTTGTTACAGAATAATAAATAATTAAAAACAAGAAAGGTATACAAGTTGTTTAGAATTTCAACATTGCTTATATGGATTTTCCATGTGGCAAAAAGTCTCTTTTCTGTCCTGTAAGTAAATCACAATGCTCCTCATTTCTAAACATAAAATTTCACCAGGGGCTTTGTGAATTGCAGTTGGACCCAGACTGTAAAACAATAATTTTTCTCATATCCTCAGGATGTCTCTTAGTGCTCAGCGACTGAATTACTTTAAATGTAGTCACTGTTAGAATATAGGAAACACAGCAACTATTTTGTACACAGACGGGTCCCACAAACAACAACGCACCAGTAAGGAGGTTATGTGATTTAGAGGTAATGTGGTTTGTTAAAATATTGGCTTAGGCACCAGTAAGAACTCTCCGCTCTTTGAACAGTATCATGAGATATTTTATGTTCATTGAGAGAACAAGTAGGGCCTTTGTTTGATGTCCCATTCATGCCATTTGAAGTATTTTTCCAAATTGTAACTTCTCAATACCATTTGTAAATGCACATATTTCCAAAGGAAAAACTTTTTCCATTATTTTTGAATCTAAGCAGCCTAATTTTGTTTTTTGCAGTATTTTCTCACAATTCAGCCCCATCATTAGTCTCGCTATTTGCTCTGCACAGTTAGTTCAAGGATTCATTGCCTCTCTTGTTGACTAGAGCTGCAAACACTAATCAAGGATCTGACCAGACTGCTGAACATCTATTGCATGATTTCTCTAAAATTTGGTTACAAGGTTTGGGATTGTATTGGATTTATTAATTGATGCTCTGCAGTGACAACCCAAGTTCAGCATCAAGTCTACACCAAACACCCCATTCTGAGCCCCACTGCACATCAGAAGAGTAACTTCTGTCAAGAAAACAAAGAAATTGTAATATTTTCTTTTAACAATATCATTGTCATATTTCTTACGTACTGGAAGACAAGCTGTTGGGGTGCTGTAGGTATCGTAGTTGGAGTAAGAGACAGGGTGGCTGCCAGAATCTAAACAACAGTAAGAAGTGGCTTTGATATGGCAATGAACGGAGATGAACTTCGAACAAAAGTTTACTTGAGGCAAAAACAAGAGTCCCTTTGAATGCGTTGTTTAAGTTCAAAGGAGAATATAGACAGGTTGTAAAATAAAGTACATAAAGATGGGGCAAGTTTATTTTTTTTAATCTTAAGAGCTAAAGTGAAGAAATAAACTTGATCAATTCTGGGAAGAAAGCATTTTAAAAGAGACTGGGTGAGACAATAGAGATCAAGTGGAAGTAATGCATTTCAGGAAATACTGAAGCCTGTGGGGGGGGGGGGGGGGGGGGGGGAGGTCTCAGAAGACAGCAGGAAGAGCCGGTCAGGACTCTCAGAAACCAGTATGAACAAAGTCAGACCTGAAGAACCAGCTGCAGTCAGCCTCAGAGGACACTCCAAGGGAAAACCTTGCATTGTCTGGTAAAAGTTACTGGAATTCTATAGATTTTAAAATCTATACGGAATTGCTGAACAGAATAGGGGAAGATTAGCTCTGAGGGTAGCTAAGATCTTTTGGAACCTTGTTACAGTGCAAAGCTATTTTTGCGTTTAATGGAGGTCTATTTTAGTTTTTACTTCATTTCTTAATAAACACTTACTTTACTATAAAATCATCACACATAGTCAGGGGCATCATTTCCGGATTGCAGAACCTCTCCTCATACTATATAAATCGCAAAAACCATTTTGGTAGCTGTTTCATTTTTACCTTTGGGATATGGGAAGCTTGGCATTTACCCTCAATCATACCATAACACTTCACCAACCATTGTGTATAAAAATGCACCACATAGACACTCAAGACACAAATCTGCGATTTCTGCTAAAAAAGAAAATCAAAACTTGGTCATGTGCCGCACATTCTGTAGCACAGAAACCTTTGGAGATGGAAAAAAGATTAAAGACGAGCACCTAAATAAAATGCTCTTCCTGAACCCATGCAACACATTGTAGATTAGGAAAGTTGCAGTTTAATAGAATTACATTGGATATCCAGGCCATTCAGCCCAACCGCTCCATGTCATGTGATCCCCAGTTTGTGTTGAATAATATGCTCGCAACCATGATGGCCATTGGTGTTGTGACTGCAATACCCAGACTAAAGAAAACAGAAACACATACATGCACTCATTTTCTGATCCTTATTACTAATGTATTAATTGGTCCCGACTGTGAGGTGGTCCATCGTCACACAGTCGACAGACACTTGGCAATTTGGGCATTTCATACATTCAGGAGCAGTAAGCACTTTGAGAACCATAGAAGAGCAAGTATGAGGAGAAAGGGATGGTGAAGAAAATATTGAGCAATATTTTCAAACAACTTGACGATGACCTCAAAATACAGAAGGAAAGATGTTTAAAAAAATAGATTGAATGGGAACAGCTGTTTAAAAAATAATTCAAGTAATTAAATAGTTGTCAAGCTAATGTCACTTCAAAGCATAAACTGGGCAACCATGTGAAATGAAGCAAAACTGGCAGGGTATGTTTTTAGTGATAACTATAAAATATTCTTTCAAATTGATATTTTGCCCAAGTACTATTTAATTATGCCAGTCATACCATTAAAATAAATCACATCTTGTTAACCAATTATTGTGCTGATGGTAAAAAACCAAAACTTTGTTATTTCCTTATTGAAACACTTAGAACCAGAAGAAGAAAAAAATCATGACAATAGAATAAATCTTATTTTATTACAGAATTTTATTAAATCATGCTACTGTCTTCTGATTCAATATAATTGCATTGTCATAAATTACTGTGCAGTCTATGTACATAGATAGGCTTGCTAATAAAAAATGACTAATCGTCTTATATATTTAGGTTAGTGATGAATAAACCTGTTTCTGGCTTTGAACCTCTGCTGGTGCAGAACCTGTTTATGTTAAGCCTCCATTTCAGCAGTCATTTAAGATGGAGGAAGCAAAATATTCAGGTTGGGATGTTGGAATTAGATGAAGCCAAAAAGCAGTCTGTTATAAAGCCAAGGGTCTTGCATAGGTTGTTACATTATACCGCTGATTTTTAGGAATGCTGTAAATTTTACATATATCATTTGGGAGGGGACACTTGTTAGGGTAATTTCCTTGAGCCCATGGTCCTCTTTGCCAAAGCTATAGACTCTCAATGTGGAATAATAAAGTAAAATCAGGTTTTCCTATAAACAAAGTATGTTAGACAGTTGGATATTTTTTATTGAATACGTGTGCCTATTAAGTTGAATAGGGAACTGTTTTACTTCCTCCCTCCAAACACTCAGTTCAGCTAAAATACAGATTGTACACCCAAATGTTGTTTCAACTTCCTCAGTTTCGGAACAAGAAATCCAAATGCACAAGTAATATTTCCATTCTTTGGATCAGTTTAAACCTGTGATTTCAGCAACTGCTGAGTTGATTAGTGCCAAATAGGGTAGCTTTGTACTGTGGTCTATGTTTATTAGTAAATAGATTGAGATTATCCAAATGCCTCAGTTATTACAGAGTATAGTTTTAATTCATTAGTCCAGACTAATACACATCTATTTAAAGCATGCTTTCATTACCATAAAACAACTTTCTAAGATCTGCCACAGAAATCTTCTTGTTCCCAGTTTAGTGGAACAGGATCTCCATAAGGGTGGCAGTACCAGCTTACATTGATGCACTGTGCCACCGACATTATACATTTTGATTCCTTACAAAATTATTCAAATTAAACAGGCCCAATGCTTCAGGAGTAACTATGCTGGATGGCATATTTAAGAAAGGTAAATAGCCGTAGTCCACAAAGGACTGTAGGTGGGCATCTCTCTCCATTCGACAGAATTGAGGGGCACCACTCCACAAGCATGGGGCAAGGCGAGAACGCAAGCCTCTATCAGCTACCACAAAAGGAATGCCAGAGCGCATTAAAATGAAGAGAATCCCAGGTGGATATGTGGAAAAATATCCAAGAACCAAACCATACACACCCTGAAACTGGCAATTTCCTTAAGTCAAGAAAAAGTCCACATGGGTAGGACCTTAACCCAAGAAATCAAGCATAAAAGCAAAAAATGCTGGAAATACTCAGCAGCTCAGACAGCATCTGTGAAGGGACACACAGTTAACGTTTCAGGTCAATGCTTTTTCATCAGAACAAAAATCTGTTCCTTTCCAACTTGAGATAGTCTCGCATTTTCTGGGGTTTCTTTTGCGGAATCCACTATTTTGCTTTTATTCTAAACAACTCAGGCCTTGGTAACTGTCATTTAACACCAAGTACAACAATGATTGTGAAGTTGAAAAATACTATTTGATGATGATTAAAGCAATTTGAAGCCTTCATTTTGATTTTATACAAGGCTCATGTAAACAAAAATCAGGAAATTTGAAATCATTACAGATTAGGTAGCATTATATTAACTGTGATAAGATCAATTTTAGTCCTGTGCTAAATAATGAAAGATTCTTTTTATTTAAATCTATTACATTAGATGGACAACTTAAAAATTGGCTTTGAATGACTATCTCTGAAAGAATTTCTTTATCTCACTATCTGGAGATGGGCCAAAGGCAAAACTGCCTTTCTCATCCAACGTTTTGACAACTTATCTTTGGACTTGCAGGTTTTTTTTCAAATTTTCAAATCAGTCAGGATGAAGAAACTTAGTTCCAGGTACCAATTAAGTTATTCATCTCTATAGAGCAACTAGATATTTGGCACTGGAACTCCAATTACTGTTCACCTTTGTTTATTTGTTGACATATCATGGCATTTGAGCTTATGGATAAATTTCTGACATCTTTAATGGTTATGGAGGTGCTCTTAGGAGCTGAAAAAAGCAATTTATTTAAGATATTAGTGAAGCCTGAATTAAAATGCCTGGTGAGTGTCAAACCACTCAGCATGAAGTGTAAATATTGATGCATCCTCCCATTGTATTTGATTTTTCTTTGACTGACAAATGCCTTTTGATCTGATAGAATCACAGAATTGTTAAGGCTCAGAAGATGGCCATTCGGCCCACTTATGAACTTATGGTTCAATTCCCGGAATCAACCCTTGAATTCCATGGAACAATTTCGGAATTGTATGACCCATAAACAATGTGGCATTGAGCAATTCTGTAACATTTTGTTATATGTTTTTTTTAATGTGTTTTTACCATGAGTAATTTGCTGTGTCTGTTTCTGTAACCACCAGAAACTCTGCAAAACAATCAAAAACTCCACGCCCCTCCCTAGCCATAATGTTCTCAACCAGTATGTGCTATATGGCCAAGAGATTAACTCCAGCCCCATATTCTCTCGATCATCAGGATGGCCTCCTTCGTTCTCTGTAATAATGCCCATCTCAACTCATCTGCTGTTGAAACCCATATCTATACCTCTCCTATCGCTAAACTTGAGTATTCCAAATCTTGTGGCCATTCACGCACTTCCCATCATCTAACACTTAAGCAACTGCTACCCATATCCTAACTTGCACCACATTCCATTGATCCATTACTTCGATGTTATGCATTGGCTCCCCCTCCTCCCTAGGCCGACAACGTTCTGAGATATGTGCAATCCTTCAATTTTGGCCTCTCCCAGTGAATTGTTAGTTAACATGTCACATATATGGAGTACAGATTTACATTTATTAGTGACTTGGTCTGCACACAAAAACAATATTTTTCCTTTGAGTGACAGATGAAAGTGCTGAAAAAGCAGAGTCAAAAATAACACAGAAGGAAGGTATTGCCTCCAACAAATGCATTGGAGTTTAAGAGCCGTGGGGTTATGCTGCAACTGTACAGGACCTTGGTGAGACCACATTTGGAATATTGTGTGCTGTTCTGGTCACCTCACTATAAGAAGGATGTGGAAGCGCTGGAAAGAGTGCAGAGGAGATTTACCAGGATGCTGCCTGGTTTGGAGGGTAGGTCTTATGAGGAACGGTTGAGGGAGCTAGGGCTGTTCTCTCTGGAGCGGAGGAGGCTGAGGGGAGACTTAATAGAGGTTTATAAAATGATGAAGGGGATAGATAGAGTGAACGTTCAAAGACTATTTCCTCGGGTGGATGGAGCTATTACAAGGGGGCATAAGTATAGGGTTCATGGTGGGAGATATAGGAAGGATATCAGAGGTAGGTTCTTTACGCAGAGAGTGGTTGGAGTGTGGAATGGACTGCCTGCAGTGATAGTGGAGTCAGACACTTTAGGAACATTTAAGCGGTTATTGGATAGGCACATGAAGCACACCAGGATGATAGGGAGTGGGATAGCTTGATCTTGGTTTCAGATAAAGCTCGGCACAACACCGTGGGCCGAAGGGCCTGTTCTGTGCTGTACTGTTCTATGTTCATTCCATATTCATATGGCTACCAACTCATCCAAGAGTTAAGTTTGAATGGACGAGGAAGAATTAATATCAGCATAATTAAAACATGCTGAATAAAAGGGTTTTCATCAACAAACATAAAAACTTAAGAGCCCCTTTGTGATATCTATGCTCACAAACTTTATCTGAACCAGGGGAAAAAAATTGACCAATTCGGTTTTTTTGTGATTTACTGCTTCATTTGGATTCGCTTGACAAAAATTAGGATTGGTATCACACAACAAATGATCAGCAATTCAAACGGTCTTCACGTTGGAGATAAAAACACTCAGTTAAAGGCACGATTGGGAAAAATGCAGATTTCTCCGGAAGGCTGAACTAGGCGGGCCAAATTATTGCTTCAGTTTCTTTCAGCTTGTGTGATTGTGAAAGTAACCTTGCATAGCCAGGTGTACATTTAACAATCTAACCACAACCAAATTGAGCCCAGATTACTTCTATTCTGAAATTAAGTCATTTTCTTCTTCAAGTGGACCAGTCTGAACACAGCACAGCTTTGCAGTAAGCAGCTGGTTCGGTCACAACAAGCAGGGGTTTCTTTTTACTAGTTTGCTGCAAGCTATAGTTCTGCAAAATCTGGAAAACTTGAACCTCTTTTGCTAAGTTAGTTCACTGTGGATAACATTAACAGATGTTAATGCGGGCACGTAGAAGGGAAAACAACATGAAGCAACACAAAGAGGTGGATCTGCATGCTGAGACCCGAAATGTTTCCTTGTGACAGAGAATGTTGAGCTGCAAGGTTTAGGTAATTTTAATATAAACTGCAGACTTAAATTTCTCCTATATAAAAGGACTATTCCCAAAATTGTCCAAATTTCCTTAAAATTGGCAATCTTAGTGTGGCTTTCCTTACTTAATTGCCTTTTGGGAGAACTAGCAGATTGTTGAGAATTTAATCTATCCAGTGAGAACTATGCCAAATGTCAAGAATAATAAATTCAGATAGAATGACAGTGATATTAAGCATAAAGTTCATCTCCAGTCAGCCGTCACTGGATGAAAATTATATGTCAGGAACTCTAGAATAGAGTTTTCAATATTTTTATTTTCTTCCCTCTCTCAATCTGAAAAGTTGTATCTAATCCAGATTATTGATCATCGAATTGACCTTGTAGGAAAACTATTTTTAAAAATGAAAATGATAGATGGGTTCTAAAATGAGGATGGATTAGTGACATGAAAAGCTGTCCCAAGCCATGGCAAAAAAAAACATTTCTTCTTGGTTTTTATTTTCTAAAAAGCAGCCACTTCTACAGTCGCTGTGCCCAAACATAATGTTGCAATGTGTCAAGTGTTGCTAAAAATGTTCTTGCTGCATCTCCTTCTGCAACTTTACATTTTGTTTTCTTGAACAACAACATGCATTTGTGCAGCACCTTTAATTTATTAAGGGATGCTACAAAACAACATTTAATTCCCGAACCACACTGGCTCTGTTCGGACAGGCGGCCATAAAAACCTGATCCAAGAGAGGAGCGTCTTAAACGAGGCGAAAGATGGAAAGAGGAGAGGCTTAGAGACGCAATTTCTAGATTTAGGTACTTGGCAGCTGAAGACACAGCCCGCAATGGTGGAATGAAGAAGATCAGGGTATGCACAACAGGACAGAGAGTTGGGGAACAGAAATCTCCAGGGGCATAGGGCAGAAGGTGGTTATCGACAGAAAGGGTGTTTTGCAAATAAGGCTGAAAAATTTAGTGTTGCCAGACTGAGCCTACAACCACAAGGGTGATTCTTGAATGAAACTTGGTGCAATTTACAATACGAGCAGCAGAGTTATAATGGGAACTCTATGACTGGAACATGTGGAAACGCTTATGTTATCAAGACAAAATGACCTCAACTTGAGGGGAAATAACAAACAGAAAATGCTGGAAAAACTCAGTTGATGAGGCAGCATCTGTGAAGAGTTAACATTGCAGGTTGAAGATCAAGTTCTGTTGAAGTCCATCGACCCTAAAACATTGCAGACAGCAACAGAGACACGGACGCTGCCTGACCAGCTGATTTTTTTCCAGCACTTTCTTGTTGAGCACTACTCCAAATAGCTGAGATCAGTATGTCCTCAAATGACTCATTATACATATGAAATCCACATCACCTTAAAAATACAAAGAATGTTTTTGGATTAGGGAAGTGAACAATTCATAAGAAATTATTCAAAATTTGGGAACTGATTCACAATTTCTGCTGTAGTTTAAAAATGGTAATGTTTGAAAATAAATTACTTGCATGTATGATTAGACATCTCAAAGCACTTTACAGTTTTGAAGTTTAGGCACTATTAGATGTAAGAAAGTGACAGCCAATTTGCACACAGCAAGCTCCCACAAACAGCAATGTGATAATGACCAGATAATCTGTTTTTGAGATGTTGATTGTGGGACAAATATTGCCCAGGACAAAGGGGGCAATTCCCCTGCTCTTCTAAATGGTGGTATGAGATCTTTTATGTTCACTTGAAAGAGCAGAATGAGTTTAGGTTTATTGCCTCATCCAGAAGACGGCAGTAACGCCGCGTGGTACAAACCTGCTCTCCTTTCTCAGGATGACAACATTGTGGTGAACCATCGTTGGTTCCCACTGGGATAGTACTGAGCCAGGGTCTGGCCAGTACTACAAGTATGTACATATGTTGCTGTTGGGTTAGGGATGGGTTGTGCTACTTGTTGCTGTTGGGGTTAGGGTGGGGTTGTTACACCTTTGTATTGTAGTGTTGTGGTACATCCCAGTCGGGCTCCGCCTCCTGGGAGAGGTATAAAGGTCCCTGCTCTGGCTGGGACCCCTCAGTCTGGGATCGTGTATATAATTGTTAGCTGCTTTGTTACAGCAAATAAAAGCCTTTATTTCCTGAGCATCAAGCCTCGTGTATGATAACGCGCATCAAACATTTATGTTCGTACTCCACCCATACCCTCGCTTCTATCTTTCCAGGCAGCGAGGCAACCAACTCAGCCTGCTGCTGCTCACACCGAGGCACAGCAGTCTGAAGCCAAGCCCTATAAGACCCAGCATTGCTTGTAGTCATTCTACAAGGACATCTGACATGCTGCAGTCACCGGGTAGCACTACATTGGATAAGCAAAGGAACAAAAGGAATGCACATCATTGCTTGGTTCAGTTTTGTATTGGGAGCATTGTTGAATAAAGTGGCTAAAATGGGTGTTCACCAAAAGGATTTTGGAACACCAACTGAACCTTGTAGTAGAACATTTCCTCATGAACATGTGCCCCAAAGCCACATATATGCAGCTGATGGTACCCAGCAGCATCGGGAATCCCACCTGACAGGCAAATGCACATATTCTCTTCTATTTCTCGCTGATCAATAAGACAACAACCATGTTCTTCTCCTTGTATATAAGCCATCTGATCCTCCCTAAGCTTAGTGATGGGCAGCAAACTATGTTTCGTGTTCCTGTCTGGAAGGATCTGCAGAGATAGTAATTTAGGGTGACGGTGATCTTCATGGTCACAGAGTCCATTCTCACTCTGCTGTGAGGCTGAACGCAGGATGCAGGAAGGTGTCACGGTTCTGTCATCACCTCCTTGGTGAATCGCAGACACCTTGCACACTGCTCTAAAGTGGGTGGGTACAACTTTCTATTAAGTGTTTCTCCCGATAGGTGTAACTTTCCCTCTGTGCTCAATTTACAAGACATACTGGAGCCCAAGAGGGACTGAAAGTATAGCTTCCATTACCGAACAGACTTTCTCCCGACAGACCTTTTAACTCCTCTGACTTCCTGATCATGATCCACCACCATTCCTTTGAAAACCCTGAAAGTTGATAAAACTCCTCCAGTTATCTAACAAAATACTTCCACTAACTTTACACCTGACCTGAAAGTTGGATGGTTAGCCCTTTAGATAACACAAACAGATATCTCTCAAGTAGCTGTTTTTGTGTGGTACAAAATGGAAGATCATATGAAAAAAATATCAGTAGTCGAAGCTGTTTGCTGTCACGATTTGCCAACTTTACATGCTATCAATCAGAGCACTCTCACCGGAAGAGAGAAGCATCCCAAATAATATATTTTTTAGTTGATGGGCATGGCAGCAGTACCCTTGGAGCCCAATTTCATGATCAATGTGTTTGAGAATCTACAAAAGGAACAAGTCACATTGGATTTAATGGTGTTTACGTATAGTTTACATTTATTTATTAGTGTCACAAGTAGGCTTATATTAACACTGCAATGAAGTTACTGTGAAAATCCCCGAGCCGTCACGCTCCGGCGACTGTCGGGTACACTGAGGGAGAATTTAGCAATGGCCAATGCACCTAACCAACACGTCTTTCGGAGTGTGGGAGGAAACCAGAGCACCCGGAGGAAACCCATGCAGACACGGGGAGAGCGTGCAGACTCCGCACAGACAGTGATCTAAGCCAGTAATCGAACCTGGGTCCCTGGTGCTGTGAGGCAGCAGTGCTAACCAGTATGCCACCGTGCCGCCGATGAGTAATGAGGCAGAATTGTTAACTGTCTGACTGTGAGGGAATATTTTGCCAGTAGGGACAATAACATAATTAAATTCAATATTAGGTTTTGAAAACCAAAGTTTTAAATTTAATAAAGGCAAACTTCAAAGGGATGATAAATTAAATCTCAGAAAATTCAGCTGAACTGTTACTGACTAAACCCATAAATAATGCAAAGTATTTTTGGCACAATATTAAGCAAAAAAAAATAGCCACAGCACCACTTGTGTAGCTAAGCAACTAGGCCGACAGATTGAGCTAGGAGACGATATCAAGCTAAAAGAAAAGACTTACACAATTGCAATTAAAACTGGAAATCTAGTGGATTAGGAAATCTGTGAACAACCAGCAAGGAAAATAATAACTGGTGCATAAAGGAAATATGGGAAAAAGGTTGTAAGGAATATCAAAGCTAACAGGACAAGTTTTAATACATATTTGAAGAGAAAGAAGGGTAGCAAAATAGACTGTGGATTCATTAAAAACAAATGGCAGTGAAACTATAATGGGTAATAAAGAAATCACAAAATTAGTAAATGAGAACTTGACATCTGTTTCTACAGTAGAGGATGAAGGTCAAATTCACAGTGCAAAAGGAAAAGCTTTGTAGGTTTAATGCAACTTGTAAAGAATGGGTAACAATGAAAATAATGGGATTTCAGATAGACATGCCTCGAGCAACTGGTGGTCTCTACCCCAGGATAATAAAGGAAATAGATGAGAACATTTCAGATGCATCAGTCATAATTTTCCAAAGCTCTCTAGATTCTGGAACTGTGCCTTTGAATTTGATATTATTTAAAAAGGGAGGGAGACAGAAAACAGGTAATTGCATACATATCAGTTTAACATAACTACTAGATAGCTATCAGGTGGATCAAAGAGATTTGTGAAAAGATGCTCGTGTCGGACTAATGTAACTGAAATTTTCTGAGGATATCACTAGCATGGTCGATTGGAAGATGCTGATGGATGTTGTATACAGAGTCTTTCAGTTGGCATTTATTAAGGTACCTCACAAGAGATTCTTGCAAAAATAGAAGTGTACAGAAATACAGATAATCACATAACAAGGGTTAGTAATTGGTTGGGAAGTAGGAGACAGAGACTAGTGATAAGGGGTTTATTCTCTGCATAGCAGGGACAAGTGGTGCTTCCCAGTGATCTGCACTGGGGCCTAGCCTTTTCATCAGATATGTATTAACGGTTTGGATGAAGAAACAGAGAGCTGTATATCAAAGCTGCAAATAACACTAAGTCAGGAGGCATAGTGCAGATAGAAGAAATTACAAAGTGGACAGATGGAGTTCAAAGTGGCAAAATATTAATTAATCAAAGGCAAAATGGAATAAGTTCACCAATGGAAAGACTCGGGAAGAGCAAAATTGGTTCAGTGCCCATGTACAAAGGTCACTGAAAGTTAAATGATCAGGTACAAAAAGTAATCATAAAGCACAATGCAATGTTGACCTTTATATTAAAGGGACCGGAATTTATAAGGAAATGTTGCTTCAGTTCCACAGAGCACTGGTTAGATCCAAACTGGAGGGCTGATTTCAGCTTTGGACACTGAAACGCAGAAAAGGTATAATAAAAGCAAAACACTGCGGATCCTGGAAATCCAAAACAAAACCAGAAAATGCTGGAAACACACAGCATGCCTGGAAGCATCTGTGCAAAGTTAACGCTTTGAGTCCAATATGACTCAGAAAAGGTACACTGCCCGTGAAGGAGGTACAGAGTAGATTCACGAGAATGATACAAGGGCTTGAAGGATTAAATTATGAGGACAGAATGCATAAATTTTGTTTTTTAATGTCAAGAATTTCGACAGTAGAAGGGTGGTCTAATCAAGGTATTTAAAATAATTAAGAAACTTACGGGTGAATACAGAGAGACAATTCCCTCCGAGGGTTGGGTCTATCCAGAGCAGTAAGGTACAACATTAAAGTTAGAACTAAACGAGTTCAGACTGAAACCGGGAAGCACTTTGTCCATCTACAATTTGTCCCTGACAGACTGCAAATACCATGTCAATTTACTTTTCAAGACTGGAGCTGACAGATTTTTGCAAGATGTTATTATCAAGGGAAACGGCACCTCAGAAATGGCATAATAAAAGCAAAGCACTGCAGATGCTGGAAATCCAAATCCAAAAATCCAAAAGAGCAGGTAAATGGTGTTTACATATAGATCACCCATGATATTACTCAATGAAGACCTACTCGAGAGGTTGAATACTCCAGTGCCTAAGCCATATACATATGTGAAAGGCATATTCCGGCGCCTACTTTATATATCCACATACACAACAGTACTCCTGTTCCTATACTATATGATGTGGAGATGCCGGCGTTGGACTGGGGTAAACACAGTAAGAAGTTTAACAACACCAGGTTAAAGTCCTATACTATATACACAGATTACATTCATACTCCTGTGCCCATGCTATATATCCACATACCTGTTCCTATGCCATATACTCACTTTACATACTCCTGCTCCTATACCATATACCCATGTTACACACACATGCCTGTTCCTATGCTGTACACCTACGTTACAAGAATACTCCTGTTCCTATGCCATATACAGATGCTACATACATATTCCTGTTCCTATGCATTGCACCCATGTTACTTACTCCTGTTCCTATGCTATATGCATGCATTGCAGTCATAATCTGGTTTCAATATCATATACGCACATTATGTACATATTCTTGTTCCTGTGTCATATACACACATTACAGGCATACTCCTGTTCCCATGCAATATACAACATTACGTACATATTTCTGTGCCTATGTCATATATCCACATTACAGGAATACACCTGTTCCCATGCCATATACTCATGCTACATACATAGGCCTGTTCCTACGCAGTGTACCTATGTCACTATGCCATATATAGATGTTACATAAATACTCCTGTTCCAATACCATATATGCAGGTCACATGTGTACTTCTGTTCCAATAATATATATCCATGTTACATACATACTCCTGTGCCTATGCTATATACCCATGTTCCAGGCAGATGCGTTTTTCTATGCCATATACACACATTACATACAGATTCCCATTCCTATGCCATATACACAGATTATATACATACACCTGCTCTTATGTCATATACACACATTACATGCGTACTCCTGTTCCTATGCCATAAAGAACAGATTACAAACATACTCCTGCTCTTTTACCATATATGTGGAGATGCCGGCGCTGGACTGGGGTAAACCTGTTGGACTTTAACCTGGTGTTGTGAGACTTCTTACTGCTTTTACCATAAACGCAGATTACAGACATACTCCTGTTCCTATGCCATATACACAGATTACAGACATACTCCTGTTCCTATGCCATATACACAGATTACAGACATACTCCTGTTCGTATGCCATATACAAGGCTACAGACAGACATTCACCTGTTCCTATGCCATATACACATATTACATACATATTCCTGCTCCTATGCCATATACACACATTAGACATTCTCCTACTCCTATGCCATATATAGACAAGATAGACATATTCCTGTTCCTATGCCATGTTTACATGTTACAGACATACTTCTGCTCCTATGCCATATACACAGATTACAGGCATACTCCTGCTCCTTTACATATATAAGTCTCACAACACCAGGTTAAAGTCCAACAGGTTTATTTGGTAGCAAATACCATAAGCTTTCGGAGCAGAGCTCCTTCGTCAGATGGAGTGGATATCTGTTCTCAAACAGGGCACAGACACAGAAATCAAATGACAGAATACTGATTAGAATGCAAATCTCTACAGCCAGCCAGGTCTTAAATGTACAGACAATGTGGGTGGAGGGAGCATTCAACACAAGTTAAAGAGATGTGTATTGTCTCCAGACAGAACAGCTTGTGAAATTCTGCAAGTCCAGGAGGCAAGCTGTGGGGGTTACTGATAATGTGACATAAATCCAACATCCCGGTTTAGGCCGTCCTCATGTGTGCGGAACTTGGCTATTAGCTTCTGCTCAGCGACTCTGCGCTGTCGTGTGTCGTGAAGGCTGCCTTGGAGAACGCTGAAGGCTGCCTTGGAGAACGCTGACCTGAGGATCCAAGGCTGAATGCCCGTGACTGCTGAAGTGTTCCCCCACAGGAAGAGAACAGTCTTGCCTGGTGATTGTCGAGCGGTGTTCATTCATCCGTTGTCGTAGCGTCCGCATGGTTTCCCCAATGTACCATGCCTCGGGACATCCTTTCTTGCAGCATATCAGGTAGACAACGTTGGCCGAGTTGCAAGAGTAGGTACCGTGTACCTGGTAGATGGTGTTCTCACGTGAGATGATGGCATCCGTGTCAATGATCTGGCACGTCTTGCAGAGCTTGCTGTGGCAGGGTTGTGTGGTGTCGTGGTCAGTTCTCCTGAAGGCTGGGTAGTTTGCTGCGGACAATGGTCTGTTTGAGGTTGCGTGGTTGTTTGAAGGCAAGAAGTGGGGGTGTGGGGATGGCCTTGGCGAGATGTTAGTCTTCATCAATGACATGTTGAAGGCTCCGGAGGAGATGCCGTAGCTTCTCCGCTCCGGGGAAGTACTGGACGACGAAGGGTACTCTGTCCACCATGTCCCGTGTTTGTCTTCTGAGGAGGTCGGTGCGGTTTTTCGCTGTGGCGCGTCGGAACTGTTGATCGATGAGTCGAGCGCCATATCCTGTTCTTATGAGGGCATCTTTCAGCGTCTGGAGGTGTCTGTTGCGATCCTCCTCATCCGAGCAGATCCTGTGTATTCGGTGGGCTTGTCCGTAGGGGATGGCTTCTTTTACGTGTTTAGGGTGGAAGCTGGAGAAGTGGAGCATCATGAGGTTATCCGTGGGCTTGCGGTACAGTGAGGTGCTGAGGTGACCGTCCTTAATGGAGATGCATGTGTCCAAGAATGCAACCGATTCCGGAGAGTAGTCCATGGTGAGTCTGATGGTGGGATGGAACTTGTTGATGTCATCATATAGTTGTTTCAGTGATTGCTCACCATGACTCCAAAGGATGAGGAGGATCGCAACAGACACCTCCAGACGCTGAAAGATGCCCTCATAAGAACAGGATATGGCGCTCGACTCATCAATCAACAGTTCCGACGCGCCACAGCGAAAAACCGCACCGACCTCCTCAGAAGACAAACACGGGACACGGTGGACAGAGTACCCTTCGTCGTCCAGTACTTCCCCGGAGCGGAGAAGCTACGGCATCTCCTCCGGAGCCTTCAACATGTCATTGATGAAGATGAACATCTCGCCAAGGCCATCCCCACACCCCCACTTCTTGCCTTCAAACAACCACGCAACCTCAAACAGACCATTGTCCGCAGCAAACTACCCAGCCTTCAGGAGAACAGTGACCACGACACCACACAACCCTGCCACAGCAACCTCTGCAAGACGTGCCGGATCATCGACACGGATGCCATCATCTCACGTGAGAACACCATCTACCAGGTACACGGTACCTACTCTTGCAACTCGGCCAACGTTGTCTACCTGATACGCTGCAAGAAAGGATGTCCCGAGGCATGGTACATTGGGGAAACCATGCAGACACTACGACAACGGATGAATGAATACCGCTCGACAATCACCAGGCAAGACTGTTCTCTTCCTGTGGGGGAGCACTTCAGCAGTCACGGGCATTCAGCCTTGGATCTTCAGGTAAGCGTTCTCCAAGGCAGCCTTCACGACACACGACAGCGCAGAGTCGCTGAGCAGAAACTGATAGCCAAGTTCCGCACACATGAGGACGGCCTAAACCGGGATGTTGGATTTATGTCACATTATCAGTAACCCCCACAGCTTGCCTCCTGGACTTGCAGAATTTCACAAGCTGTTCTGTCTGGAGACAATACACATCTCTTTAACCTGTGTTGAATGCTTCCTCCACCCACATTGTCTGTACATTTAAGACCTGGCTGGCTGTAGAGATTTGCATTCTAATCAGTATTCTGTAATTTGATTTCTGCGTCTGTGCCCTGTTTGAGAACAGAGACCACTCCATCTGACGAAGGAGCTCTGCTCCGAAAGCTTATGGTATTTGCTACCAAATAAACCTGTTGGACTTTAACCTGGTGTTGTGAGACTTCTTACTGTGCTTACCCCAGTCCAACGCCAGCATCTCCACATCATGACATCCTTTACATATATGCAGATTACATACATACTCCTGTTCCTATGCCATATACACACACATTAAAGACATACGCCTGCTCCTATGCCATATACACACATTGCAGACATGCTCCTGTTCCTATGCCATATACACTTACAACACTCACATCATAAAGATGAGTTGCATTATTTATGTTTTTCCCTAGCAGCAGTTCTCAGTTGTTAACAATAGAAAAAAGGTATTGCACCGTTGAAGCATTTCGATCTGATGTGGGGAAACGAAATAACATTGATATTGTTCTTGCATTACAAAGCCATCAAAAATCAGAATGTTGCATCAAAACCACATTCCTTGAGATTGTTTATATTGGATAAACTAATTGAAATCTGCAGAAAGGCAAAAGATGTTCTGATGATGTTAATTTTTTACTACACTTCATTAGTGCACAACACTTTAAATACATTTAATAGGTACAAAAAAAACTATTAATTAAATAGTATTAAAAATAGATCCCTGGAAAGCTCAGCTGCCCAGGAGTTAAGATAATTCTCAATACTTACACCACACTTACTGCAGCGTTTCAAGGTGGCAGCTTGCTGTTACATACCAAAGCAGAATTAGGGACAGGCTATAAATGCTGGCCTTACCAACAAAACCCCCAGATGCTATGAATGAATTAAAAAATTGGAGTTCTGTAAGCCAGAAACAGTCACCTATTTAATAAGGTAGAAGTGCATACTCATTCTGGGGTTTCGCAAAAGGCAAAGCAGGAGGCTGAGACATATCTATCAAAATGGAAAGCAAATGGTTGGAGCTGCATTATAAGGTTGCAAGAACACTGAAAGCATTTGGACAATATAACAGACAATGAGAGAAAATTTCAATAATTTAGCATTTGACAAACCCGTGCTAGAACCAGGAACTTACGCCCACTGTTTTCTGCTACACACAAATTTCCATTTAATTACACTCGCAAATTTCTCAGTTTTGTCACCAGGAGTGCATATTTTTCATTCTTACTTATTTTTGCCCCTGCACCAGGAAAGAGATTGCTGAGAAACAACACTGTTCCCAATTAAAATAGCTCTTTGCGCATTCAATCTCTCTTCGTAAAACACTGGTCATTGAGGAAGTTTCTTTGATTTCACAACAACAGCCTAAATGATGGAAATTGCTGGAAACCACAGCATTATAGAAAATGGGATTGGCTGCTGGTTGGTCTGTCAAGTTTCTTCAGAATTTCTGAAAGAGTTATGGAATTAGTCTCACTCCCTGACTCCTTCCACACAGTCTTTCAGATTTCTTCCCTATAGTATTTATCCAATTCCCTTTAAAATTAGTATTGAATCTGCTTCCACCACCTTTCGGGCAGTGTATTATACCTTAGAGCATAACAAAATTATTTCATTTCCCCCTGCACTTTTACCAAGTAAATCTTTATATGTCCCTAACAGTGGAAACAGCTTCACCCTTTCTAAACCCTCCAGCAAATCTGCCTGTAACCTCCTGTGCTCGAAGGAGAATGAGTCCAGCTTCTCTTCGTCTCTTCAGAGAAAGGTTGCAAAGCACAGATTTGCTTTCCAGTCTCAGAATAACAAAACAAGCTAACTATACCAAGTGGCAGTATCTGTACTCTCCCAGCCACTTCTGTTGACAGATTATGAACCAGATGGTGAATGGCATGGTGGCACAGTGGTTAGCACTGTTGCCTCACAGCGCCAGGGAACCGGGTTCAATTCCAGACTTGGGTAACTGCGGAGTTTGCATGTTCTCCCGGTGTCTATGTGGGTTTCCTCTGGGTGCTACGGTTTCCTCCCACAGTCCAAAGACGTGCGGGTTAGATGGACTGGCTATGCTAAATTGTCCCTTAGTTTCGGGGGATTAGCAGGGTAAATATGTGGGGTTATGGGGAGAGGGCCTGGGTGGGATTGTTATTGGTGCAGGCTCAATGGGCCCAATGGCCTATTTCTACACTAGGGATTCTATGATTATAGGGATGTTTTCCCCATTGCGACTGTGATGAGCCAACAATATGGACTGGTTTGGCTGCTGTAAACACAAGTTCCCGACCCTGGAAATTGATCAACTAGCTGAGAATATAGCACTACTCAGTTGGTAGAAATGTTTGTCCTGGGATTGAATATCCTCAGATTCATGCTGCATTCTTAGACCAAAATGGCAGCTCCATGTTTTAAAAAAATACTTATTAAGAAGATGTGGGTACCGCTGCCAAGCCCAGCATTTGTTGCTCATCCCTAATTGCCGTCAAGCAGGTGGTGGTGGTGAGCTGTTGCCTTCTTAACTTCTTCAATCCATGTGGTGTAAGTGCACCCACAATGCTATAGGTGCACCCACAGTGCTGTTGGGGAAGAAGTTCTGAGATTTTGACATAGCGACAATAAAGGAACAGTGATAATAATTCCCAGTTAGGTTTGTTATGTGGTTGGGAAGGAAACTTGCAGGTTGCGGTATTCCTGTGTTTCTGCCACCCCTGTCTTTCTAGGTGATACAGGTTGGATGGTGTTGTCGATGGAGCCTTGCCTGGTGAGTTGCTGCAGTACATCTTGTATATTGTTCACATTGTTGCCACTATATGCTGGTGTTTGCGGCAGTGAATATTTAAGCTGGGAAAATGGGGTGCAAATCAAGTAGGCTGCTTTGTCCTGGGATTGTGTTGAGCTTCGAGAGTTTTTGGAGTTGCACTCACACAGGCAAGTGGAGAGTATTCCACCACACTCCTGACTTGTGCCTTGTACATGGTGGACAGGCTTGGGGGAATTACTCATTGCAGGATTCCTAGCCTTTGACCTGCTCTTTTAGCCACCATATTCATATGGCTCGTCCAGTTCAGTTTCTTGTCAATGGTAACCTTCAGGTTGTTGAAAATGGGGGAATTCAGTGATGGTAATGCCACTGAATGTTAAAGGGAGATGGCTAGATTTTCTTTCGTTGGAGGTGGTCATTGCCTGGCACTTGCATGGCATGAACATTATTTACCACTTAATCACCCCAAGGCTATAATTTATCCCAGTCTTGCTGTGTATGAACATGTTATGCTTTAATAATTTGAGGAGTCAGAAATGGTACTGAACATTTCACCAGTGAACATTTCTACTTCTGACCTATCAGGGAAGGAAATTCAGGGGAGTTGTTCCAGAAAGTCAGAATAACAATAACTTGCAATAGAGCAGCAGAAATACAAATGATTAATTTCCACACAGGATTGTGCTTAAAAGTACCAGAAGTATTTATAAAATAGTGTGCATGCATGGTCCTGGCAGAAGAAAAGGAATCTGAAACTATATACCCAACCTTTTTGTCTCTTTTAAAAATAAAAATTGAGTTGTATTCATCACTGTCCCCAACTCGTATAAAAACTGCACATTGGAATAACATGGGATTCTTATCAACCATCAGAGATTATTCATATCTTACAATATCTCTTTGAATACAATTCAAAGCCACAGGAGCCTGTACAGTGGTTAATTAGCTAAGAATGGTCCAACACGTGACAAAGCTGAATGCTGGAGAAATGGAGCCAACCCTGATTGACAATGCAAGACAGTGCAAGTGGTTGCTTAACCAGACCTCCAGCTCAACCCCAGGAGGTTAACTGGAGCTGCAGTTCAATATTATTTTGCCTGTGGATTCTCTTCATCATTCGTACACACATTTAAACACAGCGGAACAACTGGCAAAGTATTGAGTTCGGCAGATGCAATGACTGTGGGCACAACAATATAATTTACATTTACTTTCATCTCTCAACCATTTCACTGCCTCCGAATTGTCATTTGTTTGTCTGACATCCAATACTGAACTAATAGATATGTGTTCTAATCAAATATTGGAAAAACAGAAGCCATTGTCTCAGTCTCTGCCAGAAATTTTGCTCTCTAGCCGCTGGCTCCATTCCGCTTCCTGGCAACTGTCAGGCCAAATCAAACTATTCACAACCTTGGTGTCCTGTTTGACCCCAGAGCTCTGATTCCATATTCTCTCCATCACCAAGACCACGTCATTCCACATCCTTAGCATCACCTACCTCTACTTTCGCCTCAGCTTGTCTGCAGCTAATCCATTCCTTTGTTACCTTCAGACCCAACCTTTCCAATAATTTCCTGGCCATCCTTACACGCTTCATAAATATGACCTCTTCAAAATCTCTACTGCCTTATCCTAACTCGCACAATATCTTATTCACCCATCACCCATGTGCTCAATGACTCAAAATATCTCAATCTAGCAGCAGTTCAGTTTTAAAATTCTCAACCTCGTTTTCAAATCCCTCCATGGTATCACCCCTCTGTCTGTGTCTTCCGCCAACCCTCTGAGATCTTGGTGCTCCTCAAATTCTGGCTTTTTATGCATCTTAGATTTCCAAGAGCCCATCATTAGGGAATATGCCTTCAGAAAAGCATCTTGTGGTGAATGAATTCTCAGCTGTTTATCTGCACTAGACTCTCCTGAAAGAATGATTATGTAATTTCTACAGCACAACGGAGTGAATTGGAATTAGCTGGAGGCTATGCATTCTATCAAAAACTCTCTTCTAACTTTACTTTTCCAATTTCCAGCATTAATAACACACATCAATGGGACTGCAGCAGCCCAGACTTATGGCACTTGCAGGAAACTTTGCTTCACAGCAGAGAAGCCGCTCTCTGATAGAGTAAAAATAAAACTTTTGGGAACTGGCTAATCATAGGTGGTCAATTCAAGGGCATGCAATATTCCATGTTAACCACAGCATCAAAATGCAGAGAATACTGCAATTTATAATATTATTTTGATTCAGGCCCTTAAGGCCTCGCGAGTGGGCTGCGTCAAATTAAAGTTGCTTTCGACTACACTTTCAAAGCACAGATGCTAGTTATTCTGTGAATTAGCTTATTCTCTTCTTTTTCGTCAGCTACCCAAACTCTCATCCCCAACTCACTCTGCCCATTTGGTTCGGCTGGTAGCATTCTTGCCTGAAAGCCAGTTGTTTCTGGGATTCAAACTCCAAAGGCATTTTAATCTGGACTGACATTTCCGTGCAGAACTTCTGCATTATTCTTCAAAGGTGGTATTAAATTGAGGCGGCATCCGCCTGTGTAGGCAGACGCTCAGGAAAGCTTCAATACAGAGTGGGAATTATCACAGACTTCTGCCAATGTTTTTCTCTCAAGCAGCACCAACAGATTCATTGTCATTCATTCATTTACTTTCTGTTGGAGCTTTCTTTGCTGCAGTTGCCTACAAGACAACAGTGGCTGTCGCTTAAAAATGTAACCCACCGGTGGCAGTGGTTGTTTTATGATGCCATATAAATGCAAGCTACTTCTTGCTTTTAAAAAAAAACTTCAATCTCTCCTCTTCCTGATGATTCTTTCTTCATTCTCCTTCTTTACTTTCTCTCCCACCACGTCCCCCCACATTTTATTCGCTTTCTCATACTCCTCAGAGAGACATAATATATAGCTGTGCAGACAGTATACTTATTGTATTACACATACTTTCAGCATCTACCTTCAAAATCATATGTTTCAATAAGATACCCCTCTTTATTTTACTAAGTATATATCCAACCTGCTCAAACTTTCCTCATAAGTCAACCCCACTACCAACTGAGCATATATTGCATTCTTCAAGTACACTACAGGGTAAGTGCTGCATCATGAGAGTCGCCAGCTTTCTTAAATCAGGGTTTGGCATTTTGTTCGAGCACAGGGATTTAACATTTTGGACAGGGACATTATGAGGAAGATCTTTTGTTTTCACAAAGTGGGTGGTAATGAGTTGGAACTCGCTGCCTACGAGGCGGGTAGAAGTGGAGACGATAATAATTTCAAAAGGAAATTGGATAGACACTTGAGGGAAACAAATCTGTAGAGCAATGGCAATGGTGATAGAGCAGGGCAATGGGACTAACCGAATTGCTCCATGGGGGTGGATTGCTCTGCAGATAGTCGCATGGACCAATGGGCTGAGTGGCCTCCTTCTGTGCCATAATGACTGTATGAGATGCAAGAGACACTAGAAAAGCAGGAAATTCTCATATGCTGGGTAACTTTCTTCCCTCCAAGAACACTCCAACAAGCAGAATACAAATGGAGGGCAGTATCACAATGGCAATACATGGCAGCACCCCATGGAAAATGAACTAGATTTGGAGAAATCACATGAACCAATAATATGCTCAAAACCTCAAAAGTGAGAAATCATTTCTTTAGCTTATACGGAGACTGTAGCTCTTTATTAAACTTGTTTGAATGTATTGAGGCATTTGGAAACAAAATGGATATTTAATAAAAATCTAAGCCTGTTTATGTTATTTTACGTGCCGGTTCAATAAAAATGAAAGGGACAGTTGTAATCTGTGCATCCACGCTTTCATTTTTCCTGTAATACAGTACACTGGCTGCTATTTTTTTAAATCCTGAAGGAGTTATTATTTAGGTTTGATTGGTTTTGCCGTAGATACATCAGTTAAGCAGGAGGTCTCATTGAGTCAGTATCATGGTAAGATGCCTGTAGCATCCATGCTGTATTAAGTAGGCCGCAGGGGACTAAAGCCAAGCAACTGTTATGTAACTGGGAAATAGATTACTCATGGTACTTTGAACACAACAGTAGCAGAAAAACGCTGTAAACACATAGAAATGGGGCTCGGCTCGAATGGGGGAGGATGGGTCCCACCCAAAATGTGAAGCATTCAATTCCGGATGTTAACTGGCCAGCTACACACCAAGAGAATTCAATCCCTATTTTCTTCAAATGCTGGCATTATCCAACTCGTATCCCAGCTACACCATTTATTTTCTGTTTATTTGTGCTTGTTTACCTACTTCCAACCAAACCTTGGTTGGAAGTAATTTCATACAACGCAGACAAATCTCGATCCGCACGTTGTGGTCCAGATTACAAGGAAATCACTATCAGGATTGTGATACTCAAAAAGACAGGGCCTTGTAATGAACCACAGATGAAAACTGATGATCCTTAAATCTTTTGTACCTCAGCTGATTTCATTATTTGTCGAGAGAAAAAAAAAAATTGGAGATGCCCCTGCCCAAAAAAATGCCCATTAAATTGTGCCTGCGTGTCTGCGTGGAACAAAAACTGCCAGGATTCAATAGTCCAACCCATCAGGATGCTGCATGACAACAATTGAACGATTTAGTCAGAAATTTCCACAATCAGCATTACAATTGGGTCAGAGGTTTGAGAATGAGGAAGTTAACAAACAGGTTTGCAAATTAAATATTTTCAGATGGGCTCAATCACAGCTGTTGCGTGATTCGCCAGTTACGTAACAAATTCTATAAACAGGTCTTCAAATGGTAATTTGGTCTAAATACTTGTTGGGCAGGCTGAACATGTTGTGCAGAGAAAGGTAATTCTGAATTCATTACTTTAAATCCAGTATCTATCATTTCTTTGAACCAGTAACGACAGGAAACAGAACAGCCATCACTTCAAATCTGGTGCAACTGCTCACGAAAGCAATTAGTGGTGGGACGAGGAGGTTCGAGCCAACTGATACATCTCGGATTTCAAATGGGAAAGTGTTCACACTGACAATCAGAACAAACCAATCCATAATTCCACGCAGCAGAGGTGCACTTCTCCCCCCTCAACAAAATGAGCAAGTTTACAGCTCAAACCTTTCTTTCTGGTTGAATGGGCCCCCTTTAAAATTCACATACCTCCCACAAGCTAAATTATAATACTACGCAATGATCATAATATTGAAGCACTGCATGTAAATAGTGCTTTTTAGAAAATAAGTATTTATTTACAGGTATCAGTTGAATGGGTGCGCCTGCTCTTGACTGCAGAGTCTATCATTAGTGGGAGCTGGGGGAGGGTGTGGGAGCAGGGACGTGTAGAACCCGTTTCCAGCTGCTGTTTACTCTCGACTACGGTGCTCAAGGGAGGTCGCCCATATCACCGCAAACACCCTGGAAAATGTCTGCAGTCTCTCACCAGAGTTATGTTCTAAGATTCTAGCTTTAGAACAACAGTATAGTAGTATAACCATAGAAAATGGAAAGACATCAGGCCTCCCCACACCATCTGATGACTGGAGCAGTATGACCAGACAATTCCCAACCCCAGAACTCCATTATTGAGCCCCTCCACTCAGGTTTCCACTCCTGCCACAGTACTGGTATGGCTTTTTATAAAAGTCAAAAAAGACATTGTATGTGATTGTGATAAAGGTAAATTTTCCCTCCTCATCTATGTCGAACTGTCTTCATCCTTTGACAGTTTTGACTACATCATCCTCTCCCCTGTTGTCCAGCTGAGTAAGACTGCGTTTGCCTGGTCATAATCTCATCTGTCTTTCTCGCAGCCAGAGAATTAGCTGCAGTGGCTTCTCTTCCTATTCTCACACCATTACCTCTGGTGTCCTCCAAGGATCCATCCTTGACTCCTTCCCTCTTTCTCATCTACATGCTATTCCTCAGCAATATTATCTGGAAACATAATACCATTTTCCCACACCTGCGCTGATGATACACTGCTCTACCTCACCATCACCTCTCCCAACTCCTTCACTGTCTCCAAATTATCAGACTGCTTGTCTGACATCCAGTACTGGATACAAGAAATTTACTCCAATTTCCTTACAATTGTCAAGCATTCTTAAAATACCACGTTCCAGCTACCTTCAGACATGTACCAACTAAGTAAAGGTTCTAACTTGCTGTTTTACCTGCACCTGACCCCTGCATTCACTTTAAGAATGCAGATGGCTTAAAGTAACACAGATCTGCATTCCATTTTTCAGGGCACAGCATTTCAGTTCTTGCAGAATAGCACATCCACTCACTTAATGGAAGCTGTGCTACGTCAAAATCATTTATAACTATAACAGAACAATATGTATACAATACCTCTTCCTCACAATTCATTGTAAACAAATTTCTTGCATGTGAAACTCTTCCAATAAGAATCATATTTTTGAATGTTGAACATTTTGCGCAGTCTGCACACTCATTCTGTCATATTTCAGTAATTGTAGATACTGGTTTAGTTCTCAACTCTCCAATTGGTTGAGTAACAGGTCTGACAAGAATGTCAACTCAACTCTTGGATATTCAGAGGCTTTATTTTGCAGCAACTTATTGCAATGAACAAAGAATGCTTGTATCTACTGCAAACCATCTTCTTAAATCCCTCTCGCATCTGCTCTACCCACACCTCCAACAATAAGTGTGAGGAGTTCATGGACTTTTTGCCACCAGATAGAGACGATCTGATCAGCCGCTTCTGTTGCAATCCTCCCTCCCACTTGCCCATGGGTAGATTTCTAGTTGTGCCTTGCCCTAGCCTTAAAATTTTGTCTCTCTCTAGTTTCCCTCCCGTGCCTTGACTGCACAGATCTTGTCCACAAGACTCACTTCCTGCTCTCTCATGGTCCTACTCAACTGCTGAGTGACCAACGTCAAGTACTGAGCTGCATGTTAGCCAATAACATTGGTAATTCTCTGCCTTCAGGTGGTGTTCCTCTCTCTTTTAAATCTATCATCCCTCTCCTCAAGAAACAAACCCTTCACCCCACTGTCCTCGCAAATTACCAATACTCAGTGAGCAACAAGGGTACTGTGTTATGCAACATGTTGCATCATCAGACCTGCTGATTTACTAGGGCAGAACGTGTAAAACAATACTAAAATTTCAGGAACATAAATATTGTTTTCTCTGAATCAAATTATGGAATCATAATTATTTTACAACGAAAATTATAAATCAGTAGCATCAGCTATTGTAAATTCTTTTGTCTAAATAATTTTTATTTCTTATCCGGTAAGCAAGATGTACCAGATTGGAAGTAGGTACCAGCAAACATCAACCCCTAGTATTGCTTTGAGGGATCATGGACTTTGATTAACATTCAAGAGGTTGTGTGGCCCTAGCACTTGGCAGCACAGTAACAGATATTCTGTAATTTAGCAATACATGGAATTTGGGAGCATTGAGCAGCTTATATATAGTGAAGGTTCCACGACAAGCATCACTCGGTCGGAGGTCATGAGATTTGGTGCATAGCGGTTTTTGGATCATCTGGGGGCTTCCTCGGGTCTAACCAGATTGGTAAGGAGGAGATAAGGAAGCTTATGTAGGGATGAGGAAACAAGGCTCAGATGGCTCGATTGAGGGTTACAAGTTAGCAAGGAATGAGCTGAAAAAGGGGCTTAGGAGAGCTTGGAGGGGACACGAGAAGTCCTTGGCGGGTCGGATCAAGGAAAACCCCAAGGCTTTTTACTCTTATGTGAGGAATAAAAGAATGACCAGGGTGAGGTTAGGGCCGGTCAAGGACAGTTGTGGGAACTTGTGTATGGAGTCAGTAGAGATAGGCGAGGTGATGAATGAATACTTTTCTTCAGTGTTCACCAAGGAGAGGGGCCATGTTTTTGAGGAAGAGAAGGTGTTACAGGCTAATAGGCTGGAGGAAATAGATGTTCGGAGGGAGGATGTCCTGGCAGTTTTGAATAAACTGAAGGTCGATAAGTCCCCTGGGCCTGATGAAATGTATCCTAGGATTCTTTGGGAGGCAAGGGATGAGATTGCAGAGCCTTTGGCTTTGATCTTTGGGTCCTCGCTGTCCACGGGGATGGTGCCAGAGGACTGGAGAATGGCGAATGTTGTTCCTCTGTTTAAGAAAGGGAATAGAAATGACCCTGGTAATTATAGACCGGTTAGTCTTACTTCGTTGGTTGGTAAATTGATGGAAAAGGTCCTTAGAGATGGGATTTACGACCATTTAGAAAGATGCGGATTAACCCGGGATAGTCAGCACGGATTCGTGAAGGGCAAGTCGTGCCTCACAAATTTGATAGAATTTTTTGAGGAGGTAACTAAGTGTGTTGATGAAGGTAGGGCAGTTGATGTCATATACATGGATTTTAGTAAGGCGTTTGATAAGGTCCCCCATGGTCGGCTTATGATGAAAGTGAGGAGGTGTGGGATAAAGGGAAAGTTGGCCGATTGGATAGGTAACTGGCTGTCTGATCGAAGACAGAGGGTGGTGGTGGATGGAAAATTTTCAGATTGGAGGCAGGTTGCTAGCGGAGTGCCGCAGGGATCAGTGATTGGTCCTCTGCTCTTTGTGATTTTTATTAATGACTTAGAGGAGGGGGAATTAAGTATGAATATGAAGAAAGTGAACTGAGAGCAGATGTGAGAGAAGGAAGGGGCAGAGGGGGGAGTATGAGAGGAATTCTGAATGGTAGTAAAGGTATCAGGGGAGGTCATATAAAGCAAATGAGTACCAGAAAATAGAGTTATATAGGCAAGGTAATTATGGACAACTTAATACGGAGCAAGAAAATACGCCTTTGAGAGCACCGATTGGAACAAAAACAAACAATAGGGATTTAACAATTGATTACTGGATGATGGGAAATTCTACGGTTAGGGGAACAGACTGTGGTCACAAATGAGAATACAGGGTTGTATGTTGCCATACTGGTGCCTGCATTAACGATGTCACTGAGCAACTACTGAGACCAAGGAAGGAGAGTGAAAGCTAGCAGTCACAGTGCACGTTGACACCAATGATATCAAAAAGAGTTCATTCAGACAGATTTTCGGAAGGAAGGAAGGGGATGGGGCAAGCAGCACCTCAAAGATAGCAAGGGGAAAATTCGGAGTGGGTTTGGGAGGAGTGGGATCGAAACAGACCAGATGGGTTATACCTCGGAGTTGGGGCCAACTCTGGGACCAATGTCAACATGAGGCGTTTTGGCAGTGCTGCTGGGAAAAGTTTAAACTAACCTTGTGAAGGTGCATGAACAATAGAAAGAATCGAACAGGGTACACAAAGATTGGGAGAGACAAATAACTTTACAGCAAGATAGACTGTTTATTATAAAAGCAAAATACTGCATAGCTGGAATCTGAACAAAAACAGAAAATGCTGGACAATTTCAGCAGGTCTGACAGTATATGTGGGGAGAGAATAGAGCCAACATTTCGGGTCTAGATGACACTTTGTCAGATCAATCAGCACTCTCAAAAGTATATTTTCTTGCTCAGTATTAAGTTGTCCATAATTACCTTGTCTGCTCTGACGAAGGGTCATCTGGACTCGAAACGTTGGCTCTATTCTCTACCCACAGATGCTGTCAGACCCGCTAAGATTTTCCAGCATTTTCTGTTTTTTTACTGTAATTATTAGGTGGGATCTGAAGAAGGGAGAATGTGATAAGGTTCAGTGCGTGTATGCAACACACATAGCAGGGTAAATAAGATTGTTGAGTTGTAGGCACAGATAACCACACGAGAGCGCAATACCCTGCAATAATGGTGAGCTGGCTAAAGAGAAGTGTAGAACTGAATGTATAATATCCCTGCATACAATGTGTTCAGGAAAGATATGGAAGCAAGGAAAGAAAGATGGCTACATTGATTAAAGGCCTATTACAATATTGGAGAGAGTGAATATGCTGGAAAGTCCAAGAACACAATCTATTTAATGGGGAGAAACATTAGAGCTGTGGTGCATCAGCCAGCTAGTGGATAAGATCTAGAATATCAAATCTGTAGGGAAATTACAGAGGTGCAAAACTTGAGTAGTGATAATGGGGGATTTTAATTAAAGTTTATTTATTAGTCACAAATAAGGCTTACATTACACTGCAATAAAGTCACTGCGAAATTCCCTGAGTCGCCACATTCCGGCGCCTGTTTGGGTAAATGCACCTATGATGTGGAGATGCCGGCGTTGGACTGGGGTAAACACAGTAAGAAGTTTAACAACACCAGGTTAAAGTCCAACAGGTTTATTTGGTAGCAAAAGCCACACAAGCTTTCGAGGCTCTGAGCCCCTTCTTCAGGTGAGTGGGAATTCTGTTCACAAACAGAACTTATAAAGACACAGACTCAATTTACATGAATAATGGTTGGAATGCGAATACTTACAACTAATCAAGTCTTTAAGAAACAAAACAATGTGAGTGGAGAGAGCATCAAGACAGGCTAAAAAGCTGTGTATTGTCTCCAGACAAGAACATTGGCTGCCTTTCGTGGGAAAATGGCTCAGGGACAGTACAGGTACATTTCCATGAGCGAGAAAGTTAGGACAACCAAAGCCAGAACTTGCTGGATGGTGAAAGGGATAAAGAGCAAGATGGAGAAGAAAAAAGGAGCACATGACAAATGTCAGGTTGATAATACAAATGAGAATTAGGCAGAATATAGAAAATTCAGAGAAGTGGAAAAGGAAATCAAAGGGACAAAGAGCATGAAAATAGAATTGCAGCTAGCATAAGAAAGGAATGAAAAAAATCTTTGACTGATGGATAGGATTTCTTTCATTTGTTTCCTATTCTGTTGCCGCTCAGTCTCATCATTATGACATTGGGACTTAAGTGAGATGCAGCTTGATGGACAAGTTGTCACTGTTCTGAATGCCTGGTACCAACTCCTCCCAGTCATTAAGGTCACACTTCAAAGAGATCTTCGGAGTGTCTTTGAAGCATGTTCTTTGTTGGAATGTTAGTTTGAGAGTTCCAAGAACAGGACGTGGCAGGGGAGTCACTTTTCACACATCCTGATACAGTGTCCAGGCCATCGAAGTTGATTTTGTAGGACTTATGCCTGAATTATTGTGGAGGCGGCTTCAAAAGGACACTAGCATCTGTTTGGCAGTCCTCCTACTGAATTGGATGCAGCGAAGGCATTTTGATAGAATTTCTCTAGGACTTCTGATGTGTCACTCATGCATAGTCTAGGTCTCACTGCAGTACAAGAGCAGGATAACAACAATTGCTCTATGTGCTAGGGCTTTTGTTGACTTGTGGAGGTCTTTGTTGTCAAAGATTTGCTGCTGTAGTTCTCAGAAGGGCAAACTGGTGTAGCTAATGCAGTGTTGGATCTCCTCACGAATGATAGCCTATTGAGAGGTGTGCTGCTGAGGTATGGGAATTGCTCAGTGTATCCCAGTTTCCCTCCTTTAACATATGCGGGAGGTGAATATTTGATTGACCGGATGCAGGTTGATGTATGAGGGACGGGCTGAGTTTCTTGCATGCAGAATTGGAGAGACCAAGAGTGGTTGCAAATCTGGTGCAGAGTGGGGAACAACATCATAGTCATCTGTAAACTATAGATCAGGTATATCCATGGTGGTCATCTATGGTTGATGTAGTGCATAAGGCCTTCCAAAAGGCATTTGATAAAGTGTCAAACAATAGGCTAGCCAGCAAAGTTGAGGTTCTTGAATTAAATGAGATAATGACAGCATGGATTTGAAGTTGACTGAGGTGATAGGAAACACAGTTGTAAGTCGCAGGTTTCAGTTTAGAAGCACGATGAATTAAAAAAAAACATTGTGCCCTGTGTGACACAGTGTGCTAAATTTAGTGCAACTCCTGTGTGCACGGGTACACCATTTCAAAAGCATAATTAAAATTAAACCGAACCAAATATCTATCTGAGAAGACGCATTTGGGGAATTCTCAAACATTAGTATTCAAAATAACCTACCAACTGGGAATCTGAACACTTAAGGTTTTTGGTCCTTCAACCCGACCCAATTTTACATCAACCTCAACACTCAAGTCACAAAATCACAAATCTAATTACAGATGTGGAACCCGATTTGGTTTGATTTTAGCTAATCTGTTCATAGCCTATTTTAGATGCATTAAAATATCACCTCTCAAATCAATCCCACCTCGCGACCGTTTTCCAGGCTGGAAATGCCCATGTTGCAAAGTTCATCCAGTTTTTCTCTGTAATTTAAAACTCTCACAATAGTGATGAGCCTTACCACTCCTCTCTGCAGTTGCTTCAGTGCATGAATTTATTTCAATGACCAGCATTGGACATGATACTCAATATTTAAGAATCATAATGCATTTAAAATGCACATTAGAGTCACTGTCACCAAAGTACTTGACCAGAAAGATCAACAGTATCACCGGTAATTTAAGATTGTACATTTCTTGTTCAATTAGAGGTTTTTACACATTTGGATCTGTCAGAGATATCTTCTGGAGCTAGTGACATTCGTTGCTCTGCTGAGTAGTCCCATGCCTCTTACATGGCAGTCAGCACACACTACCCAATATTCATTTATAGAACAGCATATCCCAATGCTGCTATAATGATAACCACCTCAGATCATGAATGGGTATTGATCATTCACACATACTTTTCCAATCTTTTGAAGGTGAACTGAGAAAACACTTAATCATACAAGATCATGTATAAATTGTTATTTCCAAGCATTTCAAATGCTACAAGTCCAATGCATTGAATTCAATCAGTACAATTAGTTTTGCACAGCAGCATAAAATAGAAATCTACAATTCTCCACATCACTGAGATTTCTTGATCGACTTAAAGCAAAACGACTCCAAATTACCCTCCTCCAATCTTCTTTTGATCTCAGATAGAGCTTTTCCTGGCAACTTTCTGTTTCTGTGACTATCTGTGGTTGCAGTCAGAATGAATCTCTGTTCAGTACAATGGATTCCCAACTAGTCCTATGTACAGAGTACATTGATTCCTGACAATTGCTCATTTACACTTTTTGGGGGAAAACAACCTTTTTTATTGCTCATCCCTAACCACCCTACATTTTAGAGGGCATTTGAGAGTCAACTGCAACAATTAGTCACATGTCGACCAGACCAGGTAACAATGGTAGATTTCCTTCCCAAAAGGACACCAGATCAGTTTTTACGTCAGTCAACAATGGTTTTATAATCATCATTAGATTTCAATTCAAATTTCGCCATCTGCCATGGTGGGTTTTGAACCCGGGTCCCCAGGTCTTGCTCTGGGTCTCTGGATTACTAGTCCAGTGGCAATACCACTGGACTTTGCCTCCCTCTGGCCCATTCGCATAGTAGCCACCTTCCAGGCAGAGTAATCATAGCCAACTAATTGATCCATGAATGCATTACGGACTGGAGCAGGGTTAATTTAAACAACAATAATTTATCCTCTCACTACTTGTCCATAAACAGGAAGGTGTTCCGATTTGTTTTCCCATTTTCTAAGCAGTGGCCTATTGCCCAATCCCTCGGCTTTGGTGGGATCCAATTTTCTATTAATAACTCCACAGTACACTGATCAGATGAACTCTAAACATTAGTTGATTTGCACATATTCAAAACACATAAGTAGGGTCGCAATGCTGTCTTTGCATTCAGACAGTAAAGAGAGGGAACGGAGGAAAGAAAAATTTACAGGCAGATACCACGAAATATATTGTTTCACATGGGTTTCAGAGTCCAGAAACAAAGTCCAGTCAGGTATTGCTTCACAGAGGTTGATGGGTTGAAAACCAATGCTGTACAATTCATTTTTCTGATGATATTGACTTCACACGATGAGATTGACATGCGGAGATTAATCTGTCTTGTAGGCCATAGTATAGAACTTCCTGCAGAAGCAGTGCAAATGGGGCCAGGTATTCACACTGGACAGAGCTCCTCGTCTGTGGGGATGTCAGTTAGGTGCTAAACAACCGACTGAGCTCTTCAGTTCTGCAAGGCAACAGTACTGGTTCCATAAGCCAGAGGACCATGTCACATGATTCCCACTTCTCTCTACTGTCTTTACCAAAATGTGTGTGTACCCCTTTTCTCGGCCCTGAGATTGTTCAATGTCTCAACCATGAAGAATTGAAAGGAAGGTTTTTAAGCCCTTTGTCTTAGCAGATAAGCAGACTGCCATTGGCAAGCCTGGGTTACTTGGTGCATATGGCCTTTGTATAACTCTTTTTGAATTTCGTCTGTGCAGCCCACAGGGAGTCCTTAGCGGCTCGCCATAGATAATGATGAACGAGTTTCCCCAATACGGCCAGGTAGCTTCTTTTGTACGGGGTCACTGACAGGCATAAATTCAGCCAGTTTATAAATTGTTGTCTGCTTTGAATTTTTTTTTGAAATAGCAATGAACACATCTCTATGCATTCTTTAAAAACTACGGCACGAGGTCTTAGTCTCACAAATGTAGTTGATAATTGCAAATATCTTTATTCAGACTTTCCTCATGCCAACATTTGAACAAAGCATTACTTCCCTAAGTCAGGTGTAGAAAAGATGTTCTCTAGTTGGTTGTCCTTGCCAACATTTTTTAAAAACTTGTTCATGGAATGTGAAGATCACTTGCATGGATAGCACTTGTTACGCATCCTCAATTGCACTTAAGAAGTTGGTGATGAGCTACCTTCTTGAATCAATGCCACCCATCCGCTGTACAACTACAGTGCTGTTGGAAAGTTGCAGGTTTTTGACTCAAATGGTGAAGGACTGGCAATGAAGTCCCAAGTCAGGATGGTATGTGGCTTGGAGGGGAATTTGCAGGAGGTAGTGTTCCCACACGTCTGCTGCTCTTTGTCTTTCTAAGTTGTGACTTTGGAACATGCTGTCCAAGGAGCCTAGCCAATCTGTTGCAATTCTTCCAATAGGTGGTGGAGGGAATAGATGTTTGAAGTGGCAAATGGAGTGCTGATCAAGCAGGCTGCTTTGTCCTGACTTCTTGAATTTTGTTGGGAACTGCACTCACACAGTTAAGTGGAAAGTATTCCATCACACTTCCGACTTGTACCTTGCAGATGTTGGGCAGGCTTTGGGAAGTCGGGAGGTGATAGGCTCATCACAGAATTCCAAACCTCTGACCTGCTCTTGTAGCCACAATATTTACATGGCAGGTTCAGTTCATTTTCTGGTTAATGGTAAACCCCAGGACGTTGATGGTGGGGAATTTCAATAATGGTAATGCTGCTGAATGTCATGGGGAGATGGTTAAATTCTCTCTTGTTGGAGATGGTCATTGCCTAGCACTTGTGCTGTGCAAATGTTAGCTGATACTTATCAGACCAAGCCTGAATAGTGTCCAGGTCTCACTGCATGCAGGCACAGGCTAAGTCAAATCTCAGGAGAATCGCCCACACATTTGTGTTAAGTGGAGCTTCGTGATAGCTGAGGGGGCCCAATTCCCATGTGAATGTATCTCGATGTAAGCCAAAATGCTTCTAACGAGGTATGTGTCACAAACTACAGATTAAAATGTCAATGAAAACAACAGTAAAGCAGTAAATGTGTGGAAAGGCCTTTATTCAATTAGATTACACTTACCACAACCTGGCACTGCAAAAGATCAGGAGTTTGCTCCAGAAAAGCTCTATAATCTTTTTCTGCTTTGTGGCTGTTTTTGGATGTGAGCAATACAGTCCGCCATATCATCAATTCAGTCGAGCAGATTTTCAGTATTTTCGTGCTGCAGCGCAAAATCCTGGAGCAGCTCTACCGGCCGTTGCTGCATCAGCGAGGAAAGCAGACGGGCGAGCATGCATCAGACTCTTTAGGATCATCAGCCTCCTCAGTCAAAGGACATACTACATCTTCTACAACAACCTGTCAGTTCTGTCACGCATCATGCGGCATCAACCCATCTCTACACAAGTTTCTATGATCATCTCTGCTGGAATTTCCATGGCAGATTCCAATAGTCGAGCGAAAAGTGCCTCATCATCAGGTTGGTTGGCCTCACCCTGCAGCTCCTCATTCCCGACATCTTGCACAATTGAAGCCCATTTGACCCCAGCATCGTGGAAGCAGTTGGCAATTGTGGCCTCTGTCACCATCTTCCATATCTTTCTTATCATGAAAATGGCCTCTAGTACATTGTACTCCTGCTTCTTGTTGATGGCCTCAATAGCCTGAGAAATCAGCTGCCACCAAGAGTGAGGGGAAAGTTTCAGGTCCACAATCAACCTCTGATCCATTGGCTGGAACTTGGCCATGCTGGGAGGCAACAACAACAGTTTCACGCTCTTCAGGCCAGTGATGTCTGGGTGTGCGGGGCACTTGTCTCCAATGACGAGAATCTTTTCTTTTGTTGATGCATTTTGTTTACTTTCCTGCTTCACACCTGGAAAATGCTGGCACTTTTGTTAGCCACATACCGTATCATTAGTAGTATCTTGAGATTCATGAAATATGAGAATATAGGAGGCATGGTTAGTAAGTTTGCAGATGACACCAAGATTGGTGGCATTGTGGACAGTGAAGAAAGTTATCTCCAATTGCAACGGGATCTTGATCAATTGGGCCAGTGGGCTGACGAATGGCAGATGGAGTTCAATTTAGACAAATGCGAGGTGATGCATTTTGGTAGATTGAACCAGGGCAGGACTTATTCAGTTAATGGTAGGGCGTTGGGGAGAGTTACAGAACAAAGAGATCTAGCTCCTTGAAAGTAGAGTCACAGGTGGAGAGTGGTGAAGGCGGCATTCAGTATGCTTGGTTTCATCGGTCAGAACATTGAATACAAGAGTTGGGATGTCTTGCTGAAGTTGTAAAAGACATTGGTAAGACCACACTTGGAATACTGTGTGCAGTTCTGGCCACCCTATTATAGAAAGGATATTATTAAACTCGAAAAAGAGTGCAGAAAAGATTTACTAGGATGCTACCGGGACTTGATGGTTTGAGTTATAAGGAAAGGCTGGATAGACTGGGACTTTTTTCTTTGGAGTGTAGGAGGCTGAGGGGTGACCTTATAGAGGTCTATAAAATAATGAGGGGCATAGATAAGGTAGATAGTCAATATCTTTTCCCAAAGGTAGGGGAGTCTAAAACTCATGGGCATAGGTTTAAGGTGAGAGGGAAGAGATACAAAAGTGTCCAGAGGGGCAATTCTTTCACCCTGAGGGTGGTGAGTGTATGGAACAAGCTGCCAGAGGTAGTAGTAAAGGCGGCTACCATTTTTGTTTAAAAAAGCATTTAGATAGTTACATGGATAAGATGGGTATCGGGGGATATGGGCCAAATACAGGCAATTGGGATTAGCTTTGGGGTTTAAAAAAAAAGGGCGGCATGGACAAGTTGGGCCAAAGGGCCTGTCTGTTTCCATGCTGTAAATCTCTATGACTCTAAATAATGTAACTTCTTGGACTCTTCTGTCACTGTTGGCAGAGATCACAACAGTGACATGGTCCTTGCTCCACTTTCCTTTTCGCTGATCGACAACACTTTTAACTCGGGTTTAGTCTTTCTGGCAGGCTCTGCCTGTCCTTTCACAGGGAAATCTCAGTGTCAAATGATGGCTTGGCCAGCACTCCACGATTTTACATTCTTGTGTGGTCCAACTCCACTCTGACTGGTTGGTGCAATCATAGGGCAAGCTTAGACAAATTTGTCTAATCCCGAGTTACCAGTGTGGAATTTCAGCTTATCACAGGCATCTCAACACGAGTCGTTTAATCTTGTATCCCAACCCCTTTACAATAAAGGCATTTGTTTTCCCAATTGTGTGGTCCAACTCCACTCTGACTGGTTGGTGCAATCATCGGGCAAGCTTGGACAAATTTGTCTAATCCCGAGTTACTGTACCTGCATGCAAACTTGTGTTCCTTCAACAAGTAAACCGGAGTCTCTATTAACATCAATATTTACACATTTCACGTCTTCAGTCATTCTCCAATGGAAGTGACATGCAAGCATGCCCTGGCCTATCAAAACAGGTTTATACACGACTGAAACACTTTGTTTTTGTTGAATTTTCCTCAATTGATTGTTCATACACTTATTGCCAGTTTTCCTTGTGCCCAGCTCTGTTGAAGGCATTGACTGGAATGTGGTTCTCCAGGTGTTGGCTTTCCTCTGCCATTTGGTCCAAGCGATCATTACTCAGGTGAGCCCAAACAGTGAGCGTTGGCAGGCTGTTGGTAGAGAGGCTGACAGATAAGACCAAACCTGTACTCATCCAACATTTACACATGCACACTTCAGCAGGACTTGCTGGACAGCTGTCAGAAGTGATGTTCCCTAAATTAAGGATTCAAGGACCAATCACAGCATCCAGCAAAAAGTGCATCCGAGATCAAGTAACTCAATACAAAGTGAGCATCAAACCCAGGATCTTCCACATCTCCAAGGCTGTGAAATCCACCAGGCCTTCACTTAGCTTTTTATAGTCTCATGGGTCTGCCGAGTAACAAGAATTTAGCAAGGCATAATTGGATGTGACCTGCCCTGCAACAGGTAGAAATCTACCTAGTGACAGCAGTAGCCAGCATTCAAATGATGTGGCATCTAGACAAAACTAGGTGTAAATTGCGCTATTGGTCAGAAACTTACCTACTTGACAGAGATCTTTGGAGGTACACATTTGCTAATTTCTAGAGCCCAGGAATTTGAGAAATGCAGACAGCCAAATACACAGAATGATGAATCAAAGAAGAAAACCAGTATAATTGCCAGCAACCACAGAAGCAGACAGACCAGTTCACATCTAACAGCCAAGAGGCAAGTTTGCATCCAACAGTCCGAGAGTCCAGTCCACAACTCTCAGCTGGGAGGCTAGGCCCACATCTAAGTCTTAGAGCCAAAGCAGTGCAGAAACCTTTGAAAAGGCAGTTTAAGGATATTCGCTGGAGCAGAAAAAGATGTTTCTGGACTTGATCCTTAGCCTTGTATTGTGGGGTAGCTATCAGCTGGATTTGATTTAAAGATTTGTTTAATTTTGTTGTTGTTGTTTGGGAAGTCTTAAGGAGTTCAGGAGTCAGAGGTATATTTTGAATAATGTTTACATAAACTGTGGGGGGTGTTTAGTGATTCGTTTACGTAATTGTCTTAAGAGTATTGCAGTGCTGATTATGGATATTTGTCTTTTCTTTAATTTATTTGATAATTGTTATATGATGACTGGACTGGTTATTCTCACTGGGGTTTTATGTGACTCTTCACACCATTCCAAAAACAAAACTATACACCACCACGAATTAAAACAAAACTATACACCACCACGAATTAGGGTCTAAGTTGAGACATCCTCACCAATAAGATCTGCCTTGGTATCAAGAGCAATCACTCTTAGCTCACCTCTGGCATTCAGCTCTTCTATTCATGTTTGAACCAAGGCTGTAATGAGGTCAGAAGCTGAGTGACCCTGGCGGAACACAAACTGAGCATGTGTGTGCAGGTTACTTCTGAGTAAATGCTACCTGATAGCATTGTTGATGACCCCTTCCATCACTTTACTGATGATTGCGTGTAGGCTGATGGGGCAGTAATTGGCCAAGTGCAATTTGTCCTGTTTCTTGTGTGCAGGACATACTTGGGCAACTTTCCACATTGCCAGTGTTGTAGCTGAACAGCTTGGCTAGGGGCCGGCAAGTTAACATAAGAACGAGGAGTAGGAGCAGGCCATCTGGCCCTTCAAGCCTGCTCCATCATTCAATAAGATCATGGTTGATTTTTGCGTGGACTCAGTTCCACTTACCCGCCTGCTCATCATAACCCTTAATTCCTTTTACTGTTCAAAAATCTATCCATCTTTGCTTTAAAAACATCCAATGAGGTAACCTCAACTGCTTCACTGGACAGGGAATTCCACAGATTCCCACAATGCTTTGGGTGAAGAAGTTCCTCCTCAACTCAGTCCTAAATCTGCTCCCCCTTATTTTGAGGCCATACCCCCTAGTTCTGGTTTCATCCACCAGTAGAAACAACTTCCCTGCTTCTATTTTATCTATTCCCTTCATAATTTTATATGTTTCTATATGATCCCTCCTCATTCTTCTAAATTCCAATGAGTATATTCCCAATCTTCTCAGTCTCTCCTCATAAGCCAACCCTTTCAACTCCAGAATCAACCTAGTGAATCTCCTCTGCACCCCCTCCAGTGCCAGTACATCCTTTCTCATGTAAGCTCTGGTGCACAAGTCTTCAGTACTATTGTCAGGGCCCATAGCCTTTAGGGCATCCAGTGCCTTCAGCCATTACACGAGATTGGCTTAAGACTGACACCTGTGATGCTGGGGACTACACAGTAAGAAGTTTAACAACACCAGGTTAAAGTCCAACAGGTTTAACACCAGGTTTAACAACACCAGGTTTAACCTGGTGTTGTTAAACTTCTTACTGTGTTTACCCCAGTCCAACGCCGGCATCTCCACATCATGCTGGGGACTTCCAGAGGAGGCCGAGATGGATCAGCCACTCAGCTGGCTTTTTGAAATGTCCATTACTTTTTCCACTGGACGGCTAGCATCCAGACACTCCAGTCAGCAGCATCGACTTCCCAGCCATTGACTCCAATCCCTGTCAACTTGGAAATGTTGCCTATAAACTTGTATTACATACATTGGCGACCTTTTGGTCTTGTACCAATCGCAAGCTCACGATGCAGCACATCTTTTGGGTTGTGGCTGTTATCCATTTGCACTTAAATGTACACTTAAAAAATATTAAACCTGAATTAGTGTTAATGCTGCAATTCACATATTTGGGAATTCGTATCGACTCTGAGTTTTCTGAAGGCACAATACATCAATGGCTACATCAACAGCTGATGAGCATACTAACCAGAAGATGAAAACTGTGATCCAAGGGAACAAAAAGTACCTTCCACATTCATATTAAGTTTAATAAATTAACCTGACGGTTTCATGGGCTGCAGCCAATTTTGTTACCCAGTATTTCATTTTGATTTTACTAATTACAGTACAAAGTAAGCTGTAAATGTTTTACAGGTTTTACTTTGCAAAATCTTCTGTATGAGAATATTGCCTTTGAAGTGATTTATTAAAAATAATCAAACAGCATTCTATATCCTCTCCAGCGTGCATAAAGACCTTTTAGCAGAAACCAAATTTAAGATTTCCACGCAGATTTCACAGATATTAAAACTGTCTGGACTTTTTTCAGGCTGTGTTATCAGCAGCACAATGCTAAAATCTATAATTACAATGTTGATCAGCCACCACCCTGGAGTTAACTACTTGCACCGACGAGAGGAAGCGCAGTCATCATACCACTGGCACCATTCTCTCTGGAGCAAGCAACTCAGATTTATGCAAAAAGCAACAAAAAGTAATAAACATCCAAAGATCAGACACTTTTTTAATCGTTTCACAAAAATAAAATACAAAGCTAACTGTTACAATATCAAAATAAATATTTTAAAACTAGTACGACCGCAATCACCATCAGTAAAACCAGATTTTAGGGAGAAACACCCTCCAGTAATAACTGCTGCGTCTGATGCATATTTTCAAAGGGAAGACCACCATTTGTCAGTGGTTAATCTTCAGGGTTAATCACTGTCTCAACCTGGCAGGAGGTCATAGAAAACTGTGCACTTAAACCAACAGAGCAAGAGCAGCATCTTGGCAGCTGATAGAAAGAGAGCTATGGACGTTTAGAATTTGCCAGCAGGAAAGGATAAATATTTATGTTTTGCTGCAAAATATTTCAAAGCAAAGGCCTGCAGAGATTTAAAAAAAACATAGTTTACATCACATATCACATAGCAGTCCTTATTATAACGAATAAATGGTTGGCTGCTCCATCTTAACGGAGAAGCCAAATTAAAAACATCCCTTTTAATATAATGCATGTTTTATTAAAGTCGGTTATAGAGGCAAGGTATAACACAGCATAATAGCAGCTATTAAGGTCTGAAAAATGCTTCCAGTACTGAATAGACCAGTTATATATGAAAATAAAACATCTCAGTTCTATGTCATTCACTAAATTTCTCTCAAGCATTTTAGCTCATTAGTGTTCTGCTCTTGTAAACAGTTTTAATTTAGCCCTTTGCAGCCAATGGTTAACACAATCAAGGCAGCCATTTCAATGTCCCTTGAGCCACCCTTGGTACATACCCCCAAAGACATCGCCATTTTGGAAGTTCTTTCCCTTCTGCGCTTCCTCCTCATTTTGAACAGTAGACACATGTTTGGCTGAGGCACAGCCCATAGTTCTACGCAAATGGCTTCAACGTGCACTGCCCACAGATCATCTCTAAGATGAAATCTCCTCCCTCCCTGTCAGATGCAACCTGTGGACAAATGAATTAAACAGTCTTAAAATCTCCACGTTAAACATGTTCCCCCCATCTTTGCCGAGACAAGGCAGCAGGCACTGTAACCCTTTGCCCCACCTCTTTGCCCTTAGTTGAACCGCAGTGCCAAATGAAATCAACACTCCAACCTGCAGCAAACAGGAAGGAGATAAAACAGCCTGGCTTCTAATGATCCATCAGTCAAGCCTGTGGCACTGACAGCTAGTTTGTGATCAGGACCTGCTGCTCTCCACTGAGAGCTAATACAGGCAGCACGGCGCAGAGAAACTCTTCCACAATGAGCAATGAGAGAAAATCAAAAACACAATCTTGAACCAAAAAGGCAACGTGAAAGAATTCATAAAAGTAACACATGAAGAATGCATGGATATTTAAGAGTCACAGATGAAGAAAGATACAAAAAGCAGGAATGTATATAGTATAGCATCTGGACAATATAGATGTAAACCAATGCTGATGGTTTTAGTATGTGACTAATGTTCAGATACATGTAGCTCATTGCTGCTCTGTTGAAAATCAGCTGACCCCCGGGGAGGGGAGAGAAATGACCCCAAAACTATATCAATGCTGGACTTCACAATCTGCAACAAACCAGCAACTTCACAAATGGAATAACAACATCTTTCTGAGCTACAGTAAAGTCACATTCAGTCGTCTGATATTAAATTTAAAGAAAGCAAAACAAATCTCATTTCTATCATTTTTTGATGGGGAAAGAAAGATTTGAAATGCAATCAATGGAGCGAACGCATTTCCCTAACTCCATTAATATTGTATCAGAGTTTAAAACCAATCAAATTAAATACATATTTGGTGCATCAAACTACCTGCCCATTCGGTCCTCATCTCAATGCACAGATGTCTTAGTGTGCTGAATGTAACTGATCTTCACATCATCCATTCCTTGGTCTTCTCGTTACTTGCCCATTTTCAATAGAGAAGATCTGCCTAGTGTCCTTTTTCATTATAAGGCCAATGGAAATGTAGTGATTATAATATTATCTGACTTATGGTGCAAAATGAGTAGAGAATTACACAATTAGCTTTTGTGCACAAGCCCACACTTCATCCCTCTTCTAAACCTTCAACACTTTTGAGGAAAAAAAATTGTCTTTGCTTAAAGTTCCACAAGCAGCAACCACTGCCTGATGCCTCACCCAAGTGGTTGTCTTAACATGTTACCTCTGACACTGAGTGCCTAAAGGGTAAGTGATCCCCAGCGGAGTGCGCAACACCACTAAATTCAATCTTGCCTGTAGTTGAAGGTGTAAGTATGCATTTCCAGTTAGGAACTGGATGGTAACCACCAGGACAAACTGTGATCCATTCAATCCAACGAATTAGTCCAATTAATACAATACAAAATAGGATCAAGCCTGGTACTGCCTTATTCTCTGTAACTCATCCGTACACCAATTGGTCCTTCTGCTATTAGTTATGAGAGGTCTCGCATATACTTCATTTAACTATGTTAAGTTATCTTTTTTTGAATGCAATCTATTCACCATAATGATTGTGATAATCTTTCCTGACTATGAATATTATGGATATAATTAAAGACATGTAGCATGTGTGCCCTCTTCCTCATCCTAAAAAAGGGAGTCAGCTAAAGTGGTGTGGCAATACCTGGAGCCCACTGCCTCTGAAGGTGTAGGTATAAACCTCTTGGCTCTTGCATTCATGATGTGGGCTATACTGATGACCCAGAAGGGCCACAAACTTCCCAAATGATATACAGCACAGAATATCTATTGTGGAAAGGATTTTTTTTCAGACTCCATTCCTAGTTCTCACTTTCAACTGTGCTCTCTAATATTTGACCCAATCAGGATCTAAGCCAATTTCCTTCACAATCTGGAAAACTTCAAATGGATCATCACGAAGTTTTGTCATTTCCAGTGAGAACAAACACAACAACACCTTTTCACTCAAGACTTAGCTGGAATTGAAAGGGCAACCCTGCATTTTATACAGTGCATCTCAAAATTGGGGCATTCCAAATGCACTCTACAGCCAAACAATTACATTTCCCTTTGGCGTGTCATCACTGTTGTACAGAAAATTCAGCAGCCAATTTTTGCACAGCAATTTTCTACAAAATCAAATGAGATAAATGAGCAGATTGAGCAGATAAATTGAGCCATTTGACTTGATTGAAGGAGAAATGATGGTCATGAGAACTCTCCCGCTCTTCTTCAGATAGAGCTCCGAAATCTTTTCCTTCCACTTAAAAGCAGCAGATGGGGTCTCGGATTAACATTGTATCCAAAGGACACCATCACTGACACTGCAACACTCCTTTGGTACTGCACTGATGTGTCAGCCTGCATCATATACTTAAATCTCTGGAGTGATACTTGGAACCATAACCTTTGGACTTGGAAATGAGAATGTGATCAGTGAGCCAAGTACAATTGCCTCTCTATTCTCTCAAGGACAATAATATTCTTGCTATGATTAGGTGACTGAAATTGTACACAATACTGCAGATGGCACTTGACCAGCTCCTTAACTGGCAACAATATAATCACTTTTTATTCATATCCTCTGTTGTTGTGACCCAATTTGACATGTCTACAGCAGCCAAGTCAGGCTGATAGCTTCCTAGATTTATCCACAATGACTTACAAACACAGCTGCTCCATTTAATAATAGATCATCTTTCAGTTTGTTCCTCCCGTACCAATTAATTTACACTTACCCAAATTGAATTGCACCTGCCAATTTACCTACGAGTCCCTAGACCTTCTGAATCTAGTTATCTATTACTTCTCATGAATAGACAGTAGCACACTTTTGTGTAATTTGATTACCTGGAGGTTTGGTTACGCTATCTCCATCCACAACAATTGTTAAAACAATGCTTGTCCTAATACCCTACTGGCCACTGGAACATCCTACTCAATGTCATTCAGCTACGAAGTGTTCATTTATGGGTACTCTTGGTTTCATGTTTCTAAGCTACTTATGTATCCAGTGCTATACCTTAAAGCTTACTTCATGACTCCTTAACATAGCTATTGATAATCAAAGCTAAATTTCAACACCGTCTGTGCTTTACTCGCCTACCAATTCAAGATTAATCTGCCAATTATTTAAGTATCCTCTCCCTTTACCGAACCCATGTTTGTTGAGATAGCTACGATTATCATGTACATTCCAAAGAAGCTTTCAAATTCATTCAGTAAATTGTCCATGGTTTCTGCAGGCTAAGCATTCAAAACCAACAGATCTCTGAGCCAAAGAAAGAAGGAGCTTATTTCAGGAATATACATGGAACAATTACTGTCAATATCTTAGGATAGATGCCAATCAAAAAGTGTTTGGATGTGATCAACCGGTCAGGTTGTTCCACTCCATTACCAGCATCATCTAAGGCTTTTTACACTCTAGATTTTGTAGGCAAGTGTAGGAAAATGCAGATTGCAAACTTGTGAATGGCTGTCTTTCTAAAGTAATTGAGGACACAGATTTTAATTTCCGTTATTCAGGGATAGCTTCAATTAAATGTCAAGCTATATCCTGGCTGTACGACAGCCAGGCAGCAGTCAGTCTGAATCTAGCAAAGAACAGGGTTCAATAAGGGAATTACATGGTAATTAATGTCATATTATTAGAACAAACTGTGTTTTAAGGATTAGCTCAGATGCAAGCAAAAATCTTTTGCTGGTTTTGACATTAAGTTTGTAATTATTGAAAATGTGCCAATATTTATTAAAATGTTCAACGCATTTGACCAGTGATTTGCAGTCTGAGCTGTGATGTGATAAATTGTATTTTCTTCCACCTACCAAGGTATCAAACAAAGTGAAAATGACTGCCATAGAGTAGAATCTAAAATGTCAATATGCATCGTCAATTAGCACATTATAAACTGGTCACTGTTCTTTCTCAAAGAGCCTATAGCTGGCAAATCGACGTATAAAGCTGCCAACTTTACAGAGCAATAACAATGAAACAAATAACACCTCTGCACATGGAATTAAAAGCTAAGCTTTTCTAATTATTCTGTGGCATAATACTACATTGGTTCCGCCTTCAAAACACTACATCTAAAAGATTCGCTTTTCTCACAATTCCATTTTTGGGGGGATGAACTTGTGCATGAAGGTTAAGTGTTCACTGGATTGGGAAATAGAGTGCTTTTTGCCTTGGACACCTTGAGTAAACATCAAGTAGACATAAGGGCAAAACAACAGGTCCAATAATATTCTGCAAAGTATGCTCCAAGGTGCCAGTGCAAATCTTCCAGCTTTACAGTCTGAGTAAAGTTGCAAATTTTGTGTTAATCTGTAGCAAATTTGGACATTTTATACCCAAGGATCCATATCTAGTAGGAACCAGTTAAATTCCAAGGCCTTACACTTGACACAGAGATACATTCACTCCACAAGTTTGTACAGGATTCATATTCAGGTCCTGGAAATTGAATGACATTATGTTAACCCATTATGATATTCAACCCTCCCGTGTATGCAAAGACTTGTTAGAACTGCTGTTGTGTTGGACACCTTCACTTGAAAGCCATTATATGATGTCACGGTTTAATCCAAAATCTCAAAACACGTTTGTATTGGACCATAATTAGCAGTTTCCTGGACAAGCATGGATTAATTAAGGAAAGCCAGCATGGATTTGTTAAAAATGCATTGTGTTTAACAAACTTGTTTGAGTTTTTTTTTAAATGAGGTAATAGAAAGGGGTTGATGAGGTGTACATGGACTTACAAAATTGGTTGAAAATTATGAGCAGTCCAGACAAAAAGACAAATACAAGTTATATTGATGGAAAAGTTGAGAATCAAAAGACACAGCTGTACAGTGATAAGCAAAAGGAGCAAAGACAACATGAGAAAAAACAATTTTTTTAAAATGCAGGGAGTGGTCAAGTATCTGGAACACAGCCTGAGAGTCTCCTGGAGGTACATTAAATCAATGACTTTTAGAAGAAATTGGATAAGCAACTGATGGGAAAATAATTTACAGGGTTAGAAGGAAAGTGCAGGGGAGTGGCACAATCTAAACTGTTCTTGCAGAGAGCCAGCAGGGATTTAAGAGCCAAATGGCCTCCTTCTGCATTGTATGTATTCTATGATTATACATAGATTTGTTTTCAACAACCGGTGTGCAAGACTCCCAAGCACTCACTTACGTGGTACTGAAGCTGGGCAAAAGGATTTCCCAAATGACCTTGGAATGGTTAGGATCACAGTCTCACACAACATCAATATCTGACAAAAACCAAAATGAAGTTAAAGAATATGATAGACTTTATCCATAAATTAGCTGGAAGCAGGTGGTGAACAGATGCTCACATCCTGTAGACAGCCACTTTAGCTCTTGCTTTCACAGCAGTTGAATATGGAGCACCAGTATGGAGGAAGGAAGTATACATACAAATCTTGTGGTGTAAACTGAACAATCATCATCACAAATATGCTGAAACAGTCTCCCTATCATTGTGCATATCTGAGCACAATCCCGCGAAGAAGCAGTAGCAATAATCGAAGAATATAATCAGGTCCCAGCCAACTCAGATCTGTCTGTGAAGAAAGATCTTCATTAACTCTTGAGCTGCCTTAAATTCCTTGAACTCCAACCTTAAAAATAAGTGGCCAAGGACATGAGAAACTTTGAGTAATGGTGGGGGTGAGGTGGTGCTGAGAATTATGACCTGGCAACATAGAATGAGGATTGACAGGTTCAATTCCAGCCTCAGGTCACTGTCTGTACGGAGTTTGCACTTCCTCCCAGTGTCTTAATAGGTTTCCTCCGGATGCTCCGGTTTCCTCCCACAGTCCAAAGATATGCGGGTTAGGTTGATTGACCATGCTAAATTGACCGTAGTGTCAGGTGGATTGGCGGGGCAAATGAAGGTTATGGGAATAGGGCCTACATGGGATTGTGGTCGGTATGGACTCGATGGGCTGAATGACCTCCTTCTGTACTGTAGGGATTCTATGATATGATTGACTGTCTAACTGTTCCAAACTAATCTAAATTTGGGTCACTTGGAAATGCTTCACATGGATGCCACAGCCATGCTCTACATGAATGGAAGATGAAGGACCTGATGTGAATGCAACTGTGAAAAGTACCCAAACCATGGAGCATCTTATGAACCATACCCTGGAGGAATAGCAAGGCCATGGAATGGATAGCCAACTTGGATCTTAACATTTGATATTGCTTTTCAAGTTGCCATACAAAATACCATTGCTGTTTGGCCCCAACTATCTATTGGAACAAGACCAGCAGTGTTTAAGAGGCTAGAAATGAATACCATGATCATTCAGAAGTAATCCAATCATTCTGGGATTTTGATGAAAAGAAAAACCTCCATGATGTATTATCTGAAGCTCTTAGGCTTTGGGATGACTGATTAACATACTCTAACCTGGGACATTACACACGAACAATTTAATTTTCCTCAATGTGTATTTAAAGCCTTTCATGACCACGGGTCAGAACACAGGAAGTTTTTTTTAAACATTAGCATTCAAAACCCATGTGTCTACTGCCTCTGTCTCTATCATCAACACCCCAGCAATCTCAGCCCGTCTGTGAGACCCCAAATCAGATGCATATGTTGTAATTGATTAGGGTTACTCTAAATTATTGTTTAATTATATCATAATTTATTATTTTCTGGGCATCACTGTCTAGGTCAGCATTTACTGCCCATCCCTAATTGCTCTGGGGAAGGAGCCACCTTCTTGAACTGCTGCAATCCATGTGATACAAATACAAGTACTGTTAGGATGGGAGTGGCATGGTTTTACCCAGAAACACTGAAGGAATAACATAGCCCCAAGTCAGGATGGTGAGTGACTTGGAGGAGAACTTGCAGCTGATCAGTTCCAGTGCATGTACTGCCTTTGTAACTCAAGGTGGTAAAGTTCACTGGTTTAGAAAGTGCTGTCAAAGGAGTTTTGGCAAGTTTCTGCAGTACATCTTGTAGATGGCACACACTACTGCCATTGTGCGTTGATGGTGGAAAGAATTAATGTTTAAGGAGAAGGATGGAGTGTCAATCAAGTAGAGCTATTTTGACCTGGATGATGTCAAGCTTCTTGAGCATTGTTAGAATGCCACTCATCCAGGCAAGGGCGGCACGGTAGCACAGTGGTTAGCACTGCAGCTTCACAGCTCCAGGAACCTGGGTTCAATTCCTGGCTCGGGTCACTGTCTGTGTGGAGTTTGCACATTCTCCTCGTGTCGGCGTGGGTTTCCTCCCACAGTCCAAAGATGTGCGGGCAAGGTTGATTGACCATGCTAAAATTGCTCCTTAGTGTCCTGAGATGTGTAAATTAGAGGGATTAGCAGGTAAAATATGTAGGGATATGGGGGTAGGGCCTGGGTGGGATTGTGGTTGGTGCAGACTCGATGGGCTGAATGGCCTTTTCCTGCACTGTATGGTTTCTGTGATTCTGAGTGGACAGTATTATAACATACTCCTGACTTTTCCTTGTAGATGGTGGACAGGCATCGGACAGTTAGAAGGTGAGTTTGTCAATACAGAATTCCCAACTTCTGACCTGATATTGCAGACACAGCATTTATCTGTCTGGTTCAGGAGTCCAACACAAAGTAGCTAGCAAATTTTTAAAACTTGTGCTTCTTCTCAACATGCAGTAGAATAAAGCGAATAAAAGTGATAAATTCCTGAGGGCAATTGGCCAAACAGCTTCTGTGGAGCACGATGACCTACATGCTTCCTTCAGGCATCAACTACATTTACCTCTTGCATTTTAAATTGTATTTGTTTTTTTCTTTCATTCAATATTTAAATAGCTTTAACTGACAGACATTTGCCATAGTTGCAATTTTTAAAAAGATATCCATTGTACTGAAACAGGAGGCCACTGTGTCTGGACAAGACCAGTATTTGAACAAATGTCACAAGTGAAGCCATAAAGATAACAACTTCCAACAGAACCTGCAGTGAAATCATCACTGCCCGATCATTGATCCACCACCCGACGTCAAAAGGGCCAATGAGGATACTGGCAATTCTTGGTTGCTCTTTCATTGAGTTTACAGTCCAAGTCAAGTGCTATCTCTCAGTAGAAAAGTGCCAAAGAAATGAGCTGTACTTTCTTACTTTACACAAGTGAATTCAAAAAATACTTCACTAGCTGTCCTGATGTGCTTTATAGGTGCTATATAAACCCAAGAGATTGTTGCTGATCTTCAGCAAAACCTGAAAATCTAGCAAAGTGTAAGCCAACAAGAAAAATTCATAAAAGGTTGTGTGCAGCCAAAATATCTTTTGTCAGTAATGCATCACATTTCTCAATGGTGCGTCTATACGTTAGAATAAGATCTACTTTCTATAGCAAGGAATAGAGAGAAGTTGTGTGTAGAAAGAAGGGCAGGGAGAGAGGGAGGGAGAGAGAAAGGGAAAAGGGAGACAAGACTGAAAGTGGGAGTGGGGAGGGGCGAGAGAGAGTCAGGGAAAAGCAAGAGAGCCAGAAAGTTGAGCTGTGTGCGCGCCCATGTGTGCATATGGAAAAGAGGGGAAGGGTGTAGGGCTAGAGGTAGCAAGGTGGGAGGGATGGGGTATGAGACCAAACAGGACTGGGTGAGATGAATGAAGACAAAGAGGGATGATGCAAAAGGAAGGAAGAAATGATGATTAATGGGGAATAAAAAATGGTTGGAAGAGGAGGGAGAGCCAAGAAACAGTTAAGTCAAAAAGAATTAATACAGATTGGAACAAAACTAGAGCAGCTACCGAGATCATCCTTTGAACAGAAAGGTAACATCCTCAAACTGGACTGCAGTGATTGAAGATTTCTCTTCAAGCAACCACTGTCGTCACACTGAAATGTTAAAATAATTTTTGAAAAAAATCTGATGAATGGCTTCTTCAGATCAACAAGTATCAATTGGTTCATTAATGGAAAAAAATGTCAATTTACAGTCCATTAGTAACTAGCTTGTGTGTAGGAGTTTGATTCATGGCAGTGGAGTACATTCCATCTCTGACTACACCAAATGCCAATTTTCCTTCTCTTCTCTACTAAAGGCACATGCATAGTGAGGTATAGATCCATGGCGAACCCTCCATGACCACATCTAAATAGGCAGTCCACATATATATCCAATTTATTCACATACTCACCTAATCGCCACACGCACGCACATTCCTGCCTCCCCCCAACCACCGAAACATCAAGATTAACTGGCAACCTGCTTCACATTGCCCCAGCTAAGATCAGCAGAAACATTTGCAGAGGAGTGTGATCAGACCTTGCCCAAACCTCATGTTACACGACCAAGTTGTATGGAGGTTATAACAGGCAACCACCTTATTTTTTACTGCTTATTAGAAAAGTCAGGAGAAGTCAGACCCACTTATAATTATTGAAAAGTATAGTATGGCATATCCAGCTAAGCTTTTGAACACTACATACTGTAGCTATACTACCTGCTCTGCTCTTTTACTCCCTGCCACCAGGCCAGCTAACTGCTCATGTTAGAAAATGCAAGGTAACAGCTCTGATATAAACAAATAGCATCGCAGGAGTCCATCTGCCATGCAAAAGAACCAGATTATTTCTTCATATATTCATCAATGCCTCCGGTTTGTAAGTGCAGGAGTGAATTTCCATCGAAGAATTAATCTCAGCGATATTGCAAACAAGGAATTAATAAAAAAAGGAAAGAGGGGAGAAGGTGAAAAAGGGTAAAGAGGAATGAGAGAGAGAGAGAGAAAAAGAGAGGTCAGTTTTTGCAGTTAGCAACAAATACCACTATAGCCATTCATTATGTTTACACTTGCTTACAGATTTTTGAAATGGAACTTGTAGCTATTGAAATCAATACAGCATGGTGTCCTCTCCAGAGCACCTGGGGGTGACCCATGTCTCGTTAACCACTCTGACTAAAGAATTATTATTGAGAAACAGAGTGGAGTTGTTAATTCAATATTAAATCACATGCAGAAAGTGAAATAAAGCAGGAGAAAGAAAGATTGGATTGAGGAGAGAGGGAGAGAAACAGAGAGAGCGAGATGAAAAGTAAAAAGACTCAAACGATAATGTAGTCTGTAAAAATGAGGCTCTACATTTGGAAAGGTTAATTTTCAGTGCCAGAGAGGTTGCTTGGCAGCAGTTAAGGCTTATCACACTATTAAAAGTTCACTCCCACTAAAATGGACAAACTCCAACCTTTTCCTGGATGTTTTTAGTGGATATCTCGCCTCATTACAAAGAACAAAGAAAACTACAGCACAGGAACAGGCCCTTCGCCCCTCCAAGACTGCACCGACCATGCTGCCCGACTTAACTAAAACTCCCTACACTTCCGGGGACCATATCCCTCTATTCATATATTTGTCAAGATGCTCCTTAAAAGTCACTACCGTATCCACTTCCACGAGTTCCAGGCACCCACTACTCTCTGTGTAAAATGTCTGTCTCGTATATCTCCTTTAAAAATTGCCCCTCGCATCTTAAACCTGTGCCCCCTAGTAATTGACTCTTCCACCCTGGGAAAAAGCTTCTGACTATCCACGCCTCTCATAATCTGGTAGACTTCTATCAGGTCGTCCCTCAACCTCCGTCACTCCAGTGAGAACAAACCAAGTTTCTCCAATGTCTCCTCATAGCTAATGCCCTCCATACCAGGCAACATCCTAGTAAATCTTTTCTGTACCCTCTCCAAAGCCTCAACATCCTTCTGGTAGCGTGGCGACCAGAATTGAACACTATATTCCAAGTGCGGCCTAACAAAGGTTCGATAAAGCTGCAACATGACTTGCTAATTTTTAAACTCAATGCCCTGGCCAATGAAGGCAAGCATGCTGTATGCCTTCTTGTCTACCTTCTCCAGCTGCATTGCCACTTTCAGTGACCTGTGTACCTGTACACCCAGATCCCTCTGCCTATCAATATTCCTAAGGGTTCTGCCACTTTCTGTATATTTCCTATCTGTATTAGACCTTCCAAAATGCATTACCTCACATTTGTCCGGATTAAACTCCATCTGCCATCTCTCCGCCCAAGTCTCCAACCGATCTATATCCTGCTGTATCCTTAGATGGTCCTCATCGCTATCCGCAAATCCACCAACCTTTGTGTCATCCGCAAACTTACTGATCAAACCAGTTACATTTTCCTCCAAATCATTTATATATATTACAAACAGCAAAGGTTCCAGCACTGATCCCTGAGGAATGCCACTTGTCACAGCCTTCCATTCAGAAACGCACCCTTCCACTGCTACCCTCTGTCTTCTATGACCTAGTTAGTTTTGTATCCACCTTGCCAGCTCACCTCTGATCCCATGCGACTTCACCTTCTGCACCAGTCTGCCATGAGGGACCTTGTCAAAGGCCTTACTGAAATCCATGTAGACAACATCCACTGCCCTACGCTCATCAATCATCTTCGTCACTTCCTCAAAAAACTCGATCAAGTTCGAGAGACACGACCTCCCCTTCACAAAACCATGTTGCCTCTCACTAATACGTCCACTTATTTCCAAGTGGGAATAAATCCTGTCTCAAAGAATCCTCTCGAATAATTTCCCTACCACTGATGTAAGGCTCACTGGCCTGTAATTACCTGACTTATTCTTGCTACCCTTCTTAAACAAAGGAACAACTTTGGCTCTTCTCCAATCCTCTAGGACCTCCCCTGTAAGAAGTTTAACAACACCAGGTTAAAGTCCAACAGGTTTATTTGGTAGCAAAAGCCACACAAGCTTTCGGAGCTCCAAGCCCCTTCTTCAGGTGAGTGGGAATTCTGTTCACAAACAGGGCATATAAAGACACAAACTCAATTTACTGGTTTTTCATGACCCCTTTTAGACCTCCTTATTCCTTGCTTAGAAAAGATTTCGGGATCCTTAAGCGGGAGGGGGACCAACCCCAAGTCGTGGTCCACATAGACACCAAAGACATAGGTAGGAAAAGGGATGGGGATGAAAGGCAGAAATTCAGGGAGTTAGGATGGAAGCTTAGAGCTAGAACAAACAGAGTTGTTATCTCTGGTTTGTTACCTATGCCACGTGCTAGCGAGGAGAGGAATAAGGAGAGAGAGCAGTTGAACATGTGGCTACAGGGATGGTGCAGGAGGAAGGGATTCAGATACCTGGATAATTGGGGGTCATTCTGGAGTAGGTGGGACCTCTACAAACGGGATGGTCTACACCTGAACAAGAGGGGTACCAATATCCTGGGGGGGGAAATTTGCTAATGCTCTTCGGGAGGGTTTAAACTAATTCAGCAGGGGGATGGGAACCTGAATTGTAGCTCCAGTGTACAGGAGGTTGAGAGTAGAGGTCATGAATAAGGTTTCAAGGTCGCAGAAGTGTACCAGCAGGCAGGAAGGTGGTTTGAAGTGTGTCTACCTCAACGCCAGGAGCATCCGGAATAAGGTGGATGAACTTGCAGCATAGGTTGGTACCTGGGACTTCGATGTTCTGGCCATTTTGCAGACATGGATAGAGCAGGGACAGGAATGGTTGTTGCAGGTTCCGGGGTTTAGATGTTTCACTAAGATCAGGGAAGGTGGTAAAAGAGGGGGAGGTGTGGCATTGTTAGTCAAGGACAGTATTATGGTGGCAGAAAGGACGTTTGATGAGGACTCGTCTACTGAGGTAGTATGGGCTGAGGTTAGAAACAGGAAAGGAGAGGTCACCCTGTTGGGAGTTTTCTATAGGCCTCCGAAAAGTTCCAGAGATGTAGAGAAAAAGATTGCAAAGATTGAATAGCATCAAGATAGATAAGTCGCCGGGACCGGATGGGATGTACCCCAGGGTACTGTGGGAGGCGAGGGAAGAGATTGCAGAGCCTCTGGCGATGATCTTTGCGTCGTCGATGGAGACGGGAGAGGTTCCGGAGGATTGGAGGATTGCGGATGTGGTTCCTATATTCAAGAAAGGGAATAGGGATAGCCCAGGAAATTACCAACCGGTGAGTCTAACCTCAGTGGTTGGTAAGTTGATGGAGAAGATCCTGAGGGACAGGATTTATGAACATTTAGAGAAGTTTAGTATGCTCAAAAGTAGTCAGCATGGCTTTGTCAAAGGCAAATCGTGCCTTACGAGCCTGGTGGAGTTCTTTGAAAATGTGACTAAACACATTGATGAAGGAAAAGCGGTAGATGTGGTTTACATGGACTTCAGCAAGGCGTTCGATAAGGTCCCCCATGCAAGACTTCTCGAGAAAGTGAGAGGGCATGGGATCCAAGAGGCTGTTGCCTTGTGGATTCAGAACTAGCTTGCCTGCAGAAGGCAGAGAGTGGTCGTAGACGGGCCTTTTTCTGAATGGAGGTCGGTCACCAGTGGAGTGCCCCAGGGATCTGTTCTGGGACCCTTGCTGTTTGTCGTTTTCATAAATGACCTGGATGAGGAAGTGGAGGGATGGGCTGGTAAGTTTGTCGAAGACACGAAGGTTGGTGGTGCTGTGGATAGGTTGGAGGGATGTCAGAAGCTACAGCGTGACATAGATAGGATGCAGGACTGGGCGGAGAAGTGGCAGATGGACTTCAACCCGGATAAATGTGTAGTGGTCCATCTTGGCAGGTCAAAAGGGTTGAAGGAGTATGATATCAAGGGTAAGACTCTTAGCAGTGTAGAGGATCAGAAGGATCATAGGACTCTTAAATCGGCCTCGCAGGTAGAGGGGGTGGTTAAGAAGGAGTATGGTGTGCTGGCCTTCATCAATCGAGGGATTGAGTTTAGGATTCGGGAGATAATGATGCAGCTTTATAAGACCCTCGTCAGACCCCACTTGGAGTACTGTGCTCAGTTCTGGTCGCCTCATTACAGGAGGGATGTGGAAATTATTGAAAGGGTGCAGAGAAAATTTACAAGGATGTTGCCTGGATTGGTTGGCATGCCTTATGAGGATAGGCTGAGGGAGTTCGGTCTTTTCTCCTTGGAGAGACGAAGGATGAGAGGTGACCTGATAGAGGTGTACAAGATGTTGAGAGGTATAGATCGGGTGGATTCTCGGAGGCTTTTTCCCAGGGCTGAAATGGCTGCTACGAGAGGACACAGGTTTAAGGTGCTGGGGAGTAGGTACAGAGGAGATGTTAGGGGTAAGTATTTCACTCAGAGGGTGGTGGGTGAGTGGAATCGGCTGCCGTCAGTGGTGGTGGAGGCAAACTCAATAGGGTCTTTTAAGAGACTTCTGGATGAATACATGGGACTTAATAGGATTGAGGGTTATAGGTAAGCCTATATATAAGCCTAGGTAGGTAGGGACATGACCGGCGCAACTTGTGGGCTGAAGGGCCTGTTTGTGCTGTATTTTTTCTATGTTCTATGATTCTGGATAGGAGTGAAAGTAACAGGGTAGTTGTTATGGGGGACTTTAACTTTGCAAAGATTGACTGGAAAAGCTGTAGTTCGAGTACTTTAGGTGGGTCAGTTTTTGTCCAATGTGTGCAGGAGGATATCCTGACAGTATGTAGATAGGCCAACAAGAGGCGAGGCCGCATTGGATTTGATACTGGGTAATGAACCAGGCCAGGTGTTTGCTTTGGAGGTCGGTGAACACTTTGGTCATAGTGACCACAATTTGGTTACGTTTACTTTAGCGATAGAAAGGGATAGGTATATACCGCAGGGCAAGAGTTATAGCTGGGGGAAAGGAAATTATGATGCAATTAGCCGAGATTTAGGATGCATACGATGTGGAAGGAAACTGCAGGGGATGGGCACAATTGAAATGTGGAGCTTGTTCAAGGAACAGCTACTGTGTGTCCTTGATATGTATGTACCTGTCAGGCATATGTAAAGATGAGACGCGAAGGCTTAGTTAGGGCACTTGAGAGTTACAAGTTAGCCAGAAAGGACCTAAAGAGAGAGCTAAGAAGAACCAGGAGGGGACATGAGAAGTCTTTGGCAGGTGGGATCAAGGAAAACCCTAAAGTTTTCTATGTCAGGAATAAAAGAATGACTAGGGTAAGATTAGGGTCAGTCAAGGACAGTAGTGGGAAGTTGTGCGTGGAGTCCGAAGAGATAGGAGAGGCGCTAAATGAATATTTTTTGTCAGTATTCACACAGGAAAAAGACAATGTTGTCGAGGAGAATACTGAGATACAGGCTATTAGACTAGACGGGATTGAGGTTCATAAGGAGGAGGTGTTAGCAATTCTGGAAAGTGTGAAAATAGATAAGTCCCCTGGGCCGGATGGGATTTATCCTAGGATTCTCTGGGACGCGAGAGAGGAGATTGCAGAGCCTTTGGCTTTGATCTTTATGTCGTCATTGTCTACAGGAATTGTGCCAGAAAACTGTTGTCCCCTTGTTCAAGAAGAGGAGTAGAGACAACCCTGGTAATTATAGACCAGTGAGCCTTACTTCTGTTGTGGGCAAAGTTTTGGAAAGGATTATAAGAGATAGGATTTATAAGCATCTAGAAAGGAAGAATTTGATTAGGGATAGTCAACACGGTTTTGTGAAGGGTAGGTCGTGCCTCGCAAACCTTATTGAGTTCTTTGAGAAGGTGACCGAAGAGATGAATAAGGGTAAAGCAGTTGATGTGGTACATATGGATTTCACTAAAGCGTTTGATAAGGTTCCCCACGGTAAGCTATTGCAGAAGATACGGACGCATGGGATTGAGGGTGATTTAGCGGTTTGGATCAGCAATTGGCTAGCTGTAAGAAGACAGAGGGTGGTGGTTGATGGGAAATGTTCATCCTGGAGTTCAGTTACTAGTGGTGTACCACAAGGATCTGTTTTGGGGCCACTGCTGTTTGTCACTTTTATAAATGACTTGGATGAGGGCGTAGAAGGATGGGTTAGTAAATTTGCGGATGACAGTAAAGTCGGTGGATTTGTGGACAGTGCAGAAGGATGTTGCAGGTTACAGAGGGACACAGATAAGCTGCAGAGCTGGGCTGAGAGGTGGCAAATGGAGTTTAATGTGGAAAAGTGTGAGGTGATTCACTTTGGAAGGAGTAACAGGAATACAGAGTACTGGGCTAATGGTAAGATACTTGGTAGTGTGGATGAGCAGAGAGATCTCGGTGTCCATGTGCATAGATCCCTGAAAGTTGGCACCCAGGTTGATAGGGTTGTTAAGAAAGCGTACGGTGTGTTAGCTTTTATTGGTAGAGGAATTGAGTTTCGGAGCCATGAGGTCATGTTGCAGCTGTACAAAACTCTGGTGCGGCCGCACTTGGAGTATTGCGTACAGTTCTGGTCGCCGCATTATAGGAAGGATGTGGAAGCATTGGAAAGGGTGCAGAGGAGATTTACCAGGATGTTGCCTGGTATGGTGGGAAGGTCTTATGAGGAAAGGCCGAGGGACTTGAGGCTGTTTTCATTAGAGAGAAGAAGGTTAAGAGGTGACTTAATAGAGGCATACAAGATGATCAGAGGATTAGATAGGGTGGACAGTGAGAGCCTTTTTCCTCGGATGGTGATGGCTAGCACGAGGGACATAGCTTTAAATTGAGGGGTGATAGATATAGGACAGATGTCAGAGGTAGGTTCTTTACTCAGAGAGTAGCAAGGGCATGGAATGCCCTGCCTGCAACAGTAGTGGACTCGCCAACATTAAGGGCATTTAAATGGTCATTGGATAAACATATGGATGATATTGGAATAGTGTAGGTTAGATGGGCTTTAGATTGGTTTCACTGGTTGGCGCAACATCGAGGGCCGAAGGGCCTGTACTGCGCTGTAATGTTCTATGCTTAAGTTTCTTTCTACTTTCCTTGTATTCCACACTTGCTTCGTGTGTTCCCAGTCTCCTTGCTTTGACAAATGCTTCCTTTTTCTCTTTGACTCGGCTCACAATATCTCTCGTTATCCAAGGTTCACAAAACTTGCCACACTTATCCTTCACCCTTACAGGAATGTGCCAGTCCTGAATCCCTATCAACTTACACCTGAAAGCCTCCCACATGCCAGATGTTGATTTGCCCTCAAACATCTGACCCAATCTACATTCTTCAGTTCTTGTCTAATATTGTTGTAATTAGCCTTCCCCCAATTTAGCACCTTAACTTGGGGACTACATCTTTATCCATCAGTATCTAAAAGCTTACTGAATTGTGGTCATTGTTCCTGAACTGCTTCCTGACTGAAACATCGACCACCTGGCCAGGCTCATTCCCCAATACCAGGTCCAGTATGGCCCCTTCCCTAGTTGGGCTATCTACATACTGTTTCAAGAAGCTCTCCTGGATGCTCCTTACAAACTGCCCCATCCACGTCCCTAGCACTAAGTGAGTTCCAGTCAATATAGGGGAAGTTAAAATCTCCCACCACAACAACCCTGTTACTTTTACACCTTGCCAAAATCTGCCTACATATCTGTTCCTCTATCTCCCGCTAGCAGTTGGGTGGCCTATAGTAAACCCCCAACACTGTGACTACACTTTTCCTATTCCTGAGCTCTACCCATATTGCCTCGCTGTATGAGCCCTCCGAGGTATCCTCGCGGAGTACAGCTATGATATTCTCCTTAACCAGTAGTGCAACTCCCCCACCCCTTTTATATCCCCCTCTATCCCGCCTGAAATCTGTATCCTGGAATGTTAAGCTGCCAATCCTGTCCTTCCCTTAACCAACTCTCTGAAATGGCAACAACATCGTAGTTCCTGGTACTAATCCAAGCTCTAAGTTCATCTGCCTTACCTGTTACACATCTCGCATTGAAACAAATGCACTTCAGTCCACCCGACCGTTTTTGATTAGCAACCCTACCCTGCCTGCTGTTTCTCCGAGTCTGACTGGCCCTACTCTCTGGTTCCCCTTCAGCTAATTCACCTTTGCTTTGGTTCCCACCCCCCTGCCAAACTAGTTTAAATCCTCCCATGTGACACTAGCAAACCTCCCAGCCAGAATATTTATGCCCTTCCAGTTTAGATGCAACCCGTCCTTCTTGTACAGGTCCCATCTGCCCCGGAAGACACCCCAATGGTCCAGATATCTGAAACCCTCCCTCCTACATCAGCTGTTTAGCCATGTGTTGAGCTGTACTATCTTCCTATTCCTAGCCTCACTCGCATGTGGCACAGGGAATAATCCTGAGATTACAACCCTAGAGTCCTGCTTTTTAACTTTTTACATAATTCCCTAAACTGCTGCTGCAGGACCTCATCACTCTTCCTGCCTATGTCGTTAGTACCAATATGTACCACAATCTCTGGCTGTTCACCCTCTCCCTTCAGGATGTTTTCTGTACGTTCAGAGACATCCTGGACCCTGGCACCAGGGAGGCAACATACCATCCTGGAGTCTCTTTCACAACAGCCCTTCCATGTCTTTCAAAGCTGGGTCTCTCACTGGGGTAGTTATTGCAAAGCTTATGGATGAGCATGACAACTCAGATATCAATTTCCTGATTTCTGTGTTGAACCCTGCACGTCCGGATGCCAGAGGTTGGTGACCGATTTGCACTTTAATAACAAGAAGCACTGATTGTCCTTTAGCACAATATTCAGACGAGTGTCATAAAATCCCTACAATGCAGAAGAGGTCATTCGGTCCATTGAGTCTGCACTGACTCTCAGAGTATCTTATCCAGGCCCTCTCCCCTGCCCTATCCCCATAACCCCAGACATTTTCCATGGTTAATCCACCTAACCTGCACATCTTCAGATTGTGGGAGGAAACCAGAATACCTGGAGAAACCCACGCAGACACAGGGAGGATCCACAGATAGTCACCCAAGGCCAGAATTGAACCCGGTCCCTGGAGCTGTGAGGCAGCAGTGCTAACTACTGTGCTACCATGTGGTTGACTAAATCTCCACCGCTTCTCTATAAGCATTGTCACAGGACATCTCTATGTACATATTACAGAGGAGGTGGTGCTGGACACAGGACATCTCGATGTACATATTACAGAGAAGGAGGTGCTGGAAGTCTTAAAGCGCATCAAGGTAGATAAATCCCCGGGACCAGATGAGGTATATCCCAGGACGTTGTGGGAGGCTAGGGAGGAAATTGCGGGTTCCCTAGCCGAGATATTTGAATCATCGATAGTCACGGGTGAGGGTCCTGAAGATTGGAGAGTGGCACGTGTGCCTTTGTTTAAAAAGGGCTGCAGGAAAAAGCCTGGGAACTACAGGCCAGTGAGCCTCACATCTGTGGTGGGTAAATTGTTGGAAAGTATTTTGAGAGACAGGATCTACAGGCATTTAGAGATGCAAGGACTGATTAGGGACAGTCAGCATGGCTTTGTGAGTGAAAAATCATGTCTCACAAATTTAATTGAGTTTTTTGAAGGGGTAAACAAGAAGGTAGATGAGGGCAGTGCAGTTGATGTTGTCTACATGGACTTTAGCAAGGTCTTTGACAAGGTACCGCATGGTAGGTTGTTGCATAAAGTTAAATCTCATGGGATCCAGGGTGAGGTATCTAAATGGATACAAAATTGGCTTCTTGGCAGAAGCCAGAGGGTGGTTGTAGAGAGTTGTTTTTCAAACTGAAGGCCTGTGACCAGCGGTGTGCCTCAGGGATCAGTGCTGGGCCCACTGTTATTTATCATTTATATTAATGATTTAGATGAGAATATAGGGGGCATGGTTAGTAAGTTTGCAGATGGACACCAAGATTGGTGGCATTGTGGACAGTGAAGAAAGTTATCTCTAATTGCAACGGGATCTTGATCAATTGGGCCAGTGGGCTGATGAATGGCAGATGGAGTTTAATTTAGACAAATGCGAGGTGTTGCATTTTGGTAGATTAACCAGGGCAGGACTAACTCAGTTAATGGTAGGGCGTTGGGGAGAGTTACAGAACAAAGAGATCTAGCGGTACATGTTCATAGCTCCTTGAAAATGGAGTCCCATGTGCACAGAGTGGTGAAGGCGGCATTCGGCAGATTGGTTTCAGAACATTGAATACAGGAGTTGGGACATCTTGTTGAAGTTGTACAAGACATTGGTACGGCCACATTTGGAATACTGTGCGCAATTCTGGTCACCCTATTATAGAAAGGATATTATTAAACTAGAAAGAGTGCAGAAAAGATTTACTAGGATGCTACCGGGACTTGATGGATTGAGTTATAAGGAGAGGCTGAATAGACTGGGACTTTTTTCTTTGGAGCGTAGGAGGCTGAGGGGTGACCTTATAGAGGTCTATAAAATAATGAGGGGCATAGACAAGGTAGATAGTCAATATTTTTTCCCAAGGGTTGTGGAGTCTAAAACTAGAGGGCATAGGTTTAAGGTGAGGGGGGGAGAGATACACAAGTGTTCAGAGGGGCAATTTTTTCACAGAGGGTGGTGAGTGTCTGGAACAAGCTGCCAGAGGTAGTAGTAGAGGCGGGTACAATTTTATCTTTTAAAAAGCATATAGATAGATACATGGGTACGATAGGTATAGAGAGATATGGGCCAAATTTGGGCAATTGGGATTAGCTTAGGGGTTTTAAGAAAAAAAAGCAGCATAGACAAGTTGGGCCGAAGGGCCTGTTTCCATGCTGTAAACCTCTATGACATCAACCAATTTATAGTTTTGAAAACACATTTACTCAGCTTTTTCAGAATTCTTAACATTTTGAGTGGACTGTTCCCCACCCCGCCCCCACCACCCCACCCCCTCCCCACCACCCCACCCCCTCCCCATGGTATGTTTTGCAGGGGAGGAGATGACCTGCCATTGGTTGGCAGCAGGATCTTCTGGTCCCACAGCCGTCGATAGGGTTTCCCATTGTTCACACCCTTAGCAGCAAGGGGGGGGTCACCATCTCAAGGACTGGTCAATCCTGCTGGCAGGAACCACTGAAACATCCTGCCTTGCGTGTTGGATTTTCTCTCTTTTGGCATTAACTTAATTCACAATTTATCAAAGATATAATCTCAAACATATCTTTCAATGGCTCCTACCTTCAAGAAAATAATTTGTCAAACTTCAATTAGCCTGCCAAATACAGGAAGTTATTTTGATTTGATTTATTGTCACATGTATTAATATACAGTGAAAAGTGTTGTTTCTTGCACGCTATACAAAGCATCCTGTGCATAGGGAAGGAAAGGAGAGAGTGCAGAATGTAGTGTTACAGTCATAGTTAGGGTGTAGAGAAAGATCAACTTAATGCGAGGTAGGTCCATTCAAAAGTCTAATGGCAGCAGGGAAGAAGCTGTTTTTGAGTCAGTTGTTACGTGATCTCAGACTTTTGAATCTTTTTCCCGACGGGAGTAGGTGGAAGAGAGAATGTCCAGGGTGCGTGGGGTCCTTGATTATGCTGGCTGCTTTTCCAAGGCAGCGGAAAATGTAGACAATGTCAATGGATGCAAGGCTGGTTTGAATGATGGACTGGGCTTCATTCACGACTCTTTGTAGTTTCTTGCGGTCTTGGACAGAGCAAGAGCCACACCAAGCTGTGATACAACCAGAAAGAATGTTTTTTATGGTGCATCTGTAGAGGTTGGTGAGAGTTGTAGCTGACATGCCAAATTTCCTTAATCTCCTGAGAAAGTAAAGGTGTTGATGGGCTTTCTTAACTAAAGCATCCGCATGGAGGAACCAGGACAGGTTGTTGGTGATCTGGACACCTAAAAACATGAAGCTCTTGACTATTTCTACTTTGTCCCCATTGACGTAGACAGGGAAATGCCCTCCGCTATGCTTCCTGAAGTTGATGACTATTTCCTTTGTTTTGTTTACATTGAGGGAGAGATTATTGTCGTCGCACCAGTTCACCAGATTCTCTATTTTTTTCCTGTACTGTGTCGCCTTATGTCGCATTCCCATAGATCGCCCCAACTGTTGTAATTGATGGTTCACAGGATTGGATTGACCTCAGCTGTGACCTTCTCCCCAGTCAGACTGGCCCAGGACACTATCAATTCTCTCATGCGGAAAAATAGGGCAAAGTGTGGGGAGAGGTGGTGTGAATCGAGAGGGAAATAAAAAATGCACCACTGGAAAATAATCACCAGTTATGCAAAACATTGCAACAAAATAACAATGTTCATCTCTCCTTCCCAGACAATAATGCAAAGTGTGCGGATGAGCACTTGAAATCTCATAACATTCAAGGCTATGCGTAAGCTCTGCAAAGTAGGACTTGTGCAGATTTAGTATAGTTTCGACAGTGCAGACATGATGGGCCGAAGGGCCTCTTCTGTGCTGCATGACTCTATGGCCAAAGTTTCTCTCTTTAGCTTTCTCAGTGATAAGTTCCAGTGCTGGGGCAACTAAATGCAATACTGATGCACTGTTACCAAAGGAATAGTTACTATTAATGCTCACTAAAGACATAAAACATACTTCAGTGTTACCATCTAAAGTTTTTTTTTTAGATCTTATTTTGCTGCATGCAATGGGTAAAGTGGTTCTACCTCCCTGCCTGTATTATGTCAATTTGAAACTAACAGGGCATTCACCCTTTGAGCTAGAAAGGCATCTGTCTGCTGATGAGCCACACATATCTGGATCCACCATCTGTGCAAGTGATGGGAGTATGCTAATTCACTGCACTGTATTTTGGGGTAGGGTGGAGAACAAGTACTCGTTCAAGTTCTCATTCTTATTCACAAGCCAGGGTGCCCAGCTGGTCGTTCTTTCTCAGAGTCAAATGGCCTGCTGCATCAGCCTACCTATGAAAAACTGCCATTCAAACAAACTGTGAGTTACTGACGCCTATAGAACTGCATCCTTGAACACATTGCTCCTTTAGGAGAACAGCAAGTAAAAATGTTGTTTTTTGGTGAAAATGGATGGGGGGGTAGGGATGGGGGGGGGGGGGGGGGTGAGATGTGGTTGGAATTACACTACACCATAAAGCAATAGGTTTACTTGCTTGATTCATCACTACGATTGCCATTATCGCCGCAGATGTGTTGGATGAATCCAGCTGAACATTAAAGGGCAATGTAACTGCAAATGATTGTGACTTAAGTTTTACTCGAAAGCAAAATGGAAATTCAAAGAAAACTCAGTGGATTTATGAGACACATGCAGGTAATACATTCCTGTATTCCTATAGAATTTTTAGAACAGAACCATCTACTTTTTTAAAAAAATCTCCTTTCATTGATAATCTCTAGTCATTCATTATATTTAGAATTCTCTAGATTTTCTCTGCCTCATTCTAGTGTTACACTAGTGGGCAACAATTGCTAAATTGCATTGTTCAATAATCTACTGCTTAGTATTGTAAATGTAATCTGAACTGCTGAGAGTGACAACATATTCTGCAAGCTAGCAATGCAAGACGATGGGAGTGGGAAGAATTACTCAAGCAATACTCAGCCAAATATAATAATACTTGTAATCATTTCACTTTTTGGCGTGTTGTTTTATTAAAAAAACTGCAAATTCAACCAGCTTTAAAAATAATTTACAGTGCAGATTCTCAGTCTTCACTGAAAGATTCAGACTATAAAGAAAAAGCTTGCATTTATAAAGTATCTTTCATGGCGTTAGGTTGCCCTATAAGATTTTACAGCCATTGAAGTACTTTTGAGGTGCCGACACTACTGCAATGTAGGAAACGCTGCAAGCAATTTTCAAACAGCAAACTCCCACAAACAGTAATGTGATAGTGACCACATAATTTTTTTTTATACTCTAGTCTGGAATGGAGTTACAAAAATTAATGTTCAGGTCACCTTTTACACTTTGAAAGTTGCATTTTTACAGAATATTTTAGATCTATCCATGACTCAAAGCTCCCTGCCTAAAAATGTGGAGAAATATTGCTACATAGAATGTTTCACTGGTCAAGGCTAAATAAGTTATTCATAATTTACATTCATGGATCTTTGCTGTCTTATTCAACTGTGCTCCCAGGCAGTCACGTCTGCTTTTTTGGCCTCCCCCCAAGTGGGCTCACTCAGCCTTTGCCTGTAGCTCCTCAGTCTATAGCCTCAGGGAATATGCTAGTAGGCCACAGTTAAAAGTTTAGTAGTGTTCCATGAAGTGGACCCAAATCTGCACCCTCACAACAGTGCTAAATTTGTTAGATCTACTGAGGACTATGGATGCACAAGGGAATACTTCAAACTGAAGCTCCTATGAACTGCTGAGTACATTTCACAAGCAAACGTTATCTTCAAATCTACTTGAGTAACAAGTGTTCAGTAAGTGACTTGTGTAAATCTCAAAACTCTTTTGCCATCATTGTGTCTCGTCCCAAACTATCCAGTGAAACTCTAGTCGCCATGTGCAGGTGAATGTTTGAGAATTGAATATGCATTACAGAGGTTTAAATATTACAGTATGGGCTACTGACTTAATACAATAACTTCCAGCCTCCGTCAACAATTCAGACCATTATGTTCTCAATGCTACATATCATGGGTGCTGAAGCTAAATAATAGTATTTGCAAAGGATGTAATTCAAGTAACACATATCTAAATAGAGAAGAAAATCTTGGCTCCATTTGGAAGCACATGTCAAAAAGGTGAACATGAAATGAACATACAAAAAGTGAACAAAAATGTGAATTAAAATTTTGGCTACTTCAACAACTAGTTGTATTTAGTGACAGGAATTTTGAAAGAAATTATAATTGATTTGGATATGGATATGAAAAGAAGAACACATCTGCTGACAAGGGTAATTTAAGAGGATATAAAAGAGTAAGAGTGCAGGAGATGGCTAGCTGAGAGGCAGATATGTGGCTAATGCAGTTCGCTGGGGCACAAGTGTGAAATTGAGAGGTTTGGGAAACAGAAAAATGAAAATATCTCCGAAACAGCATAAATTTTAAAAGAATGTAAAAGAGTAAAATACGCAAATCTTTAGAGGCAGATTACAGAGTGGAAACATTTTTTAAAAGGCAACTATATATATATATATATATATATATATATATATATATATGAAATCTTTATCAATTAAATACATCAAATTATTAAAATGACACACAGAGGACGACAATAATGAGTGATACTGTGATAGGTGGAAAACATTATTCTGGAATACTGGTTATAAAACCAAAACACCAACTGACCTTAATCTGCATGGATTCATGGAAATAAAGGACTGAAAGTTTCATGGGGGCTCATCTATATCTATGTGGACCATTTGAGTTTTTAAGATGCATACAAGTAACCATACGCACCCAAATTTTACCACTGGTCAGGCAACATTCATTCTGCTGAAGTTTGATAAAAACTGTCTTATTGCCAGTTCAAGATATGAGACACCCAGCCATTAGGCTGGTTGTGGCCATATCATAACTTTATAAAGATAATTTTACTTTTTCATATAATTTATACAATAGCAGAGCTATCTTTCAAAGGTATGTCACAAAGGAAAGGATCAACCAAAGACAAAACTCAGTTTGAAAGCTTCCCAATTTCAAATCAAAAATGGGCCTCAACAAAGAAAATGCAACTAAAAGGCAAGACTTGTGCACAACAACTTTGCCAGTACTAATGCACAAACCTTACAAAGTATGGAATCACCTGGGCAATGCAATCGTTTCCTTTCGAGAAATCTTAGTGTGTAAATTAACAGTCATAATTGACTCATGTCTGGAACTGGTTTCCATTAGATTTGCTTCAACAGATCCAAATTTGGTTATATTGCCAATGATTCAGTCATGATTCAACTAATAATCAACACCAGCTGCATTTCTGCACTAGGTAGTTCTGCTAAGTTCAGACATTAATCTTGATTCACTGATTAACAGGAGCCAAACATTTGCAGTAACACAAGGAAGAGTGGGGAGATGATAGTGCAATGGTAATGTCCCTGGACGAATAATCTAGAGGCTCTGGGGACATGGGTTCAATTCCCACCATGGCAGCTGGTGGAATTCCAATTCAATTAATAAATCTGGAATATCAAGTTATTCTCAGTGGCCATGACAATCACAGATTGTTGCAAAAACCCACCTAGTTCACTAATGCCCAGACCCACATCACGTGGCTGACTCTTTTAACTGCCCTCTGAATGGCCTAGCAAGCCAGTCATTTCAAGGGCAATTAAGGATGGACAATAAATGGTGGCCTTGCCTCCTTCATCATTCAATGTCATCTGTCAGCAGTTAGCTAACAAAATTGAGGACAGTTTCTGATATGCGCAATTAGTTAGATTTACAACTGTGAATTTAGGCTTTAACATTTTTGCCCACAGAGTAACAAGTACAAACTAATAAAAGAATAGTGAGGACACCATGGCATCCCAGACTTTGGTGAAAGCAATGGGACAAGGGAGCTCCTTATGAGATTTAATGATTGAGAAACAAACAGTGAAAGGATTGAGAAGGCGACTGTATTGGGGTGGGATGGGGTGGGGTGGGGCGGGGCGGGGCGGGGGGAGGAAGAGTTCAATGTCAAATCAGGAAGAGAGAAAGGAAGATTAGAATGAGGGGAAAATAAAAGTGAGAGAAAGGAAAAGCTAGATTTTTCAAATTTAATGCTTTTAAAATCTAAAATAATTCACAGGCTCAAGAAATGAGATCTCACACTTAAAGCTATTTACTTTTTGGTTGCAGAGGTCGATTGAATCACAGAATTGTTATAGCATAGAAAAAGGTAATTCAGCCCATCCTGTCTACACTGGCTTTCCAAATGAGCAATTCACTTGGTGCGCTTCTCCCTGCACGTTTTTCAATCTCTGATAACAGTCTAGTTCTCTTTTGAATGCTTCAATGAACCTGCCTCCACTCGGAGTGAATTCCAGATCCCACTCGCTGTATGAAAAAGATTTTTCTCACATTGCTTTGCTTTTTTTGGCCAATCTGTTGCCTTTCATTCTCAATCCTTTCACAATTGGGAACAAGTTCTCCCAAATCTACTCTGTCAAGGCCTCTCATGATTCCCCTTTCAGCCTTCTTTTCCCTAAGGAAGGCAGTCTCAATTAGCTTCATCACTTAAGTTTCTCATTTCTGGAACCAATCTCGTCTGTACCCTCTCTAATGCCCTCCCAACCTACCTACTTTACCTCAGTATTTACAGCAGAAAAGGGGGATAGTTTGCTGGAAGTCCCAAGGAAATTAATAATGGGTTGGGGTCAGGGATTAAATACAATTCATATCATAAAACATTGATAATGAGGAAATTAATGGAACTAAAAAGTGACAAATTCCCAGGACCTGATGGTTTCCATCCAAGGATATTAAAGGAAATAGGGGAGCACATTGTTAATGCCCTAAATATAAGCCGCACCTCAGCAGGCCAGAAGACAACAGCTAGGGAGGGGGGAGTGTTGGGGCTTTTGCGAGGTTCCCAACAGACGTCCGACCAGTCGCAAAACTGGAAATCGGTAGGCCGGGGGGGTGGGGGGGCGACAGGAAGGCTGGAAATCGGGGCAGGGGCATGGGTTTCTCAGGGTAGCAGGGTAGGCCAGCAATCAGGAGGGGGAGGCCGGCCACAGGAGGGTCAGTGCGCATCCACACTGACAGATCGGCGCGTGAGCAGTGGCCCGCTCAGCACTATGCTACCAGCCTCTCGGGTGGGAGGAGGCCCTGTTCCCTACTTTTCAGCATGAATCAGTCTGAGGCACACTGTGATGATGAGTAAGCTCAAAAAACAGGCGGGAAATTATCCTGTTTTCCTGCCCGCTGGGCACTTAGTTCTGTTTTGGGAAAATCCCAGAGTACCCTAGATTCAGGAATCATTCCTCCTGGATTGGGAACTTGCTCATGTCACTCTGCTTTTTGAGAAGGATGAGAGAGGATATCCAGGGAATTACAGACTAGTTAGCCTAACATCTGTTAGGTAACTAAACACCTCGAAATCTTTCAGTTAATCAGAGAGCCAGCATGGATTCGTGACAAGTAGATCATGCCTGACAAACCTCAGTGAATTTTTTGAAGAGATTACTAAGGTAGTGGACAGGGGAATGTCTGCGGATGTTGTTAATATGGACTTCCAGAAGGTCTTTGATAAAGTCACACACAAGAGACTGTTATCTAAAGTAGAACCCCATGGAACTGAGGGCAAATTACTGACAAGACTGGGAAATTGGTTGAGTGGCGGGTGATAGAATGTAGGGGTAATGGGTAGGTACTCAAATTGGCGGGATGTGACTAGTGGCGTCCCACGAGGATGTGTGTTGGGGCCTCAATTGTTCACATTATTTATTAACGACTTGGATAATGGCATAGAAAGTCATATATCTAAATTTGCTGATGACACAAAGTTAGGTGGCATTGTAGATGATAACGTAAAATTACAAAGGGATATTGATAGACTAGATGAATGGGCAAAACTGTGGCAGACAGATTTCAATCTAACCAAGTGTGAGGTTATTTATTTTGGACCAGAAAGGATGGATCAGAGTACTTCCTAGATGGTATGAACTTAAATAAACTGGATGTCTGAAGAGACTTAGGGGTTCAGGTATGCAGATCTTTAAAATGCCACGGACAGGTGCACAAAATAATCAAGAAGGCTAATGGATTCCTGGCCTTTATATCTGGAGGTCTGGAGTATAAAGGACACAGAAGTTATACTGCAAAAATCCAAAACCCTGGTTAGACCCTAAATGGAAGTACTGTGAGCAGATCTGGGCACCACACCTTAGAAAGGATGTATTGGCCATGGAGGGAGTGCAGCGTAGGTTTACAAAAATGATATCTGGACTCCAGGGGTTTAATTATGAAGAAAGATTATATAAATTAAGCCTTTTTTCACTAGAATTTAGAAGGTTAAGTGGTGATCTGATCAAAGTCTTCAAGATAGTAACAGGAAAGGACAAGGTAGATAAAGATAAAACTAGTTCCACTGGTTGGAGATTCTAGAACTGGGGGAATAGTCTACAAATTAGGGCCAGACCATTCAGGAGAGATTTTAGGAAGCACTTCTACACACAAAAAGGTGGTATGGGTTGGAATTCACTTCCACCAATGGCAGTTGATGCTAGATCAGCTACTATCTTTAAATCTGAACTAGATAAATTTTTGTTAAGCAAAGGCATTCAGGGATTATGGGCCAAAGGCAGGTATATGGAGTTAGGCCACAGATCAGTCTTGTTACCATTAAAGTTTATTTATTAGTGTCATAAGTCAACTTACATTAACACTGCAATGAAGTTACAGTGAAAATCAGATAGTAGAATAGGCTTGATGGGCTGAATGGCCTATCCTATTCCTATGCTCCTAAAGTGCAACACCCAGATTTGGACAATACTCAAGCTGGCCGAACTAGTGCCTTACAACATATGAACAAAGGGCAGGTGTAGGCCATTCAGCCACTTGAGCCTGCTCCACAATTTATCATGGCTGATCTAATGGTAACCTCAAATCTGCCTCCTGCCTACCCGTAATAAGCTATCGCCCCCTTGCTTACCAAGAATCTATCCACCTCTGCCTTAAAAATATTCAAAGACTCTGTTTCCACCACCGTTTCAAGAAGAAAGTTTCAAGGACTCACAAACCTCAGGAAAAAAATTGCCTCATCTCCATTTTAAATAGGCAACCCCTTATTTCTAAACAGTGACCCCTAGGTCTAGATATGCCCACAAGAGGAAAATACTCTCCACATCCATGCCATCAAGACCCCTCAAGATCTTGAATGTTTCAATTAATTTGCCTCTTCTAAATACAAGTTCAACATAACCTCCCTGCACCTGTACTCTATGATGTGGAGATGCCGGCGTTGGACTGGGGTAAACGCAGTAAGAAGTCTAACAACACAAGGTTAAAGTGCAACAGGTTTATTTGGTAGCAAAAGCCACTAGCCTTTGGAACAGGCAGTTCCTTCGTCAGATGGATGGGAGTTCTGATCACAAACAGGGCACAAAGACACAAACTCAATTTCCATGAACAATGATTGGAATGTGAGTCTTTACAGGTAATCAAGTCTTAAAGGTACAGACAATGTGAGTGGAGGGAGCATTAAGCACAGGTTAAAAGAGATGTGTATTGTCTCCAGACAGGACAGCTAGTGAGATTGTGCACATCCAGGCAAGTTGTGGGGGTTACAGATAGTGTGACATGAACCCAAGATCCCGGTTGAGGCCGTCCTCATGTGTGCGGAACCTGGCTATCAGTCTCTGCTCAGCGACTCTGCGCTGTCAGCTTTAACCTGGTGTTGTTAGACTTCTTCCTGTACTCTATGCCAGAGGTTCCCAAACAATGTGCCGCAGCACACGGGTGTGCTGTGAAGGCCCCACAAATGTGCTGCAAAATAAGATTATTTACATTAACGTTTAATCATTTTTAAACCAAATCTAAGCTTCATTTTCTGCTCTGTGGTAGGCATCTCCAAGTCCCAATGACCCTTGGACTTCCCACGCATGCGCCAGCTGGGAATAGGCCACACATGCGTAGTTTGGGTTTTTTTACATTAGTTACACCCATGCTCATGACCAATGTAAAACATGGTTCTCTCTTGGCACAGTTCAGAATAGCAACATAAAGCATCCCAAACTGTGCATTTGCAGCCTTTTCCTGGCTGACGCATGCACATGAGATCCCAGATTCTTTGGGAATTGGAAATACTGACCATGGAGTTGAAGACAAAGGCCCTGTGTGCCAGTGCAAAAAAAGGCACAAAAGTGAGGGAGACGAGGAGAAATTGGGAAAAGACTGAAGAGAAAACAGAGAAGGACGGGGGGGGGGAGGTGGAAGAGAGAGAGAGAGAGAGAGGAAAGAGTTCCCAGTAACAGATAAAGACAGAGGTAAGAAACAGGAACCAATAAAGTTAAGAAAAGGAGGAACAGTCACCAATATTGTATTTAGCATGCAAATGGTGATAAGGCTTTCATTGTAAATTTCGTAAACTAATGAGTGTTGTATTAAATGGTGGCTTCATATGGTTTTCGGAGGTTTGAGAGATAAAAGGCTTTTGTGAGAGAGTGGTTCAGTTCAAGAAAACAAGAGGTGTGCCTCAAATTTTTTTTATAGTCCCAAGGTGTGCCATGATGTGAAAAAAGTTGGGAATCTCTGCTCTATGCTGCTATTAATAAAGCCTAGGATACTGTGTTTAATTAACTGCTTTCTCAACCTGTCCTACCACCTTCAATTGTATATGCATGTGTACACCCACATCTCTCCACTCCTGCTCCAACTTCTACCTTTGATTTCATATTGTCTTTTCATGTTCTTCTTACCAAAATGATTCATTTTACATTTCTCCAAATTGAGCTTCATCCACCATCTGTCCGCTCATTCCACCCACTTGTTTATGTTCTTTTGCAACTCTATATTATGCTTCTTAGTTCACAATACTTCCAAGTTTTGTATCATCTACAGATTTTGAAGTTGTGTCCTGTACCCCATGGTCCAGGTCAGTTATATACATCAGGAAAAGCAAGGCTTCCAGCTGTAACCCCTGGGAAACTCCACTACAAACCTTCCTCCAGTCTGAAAACTATCCATTAACTGCTACTGTTTCCTGCCATTCAGCAATTGCGTATCCATGCTCCTACTGTCCTTTTTAATTCCTTGAGCTGTAACAATGCTCACAAATATGTTGTGGTGCATTATATCAAATGAATTTTAAAAGTGCACGTACAGCGCATCAACAACATTACCCACCTCAACCCTTGATTACGCTACGATTTCAAAAAAACTGTAGCAAGTTAGTTAAACACGATTTTCCTCTAATGACTGGCAACCATTAATAATTATGATGCTGATGAAAGGGCACTTACACACTGTTAATTACTAGATTTAATTTCGATGGTGAATGCAATGAGCAATTAATGTGCAACTTCATGAAAATCATGAGGAGGGCAAGCACAAGATGCTGTTTTTGCAAAGCTGACAAAAGCACCAACTGACCAGAAATTTATAGTGATTCGCAATTCACAAAATATTGTTCTCTTTCAACGTGTTGCCGGTTCATTTCCACATTGACTACAGCATCATTCAGACACCATTCTTTTTTCAGTAAAATCCGGCCCAGTCGGTCTTGAAAACGCCAACTGTCCCAATACCCGCAGCTTTTTTCAGTGAGAGAATTCCAAATGTCTATGAACTTTAGTGCAAAAGAGTATTCTGTTAAAATTAGAGCTGAGCTATTTATCATGATGTTCCCCTGTCGTTGAACACCCACCAGAGGGAATAGTTTATCCACAGCTACCCTATCAAAACATTACTCTCAATTCCTCACACTCAAAGGTGATACAACTGGCTTCACAGCTTAACCCTCCAGGCTTGGCATCATTCTGATGAATCGGCATAGTAGCCCATCTAAAGATAATTTATCCTTCCTGAGGTGAGCTCCCTAAAATTGAACTCCGTATTCCAGATGAGTCTGACCAACACACTATACAACTGAAGAATAACATTCCAGTTGCAGAAACTGAAATATCGCAAGGATATTTTGGAAAAGGAAGATGGGTGCAAAGTTCCAAATATAGAGGACTGTGGGCAAGATACAGCATACCCCATCTGTGTGGATCACACTTCACAAATTCCAAAAATGTGCTCGCTTCCTGCTCCCCACACAGATTTTCTTCTCAAAACTATTGCTGCCTTAAAAAAAACCTTTTTGAGTTGTTTTCAAAAAAGATCAAAAGATTAAGTGAGGACTTCAACTAGAAAACTAAACAAACACAGATTTACAGTTTATTCATCTAACCCTGCATTTTAGAAAACATTTTATGATTCTTCATAAGTGCTGGTGTATTTACTTTAATGAAAAGCAGTCCTCTTCAAGCTTTGGCATCAAGGGCAACAACACTTTCAAAAGGGAAAAGGCAAGTTACTTTGCACATATTATTTAGCATTTAAGTTCAATTCAGCTTCATAATATCCAAGATTAGAAACTTTTGATGCTTAAAAAGGCTGAACATGAGAGAAAGCTTATTTGCAATGTTACAGAAAATACTTGGTTGATATATAGGGAACATACCAGAATCCAATCGAGTAAAATCCTTTGCTCCTTTGCTCCACCACTGCCAAACATGCCTTCAGCCACCTAAGCCCTTAGGTTCTGGAATTCCTTCCTGAAACTTCTTCATCTCTTTTTCTTCCTTTAAAATGTTCCTTTAAACCTACCCCTTTGACCAAGCTTTTGGTCACCAGTTCTAATATCTCATGAGGTTCAATGCCAAAAATTGTCTGGTTGCGCTGTGAAGAACTTTGGGATGTTTTTACTATGGTGTAAAATTTTCAAAATAGACTGTCATTTTTAAATAGTCATCAATTAAAGGCAGGAAGTAAAAGACAAAGCAATCTGAAGTCATCGCAATATCAATGTGGAATTGGCAAATCAGTGGGAGGTGATTACATACAAACTGGTAATGCTGCTAATAACCTTAAGGACAAATGACTAAGAATGAGATCTATAGAACAGGAATTGGATAAGTATACTTAAAACTGGGCTCAGTGTGCAAGTTTAAAAGAACAGACTTAGCAAACTTTAAACCAGAACTGCTAACACAACTTGTGAACGTCTACAGGTTTAATAAAAAGTCCCTAAAGCCCTCATTTGGCAACTCCTTTTTAAATTATACAGTGGCTTATTTTAAACCAGTACATTGCCCCTGGGCAATACAACTACTTAAATAGAAGGGGCACAACAGCTTTACTGTTCAACACATGATTTATTCATATCTACCACAGAACAGTGTTTGTTAACATGCAGTAACTACACATTTTCAGATCAGCGAAATGTGCCAAAGGTTTTAACCTTTCATTACCACAACCACATATTTAAGTTTAAGAAGTTGAATCTTTCCAAATTATTAACATTAATAGAAATAAATAAAAATGCAAACTCTGGAACAACCGGGGTATGGTTTCAAACTGTACCAAATTTATTGCAATAAGCAACAGCTGAATAGTTTTCAATGCACAATTCAACTTCTGAAAATATTCTAATTATTGTTTTCAAAATCATTTGCCAGGGCCTTAGCTGTCAACAGGGCAATATTGATTGGTCTAACTGTATTTATGAATACAAGGTGAAGGGCACAACAACCAAAAGACAAGGCTACTACCAGGCTAACCTCCAAGCTATATAGAGGATTCCCCATTCCCAAACCTAATAGAGCTAAAAAGTTGTACATGTACCGACAGGCAGTGCACAGGCACAGCAGTTCATGCAGTTTATTTATTTTTGGAAAGTGTATTGATGAATGGACAGAGCAGTCACAGAACCATAAAAATAATTCATCTCTGGTAGGAGTGGGAGTCCTTAAGGGAGAAGGGAAGATGGTCGTAGTCAAGCCAACAGATAAAATATGAATCAATTTCTCTTTAAAACTTGTACATTAAAACCAGGTGGTGGTACCCTGCTCATTAGGATAGGAAATCCTTGAAATTGGAGCCACAGCATCAGTGCCGAGTGCAACTTTCTTACAGACAGGTTTTGTGAACCCCAGACAAATTGGGCAAGTCGTGAAATCGTGTTTTTGGCGACAATATTTAAATGCAATAATCCCAAGTGTCAGAAATCATGAATGAACTACTGTATCACGCGCTGCACTTAAATCCTTTGGCAGATGTTCATGTTGACATACTAACCAACTATGGAGGCACCAGTCTGTTTAGACATAGGCAAGGTGATTCATGGACAGTGCCAAGGGGCAGACTGTAAGGCCAGTAGTAGAACACTAATTGTGCCGAGTTTAGAATTTCATTTACTGGTTTTAAACCTTCACATCGAAGCTCAGGTTTGTAACTATATTGCCTTTGCTTTTTTTATTGCATGCAGTAGAATTTTTTGTATGCTGTAGCAAATTTGCACAAAGCTAGTGCTCACAAAATGCAATGAAATAAATAACTGGACCATCGGCTTCGAGTGTTGGTTGAGGAATAAATCTTGGCCAGGATTCCAAGGGGAACTCCCACGCTCTTTTTGAATAGTGCCATGGGTACTTTTATATTCACTGGAGGTCAGACAGGGCCTTGATTTATCTCATCCGAAAACTGACACATACTACCGTGCAGTATTCCCTTGGCTGTGCACTGGGTAAAAACTTACTTACACATTATACTTTTGAAAAGAGTCTCCCAGTTTTGTCTCCAAGTCTGGCGGATTTGTTCTCCAGTAACCTCTATGCAAAACCTATTAAAATAAAACACGTGACCTGGCTGTGCCCCAAGATGCCCAGAATTGATCCTCCTCTCATCCACCCCGCACACCCCCCCCCCCCCCCCCCACCCCCCTCCCCCCACACACCCCACCATGCCATTATCTGCGTACCGAGTTTCCTTCTGTTTTTGCAGTGAGAACAGTATTTTCAACCATAACTGGGAGCAGGCTTTCACAAATTCAGCTGAATTTGCCCATTGGAATGTGTGGGTGCGTGCTTAGTAAAACTAATGTATTTGCAGCTAGCTCTCAGGTCACAGACACAAAACATACCTTATAATGCACCTCCTTCTCAGTGTCCTCACCCTTTGCTATTGTGTTGGGAGTGCTCACACATTCCATCACCTGCACACCATTTCCAGAACCCAAGTGCTATTTCCACATTCCCAACAGTCCTAGATACCAGGATCCCATCTCATTACTCTATCAACCACTCATCCTCAACTCCAACACTTCTATTCGCAGCTTACCATCATCCACGTCCTTACACCAACCATTGAATAGGGGATGGGAATAACCACTAAACTAAGCACCATGGCAGTGTTCAGCCCAAAATGTCACCCACCCATCAGCTACTTATGACATATCTTTTTTTGTGATAAATCAGTGGCCCTTTTTCCATGAACCTTTCTCCTGCCTTTGAATTCTACATCGCTAAACAACAAAATGATCAAGAATTTGAATCACCCAAAAAAACTATGAAGAATCCCATAAAATTCCAATGAAACACTGTATATCAGTGCCCCAAATAGATTCTGCATTACATTGCTTAAATCTGCCTGTCCTTCAATTAATTGCAAGTAATACTATAAGCAGTCTGCCAGTTTTCAATTAGTCAAAGCTTTTTTTATTTTTCTTGCGCAGTTCCTTTATCCTCCTTCTCCTCTCAGAAGTCAAATTCCACAAACACCAATTCCATCCAGTGCCATCTTCAGTAGTCATTCTTTACATAGGACACTGCACAGGGAGGTGTCAGGTTATCTGACCAAAGGAACCCTAGTCGAGACCAATGCAGATCATCTGCACAAACGCTCACTTTCCAGCAGTCATGGCTAGACAGCTAAAGGTCCAAGATCTTCCTCAACACAAGGCTGCAAGGGCCCACCACCACCCATCTCAGGTCAGACACAAAGTGAGGATCAAAATTGGGAGCCTCCTGGTTTGTATGGCTCATTGTCACATCTCTCATTGCTCATTTACCCATGGAATCATCCTTTAAGCTCTTACACACATTTAGCATCCATGTTACTAAAGGCAATGTTTTCACCCGTTTTTTAGTCTGTGAAAAATATATCTCAAAAACTAACAGAGGGATTTCAATGAAGCCTGGTACCCAGATAGGAAGAAAAGCCCAAGGAAGAAAAGATCAGTTTTGGGTGAAGATGTAAATTCAAATTTGAATCTTGGAAAGGATCTATTAACATTTGGAGATAGGGTAAGATAACTTTTTTTTAAAAAAAGAGCAGGTTGTTTTATTTAGAATGTTGTGGATTGTCTTGGCTGCTGCTGTGAAATTGCCACTGTTGTCAAAGTGTGAGCTGAATTTTCGGAGCAGGTTGTTGAATGTGGATATGTGGATTGGTGTGAAGCCTCCTTAGTTTTTAGTTTTAAAAAATCAGCTTTAGTAGTTACAGCATTAACCAGGCAGTGAGCTGTGTAATTGTAATAATGTTAAATTAACACAGTGTGGCAGAGGTCTGTGTCTACTAAATTTACAGACAACACAAAGATAGGTAGGGAAGTATGCTGTGAAGCGGACATAAGAAAGTTGCAGATGGACATAGATAGGTTGAGTGAGTGGACAAAAATCTGGCAGATGGAGTATAATGTAAAGTTGGATGCTTTTGCAGGAAGGATAAAAAAAGCAAGAGTATTACTTAAATGGAGAACAACTGCAGCATTCATAGTGGCAGAGGGATCTCAGTGGTCTTGTGCATGAGTCACAAAATGTTAGTATTTAATCAAGTAGGCTCATGGAATGCTACCCTTTAATGAGAGGAATTGAACAAAGTAGTAAGGATAAATAAAAGCAAAATACTGCAGATGCTGGAAATCTAAAATAACAGCAGGAAATGCTAGATAAACCCAGGAGGTCTGACAGTATCTGTGGAGAAAGAAACAGAGTTAACAAGTCCATTTGACTCTTTGACAGAACTGAAGAGGGATAGAAATGTAATTAATTATATGGTTCGAAAAAGGGCAGAGGAGAGGGGACAGAATAGAAGGTCAGGGATAGGTCAAAGCTAAAACAAGATTGACAAAGACGATATGGACACGACACAAAGGTGTCAATGGTGGCAGTAAGGACTGAATAAATGCTGATAACTGCATAAATGTAAGATATCAGGATGTGTTGATAGGAGAACAAATGTCAGTGCTCAGTGAAAGCAAAACTGAAAAACAAGGGACAGATGGGGGAGTGGACAGAGGTAGTATTGGGACAAACAAAGGAAATTTTAAAAAGGGGTCACGATGGAGAGGTAAGTTCACAACCTAAAGTTGTTGAATCCAATGTTGAGTCCAGAAGACTGTAATATGCCTAATTGGAAGATGAGGTGTTGTTCTTCCAGTTTGCGTTGGGCATAACTAGAGGATTGCAGCAAGCCAAGGATGTTGTACTTCCAGCATACCAGGCATTGGTGAGACCACATCTCGAATACTATGTTCAGTTTTGGTGTCCTTATTTAAGGAAGGTTGTAAATTGTTGAAGGCATTTCAGAGGAGGTTTACTAGGTTCTTACTCAAGGTGGGGTCTTTGAATATGTTTACGGCAGAGGTAGACTGATTCCCTTAGTTATCGTGAGGTGGATAGAAATGTGAAATTCAAAGCACAAACAGATCAGCCATGATCTTATTGAATGGTGGAGCGGGTTTGAGGGGCCAAATGGCCTACTTCTGCTCCTAATTCATATGTTTCCAAGTACTGTGTGCCCCTTCTTCACTTGTTTTCACTATGTGGAAAGCACTGCTGGCACTCGCAAGACAAATTATAAGCTTGAATTATCGTTGGCTGACATGACAAGAAACTTCAATACAAACTGAATTGTTTAGGTCAACAAAACCTAGCCCTTTAAATACCTCTAAAATATGCATCCTCTGTTTTACTTCATTAAGAGCATTATTCAATGACAGATATTTGTCTGATGGAATCATACAACACAGAAGGCCATTCAACACCCCTGAACCCTTGCCAGCTCCTTGAACATGCTATCCAATTAGTCCCATTAGTTTCTACTGAATTTGCTTCCAATAGCCTTCAAGAAGTGCATTTTAACTTTTAACAACTTGTTGCTTAAACAGAAATTCTCATCTGCTATCTGGTTCCTTTGCCAATTATCTTAAATTTGTGTCCTCTGTTTACTAATCCTCCTAGCTAACAGAAACAGATTTGCCTTATTTACTTTATCAAAGCTTGCCACCATTTTAAACACCGCTGTTAAAACTTCCATTAACAGTTTCAGTTCTTAGGAAAATAACCCAGCTTCTTTAGTTACCTTATATAGTAGGATACCCCTCATCTCTGGCATCACTCTGGTGAATCTCCCCTACACCCTCTCTAAGGCCTTGGCATCCTTCCTAAACGGAGGTGCTCAGAATTGCCCAGCTAATGATTTGTTGTCTAGCACAACTTCCTTTGCTTTGGTGCTCTGTGCCTCTGTTTATAAAACCAAGGATCCTGCGTAATTCTTTTTTTAAAAACAGCCCTCTCGTCTTGCCATGCCACCTTCAAATATTTGTGTACTTGAACACCGGTCTTGTTACTTCTGTATCCCTTTTGGAATTGTGCCATCATCGCACTTAATTCTCAGATGAAGGGGTAGAAACGTTGGAAGCAGAGTTAGCATATTCCAGTAGGGTGGTGGCTGGCCACCCTGAAAGCCATTGCAGAGAACACGTCTTTACAAGCAGCTCACAACTACCAGTCTCAGCAACATGTGGTTTTGCACGGAGGAATTAAAACTACAATTACCAGCTACCAGCCCAGTCAGGAATGTCCTTCTTCCAGGCTGAACGTAGGAGGTGGCAAGCTTAAAAAAAAGGCTCAATCATAGTCCTGACCCAAGATTTACATACTTAGGTCGGCACATCGAGCTTGGCTGCATTGTCTTCCCCACGGTTGAATAATACAACACCATTCACTGGAATCGTGTATAAAGAATGATCAACTAAGAGAGGTGGGAGAGGTAGCAAAAGGCAACTGATGCATAGAGAACTGTGGCCTAGCAAAGATTTAGTATCTTCAGGAGAGGTAGGTGGGATGACGGGAAGAAACAAAAAGAAAAAGAGACGAGCACCTCTCAAGCCATTTTTTTGTTGCAATCTATAAACTTACATTTGTATAGCACCTTTCACAGCCTTGCAACGTGTTTTTACAACATTTAAGTGCTTTCAAATTGTTGATATTGTAATATTTCAGGGATCGGATAATCATGCCCTTCCAGCAGAGCTCCCATCGTTAGTTCAACTCCAGCCAATATTCTACTTTTGACCCTCTGGCACTGAGGCAAATTATACCTTTCCTAGAACACAGGAATTGGAGTAGGCTATTTAGCTCCTCAAGCCTGTCGCACCTTTAAATTGAAATCATGGCTGATCTATAACTCAACTCTACCTACCAGCCTTGGTTCCATAATCTTTAATAACATTGGCTGACAATTAAAGGCCTCGTCAACGGTAGGTAAAGATGTACTAGAATGGTGCCAGGGATGAGGGACATCAGTTTTGTAATAGAGACTGGCAAAATTGGAGTTGTTCGCTACTGAATGAAGTTTGAAATCTTTTCTCATAGGCAGAACAAACATTTCTCCTTCCATGTTCAAAGGCCAATGATAATAAAGTCCTTCTGAATCTGGTCACTCTGCCAGATCTTTATGTGATGTTTAGAGTTTCATGTCATCTCCCAAACAGCGTGTCCTGCCTATGTCTCTACCAGCAGCATCGAGAATGCATAGAATAGATTAGAGATTTGACAGAGATGTTCAAAATTATGAAGGGCTTTTATACCCGTATACAAGGAAAAAACAGTTTCCAGTAGCAGAAGCCCAATAATCAGAGGGCACAAATTTAACATGATTGGCAAAAGAACCAGAATCAACATAAAACCCTTTGTTTACAGCAAGTACTGCCTGGAATGCACGGCTTGAAAGTCTGTTTCAATGATTCAATAGCAACATTCAAAAGGGAACTAGATAAACACTTGAAAAGAAAATATTTACATAGCTATGGCGGGGTTGGTGGGGGGGGGGGGGGGGGGAAGAGAGAGAGAGAGAGGGCGGAAACGACAAAAAAGCAAGGAAGTGGGATTAATTGTATAGTATCAAACAGCTAGCAGATGTACATAGGGCTGAATGGCCTCCTTCTGTGTTGCACCATTCATGATTCTAAGTACTTATCAAACTTCCTTTTGAAAGATACTACTGTATCTGTTCCCATCACCTGTTCTATAAACTTTTTTCTAAAAAGCACCTGGGCTACACACAAAATAAATTAACATGGGAAGCAATTTACCACAAAATAAACCACTGAGCAAAATCTACTCCGGACACCCAGATTTAGAAATTTGCCATTCTTCCATCTCAGTAATTCAAATGCAGGCACGGTCGATTCAGTCTACTCATTAATTCGTAAGAGCATTTTGTACAAAATATACAAATTAAGCTGCTTAAATACATCAGAACAGGGCGTTTTCTCCTCAAAACAAATGTGAATTGAAAGATAGTTCTAAGTGACTTTGGATGAACTTACTGTAGAACCCTTTACGTCAGAAAACAATACACTGAGAGAAGAGCAAGGGTAGGCTTGACACTGGGTGAAAAGAGTAATCGTTTAATTTACGTAGCCTGTGCCTTTTTATGAAGTTGTCCCCAGTCAGAAAGGGAAAAACATGGACCCAACCAACAGCTGCTGCACTGAATAAACAAAAGTAACAACGCAAATAGGCACACACATTGTGAATAAGTCATAAACAGCAAGACCTGCTATATCCACCACAAGACCCACTCACTTACACCAAGAGTGACTGCTCGATAAACTCCTAATGGCAGCAATGCAACTGCGGATTATTCATTGAGAATATCTCTGAGGATTTGGAGGACAAAGTTGTGGCTCCAATATCTCCAAAGCTTCTTCAGAGGTCGACAAAGGCAGATGTTGAAGCACAGTCAGAGTTGGAGGTCACTTGTGACTCTGAATACGAAGGAGTCCTTGGTCAGGAGTGACCAGAATAGCGGTTCAAACATGGAGTTGTGGGGAATATGGGTCCAAATCTGGGAGGGAACAATTAGAAAAAGAGCTTTGGAGAGTGATGAGATATCGACAGCTTCAAATACAAAGGGTCCAAGGGAGGGGATGTTGGAGAGGAAGGAAGTGATTATGGCAGTTTTGAAAAGCAGGGGGACCGTACCCAAGCAGAGGAAACAAGATTGGATGAGTAATCCAGATGCTGGGATTTATAATGTAGAAACCTTGAATTCAATAGTTCTGAGGAGATTTCTGGTTAAGTAAAGTGCCCAACATCCCACAGTCAAGTTTCAACCAAAGCCAGGATGTTTATTATAATTGCCAACACCAAAGTCAATGGCAATTGCCTCATTTGCAAGGACATGGACTTTTTAAACAGGGGAACACAGAATGGGGAGGTGACAGTGGTGAGTCAGCTAAATGGACAAGAAAGTGGTTGGCAAGATAAAATCAAAGCAGCAGAACGCAATGTGGCAGATGGAACAGCTCGCAGTTGCTGCCTGTAAGGAGACAGCAACAGATATCTCAATAGCCGCAATCAAGAATGCTGAGAGAGACAAACACAGAGATCGTCCATGGGCTTACACAACAGAATGCACAGATAGGAAAGTAAGAAGCCAGATGCAATGAGTTGGGAATTAAGACAGTTATTCAATATCCGGGTGAGGGGTAGGGGTAGGAATTAATGGTGGCTTGACTAAGGGACAGGAAGAGGAAAGAACAGCTCAAGAGGGGAAAAAGGGGAGACATGATGGGTTTAGATTAAAAACAGAAGCCAAAACCTGCATGCAAACAGTCAAAGGGAAATGAGTTAATCAGAAATTAGGTAAGACATGTCATGGTCATAAAGAACCAGGAGGAGCCAACATCAAACATAATAAAGATATATGACTGAGGCCCTGTAGTAGGAAGATGTTGACTTGTAGGCAACAACCAAAACAGTGGATCATAACAGAAATAATTCAATTTCCAATTATTACAGTGGTTAGTCATACTTGGTGCCTTATGGGACATGCAAGAAATTTGGGCATTCTTTAGTGGCTTTGCAATAAGTAATGGAATTAAATATTTCCAGAAACTCCGTGACTCACTAAATTGTAATATCTGACACTCTTCTAAAATTGTCATCTCCATTATTAAGAGAACATTAAAAGTTGGTCAAAGCGCAGCAGGAAGATGCAATTTACATGGATATTTTTCTAACAGAAGCCTGCTATTTCACTCGGACCTCGAGTGATCCTCAACAGGTCCGCTGGAGGACTCACATCTGATCAGTACATACGCTCCCTTTTCTGACAATGGCAGGCAATTCTGAATATGAAAGCACTTGCTACTTGGTTTAGATGCAGATGTTTAACTAATTGAACTATTCTATTGTCTACTCTGGAAACACAATCTGACTTTTTTATTGGATTTTTAAATGTTTCTTACAGTCAGCATGAGATTGAAAGAAAAAATTGGCTGTTGGCTGCACAAAATCGATAACGATAAATTGTGAATAAGAGGTTAAATAATATACTTTGTCAAAAGGCTGCCCCATGACTCCTCTTGTTGGGACAAGCAAGATCGATGCAAAACATCAAAACCTTGTCCATTCTCTCAAATAATACTTGCTCTCCAATAATGAGAAAGAAACACTGAATTCTTCCCCTGCTTTTATTTTTTAAGTCTCATCAGCAGATGTGAAGCAAACTTCAGGCCTTCACTGAAGTCCTTTCCTGTTGGCCCACAAGACAGAAGCACATTGCAGGTGGCATATAAGACTCCTACCCCTTGTGAATGCACAAAGGGACTGCAGCACATAGCAAGTGCACTGCGCATCACGGGCATTTTAATAAGGAACTAACACTCCCAACATTGGGCATGTCAGCTGTACCTCAGCTGGTAACACTCTCGACTGTGGAGTCAGAGGATGGTGGCTTCAAATCTCACAACACAAATCTTTGCTAATCCTGTGCAATGCGGCATGGGGGCTGCATGATGTGGAGAGATGCCGTCTTTCAAACAAGACATTAAACAGAGGCTCGTGGCATAAGAGTGCAGGGTCAGTGAGGGGAGACTTTGGCCCGAGTGAAACAGAGGCCAGGATTCTCCAGCCGTTCACACCAGCAGGATTCTCTGGTCCTTCTACAGTGAACAGAGATTTGGTTGAGTGTCAAATTCTCCTTCCTTGCTTACAGCAGCAGCGTGGTGTGAACGCCGGAGAATTCCGGCCAGAGTGACTATATTTGGGAATTTGGTTCAAAATGGGAATTCAATGTATCGGGAGAAAGAGGTGATTTAGATCAGTTTTGCAGGTCACTGTAAGAAATGTCACTTAGAATAGGGTATTGGGTGATTTGGGGGAGGAAGGGAAAGAGGTGCTATTTTGCTTTTTAACGTTCATAGCCTTCAGGAAGTGGTCTTACTCTGCTACAAAAGTTAGTTATTTGGTGATTATCTGGTAAGTTACTACGGTTTATTCTATTCAAAAGATTCTAGCAACTGGTAGTAAGGTTAGTAAAATATATAAAGACAAAAGTAAAATATACTATTAAAAATAATTAAATAGCTAATTCGTAAACATTAAGGATGGCAGGACAGGTGGTGTGTCACAGCTGCAGCATGCGGGAGCTCCTGGATGCCAGTGTGATCCAGGGCGAACACATCTGCACGAAGTGCTTGATTTTCAAGCAGCTCTGGCTCTGAGTCAAAGATGGGCTGGTTAGGTGCATTGGCCATGCTAAATTCTCCCTCAGTGTACCCGAACAGGCACTGGAGTGTAGCGACTAGGGGATTTTCACAGTAACTTCATTGCAGTGTTAATGTAAGCTGACTTGTGACTAATAAATACGCTTTATTTGCATTGAGCTGGAAGCTGAACTACAGACACTGCGATGCATCAGGGAGGGGGAAAGTTATCTTGATTCTTTGCATCAGGATTCAATCACACCTCTTAGGATAACATCTTCTAATTTGGCCAGTGGTCAGGGACAGGAATGTGTGATTATGAGTGAGGCAATTAAGGGGGCTCAGAGAGCTGGACTCTCAGCCTTCACAGTTGTCCAACAGATTTGAGCTTTATTCAGAAGGACTGACACTGTTTGTTCTCTTCAAGAACAACATCCCTGTAGCAGATTATCTGGTCACTATTATTACCCTGCTGTTTGTGGGAGTTTGCTGTGTAAACATTTCTGATACTGCAACAGTGACTAAACTTCAAAAATTCAATTGTTTTGAAACTCGAATATCCGAACATTTTGAAAGATGTTATATAAATGCAAGACTTTATTTATCAGTCTAGTATCTAAACAAATAGGCAAACAGCACAGTAAAACAATTTAGTTCACTTATGATTTAATCAGTGGTAAATTCTTCAGTCTTTCTCATTTACAGGGATGTAGGACTGCAACTATATCAAGAACATAAATATTTGGTCAAAATATTTTCAATTACCTTTAGAATTAGTTCAGATAAATATTTCGCTCAAAAAAAATCATTCATTTTGTGGTTCAGGTTTGTTGCCAGTGAATCCCACATATCGGTTTGATACCTTGGAGATCCTTGGATGATTCAGTTGGCATGGCCACTGTTTTACATATCTTGCAGCTACACAGACTGATAAAGTGATAGGTTTGACAGTTAGCTTGCCGCCAGTTATGGGTTTCAGTTGAAGTAGTGGGAAACATGCTGGGGTAAGAGCCAGGGACGAAAGAGAGAGAGAGGGGCAGAGAGAGAGAAAAAGAGAGAGAGAGAGAGAAAGGGAGAGGTATAGGGGATGGGGGCATGGCAGCGAGCGAGGGGCATCCGGCTGGGAAGATGGGCAGGGTGGCAAGCCAGGCTGGGCAGGATGAGCAAGGCAGAGAGCAATAGGGGAAGCAAGCTAAGGAGTCAAAGTGCATCACAGCTCATCAAGTACTCTTGGAGTGTTGTGACTTATGTAATGTAGGAAACCACTGCAGTGGGAAAAATCACAGAGATGGGTAGCTGACACACAAAATGGTTGCCCGGCACATGAAATGGTTACCTGAGAAAGAGACATTAAGCGGACACTGACTTTTAGCACAGACAGCTACTTAAAATTAAAACATGCAGGAATCAGATACTGCAGGAAGCCAGTAAGAGCTTGAGGCACTTTAAAGATAAGGACAGACCCAGGACAATAACGTCTGATAAAGAGATTAGCCATAGATGAGGACAAAAATACATAAATGCAGCAAAACCAATCACTGCATGTATAGACCGAAACTAGTCATTGATAGAGGAAATGTATCCATTCTATGAAACAATGCGATGTTAAATGCCCATGTCTGTATCTGTCTGACTGTAGCAATGTGTTAACCTACCGATCACCATGATCTGTCTACTCAACTATAATGATGTGTTAAATGGCTAATGTCCGGACTATCTATTGTATGAAAAGTATAAAAATGCTCAACTCCTATTGTATTATTGAGAAGGTAGCTGCCAAAGTACTGCGGAATACCAGTGCTTTCTCCCTCGAAGCTTCGTGTCCGAAATAAAGCTGTATTGTTGAACCTCCTGTCTGACTCCAGTGGCACGGATCCTATTACTGGTAAGCCTCGATCAATTGGCCACGATCGGAAAGCCGGGGTAGAGATCACTGAATCTGTGGGAGTCGGACACGGTCAAGAAAACACTTTGAAAGGGGTTAAACTTAAGGGGTATTTGTAGTAATAAGTATTGTTGTATATGATATAGTGATAAGTACTAACTGCTGATACTGATAAGTAACTGTTGCTTGTGCTGACCGACAAGAGGACAAGGTAGTGCCTGTCCCAAACACCCACCCTTAGACCGGATGTTAAGAGGGGAAATCCCCCATGCGAAGGTGAGGAATTGAAGTGGGCAAAGAGACACCAAGGGCACTTCGGATTGTGAAGCACAAGTGGCAGAGGTCGGTTAACATCAAACTCTGTAGTGGTGAACAAACGCAGAGTTGCCACCTGTTTGCATGAAAGTTTGTAAAGTTGGGTACTGGACTGTCAATGTTGTAAAAGCGGGGCGGAAAAGGAGCTTGATCAACTCTGACCTAAACCGGACTCCGGTGGAGTAGCACATTGCCGAGGTGGTAATAGTGGAAGCCGTGAGTATAAATTGAAACCCTGAGACGGTAGTGAAACACGGTGCTAGAGTAGTAATAGTGGCCGGGGGTAGTGAAGTCCCTACGGTAGAGAGCACACTTTACTAGGGAGTAATCGTGGCCGTATGGTGCCTAAAACACATTGCCAAGGTGGCAATAGTGACCGGGAGTAGTGAAATCTGCGAAATGGCAGATAATGAAGTTAAGAGGGGATCTGCAGGTTCTCTCATTGAAGTGTACATGACAGACAGGCAAGCGTTAATAAAGAGGATGCAAAGGGATGGCTGGGATACTTCTCAGACCTTAGAGCAGCAGATGGAGAAAAGAGAAACAAGACAAAGAAGATAGGAGTATTATTAGTACATCAGTTAGCTGGACTAATTGAGCAAGTAGTCGCCTCTACTAAAAAGTGGAATGAAGATAAAGAAAAGATTAAAGAATTAGAATCCAGAGTAAGGGAACTGGAGAAACAAAACCAAGTATTAGAAGAGAAGAAATGGAGAGGGGAAACTGTTCCTCTACCTCCTTATGAGTCCACACAACAGGGACCCACCACTCCTCCAGAGGAGTGGGAAGTGTTAGAACACAACTTAGCACCAATAACCCGAGGGGGAACAGATGCGCAGCCAAAGGTAAATTATAAACCCTTCACCCCAGGTGAGAGGCAGCAGATAATGGCTTCCCTGGGTAAATTACAACTTAGAAACGCAAACACTAAATTCTGGGAAGAATTAGACACAATCTGGATAGGACACCAATTACACCCGAGAGACGTACACCAGCTGGTCAGGGCAGCCTGTCCAGCGGATAAGTGGAAGCAGGTAGCAGGTGGACCCGCCGCTCCTCCAGCACAGGATTATAGTGGGGGATGGTGGACACATGCAGTCGCCCTAACATCAGAGATAGATCCCAACAGGCACCCGTCACCCAGTTTAAGACAGAAATTCAGAGGATATAAGGGAATGCTCCTACTAACTGGAGCAGAATCACCACAACCAAACAATTAAAAGGGGAAGGAGCTTCTGAATACGGGGAACGGTTGTTCCAGGTATATCAAGAGTGCTCTGGGCAAGGGAACCCAGGTCGTGGAGATAGAGCGTTCATCCAGGCTTTTAAGGATGGACTCTCTGGTGCTCACCAGGTCATCCTAAAAATGGGAGTGATTATGTCCCAAAATTACGATGAGTTGGTAGAGTGGGCTAGCGGCATACCGGGAGAAGAGAAATCCCAGTCAAGAACAAGGCAAGAAAGAGTAGAAGCTTACAGTAACGGGAACGGGATTAAGTCTAAACTGACTTGCCACAATTGTGGCTGGCAAGGACACTTTGCGAGGGATTGCGGGGCCCCACGGAAAGGGAACAGATTTGGGAACAGTGGGAAACATTGCAGCCACTGTAATAAATATGGACACACAGAGGCAGTGTGTTGGGATAAACATGAGAGACCCCCGACCCGATCCATGACCACAGTAGAACCGGAGGAACCACAGAACCTCCGGGGTCAGCAAGATTGACGGTCTGCAGCCCCCATTCACAAGGGTAAGAAGGAGGGAAGGATTTATGTGTCAGCACGAGTCGGGGGCAGGCAATGTGAGATGCTAGTGGACACAGGAGCATCCATATCTGTCACCGACCTACCCTTACCCTTTACAAATAAAATGATTTACCTGACCGGGATAGGAGGGAACAAAACACCTGCCTACCTGAGCGAGACCACGTTAGTAGAGATAAATAATCTGTATATACCAATGAGGTTTTAAGTGTGCAAGAATAACGAGGGTACAATAATGGGAAATGATTTGATGAAAAAAAAAAGAGATTTTGATAGACTGTGGAATGGGAGAATTAATCTGGCCAAGACAGGACGTCGGAAAACTAGAATAGGGAAACTTACAAGTCACCTCGAAACCATTAAGGTGGCCACAGTCACCACCAGAAATTGGGAATTAGAGACAGGAGGGTTCGGAGCCATCTGTGCTTCGGTCCCTGGAGTATGGGCAGAAACAAAGTTAGATACCAGTTTGACTAAAGCGGACCCAATAAAGGTACCTGGACCGGAGCATAAGCCCCACCGACAATACCCAATCAAACCAGAGGCAGAGAAAGCTGTAGTGGAGATAGTTAAAGGGTTAGTGGAAAGAGGGATCCTGAGAGAAACCACCAGCACCACTAACTCCCCAACATGGCCAGTGAGCAAGCCTGACGGAAGCTATAGGCTCACGATAGATTACACCGGACTCAATAAAGTCATGTCCAAGTTGCACCCCATTGTAGCAAGCCCTTTGACAATCCTGAATGGACTGTCCCAGGAGCACAAAATATTCACAGTATTGGACGTAGCCAACGGATTCTGGTCCCTACCCTTGGATCTCGAATCCCAAGACAAATTTGCCTTTACAGTGGGAGACAAACAGTACACTTGGACTCGTTTACCACAGGGATTCCACAACAGTCCCGGTATCTTCCATCAAGTAATGAGTGACATCCTGAACAGGGTAGAACTGCCAGAGGGTAGCACGATCCTACAATATGTAGACAATATCCTGATAGCTTCGGAGTCCAAGTCAGGACATCAAGAAGCCTTATATTTAGTACTGAATGAATTAAAAACCGCAGGGTTAAAGGTGAGCCCCAAAAAGGCACAAATCGGGAAAACACAGGTCCTATACCAAGGACACCTTATATCCCAAGGACTTAAAGAAATGCCAACAGACCGAAAGAAGGCAATACAACAAGTGCCGTGACCCGTCACCGTAAGAGGAGTCAGAAAGGTACTAGGATTATTTAACTACAGCCGGAGTTTCATCCCAGGGTTCGCAAAATTAGCAGAACCCATACAAAGACTAGTCAAAGGGGGAAAACCAGCTTTAGATCCCGTAGAACGGGGACTCGAGCAGGAAGCGGCTTACAACAAATTAAAAACACAACTGATATCAGCCGCTGGACTAGGATTACCCGATTCTAGTAAGGACTTCCATATCCATTGCAGCAATGAGGGAGGGTTCTATTCCGCAGTGGTAACACAGGACCATGGCGACAAAAGGAGACCCATAGGGTATTATTCAACCGCAGAAGGGCCGGTAGTCACCGGACTGCCAAGGTGCATAGCCGGCTTGGATTGCACCGCCTGGACCGTAAAGGTTAGCGAGCCAGTAATCATGACAGGGAATATAATCCTTCACACCAAACACACCTTGGTGGAAATGTTGAACACGGGAAAACTAAGGTCAGTCTCAAACATGAGAAGGGCTAAGTGGGAAGCTGTCCTCCTACCTCCAAACAAGTCCGTAATAATAATAAGGGATACAGGGAATAACTCAGCAAAAGGGATTCTAGACACAGGAGAGCCACACAATTGTGGGGATATAGATATAGACGTGGAAGAGGGTAGGATAAAGGATATACCTTTAATAACAGCTGAGACCATCCTTTTTGTAGATGGGTCACACAAATATGTGGAAGGATCACCCCGGACAGGGTGGGCAGTAGTAAATGACAAGTTAGAGACAGTACAGTCAGGAAGGATTGACGGAGGTCTATCCGCGCAAGTGGCAGAATTAGTGGCACTCACACAGGCACTAGAGTTATCTGAAGGTAAAACGGTAAACATATATACAGGTAGTCGCTACGCGTTCGGAGTCATACATGACTATATGACAGCATGGGATAGAAGAGGGTTTATAACCACGGGAGGAACTCCTATCAAACACCAACAAAGAATTGAGGCATTGTTGGGAGCTAGCGAGAAACCTCGAGAAGCCGCAGTAATCAAAATTAAAGCGCACCAGAAAGAACCAGGAAGAGATAACCCGGACTGGTTAAATTCCAAAGGAAACCAAGCTGCAGATAGGGCGGCACAGTTAGCCTTAGGACAGGAGACAATTGGCGAGCTGCCAATCGCAGCAATAGAACAGACAGGAGACGAAATAGGTATTCAGGACTTATATGAGGATACCTCGAAAGAGGAAAAGGAAAAATGGGAAGCACAGGGAGCAGTCCAAGGGACTGATAACATTTGGAGACGGGAAGATAAGGTAATAGCACCAGAGTGCATACAAAACACCCTATTGGAACTACACCATGGACTCTCACACGCGGGTAGAGAGGCCATGATAACTAGTATAGGAAAGGAATGGTGGTGGAAAGGAATGGGGAGAGACATAGCCCGGCATAGTCCTAGAGTGACGTGCGCGCAACACAACCCTGGTAGACCCATAAAAATTAAGATGGGACACCAGCCGAGACCAAGGGGACCCTGGGAACATCTGCAAATAGATTTCACAGGGCCACTACCACAATCCCATGGCAAAACCTATTGTCTGGTTATTATAGACCAGTTCACCAGGTGGGTAGAAGCGTTCCCTACTACAAATTGCACTGCTACCACGGTGGCAAGGATATTGGCAGAAGAGGTAATCCCTAGTTGGGGAGTACCCTTACAAATTGATTCGGACCAAGGGACGCACTTCACTGGAAAGGTGGTAAAAACAATATGCCAATTGATGGGGATAAAACAAAAATTCCACACCCCTTACCACCCACAGAGTTCTGGAATGGTGGAAGGTATGAATAGAACACTTAAGAATGCACTAGCTAAAGCCATACAAACGTCGGGAAAAATGAGGACAGAGGCATTGCCCACTATATTAATGAGACTTAGGGCTACCACAAACCGGACAACCGGATTAACCCCTTATGAACTAATGACAGGACGAGTGATGCAATTACCAGAAAGCATCATAACAGGTGGGACCGATGTAGGTCCACTAAAAGATAAAATCAGGAGATATGTTTTGGAACTAAGCACCCAACTAAAAGGGGTGCGCAAATTGGTAAAAGACAATCAGGAAAAAAGAGACGCAGAGAGAGAGCTTGAAATGCTCCCTGACGTCCCAACAGCGGGAAGTTGCGTCCTAGTAAAAACATTACCTGAAAAACCAGGGTTTGCACCAAAATGGAATGGGCCACATGAAGTTATAATTAGTGGAGACACCTGTGCCTGTATAGACATAAGAGGGAAAGGTATATGGAAACATTGGACCCAGCTGAAATTACACAAGGAAATGAGTAACTGAATTGATGAATTAACTAAATTGCTTTCCTCAACACAGGCAAAGACTGCAAGCAAGAGCAACTGGCGCGTGCGGGTTGGTAGTATAAACTTTGTAAAGTGTATAAGTCATAGTATTAGAATTGATATTTGCTCGTTGCGGATATGTATGTAATCACGTATGTAACTACTACTTTGCGCTGTCGCAACTGTAAATTTGACTGGATTGGAAGATAAACTATTTTACAAAGCTCACATACATTTACATGGGAATCGAACTATATGTTACCCGTTAGCACAATCGGTAGAAGCCCTATTTGTAGCCACCCCTGGGTGGACCCCTCATGACTTATATACAGTAGATACATCAGATGCACCCTGTAAGGGACAAATTGGCAAATATAAAAGAGGTACACAGGGGAGATGTGTGGGACTTGTAAACCCCACAGATCCTGTATGCAGGGGACTCCAACAGGTGGGAGGAAGAGCTTGTTCAGATACTGCAAGCTATCCGCTTTGTTTTACGGGGCAGGGATGGGGATGTGCCTATGCCTTGGTCCCCAAGAATGATTCCTGCGTGCAAACGCAGTGTGTCCATCAACATTGTCGGGTTAAGGGACAGTTTACTTGCACTTGTGATGAACAGAAATGTCTAACTATAACCATGGTAAGACAGCTCATTTGTGGACAGTGCAATGGAACTCACGTAAGCTCAGCCAGATGGACATACCCATTTGATACTTACCAGGTGGTGGGATCAAACGGGGAGTCAAGAAAATTGAGCAATTGGCGATATAAACAAACTCACAATCGGGACACTAAATGTTACCAGGCTAAGAAGGGATATGTGTTCCTCTTCAATGGTACTTACACGATAGAAACACCAAACCTCCCAAACTTTTTGCAGTAGGAACAATAGGACCACTCACTGTTCCATGTCCTCAGAAGGGGCATATTCGGAGGAGAATAGTAACCCGGGCTATCAGCAAAATATTTTGCACTGATTGGGAAGCCCTGGGTATAATGGGATCATCACTAGGTTCCTTGGAGCCTTATCTCTGGGAGGGGCAGCAGGAGTGATTAGTGCAAAGAATAGAAATCATATTGTTTGCGGACTAACAGTCCTGGGAAACAGCACTTCAAAAGCACTGGAGGCTGTTAACCAAGAAATGGCTGAACTGAGATTATATGCACAGCAGACACGATACGCAGTGGACTACCAGTTAGCACAACAAGGAGTATGTACAATTATAGGCAATAAATGCATAACCCATGTCACAGACGAGTCCTATAACATTACACAAGTCATCAATAACATCAGAGAACTTGATAACTTCAGACAGGGACCCAAGAAAGGAAGTAACTGGTTGGAATGGCTAGTAGGGGGGTCCTACTTATTTCATGGATTGGTCATACTCATTTCAATTGTAATTGTCTGTTGTCTAATTGTTGGATGCCTTAATGTCTGTTGCAAAATTATGGTAACACGACTTGTGCCAGAAGCCAGTGTATCCATCGAGGAAGAGCCCTTGATGAAGATCCCTGAAGACACCAGAAGAAACGAAGAAGGAAAGAAGAAAATCAACCTCTATACGTGAATATGTAACTGTTGGTCTAGATATTATTAAAATAATAATAATCCGGACCAAAAGAGGGGACTGTAGTGGGAAAAATCACAGAGATGGATACCTGACACACAAAATGGTTGCCTGGCACATAAAATGGTTACCTGAGAAAGAGACATTAAGCAGGCACTGACGTTTAGCACAGACAGCTTCTTAAAATTAAAACATGCAGGAATCAGATACTGCAGGAAGCCAGTAAGAGCTTGAGGCACTTTAAAGATAAGGACAGACCCAGGACAGTAAGGTCTGATAAAGAGATTAGCCATAGATGAGGACAGAAATACATAAATGCAGCAAAACCAATCACTGCATGTATAGACCGAAACTAGTCATTGATAGAGGAAATGTATCCATTCTATGAAACAATGCGATGTTAAATGCCCATGTCTGTATCTGTCTGACTGTAGCGATGTGTTAACCTACCGATCACCATGATCTTTCTACTCAACTATAATGATGTGTTAAATGGATAATGTCCGGACTATCTATTGTATGAAAAGTATAAAAGTGCTCAACTCCTATTGTATTATTGAGAAGGTAGCTGCCAAAGTACCGCGGAGTACTCGTGCTTTCTCCCTCGAAGCTTTGTGTCCGAAATAAATTGTTGAACCTCCAGTCTGACTCCGGTGGTAAAATTCCCACAACATCATGCAGCAATGTAGAAAATAAGATCGTGTCTATAAATAAACACAATCTAACATTCCAGTAAAATAAAGATTTCCTGGGAAAAGGAAAAGACTTGTGTTCGACTTCTATTACTTAAAATTTCTAGTTTATGCGAATCCCAGAACGCTACCACAGCTCCCGACATGCCTGTTGCAGTGTACAGAGTGTGGGAGAAGGACATAGCAGTGACAAGTGAAAAACAACTGTTTCCATAACACAACGCCTCTTTCATTTAAAGCCATCTGTGGTAATTTCAAACCCCAACTTTTTGTAATTGCAACATTCCAACCTGAGCATCTGAAGCTTAGCATTTATCCAGCACTTGTCTTTTTGAAGAGCCTTGGGTTCAAAACTATGAATAATCTGTAAACAGTAATCCAAATGGAATGCACTTTTAACTGATAAAGGCAAGGAACTTTTTTTTTCTCATTCATATATTTGACGTGCTGACACTATTTTGAAAGCAGCTGGAAAAACTAATATTTCAAGGGTACCGACCCATATTTAGATATCAAGGAAAATACTCCAAGAGACAAAAGATATAAAAGCTACACCATCGTAAAAGTACCACCCCACTGACAATAAAGGATCCAATAATGAATGACTTATCATTTTCTAATCCCTTATTCCTCCGAATGGTATCTCTTTCTCCTGAATGGGTTGGGCTGGCTTCCTTGCTAATCTCCCTAAAAGGTGCATAACTCTGATGTCTGCCCCCTCAGGTGAACATCAAACCCCATTATTTCAAATAACAGCAAAGGATGCACTTCCTGGTGCATTTATCCTTCAACTAAAACCAATGAAAACAGACCATCTGCTCATTTATCTTACTGCTGTTTGTGGGACCTTGCTGTGTTTGAATTGGCTGATGTGTTTCCAATATTACAATGCTGGCTACACTTTCAAAAACACTTCATTGGCTGTGAAGCACTTTAGGTTGTCATAAGTTTGACAAGGGCAAGATATACATGCAAGCTTTTTCTTTCTTTATGCTCACAAGGGAGCGAGCAGGCCTCTAATATGCCAACCAAGGAGCCATTTATTAATTTATCAGGCACATAGGTAGCGATAGCAATCCAGATTAACAATCCGGAGAAATGATTTCAAATCCCAGCACAGCTGCTGGAGGAATTCAAATTGGCCAGATAGAGTCGGTCCTGCTTTTTGTGGACAGGACATATCTGGGCAATTTTCCACATCGTTGGGTAGATGCCAGTGTTGTTGCTGTACTTGGCTAGGTGTGCAACTAATTCTGGAGCATAGATCATCAGTACTACAGCTAGGGTGGTGCCAGGATTATTGCCTTCCCTGTGTCAAAAGCCTTTAGCATCACAAATTGAACGGTTGACGATTGGCATCTGTGATGCTGGGGATCTCAAGAGACCGAGATGGATAGATGGATCACCCACTCAGCATGTCTGGTTAAAGATGTGCAAACACTTCAGCCTTGCCCTTTGCACTTGGGATCCCCAGTCACTTTGGTCGGAGATGTTTGTCGAGCCTCCTCCTCCTGCCCACCATAATTCATTGCTGGATATGACAGGACTGCAGAGCCTTGATTGGATCCATTGGATATGGAATTGCTTAGCTCTGTTTAGCATACATAGAGCCCTGTGTTCTAGTTTTACGAGGTTAGCATCTCATATTTAGGTGTGCCTGGTGCTCCTTCTGGCATGCTCCCCTAACACTTCTCATTCAACCAGGATTGATCCCCTGACTTGATGGTAATGGTACAGAGAGGGTTATGCAAAGCCATAAGGTCAACATGACCTAGGACAAAGCTGCTAAGAACATAAGAACATAAGAAATAGGAGCAGGAGTAGGCCATCTTGCCCCTCGAGCCTGCCCCGCCATTCAATAAGATCATGGCTGATCTGATAGTGGTTTAGTTCCACTTACCCGCCCGCTCCCCATAACCCTTAATTCCCTTATTGATCAGAAATCTATCTACCTGTGACTTAAACATATTTAACGAGGTAGCCTCCACTGCTTCAATGGGCAGAGAATTCCAGAGATTCACTACCCTCTGAGAGAAGTTGTTCCTCCTCAACTCTGTTCTAAACTGACTCCCCCTTAATTTGAGGCTGTGTCCTCTAGTTCTTGTTTCCTTTCTAAGTGGAAAGAATCTCTCTGCCTCTACCCTGTCTAGCCCCTTCATTATCTTATATGTCTCTGTAAGATCTCCCCTCAGCCTTCTAAACTCCAACAAGTACAGGCCCAATCTACTCAATCTCTCCTCATAAGCTAACCCCCTCATCTCCGGTCTCAACCTGGTGAACCTTCTCTGTACCCCCTCCAAGGCCAATACATCCCTCCGCAAATAAGGGGACCAAAATTGCACACTGTACTCCAGTTGCGGCCTCACCAGTACCTTGTACAATTGCAGCAAGATCTCCCTGCTTTTATACTCCATCCCCTTCGCGATAAAGGCCAACATTCCATTTGCCTTCTTGAACACCTGCTGCACCTGCAAACTGAGTTTTTGCGATTCATGCACAAGGACCCCCAGGTCCCTCTGCACAGTAGCATGTTGTAATTTTTCACCATTTAAATAATTGTCCATTTTACTATTATTCCTTCCAAAGTGGATAACCTCACACTTGTCAATGTTATACTCCATCTGCCAGATCCTCGCCCACTCACTTAGCCTATCCAAATCTCTCTGCAGACTTTCCGCATCCTCCACGCAATTCGCTTTCCCACTCATCCTTGTATCATCCGCAAACTTTGTTACCCTACACTCGGTCCCCCCCTCCAGATCGTCTATGTATATGGTAAACAGTTGAGGCCCCAGCACCGATCCCTGCGACACGCCACTAGTCACCAACTGCCAACCAGAAAAGCACCCATTTATTCCAACTCTCTGCTTCCTGTTAGATAGCCAATCCTCAATCCACGCTAACACTTTACCCCCAACTCTGTGTACCTTAATCTTCTGCAGCAACCTTTTGTGAGGCACCTTATCGAACGCCTTCTGGAAATCCAAAAACACCACATCCACCGGTTCCCCTCTGTCAACCGCACTCGTTACATCTTCATAAAAATCCAGTAAATTCATCAAACACGACTTTCCCGTCATGAATCCATGCTGCGTCTGCTTGATCGAACCATTTTTTTCCAGGTGTCCTGCTATTTCTTCTTTAATGATGGATTCCAGCAATTTCCCAACTATGGACATTAAGCTAACCAGCCTGTAGTTACCCGTCTTTTGTCTACCTCCTTTTTTAAACAGTGGCGTCACATTAGCTGCTTTCCAATCAGCCGGCACTTCCCCAGAGTCCAGCAAATTTTGATAAATTACAACCAACGCATCCGCTATTACTTCTGCCATTTCTTTCAGTACCCTGGGATGCATTCCATCCGGGCCCGGGGACTTGTCTACCTTTAGTCCCATTAGCCTACCAAGCATGACCACTTTAGTAATAGTAATCGTTTTAAGGACCTCACCCCCTACAGACCCATGACCATCAATTTTCGGTAAGCTATTTGTGTCCTCTACCGTGAAGACCGACACAAAAAACTTGTTTAAGGCCTCGGCCACTTCCTCGTTTCCCATTATTAAATCCCCCTTCTCGTCTAAGGGTCCAACATTTACTTTAGCTACTCTTTTCCTTTTTATATATTTGTAAAAACCTTTACGTTGAGTACAGTTTTTATATTTTGTGCTAGTTTAGTTTCATAATCTATCTTTCCTTTCTTTATTGTTTTCTTAGTAGTTCTTTGTTTTTTTAAAGCTTTCCCAATCTTCTAATTCCCCACTAGTTTTGGCCACTCTGTACGCATCAGTTTTTAATTTAATACTCTCCTTTATTTCCTTAGTTATCCACGGCTGGTTATCCCTTTTCTTACATTCTTTCGTTATCACAGGAATATATTTTTGCTGAGTATTGAGAAAAATCTCCTTAAAATCCGCCACTGTTGCTCAACTGTCCTACCAACTAGTCTGTGTTCCCAGTCTACATTAGCCAATTCTGCCCTCATCCCATTGTACTCCCCTCTGTTCAAGCAGAGGACACTGGTTTGGGACCCTACTTTCTCTCCCTCCATTTGTATTAGAAATTCAACCATATTGTGATCACTCATTCCAAGAGGATCCCTCACAAGATGATCATTAATTTTACCTTTCTCATTACACAGGACCAGATCCAAGATAACTCGCTCCCTGTTAGGTTCTGTAACATACTGTTCCAGGAAACTATCCCGACAGCATTCTAAGAACTCTTCCTCAAGTCCACCGCGTCCGACTTGAGTCAACCAATCAATATGCAGGTTAAAATCCCCCATGATTATTGCTGTTCCGTTTTTGCACGCATCCATTATTTGCTTGTTTATAGCCCGACCCACCTCAAAGTTATTATTTGGGGGTCTATAGACCACGCCCACCAGTGACTTTCTCCCCTTACTATTCCTTATCTCCACCCACAACGATTCCACATTATGCTCCTTAGAGCCTATATCGTCTCTCACTACTGCCCTGATGTTATCTTTAATTAACAGAGCTGCCCCACCTCCTTTTCCTTCCTGTCTATCCTTCCGAAATGTCTGATACCCCTGGATATTCAGTTCCCAGTCCTGGTCACCTTGCAACCACGTTTCTGTAATGGCCACTAGATCATACCCATTTGTACCGATTTGTGCCATCAACTCATTCACTTTGTTTCGAATGCTACGTGCATTCAGGTAAAGTGTCTTTATGCTAGCCTTTATATGGACCCGATTTGTTAGTGCATTCTTTTGATTGCACGGTCTGTCCCTACCTGTCGCAAACGGGTTATCCTTCCCCAGACCATCTCCTTGCACTGCGTTGACCACCTCCCTTCTTGTGTTTGTCACCTTTTTTACTCTGCCTGAGCCCTTGACTCCTTTAACTAGATGAATGTCCTCATCATTAACCCTCACTCGTACCCTCTCCTTTACCTTTGATTTTGTAATTCCCCATACCCCTGAACTCTCCCCCCCCACTATTTAGTTTAAAGCTCTATTTATAGCCCTGGTTATACGATTCGTCAGGACTCTGGTCCCAGCACGATTCAGACGAAGACCATCCCATCTGAACAGGTCCCATCTTCCCCAATACTGGTGCCAATGTCCCATGAATTCAAACCCATTCCTCCCACACCAATCTTTGAGCCACGCATTTACCTCCTTAATCTTATTGACCCTGCGCCAATTCGCTTGTGGCTCAGGTAGTAATCCAGAGATTACAATCTTGTTGGTTCTGCTTTTTAATTTGTTAAAATTTTTGATCAACACCCCATCCAGCTCCACCTTAAATATTCATTCTGTCCACCAGTGGGAGCAGTGTAGCCCAGGCAGCTCATCCCAGAACTATCCTGTTCGGTATGCCTCAGCTCCATTCACAGAGATGCACTCACCTAATATGTCACCGTGGGAACATTTCTTTGTTCCAGTTGACCAGTAAATGATGAAAATGTTATTAATGGGTGGCATGGTGGCACAGTGGTTAGCACTGCTGCCTCACAGCACCAGGGACCCGGGTTTGATTCCCGCTTGGGTCACTGGTTGTGTGGAGTTTGCACATTCTCCCCATGTCTGCGTGGGTTTCCTCCCACATTCTGAAAGATGTGCTGGTTCAGTGCATTGACCCAAACTGGTGTCGGACTGTGGCGACTGGGGGAATTTCACAGTAACTTCATTGCAGTGTTAATGTGGGCCTTAATGTGACAAATAAATAATATCACTCACTTGCTGGCACTGGAAGAGCCAAGATACACTGACTACCTGAGAGTGCTTCAAACAGTGTGCAGACGGTCAATTCACATCCTCAAACTATTCCCTCTTGCAGGATTAGTTCAATCAATGGGCAACTTTTCTGAAGAATCATCATGCCTGGATGTGGAGAAGGTGAACAGAGTACTTTTGAAGCATCATCATTGTTATAATGCGAGACATAGGCCAACTCTAAAAGAACACTGACACAGCTTCAGGAGTCGGTATTGATTTCCTTGACTAGGAATTGTACAGCCTCAGAGAGATTTCGGGAAATTGGGACTCTTACACCACAAGAAAATGGCTTTTTTAAAAGACTATTTGCCCTTGTTGCTCTTGCTCAATAACTAAAGAGTTTCCCTACTGCCTCCTGGATTAGTAGTCACTCTTTAGCAGGCAATCTAAGTGAATTGAGCAATCCAGTCAGCAAAAGACCACCCATTTCTAACATAGTAAACCAGTTTTTGAAACTCCTATTGTTTTCACAGAAAAGGCATGCAGGTAATCTCTAGGATGCATCAAAAATATGTAGTGTGGCTGCCCCGCAGCATGTTGTGTGGGAGGAGAAATAAAATACCTGCCACTTGCTGACAAACATTTCCTTTAGAAACTGCTGTCTCAGACCAGAGTACACAAGTTTTTACGTTCGCAGAATACAAGTAAAAGCAACAATAATAAACTCGCACACAATCAAGCAGAAACCACTCAAGTATCCAACTATCCAGGCACCAATGTGCATGGTCACATTAATCTCATTGGAATAAGCTATAATTTCTTGCACAAAGGCAAAAAAGTCGTGAAATTTGCATTTTTAAACTTCCACTGAAGTCCTACAATAGCACCAAAACTACCATAGTATAAAAGAAAATCTTGAACTTATATAGGGCCATTTATTATCTCAGGATGTCCCAAAACATTTTATAGCCAACAAAATGCTTTTGAAGTGCAGTCATATTGCAAACCTCCCACAAACAGCAACATGATAAGAACCATATAATCTGTTTTAGTGATGGTGCTTTGGGGATAAATGCTGCTCAAGATACCAGGGAGAATTCATAGAAACACAGAAACTAGAAGCAGGAGTAGGCCATTCGAGCCTGCTCCGCCATTCATTTTGATCATGGCTGTTCATCAAATTCAATACCCAGATCCCTCCTTCACCCCATATCCCTTGATGCCTTTAGCTCCAAGAGCTATATCTAATTTCTTTTTGAAAAACACTCCTGTGGGATTTTTTCACGAAGCACATTTGCGAGCCAATCAGCAGCAAATTCAGAAAAGAAGCAGTCTGCGATATTGGAGGAGCAGCAAGCAGTGTGTCAAGGTGAGTGGTCATGGTGTATTCTCTCTCTCTGTGCCCTCTGTGTCTCACCTTGTGCAGGGATCAGCCCCCCTCAAGGAGCGCAAGGGTCAAGATGGCGCAGTAGGCTAGGGAGGCCACGACGAACAGCAGCCGTAGCAACAGTGCCTGCCCGACACCTGCCTCCACCCAGGGCAGTGGAGTCTCCGATAGAGTGGAGTGAGGAAGCTCGTCTTGATACGTTCGCAGCCATCCTGAACTCCTCCTCAGAGGTAAAATGTCTACACCTCTGGGGCCTGGGCAGGGAGTGTGTCTGTGTGCGTGCAGGAGTGAAGTCCTGAAGACTGGAACTGAGCTGGATACACACATACACTTTTACCTTCCTCCCTCCCCAAAAACCTATCTACAAAGCAGGCCAGGTGAAGAGGAAAATCCAAGCTGAAAGACTACATTTCCAACCTCCACTTATGCAGAGGCCAGCTCAGAACATGCACTACCAGAGAAAAACACAAGGTCAATGTCAGTTAAACCTAGCTTTCTTAGTTCAGCCCTTGTACCTAATCCCTCCAATGATGAAGACAACGTGGGCCATAAATTTACATTCTCCACCCCCCCCCCGCCAGATAGTTTGAGGGGGGGGGGGGGGGGGACATAAACTTGATTGCTGGTATGCCCTCTGGCATCCCGCCAATCCTGAGCAAGACACAATTTTATCTTGGGATGGGCAGGGCTTCATATAGAAAGGCTGCCCATATCCCTATTAAGGTGGGCTTTCCATGGCAGATGCCAGCTGGATCAGGGTGCTAAACAGAAAAGTCTTCACCCTCAATCTCAAGTGGAAATGGAGGACAGGTGCCTCAATCTGAATGCCCTTCAGATTTGGACTGCCCTCCCTTCAGGAACCTGGGAGTTCCAGCCCTACTCCCCCCCCCCACCCCCAACCCTTCATCTGACAGAGATCTTCCTGCCCCCAGGACCCCTGGTACTTACTGAAGTGCAGTATTTAGGCTCAGGCATGGCACTGCAGTACATCTTCCGACTACTGCAATGCTGTGCCTGGAGGGCCATCGGCAAATCTGATTAACCGACAGCTCTCCAAGATAGGACTTCCATCCAAGGGCAGGTGGAAGACCTACCTGCTGCCAGTCAACATTTAACTGAACATAAAATGGCAGCAGGCCTGTCCAACTTGCCAGGGATATGCTCTGGACTAACTCTCAGGATGGCAAGAACTCAGCATCTTGGGGCATTGTCACTCTGTAACTGCTGCTTTAAGCAAAAAGGCAAAAAAAGGTTTTATTGGTTAGCTCTGCTGCTTAGTACTTTTAATCATCATTCTTATTAATTACTTTTTTAAAATTACCAATTCATGCTTTGCCATTGATTTTTTTTGTTATTTGTGTTTAATGTTGTTCCAAACTTTATCTTTCCAAAATTTGCTGGTCTTGAGCAGGTCTTCCCTTGACTGAGAAAAAAATTGAAATGTGGCCCCTCATGTAAAATGGTTGGACAACACTCCACTGGAGTGTCAACCTAGAAAGAACACATATCTCTGCACTTGGAATTGAATCCACAACTGCATGTCTGAGAAGCATGAGTATGAAAATAAATGACTTCAATATCAAATGGGATCCACTTTGGGAACAATTATTAGAAATGAAATGTTTAATTCATGCTTTTTAAAAAGATTTTCTGGCAATTTCTATTTTTTGCTTGAACTGGTAGAAATGGAAGAGATCCCCTTAGGGGTTAAAGTAAGCTGACAGCTCATTCTGGTCTTATTCACGTGGTGAACTAGTACTATGACAGGAATGAAAATCTTCACTACTGAAATAGATAAAATAAACATGTAGTGGTATATAAATATAAAAGATGAAAGACAAAGGAAACCCCAACTCGGAAAAGACTTTGAGCCTGCTGGGGTTTATTTTGGACAATCAAGTCGATGTTGTACTCTTCAAGGTCTATCCTAAGTAAAGGCCTTGCACCTCACTATTGTTCTGAATAATGCACCCCTTAATTACAGATTATTTCATAATGGGCCAGAAACAACTCTAAATGTTGCGATAAGGGAAGGTAGACATTAAGCAGAATGGGAAACTAAGCAGAAGGACAGGGCAAAGAATGTTTCAAACATTGAACAAAAGAAAACAAACGTTGGGACAATCTTAACAAAACAATCAGGTCTGTCAATGTCTTGTCAATTACATTATTATGGTTTGTTAATGTCAATTACATGGTCAAAAGAAAAAGGTGATGGGATCTGAACACACAAACAGTGGAAAGCTGGGACACTGGGTGATGATGTGGAGATGCCGGCGTTGGACTGGGGTAAACACAGTAAGAGTTTTAGAAACTTGATGTCTGTGTCGATATGCTACACTGGGTGATGTCATGGAGTATTGATACTGAACCAAATCAATAAGGTCTTTCAGCAAGGATGGGTTCTGTGCCTTACATTTTGACTTCACCAATTGATGTGTATATCCTGTTAACAGGTCTGTTTTTTTATTGGTGTGAGAGAATAAGGAAGAGCAATGAGATATAGATAAGAGAACAAGGAAGAGAGAGAGTGGGTGAGTGGAGAGAAAGAGTAAGAATGTACTAGTGCAAGACAACAGAAATCTGGTTAGAACAAGATTAGATTCCTTTCAGTGAGTTATGCCACAAGCACCTCGAACTACATTTAAAATCTTCCAAAAAGTGCTCACTTCCTGTCGTTATAATTTTGCACTAAGATTTTCTTTCAACATTAACCACTGCTTTACTAACATTTTCCATTCGATTTTTCATGGCAAGTGTCAGCCTGTACATATCCCAAAAGGACAAGAGCTCTTCATGTGTTAATCAATAAGCTTCATCATAGGTGAATGATAGTATAAAACTAAACGAAAAGCTTTACATAAATGCAAAGAATAGTACAAATCCTATGGACTTTAATAGAGATATAGAGTGTCAAAGTGATGCAAGGAAAGTAGTTAAGTGCTGCAAAGGGAGAATACAATAAAAGGATTAACATTGATACCAAAGCTAACACAAAAATTGTAATCAATATATCAAGAGAAAGAGGGCAACTAAGGGCATGGTTTTGTTGGCCCCGCCCACCGCCAGGATCGTCTGGTCCCGCCGGAAGTTAGTGGACTTTTGGCTGAGCAGCCACATCCCACATTGAGAGTCCTGCCATGGGAGGGAGTGTTGAAAAATCCTGGCCTAGAGGTAATGTGGAGGCAGACTTAGAGGCAACATGGGTGACAGTATAATTGAAAAATAAGGAAATGGCAGATTGCTAAATGATTACTTTGCATTAATCTTCTCAGTAGAGAGAGGACAAATTATGAGTGGCATAAGAAAATATAAAAAAAGTCAAGGAGAGGAAATTATGAGATGCAATACAAGTTTAAAATTGAAATGCAACAAAAGTTAAAATGCTAATAGGTATTACATATGAAGATATAATGATCAATGGTAACCAGAAAACAAGAAAAAATATATGCATGCTGAAAAACTTTGATAGCGTATCTCTTTTTCAGCAATTCTCAAGTTATGTACAACGAAACAATTAATATTCATATTTAGCTAGTTTGATTGATCCAGCTGAGCCAGAAGGAGAAAGAATGCTCACCCAAGCCTCGTTTGGAAAGCTGGGATCTCTCACTTTCAGCACCAGCCACCAACATCCAACAGTAACTTTCTCTATTGGGGCCTCAACTATTTACCATTTATATAGACGATCTGGAGGAGGGGACTGAGTGTAGGGTAACAAAGTTTGCAGACAACACAAAGATAAGTGGAAAAGTGAATCGTGTGGAGGGCGTAGAAGGTCTGCAGAGAGATTTGGACAGGCTGAGTGAGTGGGCGAGGATCTAGCAGATGGAGTATAACGTTGACAAATGCGAGGTTATTCACTTTGGAGGAAATAATAGCAAATTGGATTATTATCTAAATGGAAAAAAATTGCAACATGCTACTGTGCAAAGGGACCTGGGGGTCCTTGTGCATGAGATGCAAAAACCCAGTCTGCAGGTGCAACAGGTGATCAAGAAGGCAAATGGGATGTTGGCCTATATCGCAAGGGGGATAGAATATAAAAGCAGAGATGTCTTGCTGCATCTGTACAGGGCATTGGTGAGGCCGCAGCTGGAATACTGTGTGCAGTATTGGTCCCCTCATTTGCGGAAGGATATATTGGCCTTGGAGGGAGTGCAGAGAAGGTTCACCAGGTTGATACCGGAGATGAGGGGTGTTGATTATGAGGAGAGACTGAGCAGATTGGGTTTGTACTCATTGGAATTTAGAAGGCTGAGGGGGGGATCTTATAGAGACCTATAAGATAATGAAGGGGCTGGATAGGGTAGAGGTGGAGAGATTCTTTCCACTTAGAAAGGAAACCAGAACTAGAGGGCACAGCCTCAAAATAAAGGGGGGTCAGTTTAGGACAGAGTTGAGGAGGAACTTCTTCTCTCAGAGGGTGGTGAATCTCTGGAATTCTCTGCCCACTGAAGTGGTGGAGGCTACCTCGTTGAATATGTTTAAATCACGGATAGATGGATTCCTGATCGGTAAGGGAATTAGGGGTTATGGGGATCAGGAGGGTAAGTGGAACTGATCCACTTCAGATCAGCCATGATCTTATTGAATGGCGGGGCAGGCTCGAGGGGCTAGATGGCCTACTCCTGCTCCTATTTCTTATGTTCTTATTCCAGAGACTGTTCCCTTGGGACTCTGGCAACATCAAGTTCCCTCCCAAGTTCCTGTTCCCACCAAACAGTTTTGAGCAGGAGACGGTCCTGTCAAATGCTAATGAGACCCATAAGTTAAAATGGTGGGGGTTGGAGAAATGCGGAAGTGGTGGATAATTCCTTGTATTATATTGGGATATATTTATGTAGCCAGGAATTCGTGTTATCATTGTACATATCATAGTTTTGGTTCAATATCGCTACTCATCCCGTCCTGTATTGCGCGATGCATTTACTATCTGATTTTTTAAAAATCCCTTCAATCTCAAGATCAATGCAAGTGTTTTCTTTGTGTAATAAAATGAATGATTTCTCTACGTGAGCTGTACTGGATACAAGTCAGAATATATCCATATATGCACTGCACCATACAGCTTCCTCTCCCACTGCCCCCCCCAACATCACACACTTGTACACCTCTGCACCTGGAGCTGCCATTGTTCATACTGCATCTGAATATTTGCTTAAACGTCCTGTCTCACTGATGGTTATGGATATCAGCTGTCGATTATATCCTGGCGTGTAAACGACTTCTGCATGGAAACATATTGATGTATTGTGAAGTGAAATATTGAATTTTTAAAAATCTGGGTGCAGTAAGTCTGTCCAAACATTCTCCACCTTTAACATTTTGATACACTTGATTGTCAGATACTGATAATCAGCGGGATCCTCGACCTGGAGGATACTGAAGGTTTCTGGGTACTGGCTGAATTTGCAGTGGCCACGTCTCCTTTCTGGCAAGACCTGGCAGAGGGTGCCCATCAGACTCAGACTGGCGTTGGCGATACAGATGGTGTTAAAGAAAACAAACTGGAAGCCCAGCACAACATCAGTAGCTGCATCTCTAGTGGGACAGCAGAAGGATTCTAAGCAGGGGGAAGCTATGGATTTACAATTACCTACGGAAATGTACCGAGCCTAACACACATAAAATAGCTGAAGTTAACAGAGGCTCTGAACAGAAAATACAAACACCAAAACAGATATACGTTCCAATGGAGAGTACTACTGTCCTTTCAAGTTAAAAGGTCTTGTTGAAATGCTGAGGGGGCACTTGCATTGAGCAGCTGTTGACAAGGAAATGGATTTTAAACGCAGCATTCAAGAAGCAGCTATAGCAGGAGCTGGGATGCCGCTGAGACAAATGATTGGGCCTTGTCAGTGGCTTGATGCAAGGGTGTGTGTGCAGGAGTGCCGACTGCCATGGCATACCAGTACTCTGTGGCATATTGGTTGGGAACCACTGGGCTAGACAGCAGAAGAGGCAGATTACAGAAACTGAATATACACTTCAATTAATGGAATGCACCTGTAGTGTCTCCCAGGGAATCTGTACTGGAGCCCAAGATCTTTATTATTATTAATGACTTGGATAAAAGAAGTTCGATGACACTAAGTTAGCAAATAAGTGTAAAAGTGCGTGAATATTTTCCTGTGAACTGTGATTACATTATAAAAAGTACATAATTGGCTGCAAAGCACTCTGAGAAGTCCTGAGATTATGAGAGGCATTATATAAAGGCAAGACTTTATTTCTTTAATAAGTGCGTAACTCTGTGGCAGATGGAATTTAGTGTGGAGAAGCACGAGGCCATCCTAAGAAAGATAAATCAAGAGCATTTTAAATGGTGAGAAGCTAGGAATCCAATCATTAAAAACAAATAGACAAAAAAATTCAAAATGGAAAGTGGATCATTGGCCTTTATCTTAAGGTGGCTTGAATACAAAGGGATCGAAGTTATACAAGAGTTGTATAAGGCTCTGATTGGACTGTGTTAGGAGCACTCTGTTCAGTTCTGTGTATCGTATCTCAAGGAGGATATACTGTATTGTCCTGTATTGGAAGGGGTGGAGCAAAATGATATTGGGACTAAAAGGGTTGAATTATGAGGACAGGTTGCATAGAAGGTCCTATATTCCCTGCAATATAGAAGATTATGAAGTGGTTTAATGGAGGTGATTGAGATGATTGTAAGGTTTGATAGGATAGATATTGTGAAACTATCTTCTTTGGCAGGGAAGTCCTGGTCACGGAGGTATAACCAAATTAGAACTAGACAGTCCAGGCATGATGTCAGAAAACACTTCCTTCACAAAAAGGGCAGTAGAAATCAGATGCTCTTAAGGCATCCATAAAGGCATTGAGGCTGGGAGACAATTGTAATTTTAAGAACTAAGATTGGTAGTTTTTTTGTCGGACAAGGATATTAAGGGGCATAGAACTGAGCCACAAAAATGTAATTAAGATACAGATCAACCATCATCTAATTTAATAGCAGAACAGACTCGAGGGATTGAATAGCTGACTCCTGCATCTAATGTTCCTCAGCGCAGGCTCTGGTCATGAAGTGAATATATGAAGCAATTTTCTGAAATCTATCTCCCAACTCTGCTGTCATCTTCTACAAAAGCTATCACAATGCTCAACTAACAATGAGCAAAATATATTGTAACATATGATAGATATGTGACAGAAACAGCAAGATCAGAAAAGAAAACAAGTGGGTAATCCGTGAACATGAAAAAAAAAACCCAAAGGAAACCAACACAACAACAGTGTATTAAACAAAAGCAGCAGTTTTGTTATTCTGCTATGTCCTTATTCTAACTCTGCACTGTGGTAAGGTAACAGCAGGTTGTGCACCATTTCCCATTTGAGTGAGGTGAGACTTATTGCACTGAGGTTAGCACAGTCATGTAGTCGCACATTCACTTCCCCAATTTATACATCACCTTCTCCTTACCCAGGCAGCCACAACACCATTACATCATTACATGATGGCCATGAAGCAACAGATCATAAGCACTTGGCAATGCAAAATTTCAGGTGTGTTCGTCATTCAGTTTCCCAGTGCCAAGATTGTGGCAAGTTTAAGTTAAAGTTTATTTATTAGTGTCACAAGTTGGCTTATATTAACACTGCAAAGAAGTTACTGTGAAAATCCCCTAGTTGCTACAGTCTGGCACCTGATCGGGTACACGGAGAGAGAATTTAGCATGGCCAATGCACCTAACCAGTACATCTTTTGGACTGTGGGAGCACCCAGATGAAACCCACATAGACACGGGAAGAACGTGCAGACTCCGCACAGACAGGGACCCAAGCCAGGAATCGAACCCAGGTTCCTGACGCTAACCACTGTGCCACCGTGCCCCTTGAAGGCCAAAACCTTCTTGCCATGAGTGGAAAAAATACTCAACACCAAAAGAGACCCATGCCACTCTCAGACACCTGTACAAGGCATTGGTGAGGCCGCAGCTGGAATACTGTGTGCAGTTTTGGTCCCCTTACTTGCAAAAGAATATATTGGCCTTGGAGGGAGTGCAGAGAAGGTTCACCAGGTTGATACCAGAGATGAGGGGTGTAGATTATGAGGAGAGATTGAGCAGATTAGGTTTGTACTCGTTGGAGTTTAGAAGGCTGAGGAGTGATCTTATAGAGGCCTATAAGATAATGAAAGGGCTGGATAGGGTAGAAGTGGAGAGATTCTTTCCACTTAGAAAGGAAACCAGAACTAGAGGGCACAGCCTCAAAATAAAAGGGGGTCAGACGTTTAGGACAGAGTTGAGGAGGAACTTCTTCTCTCAGAGGGTGGTGAATCTCTGGAATTCTCTGCCCACTGAAGTGGTGGAGGCTACCTCGTTGAATATGTTTAAGTCACGGATAGATGGATTTCTGATCGGTAGGGGAATTAAGGGTTATGGGGAGCAGGCGGGTAAGTGGAACTGATTCACTTCAGATCAGCCATGATCTTATTGAATGGCGGGGCAGGCTCGAGGGGCTAGATGGCCTACTCCTGCTCCTATTTCTTATGTTCTTATTATGTACCTCCCAACAGCCAGTCACAGAGCTGTATCAGAGCAAGTTTTCTATCTATTTTCTCAGCCAACATCTAAACATTCAAAGAAGAGAACAAAGAAGAATACTACAGGGGAAAAAAGACTGTTGAGTTTCCTTTCGACTTCCATGAGGAATGCTACCAGACGCAAGAGACAAATATTGACCAGGACCTATGTGGACGGGAAATAGTGAAAAGCATCTCAATCACTTCAGCTACACTCAAATAGGTTAGCTAGCTCACCTAATTTCTTCCATGTTTTAATAAAAGCAAAATGCTGCAGGATGCTGTAAATCTGAAGAAGAGACATTTGCATGAAAAACATTAACTCTGTTTCTCCATGGATGCTGCCAGACCTGCTAAGTTATTCCATGTATTTTTTGGTCTCTGTTGTGATCTGGAACCCTTTCACAAAAAAGTGGCAAAAAAAACAATTCCATGAGTAATTTTAAAGGATTTGAAGAGATACTTGAGGGTGAAGGTTTACAAACAAAAGGTTGGGCTGTTGTTCTCATCCTGATTTTAAAGAGTCAGAACAGGCACAAATGGTTCAAATAGCCTCATTCTGTACTATAATATCTATGATTGTCTAAGCTACGTGCAAATTGGCACAACGTAAATGAAATTCGAGAGATGAATACATGGCTCCAAGATTGGTGTGGGGGAAATGGGTTCTAGTTTGTGAGGCACTGTTACCAACACTAGGGAAAGTGAAGCTATACCATTGGAATGGTCTCCAGCTGAAGAGTGCTGTAACCAGTGTTCTAGCAACCCATGTAACGAGAGAAGTAGAGAGGGTTTTAAACATAATAGAGGTCACAAGGGGTGAAATGTGGAAAGATGTGGTATATCAAAGAATAGAGACAAAGTGAGAGAGGAAAATGGTAAAATGGGAAATAAGGGTCAAATAATGGTAGGGAGGTATGAGAGAAAGGACCCAAGAATGCACAAAGAATCAAGATTAGATGCTAAAAAGGTACCAAAAGTCAAAACTAAATCTCTACCTGAATGTGCATAGCATTTTTAATAAAATAAACAAATCGATAGCCCACATTGAAGTTATTAAGTATGATCTGATAGCCATTATGGGGATCTGGCTGCAGGGTGACAAGAATTGGATCCTGAATATTGAGGGTATATGACAGTCAAGAAGAATAGAAAGCTAGGTTAAGGTGGAGGGGTAGCACTGTTAATCAAGGATGGGATTTATACAATAGTTAGGTGTGACCTTGGTTCAGGAGATCAGGATGTAGATCATTTTCAGTGGAGAAGAAAAATAATTGGGAAATAAGTCATTAGCAGGGTCTGCGGGCGCCCTAACAGAAACCACCACACTTTAGGACAAAGTGTACAAAAAGAAATATTAGGTGCTTGTGATAAAAGGATGGCAATAATCATAGATGACACAAGGATAGGTAGGAAAGTATGTTGTGAAGAACGAGTTTGCGGATGGATAAACATAGGTAGAGTGAGTGGACAAAAATCCGGCAGATGGAGTACAATGTGGGAAAATGTGAAATTGTTCCTTTTGGCAGGAAGAATATTTAATTGACTAATACTGAAGTAGAGAATTAATCCAGAAATCAAAGGTGCAGAGTGATCTCGGTGTTCTAGTGCATGAGTCACAAAACGTTAATATGCAGGTACAGCATGTAATGAAGAAGCCTAATGGAATGCTATCCTATATTATGAGGGGAACTGAGCATAAAAGTAAGGATGTGATGTTTCATTTATACAGGGGATTGGTGAGACCACGTCATAAATGGTGTGCACCTTTTTGGTCTAATTTAAGGATGTAAATGCACTTGAGTTGGTTCAGAGGTAGTTTACTGGATTGGTACCTGGAATGAGCAGGTTGTCTTAAAAAGAAAGGTTAGACAGACTGGGTTTGTTTCTACTGGAGTTTTGAAAAGTGAGAGGTGATTTGACTGAAATATACAAGATCCTGAATGGTCTTGAAGGTGGACATGGAAAGGATGTTTCCTCATGTGGAGGAGTCCAGAACTGGGAGTACTGTTTTAAAATTAGGGGCTGCCCTTATAGGACAGAGACCAGAAGGATTTTATTCTCTCAGAAGGTGTGCGACTTTGGAACTCTGCCTCAGAAGACAGTAGAAGTGGGGTCATTGAATACTTTTAAGACAAAGTGAGATTGATTCCCTTGCCTAATGAGAATCTAAGGTTATTGGAGGTATACGGGAATGTGGAATTCGAAACAAACTGATCAGCCATGATCTTATTGAATGGTAGAGCAGGCTTGAGGGGCTGAATGGCCTACTTCTGCTCCTATTCCTTATGTTCATATGATTCTATGATGTTTGTTACTCCAGCAGCAACTACAGGCTCTTACATTTCAACAACTGAAGGATGGCATTGCTCAGAAGCAACAAAATAGCTTTTGTTCTATTGCCACAAATGTAATACCCTCCATATACCCAAGTGGAATTTAATAAATAGCAAATAGATAGCAAAAGCAGAACTTGGCAAATAATGTGGCTTTATGAAACTTAGCGTAATTTTCCCGGATCAAAATGTTTAGGAATCAGCTACCAACTAGATATCAGGATTGCAATCCACTCGGTGGGCTATAATATGTGTGGCATGCAGAAAGCAACATCCTTTCAAAGATAATGAATAAACTAAGCAGACACATCTGACGCAATTCTTAAGTTACATTTACCCACGCAACTCATGGGTGTACAGTGATGTGTCATAAGTTTTCCTGGAATTTGTTACAAGCAGGCTCTATACAAACCACTCATGGCTTGGCCATTATACTTAAGTTGGTTCCCCCCACCCCAATCCCACATAAATTAAGTTTTCCAGTTCTCCATAGAGACCTGTGTACACCACACGTCCAAATGTACACTCAGCTCTAACTGGTACAAACCCATCATACAAAACCATTCCCGCAACCATCTATTTGTTTTACGACTGAACCTCCTAATGCCAAGGCATACGAATTAGTTGAAATCTTTTAAAAAGAGAACGTGGAATGAAAAAAAAATCATTATTACATTTTCACATGGCCATTTAGCATTTCCACCCCACCCCCCAACTTTCAATATCCCAATTTAACTAATGATCCAAACAGTCAGTGGAGTTCTTTGAATTTCTCTCGGTTCTGTAGCTTGAAAGGACCGGGGGACCTACAGTTGTCTGAATCTGTGCTCATTATAACCGGAATCTCATCCAACAACTACAAGGCAGTCGACTCCCAGAGGCCTAAGGACAGCCCCACAGGAAACCACTCGTCATAAGCTCTCCAAAGAATCATATTCTCCCACATAAACACTGCGTGGAAATGTTCTGACCTGAGCATTAACGCTGTTTTAAAAAAAAATCACTGATGATCACTTAACACACTCCCAATACTCATGCTGCTTGCGAATCACGCCATTAAACCATGATTTTTTTTCATTTTATCAAATAAATTGTTTCCTGGAAAGGTTTTTTTTTGCAGTCTCTCCCCAGACATGTTCCGTATGTTGGATAGTGAATGGAAAAAGATGGAGGGATTTAAAAAAAACCACAAGACACGACAAAGATGGTTCTTAATTGCTGCAAAAATGCATTTGTGAGGAGAATCTGAGAAATAGTGTGAACACCCTCCCCTTTAACTGGGGAGGGGGGGGGGGCACACATCAGGCACAGGACAAAGGAGTTTGAGATTGGCAACAAAAACATACACACACATTTGGGGGGAAAAAAATAGGAGAATAACTCACCGGTCGCTGCTGGTATTCCTTTGCAAAGGGAAGCAGGGAGTGTTATTGTGTTGTTGCACAGAGAGCTTGCTCTGTGTGTGTATGTGTCTCTCTCTCTCACTCTGGAGCCGGCTGCGTCTCCCGCACTCTGACTGACTCGCGCGGCAGCAGCGCGGGCGGGAGACCCGGCACCAGACCTGAGCAGCCGACAGCAGAGACACCAATCAAAGGAAAGGGGAATGCCTTACAACCATGGAGACAATATATTTTTTGGGGGGGTTAAAAAAATCACCTCAGCACTGACTGTACCCTGCAACCCAATCAACCTTTGGAACCCAATGCACCTTTATGGTTTCCCCCACCTCACACCTCCACATGTTTTGATTTAACCTCCACAAACATTTTCACAAACACTTCAGGCAAAATTTCCCACCCTCCCTCAGCACCAGCCAAGACGCTTGGGCTAATTACAGTGTAGGTTCCTTCAAAAAATGCCCTTTAGAATCGTGATCCTCCTCTGCTATAATTATGTGGCTCAGGGAGGTGGGTTTTAGCCATTGTCATTGCAATCTCAGTTGCAGTTTTATTCTTCCAACGTGCACAGCAGCACACGCGTTTCCCAACTTTCATCAGGATGTGGGGCAACGCAATTGCTTATAATCCATCAAGGAGCTTTTGCTTTTGCAACACCGGGCTTCGCTTCCCAGTCAGCAGGTGTCAAAAGAGAATTTGGACGTTGGTGAATGCAATGCGTTATTTATTAAAGTCAGTCGTAGGCTTACATCAATACAACAATGAAGTCCTCTAGTTGCCACACTCCGGCACCTGTTCAGGTACACTGAGGGAGATTTTTAATAAAGTTTACTGTGAAATTCCCCTTGTAGTGTTCAGGTACACGAAGGGGCAATTTAACATGGCAATGCATCCAACCAGCAAGTCTTTCGGACTGTGGGAGGAAAGCGGAGCATCCAGAGGAAACCCATGCTGACACAGGGAGAATGTGCAGACTTCGCACAGAAAGTGACCCAAGCTGGAATTGAACCCCGATTCCTGTGAGTCTGCAGTGCTAACCACTGTACCACCGCACCGCTCAGATTATATTGGATTTTTCAGCAATACCCCATTCCACTTTGATAGCTGCTTGGCTAACTGTTTTGAACTTGTGTTGGAAGCCAAGACATTAGGCAACAGATATTTTTGTTGCAAGAAAAAAATGTTTTTATTTAGAGAGACTGTCAAAGTGTTTGACATTTTGATTCTAATTATGGTCTCTTCTGCATCCTCAATTTCCTTCGCCTGTCACCTGTGCCCTTCAGCTGCTTATACCTTAAACACTGGAATTTCCTCCACAAATCTCTCCACCTATCTATATGTATAGAATCATAGAATCCCTACAGTGCAGAAGGAGGCCATTCGGCCCATCAAGCCTGCACCCACTGCCTCTCCCAATAGCCTTATGTATTTACCCTGCTAATTCCCCTGACACTAAGGGACAATTTAACATGGCCAATCCACCTAACCCGCACATCTTTGGACTGTGGGAGGAAACTGGAGCACCCGGAGGAAACCCACGCAGACATGGAGAGAACGTGCAAACTCCATACAGGCAGTCACCCAAGGTTAGAATTGAACCCCAGTCCCTGATGCTGTGAAACAGCAGTGCTAACCACTTGTGCCACCATGCCACCCTAAAACTCTCACTTCCTCTCAGATGCTCCCTAAACCCAACTATTTGACCAAGCTCTTAGTTACCTATCCAAACATTTCCTTGTGTGATTCAGTGACAGATTTTGCCTCACAATGCTCTTGTGAAGTGCTTTGGGTCCTCTTTATCATGTTATACAAATACAATTTGTTGTTGTCAAGATATGTTACAGTGGAGTGTAACCAACCTGGATTAATTGGTGAGAAGTATCTTTCTTGTTTGTTGTTCCGTTTTATTTATAGAAGAGATGCATCAAGTGGGAAGATTCAAAACAAAACAGATATTGACCAGAGCTCTATCTTCCAAGTTTCTTTGCTTAAAAAATAACATGCTGACAGCTCAGCGTCGCCACCTATAGCAAATCAACAGTACTGCAGCTGCCCTGCAAACTATTAAACCCATAAGAATCTGATCGTCATTAAATTTATTTCGATCTACTCAAGGTTAAACATAACTGTTTTAGCAATTAAAGGCCTTGGTATGTTTCCCTCCATCTGTTTTTCAAACGAAGTTTTGAACCCTGTTGTTGCTGTTCTGCTCAGTGACGACACCATTGGTCAGTCTGAGCATTGCAACCTTCTCCAAGAGAATTCCTGTTTTTCACATGACTCGCCAGGCACAAACTGGATCCAGCCAAGGAAATGCTGAGGTCGCCCAGGGAGTTCCAGTCCTCAGTGAACTATAAAAATGTCCTTTAAAATCTCAATTGATAAATGCAAGGGAATATTTTCTGAGACTGCCATTTTCTTGCAGTGTAGGCAGTTGAGAAACAGGCCATTCGGCCCATCTTGTCTGTGCTGGTGTTTATATTCCACCAAGTATCCTTCCGTTCTGACTACCTCATCTCAACCTTTCAGTATATTTTAGTATTTATTTTTATCTTGTGTCCTCATCTAATTTCAGTTTGAAAACACCTAAGCTATGTACCTCAATTAGTTTAATAATAAATTGCTGCAGATGCTGGAATCTGAAACAAGAACAGAAAACGGTAGAAAATCTCAGCAGGTCAAATAGCATCTGTGGGAAGAGACATCCAGACTCGAAAAGTTAGCTCTGTTCTCTCTCCACAGATGCTGTCAGATCTGTTGAGATTTTCCAGCATTTTCTGTTCTTGCCTCAATCGGTTACTGTGGTAACAAGTTTCATAATGTTAAACTCTGAGTTAAAAAACTATATTTTTATTTCCTTACTCAATTCATCTTACCTATCTCGGCAGGAATTCTCCAATGTCATACACCCCACAACCGCTGCCAGCGAGAACGGAGAATTTGGTGCTCAATCAAATCGCCAGTCACAGCAGCGAGACTGGAGAATCCTAGCTGCAGATGAGATCAGAAAATCCCCATTCATTTGATCTCCTCCAAATCTTCTCTTTCGAAAGAAAAAGAGTTATAAATTGTACAATCTTTCTCCATAGCTGCAATATCTCAGTTCTGACATCATCCATGTAAACATTTTTTTTGCACTTTCTCTGGTGCTTCTGTATCATTTATTTAGTTTGGACGCTGCCTGGGGGTGTTGTGGATACAGGTTCTAATTGTGGAGCTTTCAAAAGGGAATAGGATACTTACCTGTGTTTGAAGAGGAAAAGAAAATGCAGGAATCACAGAATCCCTACAGTACAGAAGAAGGCCATTCAGCCCATTGAGACGGTACCGACCACAACTATGGTCGATCAGGACCATGGAGAAAAGGCAAGGCCTGGCACTTGCTGTATTGCTCTTAGAATTACCAAATCATTACATCACAGAAGGAGGCCATGAGCTGTGCACAGCACTCAAAAGCACCAGAGTCCTATATATGTTTAAGCTAACTTCACTACTTTAAAATTTTATACCTCGAGATGTAAAATCCAACCCTTTATTAGCATTTCTAATTGTTTTGTTGACCGACAATGCTGATTTTAATGATTTGTTCAACTGTTTCCATAGCTCTTCTGCCTCATTCAGTTTCTCATTTTCTAAGGTGTAGGTCATGTTTCTATTTTTCCTATCAAACTGCAGCACCTCACATTTATCTATGTTTAAGTTCATTTGTCACTTAGTTGCAGGTCTGCAATTTTTCTAATATTTTCTTGTATCATGTTACATTCTTCCTCAGTGTTAATTAAACCCCCAGTTTAGTATCATCTGCAAATTGATATGAAGTTCCTAAGTCCAAATCATTAATGTAAATTACAAATGACAGTGGACCCAGCACTGATCCTTATAGGACAGTCCTTTCTACCTTCCTCCAATCTAGCTAACTATTCTTTGCCTTTCATCTCTACTTTCTATTTTTCAGCCAATTTGCTATCCTTTCAGTTCTTTGTCCCGTTTCCATATGTCCCGACCTTTGACATGAGCCGACCAGGTGGTACCTTAAAGGTAGACATTTTAAAAATGCTTTGAATACCTTTGAGAAGACGTTAAATTTGTTAAAAGGTGAAGAGTGGAGGGGAGGAGAACGTGAGTCAAATAAAGAGTGATGAAGGAAGAAATTAAAGAGAAACAACGGAGAGCCAGAAAACTGCAAAGAAAGCAAACAGTGAAGAGCTGAATAAACAAAAGCAGGAGAGGATAATTGTCAAAAGAAGAAAGAAACTCAAGAATGCACAGAGATTGGGAAAGAACATGGGAGCAAACAGGAGCTTAGAAATATGGCAGAATTGTTTTAGAATCTTGAATGTAAATGAATATGAAAGCAAATAAGGTTCTAAAAAATTATTGAATTGCTGCTGTACTTGATATATTTGCATCCATTTAGTTTGCAAACAGAATTAAGATACAGAAAATGTGACATAACAATGGGCCGAATGGCCTCCTTCTGAACTCTAGCAATTCTCTGATTAACTAGTTCTGCTGTTATTGGTAGGGAATATGTTCTGTCTGTCCCATTGCACTTCCCTTTGACTCATTTACATGGCTCTGCCAATGGCTCCCTGTTTGGCTACTAGAAGATTCATTAGAAAGGGGACAAATCCTGACCTCACACTTCTGTTTTTCCTTATTGGATGGGGACATTGTTTGCTCATCCCTAGTTTCCCTGGACTGATACAACAGATTGACTCATTAGGCAATGTCAGAGTGTAATTAAGATGCAATGACGTTGCTGTGGAATTAAGGTCACTTACAGAACTAAGACGTAATGGAATCAGTGTTTTTTTAAATTTTGCTACATTCCTTGATTCCCATTCCATTTGATCTGAATTTTCCCTCTTTCATTGCCATCAGATAGGAGTCTACCAGTTTGCCATGCTGTTACTAGGAATATATTTTTACTTTAATAAATGCAAAATGAATTAATATTTTCATTTCTGTATCGCTTCTTCTACTGAGAACAAGAATAGTGGAAAGTGCAGCTGGTTATGTATTTTTTACATATCTGATCCATCTTTAGCTCATATGTAAAAGGTTGTTTTAAAGAGTACTTTTTTTAAAGAGGTAATCAGCATAAGTGAATTTCAAGAACAATTAGGAGAGAATGGGTAATGCAGTGGAAGAATAGGACTGAGTACAATACAGGTTTATCAAAGAGTTTAGTCATTAAAATAATTGACAAAAGATGAGAGAATGAATAGAATCTTTTTTTACCCAGTGAATTGTTATGACCTGGAATACATTACCTGAAAAGGTGATGGAAGCAGATTCAGTGGTAACTTTAAAATGAATTAGATATCAGCTTGATAGAAAAGATTTATGGGGCTATGAAGAAGCAGAAAACATAGAACATAGAACATTACAGCGCAGTACAGGCCCTTCGGCCCTCGATGTTGCGCCGACCAGTGAAACCAATCTAAAGCCCATCTAACCTACACTATTCCAATATCATCCATATGTTTATACAATGAACATTTAAATGCCCTTAATGTTGGCGAGTCCACTACTGCTGCAGGCAGGGCATTCCACGCCCTTACTACTCTCTGAGTGAAGAACCTACCTCTGACATCTGTCCTATATCTATCACCCCTCAATTTAAAGCTATGTCCCCTCGTGCTAGCTATCACCATCCGAGGAAAACGGCCCTCACTATCCACCCTATCTAATCCTCTGATCATCTTGTATGCCTCTATTAAGTCACCTCTTAACCTTCTTCTCTCTAATGAAAACAACCTCACGTCCCTCAGCCTTTCCACATAAGACCTTCCCACCATACCAGACAACATCCTAGTAAATCTCCTCTGCACCCTTTCCAATGCATCCACATCCTTCCTATAATGCGGTGACCAAAACTGTATGCAAAAGGAATGGAACTAAATGTATAACTTTTTCAAAGAGGTAGCAGAGGCAGGGGCTGGAATTTTCTGGACCTGTCTGCCGGAAGGGTCTTTGAGCCCCACTGACAGCAAACCCCTACCATGGGTTTCCTGGTAGCAGGGAGTACATGCAATGAGAAACCTTATTGACAGCGGTGGGACCAGAGGATCCCACCATCATCCAATGGTGGGCCATCTCCTCCACCGTGAAACATGCCGCGGGGAGCATGGAAAATCCTGCCATGATGCACTAAATGATTCTGTAAAGTCATCATGATAGCAGACAAATAGGCAAAGAAGTGTTCAAGATGATTTTTTTCTAGGGGCAATAAGGAAAGTCACATAACAAGGACATTAAATGCAATTTACTGTGATTTTAAGATATTTTCTACAGTTCACAGAGTTATGACATTAATTTCTTAAACCTCGAGAATATAAAGGCAAAAATGAAGAAACAAGAGAAGCAGTGCATACCTATCAATTTTCTTCTGCAGCATTGAAAGCACTGCAGTTGAACACAAGGGATGAATTACACTCTTAATCAAGTCTACCACATTACTGCATTAACCCATTTTTGGTGACTATTTATGTGACAAATCTACTACTGAAAGAACAGACCAAACCTAAATTCATTATTGGACTTTACCGTTTAAATCTGGCTTTTGTTACCTTTAGGAGTATATCCAGTTCAATAAATTTATCACTTTTACACTGAGCAATTCCTTTCATTAAATTAAATAATTGCACTGTCTTTCCTCCTAACCTTTATTATAATGGGAACATCTAAGCTTCTTCAATCTATCTTTTCAGCTTATAATGTTTATCTCTAGCAGTTGCTGAAACAAATATGTATTTTCGTAAGTGCACTGATGAAAATCACACAGAAATGCACTAAGGTATATATTTAGGATTTTTTCTTTGCCTTATAATCAAGGCATCCCAAAATCTTCTTTTAATTATGTGTTGCACTGCTGAGAAGTGTTTGATGCTCAGCTGGTGATAATTTGAAGAGTCCCTTCCACATTGTACTTCCTGCAAGGGTTCAATAGTAGTATTACTAAATCAGTAATAAACCTTACGTTTTTGAATATTCAAATAAAATGCCTATCCCTGACTTTCCAGCAGTCCCTATTACAAATGCACGTTTCATGTGACACTCTGTTCGACAAAATGTTGCATAATTATAAGTATAAACAATCTCCTCATCCAAATCAATAAAGATTAAGATTGGTAAGAAGCTTAGTAGTGCTGACTATGGGGAAGGAGAAGGGAATGTGAATAATAGTTCTTTCAAAGAGCTGATGCAGACACAATGGGCCAACTGGCCTCTTTTTTGTTATATAATTCTGTGATTCTATGATTCTCTGACTCCTGAAATCATATTCTTCTCCAGCAGTGGCTAATTTGCATTGTGTTGTGCATTGAATTGGCTACCATAACCTAAATTTCATATTCCCTGTGTTCTTCATCAAAATGGGAAATCAAAATATGCAACATCCACAACATTATTATCTTGAATTCGTTTGGCATTCTCTTGACAATTCAATTTTTTTAAGGTCATGACTTACTTTCTCAAAGTCCTGGCGTTTGTCTTGTATTCCATTCACTTGACATTTTATGAAAAGACAGTAATTACAGAGGTAGCAGAACATCTGCCTATTAAAGTAGTTCAAGAATATGTAGAAAATGTACACATCCCTATAGTATTCATGAATCATGAGTTTAAGACACATGAAATAACTGAGAGTTTAAAATATGTGAGTTTTCCTTCTGGTTTCGCAGTTCACCTTTTGTTTCAAGCACAAAAGTTAATTTTTGTGCGTATTTTCTTTTATATTAGTTTTTTTTCCCAGATTAAATTAAGTGAAGTAAATTGACCTAGTCTCAATCCAATTTTCAGTAAATGTAACTCCTCGTATTCACAGTCCATTTAGAGAGGTTTCATAACCCATGGATACAATATGCTAACAACTATAAGACTGAGTGCACATATGGTTAGGTTATCTTTTTTCCATTCTAAAATCCAACATTCAAGGTCATGATGGACACACCCTATGCAAATATGTAACACGGTAACAACACTTTGATTTGATTTGTTTTTGATTTGATTTATTATTGTCACATGTATTAGTATACAGTGTTGTATACAGTATTGTTTCTTGAGCACTGTACAGACAAAGCATACCATACATAGGAAAGGAGAGAGTGCAGAATGTAGTGTCACAGAATAACTAGGGTGTAGGGAAAGATCAACTTAATGTGAGATAGGTCCATTCAAAAGTCAAGGAAGAAGCTGTTTTTGAGTCGGCTAGTACGTGTCCTCAAACTTTTGTATCTTTTTCCCGATGGAAGAAGGTGGAAGAGAGTATGTCCGGGGTGTGTGGGGCCCTTCATTATGCTGGCTACTTTTCCGAGGCAGTGGGAAGTGTAGACAGTGTCAATGGATAAGAGGCTGGTTTGAGCACAGTAAGAAGTCTCACAACACCAGGTTACAGTCCAACAGGTTTATTTGGAATCACGAGCTTTCAGAGCTCTGCTTCTTCCTCAGGGACTCATCTGAGGAAGGGGCAGCCCTCTGAAAGCTCATGATTCCAAATAAACCTGTTGGACTTTAACCTGGTGTTGTTAGACTTCTTACTGTGCCCACCCCAGTCCAACACTAGCGTCTCCAAATCAGGCTGGCTTGAGTGATGGACTGGGCTTCATTCACGGCCCTTCGTAGTTTCTTGCGGTCTTGGACAGAGCAGGAGCCATACCAAGCTGTGATACAACCTGAAAGGATGCTTTCGATGGTGCATCTGTAAAAGCTGGTGAGAAGTTGTCCTCTCCTTCACTGCTGTGGGGTTTTGCAATGCCAACACTGGCAGGGAGGGAGTAATTGAAGTCTGACAAAATTAGATAGCAGTTGCCATTATAAATGTAGGCATTGGAATGTATAATGGAAATATAAAAATATGGACTGAAGATATAACTTTAAACTGATTCTTTACATCTGTTCTTCCTGGTCTGATTATCCATATACAATGCTAGCCTGAAAGCACAAGATATTCTTGACCCTGTATAGAGTTCCATGGCAGGATGAATAGCGCTGATGAATTCTCACTGTATCTTTCTCGACATGCAATTAGGAAGTAATGTTTATTCAACAACCAGTGTAAACTCAAATGGTAAGAATTAAAATTTCAACTGTAATACAATGCATTTTGGTCAGCATAATCGCAGATCAAAAGTAACTCTGATTGACTGTAAGAATGTTCAGCATTATTATTTTAATAATGGTACCACCTATGGATCAATGGCTAGCACTCTCACTTCTTAGCCACCATTCCTGAGACTTGAACACAACATCTTGAGGTTGACAATCCAGTACTGAATGCATGTTACACTGTCAGAAGTGCTATCTTTCCAATGAGATGTTAAACTGGGGTTCCAATTTACTATAATGGGGTCCCATCTGTCCTTACAGGTGAGAAGAAATGGTTCCCAGGTATTCTTTGAAAGAAGAGCGGGGGATGGGTAATTTTCTCCAATATTATATCTAATGTTCATCCCTTCACTTTATATCACTACAATAGATGACCTGGTCATTATCACATTGTTATTGTTAAAGGTTGCTGAGTGCTGTACATTGTTGCAACCTACATTACACCAGAGGCTATGGCTGGATTTTATGGGGCTGATAGGGATCTTATCCACTGGCTGGAGAGCTGGTGGAAAATCCCTATCAATCACATGGGACAAATCCAACAGAATCAAATGTCCTTGAGGCACTTCAGTAGCTGCTATTGAGCTGTCACCGCGATCGAGGTACTGGCAGTGGAAATCCCACCCCATTGAGAGCAGCTGTCCTGTCAGAAGCTGGCAAATACTTGTCACTGCCATAGTGGCTACTGGTGGCACTGTACAACCCCAGAGTCCCAGGAATCTCATGGTGACCCCAGGACAAACATGAGTGAGGGCGGGATGGTCATGAGGGAGTGAGGGTGAGGGTCATGATTGGAGCTAAAGGTAGGGAGATGACTTTCAGCTATTCCCCCTTCCCAATGCTGGCTCTCCCAATTAGGCACAAAGTGGCTAATGATGAGGTTTTGCTGGGCGGCCTTCTGAGGGCATGGGGAAGCTGTATGGCTACTGTTAAATTCCTGAGGTATCACTAAATGTGATGGCCTCAGGGATATTTGTTATCAGTTGGCTCACTGATGAGCTTCATTGAATCTCACCAACAGCAGCCAGGACTCCCATGGCAGCTCCTTCTGCCCTCTCACTTAATAAGGGAGATTCCCCTGTCATCAGACTGATATGGGGTCTCTCCTGTGATTAAGTGGGCTGAGTCACCATGACCCTTGCCACGATAGGCTGCCTTAAATCTAATCCTACATTTCAACAGTTATTGGTTGAAAATTGGTTGAAAATGTGCATTGGGAAGTTCAGAGGTTATGAAAGGTGCTATACAAATGTAAACCTTTCTTTCTTTGTTGAAATAAACCCTTTACATTTTTATTAGTAACTATAATGAGGTGATATTTAACTTATGGGCTTGGCTGCAGATTGCACAATCCAATCCTATAATGATGTGTTGGGGATTGGCATTCTGGACTTTTACCTTTCAGGTTGGATTTACATCAAGCTCAGAATGACCTGACAAGAGTCTCGCTCTGCTGAGTGTAAGATTCCTGTGTGAAAGGAACTAGACTGATTAAAATTTCACATTGGGTGGGCACAAGCCCACAGCAGAAAAGCACATAGAACTTGTCACTAAATTTGAGGTCTTGCTTTAGGTGGCTGGTGCAATACAAGGGGCTTTTCTGAGCTGTGAGTCAAATCTTTAACCCTGACTCTTTCTGACCTGGTAATGGAATCAGAATGGATGCAAATATGTCCCATTTCTCAACACTAATAGCTGTGATTACAATAAGAAACACTTACCAAAGAAAACTAAAGTTCTTTATAATAGTCATTCATCCTATTTTGGACAAACCAATTAAACCAAATGAACAACTTAAGGGACAAAACAAAATAAAAGCAACCCCTTAAAGGGATACTGTGTCAAACAAAAACAAATCTCAAAGGCAGCTGAAAACAAAAGGTGATTAAAGAGGTCCCCATGGCATGAAATGAAAAGTTCCAGAGGCTTCTCTCCTCTTTTTTGAGAGAAAGAGTGAGTTGACTAGTGGTGATATAACCTGAGGGTCACCACATCTCAGGCAAGGGGCAAGGTTGAGAAGGCTGGGTCTTCATAAATAGCCTCAGCTGATACGGGAATTGAACCCACACTGTTGGTGTCACTCCGCATCGCAAACCAACCATCCAGTCTACTGAGCTAACCAACCAAATGGTCACCAACACGGAAATTTGTTTCCCAAATTTCTGTGCTGCGGACTGCTTGATTATAGGTTTTCGCTCCTATCCTGACATATGTCTATATGTATCATGGATAATGATCAGGACTGAAAGCATGGATGATATTTCTCTTCTTTTACCTGGAGGGAGAAGTCACTGGAGAGAATTCTAACCTAACACACTGATGGGAAATTGATGAGATGACATTCAATGGTTTTTCAATCGCTGGAGAGTAATATTAGGCAGGGTGTAAAATTGACATTACGTGTGACCCTGTTCGTTCTTTGCCTGCCGAATTAGATTACCATTGGTCCCATTGTTTGTGGTTCACTAATCCTTGCTGATGCTGTGGTGGACATTAGCTAGCTCAGAGATGCAAGGATCTTCCGGGTATAATGCTATACCAAATACCTTAATCACCTCCTCAACTTTAGGGCAACTTTGCAAAATATCGTTTATACATAGAGTCAGATAGAATCTATTGCATAGAAACAGATAGTTAGACTGAAGAAGGACAACTTTGAAGAGGATTTAAATGCCTGATGATTGTAAAAAAAAATGAGGGAAGCGGTCCTGTCAAACAGTTTGAGGAAGAGGCAGTATAATAAGTCAGAGTAACTCTGTTTCAGAATATTGCATGTTAATTACATACATCTTCACCAGTAAGAAAACTCCTTGGTTTACATACCTAATGCAAAGAACAATGAGATATTCTCAGCAAAATATTATCCATGCAGAAAGGGTTGTAGCATCAGGTAGTGCAGAAGGGTGTGGGAGTCAGAAGTAACAGCATTGCATTGTATCATCTTTTATGGTTTCTCTTGTCACACACAATATCATAAATGAGATAAATGATTTGCAAATATACAAAATATAAAACGTATGATGGTCAAGAAGCATCTGTTGAGTATTTGAGTGCTATCTCTTCTTTTATATGAATAGTCTACTGGTGATACAAAATACTGAGTGGGATTCTCCAATCTCTTCCGTACCTGTCCCACTGAAAGTGAGAATGGAGAATTTCGCATTCCAGCCAAAAATCCATTCACTTTCAGCGGTACTGGAGATTCCCAGCCACGAACGAGGACAGAGATTTTTGGTGACTGTAATTTCTGTGCTTAATGGCTGATTTATGCAATATTTTGAACCATAGAATCCCTACAGTGCAGAAAGAGGCCATTTGGCCCATTGAGTCTGCACCAACTCTCTGAAAGAACATCTCACCCAGGCCCTCTCATCCACCATATCCACATCACCCCTCTTATCTACCATAATGGCTAATCCACCTAACATATACATTTTGGATCACTAAGGTGCAATTTAGCATGGCAAAATCACCTAACCTGCACATCTTTGGATTGTGGGAGGAAATTGGAGCACCTGGGTGAAACCCTCACAGATACGGGGAGAACATGCAACCTTCACACAGAGTCAACCAATGCTGGAATCGAACCAGGGTCATTGTCGCTGTGATGCAGCAGTGCTAACCACTGTGCTACCGTGCTGCCCTATGTTGAATTAAGCTAATTTTGAATTAAGCAATCTAAATAGCATGGCAAATATGATTTTTAACTTCAGGTTTTCTGTCAAATAAAAATACAAATTATGAAGGGTTTTAATACAGCAAATGAAAGGTGGGGAAAATGGTCTCCTGTGCTGTAAGGTTATGTGATACTAAAATCTAATTTTTTCATCTGATTTTATGAGTATGATTTTTATGGTTTCATTCCTACCTTTGCAATCTGCTTCTTGATAATATCTACAAACGTTTATGGAGCATTTCCATTTTTTTGTCACTTCAGGATAAGACACAAATGCCAGGCAATGACCATCACAATAAGAGACACTCTAACCACAGCCCCTTGACATTCAATGGTGTCATCGCTGAAACCCCCACTGTCAACATCCTTGGGGTTACCATTGACCAGGAACTCAACTGGACTCACCGCATAAACACAGCGGCTACAAGAACAGGTCAGAGGCCAGAAATATTGCAGCGAGTAACTCACCTGACTCCCCAAAGCCTATCCACCATCTACAAGGCACAAGTGTGATGGAATACTCCCCACTCAAGAAGCTTGGGCTTCAAAAAATTAGCAATCACATTTGGCAAGAGCCATGTAAGAGATTTTATGGCAGGTGAAGGGTAGGTTCTAAGGAGCATCTTAAAGGAAAAGAAAGAGGTTGAGAGGCAGAACGTTTTAGAGATGGAATGCTAGAGCTTTGGTTTGATGGAGCTGAAGGCCAAGCTGCCAATGGTGGACTGACTAAAGATGGACTACTGCATCAGGCAGGGAGTAACATTCTGTCATGTGCTGCACTTCACATGTCTTTTCAGCATTTTAAAATCTAATCACAAGCAAACCACAAAATAACTCGCATCCGTAAGGCCTGGACCTTGACCTGAGTCTCAGGCTAACCTGTACTTTAACACAAGTTTATTTCCAAGACAGCAAAAGTCACAGACTCTCCCAGTTCCTCCCAGACACTTGGAGTGAACTAGTTTGTATTCTTTTACAATGATGCCCTATTCCTTCCCCAACTGCTTCTTAATTGCCAGTTTAAAGCATGCATTTCATTGCAACACAAATTCAACATTAACAACTGTTCTTTTCTTTGGCCTGACGCAGGACATTAATCCTAGTAGAACATAGAACATAGAAAGCCACAGCACAAACAGGCCCTTCGGCCCACAAGTTGCGCTGATCATATCCCTACCTCTTGGCCTATCTATAGCCCTCAATCCCATTAAATCCCATGTACTCATCCAGAAGTCTCTTCTAAAAGATAAGTGTTCTGCTATCTGTTTCCAGCAGTGCCTTCTTCAACTTTGGTTAAGCAACCACTGTTTGGAACATAGTTGTTAAAAAATTTACAGCAATTATCAAAGCAAATTAAATAAAAAAAGACAGAAAATGCTGGAAACACTCAGTAGGTCAGGGAACATCTGTGGTCCAAGAAGCAAAGTTAACATTCCATGTTGGTGACCTTTAATCAGAACTGGAAGACTTTTGAAATGTAAAAGTTTTATGTAAGTGCAGAGGCAGGGGAAAGGAGGCGAGAAGGAAAGAACAGAATGGAAGGTAAAAGGCAAGAGAGATTAAGTGACAAATGGAGTGATGGTGAAAAACAAAGGAGATGGTGATGGAACAAATAAAGAAACAAAAGATGAGTCTAAAAGCGGTGTGAATGGTGACAGCAGAAACATTACCAACAATAGAGGAGGTGATGGCTAGTGATATTATCGCTAGACTATCAATCTAGAAACTCAGCTAATGTTCTGGGGATCCGGGTTCGAATCCTGCCACGGCAGATGGTGGAATTTGAATTCGATTTTAAAAATCTGGAATTAACAATCTACTGATGGTCACGAAACCATTGCTGATTGTTGTAAACACTCAGTTGGTTCACTAATGTCCTTTAGGGAAGAAAATCTGCCATCCTTACCTGGTCTGGCCTACTTGTAACCCCAGAGCCACAGCAATGTGTTGACTCTCAACTGCCCTCTGAAATGGCCAAGCCAAAGGCAATTAAGCATGGGCAATAAATGTTGGCTAGCCAGCCACATCCAAGTCCCATGAATGAACAAAAAAAAGACTTACTGTCTGAAGAAATGAGGCCGGTGGTTATGACCTGGAATTTTTGAACTCATTGTTGAAGTTGGAAGGTCATAAAATGTTTTAAATGTAATAATTGAACGAGGAGGTGCTGTTCTGTGACTGCGGAGAGCAATGGTTTGAAGATCATAGACTATCTGTAATCAAATCATATTGAATTATTGTATTTTCTGTGTTGTATTTTATCAGTTTTGTTCTCCTGTTTTTGCGAGTGCATCGCTGTGTAGGTGAATAGTGCACCAGTTGCAAAGGGATTATAGGAAATAAAGAATAAATTATGGCAAATGAAGAAACAGTGGAGAGAAGGTGGGATTGAAGGAGTAACTTTATTATTAGCATTTGGTGAATGACATTCTGCAGGAAAAGCATTCAAATGATCTGTTTTGCACTTATGTAATGTTAAAGTTGAACTGTTATGTAATGTACTTTCATAAATGTTATGAATAAAATATATTTTTCAAAAAGAAAATCAGTATTCCAGATCTGAAATGTTCTGTTACTGCTACCAGAAAAAGAATCATAAGATTACTCACAAAGGATTGGAGACCTCCTAAACTGGAGGGCGGAAAGTTTTATAGAAAATATTTTCTCAGATTTAAATTTTAAGCAGACTTATCTACTGAATTTGCTTTGCTTAGTTCTGGATGGGCTTACTCATTATCTGTGAAGGAAACACAATTGTGGCTTATCCCTGCCGTGTCAAAGTGTATCTAATATTTGTTAGTTAAAAGTTTAATTTTCTTACTGGAGTCTTTCAGTCTCTGAAAAATGTTATTACCGTCGAACCCATTAAAAAATCTACTGAAGCAAGTGAAGAACTAAAACATGACCTATTATGCTTGGTACTCATCTCTTAACACTCTCTTAGTATTACAGTTGATTTTTACATGTACACACATACCTTTCCCCTGATGTTTCCTCCGAGCTGCACAGGTGGGCAGTTGCGCTGCCATCTGGAATGTACCACACAGGGAAGAGACAGGCTGTGTACAAGCACTGTTCCCCTTAAGATGCATTCATGCACAACTGCTCAGCAATTCTAAAGGGAATGTATTCTACAATCAAAAAGAGAAATTAAAGGGAACATTGCTCTCACCCTCCCATTATAATGTGAGACTTGTAACCAACATCCCTTAAGAAAAATGATTGATTCACAAATCTTTTTGACTGACACAAAATCTTACTACACAGTGATCTGCTTCCATGCAACTATATGATTGTAACCTGACCTGTAGACAGCATTCAGCCATGCCATAAATAGTTTCAGCAGATTAGTGGGTTGAAGTTATTTAAATAATACAATGCAATGTACTTTGGGGACTCATTAGCACTAGCACATACAAAATAAGCTCTATGGTCAAATTCTTGTCTATGTCATCCTGTCACCAGATTGTCCATAATTTACTGCCAGGCAAAGGCAAACACAATATCCTGATATCACAGTGCTTGCCATCTGAATTACCTCTTTACTTCTCCCAGAGACTGCTGGCACCCTCAGTTCTTCCACAGCTCATGACCAGCCTCCTGACAAAATTCTCACTGCCCAGAGCTTCTAAAACAAGACCAGTGGTCTAATTACATTTTGGAACACATTCCCTGGTATCTTTGACTTTGAAAAGGAAATTAGTAATTATCAATTCTACCATGTTATACTCCCATACAAATATACATAAACTGGAATATGTTTTAAAATATTTCTAAAACTGAAAATATAATATAATAAAACATGAATTAAATTATATGTACTATAAACTAGTCATAATGAAACAGAATATCCTCCAACTCATCATCAGGAACATTATATATGCCTCTGTGATGTCTACAGAATATTAAAATTCTTACCAGGTGGTATGTTACTAGATGGCATGTCCAAAGATGTGCGGGTTAGGTTGATTGGCCACGCCAAATTGCCCCTTAGTGTCGGGGTTTTAACAGGGTAAATGCGTGGGGTTATGGGGATAGGGCCTGGATAGGATTGTGGTCAGTGCAGGCATTATGGGCTGAATGGTCTCCTTCTGCACTGTCGGGATTCTATGATTCTATAGAAATTGAAATCCACTTTATAAACATTTCCCTTTGAAAATTCAATGTTAATGTTTCAACACCAACTGTTACATTTTACTTTTCAAGTGTTAATGAACTTGATCCAGAATTTGTCTGTAAAATATTCACATTTGTGATGCCCTATACCTGTTACAGATGTTTTTGTGTTCTGTAAACTTCAAAAATAAATTAAATTGACAAGTAGAGGGAAAGAAGTTGAATTTTGAAGTCAGTAGAAAATATCACTTGTATTTGGCTGGCATTCTAATTTTAATTATTTTTAGAAAGCAAACAAAGCCATTTTGAAGGAAAAAATTGGGGTTGATGAGAAAAGGAAAGCAGGATAATATTGAAAAAACTCTGGGCTTCTTGACTATCCATCGCTGAGGGTTAGAACAGAGGGTTGAGAATAAGGTGAATGATGGAAGCATAAGGGACAAAGGAGTATGCAGAAGTTGAGTCAGTGACTGAAAGGCGAGCAGGTGGGGGGTACAAATGGGGATGAGAGTGTTGTGGCGAAGGGAAAGGAAGTGGAAGGTGAAAGGCCATGCGACATAATGGCAGTGCTGGAATGAAGAAGTACAAATGATGAAAAAGGCGAATAAAGAACCACTAACTGACATAGACCAAATTTTATCCTCAATTCCACCAGAAAATGTAGCTTACAGCTGCCAGTCTTCATCGCCATACATCTTGTTGAATCACACACCACCTCTCACCCTGGACAAAGATGTTTAAAGTTTAAAGTGTCACAAGTAGGGTTACATTAACACTGCAATTAAGTTACTGTGAAAATTCCCTAGTCACCACACTCCGGCGGCTGTTCGGGTACACTGAGGGAGAATTTAGCATGGCCAATGCACCTATCCAGCTCATCTTTCAGACTGTGGGAGGAAACCGGAGCACCCGGAGGAAACTCACGCAGACATGGAGAGAAGGTGCAGACTCTGCACAGTCAATGATCCAAGCCGGGAATTGAACCCAGGTCCCTGGCACTGTGAGGCAACAGTGTTAACCACTGTGCCACCGTGCCACCCTAGTGCCACCATACCAAAAGAAAAATGGAACCAAGAAGAGTTAGGAGGAGAGAAGGAGAAGGGAAAAAGAGAGAGATAGACATAAACAGAAGAAAAGAAATGGAGTGAAATGGCAACACAAAACAAAAGAGAGCCTGGGGCCAGTTGAGTTCTCACCTCTGGCAGGCCCCCACATGTCAGAGGGCTTAGACACTCCCTCCTCCACCCGATGTACATCAGCAGATGTGTTGTGCACACAAAAGAGTGGCCCAGATGCCTCACCACTAACTTGACCCATTGATATGAGAGTCTCTGGAATGATGAACTGCAAGATGGAAGCTGATGCAAAACTAGGGCGGCACGGTAGCACAGTGGTTAGCACTGCTGCTTCACAGCTCCAGGGTCCCGGGTTCGATTCCCGGCTCGGGTCACTGTCTGTGTGGAGTTTGCACATTCTCCTCGTGTCTGCGTGGGTTTCCTCCGGGTGCCCCAGTTTCCTCCCACAGTCCAAAGATGTGCGGGTTAGGTTGATTGGCCAGGTTAAAAATTGCCCCTTAGAGTCCTGAGATGCGTAGGTTAGAGGGATTAGTGGGTAAATATGTGGGGGTAGGGCCTGGGTGGGATTGTGGTCAGTGCAGACTCGATGGGCCGAATGGCCTCCTTCTGCACTGTAGGGTTTCTATGATTCTATGATTTCTATGATTCTAGTGCCGGCCTCAGAGGTCCCTTCATTGGCTTCCTCTGAGGAGTCTTCCGAGCTGTCAGGGGTGGAGTGAGAAACCATATGCCTCATCTCACCATGAGCAACGCCACTGGCCATCCAATAGTATACTAAAAGTATGCATGTGTGTACTCTATTTAAGTGTAACATTCACAATTTTCAGTTCCCCTTATGTTTCTCATAGTAAATTTGGATATAATTAAAATGATCCTCTAATTCATTCTATTAGATCCAAATTTATTTTCCATTACATTTGAGTGGTTGATAATAAGAAGATTAACACCCAGCCTTTTCTTCTACTTTATCAGCAGTTGCAACAAAATTAAAACACAACTGAACAAGCATAAATGTCAGAAGTTTTAAATGTAATTCTTACAATGAGATTAAACTTTTTGCTTCTTGCATTCAGGGTACTCTCTCAGATGGGCAAAGTAGTCTTCAAATACTACAGTTCTGCTCTCTCTGCCCATGAACATGCTGATTTTGCACTTACTTTTCATCAGTCAAATAAACTCCTCATTCTCACCTGGAGCCTGATCTATAAAATAACCTTGTTATAATGCAGTGAGCTCCAGAAGCTCCGCCGTCACCTGGCCATGCCAGTCCTGGAGGACCATCTGCGTTCTAGCCCTGGTTGTCGAGCCCCTACGATGGCCCTCTGAGTCGGGAGCCACCTGACAATGGCAGCAGCAAGTGCCCTCTGAGACCGGGCTACGCTCTGCAGCCCCTCAGCCATAACCTTTTGTGAGTGAGCCATGTTCTCAAAGGCTGCTGCCATAGTCCGCTGTGTCTCAGTGCTGTCCAGCTGGGTCTCCTGCAAGCTCTGCATGGGCTGCAGAATCTCGAGCAGCCTGTTGAATTCCTCAGCTGTGGCCTGCTGTGACTTGGCCGTCACTTGGAGCCTCCCACTCAGGGTGAGGAATCCCTGTCCCAGGCTTTCCACCGTGGATGACGCCCTTGCAGTGTTGGCCTGGGAACCACGCAAGACAGGCAACAGCTGGTCCGCCTGAAAGCTTTGGGACTCCTCCCAACAGCCTAGCAGTTGATTCAGTGTTGCTGTCAGCCCCTTCTGCATTCCCTGGCTCTGTTACTGCATCTCCAGCAATTGAGGGAGAAGTGATCACAGAGGCCCAGCATGTAGCCTGGGGCCAGCTGAGTTCTCGCCTCCGGCAGGCCTCCACGTGTCAGAGGCCTTAGACACTCCCTCCTCTAGCCGATGTACATCAGCAGATGTGTTGTGCACACAAGAGAGTGGCCCAGATGCCTCACCACTAACTTGACCCATTGATATGAGAGTCTCTGGAATGGTGAACTGCAAGATGGAAGCTGATGCAAAACTGGTGCCGGCCTCAGAGGTCCCTTCATTGGCTTCCTCTGAGGAGTCTTCCGAGCGGTCAGGGGCAGGGTAGGTGGGAGGAGCAGTGCGGGCCGCGATGCCAGATGGCCCATGCACCTCGGGGTTCCTTCCTGCAACACAGGACACAAGGTTAGTGCAAGGGAGGGAGAGGAATCTGGGCTGCATGCAACTTACTTCAGATATCTCCAACAAGTGGAGGATTGGGAGTGCGCATGTCTATGCTTCAGCCCGACGATGCTGTCGCTAATGGTTCACATGCCCTCCTCTCCCACAAGCTCCAGTGCCTATTTCTCAAAGGGGATGAGGACCCAGATCTCAGGCACACCACCCCCTGTCTTCGCCCTCTCCCTGCAATTATGGGCATTCTTCTCTTGTGGGGACAGAAGGAGCTATGTAAAATCTGATGGAACGAATTCTGCAGGGTATCAAGAAGTGGCTCTCAGTGGGTAAGCACTCTTTAGGGTGGAGGAGGGAGGTGTTTGGGTGTCAGGGGCTGAAGGCATGCAGGGTGCTAGTGGTGGGAGGGATCTGGGGGTCATTGAGGGGGAAGATGCTAGATGGGGTTAAAAACTTACCCTTACTGCCTGGATGAGGTCATTCAGTGTCTTGCGGCACTGTTTCCTAGTTCTCCTGGCCAGTGCCCTGGCACTAATGCATGCTACCACTGCCTCCGAGGCTGCGTTGCCATCCCTTCCTCTGGGACGGCATCCTGCTGGGGGGAAGAGAGTATCCCTCCTTGTCTCCACCGCCTCCAGCAACCTGGCGACATCAGAATTTGAAAATTGGGGAGCAGTCTTCCTGGAGGCCATTTCTTCCTGCACTGCCTGCCTGTCTGTCCATCCTGGGAGGGTTTTATGGAGCTTTCCCTTGTTAGGGCAGATCAGCTGCAGGGAGTTTGGGCGAGTCATGCGCCCATTAGAGCATTCCAGCGAATTTAAAGCAGTTTGCCTTGTTACCATGGAGGGGAAGCCAAGTCAGCTCTTGCAGATGTGATGATGGGAGAGGGATGGAATTGTGCCTCTGTGATGAGCGGGGGCAGGGAAGAATGTGGTCAACCATGGCCATGGGAGTGATGAGGGGGCCATGTGTAAGGGGGCCCCGGGCTGGGAGGGGATGGAGTAAGGGGTTCGGTAAAAATGAGGGGAGTCCCCGATGTCCATTGGGGGGATAGGAAGACTGTACCTGACCCAGGGATGTTCTTTCAGGAGAACTGCTCTTTTTTTTACTTTTTTCTGCACGAGCGTAGTTTGTGGCTCCGATCTGAGCTGCAAGCTGTTTGGCATGTTAAGCCCCGTCCCTAGTGGCTAGAAATGGTCCAGCCCATATTTCCAATGACTGAGTGCATAAGATTGGGAGACAAAACTTGCCCGAAAAACTGATCAGGCACTCTCCCATTTTCACGCTAGCTGGATGCTTAAAAAAATCTCGTAAAATTCCACCCACTGTGTTTAATGCTGCCACGGAGAAGTTTGCAGGGGAAACCATTTTTAAGTTCAGTATACAAGTTTCCCTACAAATCACTGAATATCACAGACAGACAAAATATGACCATAAGACCATAGGACATAGGAGTAGAAGTAGGCCATTCAACCCATTGAGTTTGCTCTGCCATTCAATGAAATCATGATTGATATAATCCTCAACACCACTTGCCTACCTTATCACCATATTCCTTGATCTCCATACCAATTAAAACTCTTCTATCTCAGCCTAGAACATCGCAGCCCCTACAGCTCTCTGCGGTAAATAATTCTTCAGGACACCAAAACTGTTCACAGTATTCCAGGCGTGGTCTAACTAGTGCCTTGTATAGTTTTAGCAAGACTTCCCTATTGTTATACTCCATTCCTTTAAAATAAAGGCCAACATTCCATTTGCCTTCCCAATTACCTGCTGAACTTCCATGCTAGCTTTTTATGATTTATGCATGAGGACTCCCAAATTCCTCTGTGCTACAGTTTGCTGCAGTGTTTCTCCATTTAAATAACATTCAGCTTCTTTATTCTTCTTATCAAAGTGCATAAATTCACATTTTCTTACATTATATTCCAACTGCCAAGTTTTTGCCCACTCACCTGACCTGTCTATAAACCTCTGTAGACTCTTTGTGTCATCCTCACCACTTGCCTTCCCACCTATTTTTGTGTCATCCACAAACTTGGCAATAGTACATTCACTTTCGCTGTACAAATCATTAATATATGGTAAATACGTGGGGCCCCAGCACTGATCTCTGTGGCACTCCATCATTACAGGTCACCATCCTGATAATGTCCCTTATCCCAACTCTCTGGCCGGAATGTTATGGCCTTCGCACCGACTTTGCTGCAGCGGGAGCGTGGCGTCAACAGCAGATAAGATCTTGCTTATTGTCTTCTATCAGTTGGCCAATCCTCGATCCATGGTAATATACTAGCCCCAACACCATGGGCTCTTATCTTATAAGGTAACTTTTTGTGCATGACCTTATTGAATGCCTTTTGAAAATCCAAGTATATTACATCCATTGGTTCCCCTTTATCTATCATGCTCATTACCACCTCAAAGGATTCTAATAAATTTTGTCAGGCATGATTTTACCTTTATGAAACCATACTGACTCTGCTTGATAATATTATGTATTTATAAATGCTTTGCTATTACATCCTTTATAAAGAACTCTAATATTTTTGCAATGACAGAAGTTAAGCTAACTGGCCTATCATTACCTGTTTATTGTCTCCCTCCCTTTTTGAATGATGGGGTGGGATTTAATGGTTTGGGCAATCAGAGACGAGGAGGAGCAAACTTGAATTCCTTAATTACTTTTCCACTGGGTCCCTAGCAGTAGCACTCTGGAATCAGTTATCCATTTTGGGAAACTCTGGGCAATCTGAGAGAGTTGGCTTGTCTGTGACATATATCTTTATTATGTTTTGTACACAGTTAACAAATACAGCCTGAGAGCATTAAACTGAAGGGCCATATTTAAGTTGAGAATGGGTAAAATTGACATGGAACAGAGTGGGCCCTGGATAAATACAGAATCAGATTCAATGATGGCATTGAAATGGCAGGATGTAGGCTGTGGGGGATGGCAGTGGAATGATACTTCAGTCTGCCTCTCCCCAGTGCTGCAAGGCTTAACACCTAATACATTACAGAACCCACCTCCTGGTTCTCCCAAACTTTGAAGTCTCTCACAAACCCCGAGAGCCAGTCTCCATGATCTTGGAAACTATTTCTGTGTTCTTAGGATCTCATGTAAACTTTATGCCTCAAGATCGACCCTTATCTGAGGCTTCCCAGTGCTGCAGACTGTCGTCCTCTTAGTGTTGCCACATCCTCGGATCTCCTGCCCCTAGTACTCATCATTACTTCCATCCAGAGTTTTCCATTAAATATACCCCTTCCTCCTTGCTGTCATGCCCAGGGAGTCCCTTATTCCTGACACATTCAGACCTCACACGTCCCCCCTGTGGTGTCAGATTATCAGATCCTCCCATCCAATTCAGAACCCCTCCAGTCTGGTCCACATTAGAACCTCCTACATGTATCCAATTCTGGAACTATACACAGTTCTATGATCCTGTAGAACATTCAATTCCAGGCACTGACCAGCATTGGTGCTAACCTCCAAAAACATACCACCAAAGCTGAAAAACCCAAGGATCTCCCCCTCTACTTCCAGACTCAATCAATTAAACCTCACATTTTACCTCTCACTTCAATGCTACTTAGTCACACGATGCCCGTAACTGCTGTTAAACTCCACAACCCTCCCTCCCCTCCTGTCCTCAGATACAAACGTCCAATCTAGTACATATTGCTGGTCTTTAAGTGAAAATTAAATACACAGATAAAGCAGGAAGAACATAAATTTAAGGGCACCACTTTAGTGCTCATGGAAACTTGACAGAACTTGATCCCTCAAATCAGTTGATTGGTTGCTCTTTTGCATGGGATCACCACAATGCTAGTTTGATCACCTTCATAGTAACAATCATTTTGGGATTTGGTGGCAGGTTTTACAGTCATCTACCCTTCCTGCCATTAACCCTCCCCATTTATCCAGGCTGGAGGCTGACACCAATACACACTGGCTTGGCTGCACCAGTAGCTGGGTTCTGTCATAGCCAACAGGTCCTGGACTGGGACTTGAACCTGGACCTTCCAGCTCAGAGGCAGGAGAGCTACCCATTGAACAACTGCAGCTCCCTAATCACCTGATAAATGCATCACAGCTCCACAATGGTTACCATGTCGGATTCAGACATTTATAGTATATTTAAAAATGTTAATACATTAAAATTTTAATGTGCAGACCTTGCAAAATCACACTTCCTTTTTTCAAACATTTGTGTTAACTTTTTCCATTCAAAATTCTCAGACCACATATACAATGAAAATGGCTCGTGTAAACTTGCTGTGCTGCATTTAGACTTTTCTCCCACCAGTGATGACTGCGTGATGCCTCACTTTTGTGCCTCCCAACCCTCCGTTCATTCAATTCTGCTTCTCCGTTTCCCAAATTGCCTTAAAGTTTTGCTATTTGCAATGTGGTGGACCTCAGTTGTGCCTTTATCCTATATGGACCACCGTTGTGTGTTTGTCATACCTGGACACATCCCCTCCCGGTTTGGTTCCTCCCCCTTGTTCAGTCCAGGTTGGTTATTTGTTGGGATGTGCTCCTGATTCTGTTGTGAATAAAAGCCTACACTTGTATTGGCACACAGGTAGTCTTTCGCCTTATTGATAGCGCATCATGCAATTAATAATAAGATAAGATCAAAGCATTAAATGAAAATAATGAATGAATGACTTTAAAAGGGGGGCCAAATCATATCAATGTGCCTTGGTACAACTATCCCTCCACTCAGTAACTTTGCTTCCCTTTTAAGTTTACATTTTATCATGCGCAATGCTATAAGAGATCATCAAATATTTAAAATTCCTTTTCTAAGAAGTTAGACTTGGAGATGCGGAAAATCATGTGACTAGCCAGAATATAAAGTGTGCAATGATAAATGCTGTTATTAAACAACTTAAAACAAATAAACATTGTATAAAATGGTGGTACTGAAAAGATGGTAACTAAATCCTATTTATTACCAGGAACTCAGAACCAAATTACATGTCTGTGGTTTTAATAAAAATAAGCTTGATTATTCATTACTGTAAAGAGTTCAGATTTTGATTCATAATCACACTGGCTCTTTATTAAAAATCTAGACGCAGTTTGCTTTATTCCACTTGACTGCATGTGACATAATTCATCTTCTCCTTCTGCTAACTGGATATCTTAAGATAAGTCTCAAGAGCAAAGGGCAGATTAATATCACTGGCAACAGTATCTGAGGAGCTGCAGCCATTTGAAGAAATAATAACCCATGCATTATTCTTGATCTTGCCACCTTCGGGTGGCATGGTGGCACAGTGGTTAGCACTGCTTCCTCACAGCGCCAGTGACCTGGGTTCGATTCCCGGCTTGGGTCACTGTCTGTGTAGTGTCTGCGTGTTCTCCCCATGTCTGCGTGGGTTTCCTCCGGGTGCTTCGTTTTTACTCCCACAGTCCAAAAGACGTGCTGGTTAGGTACATTGGCCATGCTACATTTCCCTCAGTATATCTGAACAGGCGCCAGAGTATGGCGACTAGGGGATTTTCACTGTAACTTAATTGCAGTGTTAACGTAAGCCTACTTGTGACACGAATAAATAAACTTAAACTTAGGTGATATTTATTCTACTATTTCAGAGCTGTACAGGAGTGGTAAACTTTGACCTCTTATTATTGCGGCTCCCACATGTTCAAAATGATTACACTTTTAGTCACAAATATTGAAGCTCATATCGAGTATATTATTCCAGATCTGACCATGTGCTGCAGAATGATACACTTGCTTTGGTACATTGACTGTAGTGCAGTAATGACTGATGTAACATTTTGGTATACATGTATGCATGCGCATAACAATATAGTTCCTGACTCTTCAAATAATGTAACAATTTCATACCTCTATTTGAAAGTTTGGAGGATGGGTCAAGAGTCTGTACAATGGCATTGGCCTGGGATCAGAGCACAAAAAAATTCTGGTTCTGCCAGGAATTGATGAGGATGGGATGGAAAATTTGACGGACCACTGAAAGATCAATTGACCTCAGGCAGGAATTTCCAATTTCGGGGCGGACTGGACCAGAAAGTTCAACCCATGGTGTTTTTCTTTTGGTAATATCATTGTGAAATTTTTAATGTGCTGGGAAACTGGCTGTTGATGATATAAGTTTTGTAATTGGAGTAAGAGACAGGGTGATTGCAAGAGTCTAACCAACAGTCTGAAGTGGTTTTGATACATTAATGAACTAAGAGGAACTTCAGTCAGAACTTTGTATAAAGCATTTACAAGAGTAATTTTGAATGTAGTTTTCTCGGCCCTTTGGCTAAGAGCAAGTCCAGAATCAACATGTTGCACTTGTTTGAAGTCATGAGGTTACACTGAAGCTTCATTTGTAGCAATTTTTTAAAGCAGCATCTTGGCCTTTTGGCTAAGATGCAAATGAGATCAAGCCTTGGAGGAGGTGCAATGCCTGCTCCAATCAGCTTGGATCATGTAAATCAAGCCCAAGACAGGAAGTGAGTGGCCTGTCTTGTCAGCTTGGATCGGGAATGTCTCACTTGCTGAGACTCTGAATTGGACTTTGATTGGGCTGAATTGGATATATAAACAAAAAATAATTGGGTTCAAAGGGGTATATATACATGTTATATAAAAGGTGGGAGTAGGTAAAATAAAGATGGGGGTAAGTTTATTTTTTTTAAGGCTAAGCAATAAAGTAAAGAAAAAATGTAATCAATTTTGGGAAGAAAGCTTTTTGAAGAGCTTAGGTTAGACAATGGAGAAACCAAAGGCAAGGAAAGCATGTAAGGAAATACTAAAGCCTATGTGAGGGGATAGCTGCTTAGATCTCCCAGAAGACAGCAGGATATCTGGTCAGAACTCCCAGAATGCACTGTGAACTAAGCCAGATCTGGAGAACCAATCAGAGAGCACCCCAAGAGAGAAAAAGCACTGTGTGGTAAAAATTACTGTAATTCTGTGGATTTTAAAATCTATTTGGATAGTTGCTGAAAAGCAAAGGGGGAGGTTAGCTTTGAGGGGAGTTGAGATAAGGGTCAAAATTCTCTGGTCTCACATGCCCCACTACCACTGCCAGCAAGAACAGAGAATTTGGTGCTCAGCCAAATCTCTGTTCACAGCAGCGGGACTGGAGAATCCCAGCTGCGGGCAAGGTCGGAAAATCTGGCCCAAGATCTTCATAGAAATCATAGAAACCCTACAGTCCAGAAAGAGGCCATTCGGCCCATCGAGTCTGCACCGACCACAATCCCACCCAGGCCCTACCACCATATCCCTACAGATTTACCCACTAATCCCTCTAACCTACGCATCTCAGGACACTAAGGGCAATTTTTAGCATGGCCAATCAACCTAACCCGCACATCTTTGGACTGTGGGAGGAAACCAGAGCACCCGGAGGAAACCCACGCAAACACGAGGAGAATGTGCAAACTCCACACAGACAGTGACCCAAGCCGGGAATCGAACCCAGATCCCTGGAGCTGTGAAGCAGCAGTGCTAACCACTGTGCTACCGTGCAGCCCTTTTGAAAATGTTTCAAGTAACTAATTACTGTGTGAAGCCGTTCTTGTGTTTAAGCATAATTTTGCTTTGTTTTCGTCATTTTTTAAATAATCATTTACTTTGCTATAAGATTATCAAGGCAGTTGGAGACATCGGGCCTGATTTTACCATCACATTGCGCCCGTTTGCATGCATTTAAATTGACTTAATGGGCTGCACGTCCAACTTTACCAGCACTTCCCCCTTTACCACCACGTTCACCCATCCAGAATCGGCGCGAAACAGACATGCTCCATAGAAGTTCAATTTGGGCACTCCAGTTAGTGAGGAGGTAGGTGCCTAGTGTCCAACGGCTCTCTGCTTGAGATTGAGCAGGGGGGACGGAAGGTGGGTCTGCTGCCACTCTGCCTGAGATCAGTGGAGGGAAAGGGATGTGCGCTGCCACTCTGCCTGACATCAGTGGAAGGGAAGGGGAGTCCGTTGCCACTCTGCCTGAGATCAGCGAGGGGAAGGGGGAGAGGGGCCCACGATTGATCTGGGTGGCAGGGGTTGGGGGAATAAGGCGATCAGTAATGTTGTGGGGGTGGGGCAGTGTCTGTGGGGCCAGGGGGAGGCATTATCCAGCCCAGGAGGGATGTGGCAGGCGAGCAGCATTCTATCTTTTTTTTAGTGCATGTGCAGTTGGAGGCACCGATCGGAGCTGCAGGCTTTCGGGCACATTAAGCCCCATCCACAGGCTTCTGCAGCGTGATTCGGAATCGCTGATATTTTTGCAGGCAGAGTCCGTATGGGGATACCTGTGAACCGATCTAAAAGTCGGGTCTGAAACATTCCCAGTTTCAAGTCCGCCCAGCACTTAGAATCAAAATGGTAAGCTGGGGCACGTCATTTCCTGATTTCAGAACCTGTCCTCACACTATACAAATTGCAAAAAACCATTTTGGGAGCTGTTTCAAGCTTCCGTTTGGGATTTGGCAGTTTATAGCATTTACCACCAACCTTGCCATAACACCTGAGGTTCCTTGCTATTTGAACCAATGTGCTGAAGTCAGTCTAGAATGTTGATGTTAAAGTACGCTCAGAAACCCATGCTGAATTATTGGGAGGTGGCCATTAAACTGTTTCATGGCAGCTATGGACCAAATAATGGATGGGAAAGGGTCGGTCATTTTAATCTCCACCATTTGGGTTGGAAATACAGGAACAGATGACCATTATAGAACCCAGCCGATTCTTGTTTCCCTTGTGTCTGTTTCCAGCCACTTCTGTTTTTATTGCTGCTGTACTTACTTTCTTTTGCTTTTGTTCTTTCAATATTTCTTTCATACACCAGTTAGATAATCTCCACCGGCTTGTACCTCTTTCCAGCTTTTCAATAAAATCTGAAAAGATGCATACTCAAAATATTTGTGGATCGTCTCTATTTTCAGGTGCTGCTAGACTCACCATTCTAGTGCTTTCTGTTTCAATTGAACAATGATTTCTAGCAGACTATCGTGTTGGTCTTTACCAAGTTGTAACAGGAATATGTAAGGTGTATTCATTTTACTCGATTATTTGAGGGAATAATATTTGTCTTTTGTCACAAAGTCATGTTTTATGGACAAATACTTCACACCGTAGTCGTGCTCTTTAAATACCTATAGTGGATTATTTGAGTCATTCTCCTCGAAGCACAGAAACATTTATGGCCTCGCTCATCCCGAAAACGTAAAATTCCGCACAAGGTCAACAGACCTTCCCATTGCCTGCCCCTCGCCTGCGCTGATTCCTGTGGTGGGCACGGCTGTATAATTCCAGCCTATATGTCCATGAAGCAGCTGGGGATGTTTTTGCTTTGTCAAAGATGCTGCGGAAATGCAAATAGCTGCTGTTCATAAAATTATGTTTAAAGTTGGTGGAGATGATCTATGATTAATTACAAAACTCTTCTTCAATCTGTTGCTGTTGCAGCTCAGGCTCCAAGTTAGTCTCCAAAAGCCTGTCACAGCCTAGTTGAGGATTCGGTGCTGTGTTCTGGAAGTCCAACGACTCTGTGTTGCCGATGTTTCATTTGGTCAGTTAAATTAATGGTATTTTTGTTGAATTGAAAATAATTAATTTAATTATGACTAGCAATCTCACAGCTTCAACAAGTTATTTCTGGAAATGGTTCTAATAGCTTATTTTTCAGTCAGGATATTCTGAAACAGCTTGCCTCTAAAACAAGTGTTGATGTTTTTGTACAGCACCTACCAGTTGACTGTGGAATCAGTAGAAATCTCACACTGATTGAAATGATTGTGGAGGTGTGGCTGGCCAAGACAGTGACTCACCAGCCAGACTGATGAGTTTAACATCTCCACTCTGTCTGCCGGAGTGTAAAGGTCCTGTATGAATTTTGGCTGTCTCAGTTTAATTTTGAATGCATAAAACTTGACACAGAATTGGCACAGGGTGGTTGGTGTGGCATTGATGAAATGCCGTGTTGATGAATTATGGAGGTGCTCTTTTAAAATTGGAGCAAGAATTTAAAGGTGTTACACTCTGCAACAGACAGCGAGATACCTGACCACAGAGTTCTTGGTGTTGATGTTGGATTACTCAAATGGAAAGTGATGCATTCCCCAGTATTAACATTCCTCACTTTGATGAGCACAGGATTTGTTTTCAATGAATGACTCAGGTAATTAGAGACGAACAGCATTACTTTTCCAGCCTAATCCAGACAGTTCAGAATAAAGTCTAATTTAAATTCATCAACCTGAAACATAAAATCTGCTTGTTTTACCAGAGGCACTGCCAGACCTACTTTTCAGCAGTTTCTGTTTTTATTTCAGATTTCCAGCATTGGCAGCATTTTTGTTCATGTGCATTTCTATCACCACAATAATACTGTTGGGGTTTTTTGCTATGATCAATTAAATTTCTACACCAGATCCTACTTAATATGCATCGCTTTGAATTTGAGTATGTTATTAACTTTCTCTTTCAGCAAAAGTAATTTTCTGTCTGTGTTATTACTGGAACTGATCCAAGTTAATCACTGCCTTGTTGGGACCTTACATTGGTATAGTATTGGCCCCTGCTCCACTCCCACATGCATCTGCTGGTTTTGATGCTGTTGTCCCATCTTTATACTTAAAGATGCTTGTTAAATTGCATTCTACTTTGAAACATAGAAACCCTACAGTGTAGAAAGAGGCCATTTGGCCCATCGAGTCTGCACCGACCACAATCCCACCCAGGCCCTACCCCCTTATCCCTACATATATACCCGCTAATCCCGCTGACCTACGCATCTAAGGACACTAAGGGGCAATTTTAGCATGGCCAATCAACCTAACCTGCACATCTTTGGACTGTGGGAGGAAACCGGAGCACCCGGAGGAAACCCACGCAGACACGAGGAGAATGTGCAAACTCCACACAGACAGTGACCCAAGCAGGGAATCGAACCCAGGTCCTTGGAGCTGTGAAGCAGCAGTGCTAACCACTGTGCTACCGTGCCGCCCTAATTACTTCAGATATCCTGTATTGGCCTCAGTACCTGATTGAATTCTTATGGTTTTTAGTCCTTGCTAAGAATTAGATATAATTCTCAGCAAGAATTAAAGTTTTGCTAGCCTTGAGTATTGGACATTTACGTGTTTTTCAATTTTTATAACAAATGTTTGTGTTCATATGAAGTTCTCATAGAAATCATAGAAACCCTACAGTACAGAAGGAGGCCATTCGGCCCATCGAGTCTGCACCGACCACAATCCCACCCAGGCCCTACCCCCACATTTTACCCGCTAATCCCTCTAACCTACACATCCCAGGACTCTAAGGGGCAATTTTTAACCTGGCCAATCAACCTAACCCGCACATCTTTGGACTGTGGGAGGAAACCGGAGCACCCGGAGGAAACCCATGCAGACACGAGGAGAATGTGCAAACTCCACACAGACAGTGACCCGAGCTGGGAATCGAACCCAGGACCCTGGAGCTGTGAAGCAGCAGTGCTAACCACTGTGCTACCGTGCCGCCATCAGAAGAAGTTCTCTTCTGATTTATCTCTGCTCAGCATGTATTATTCTTCCGATGGTGAATGCCGCACTATCCGTTTCAAGAATCATAAACGCTAACAGCTCGGTAAGTTCAACAAACACTTTGGGCAGAATCTTCCGGCCGTTTACACCAACTGGATATTCTGGCCCTGCTGCAGTGTACAGAGATTTGGCTGAGTGCCAAATTCTCTGTCCTCACTCACAGCGGCAGTGGGGCATGAGCGGCTGGTAAGATCACACCCGATCTGTGTTTAAAAATTCATGTCCCAACTGAATTGCTGAACTATGTTGAATTTTCGGCCTAGAACCTAGCCAAGACTGAATGGAGACCTTGCCCCTCCCTCTCGAGATTATTCCCCCTCTCGATCACTCTCTTCTTTCCTGGTCATCCCTTCCTTCTCCTGGTGGCTACGTTCCAGAAAGCCAGTTGGTGAAGTATATAAATGCGTCATGATCAGCACGGGTTTGGAGGGCCGAAGGGCCTGTTCCTGTGCTGTGCTTTTCTTTGTTCTTTGTTCAATCTTTATACACTTGCGCATTTATTTTGGGGGAAGTGGTGGCACAGTGGTGTTGGCACTGGACTAGTAATCTAGAGACTCAGGGTAATGCTCAGGGGGCCCAGGTTCGAATCTCACCACGGCAGATAAGTATTTCTTTTCTAACAAAGGTTATGTTTGGAGAACAGGTACCACGAAAATTGAGGTTATGCTTCATCTTCTCAAATGTACCACCAATTACATCTTGCAAAATGCGACCAGGTAGTCTATCTCTTGCTTGGATTTCACCAGTGCCTGCAGCTTGTTTTTTTGCAGACGATGTCAACTTTAAATCTGATAGCAATCCAATTACTCTAATGCGATCATTTAATTTCATTCATATAATCCCTTTTGTAGGTCCCTCTGTGTCTCACTAGAATTGTATACATGCACACCGGGGGGCAATACAAATAAGTTGAAGTCAGTGGGTAGCAGAAACATAGAAACATATTTATTTTAAATTGCTAAACAAATACAAGTTTAAGTAGAATAACTGGAACGAAAATAAATACGGCTCTAGAGACTATTAGGTGGGCATGGCGAGACATGGATTGGTGAAAGGAGGATTTTACAGAGTTTAAACGCTTGCATAGACCAGCTGGGCAGAATGGCCTATTTCTGTTGTAGACACGCATATAAAACCTATGGTGCAAAGTACATTCACTGATCCCTGGTTGATTTAAGCTGCGGGAGGATGGGAATGAGAGATGGTGCATGTCACAATCATGACAGCATTTTTAAAAGATACATTTTTATTACATATAATGAGAAAAACATATGTACTGGATACGTTGCTGTAAGTTATTTTACCATCTGCCTGTATTAGAGGATCCTACTGTAATGAAGTGCATCAGTCACCCTTTGTTTATCTCGGGGTTTCTTCATGTGCTGCAAATTGATATTTATGTGCCTTGAGTGATTAATTGCTGTAAAACTAACATCTGGGGTCCGGGGCTTCAGATACCTGATCTTAATCTTTCAGCTCAAAGAGCCTTTTTCCATGTTGACCCAAACAAGGTTATTCCATCTCCAACCAATTTGTCACAGAGTTATATTGAAATGTCAGATAGAAATATATAAATTCGACCCTTCACAATTGCTCCATCTTGTTCCCTTGCCCATATGTATTACGTAATATGTCTATTGTTTCTCTTCAGGGTATACCTGGGGAATGGGGGGGGGGCACAGACTGCCACTGGTGTGAACTTATTTGAGGTCCGGCACAGTGGTTTGCACTGCTGTCTCACAGTGCCAGAGACCCGGGTTCGATTCCCGGCTTGGGTCATTGTCTGTGTGGAGTCTGCACCTTCTCCCCCTGTCTGCGTGAGTTTCCTCCAGGTGCTCCGGTTTCCTCCCACAATCCAAAAATGTACAGGTTAAGTTGATTGGCCATGTTAAATTGCCCCTTAGTGTCAGGCAGATTAGCAGGGTAAATGCATGGGGTTGCAGGGGGTGGGGCCTGAGTGGGATTGTGGTCGGCGTGGACTCGATGGGCCAAATGGCCTCCTTCAGTACTGTAGGGATTCTATTCTACTGAATTCACACTATGATATCTCTACACCCTCAGCAAGAATGTTCTCTCGCTGACTTAATTATAATAATGGAGTGTCAAGATTCATAGCATTGTTTTTCTGAATCCACATTACACTTTTGGGGTTTTCACACTAGATATTTCCTTGATTTTAGCATTACTACCAACCATTAATTATATGTTTTCTAGGGACCAAAATGTGTATTTGCTGCCTAATAGCTTTGTAATTATGGTGAGAATCAGCGGTTGAACCGCAAATCCTTACCACTGCAATCCTGTTTACTGGAATTTTAAAAAGTTGTTCTCTTATGAGTTGTAGACATTGCTGGCTAGGCCAGTATTTGTTGCCCATCCCCAAGTTCCTTGAGTTGATGGTGGTCAGCTGCTTTCTTGAACTGCTGGAGTCTATGTGGTGCAGGTACTTCTAAACTACTGTTACATAGGGTGTCCTAGGATTTTGACCCTGAGACAGTGAAAGAATGGTAATACGTAGATGACCATGAGACCATTGACCATTGTTGTATCCTTGCTTACCTGGTGTGGCATATGTGTGACTCCAAATCCACAGCAATGTGCCCCCTAAAGGGCAATAAGGGTTAACTGTTAATGCCCCACATTGCACGAAAGAATAAATTTTAAAAATATATAACTGGTTACTGGTCAATGGATGTTGACAATGATGGATGTCAAGGGGAGATGATTAGGTTATCTCATTGCCTAGCACTGGTGTAGGATGAATGTTACTTGCCACTTATCAGCCCAAGCCTGAAAATTGTCCACGCCTTGTTTCATATGGACACAAACTGCTTCAGTATTTCAGTATTGTGCAATCATCTGCATACATACTCACTTCTGATAGAGGGAAAGTCATTGATGAAGCAGCTAAATATATTAGAGGCGTCTAAGGTGAGGAACTCCTCGGTCATGTCTTAGGACTGAGATGATTGACCTACAAAAACCACAACCATCTTCTTTTGTGCTAGGTATGACTCCAACCATTGGAGAGTTTTCCTGCTGATTCCCATTGACTTCAGGTTTTCTGAGACACTTTGACACCATACTCAGTCAAATGCTGCTTTGATATCACTCTCATCTCACCTCTTGTGTTCAGCTCTTTTGTCTACGTTTGAAATAAGGCTGCAATGAGGTCACGGACCAAGGGGCCTTGGTGGATGCCAAACTGCATGTTAGGGAGTAGGGTATTGCTGAGTAAGTGTGGTTTGATAAGATAGTTGATGATACCTTCACTTTGCTGGTTATTGAAAGTAGACTGAAAGGGCGGAAATTGGCTGGGTTGGATTTGTCCTGTATTTTGTGGACAGGACATATTTGGACAATTTTCCACCTTGCAGGATATGCCAGTGTTGTAGCTGCACTGGAACAGTTTGGCTAGGGGCCAGATTGTAGTCAGGGCCCATAGCCTTTGCCGTATCCAGTGCATTCAGCCATTTCTTGATATCACGTGGAGTGAATGGTATTGGCGGCATCTGTGATGCTGAGGACATCAGGAGAAGGCTGAGATGGATCATCCACTTAGCACTTATGGCTGAAGATGTTTGCAAGTAGATTAGTCTTGTTTTTTTCACTGATGTACTGGGCTCCCCCATCATTAAGGTGGGAATGTTGTCCTTGGGTTACTTGTTGAATTGTCCACCACCATTTAAGATTGGATTTGGCAGGACACAGTGCTTAGATCTGATCTGGAGGTTTAAAGTTTATTTATTAGTGTCACAAGTAAGCTTACATTAACACTACAATGAAGTTACAGTGAAAATCCCCTAGTCGCACACTCCGGTGCCTGTTCAGGTACACTGAGGGAGAATTTAGCATGGCCAATGGACCAAACCAGCACGTATTTCAGACTGTGGGTGGAAACTGGAGCGCCCAGAGGAAACCCACGCTGACATGGGGAGAATGTGCAGACTCTGCACAGACAGTGACCCAAGCCAGGAATCGAACCCAGGTCTCTGACTGGCACAGTGAGGCAGCAGTGCTAACCAATGTGCACCGAAGTTGTAGGATTGCTTAGCTTTGTCTATCGCATTCTGCTTCCACTGTTTGGCATGCAAGTAGTCCTGTGTTGCAGCTTCACCGGGTTGACACCTTATTTGTAGGTATTGTTTGGTGCTGCTGCTGGGATGCCCTCCTGCACTCTTGGTTGAACCAGGGTTGACCAACAAGCTTGATGGTAATGGTAGATTGGGGGTCATGAGGCTACAGATTGTGGTTGAATACAATTCTGCTGATGATAGCCTACATCATCTCATGGACGCTCAGTTTGGAGTTACAAGATTTGTTCTAAGTCACTCAGCAAAGTGTAGTGTCACAGCATGATGGAGGCTATCCTCAATATGAAGACAGGAATTTGCCATATTCACTCCTAACAAAAGGTGCATCTGCAACAAATGAGGATGAGGTCACGTAGGGTTTTCCCTCTTGTTGGTTCTCTCAACACTTGCGACAGGCCCAGTCTAGTAGCTATGTCTTTTAGCCAGCTTGATCTGTAGTGGTACTACTGAGCCATTCTTTGTTATGGATATTGAGGGCCCCCACACAGAGTACATTTTGCACCCTTGCTGTGACTAGAGGGAAGAAAGAGCTGCCAGTTCTGGTTGGACGGCAGCTCTCCAAGGTGGGACATTCCCCCGAGTGAGGGGCAGAAGTTCCGCCATTTGCCAATCAATGTTGTTAGAGTGTAAATGACAATGGGGCTGTTGGAGTTGGCGCGAATCTGCTCTTGTCGAGCCCCCACCTCCTAAGAATTCAGGCCTAAGGCTGCAACAATGACTACTAGCCTCTTAAACTGCCTTTATTTTCACAACGCGTGAATTGCAGATGAATATTAGTGTCTTTGGTGTAGCGGACCATACATTATGGCAGCTACTGTCAACATGAAGGAATCTAAGAAATGATCCATGACAGAGAAAATCTTTCATTTCTGTCCACAGTCTGTTTTCACAATTAAATTGCCAGGAAAGTTTCCATTGCTGGTTTACGAAGTTGTCAAGACTGCAAGGGGCAAATAATGACTATTATTGGAATAATAAAGCTATTCAACTACTAGACAAATGAGGAAAATTAGGTGAGAAAAAAAAGCAACAGAGAAAAAAAAGCAACAAAGAAAAATAAAAGCTTGAATTAGTTTAACATCTTTCATGATCTCAAGATGTCCAAAAGCAGCCAATTAAGTAGTTTTAAATGTGTAGTCACTGTTGTAACATTGGGGACCATTGACATCTATCTGGTGTACAACAAGGTCTCATCAACAGCAAAATGATAAATCATCAGATAGCAAGCATAAATATTTCATCTCTAGTGTAAAACATGGGTGGCACGGTGGCACAGTGGTTAGCACTGCTGCCTCACCAGGGACGCTGGTTCAATTCTGGCCTAGGGTCACTGTCTTTTGGAGTTTGCACATTCTCTCCGTGCCTGCGTGGGTTTCCTCGGGTGCTCCAGTTTCTTCCCACAGTCCAAAGATGTGCGGGTTAGGTTGATTGGCCATGCTAATTTGACCCTAGTGTCAGGGGGATTAGCAGGGTAAATATGTGAGGTTACGGGAATAGGGCCTGGGTGGGATTGTGGTCGGTGCAGACCCGATAGGCCAAATGGCCTCCTTCGGCACTGTAGGGATTCTATGATTCTATATAACTTCTAATGCTGCTATTGAAGACTATGAGCTTTTGGCTTTGGGACTCTTCACTGCTAGCTCTTCCAGCATGGCCCATGTGGTGTGCCCCCTTGAAAAATGGGGTAAACCAATTTTTATCCCTCCCTACATGTTTCAGTGATGTTGATTGAGAAATAGCTACTGGGGATATTGAAAATTACCCAGCTCCTTTTCAAATAGGATTGTGGGAGTTTTTACATCCATCTGAGAGGGCAGATTGGGTCACTTAACTTCTCATCTGAAGGATACCACTGTAGTGCTCAGCGCAGTACAACATTCCTCAGTGCTGGTCCAGAATGCCATCCTGGATTGTGTAATCAAATCACCAGAAGGGGGAAGCTTCAAACCCATAATCATCTGACTGACAGGCAAGAATGCTGATGACTGAAGCAATACTGCCAACTAGCCAAGGCTGACGTCTTCATTCCAATATATAGTTTGCTTCAGCAGAAAACACACATCACCCAACAAAGTTTTCTCCTTCAAAATGTTTTAATATTGTCTGGAGATTTGGTTCAACAGCTTTATAACTATGACAAAGACCTTTCTGCTAATCAAACTCTAATCCACTTGTGACTCAGTTTCTCAAATGTTCTCCAAGTCAGCCATCTGAATTCTGCCCTCGATGAACTGCACCTCCTCCAGAATGTCAGTACCCATGTATTCCCCTCACAGTGTTGTGTTTGTACCACTGTTGTAAGGTTGTTTGATATCTCACTAAGAGGTCTGGAGGTTTGTGTGGTTGAACATAAACTGTTTATATGCAGCAAAACTATATGCATATCTCCTTGATATAGCCCTATTGAGCTGCTATTGTCATGCTGACTTCCCTCAGTCTTTCTCTACACCAGTGGTTCCCGTGTGCTATGAAGAGCCCCCCAGGTGTGCTGTGAAAAAAATTAAATTAAACTAACCTTTGTCTTCAATTCTGTGGTTGGCATCTCTAAGACCCAATGAATCTTGGGCCCCCCGCATATGCACTGACTGGGAAAGAGCCACAGATAAGTGCCTTAAGTTTTTTTATGTTGGTCAGGCCACTCATGACCAATGGGACTTGGAGCTAAAGACAAAGTTCCCATAAAAGTTCCTGCATAAAAAGCAAAAACTCTAAAAGGACCCCAAGCCTGAGAGAGACAGGGAGAGGCTTAAAAAAAAAACAAGCGAGCGAGAGGACAGGGAGAAATTAAAAACAAAGTTCCCAGTAAAGGAAGAAGACAGAAAAAATGGGAGCCGTGCCTCAAAATCTTTTCACGGTATAGAGGTGAGCCATGACATATAAAAGGTTGCGAACCACTGCTCTACACCACTCTACTCTCTATCCACTGTCTCTACATAATACTGTGGGTGGTACTGTTCTCCAGTGCCGCATTAACTCTTGTTATATCGAACCCTTTTAAACTACACCTACAACTTATGGGCTGCAGTGGTTTAAGAAAGTGCTTCAGCATTACCTTCTTAAGGGCCTTGCCAATGATGCTCACATCGCGTGAATGGATAAATAAAATGTGTGCACTTCAATTTCTAAACTTAGCTCAATCCTCCCTACATACAAAAAATGAGTAGGAGCAGGCCATTTGGCCCTTCAAGCCTGCGCTGCCACTTAATAAGATCACAGCTGATCTGATAATAACCTCAAATCTGCATCCTGCTTACCCCAATAACCCATCACCCCCTTGCTTACCAAGAATGTATCCACCTCTGCCTTAAAAATGTTCAAAGACTTTTGCCGGAATTTTATCGCCATGCCTGTCCCGGAATCGGGGCGGGTGTGGCTTGGAGATCGGAATTACGAGCCTTGCCCAAGCGAGGTAATAAAATACCAGCCTCTGTGTTCACCACCTTATCAGGAAGAGAGTTCCAAAGACTCACGGCCCTCTGAGAGAAATAAATTTCACCTCATTTTAAATAGGTAGCCCCTTATTTTTAAACAGTGACCCCTAGTTCTAGGTTCTGCCACAAGAGAAAACATCCTCTCCACACCCACCACACTAAGACTCCTCAGCATCTTATGTGTTTCCTATATGTCAATGTTTCCTATATTCAATTTGCTCCCTATTGCTCTATAATTAAACTCAAAATTCTTATCTCTGCCTTTAGTGTCAGCTGTTGCTCCGTTGGTAGTATGTTAATCTCAGAGTCAGAAGGTTGTGTGTTCATTTCCACTCCAGAGACTTGATTTTTTAAAAATCTAGGCTGATACTCCTCCAGCAACATACTTGGGGAGTGTTGCATTATCAGAGGTGCTCCCTTTCAGATAAGTTTTGAAAAGGAGGACCCATCAGCTCTCCCAGGTGGAAGTAAAAGATTCATAGTGCAACTTCAAAGAAGAGATGGGGAATTATCCTCAGTACCCTGGCCAATACTTCTCAGACAACACCACAATAACTATTAATCTGGTCGTTATCACATTGCTGCTTGTGGGAGCTTGCTTTATATGCCAATTGGCTACAGTGCTTTTTACAGCACAACAGTGGCTACACTATTGAGGTATTTCATTGGCTGTAAAGTACATTGATAAAACCATAAAATGTGCTATTTAAATGCAAGTTCTTTCCTTCATCCTTTAAGTGCTTGCTGCCCTCCTTTCTCCCAAGGTCACTACTTTTATCCAGCACTTCTCTGTCTGCTTGTTCCACAGTCCTAAAGTAACTGTCACTCTTTCGACCATCATCTCTTCCGAACTGCCTCCCAATATTTCTCTCCTTCTGTTTTAAAAAGCCTCCTTTACAAATGATCCTTTGGCCCTGACCCTTAATTAAATTCTACTTGTTCTCTCCTCTCTTGCCAGTGTCTATTTTATTATCTAATTTACGACCTGCAACGCATTCTAGAACCTCCTTCTGACATGAATAGTGCTATATAAATGCAAGATGTTGTCATGTTCCACTGCCTAGTTTAAATCGAGCTAACAATAGCCTCTCCATTGAGAATATTTTAGTTGGGGTACCGTATATGGTTTTATTTCACTGCCTGAAATCATATCCTTGGGGTTTTGGATATCCAGTGCACAGATATTAATATGACACCTCTTCTGAATCCAAGAAATAACCATGACTAATTTCCTCAATGACTACTTAGTACAACAAACAAAATAGTCTTATTTTTGTCAGTAATTTGCAAAACCAACCTAGGCCATCCCACTGAACTCCCAAGCATTTCCTGCAATTATTTAGCTCTGAGCTGTGCCAACATATTGAATCTAATCCTGTCGAGGGATGGAAGTCTCTGGCCTGATTGAACGTAATGCTCTATTTTTACATGCTTAATCGACTTTTAGTGCTAAGATTTTTATCTTGTTTAGAGTAGCTTTTTAGGGCACCTTTGCATTGCCTCTTGAAAGAAATGCTACAGCACCCTGCGCTGTCGAATTCTGTTGTTTCCCGTTAGTTTCCTATTTACGTGAAGCAGTCCTTTTTTAAAAAGAATAATTCACGGAACAGTGGGTGTCACAGGCAAGGCTGCAATCTTTATTTTATTGATGGGATGAGGGCGTCACTGGGGCAGCATTTGTTTCACTTTGAACTGAATAGCTTGCTAGGCCAATTCAGAGTCAACAATGTTGTTGTGGCTCTGGAGTCACATGTAGGCCAGACCAGGTAAGGAGGGCACATTTTCTTCCCTAAAGGGAAATTAGTGAATCCGAGAGGGTTTTAATCGACAATGTTATCATTAGACTTTTAATTCCAGAATTCGAACTCTGATCCCTCATCGTGTACAGTCTCACCTGTATGTATTTATATACAGGTGAGACTACCTGATTGGGCAGGCAATTCCGACCTCAATCAAGGAATTCATACTCCAAGAGGCCAACCTCATGGGTCTCGTTGAAGTCATTACATGTGTGATGTATTATCTCGCCCCAAGACTAATACTGTGTCCAGGAACACAGTGCATAGAGAATTACAGAGATAAGACATTGTCCCACAATTTCAGCAAAGGAAGTCAGCATATTAGCATTCCTTGGTGTGAAAAGTCTGTAAACACGTACCAAACAGCTTGTTCCCTGCTGCCACCAGACTTTTGAATGGTCCTACCACAAACTAAGTTGATCTTTCTCTTCACCCTATCTGTAACTGTAACACTACATTCTGCACCCTATCCTTTCCTTCTCCCCTATGTGCTCGATGAATGATATGTTTTGTCGCTATAGCGTGCAAGAAACAATACTTTTCACTGTATCTCAATACATATGACAATAATAAATCCGCCCCACAAAAACAGCCCAAGTTGGGCTAAAATGTCACCCAGCAAATGCATTTTTTCCAAATACTGTTCAGTATGGCAGAAGTCCAATGAGAGAGCTTGTTGACCTCTCCAAAAAAGACAAGCAATGTAAATCAGCAGTCCAGCACACCGAAATCTTTCAGATCTCTCAACCTCTGTAAGTATCTCCACTTCATCTGGCAGGATTTTCCATTTCCAACAAAATCTATTACAGTTTGAATGAACTAAAAATAGAAAGGAAGATTAGTAACAGATTTGAAGCATAATTAAACTCTGGAGCTGCCACCATTTGAAGTATATTAAATGCTGAACCATAAGCTGGGAGTTAACACTTTCAACCTGGCAAAGAAGCCTTAGTACTGTTAATGAGTCTGCTCAAATTCATTTTAATAGCTGCTCATAAATCTGACTGAAATATAATACTGAGATATATATTATCACCCACGTTTCATCGACAAGAAAGTATGATGTGTTATTTCAGTACAAGCTGAATTCAATACCAGTTCATTGACTAGTGCCAGGCATGCACATGCAAATTATGCAAAACATGGACTTTTTCAGCAATTAAACTTCAAATTTTTTATTGATAGTTATGTACACGTGACATCGTATTGATACAAAGAGAGTGTAATTTTGAATCTACAATAAATTGGCTTTCACATGAATAGCTGCTCAAAAGTGGGCCAAAGCAGCAAAAACTCCTCTGTATAAACTGAGACACATAGGCAGGAATTTTACCGCCCCGTCCCGGGAATCAGAGTAGGCGACTGTTGCCATTTACACCCACGGCAAACAGGCTGTAAAATTACCCCCCCCCATCCCCCCCCCCCCCCATTCCCCCCCCCCATCCCTCCCCCCATCCCATTGTAAAAGGGGCAAATGGTTGGGCACGGCATTGTTGTCCGAATCTTACCAGCAACGATTATCAGCTTAGTACAAAAAGAGGAGGCAGGCCTGTTCTTTGTTAGCAATCCACTTTATTATCATTGTTAGGCAGTATACATATAAATCATATGTCTGGTTAGAACTAAAACATGCAGTTTGTATCAAAACTATACAGTCAAAATGCACTCCCATTGGTTTCCAGGACAATCGTTGAGTAATCACAGAATATGAGCGATATTACCCGAGAAAAGAGAGCTAACGTTAGCCAGGTGTTGTTCTTCCCTCTGGATGCCATCTTCATGTCTTTAACGTAGGGTCTTCCTCTTCTACGTGGTTAATCTCCAGAGTTCCCTGCAGCTGGTCCTGAATCTCCCATTCTTATCCTGTTCTGTATCTCTTCCAAGATGTGCTGCCTCTTCGTTGTTGGTTTAAACTGGTTCGCCTATTTCGTATCTTCCCTTCATTGGCCCCAGGCCAAGGTCCTAGGTAGGATTACCCCATTGCTCTCTGGCTAAACAGGGGATTATGCCTCACAACATTTCCTTTGTAACTAAGTAAGCTTAATCAGTTCAAGCCAGGTTCAAGTTTCAGTTACTGCAGTTCAAACAGCCTGTGCAGACTTTAGCTGCCCCTGGCCAACAGCATAATGTCCTAATAGAATTTCTGTAGTGACCCTGAATATTGTGGGATTTGGTGCCAGAGTATTGCAAGTCTGCAATGTGTCTCCAGATCTACTTCAATGTGGTTGTTTCTTAACTGCCCTCTGAAATGGCCTAATAAACCATTCAGTTGTACCTGAGATTGCCACAAAAGCTTTCAGGCTAGGATCTTGTGGATGGCGAGTTTTCTCTTTCTGGCCTCTGAAAAGTCGGTGGCAAACACATCCCTGCCCATGATGGCTGTCCTGCAGCCATTTCACGTCCCAATGAGCATTAATAAGTCCTGCCTCAGAGAGCTGCCAATCAATCAGACAGTTCAGCGGCTCTCTAGTGCCAGCAGCGCCTGGAGCTGCGGTGGACAGGACAGGGATTACATGCAGTACCCAGAGTCTAAGTCCTGGAAGTCCAGGAACAGGTGTGTGAGGGGTCTCAGGGTGGAGAGGGGAGGTGAGGCCTGGGGAGTGTTGGGCAGGGTTGGGTGTGGGGCAGGGGGTTGGTGGAGAGGTCAGGGGGTGAGAGAGAACCCACAGGGGCACAATCTTTTAGGGAGTGGCCAATGTTGAAAGGAGGCCATTGATGGAGACATCCCATACACCCCTCCCCACCCAAGACTGAGCAGGGTCACTTTTTTGGACTTCCCCCTGGCTCTGAACTCCTCCCGTCTCCCAAGAGATTGAGATGAGGAATGGCCATTATATGGTCATTAACTGGCCACCTAAGGGTCTCAATTATGGAAAGAGCAGGCCAGCTGGCCTTTACCTCGCCCATCCCACGTCTAATGCAGAGAGGTCAGAGTGGGCAGGAGCCCAGTAAGAAGCCAATCCAAGGATTTTTGCGTACCCTCCCCCTCACCCCCATCCTACCACTTGAAATCCCCTGGGTAGGGCAACATAAAATTATGCCCTGGGACTTAACAGCACTGTCTGTGAAGGTAGCTTCACCACACGGACTGCAACAGTTCAAGAATGCAGCCGAGCCCTACCTTCTTAAGGATCCTTAGGGAAGAGCAATAAGTGCTCGCCTTGCAGGCAATGCAAACATCCCATGAATGAGTAGAAGAAAATATGTCTGGAAGCAACTAGTTTGTGCACTAGACTTAAAATCACCAACAAGTGCTCCAGCACCAACCCCAGAATATTCCCTGCAGACTACTGAAACTTTCAATAATGGTGGAGAAGAACTCAAAACCAAATGGATGTTGCACCAGCGTCTAATCTGTATATAGTTGGTGATTCCATTTAATTAAACTTATGGTAGGGTCCTTCATGCTGTTGAACAAGTGTTCAGCCTTGTGATTTTCAGACACAGTACAGGCTGGATCCTGGATTGTCAAAATGGTGTCAAATCAGTACTGTGTTCTTATTGATGTCCTAATCGGTCTGCTCTGCCTATTTTCACTGGTCTTTAGGTGCACAACTGCAAGCTCTGTGTTGGAAATATATACCGAGTTGTTGATGCCTTTTTCTTAGTTTAAATGAGCTCAGAATGGGTGTCATAGGGCTAGCTTTGCCACACAGTTTCTGAATGGATTATTTGGGACAGTTTCATAGAGTCATAGAGGTTTACAGCATGGAAACAGGCCCTTCGGCCCAACTTGTCCATGCCGCCCTTTTTTTTTAAACCCCTACTCTAGTCCCAGTTGTCTGCATTTGGCCCATATCCCTCTATACCCATCTTACCCATGTAACCGTCTAAATGCTTTTTAAAATACAAAATTGTACCCACCTCTCCTACTACTTCTGGCAGCTCGTTCCAGACACTCACCACCCTCTGTGTGAAAAACTGCCCCTCTGGACACTTTTGTATCTCTCCCCTCTCACCTTAAACCTATGCCCTATAGTTTTAGACTCCCCTATCTTTGGGAGAATGAGGGGCATACATATGATCCAGTACACTGGGAAGAACACTCTTGCATGTCCACAAAATATAGCCAATTTATCTTTTATATCCACCTGAGAGAGTCTTGGTTTAGTGTCTCATTGAAAAAATGAGAGTGCAGTGCTCCCTCATGACTGCACTGAAAGGTCAGACTATGGATTATGCGTTCAAGTACCTGGAGTGAGACATGACCTCATAACATTCGAGCTCAGACTCAAGAATGCTATCACAGATTTATATGCAGAGAAGAAATGTTTGCAGCTCTATCTCCAATGCACTCTTTTCAGAATTATAAAGTTGTGCCAAAATATTTTTTTAAAAAACATCGAGAAGTGGAGATGAGGCCGTTTACGTTTCTCGTGGTTGTCTTCAATTCATGTTGTTCCCTGCATTGCTGTGGAAACAATTGCTGTCTAGCAAACATGCTGAAGGGCATGAAGAGGGCAACTTGAGTCCTGCAGCTACCAGTTGGATTATGTTCATAGCTACAGGGTGGCACAGTGGTTAGCACTGCTGCCTCACAGCGCCAGGGACCCTGGTTCAATTCTCGGCTTGGGTCACTGTCTGTGTGGAATTTTCACATTCTCCTCGTGTCTGCCTGGGTTTACTCCGGGTGCTCTGGTTTCCTGCCAGATGTGTGGGTTAGGTGGATTGGCCATGCTAAATTACTCCTTAGTGTCAGAAGGACTAGCTAGGGTTTATGGGGATAGGACCTGGTTGGGATTGTGGTCGGTGCAGAATCAATAGGTTGAATAGGTATTAGCTTCTTCTGCACTGTATGGTTCTATGAAAATAACCTCTTGTTATATTTTATCTCGTGTTTAGGAGCTGTGCAATGATTCCCCTAAATATTTAATCTTTTTTTAAACCTAACCTTTCAGTTTATTTATTTTTCTCTTTTACTAAAAATAAAAGTTATATTGCCTTTGAGTAACTGGACTAAAAACATTCCACAGCCTCTTGTCATTCTTAAATTTAGGCTCACAATTGAATAACCTCTAAAACCATGGCATTTTTGACCTTGTAACAATCCAGTATTTAATCCCTCCCTTGATTTAGTTTATGCAGTCTTGATTCATTTGATTTTCGTTTCCATCCAGGCATGATTAGTTAATAGGATAGTTGTTCCCCAGCTCCCTGCTGTCCCTCACCCATTGGCTATCTATGGCTGCTTATTCTTATTGCTGTAGCCATGCATTCTGAGGTGGATCTATGATAAAATTAGTGATTCAAATGAATAACTATCAAATGATTAGCCATGCATGAATTCTGAAGTACAGTTCATTTATTCTACAGATGAGAGGTGAAGAGGGCAGGTAGAAATTTGGAACTCTATCACACAAAAGGCAGTGGATGCCGTGAGGAATTAGAGCTTTCAATACCCCAGATTGCTTTTCATTAGGCAAGGGCATCAAGGTAACTAACATTTCTGCCACACAAGTGCCAGGCAATGACCATCTCCAACCAGAGAGAATCTAACCCCTTGATACTCAATGGCATTACCATTACTGAGTCCCCCACTATCAACATCCTAGAGGTTACCATTAACCAGAAAGTGAACTGGACTAGACATATAAATACTGTGGCGACAAGAACAGGTCATGGCTAGGAATCCTGTGCTGAGTAACTCACCTCTTGACTCCACAAAGCCTGTCCGATATTTAAAAGGCACAAGTCGGGAGTATGATGGAATACTCTCCACTTGCCTGAATGAATACAACTCCAACAATGCTCAAGTGGCTCAACATCATTCAGCCAAAGCAGCCCTTGATTAGCACTCCTTCCACAAACATTCACTCCCTCCACCACCAAAGAATATTGGCAGCAGTGTGTACCATCTATCAGATGCACTGCAGGAATTCACCAACATTCCTAAGGCAGCACGATCCAACCCCATGATTGCTACTATCTAGAAGGACAAGGGCAGCAGACACATAGGAACACCTCCATCTGGAAGTTCCCCTCCAAGTCACTCACTGTCCTGACTTAGAAATATATCACCATTCCTTCACTACCACAGGGTCAAAATCCTGGAACTCCCTCCCTAACAGCACAGTGGATGCACTTACACCACATGGACTGAAACAATTCCAGAAGGAAGCTCACCACCAACCCACTACGAGGGTACAGAAGAGATTTATCAGGATGTTGCCTGGTCTGGAGGGTATTAGCTATGAGGAGAGATTGGATAAACTCGGTTTGTTCTCACTGGAACGACAGAGGTTGAGGGGCGACCTGATAGAGGTTTACAAGATTATGTGTGGCATGGACAGAGTGGATAGTCAGATGCTCTTTCCTAGGATAGAAAAGTCAAGTACTAGGGGACATAGATTTAAGGTGCGTGGGGAAAGGTTTAGAGGAGATGTGTAAGGCAATTTCTTTTTACACAGAAGGTTGTGAATGTCTGGAACACACTGCCTGGGGAGGTGGTGGGAGCAGGTACGATAGTGGCATTTAAGGGGCATCTAGACGAATACATGAATAGGATGGGAATGGAAGGATACGGACTCCATAAGTGGATACGGACTCCGTAAGTACATATGGTATTAGCTTAGGCAGGCATCCTGATCGGCGCAGGTTTGGAGGGCTGAAGGGCCTATTCTTGTGCTGTACTGTTCATTGTTTTTTGTTCTCAAGGGCAATTAAGAATGGGCAATAAATGCCAGCCTAGCCAATGATGCCCACATCTCAAAAAAAAATTTTAAAAAGACATGGAACAATGGTAGGGAAAATTGACTTGAAATACAGATCATCCACAATCTAATTAACTGGCAGAGCTGGTCCCCTGGAGCTGACTGACATAAACCTGCTCTTAAATGTTCCTATGTTCTGTCTGTGCTGCCTGTCACAAAATCACTAATCCATGATTTTCTAGACAAAAAATAAAGAAACCATTCCCTCCTGCAAACTCCCGATGTCCTCTCCACCTGTGTTAGTAAAAATGTTGCAGGAAATATTTCCTTAGCCTCTTTTGTTATAGGTTTGCATGACGTGTGAAGTCAGTGAGACACAGGATGATATTCCATTCAGTGACCTTTAAATAAATTGTCGGTCAAATGATGAAAAGACATCTAAGATCTGAAGATATCTAAATGTAGTTAAACCACACAGGATGACAATTGTTAATTGGGGTGGCCAACAATTTGAATAAAGAATTCTGGCAGTGGCTCAGTCAAGACCTAAATCATGGATGTGCCCCTACACAACAAGTACTCCTGCCTGAGTACTGCTGGGGGGGACAGCCCGCCTGGGGGAAGCAGCAGTGGCCGTGTCTCCGGACTGGAGTCCGGCCCTATAACTCAGAGGACTGATGCGCGATAAAATCACTCGGGAGGCTGGATCGTACCCGGGAAATAAGGGCTTTTATTAATAACAAGAATGGAGCATACTATATACAATACAATCCCAGACTAAAGGGTCACCAGGCAGTGCAGTGACCTTTATACTCCTCCAGGTAGGCGGAGCCAACTCGAGTGTACCACAGAACAATATCAACAGGTAGAACACCCCAACCCTAACCCCAACAGTGACAACAGTAACATATCTACAAGTACCCATAGTGCTGACCATCTATGGTTCAGTACCCATAGTGGTAACCATCTATGGTTCACCACATTCACCTCTCCTTTAAAACAAAGGCCGGCGGGGCAAAAAACAGAACGAACTGTCCATATATTCACAAGTTCAGTCGTATTGGAGGACCGCACCGTCTCTGCGACCTCCTCAACACTGGCGGTAGCGCCGGTTCTGGTGAACGTGATGACCCTCTCTCCAAGGCAGTGTCCAGTGACTCCTCCAGTTCCCCACGGAGAGGTGGACCACGAGGTGGCGACAATCTGCTGGACTCGAGCACACCTCGAGGTGGCGACAATCTCCTGGACTCAGGCAAGCTGTACACGGGAGTAAGAGGATTAAGTGGTGATCCCGATACTGCCCGCGTCGTGTCAGGAGGGGAGATAAAGGTCAAGGGGTCCCTAACCAGGGGTGTGGGAGCGACAGGGGTTTCCAAGTCCCCTGCAGGCGCCAGATCTCGAATAGAGACAGTGTCCTCTCGCCCGTCAGGATATGCCACATAGGCATATTGAGGGTTGGCGTGGAGGAGATGGACCTGTTCAACCAAAGGGTCAGACTTGCGGGTCCTAACATGCCGCCGCAGGAGGACAGGTCCTGAGTACATCAACCAAGACGGCAATGAGGTCCCAGAGGAAGACTTCCTAGGGAAGGAAAACATCCTCTCATGTGGAGTAGCGTTGGTTGCCGTACACAGGAGGGACCGGATGGAATGGAGCGCATCAGAAAGTACCTCTTGCCAACGGGAGACTGGAAGACCCTTAGACCTCAACGCCAGTAAGACAGCCTTCCAGACTGTAGCATTTTCTCTTTCAACCTGCCCGTTACCCCTGGGGTTGTAACTCATAGTTCTACTTGAGGCAATCCCTTTTGAGAGCAGGTATTGCCTCAAGTCGTCACTCATAAATGATGAGCCCCTATCACTGTGGATATAGCTGGGGTAACCGAACAGGGTGAAAAGATCCCGTAATGCTTTGATAACTGTGGCAGCGGTCATGTCTGAACAGGGAATGGCAAAAGGGAATCGTGAGTACTCGTCAATCACGTTGAGGAAGTACACGTTCCGATCTGTCGAAGGAAGGGGGCCCTTGAAGTCCACACTCAGTCTTTCAAAAGGGCGAGTGGCCTTAATGAGGTGTGCCCTGTCAGGTCGATAGAAGTGCGGTTTGCATTCAGCACATACCTGGCAGCTTCGGGTTATTGACCTGACATCATCCACTGAGTAGGGTAGGTTCTGGGCCTTTACGAAATGGAAGAGCCGAGTGATCCCCGGATGGCAGAGATCATTGTGGAGGGCCTGTAACCGATCTTCCTGCACACTTGCACATGTTCCACGCGACAGGGCGTCTGAGGGCTCATTGAGCTTCCCCGGACGGTACATGATATCATAGTTGTAGGTGGAGAGTTCGATTCTCCACCTCAAGATTTTATCATTTTTGATCTTACCCCGTAACGTGTTGTTGAACATGAACGCCACGGACCGCTGGTCCGTGAGCAGGGTGAATCGTTTTCCTGCCAAGTAATGGCGCCAATGCCGGACGGCCTCCACAATGGCCTGAGCCTCTTTTTCCACCGCGGAGTGCCGAATTTCAGGGCCTTGGAGGGTGTGAGAGAAAAAGGCGACGGGCCTGCCCGCCTGGTTAAGTGTGGCTGCCAGGCCGAAATCAGATGCATCACTCTCCACCTGAAAGGGGATGGACTCATCGACAGCGTGCATCGTGGCTTTCGCGATGTCAGCTTTTATCCCTTCAAAGGCTAAGCGAGCCTCTGCTGCTAGGGGAAAAGAGGTAGACTTTATGAGCGGACGGGCTTTGTCCGCATAATTGGGAACCCACTGTGCATAGTATGAAAAGAAACCTAAGCATCTTCTCAGTGCTTTGATGCTAGTGGGTAGGGGAAGTTCAAGGAGGGGACGCATACGGTCTGGATCAGGGCCAAGGACCCTGTTTTCCACCACGTATCCGAGAATTGCTAGGCGGCGCTTGCTAAATACACACTTCTCCGTGTTGTAGGTCAGATCCAGGCGAGACGCAGTGCGTAAAAATCTAAGGAGATTGGCATCGTGGTCCTGCTGGTCATGGCCGCAGATAGTGACGTTGTCCAGGTACAGGAAGGTAGCCCGCAGCCTGTTTTGTTCCACCATTCGGTCCATTGCACGCTGGAAGACCGAGACCCCATTCGTGATGCCAAAGGGAACCCTTAAAAAGTGGTAAAGATGACCATCTGCCTCAAAGGCCGTATATTTTCGGTCCTCTGGGCGAATGGGGCGCTGGTGGTAAGCTGACTTCAAGTCAATGGTGGAGAACACCCGGTACGGCGCAATCTGGTTGACCATGTCAGATATGCGCGGGAGAGGATGGTGGGGTGATTCTGAGTGTCGAGAGGCTACACGTGGAGCGCGCTGGGCAATTTGGAGGCTGCTGTTCTCCCTCTGAAAGTGGAGGGAGTGGCCCATCGTGCTGCAGGGTTACACTCCTCAGGTGGACCATAAAGTCTAGTCCCAGGAGTATCGGAGCGCAAAGGTGCGGTAACACGAGGAGCCTGAAGTTCTCATAAACTGTGCCCCGCACCGTTAGGTTGACCACGCAGCTCCCAAGCACGGTAACAGATCGGGACCTCGACGCCATCGAAATTGTCTGTCTGACAGTCTGTACTCGGAGACCGCACCGTTTCACGGTGTCAGGGTGAATGAAACTCTCCGTGCTCCCGCTGTCAAACAAACAATGAATTAGGTGTCCATTTACCTCTATGTCCATCATGGACTCATCGAGTCTGTGAGGCTTGGCCTGGTCCAGGATGATTAACGCCACCGTTGGGTCTTGAGTGCAACTGCAGGCTGCTGAGATGGTTGATGATGATGACCCCTGCTGGTCGTCTGCGGTCGGTGCCGACCAAAATGACTGCGCCCATGGATCGCACGTGGTCGGTGGCGCTAAAAGTGGCGGCCCCTGCAGGTCGCACGTGTCTTGCGTCTTCGTCGTCAGGAATGGCAGCGCTCTGGAATCGCACGTGGTGGAAGACCTAGAAGAAGCTGGGGACAAGGAGACAGGCTCTGGAGAATCACACGCTGCGCTGCCACGCTTGGAGCGTGGTTTAGCCCTGCATACTTTGGCATAGTGCCCTTTCTTCCCACACGCGGAGCAAGATACCGTTCTGGCTGGACATCGCTGCTGAGGGTGTTTTGCCAATCCACAGAAATAGCACCGCGGGCCTCCTGGAGCTGCCGCCGTCGTCAGGTCCGAGGTTGAAAGCACAATCGCGCAGTTTTTCGGAGCCGCTGGGTAAAGTTGAGTCGGTGGCTGTACTTGCCACGATGTTCCCACGTGGTCGGTGGGGTAAGTTTCTAGACTTCTGGAGGCCGTTTCCATCGTGTCAGCCAATTCCACCGTCTTAGCGAGGTCTAGGTTACCTTGCTCTAGCAGCCGCAGGCGAATATACGATGAGTCGATTCCCGCCACGAACGCATCTCGGATCAAGTCGTTAGTATACTGGGCCGCCGACACTGGCTTGCAGTTGCAGGCTCTGGCTAGCTGCTGAAGTTCGCGCAGGTACTGTCCTGTTGTTTCGCCGGGCTGCCGCCGTCGAGTGGCTAGAAGGTGTCGAGCATGGATCTCGTTTGGCGGTTTGTTGTACAGTTTCTTAAGTAGTTCGATGGCCCCTTTGTAGTCTTGGGCATCGCGGATTGATGAGTATACAGTGTCGCTTACCCTCGCGTGGAGGACCCGCAGTCTATCGGCGTCGTTTTGAATGGCTGTTGAGGCATCGATGTAGTCTTGAAAACACTTTAACCAATGGTCGAAAGTGTTCGACGCTACCGCTGCACGTGGATCTAAGGTAAGCCGATCGGGTTTCAACATTTGCTCCATGGCTTTTTTTTTACCAAAATTTGTTATTAATAAAATTGATGCGCGAATAAATCACTCGGGAGGCTAGATCGTACGCGAGAAATAAGGGCTTTTATTAATAACAAGAATGGAGCACACTATATACAATACAATCCCAGACTAAAGGGTCACCAGTCAGTGCAGTGACCTTTATACTCCTCCAGGTAGGTGGAGCCAACTGGAATGTACCACAGAACAATATCAACAGGTAGAACACCCCAACCCTAACCCCAACAGTGACAACAGTAACATATCTACCAGTACCCATAGTGCTGACCATCTATGGTTCAGTACCCGTAGTGGTAACCATCTATGGTTCACCACAAGGGCTAAGGAAAAGAGGAGCAAGGCAGTGTTAATCGGGGACTCGACAGTAAAAGGGTTCGGATAGGCGTTTTTGCGGAGGCAGGCGGGAGTCTCGGATGGTGGTCTGCCTCCCTGGGGCCGGGATCCAGGGTGTTGCTGATCGAGTCCCAGAGATCCTGAGTTGGGAGGGAGAGGAGCCAGAGGTAGCGGTACATATTGGTACCGCTGATGTGGGAAGGAAGGGGGAAGGGGTCATGAAAAGAGAGTACAGGGAATTAAGGAGACAGCTGAGAAGGAGGAAAGCAAAGGTAGTAATCTCAGGATTGCTGCCTGTGCCACGGGAGGGTGAGGGCAGGAATGGAGCGAGGTGGAGGATGAATGTATGGCTGAGGGACTGGTGCAGGGGGCAGGGATTCAGGTTCCTGGACCATTGGGACCTCTTTAGGGGCAGGTGTGACCTGTACACAAAAAACGGGTGGCACTTGAATCCCAGGGGGACCAATATCCTGGCGGGAAGGTTGTCTAAGGCGACTGGGGAGAGTTTAAACTAGATAGGTTGCGGGGAGGGGATCGAGACGAGGAGACTGGGAGTGAGGAAGTTAGCTCGCAAACAGAGAAGGGTTAAAGACAGTGCAAGAGGGAGGATGGACGGGGGATAGATAAGGGGAGAGCTCAGACCAAAGGATTGAGATGTGTTTACTTTAATGCCAGGAGTATAGTGAATAAAGGGGATGAGCTCAGAGCGTGGATCGATGCCTGGAAGTGTGATGTGGTGGCCATTACGGAGACTTGTGTGTCTCAGGGACAGGACTGGATACTCCAGGTGCCAGGATTCACATGTTTCAGGAAGGACAGGGAGGGAGGCAAGAGAGGGGGTGGAGTGGCACTGCTGGTCAGGGATAGTGTCACAGCTGTAGAGAAGGTGTATGCTGTGGAGGGATTGTCTACAGAGTCTCTGTGGGTGGAAGTTCGGAGTGGGAAGGGATCGATCACTTTGCTGGGAGTTTTCTATAGGCTGCCCAATAGTGACAGGGAGGTGGAGGAGCAGATAGGGAAACAGATCCTGGAGAGATGCAGTAATAGCAGAGTTGTTGTGATGGGAGACTTTAATTTCCCAAACATAGATTGGAATATCCCTAGGGTAAGGGGATTGGATGGGGAGGAGTTCGTTAGGTGTGTTCAGGAGGGTTTCCTGACACAGCATGTGGACAAACCTACAAGAGGAGAGGCTGTACTTGATCTGATACTGACCAATGAACCTGGACAGGTGTCAGATCTCTCAGTGGGAGAGCATCTTGGGGATAGCGATCATAACTCTATCTCCTTTATGCTTGCATTGGAAAAAGAGAGGATCAGACAAGCTAGGAAAGCGTTTATATGGAGTAAGGGGAAATATGAATACATAAGGCAGCAAATTAGAGGAGTAAATTGGAAGGAGATATTCTCGGGGAAATGTACTGAAGAGAGGTGGCAGTTTTTCAAGGAATGCCTGTCTAGAGTTCTTCACTCACCTGAAGAAGGGGCTCAGAGCCTCGAAAGCTTGTGTGGCTTTTGCTACCAAATAAACCTGTTGGACTTTAACCTGGTGTTGTTAAACTTCTTACTAGAGTTCTACAGGACAACGTTCCGAGCAGACAGGGAGGAGTTGGTCGGTTAAAGGAACCGTGGTGCACGAAAGCTGTGCGGGACCCAGTCGAGAATAAAAGGAAAGCGTACAAAAGGTTCAGAGAGCTTGGCAAAGATAGGGATTTAGAAGAGTATACGGCTTGTAGGAAGGGACTAAAGAAGGAAATTAGGAGAGCCAGAAGGGGTCGCAAGAAGGCCTTGGCAGGTAGGATTAAGGAAAACCCTAAGGCGTTCTATAAATATGTGAAGAGTAAAAGGATGAGACGTGACAGAATAGGGCCTATAAAAGGTGAAGGCGGGAAAATCAGTACGGAACCAGTAGAAATGGCAGAGGTGCTTAATGAGTATTTTGCCTCGGTTTTCACACAGGAAAGGACCTGGGTGGATGTACTGCAGGCTTGCGGTGGACTGAAAAGATTGAGTATGTGGAATTTAACAAAGAGGTTGTGCTGGAATCTTTGAATGGCATCAAGATAGATAGGACGCCGGGTCCGGATGGGATGTACCCCAGGTTACTGTGGGAGGCGAGGGAAGAGATTGCAGAGCCTCTGGCGATGATCTTTGTGTCGTCGATGGAGACGGGGGAAGTGCCGGAGGATTGGAGGATTGCGGATGTGGTTCCTATTTTCAAGAAGGGGAATAGGGATAGCCCAGGAAATTACCGACCGGTAAGTCTAACCTCAGTGGTTGGTAAGCTGATGGAGAAGATCCTGAGGGACAGGATTTATGAGCTTTGAGACAGGTTTAGTATGCTCAAGAATACTCAGCACGGCTTTGTGGCAGATCGTGCCTTACGAGCCTGGTGGAGTTCTTCGAAAATGTGACTAAGCACATTGACGAAGGGAAAGCGGTAGATGTGGTTTATATGGATTTTAGCAAGGCGTTCGATAAGGTCCCCCATGCGAGGCTTCTAGAAAAAGTGAGAGGGCATGGGATCCAAGGGGCTGCTGCCCTGTGGATCCAGAACTGGCTTGCCCAAAGGAGGCAGAGAGTGTGTGTAGATGGGTCTTTTTCTAAATGGAGTTCGCTCACCAGTGGTGTGCCCCAGGGATCTGTTCTGGGATCCTTGCTGTTTGTCATTTTCATAAATGACCTGGATGAGGAAGTGGAGGGATGGGTTGGTAAGTTTGCCGACGACACAAAGGTTGGTGGGGTTGTGGATAGTCTGGAGGGATGTCAGAAGTTACAGAGGGACATAGCTAGGATGCAAGGGTGGGCGGAGAAGTGGCAGATGGACTTCAACCCAGATAAATGAGTAGCGGTCCATTTTCGCAGGTCAAATGGGATGAAGGAGTACAATATAAAGGGAAAGACTCTTAGTACGGTAGAGGATCAGAAGGACCTTGGGGTCCGGGTCCATAGGACTCTAAAATCGGCCCCGCAGGTGGAGGAGGTGGTTAAGAAGGCGTATGGTGTGCTGGCCTTTATCAATCAAGGGATTGAGTTTAGGAGTCCGGGGATAATGATGCAGCTATATAAGACCCTTGTCAGACCCCACTTGGAGTACTGTGCTCAGTTCTGGTCGCCTCATTACAGGAAGGATGTGGAAAAGATTGAAAGGGTGCAGAGGAGATTTACAAGGATGTTGCCTGGATTGAGTGGCATGCCTTATGAGGATAGGCTGAGGGAGTTCAGTCTTTTCTCCTTGGAGAGACGTAGGATGAGAGGAGACCTAATAGAGGTATACAAGATGTTGAGAGGCATAGATCGGGTGGACTCTCAGAGGCTTTTTCCCAGGGTGGAAATGGCTGCTACGAGAGGACACAGGTTTAAGGTGCTGGGGGGTAGGTACAGGGGAAATGTTAGGGGGAAGTTTTTCACACAGAGGGTGGTGGGCGAGTGGAATCGGCTGCCATCAATGGTGGTGGAGGCAAACTCGATAGGGTCTTTTAAGAGACTCCTGGATGAGTACATGGGACTTAATAGGATGGAGGGTTATAGGTAGGCCTAAAAGGTAGGGATATGTTCGGCACAACTTGTGGGGCCAAAGGGCCTGTTTTGTGCTGTAGTTTTTCTATGTTTCTATGTTTCTATGTCAACTACGATTCTCACCAACTTTTACAGATGCACCATAGAAAGCATTCTTTCTGGTTGTATCACAGCTTGGTATGGCTCCTGCTCTGCCCAAGACCGCAAGGAACTACAAAAGGTCATGAATGTAGCCCAATCCATCATGCAAACCAACCTCCCATCCATTGACTCTGTCTACACCTCCCGCTGCCTCAGCAAAGCAGCCAGCATAATTAAGGACCCCATGCACTCCGGACATTCTCCCTTCCACCTTCTTCCGGAAAAAGATACAAAAGTCTGAGGTCACATACCAACCAACTCAAGAACAGCTTCTTCCCTGCTGCCATCAGACTTTTGAATGGACTTACCTTGCATTAAGTTGATCTTTCTCTACACCCTAGCTATGACTGGAACACTACATTCTGCACTCTCTCGTTTCCTTCTCTATGAACGGTATGCTTTGTCTGCTTAGTGCGCAAGAAACAATACTTTTCACTGTTTGCTAATACATGTGACAATAATAAATCGAATCAAATCAAATCAAAAATCACCAAAAGGATTCAAAGAGGGAATAACCACAATTTATTTGGATTAGCATCTGGTAAACATAAATATGCAGAACTGTACATCCACTGGAAAACAAAAACATCAAAACCCCAAAAATCCTTCAGCAGAGCTGCTTAACTCCCAGAACTATCATTTAGCATGGCACCTGTGTCTGCTTTTGAAAGCATCAAGGCCAGAGACATTATCCATAAGCAAAGCTTGGAGATAAAAAGCACAGGCATATTGCCCAAGCCTTAGCATAAAGCTGTCAGCTCTGCTTGGACATGTTCTTAGGCATTTAATCAAATGATCTCCCAGCTCCAACCGCCCCAACACCACTCTCCAAACCCTTGGCTACCCACCACATCCATTCTCTCTGTGCCTTTCACATAAATTGGAAGGCAAGTATTCTCTTTAGGCTGGATTTGAGGCCCTGGCATTGGGACAAAATGGCAGGCCCAAGCTCACAGCTGTCACCAGTTAGGCTGCAATCCTCCTGGATACACCCTCCTAGTAGACTGTCTCCCAGCTCACCGGCCAATTAAGGACAGGGGAGGCTCCAGATGCAGCTGATCCAATCAGAGGATCAGCAGCTCTGGAGCCTTGGCTGCCCCACCAGAGAAGATGGGCATTGTTGAAGCGGGTTAGGATCTGTGAGGGCACCTCGACATGGAGGTGTCTTTGGAGGAAACAGGTTAATACATTTAGAAGGGAGAAGTTGGTGAACACCTTAGAACTGTTGGTAAACCTCTATAGCTGAATTGCCTGGACCACATGTGTGGCCTTTCCTGCCTGTGGTAGTGCCACTGGGACATGGAGCCTCTGTATCCAACAACCCACAGGCTGTCAAAGGGAGGTGGTCTCCACTGGCAGGTGGGTACTTGCTCCGCTCTTGGCAAAATGTCTGCAAGGCCACCAAATCGCCCCTAAATGGGGCCCAACCATCTTATTTGGCAGCCTGACTGCACAATGGCAGACAATCCACTTCCCAGACCCACCTGGGAAAGTTCACAAGTGGCAAGAATGCATCAGGGAGCCATCCTGAGATGACTTCCTCCTATTTTCCAGATGCTGCGCCGCACCCACCCTCCCCACCTCCAAGTCCACCATCATGAGTTGGGAAAATTCAGCTCTTTGCTAGCTGATTCGATGATTCCTGAGCCTCAGTCAAACAGTCTTTATTTCCAAACTGTAATATTTTTGTAACTATTGAACAAAAAAGGCTCAATGAAAATGAAAAGAACAGCTATTTATAATGCCCTGATGACGTGTCCACCAGGATTATTCACAACAGTGTCCCAGAGATCAATCTTCAGTCCCTGGAGATTCCAGAATGATGGCAGAGGACTGACAAGCAGACCCCAGCAGTGTGAGACCCTGGCAGATTTTAACTCTCAGGCTTTGTTTGTCCAGAGAAATATATATATAAAAAATTATTACTAATTAGCCCCGTGATTGTTCGCAACAGAACTTTATTTAGCAGGTGAAAGTTTCTTTGGATTGTTGCACCCAAAAATCCAAGTGGAGAATTTTCTAAGACCACAATTGTTTAAAAGAACAGAAAAAGTGAGAACACTGGATAAAAACAAATTACTGCAGATGCTGGAATCTGAAATCAAAAGAGAAAATACTGGAAAATCTCAGCAGGTTCGGCAGCATCTGTAAGGAGAGAAAAGAGCTGACGTTTCAAGTCCAGATGATCCTTTGTCAAAGCTAAAATGCATAGAAAGTGGAAGATATTTATACTGCAGGGTGAGGGAATGAAAGATGAGTCATAGTCACAAAAACAAGGGAGTGGAGGAGAGACATACGGAAATCCTGTCCAAGAGAAGAGCAGTACTTCTTTAGGGTAGCCACAAAAACAAGGGAGGGGAGAGAAACAGCGAGAAGCTCTTCTATGCAAAAATGTTCAGCTTACTATCTAAAAGGTGCTGCCAAGCATAAGGGAGCTGCCAGCATTTCGCTTCCTTTGATGTTGATCCAGTTAAATCCAAATTTTTTATCAATTCAAACAGATAGCTAATGTATTCAAGACTATTGTGAACACTGGCAATTTTCACAACATTGCTGGGTTACATTTCCAAACAGTTCTTCTGACTATTTGTACATTTATTTAAAATAAATCTTATGTTAATTGTCTTAATTGTCCAGAACCACGGAATTTTAAAAGAAAATTATAATGACACAATAGCATTGTGAGCTTTAACAAAGCTTACAGACAACATTCATTGCCAAAATAGTTAAACAAATTATAACAAAAGGAAACAAACTCACAATTGTAAGTACTGTGTGCCATTCAGAGAAGGAAATGGAGAATGAAACTGAACTTCCCATTAATGCCACATTTTTTAAAAAATGGGCGTCACTAGATAGCCAAGCATTTATTGCCCATCCTGAGTTGCCCTTGAGAAGGTGGTGGCGAGCTGCCTTCTTGAGCCACTGCATCCCTGAGGTGTAGGTACATCCGCAATGCTGTTAGGGAGGGAGTCCCAGGATTTTGACCCAGAGAGTATTAAAGAGTATCGCTGAGGAAGACTTGTGTCAAATACCCAAATCATATTTTGCCTTGTTTTGTTTTTCTAATTGGTGAACAATTGAGTTCATGGGGAGAAATTTAACTCCCTCCCCTCAGCAGAAACCAGGTGGAATTGGAATTAAAACTCAAGTGAAACACTATTCACACTCCTGCTGCCTTCTAGTTCTTTTAGTGTCAGTGTCTTCTTAGATGGTTAAGATGCTGGCTGACTCAAGATTATCCTGAAGCGCTTTATCGTGTATGAAGTACCTTTTGTAATGTTCTCAGTTGTAATGTTAGGAAACCTGGCAGTGATTTTGAGCTCAGTCCCACAAGCAGCAATGTGATAGTGACCAGATAATCCATTTTAGTAACATTGGATGAGGGATAAAATTTGGCCAGGACATCAGGAAAAATCCCCTGCTCTTCTTCATATAGTGCCATGGGATCTTTAACATTCACCTGAGAGAGCAGACACTGCATCGGTTTAATGTCTCATCCAAAAGATGGCATATTTAAGAATGCAGCACTCTCTTGGTATCGCACTAAAGTTTCAGGATAGATTTTGCACTTGAGGGGGACATAGAACCTACAACTATCTGACTCAGAGAAGAGAGTGTTGCTCACTGAGCTACACTGACACTGAAGCAACCACGAGCATATTGGATTATGACTAGGTACATTGCTTTCGGAAAATGTGTCGATTACGGATGACAATGTAAAACACGATGGCTGCATTATCATGACCATATTGTTCTGATTGTATCACTAGTTATGGCTACAACATTGTTAATTGCAATTAACAATCACCATTGCAATAGAATGACCAGAAATATCAAATTATTGAGTGATACCACACAGCAGAAGGCTATTCAGCCCATCGATCCTATGTTGGCTCTTTGAAAAAGCAGACCAATTAGTCCCATAGCCCTGCTCATGTCCCATAGAAATACACATTTTTCTTTTTTCCCAATTATTTATCCAATTCCCTTTTGAAAATTATTATGGAATCTACTTCCACCACACTTTCAGGCAAGGCATCCTGCATCCTTTTTTCATTCTTTCATTCTTTCATGCAATGTGATGCCACTGTCTAGGCCAGCATTTATTGCTCATCCCTAGATGCCATTGAGAAGGTAGTGGTGAGCCGCCTTCTTGAACCGCTGCAATCCATGTGGTGTAGGTATACCCAGTAAGAAGTTAACAACACCAGGTTAAAGTCCAACAGGTTTATTTGGTAGCAAAAGCCACCAAATAAATTGCTACCAAATAAACCTGTTGGACTTTAACCTGGTGTTGTTAAACTTCTTACTGTGTTTACCCCAGTCCAACGCCGGCATCTCCACATCATGTAGGTACACCCACAGTGCTGTTAGGATGGAGGTTCCAGAATGTTGATCCAGCGACAGTGAAGGATATAGTTCCAAGTCAGGGTGGTGTGTGGCTTAGAGGAGAACTTGCAGGTGGTGGTGGTTCTCATGCACCTGCTGCCCTTGACCTTTGAGGTGTTAGAGATCGTAGGATTATAAGGTGTTGGCAGAGGAGTTTAGTGAGCTACTGCAGTGAGGGCATCTTTTCAATGGTACGCACTGCTGCCATGGTACACCAGTGGTGAAGGAAATGAATGTTTAAAGTAGTGAGTGGGCTACTTTGTCCTGAATGGTGTTGAGCTTCTTGAGTGTTGTTGGAACTGCGCTCAGAAAGGCACTCCTGACTTTCCTTGTAGCTTGTGGAGTGGCTTTGGGGAAATCAGAGGATTAGTTACTTGCCTCACAATTCCCAGTCTCTGACCTACTCTTGTAGCCACAGTATTTATATGGCTTGTCCAATTCAGTTTCTGGTCAATGGTAACCCTCAGGATGTTGCTTGTGGGGGATTCAGTGATGGGAATACCTTTGAATGTCAACTTGCTGAGGAAAAAAAAATTCAACTCATCTTTGCCTCTGGTTCTTTTGCTAACTACCGTAAATATGTATCTCCCTATTTAATCTATCAAAACACAGCCAGATTTTGAACACTTCAATTAAACATCCACTGAATCACTGAATCATCTGTATTGTAAGGAGAATAATATCAGCTTCTCTGGTCAATCTGCGTGACTGAAGTCCCTCATCCCTGGTATCATTCTAGTACATCTAGTGACAAGTGAGAAAGAGGCTTTTGTTCAAAAACAAACCAAATACACAGTACCTGAATCATCTTCCTCCTGTCCCAACCGTTCATAACTTTCTGAAGACCTCCTCTGTTAATGAATCACATGACTGTGTCGATTTAAAAAAGAACACATAATCCATTGCGAAATGTGAAATGGAAGTTCGCAATCCAAGAGTTGTTGCATAAAGGAAATAAATGGTCAGAATTGTCGTCACATTATTAGTTTAATCAACCTCCACAACAGGCCCAACCTTTGACTATTTGATTCTACAGAGCAAGAGCTGGAATCAGTGTCATAAACGTAATGGCAGGATGTGATGACAATGAATGAAAGCAACAACATTCATCTGGAGTGCAAATTTCTAAATCTAAAGTTAGTGCGGTAGGAGCTCAGCAGAGCTTTGACAGTTAATTATAGTGCTGAGAATATAATCTTTTGAATCAGACAGCAAACAGAAAAATCAGAGTGCAAGTTGGAGGGATGTCTGACGTAATTACTGCTTAAGTTGCAGAAACTTTTGGTAATTTACAATCAAACTTGTTGATTACCAACATTCTCCCTCCTATCCACAATCAGACTGACTGCCACCCCTTCTCACTTTTGAAAGGAAAACAATAGTCCTTTAGGTTTTCAAGCACAGGCATAATCAGTAGCACAATGATGATTATCATCAGTCACTGCGCTGCAGCCTTCAGTTCACCTCATAAAATAACATTCCAATTAACTAAAGGAGCAGTAGCTTCCTGGGAGGAAAATCTATGTCCACTGCACATTAGGCCATTCCTCAGCAAAAGCCACCGGAATATTTTTAACTTCCCCATCTTTTTTACACTCCTATTTTTCTCTCCAGAGAATGTAATAATCAAGTGGGTGATGTCCCCACAGATAATTAACAGGTCATAGAATCATATAGTGCAGAAGAGGCCCTTCGGCCCATCGAGTCTGCACCGGCACGCGAGAAAAACACCTGAATTCCCACCTAATCCCATTTACCAGCACTTGGCCCATAGCCTTGAATGTTATGACGTGCCAGGTGCTCATCCAGGCATTTTTTAAAGGATGTGAGGAAACCTGCTTCTACCACCCTCCCAGACAGCGCATTCCAAACTGTCACCACCATCTGGGTAAAAATGTTTTTCTTCACACCCCCACTGAACCTCCTGCGCCTCACCTTGAACCTATGTCCCCTCAGTTTAACAGATATGCTAGTGTAGTGATTATGTACTGATCTGGTCATTTTCACATTGTTAACGGCGGGGCCTTGCTGCTCTGTGCTCCTATTCAGTGACTAACTCTCATTGGCAGTAAAGTGCTTTGATACAGGTTAAGATCATCATTAATGATGGCTGGAATTCTCCAGCCATTCACGCCCTGCCGCCGCTGCAAACAAGGACGGAGAATTTGGTGCTCAGCCAAATCTCCGTCGCTGCAATGGGATAGGAGAATCCCAGCTGCAAGCAAAACTGAGTAGACTGGGACTATACTCATTGGAATTTAGAAAAATGAGGGGGGACCTTATAGAAACATATAAAATTATGAAGGGAATAGATAAGAAAGAAACAGGGAGATTGTTTCCACTGGTGGGTGAAACCAGAACTAGGGGGACTGGCCTCAAAATAAGGGGAGCCGATTTAGGACTGAGTTGAGAAGGAACTTCTTCATCCAAAGGATTGTGTGCCCGGTGAAGTAGTTGAGGCTATATCGTTGAATGTTTTCAAGGCAAAGATAGACAGATTTTTGATGAGTAAATGAATTAAGGGTTATGGTGAGTGGGCGGGTAAGTGGAGCTGAGTCCATGAAAAGATCAGCCATGATCTTACTGAATGGCGGAGCAGGCTCAAGGGGCCAAATGGCCTACTCCTGCTCCTAGTTCTTATGTTCTTATGTTATGAGGTTGGAGAATCTGGCCCGCTATATAAATGCAAGTCATTCTTCCTGTTTAGCAATCCAGAGATTAAGGCTAATATTCCAGAGAACATGAAATCAATTCCCACCATGGCAGTTCGAGAAATTGAATTTAGTGAAGAAAAGAATCTGGAAATAAAAAGCATGGTATGGGTAAAAACCGTTAAATTGGCCTAAAAAGCCAACTGTTTCATTAATAGATGTCCTTTCGAGAAGACAACCCGCTGGCCTTACCTGATCGGGCCTATATCTGACTTCAGTTCCACACCAATATGGTCATCTCTTAATTGCCCGCTGGACTGTTTCCACCACTTACCAAGTATATAATGAGTGCTGATCTTGTCAATGACGACCACATGCTGAGAATGAATTAAAACTGACAGCGGATGAATCACCATCAGATTCATCCAGCTTCCTTTTAAAATAACGCAAAACAGCGTAGCTATTATTGAAACATATTTTTGACTTCCTCTCATGTTCTCCTATTGGATTTCATTACTTAAACACAGCCTGAACAGTACATGTTATTCACTACTTCCCCTGAATCGTTAATATTCAATAATTTATATGTAATTATTCTCATCTCCGACTCACAGCTTGCGAGTTGCCACATAATTGGTCCTAGTTTCAGCAATTAGAGCTGTTTAAGATTTAAAGAGAAGATGCAAGTGTAAACTGCAACTCTTCTCTCTCACACAGTGCCGATTCTGCACATGTTTTCTAGTCATTACATGAAGGAAGATTTATGGCATTGTGCATCATTTATTGTCCTTGCTAACTCCCACAGCATTTTCAGCAATTAAGGGTTGAGTAAAGATGTTGTTGTTTAAAATAATGCTCTGAGTGGGTTTGACTGTTCCAAAGTGGCAATTCAGGTTTTCAATTTGTTGAACGTAATTCATGGAATCACAGGGTCAATGAGTTACGTTCAACAAGTTGTAAAATCCAATTAGGCGTACCTGAATGTAGTTAGTGAGCTGCTTTTTGGAGTTCAAAGAAAAGAGAGAGCAGGTTTATGCCTTATCTCCTTCCTCAGTCCTTCTCTGAATAACATTTCATTGCCACAGTTTGCTCAATTCAAAGAAGCGTTCAAGGGCGATTTAAAAACGAAACTTTGATTTTGACCTAGAGCAGGATTTGGGTGGATGGGGTATAGGTGAGGTGGGCAGCAGTAGCTCCCTGACCATAGCAGGGCAGAGGGGGTGGAAGGCGGGGGGGGGGGGGGGGGGGGCAGAGGGGGTGGAAGGCGGGGGGGGGGGGGGGGGGAGGGGGGGGAGGGGCGGGAGGGGAGCAGTGGGAATTGGATGGCAGGTTCTGGTGGAGTACATTTTCCAGGTAAAATAGATTACTTAAGCGCATTCACTGTTACCAGTTGAAATATCATAATAGTCGTTCTAATGTCCAAGAGTCATTCTGCCAGCCAAAACAGGCAGTGCAGAGATAATGGGGGTGATTTTCTAGCCTTGCAGTGCCTGGCACAGATATGAAGCTTCTGCTTCTGATGACACTTGCCAACAGCCTCCAACCACCACCACCACCACTCCCCCAAACCTGGCCTTCCACTAGGAGACTGTCTACATGTGATGATAGGCTTGGCACTAGTACAAGGCCGCTGCAATGCCAGCATGTCCTTGGAGGAGACATCCTCATGCCCCTCATCATCCTCCTAGTTGCTAATTATCTGCTACCCAGTGATGCCTTCACTGCTGACCCGCTTCTGGCAAGATCACCTGGAGGCAAGTCAACTTGCCTCCATATCCGTTGCCCGCATATCCAAGTTAGCTTTCACTCAAGCCTTCAAATCCACCTCGGTGGGAGCAGGAAGATTCTGTTTTGCGATTCAACCAGAAAAGCTCAAGAACCAACCCTAAATCTTCTATACTCAAAGGGCTGAATGGTCTACTCCTGCTCCTATTTTCTGTTTTCTATGAATACAAAACAGGTTTATCAAATGTTTCCTAGGGGAAATGAACTCGTCAAGCCCTGTTATTCTGCTCTACTTCCAAGGCTAGTACCTTTGCTAAGGTATGGTGCCCCGAACTAAATGCAGTGCTCCAGATGAAAGGCTCGACACAACACAAATGGCACCTCAATGGAATTTGCAGCGTGTTTAACTGCCCTCATTCTTGCTGGGCTGTTGAAAACCAATTGCAAATAATTTCTCAGATCTCAGTCTGGATGAGTGTTTAAAATTGGGCCTGTGAAATTCCGGAATTCAAAAAATGTTCTGGTTTGCTCAATCCACAATAAACCATGTAAAAAGGTCTGACACAAGCCTCTACAAGTCTGTGCCAGAGTTACGTACAGACATTAGAGGTAATTTTACCACTAGCTGCAGAATATATTGAGTTCCTGTATAATTGGTGAAATGGCACCAATCTTAAGAAGGCATCATTCAAATGGATTTATCAGCCAGGGTTTTTAGGAAGCTAATGTTGTTGTGGTGTGAACTGAAGGAAAGAGCTTGTATTTATAAAGTGCCTTTCATAATGTTCCAGGATGTTCCAAAGCCACCAACTAGGTCCTTTTCCAGCGTAGTCACTTCAAATGTAAGAAAGAGGAAAATCAATTTGTTCACGGCAAGTTTCCACATACAACGTGGCATTAAACTGTTTTTACTGATGTGAGTTGAAGAACAAATATTGGCCAGGACACTGAGGAGAATTGCCTTGTTCATCTTTAAAATAGTGCCATTGGATATTTTGGCCGCAAAATACTTTACTCCGCAGTGCTGCTGGTGCCATTGATATCAAAGGCCGGAACTCCAAAAATGTTGACTGTACGGCTTCTGCCCACTTCCAGCATGGCCTGCATGGCACACCATGGTTGTAAGGATGCCAGGGTGAAGTATGTCATGTGTGCAGAGTGGGCAGACATCAAACCGTGTCTAATGCTGATTTTTGCACATGACCTTCCATTTTGGACCTCATATATGTCCTATTAGCGCCCTCCCTTAAACACTCTAAGCTGAACATGTCTTCAGTTGTACCAGGGAGCATTATTTCAAGGCATCAGCGTGGGACTTCCAGGTGTGATGCGCATCAATTGGACACGAGGCTCGAAGCTTCAGTGAAAGAAGGCTTTTATTAACTAACAATGGAGCTATCAGAACTTTAACACACTATCCCAGACTGAAGGGGTCCCGTCCGAGCAGGGAGTCTTATACCTCTCCCAGGAGGCGGAGCCCGACTGGGATGTGCCACAACAGTAACAAACACAGGTGTATCAATCCCATCCTAACCCAACAGCAACATTAGTACAATCCCACAGTAACCAATATACATTCCTGTAGTACTGGCCAGCCCTGGCTCAGTACTATCCAGTGGGAACCAACGATGGTTCACCACATTCACCCCTCCTTTGAGAACAAAGGCCGGCGGGGTACAAAAACAGACTAAAATGTCAGCAGATTATAAGTTCAGACGGTTTGGAGGACCGCACCGTCGTTGTGACCTCCTCAATACCGGCGGTGACACCGGAGTAGGCACTTGCGGTGGCGTTCTCCCCAAAACGGCGTCCAGCTGTTCTCCCACGGACTCACAGGCCGGTTGACCCTGATGAGATGGTAGTGCAGGGGATCCTGACACATCCTGCGGTGGCGACCATCTTCGGGGCTCAGGCAAGCTGTGCATTGGAGTAAAACTGTTAAGCAATGGTCCCGATGCTGCCCGCGCTACGTCCGGGGAAGAAATAAGGGATAATGGATTCGTCACTGGGGGTATGGGAGCGACAGGAGTTGCTACGTCCCCTGCGGGCGCCACGTCTCGGATCGAGACTGTGTCCTCTCGCCCGTCAGGATATGCCACATAGGCATACGGAGGGTTGGCGTGGAGGAGGTGGACCTGTTCGACCAAGAGGTCGGACTTGCGGGCCCTTACATATCGTCGCAGGAGGACGGGTCCTGGGTACGTCAACCAGGCTGGTAAAGATATCCCCGAGGAAGACTTCCGAGGGAATGAGAACATCCTCTCATGGGGAGTAGCATTGGTTGCCGTACACAGGAGGGAGCGAATAGAGTGAAGCGCATGAGGGAGGACCTCCTGCCAACGGGAGACTGGAAGACCTTTGGATTTCAACGCCAATAGGATAGCCTTCCAGACTGTAGCATTCTCTCGTTCCACCTGTCCATTACCCCATGGGTTGTAACTCGTGGTCCGACTAGAGGCAATCCCGTATGAGAGCAGGAATTGCCTCAAGTCATTGCTCATGAACGACGAGCCCCTGTCGCTATGGATATAGCTGGAGTACCCGAACAGGGTAAAAAGATCACGGAATGCCTTGATCACCGTGGCAGCCGATGTGTCCGAGCAGGGGACAACAAACGGGAACCGGGAGTACTCATCTATTATGTTCAGAAAGTACACGTTCCGATCTGTTGAGGGAAGGGGGCCCTTAAAATCAACACTCAGCCTCTCGAAGGGGTGAGTGGCCTTGACCAAATGTGCCTGGTCAGGTCGGTAAAAGTGCGGTTTGCATTCCGCGCAAATCCGACAGCTCCTTGTTACCGACCTGACGTCCTCCACCGAGTAAGGCAGGTTGCGGGCTTTGACAAAGTGGGAGAGCCGAGTGACCCCAGGATGGCACAGATCATTATGGAGGGCATTCAAGCGATCCTCCTGAATACTAGCGCATGTTCCGCGCGAGAGGGCATCCGAGGGCTCATTGAGTTTCCCTGGACGATACATGATATCGTAGTTATAGGTGGAGAGTTCAATTCTCCACCGCAAGATCTTGTCATTCTTGATCTTGTCCCTCTGCGAGTTGTTGAACATGAACGCCACGGACCGCTGGTCCGTGATCAGGGTGAACCGCTTTCCCGCCAGGTAATGGCGCCAGTGTCTGACGGCCTCCACAATGGCCTGGGCCTCCTTCTCCACCGCTGAATGCCGAATTTCGGGGCCTTGGAGGGTGCGGGAAAAAAACGCGACGGGCCTGCCCGCCTGGTTAAGTGTGGCGGCCAGGCGAAATCAGATGCATCGCTTTCCACCTGAAAAGGGATGGATTCGTCTACCGCGTGCATCGTGGCTTTCGTGATGTCGTGTTTCAATTCCTTGAAGGCCAATTGGGCCTCTGGCGTGAGTGGAAAAGTCGTAGACTTAATAAGCGGACGGGCTTTGTCCGCGTAGTTGGGGACCCACTGCGCATAATAGGAGAAGAAGCCTAGGCATCTTCTCAGTGCTTTTGCGCTAGCGGGCAAGGGAAGTTCAGCAAGGGGGCGCATACGGTCTGGATCAGGGCCAATGACCCCGTTTTCCACCACGTATCCCAGGATGGCTAACCGGCGTGTACGGAATACACACTTCTCCCTGTTGTAGGTCAAGTTCAGGCGAGATGCAGTGCGTAAGAAGTTCTGGAGATTTGTGTCATGGTCCTGCTGATCATGGCCGCAGATGGTGACATTATCCAGGTACGGGAAGGTAGCCCGCAGCCTGTTCTGGTCCACCATTCGGTCCATAGCACGCTGGAAGACCGAGACCCCATTGGTGACACCAAATGGAACCCTAAGAAAATGATACAAACGACCATCCGCCTCAAAGGCCGTGTATTGTCGGTCCTCTGGGCGAATGGGGAGTTGGTGGTAGGCGGACTTGAGGTCTATGGTGGAGAACACCCGGTACTGCGCAATCTGATTGACCATATCAGATATGCGCGGGAGAGGATACGCATCCAGCTGCGTATATCGGTTAATGGTCTGACTGTAATCAATGACCATCCGGGGTTTGTTCCCGCTCTTGACCACCACAATCTGTGCTCTCCACGGACTAACACTGGGCTGTATGATCCCTTCTTTGAGGAGTCGCTGAACCTCAGATCTGATGAAGATCCGATCCTCAGTGCTGTAATGCCTACTTTTAGTAGCGATGGGCTTGCAGCCTGGTACCAGATTCTGAAATAAAGAGGGTGTGGTGATCTTTAACGTAGAAAGATTGCAGGCGGGGCGTGTTGGGCAATTTGGAGACTGCAGCTGTTCTCCCACTGCCAGCGAAGGGAGTGGCCCACCGTACTGTAGGATCACACTCTTCATGTGGACCATGAAGTTTAGTCCGAGGAGAATTGGTGCGCAAAGATACGGCAACACAAGGAGGCTGAAACGCTCATAAATTGTGCCTTGTACTTTCAAGGTTACCACACAATGTCCTAGCACAGCGACAGACCGGGACCTTGATGCCATAGAGATTGTCTGTTTGGCAGGTTGAATCTGGAGTCCACACCTCTTCACAGTGTCAGGGTGGATAAAGCTCTCAGTGCTCCCGCTGTCAAACAGACAATAAAGCACATGATTGTTTACCTGGATATCCATCATTGAACAATCAACCCTGTGAGGCTTAGCCTGGTCCAGGATGATCGACGCCACCATTGGTCCATGAACGTCACTGCAGGCAGCTGAGGTCGACGCTGAGGATCCCTGCTGGTCGCTTGTGGTCATCGTCGACCAAAATGGCCGCCCCCATGAATCGCACATGGGTGAGGGCGCCAAACTTAGCGACCCCTGGTGGTCATACTCCTCCGACTCCGTCGACCGCAATGGCGTCGTCCTGAACTCGCACGTGGACGAACCCCGCGAGGACTTCGACGACGATGGTGATGATCCCAGTTCCGAAGGGTCGCAGGCCGCACTGCCGTTCCTGGGCTTCGATCTGCACACCTTTGCATAATGCCCCTTTTTACCGCATGCGGTACAGATTACCGCTTTAGCGGGACACTTTTGTCGGGTATGTTTTGCTCCTCCGCAGAAATAGCACCGCGGGCCGCATGGGGCTGCAGCCGACGTCTGGCCCACATGGGAGCACGCCATAACACCGCACTTCAAGCCCGAGTGGCGAGGAGGGATTTGCGACTGCTCCTGCCATGTTGTCTCCACGTGGTCCTCTGGATATAGGACTAAGCTCTTCGAAGCTGACTCGAGCATTTCAGCTAATTCCATGGCCTGGGTAAGATTGAGATTACCCTTTGCTCGCAGTTGTGACCCCGGCCACAAACGCATCTCGGGCGAGGTCGTACATGCTCTGCTCAGCCGACACAGCTTTGCAGTCACAGCCCCTGGCTAGCTGTAAGAGCTCATTGGCGTAGTCCTCCATGGTTTCGCCCGACTGCCGACGTCGTGTAGCGAGGAGATAATGAGCGTGGATCTCGTTAGGAGGTTTCGTATAGCACTTCTTTAGAAGCTCGAGGGCCCTAGGGTAAGTGGTGGCCGCACGGATCGCAAGTTAGACTGTGTCGCTTACCCTCGCATGGAGGACCCGGAGTCTGTCATCATCTGTGGTGACCTCTGCGGAGGCTGCTAGGTAATCTTCAAAACACTCCAGCGAGTGGTCGAAGGTGTTAGAAGCGCCCACCGCACGTGGATCTAGCGTCAGACGTTCTGGCTTGAGGATTTGCTCCATACTCTCCTTTCTTTTTTTCTTCCGTCGAGAGTTTAATTTTAGTTAATAAAATTGATGCGCGTCAATTGGACACGAGGCTCGAAGCTTCAGTGAAAGAAGGCTTTTATTAACTAACAATGGAGCTATCAGAACTTTAACACACTATCCCAGACTGAAGGGGTCCCGTCCGAGCAGGGGGTCTTATACCTCTCCCAGGAGGCGGAGCCCGACTGGGATGTGCCACAACAGTAACAAACACAGGTGTATCAATCCCACCCTAACCCAACAGCAACATTAGTACAATCCCACAGTAACCAATATACATTCCTGTAGTACTGGCCAGCCCTGGCTCAGTACTATCCAGTGGGAACCAACGATGGTTCACCACAAGGTGACTTTCCTTCCTTGCTGCCGAGTGAGTGGAAGAATAGTATTTGGTGTTGTTGACAGAGTTCTGGAAAGTTGTTGGGTTTACAGAGGGAGTTATGTTGGACATTGTCAAGGAGGTGAGAGGAGTTGGAAAGCTTGACAGGAAAAATCTGCTTTCACTATCGGGGGCTGTACTTGTAGTTTTTCTTGGGCTGCAGCATGATAGGGAGCAAAGGCAGCAATAGAGAGGGGGAGCTGAGCGGAGCAAAGAGCAGGAGGGCTCTTAACAGGTGGCGACACCCTCCAAGGGTCTTCCGGGAGAACTCCAGCTTATCCCCCAGCAATATCTGAGGTGGCTGTTTTTCACTAAGGAGGTGGTCACTGAACTGATCTATGACCAGAACTGCAGCCACACAATGGGGTGAGGGTGGTATTCCCAGTGACCGTGAAGATCACGGTGGCTCTCAATTTGCATGGCAGCGGGTCCTTCTAGGTTGTCGCTGGAGTTATTGCCAATGTCTCAAAGTATACTGTGCATCGCTGAATCAGGGAGGTGATGGAGGCCCTGTACACCAGGGGAAGAGACTTCACAGTCTTCTCTCTTACAAATAGAAACAGCTGGAGCTGACATAAGGCTTTGCAAGCGGATGGGATTCCTAATAGTTCAGGGGGCCGTTAACTTCATATCCTGGTCCCCCAGATGAACTGGAATCTGTGCTGAGTCTGCAAGGGTAGCAGTCCATAAATGTGTAGTGGATATGTGACCACAACCAGAGCCTCATGTTGGTGAACAGCAGCATCAGAATTAGAAATGGTATTTGAATCGAGCGGATACAAGTAAAATGTATTGTTCCGATTAAATCCCAGAACTGAAACATTAAATATTGCGATAGTTGATTGGAACATGACTTGAAAGTGAAAACAAAGCACCTTCTGACTCTTCCAGGGGACACTAATAACTTCACATATCTACCAACTCCGACTGGAAGAAAAGAGCTGACAGTCCTCACTCTGACTATGGGCCGTGTCATGGACACGGGGCGGCACGGTAGCACAGTGGTTAGCACTGCTGCTTCACAGCTCCAGGGTCCCGGGTTCGATTCCCGGCTCGGGTCACTGTCTGTGTGGAGTTTGCACATTCTCCTCGTGTCTGCGTGGGTTTCCTCCGGGTGCTCCGGTTTCCTCCCACAGTCCAAAGATGTGCGGGTTAGGTTGATTGGCCAGGTTAAAAATTGCCCCTTAGAGTCCTGGGATGCATAGGTTAGAGGGATTAGCGGGTAAATATGTGGGGGTAGGGCCTGGGTGGGATTGTGGTCGGTGCAGACTCGATGGGCCGAATGGCCTCCTTCTGCACTGTAGGGTTTCTATGTTCTATCCCCAATTTTGACAATCAGAAATCGCTTCTCTTGTGAGGAGAGGAGTAACAGTGAAAACAAAACAGCAAAAATCAGCTATCTACTGAAAACCATTTTGCAGCCATTACATTAATCCTCACTCTGTCATGTGCTGTTTTAATCAGTTGTAAATAAAAAAACCTTTTTCTTAAGGAACCATTAGGATTCAACTCATCTAACTCTCATGAATTCCCCACTTCTCATCTGTGTCCTGATTAACTTTCTGAGAGGTTTGGGGCAGGAGGAGTTGGATGAGTGTTATGACCTTCTGAGAGTTTTGGTTAACTAGCATCTATTTTTCAACCAATTTCAGGCCATTTCACAGGATATCATGGCAATTTTCATCATTCAGAGCCAAGCTAGTTCTCCCCGAATGGTTCAATGGTTTTTGTACCACACGGCACAGCACTGAGCTGTATAAACCCTGAGGGAGCCAAATTCATTCTTTTTATTCATTAAAGGGCTGTAGGCATCGCTGGCTAAGCCAGAATTTATTGCCCATCCCTTGTTGCTCTTGAGAAAGTGGTGGTGAGCCACGTTCTTGAGTCACTGCAGTCCATGTGATGTAGGTACACCCACAGTACTGTTAGGGATGGTGGGGATTTTGACTCTACGGCAGTGAAGGAATGGTGATATATTTCCAAGTCAGGATAGTGATTTGGAGGTGGTGGTGTTCCCATGTGTCAGCTGCCCTTGTCCTTCCTGATGGTAGCGATCGTGCGTAGGCAAGGTGTTGTCTCAGGAGATTGGTGAGTTCTTGCAGTGCTTCTTGTAGATGGTACACACTGCTGCCACTGTGAGCCAATGGTGGAGAGAGTGAATGCTTGTAAATGGGGTGGCAAATCAAGTGGGTTGCTTTGTCAAGCGTCATGAATGTTTTTGGAGCTGTACTCACCCAGGCAACTGGAGAATTTTCCATCACACTCCTAACTTTCACAGTAACTTCATTGCAATGTTAATGTAAGCCTACTTGTGGCAATAATAAATAAACTAAACTTTAAAAAATTCAAACTTTAAATTTTAATTTGGAGCTTGTAGATGGTGGACAGGCTTTGGGGATTTAGGAGAGGAGTTACTCACTGCAGAATTCCCAGCCTCTGATCTCTTGCTGCCACCATATTCATATGGCAAGTCCAGTTCAGTTTCTGGTCAATGGTAAGCCCTAGGATGTTGATATTGGGGAATTCAGAGATGGTAATACCTTTGAATGTCAAGGGGAGATGGTTAGATCCTCTCTTATTGGAGATGGTTAGATACTCTCTTGTTGGAGGTGGTCATTACCTGGCACTTGTGTGGGGCAAAAGTTACTTGCCACTTGTCAGCCCAAGCTTGGATATTGTCCAGATTTTGTTACATTTGGACATGGACTACTTCAGTATCTGAGGAGTCATGAATGGTGCTGAACATCGTACGATTATCAGTGAACATCCCCACTTCTGTTCAGTGCTGCAATAGCATATATCAAGCCATGGCTGTGGTGCTTCAGTTGGCCTCAGAGTGAAGGACTGAAAGGGTAAAACAGCATTTTCCTTTACGTGCTAGCCAGTCAAAAGCAACTGAAGAAATACAGTTTTGTGCTCCTCGTTTAGGCTGACTTGAATTGACTACAAACATTCACTATCCAGTCTCATGGATATAGAATTACCAGCCTCCACAGAACGGTGCCTGAGCAGAGCAAGGGAGAATCTAATACAGACCTCAAACAGAACACATCAGAGACTAACGGATTATACAAAGACACGCCATGGGTTTAATCAGTCACTGATTTTCCAAGATGGTGCCGGAGCGATCTGACTTCTTGAAAGCTGTGCCCAACATACGTTCTAATTCTATCTTTTACTCTCGTTCTATGCTTCTAAAACTTCATTCTAACTCTTTTAAACAATGACTGTAACACTCCATTCTGCACTCTCTCGTTTCCTTCTTTATGAACGGCATGTTTTGTCTGTATAGCGCGGAAGAAACAATACTTTTCACTGTATGATAATACATGTGACAATAATAAATCAAATCAAATCAAATTTGTTTCAAATAAATGGCCAGTCCCTGTGATAGACGCCACTGCAGCAATACTGAAATTACAGTGGTAATTATTCAGAAAGCTGACCATCTGTATGGGGTTAAAAAAATGCCAATAAAATAAAGCTGGATGTGCTCACTTGATCCAGTAGTTACCGCTGAAAAAAATTGGTCTGGTGGAGGATGTAGAGACAAATTTGTGTCTCGGTTACTATTGAGCAACACTTAACTCACAGAGAAGCTCAGGTCATACAGAGTAATGGGGTATCAAAGTGATCAAGTGTCTCACTGAAGGCTTCATTGGGTGACACTATACGCTTATGAGTAGCGGAAAAATGCTGGCTTTAACAAAGACAAAGAGCAAAATGGAAATAATTCTATTGCTTTCTGAAGAGTGCAAGGGATGTAAACTGTGTTAGGGAACTGTTAAATGACCAACGTGAAGAATTCTCCTTCAAGGGAGGCGCTAAGGAGCATCATGTTTTGCTGTCAGCTTGGCTGCAAGCGATGTCTGGCAATGGAAGATGACAGCAGAGTCAAAGCCTTGCGACGGGCTCAGTAACCTGACACGCCAGTCAGGTGCTCCAGAGCACTGTGGATGGGAAGCCGGCCAGCCTGGTTCATTAATGGGCTCCTTAATCAATAATGAGGAACAGACCTGCCGCTTCCTCAATGCTTCCCCTTGGTATGATGGTCACAGCTGGACAACCTTCCCAGTGGGGAGGTGAGAAGAACAATTTTGTTACATGACAAGAAAGGGTGGTTGAGGAAAATTCAATGGTAATTCTTTAAAAGAGGAATAGGTAATTACCTAAAGAGGGGGAGAAAGTGCTTCCAGGAACTGCAGTGGAAAGAGCAGGAGAGTGGGACTAATTGGATGCTTCTTTCAAAGAACCAGTGCCGGCGTGATGGGCCAAAAGGCTTCCTACTGTTCTGCATGCTTCGATGTTTCTTGTGCCTGACATTGGAAAGCTGAGGCTGTTTCAGTCGATAGAACTGCAGCTCCACCCACTTGCATTTTAAACATTGGCTCTCGCAAAGCAGCATCGAGATTCTCTGGACTACAGCCTGCCCATATGGTGCGAGACTGTGCACACTGCATCAGGAACCAGAAACTGTCAGCAGCTGAGGCTGAATGCTGTTCAGCATACTGATGGATCCCCGTACACATCAGATACTTGGATGATCAAGGAAGGTACTTTAATTAGATTTTCTATAAGGGGAAAATGTGCTTGTTAATCACGGAACCAGATGGCTTTGTATCTGCAGTCATTACCAAACCACAAAGTGGACAAGTGATTGCACACAGGGAAGGAAGACATGCATTTATATAGCACATCTAATGACCACTGGATGTCTCAAAGGCACTTCACATCCGCTGAAGTACTTCTGAAGTGTAGTCACTGCTGTAATGTAGGAAACACAGCAGCCCTCACAAACAGCAATGTGATAATGATGTTGATTGAGGGATAACTAATGGTTAGCACGGTGGCACAGTGATTAGCACTGCTGCCTCACAGCGCTAGGGACCCGGGTTCAATTCCGACCTTGGGTCACTGTCTGTGTCGAGTTTGCACATTTTCCCCATGTCTGCCTGGGTTTCCTCCGGGTGCTCCGGTTTCCTCCCACAGTCAAAAGGTGTGTGGGTTAGGTTGATTGGCCATGTTAAATTGACCCTCGTGTCAAGGGGATTAGCAGGGTAAATATGTGAGGTTACAGGAATAGGGACTGGGTGGGATTGTGCAGACTCAATGGGCCGAATAGTCTCCCTCTGCACTGTAGGGATTCTATGATTCTATTGTGAGGGCACCAGGCATAATTCCCCTGCCCTTAGAAAGATAGAAAACAGGAGCATGAGTAGGCCATTCAGCCCTTCGAGCTTGATCTACCATTTTATGGTCATGGCTGATCCTCTATTTCAACACCATACTCCTGCACTCTGCCAATATCCCTTGACTCATTTACGGTCTAGAAATCTATTTATTTCCTTCTTAAATATATTCAGTGACTTGGCTTTCACATCCTTCTGTGATAGAGAATTCCACAGGTTCACCACCTTCTGAGTGAAGATGTTTCTCCTCATCTCGGTCTGAAATGGCCCATTCCATATCCTGTGACCATGACCCCTTTTTCTAGAACTCCCAACGAGGGGAAATGACATCCTGCATCCAGACCTGTCAGTCTATCCAACCCTGTCAGAATTTTTATATGAGATCCCCTCTCATTTTTCTAAATTCCAGTTAATACAGGCTCAGTCAACCCAATCTCTCCTCACATGATAATCCTGCTATCCCAGGAATCAGTCTGCTGCACTCCCACTATGACAAGTGTATCCGTTCTTAGGTAAGGAGACCAAAACTGCACACAATACTCCAGGTGTGGTCTCACCAAGGCCAATCTTCAAAATAGTGCCATGGGATCTTTATATCCAACTAAGAGAATAAATGGTGCCTCGGTTTTTAAAAATTTATTATTGTCACAAGTAGGCTTACATTAGCACTGTAATGAAGTTACTTTGAAAATCCCCCAGTCGCCACACTCCAGTGCCTGTCCGGGTACACTGAGGGAGAATTTAGCATGGCCAATGCACCTAACCAGCATGTTTTTCAGACTGTGGGAGGAAATTGGGGTACCTGGAGGAAACCCACACAGACACGGGGAGAATGTGCAAGCTCCACACAGACAATGACCCAAGCAGGGAATCAAACCTGGGTTCCTGGCGCTGTGAGGCAGCGGTGCTAACCACTGTACCGCCATGACGGCTTTCACACCTCATCTCAAAGACAGCACCTCTGGCAGTGCAGCACTCCTTCAGTACTACACTGAGAGTCAGCCTTAATTTCTGGGACTTGATCACAGAACCTTCTCAGAGACAAGAGAGTCACCACCTGTCCAGAAGGATCAGAATCCTGGAGCGCACCTGTGCAGAATCCACTGGATTTGACTTAATAATAAATCACAAACATCCTGTATTTATGTATAGCATCTTTAACATCATAAAATGTCCCAAGGTCCTCCACAGGGGTGTTATCAAAAAATATTTGACCCTGAGTCACAAAGGGAAATACTGGGGCAGGTCAAAAGCTTGATCAAGAAGTGGGTTTAACAAGCCACTTAAAAGGAGGAAAGAGAGATGGAGAGTTTTAGGGAGATTAACTCCTGAACTTAAGACCTAGGCAGTTGAAAACTGGGCTGCCAATGGTGGAGCAATTAAAATTGGAAATGCTCAAGAGACCAAAACTGGAAGAAGGCAGACATTTCAGAAGTTTGTAGGGCAGCAGGAGGTTACAGACATAAGAAGGGGCGAAGCCATGAAGTGTTTTGAAAACGAGAATGAGTATTTTATATTTAAGAAGTTGCTGGTTTGGGAGCCAAAGTCAGCCAGGGACAAAGAGGTGATAGGTAAAATGGGACTTGGTATGAGTTAAGACCTAGGCAGCAGAGTGTTGCATGACCTTAAGTTTATGGAGGGTGGAAGGTGGGAGACCGGTTAGGAGTGCATCAAAATCATCAAACTTCGAGGCAAACTTAAGTCGTGGATGAGGGTTTCAGCAGGAGATGAGCTGAGGCAGGGACATAGTCAAGCGGCGTGACAGAAGTGGAAATGGCAGCTTTAGTGATGGAGTGAATATGTGTTTGGAAGTACATCTTGGATTCAAATGCAGTTCGGTGAACGCTTTGGTTCAGAGATTCGCCAGGCAGGGCGACTATGCTGATTGGTTTGTGGCAGGGACCAAAGACATTATGCTTGTCTTTCCAATATTTAGCTAGCTGGAGGACATTTCTGGCCAGCAGTGTGACAAATTAGACACAATGGAAAGATGGAGGTTAGGTAGAACTGGATGTCATCAGTATATATGAGGAATATGTGACTTTTTCCCCGAGAGGGCCATTGAACTGAGAGGTTGGGTGGAGCCAAAAGGGAATCGGGAGAGGGGGAATTCCAGGGATAATGGTATGGGTGCAGGAAGAAAAGCCATGCAGCTAACTCTCTGCATACAACTGGATAGTTAAGCTGGAAGTCCCCGGGAGTGTGAAGAAAAAATATAACTGTAAAATCCCACACCCTATTGATATCGTAGCTATTGTAGCAGGGAAACCTGCATTTACAGCTGTTAGGTAAAGGGCAAGATAGGCCTCTGCTGTGATGCCTTTTGTTGGCGAATGACCTGCTGATCCTTGTTGTCCAGAAACAGATGAATGGATTCTTGCATGAATTGCTGGAAGTCCCAGAATTTTTACTGAGTGGAAGTGAAAAGCCTTCTTGTGAAATGCATCATAAAACATAATTGTCATATATTTTCTCCACAACTTTGGTGGTAAAATAACGAATAATCCTAACAGAATAATTCCTGTCTTTGCAAAATTATTAAAATCTCTCAGATTGAGTCATTTTGTAGGGAGATTTCATAGTCATTGCAAAATTGATGATCATGGGTGCCTCCGATACTTCCATGTGCAGTGGCAGGAGGTGGCAATTATGTTCATAATTGCCCACACACTGAGCTCCTGACCTTGGTGTTCTCATCATGGAAGCTGCTCAATTTTCCAAAGGCCGGAATTCTGAGTTCTGAAGGCGAGACACCTCAGTGGACACTCCACTCCCCCTCTAGTGTGGCAATTACAGCCACAACGATTTGCAATTATACAGCATCTTTAGCATAGAAAACATCCCTACGTTATAAGAGCAGTATCAAACAAAATTCAACATCAAGCCACACAAGGACATTTTAGGACAAAAGAAGAAGGAGAGAGTGGTAGAGAGGCAGAGGGATGTTTAAGGAGGGCATTTCAGCATCTTCAGCTGAAAGCGACCTCCGGTGAGAGGAAAGAAACTGGGACCATAGAATCCCTACAGTGCAGAAGGAGGCCATTTGCCCCATCGAGCCTGCACCAACAACAATCCCACCCTGGCCCTATCCCCATTACCCCATTTATTTACCCCACTAATCCCCCCGACACTAGGGGCAATTTAGCATGTCCAATCAACTGAACCAACACAGTTGACTGTGGAAGGAAACCGGAGCACCCGGAGGAAACACACGCAAGCATGGGGAGAATGTGCAAATTCCACACAGTCAGTCACCTGAGGCCGGAATTGAACCCGGGTCCCTGGCGCTGTGAGGCAACAGTGCTAACCACTCTGCCACTGTGCCGATGTGCAAGACGGCAGAAATTGAGGAACATGGGGATTCTATGATTCTAGGCAGTCTTGGCAATGAATCATAGAATCCCTACAGTACAGAAGGAGGCCATTCGGATCATCGGGTCTGCACCGAACACAATCCCACCCAGGCCCCATTCCCGTAACCCCACATATTTGCTCTACTAATCCCCCTGACATTAGGGTCAATTTAGCATGGCCAATCAACCTAACCTAATCTTTGGACTGTGGGAAGAAACCGGACCACCCGGAGGAAACCCACGCAGACATGGGGGAAAATGTACAAACTCCACACAGACAGTGACCCGAGGCCAGAATTGGACCCGGGTCCCTGGCGCTGTGAGGCAGCAGTGCCAACCACTGTGCTGCCCACCATGAAGAGAATGTGTGATTACAAATAGGCATTGACAAAGATTGATATCCCTGATGCAGCTGAGAGCTGCTAGGAATGAAGGGTGTGGGCGAGGAAATTATTTTTAAAACAGTGGATGTCTTTTCCATAAGAAGAATCATTTCATAAACTAAGATTTAGTCCTATAAGAACATATTAATGTCTGGATCACATTCAGTACTCATCTGCATGTTGAAAAACTAATCACCCGCACTTAATTGTGATAAATCGTAACAAAATAATAACCAGATACAAATTAGGATGTTAATATAAGTTTTGCAGGATGAAAAAATAATTGTAACAATATTTCAATTCAAATGTAATTGACAATACACAAACCATTAATAAACAAAACTTGTAAACCGACTTGGTCTGACTTGCACAAATACAAGTGAGGGATGGAAGCTGGACCTATTCTTAGCTCAAGGGGCCATGGCTGAAAGAAAGCTATGAAAGGAGAATTATTTCTCTTCATTCCCCGGAAGGTCAGTCCTTGGAGAGATCCATTTACCAAGAACAAAGAAAAGTACAGCACGGGAACGGGTCCTTCGGCCCTCCAAGCATATGCCGATCATAATGCCCTAACTAAACTAAAAGAAAACTACCTGTACTTACTCGGTTTGTATTCCCCTATTCTCTCCCTATTCATGTACCCATCCAGATGCCTCTTAAATGTTGCTAATGTGCCTGCTTCCACCACCTCCTCTGGCAGCGCTTTCCAGGCATCCACCACTCTCTGCGTGAAAAACTTCACCCGCACATCTCCCTTAAATTTCCCCCCTTTCACCTTGAACCTGTGCCCCCTTGTATTTGACACTCCACCCTTGGAAAAAGCTTCTGACTATCCACCCTGTCTATGCCTCTCATAATTTTATAGACCTCTATCAGGTCTCCTCCTCAGCCTCCATCTTTTCAGTGAAAACAATCCTAGTTTATTCAACCTCTCCTCATAGCCTACACGCTTGAGACCAGGCAACATCCTGGTGAACCTTCTGTGCACTCTCTCCAAAGCTTCCACGTCCTTCTGGTAGTGTGGTGACGAGAACTGCATGCAATACTCCAAATGCGGCCTAACAAAAGTTTTATGTAGCTGCAACATTAAAGTCAAAAGGCGGGATTTTATGGCCTCGCTCGTTCCAAAATTATAAAATACCACCCGAGGTCAACGGACCTTTCCATGGTCCATCCCTTGCCCGCTCTGATTCCCTGAAAGATCAAAAATCTCACTCTTAAATAGATTAAATGATGAAACATCCACAACCCTCTGGAATAGACAGTTCCAAAATTTCACAAAGTGATTTCTCCTCATCTCAGTCCCTTATCCTGAGACTGTGCTTCTGTGCTCTAAATTCCCCAGCCAGGGAAAACAACGGCCAGAATTTTACCGTCCCGACCGCCACAGGAATCGGAATGGGTGAGGGGCGGACCATGGAAAGGTCCATTGACCTCGGGCAAAATTTTCCAGTTTTGGGGCGAGCGAGGCTGGAAAATCCCACCCAACAGCTTAGTGTCCTCCCTGTCGAGTTCCTTCAGAATTTAGGAACGATTTGATGGAAGTTTTCAAGATGTGAAGGGGAACAGATGGCATAGATGGAGAAAAGTCGGTCAAGGTATTTCAAACTGGGGGCATGGTCTAAAAATGAGAGTAGGCCCTTTCAGAAGTGAAATTAGGGTACACACAAAGGTGACAGTAGTTTAGAACTCTCTACTGCAATTGGTGATTGATGCTAGACCAATGGTTGTTTTTAAACCTGAGATAGATATATGCTTGTGTTATAGGACCCTGTTTATGTAAAACAGCTGCAATGTTTAACTTGCACAACAACAGTGATTATACTTCCAATTAAAACAGTTCATTTCCTGTGAGACTCTCTGGGATATCTGAAGACGTGACAGGCACTATTTTGCTCTCCCATCACTTGTATCCTCCCTGGGCACGCCTGCACCCAAATGGGTGTTACCAGCTGACCATTCTACTGGGTTTGCTATTACCAGCTGACCATTCTACTGGGATTTCCACTGCCCTTAACCATTTAGAACTGACTTGCACCACCCCCTCCCCCTGCCCCAATTGTAGATTAATACACACTGGAAAGTGTTCTGGAAAAAACTTGAAGCTTAAATTAAAATTTTAAGTAAGAACAAAATTCTAGCTGAAGGAAATGCATAATTAGTACACTTAAGGGCAGAGGCAACTCATATTTTCTGCTAGTGAGGTCTGAATTACTTTGCAAATCAGAGTTTGATCAATGCTTTTAATCACTGAGTGGTAACTTGCCACCAACTGGTTCAATTTTAAACAGAAAATCCTCAAAAAGACTAGAAACAATTGACATTGCATTCGCCAGATTAGAGGAATTTTGACTCCGTTCTCAAAAATGGCATGCACCTTGCCCAGAGATGTTGGAGTATTTCACTGGAGTTTGGAAATATTGTATTTTGCATTTAACACAATGTAGAGAAATTTGTGACCTCAAGGTACCTCAAGGTAAATAGAAATTGAATTGCCGGTGGCAATCTTTAAGTTAATTGAATTTTTGTAGAGGGAACATTAACCAAGGTCAGACAATCCAAGGCGGATTGGTCATTGTCACTTCCATATCATGCTGTGTCTAATTTGTAACCGAGCAAAAGTGTTTTGGCCGACCAGTAATGAATCAAAATTGCTGTTGACAGCCAGAGCTCTTCAAGTGCTGAATTACTTTACTCGTTGTCAAGCTTCATCAGAAACACAGGCAAAGATCTTATGGCTTATTCATGAAGGAGCATTAGCCTTTTCCACTTATCGTGCCCCATTTGACAGCCACAATCTTCCCACCATTTGGCGGTACAGTAGTCGGTTAAGGCTCGAAAATGCATGCTGTTATCAGTTGCCGTGCAACATTAAATGTGAAACAAAAACATTTGTTTCATTTCAAAAATAAACAAGCACTCAGCAACTCGATCAATTTTACAATTCAAATGGATGCAGGTTCCAATTCTTCGAGATAATGAGGTCCCTCAGTGTCTTTATCCAAGTATTGTCTGAGTCACTGGAGACTGAGGGAGCTGCGAAACCTTTGTAATATTTTACATTACCAATAGGGATTGTGTCTGTCAAAGAAGTGCCAAGCCAATGTTTGCTCATTCTTATTGGGTTCAGCTCAAGACACAGAGAGAGATCCCCTCGGGCAACAATTTGGTCATATTTGATGTTTTCATTTTTCTGAGTAATAGTTTATTTTCCCTCCCTCTTTCAGCTGATTCAGTTAATGGTTTCATTTATTTCTAGAATCATTACTTTTCTGTTGGTGCCCTGCAGAAATTAATTAATTCTACCTGTGAACCGACACGAAGAGGAATGAATAGTAAAACTGATGAGCTGCCTTTTGGTGAAATTACACAAGTTTTGCATGCTCTGTAGTCAGCAGTTTAAATACTATTCATACAAGTATAGCACTACAATGCTCCAAGACATAACTTATTAAAAGTATTATTTGCAAGACTAATTTAATTGAAAACAGCAACGGGAACAGTTCTGGATGAAATGAGTTGTAAAAATGTTTTTCTTTTATTCTTTCATGGGATGTGGGTAGCACGGTGGCACAGTGGTTAGCACTGCTGCCTCACAACGCCAGGGACCCGGCTACACTTTCTGGCTTGGGTTACTGTCTGTGCCAAGTCTGCATTTCCTCCCCATGTCTGTGTGGGTTTCCTCCGCATGCTCTTGTTTCCTTCCACAGTCTGAAAGTCGTGCTGGTTAGGTGCATTGTGTGGTGATATAAACAGGGCCTAGTTTTAAGGCTGATAAAATTGGATATCCTAAATTAAAGAATTGGGCACATTGAAATCAAACACAGTCAAACCTCAGGCAGGCCAATTGTACAATACACAAATGTGTCTGGGCCTGACCCATCAACCACCCATCAAAGGTCGTTACACTCTACTTGAGACTTAGCAGGAGATCATGGCACCTCATTGAAATGCATCGGTCTATTGTTAGAAGCCCAGATCGGGCCAGACTTTCTGTCACCAAGAGATCTTGTAGAAACCTTACCTGATAACAAGTTCAACAACATGGAGATGGACACCTGGGGGGTGGACCCTGGTGTCCTGTCAGGCAGACATCAAGAAACCCACTGGGTATTGGAACCCCCTCCTGGGACCTCATTGACCGGAAGCCAGTGAAGTTTCTGGAAAGGCAAGCAGGCTGGGGATAAAGGGACACACTCAGAGGCACACTGCAGCGAAGACTCGACAGGGGAGACAGCCGTGACCATTTGGAAGACTGACCAGAGAAGGAAGGAAGGAAGAAGCGGCCATCGAGACTCACCTTCGTGACGACAGACCAGAGGGACTCAGAGAATCGAGCCTGCAGTTTAATCAAACCATCTTTACGGGTAGTATACTTGAATCTGGGGTATCCTCTTGTTTTATGTGGGTAATTTAAGGGTTAATAGTGTTATTTAATAAACTTGTTGAACCTTTACTTGTGTTTGTCCTTTGTCCACCTTGCAAATAAGGGCACTGGGGTAAAACCTTGGAGTAAGTAAACTGGTTGAAAGTATCTGAGAATTAACAGGTACAACAATTGGCTAAATTCTCCCTCAGTGTACCCCGAACAGGCGCCAAAGTGTGGCGGCTGGGGGATTTTCACAGTAATGTCATCGTAGTGTTAATGTAAGCCTACTCATGACACTAATAAATAAACTTAAACTATTAAGGCGAACATTTAATGCCTATCCCTAGGCACAGAAAGAAGTCTCACAACACTAGGTTAAAGTCCAACAACCTGCTGGACTTTAACCTGGTGTTGTGAGACTTCTCACTGTGTTTACCCCAGTCCAACGCCGGCATCTCCACATCATGGCTACCATATCATTCAGCAGGCAGTGAGCTTTAGTTGCAGTCCATGTGGTGTTGGTACATCTGTAGTACTGTTAGGGAACACGTTCCAGGATTTGGACCCAGCGACAATGAAGGAATGGGGATATATTTCAAAGTCAGAATGTCATGTGCTTTGGAGGGGAACTTGCAGGTGGTAGTGTTCCCATACATCTGCTGTCCTTATTTTGCTAGCTGGTAGAGGTTGAGAATTTGGAAGGTACTGTTGAAGGAGCAAGTTGCTGCAGTGCATCTTGTATACACTGCTACTGCTCTGTGATAGTGGTGGAGGGAGTGAATGTTTAAGGTTGTGAATGGGGTGCTCAACAATTGGGCTGCTTTGTCCAGGATGGTGTCAAGCTTCTTCAGTCTGTTGGAGCCACACTCATTCAGGCAAGTGAATAGCATTCCATCACACTCCTGACTTGTAGATAGTGCAGTAAGAAGTCTCACAACACCAGGTTAAAGTCCAACAGGTTTATTTGGTAGCAAATACCATAAGCTTTCGGAGCGTGCTGCTCCTTTGTCAGATGGAGTGGTTATCTGTTCTCCAACAGTGCACAGACACAGAAATCAAGTTACAGAATACTAATTAGAATGCAAATCTCTACAGCCAGCCAGGTCTTAAAAGGTACAGATAATGTGGTTGGAGGGAACATTAAACACAGGTTGAAGAGATGTGTATTGTCTCCAGACAGAACAGCTGGTGAGATTATGCAAGACCAGGGGCAAGCTGTGGGGGTTACTGATAATGTGACATAAATCCAACATCCCGGTTTAGGCTGTCCTCATGTGTGCGGAACTTGGCTATCAGTTTCTGCTCAGCGATTCTGCGCTGTCGTGTGTCGTGAAGGCCGCCTTGGAGAACGCTTACCTGAAGATCCAAGGCTGAATGCCCGTGACTGCTGAAGTGCTCCCCCACAGGAAGAGAACAGTCTTGCCTGGTGATTGTCGAGCGGTGTTCATTCATCCGTTGTCGTAGCGTCTGCATGGTTTCCCCAATGTACCATGCCTCGGGACATCCTTTCCTGCAGCGTATCAGGTAGACAATGTTGGCCGAGTTGCAAGAATATGTACCGTGTACCTGGTAGATGGTGTTCTCACGTGAGATGATGGCATCCGTGTCGATGATCCGGCACGTCTTGCAGAGGTTGCTGTGGCAGGGTTGTCACATTATGTCACATTATCAGTAACCCCCACAGCTTGCCCCTGGTCTTGCATAATCTCACCAGCTGTTCTGTTTGGAGACAATACACATCTCTTTAACCTGTGTTTAATGTTCCCTCCAACCACATTATCTGTACCTTTTAAGACCTGGCTGGCTGTAGAGATTTGCATTCTAATTAGTATTCTGTAACTTGATTTCTGTGTCTGTGCACTGTTGGAGAACAGATAACCACTCCATCTGACGAAGGAGCAGCACGCTCCGAAAGCTTATGGTATTTGCTACCAAATAAACCTGTTGGACTTTAACCTGGTGTTGTGAGACTTCTTACTGTGCTTACCCCAGTCCAACGCCGGCATCTCCACATTGTAGATAGTGAACAGACTTTGGTGAAAGTGATCTACCACTGCAAAGTTCAAAGCTTCAGACTTGCTCTTATAGCCACAATATTTATATGGCGAGTCCAGTTCTGTTTTTGGTCAATGGTAACCCCCAGGATGTTCATGTTGGGGATTCAATGATGATTGTGCCATTAGGTGTCATGGGGAGATGGTTAGATTCTCTCTTGTTAGAGATGGTCGATACCTGGCACTTGTATGGTGCAAATGTTACTTGTCACATTACAGCACAAGCCTGAATATTGTCCAGATCTTGCTGCATGTGGGTTGCTTCATATCTGAGGGGTCATGAGTGGTACTGAACACTCTACAACCACCTTCACCTCTAACTTTATGATGGAGGGACGGTCATTGATGAAGCAGCTGAAGATGTTTGGGCCTTGGAAACTATAATCTGAGGAATTCCTGCAGTGATGTCCTGAGACTGAGATGACTGACCTCCAATAACGATGATGATCTTCCTTTGTGCTAAGCATTACTCCAACCACTGCAGAATTTTTCTCCTCTTTCTCCTTGACTTCAGTTTTGCTGGGGCTCCTTGATGCCACACTTGGTGAAATGCAATCACTTTCACCTCACCTCTGGAATTCAGCTCCTTTGTCCATGTTTGAACCAGGGCTGTAATGAAATCAGGAGCTGAGTGGCCCTGGTAAAACCCAAACTGAGCTTTTTATTGCTCAGGAACTGGCACTTGATAGCACTGTTGATGATACCTTCCATCATTTTGATGATTGAGAGTAGACTAGTAGGGTGTAAATGGCTAGACTGGATTTGTTCTGCTTCTTGTCAACAGGAGATTCTTGAATAATATTCCACACCCCTGACTATATGCCAGTCTTGCCGCTGTACTGGAGCAGTTTGACTTCAGTATAGAACCAAGGTGTTGACAACTTCCACAGTCTTTGTTGTACCAAGTGCTTTCAGCCATTTCTTAATATGTTGTGTGGCATAGTAGAGGAGATCACTTCAGGACAGTTTTAGTGGATATAAACCGGAGTGAGTGTGGCTCAATACTGGCATCTGTGATGGTGGGACCTCAGGAGAAGGCAAGGATGGATTAGTCACTCAGCAGTTCCAGCTGAATATGGTTATAAATGCTTCAGTTTTGTATTATACACTGATGTGCTGACCACCCCCATTATTGGGGATGTACGTGGAGTCTCCTTCTCTAATTAGTTCTTTAATTGTTCATTGTCATTCAAAGCTGGATGTTGCTGGACTGCAGAGCTTTGACCTGATCTACTGGTTGTGGGATCACTTAGCTCTGTCTATTGCATGCTGCTCCTGCTACTTAGCATGCATTTAGTCCTGTATTGTAGCTTCACCAGGTTGGCACCACATTTTTGGTATACCTGATGCCGTTCCTTCTCTTACAGTCCCTCTTGAACCAGGATTTCTCTCCGGGCTTGGTGGTAATGGTAGCATGAAGAATATGCCAAGCCAAATGGTTACAGATTGCGGTTGAATATAATTCTGCTGCGGCTGATGGCCCTTAGCATCTCATAGATACCCAGTTTATAGCCATGAGATCTGTTCCAAATCTGTCCCATTTAGCATGGTGATAGTGCCACACAACACGGTGGAAGGTGTGAAAGTGTGAAGACAGGACTTCATTTCTACAAGGTATAGACAGCATGCTACACTTATCACGGCCGGAATTCTACGGTTTCGCACACCCCGCTACCATTGCCAGTGAGAATGGACACAGTAAGAAGTCTCACAACACCAGGTTAAAGTCCAACAGGTTTATTTGGAATCACGAGCTTTTGGAGCGCTGCTCCTTCAGTCCATCCCAGTCCAACGCCGGCATCTCCACATCACAGTAAGAATGGAGAATTTGGCACTCAGTCAAATCGCCATTCACAACAGTGGGACCAGAGAATCCCAGCCCCGGACAAGGTCGGAGAATTCTGGCCCATGGGTCCTCAGCATTCAAAGGCCTCTCTCTGGGTGCACTACTGGCAGCTGCCCCTGCTTCTGGTGGTGTTCATGTTCCAAGGAGATCTGCTAAAGTCTGATTGGGCAGCAGCTCTCGGTGGGCGGAATTTCTTCTCCTGGGGTCCTAAGGTTTGTTGCTGTCTAGTTAAGTGCCTGATGGGCATCTAATTTTGACTGGCCTTACCCAACACAAGTGACATGGCGCTCCAGCCAGTTTTCCAACCGATGAACGAAACCCACATTGCCAAAGTCATTCCTTGCCGTCATTTTAATTTATTTTTCAAAACATTCCAGTTTGAAACTAGAATAAAACACACAACCTCCAGTCATCCCATCTGTGATTTGGTGACAGAGAATCTTGCTGATACCTGTGAGACAGAAAGATCAAACATACAAATAGTGCAAACAGAAAGAAAGACAGCATATCATAGAATCATAGAAACCCTACAGTGCAGAAAGAGGCCACTTGCCCCATCGAGTCTGCAATGACCACAATCCCACCCAAGCCCTACCCCTATATCCCCACACATTTACCCGCCAATCCCTCCAACCTACGTATCTCAGGACTGTAAGGGGCAATTTTAGCATAGCCAATCAACCTAACCCACATATCTTTGGACTGTGGGAGGAAACCAGAGCACCCGGAGGAAATCCATGCAGACACATGCAGACCCTGCACAAACAGGACCCAAGCCGGGAATCGAACCAGGGTCCTGGGACAACAGTGCTAACCACTATGCCACCCTGCTGGAGAAGGGGCGGCATGGTAGCACAGTGGTTAGCACTGCTGCTTCACAGCTCCAGGGACCTGGGTTCGATTCCCGGCTTGGGTCACTGTCTGTGTGGAGTTTGCACATTCTCCTGCGTGGGTTTCCTCCGGGTGCTCCGATTTCCTCCCACAGTCCAAAAATGTGCGGGTTAGGTTGATTGGCCATGCTAAAATTACCCCTTAGTGTCCCGAGATGCGTAGGGTAGAGGGATTAGTGGGTAAATATGTAGGGATATGGGGGTAGGGCCTGGGTGGGATTGTGGTCAGTGCAGGCTCGATGGGTCAAATGGCCTCTTTCTGCACTGTAGGGTTTCTATGATTTCTACGAGGAGAATGTGCAAACTCCACACAGACAGTGACCCAAGCCGGGAATCGAACCCAGCTCCCTGGAGCTGTGAAGCAGCAGTGCTAACCACTGTGCTACCGTGCTGCCCCTTCTCCGGCAGGGTGGCATAGTGGTTAGCACTGTTGTCCCACAGCGCCAGGGACCCTGGTTCGATTCCCGGCGTGGGTCCTGTTTGTGCAGAGTCTGCACGTTGTCTCCGTGGGTTTACTCCGGGTGCTCCGGTTTCCTCCTCCAGTCCGAAAGATGTGCTGGTTAGGTGCATTGACCATGCTAAATTCTCCATCAGTGTACCCGAACAGGCACCGGAATGTGGAGGCTAGGGGATTTTCACAGTAACTTAATTGCAGTGTTAATGTAAGCCTACTTGTGACAATAATAAATAAACTTTAAAAACTTTGATTTCTTTAAAAAAAAAGAAAAGTGGGCTAAATTTAAAAAGCAAATCATCTTTGAGGGGAATCAGTGGAGACAATGTAGAAAGAGTAAAATGATGTGAAAAACAGATTGAGGCATTTTATGGAGACAAAATAGATGGTTATGGAAAGATGACTGACAATAGAACATTGGATAATGAAAGCATTGAATGGATAGTTAAAAAGGGAAGAAAGGGTGGAATCTGTGATAGAAATGAATAGGAGTAATGTTGGGATTGATGAGGAGAAAGCAAGGTGAATCAGTTGAGTGTGCGACGGAGGATCCATGAGTGTTGGTTAGGAGGAAGGAAAATGGATCTTGAGGGTTATATTTTCCCTATAACACCCATGGGAACATTGAGCCACAACTGATAGTGGCTCCTTGAAAGAAAGTCTTGCACTCTCATTGCAACTTTCATGGCCTCAGGACATCCCAACACATTTTAAAGCCTTCTGCAGACTCTCACCTTTTAAGTGGAGTCACTGGATGAAGTAGGAACGACCTACACCCATCGTCCCCTAGCTGAAACCAAAACAAGAAAGGTAAAGCAGGAAGAGTTTATTTATTAGTGTCACAAGTAGGCTTACATTAACACTGCAATGAAGTTACCGTGAAAATCCCCTAGTCACCACACTCCAGTGCCTGTTCGGGTACACTGAGGGAGAATTTAGCATGGCCAATGCACGTAACCAGCACATCTTTGGACTGTGGAAGGAAACTGGAGCACCTGGAGAAAACCCCCACAGACACAGGGAGAAGGTGCAAACTCCGCACAGACAGTGATCCTAGCCCAGAATTGAACCCGGGTCCCTGGCACTCTGAGGCAGCAGTGCTAACCACTGTGCCGCCACAACAGAAAAGCAGAAGCAGAAAAAAAAGGAATGGCAGAGAGAGAAATAGGAGAAGATGAAAAGAGCAATGAAAACTGAAGACACATAGAGCAAAACAGTAACCTATAGGCAACAGAGAGTTATGAAAGTACAGACAGGAAAGGACTCACTTCTCCATCCAGCCTGTTCCATAAAGTTGCAATACCCAGTGCATCACAAAACAGAAATTATTTGTGCGTCCAGATACATCAAAAAATAGGAAAATTCCTCTCCGACCCTGTATCATGGAATCTCTTCAGTGCAGAAGGAGGCCATTTTGCCCTTCCTTCCCATCCAGGCCTTAATCCCCATAACCCCATGTATTCACCCGACTAATCCCCCAACATTAAGGGGCAATTTAGCATGGCCAGTCCACCTAACCTGCACATCTTTGGAGTGTGGGAGGAAACCGGAGCACCCAGAATAAATCCATGCAGACACGGGGAGAATGTACAAACTCCACACAGACAGTCAGCCTAGGCCAGACTTGAACCTGGGTCCCTGGCCTGAGAGGTGGCAGTGCTAATCACTGTGCCACCGGGCTACCCTGTAAGGGGATCAAAATATTTCCAGAAAATCACATTGACTCGATATGTATTCCTGGAGATCTACCTGTAGTATAATGAGATTTTCACACCAGACATGAGCAGGTCCAACACTCTCAAAGTAATACAGTCAATCAGCATTCGCTTTTTGGCCTTTTGGCCAAGATCAAGTGTCGGATCAGGCTCTTTTTTTTGTCTTTCTTGTGAGGATCATGAATTAGATTCAGTTGGGTTTTGGAGCAGGAAAGGAGATAGAGTCGGGTCCACCCAGTCCACACTGAGCATTAGCTTTGTAACTTCAAGATTGGAGTAAAAACATATTTAAAAAGTAAATCAGTATTCACCACTCAAAGTGACAACCCATTCCACAGGTCTGCCATTCCCTGGTGGGGAAAACATCCAACCTACTCTTAGTGAACAGGACCTCTTCCCTAACCTAACCAGCTAAAATAATTGGTCTACGTGAACACAAGTAACAACTGTATGACCCTTGATCAAATCACCCCCCTGAGTCTACATTTTGTACAGTCTACAAGGGAACAAAAGAAAATCACCTGCAATTTACTGACAGTCCATCTATATTAGATTTGACCTATATCTCAATCAAAGAACAAAGAACATTACAGCACAGGAACAGGCCCTTCAGCCCTCCAAGCCTGCACCGACCATGCTGCCCGACTTAACTAAAACCCCCTAAACCTTCTGGGGACGATATCCCTCTATTCCCATCCTATTCATGTACTTGTCAAGACGCCCCTTAAAAGTCACTACCGTATCCACTTCCACTACCTCCCCCGGCAATGAATTCTAGGCACCCACTACTCTCTGTGTACAAAATCTGCCTCGTACATCTCCTTTAAACCTTGCCTCTCGCACCTTAAACCTATGCCCCCTAGTAATTGACTCTTCCACCCTGGGAAAAAGCTTCTGACTGACTATCCACTCTGTCCATGCCTCTCATAATCTTGTAGACTTCTATCAGGTCTCCCCTCAACCTCCGTCGCTCCAGTGAGAACAAACCAAGTTTCTCCAACCTCTCCTCATAGCTAATGCCCTCCATACCAGGCAACATCCTGGTAAATCTTTTCTGTATCCTCTCCAAAGCCTCCACACCCTTCTGGTAGTGTGGCGACCAGAATTGAAAACTATATTCCAAGTGGGGCCTAACTAAGGTTCTATAAAGCTGCAACATGACTTGCCAATTTTTAAACTCAATGCCCCGGCCGATGAAGGCAAGCATGCCGTATGCCTTCTTGACTACCTTCTCCACCTGCATTGCCACCTTCAGTGACCTGTGTATCTATACACCCAGATCCCTTTGCCTATCGATACTCCTGAGGGTTCTGCCATTTACTGTATATTTCCTATCTGTATTAGACCTTCCAAAAAGCATTACCTCACATTTGTTCAGATTAAACTCCATCTGCCATCTCTCCGCCCAAGTCTCCAACTGGTCTATATCCTGCTGTATCCTCTGATGGTCCTCATCGCTATCCGCAAATCCATCAACCTTTGTGTCGTCCGCAAACTTACTAATCAATCCAGTTGCATTTTCGTCCAAATCATTTATATATATTACAAACAGCAAAGGGCCCAGCACTGATCCCTGAGGAACTCCACTTGTCACAGCCCTCCATTCAGAAACGCCCATGGTGTTTACTGTAACTATAAATTGACTAGGCTTCGCTGAGTTATAATCCCTCTTTTCACCTAAATCTACCAGTCTGGCTCACAGATGCACTTGACATATGCATGTGTTTCCTACAGCCTCCTTGAGCAGTATCATACTGTTCCAGCCATTGTTCTTAGGTTCCTCTGCTCTGACCTGTGCTTACACTATTTGCAAGGATTGATTTCTTAGTTACAGATCCGAGCTTGTGGATTTACCTCTCCCCGTTTTTAATCCTCTTGCTCAATTTGCTGATGAAATTCTGTATTTACCCGACAGACGATACACCTGCAACATCAGATTAAATCACACTATAGCTGATTAGCTCGATTTGACCTTCAGTTCCTTCTGTTTATAAAGGTCATTGCAGAAGTTAAAGGCAAATGGGCAATGACTGAACCAAAAAACATTTCCAGGAAACAATAGCTCCAGAAAAATGTCAATTTAATATGTTCCATTTTCACCAGCGATGCATTGTAATAATTAACGTAAAAGACTTACAGTTTTATAGATCATTAATAATTCTCACAGAAATTGTGCAGGGACCAACACATGCAGAAAACATGAGCAAATGTACTGCAGTGTGAGAATTGGATTTATTACAGTCATATTTGGCCGATTAAAAATAATTAATTTTTCTCAATTTTTCCTACTGCCCAGATTTGCAAATCACAAAATAGAAGGTAGTTTAAAGAGGTTAGTATTCAGTTCAGTTCCAATCAAAGGAGTATTGAATGCTAACTCACTCCCCACAGATGCTGTCTGACCCACTGGCCGGAATTTTACCATCCTGCCCGCCGGAATCAGAGCGGGCGAGGGGTGGACCATGGAAAGGTCCATTGGGCGGGATTTTATGGTTTCAGGACGAACGAGGCCCTAAAATCCTGCCCAATAATTGGGTCTGTTTCTGTCCTTAATCACAGATGGTGAGTGGAGATTGGTAGAAACTTGCAGCAAATGGTCCCTTTTGCCCCGGTCTCTACTCGGTTCCCAGAATTGTCTCTCAGACCATAAGCTGTTAGTTCTGGTCAACTAAAGATTGGGATAGACTTCAGCCATTGTCTCCAATGTCCATGCAACACAGAGTGTGTTCCATAGCCACAGCTTCCAGTCCTCACCTGGCATCTGTCTGAGGCTGAACCAGACCACTTTGCAACCTTGTTTGTATATTTGATCCTTCAATTCGCTCCCGAATGCATATTCGGGCCATCACCAAGACTGCCTACATCTAGCTACAAAACATTGCAGCATTCTTCCCCTGCCTCAGTTCATCTGCTGTTGGAACCCGCGTCCATGTTTTTCTTACATCTAACCTCAGCCTTCCACCTTCCGTTAACTTAAACTCATTCAAAACGTTGCTGTCTGTATTCTAACCCACAAGAAGTTCCATTCTCACATTACCCTTGCACTTCGTGAATTACATAAACTTTAAAATTAAAATTCACCTGCTGAGCCTCTGGAATTCCTTTCTTAAACCTCTGTGTGTCTCTACCTCTCTTTCTGCCTTTAAAAAAAACTGGTTAAAACCTACCTTCTTTACCTGTCCTAGTTCTCTTCTATTGGCTCAGGGTCAAATTGTGTTTGATGTGAGAAGTCTTAGGATGTTTTGCGATGTTAAAGGTGATATATTAAAGGGATAATAAAAACAGAAAACAATGGATAAACTCAGCAGGTCAGGCAGCATCTGCAGAGCGAGAAACAAAGTCAACATTTGGAGTCTGTGTAGCCCTTCTACACTGTAGATGCCAAATGTTTTCTGTGGAAGGGGTTTGAGCAATCTTATCTGATTTACATATGTGCCTTACTTGTGTAGACTAATTATCCCACGTTGCTCATAAAATGTTTTAACCGAGTTGTTTGATTATTCAGCACATTCTAACATTTATAGATATTCTTTAACTGCCGTTGCATTTTAGGATTTCTTTTTACTCCCCCATTTCCCATGGAACTAATCGGGAAGAAGGTTTACTCCCATTTTATACATTTGAAACAACATGTATTCGCACAGATTTTAAGAAAATAATAATACTGAATAATAGGTGAATGAATAGACAAAAGTTGAAAATAATTAGCTAATTTTATTATAATTGCTGAACTGTAGTCAGCCGGCTCTGTTCCAAGGGCTCCGCACGGGGTGCAGTTTGCCTTCATTCCAAAAGTGATAGGAGAGAGACTAAAATAGACAAAGACACCATGTATCGGGTGATACAAATAGATGTCCTGGAAGAGAAAACTATCACCCAGGTTGAGAAAGAGAGTGAAGGAGTGCAGTTAAGTTTTTTCTCGAGGCAATTAATATGGTCTGTTGAAATGAGGAAGCATAGCATATTTATTAGTTTCTGGGTGTTGGTTATCTCAGTTGGCTGGACAGCTGGTTTGTGATGCAGAATGACACAACAGCACGGGTTCAATTCCTGTACCAGCTGAGGTTATTCATGCCTGTCCCTTGCCTTAGGTGTGGTGATCTTCAAATTAAATCGCCACCAGCCTATGGTCATCTGGGACTATGGCGACTTCTTCTTATTTTGCTTCTTTACAAAAGACATTGGGCAAAATCTTACCAAAACATGGCAGGGTGTTGGTCCCGGTGTGAGTGTTTCGCACCAATGGTGCAGATGTGTTTTCGGGCCAAACCTCACAGTCCATTCGTATTCATTTCTATTCCCATGAGTTTCATGCCGCTCCAGCGATGCATTGCCTCTGATTCACCTTCTGCGTAACCACTTAACTGCTGCAAGAACTGGGGAGCTCCATATAAACGGCTTCCCAGCACTTGTTCCACAATGACTGCAGAGGATGGCAGCCAAGAAGTCAGCACCGTGCTACATGGTGGGGGCACTGACTTACTGCTCTACGGAGTGGCACAGAGATGGGGCGCACTCTACCTCTGCTCCAGGAGATGGCCATCCAACAGGGTGACCACCCCTGACTGGGTTGCAGTGGCAACCCTGATCAGTGCAAATGCAATGCAGAAGAGGATGGGGCAGCAGTGTTGGAGGAGGATGAATGGTCTTCACTCAGTCAGAATAAGTGAAAAAGCTCCTGACTATCCACTCTGTCCATGCCTCTAATAATCTTGTAGACTTCTATCAGGTCTCCTACTGGACCTAGCACAGACACTATCACTTTGGTGGGTCCAATGAGTAGGTAGGCCTCTTGGTCACTCACTGGTGAACACCTCACAGCTGAAGGTCCACAGTGGTGGAGGCAGGGATGTCCCAGGGAACCAGCACTCGGAGGGATGCTGGAGCCCAGGACTCTGCTAATGATGTGCCCTTGGGCTCGGACATCCCAGAGCTGCTGGAGCTGCACAGATAGAGTAATGAGTTACAGGAAGGAACTACAGTAGCCCTCCTTGGAGTGCAAGGCCATTTGGAGGAGTCCTATCGCCTTCTGTCAGAGGAGATGGTGTCATCACTGCAGCACATTGAGGCTAACTGCAAAGTTGGCATCCTCAGTGGAGAACTTGGTGCAGGGCATGCACTCCATGGCAGGAGATGTCCACACCATGGTGCAGGGCTTCGACTGCATGGAGCAGGCACTGGTTGGAATCCAGCACCAGAGGATGGTGGGGCTTCTGGATCTCACTCCAGCTGCCCCTCCATCCCATGGAGGAACACAAGGACCCCTGGGAACCTGAAGGGAAGAAAATCACCAGAGGTATAGCCCGGGCCCTCCAGCCTGTGAGTGACACACCTCCAGCCCCGGACACCAAGATACCCACAAATTGTTAGGGATGAACTGGCTCCCCCTTCTTTATTCAAGCCCCTCGATTGGTCACAGCAATGTTAATTTAGAAAGGATCCCTTCCCTCATGAGAACCTTTTTCCAGCCCAAATGTATTTATGTTTTAAGAGGACTCAATTTAACCAAGCTTTCTCAAGTCAAAGAAAGAGTGAGTTTATTAGTCGCTATAAAGCAGGAAGAAAAATAATAAAACACAACATATATACACACAGTTTAGAAATTAAGGGGAGGGGGGCGATTCTCCCAAAAGTGCTGAATTGACGGGAAAACGGTTCTAAATCCCGTCTGTTCTGACAGTTCAGCTTCTCACTCGAATCTCCGCACTCTGTGCACTGAAGAGGTCCCAGTCGTGAATCTCAATAAAACCCAGGGGGTGGGGCCTATTCGTGCCAGAGTCTGATAGTTCTGGAATTCTGCGCATGCGCAGTGGCCCCAAACTGTCAAACTCCTGTTTGCTGGCCAACTCGATCGCTGGCCAGCCCGGGACCCCTGTAGTGCTGCCCCTCCAACCCCCCCACACCCCCATCGTAGCCCCCACAGCAATTCCTGGGCCAGCCCTGACCCCTCCCTGTCCTGGAGGCCCCACCCCCAAGCAGTGGTGATCCCCTCACCACTCCCTCACCCCAGCAGACACTGCTCCCTCTCCTGCTGACCCCATCCCCCAGGTCAGCCCCCCCCCCTACCCCGAGAGGCAGCCCCCCCCCCCCCCCCCCCCCCCCCCCCGGCAGACGACACCCTCCCCCCAGCCTGCCCCAATCACTCCCCTCCCTCCATCCCAGACCGATCCCAACACAGAGTGGCAGCGGGACACCTCACCCCCACCAATCGCACCTAGGCCCCGCCCACAATAGGCCCCATTCCCTTGGCACTGTTCCATGCCAGGTCGGCAGTGCTAAGGTGCCCCCTAGGCATGGGCACTTTGCCCCTTGGGCAGTGCCAGGGGGCACAGACTGGCATTGCCAGGGTGCCCATGCCCAGGGGGCACCACTCCCCCACGGCCCAATTGCCCCCTGTTCATTCCAGCAGGAACTCCCCGAATGTGGGGAGCTAGTCTGAACCCCGCCAGAATGAAGTACTCTTGGCGGGGTGGGAGATTCGATCCCGAGAAGATTCTTTCAGGTCCCGATAATTAACAAAAATACATATTTAAAATAGATTGAAAACAGATTTAAATGCCTTCCCACCGTTTTCCAGCGTGGTCTGGCCGGCGACTGTTTGCAGGCTCTGAGAGATGCGCATACGTTCCCAGCGCATGCGTAAATCCCCGTTCAAGGCCGCAGACGTGCATCCGCCAGAAAAGTGATGGGCCGCAGTGGGAGAATCACGGCCGAGAAGTCAATCCAAAAATAAAAGTTAAAAAAATATACAGATCAATCTTTGGCTTGTCTGTGAGGCCTACATGGTGAAATATAACAGTCATTGGGTGGGATGTTCCGGCCGCGCTCGCCCCAAGGACCGGAAAGTACCGCCTGAGGTCAGTGGACCTTTGCATGGTCCATGTCGCGCCTGCTACGATTCCTGTGGCAGATGGGATGGGAAATTTTCTGCCCATTAAGTTTGGTAACTGCTGTAGTGCTGACTTCAGAGGTTGAGCAGTTAGCGTGGAGATTCTTGGTTCTACAGGTTGGCTGAAAGGATTTGTCCTGTTTCCTTTTCAACTGTGGATTGCTGACTTACTTCCAGCAGCCAAAGAGAAAGAGATTTTTGCCTGCCAATGCAGATGCTCTTCAGTTTACAGGACACACTAGAAAATAGCGTAGATAGAGAGCGAGGAGCTGCAGTTGGTTTTTAATCCCTTAACTTCAGTCTTCCTGGAAAGGGAAAAACACAAACATTTCTGTAATATAAGTTATAGGAGATGGTTTCTGCTGAAATGGTACTCAGCTTCCGTTATCACCACAGGAGGTTACAGTTTAATTTTTGCATTGCATCTCTTCCTTTGAAATGTCTCTGCCTAAAAGAGGGTGCGACGTTCCGCTATCTCTCTTGGCACTGAATATAATCCAGATAGGAATTCCAGCAAGTGGCTACTTTGCAGTCTCAGCCAATTTTTGCTTGTATGTCCTTTAAAAAAAAACGCGTCTTATTTACAAGTTCAGTGTGTCCATATGTAATTCAGGGCTATGATCCTTTGTCATGGCACTAGTAGGATAGAAAAAGGGGGACCAGTAGATGTAATATATCTGGATTTCCAAAAGACATTTGATAAGTTGCCACACAAAAAGTTAATAGGCAAGATAGAGGCTCATGGAGCTGCAGGTAGTAAAATAGCATCGATAGCATGTCGGTTAATGGACAGGAAGTAGAGAGCGGGCAAAAATGGTGCATTTCCAAGTTGGCGGTCAGTCAGTTCTGAGGCCTCAGTTATTTATGGTGCATAATAATGACAAGGGTGAAGAGAGAGAGGGCCGGATTCCCTGACCTCAGCTACAGCTCGGAATCTCTGGTCCTGCTGCTGTGAATGGAGATTTGTCTGAGCGCCAAATCCTCATTCTCACTGCAGCGGTAGCAGGACATGAATGGCCAGAGAATTACAGCCAGAGAGTAATGTATCTACATTTTTTGAAATACAAAACCAGCTGGAGAGGTCAGCTGTGGGAAGGACACAGAGAGGCTGCAAAGTGATGTAGACAGGTTAAGTGAGTTGCCGACAAGATGGCAGATAGAATATAATGCGGTGAAGTGTGATGTTATTCACTTTCATCGTAAGAACAGAAAGACAGAATATATTTTAAAGGTGAAAAACTTGTAAACGTCGATGTCCAAAGAGATTTGGATGTGCTCATTCTAGTACCACATGATTCTGTCCCTGTATATCCAATTCACCTTATTACATTAATCAAAAAACAACCCAAACACTTACATGGCTAAATGAGTAATTATTTTGCTCTCTCAGCATCTGCTGCACTCTTCCCAGATAAACTAGGTAAGTTGCTCTTTCAGAGAGCCTGTGCAGATGGGCTGAATGGCCTCTTTCTGCACTGTAGGGATTTTATTGTTCAATATTTATCTCTCGACTAACCTCACTAAACAGATGATCAAGTCAATAACTTAAGGCTATTTGCGAGACCCTAAGGTGTGCCAATTGGGATTGTACAGTGTAGCAGTGACAATTAAAAGTATTTCATTGGGATGCTCTGAGGAAATGAAAGATGCTAGATAAATGTAAAGTCTTTCTATTTTTCTTTCTTGTTGCCGGAATACTTCAAAATACAATGTCTCCCATTTACCAAAGTAAAATGAATCTATTAGAAGTTGAATAAACAGAATATCTGTTATTTTGCTTTCACTGTTTTGACGTCTAATGATACGGTCGATAATCTCGTGATTTTTTTAAAACTGTGAACCTCATTACCATTAATCGCTGAAAGCCAGCATACTGATCTTGCAATAACTCATAAAACAACCCAGTTGGAGAACACTGCAGGAGAAAGATTGGAAGTGACAGTGTGAATGTGATTCACAAGCTAGTTTACCACATTAATGACAATGACTTTGGCCTCATGTGAACATTATACTGTTAAATAGGAGGAGACAATGGTCGCCTGCATCAGTGAAAAAGTGCTGGTATATAATAGCAAAAAATAAATTCACAACTGCTGAGAAACTTAAATAGATATCTCTGAAAGTTATCAGGACAGATGAACAAATGTAAGCCACTCAACCTGTCATGCCTGCTCCACCAGTCAACTGGATTATGGCTAATCCTTGCCTCAACTCCACTTACACTCAATATCCCTCGATACTGAGGCCCAAAGAGAATCTATCAAGCATTTAAAGCAAAAAGCTTCAAGCAATGAAGAACGATTAAGGAATAATGATCAGGGAAAAATAATTGGACAGAGATTTTCCATTTGCTTGCACACTGCGGTGGTGTGATTTGAAGCAAGATGTATCATCTTGTTCTTATTTATGGTATCACTGTCGGGAAAAGCATTTATTTCCTTCTCACTCTGGAAGGATAGACCCAACAGATGTTGGCAGCACTATGCCACACAGTTGTGAGAGAGTAACCAGGGAGTCCTCAGCATTGAAACCAGTCCTGTGAAGTCTCATTGCATCAGACAAAACCTGGGCAAGGAAATCTGCTGCTGATTATTACTTATCGCCCTTCCTTAGCTGATGAATCAACATTGTCATAGAATCATAGAAACCCTACAGTGCAGAAGGAGGCCATTCGGCCCATCGAGTCTGCACCGACCACAATCCCACCCAGGCCCTACCCCCACATATTTACCCGCTAATCCCTCCAACCTACGCATCTCAGGACTCAAAGGGGAAATTTTTAACCTGGCCAATCAACCTAACCCGCACATCTTTGGACTGTGGGAGGAAACCGGAGCACCCGGAGGAAACCCACGCAGACACGAGGAGAATGTGCAAACTCCACACAGACAGTGACCCGAGCCGGGAATCGAACCCAGGACCCTGGAGCTGTGAAGCAGCAGTGCTAACCACCGTGCTGCCCATGTGTTGAACATCACTTGGAAGAAGTACTGAGGGTCACACCAAGTACAGGAATTCAACTGGTAGTATCATTACTGATTGAAATGGCTGAATTCTGACAGACATAGTTAGCAGGCTGTGCTTGTGGCAAGTTGCGTGACGATGTAACCTATTTGATCTCACCCTCATCAATTTAACTGTTGGAGATGGTACCTGTCCATGACAGTTGGTGTAAACACCTCATTGACTGAGGGAGAACAAGCCCTGTCTTCACACTGAAGACATGCTCCATCATGTTGTGTGGCATAGATTCAGAACAGATCAAGCAACTCAAGACTGGGCGTCCATGACGTGTTCTGGTCATCATCAGCAACAGAATTGTACTTGACTACAATCTGTATCACAATCTGAGGGTGGCATGGTGGCACAGTGGTTATCACTGCCACCTCACAGCGCCAGGGATGCGGGTTCAATTCCGGCCTTGGGTGACTGTGTGGAGTTTGTACGTTCTCCCCATGTCTATGTGAGTTTCCTCCAGGTGCTCCAGTTTTCCTCCACAGACTAAAGACATGTAGGTTAGATGGATTAGCCATTATAAATGTGTGATTTATGGGGATAGGGTGGGGGAAAGGGCCTGCATAAGGTACTCTGTCAGAGAGAGTCGGTGCAGGCTCATTGGGCTGAATGGCCTCCTTCAGCACTATAGGGATTCTATGTAACCTTGTGGCCTGGCATATCCCTCACATAACTATCAAACCATGCAGCCATACCTTGTTCAATGAAAAATGCAGAACAGTATGTTAGTAGCAACACAAGGCATTTCAAAAAATGTAATGTCAACTTGGTGAAGCTACAACACAGGACTGAATCATAGAACCCCACAGTGCAGAAGGAGGCCACTCGGCCCATCAAGTCTGCACCGACCACAATCTCACCCAGGCTTTATCCCCATAACCCCATGCATTGACCCTAGCTAGTCCCCCGACACTAAGGGACAATTTAGCATGGCCAATCCACCTAACCCGCACACCTTTGGAGGAAACTGGAGCACCCGGAGGAAACCCACGCAGACACGGGGAGAAAGTGCAAACTCCACACAGACAGTGACCCAAACCGGGAATCGAGCTCTGGTCCCTGGTGCTGTGAGGCAGCAGTGCTAACCACTGTGCCACCATACGTGCTAAACAGTGGAAGCAGCAAGACACAGACAGAGCTAAGCAATCTCACAACCAATTGTTCAGGTCAGATCTTTGCAGTCCAGTCATGAATGATGATGGACAATTAAACAAATAATGGGAGGAAGGAGCACCACAAACATCCCCATCCTAAATGATGGGAGGGAAGGGATCCCAGCACGTGAGTGCAAAAGATTAAGCAGTCACAATCATCTTCAACCAGGACAAATTATCATTTCTGGCCTTTACCTGAGGTCTCCACCATCACAGTTGATAAGTGAAGTGTGTCCCATAGGAGAATATGTGCACCCCATATGAGGCAGACACAGAATCATAGAAACTCTACAGTGCAGAAGGAGGCCATTCGGCCCATCAAGTCTGCACCAACAACAATCCCACCTCAGCCCTAACCCTGTGACGCCACATATTTACCCTGCTAATCCGTCTAATCTACACATCCCTGGACAGTAAGAGGCAATTTAGCATGGCCAATGCACAGAACCCACGCATCTTTGGACTGTGGGAGGAAACACAGTCCTCCCACAGACACGGGGAGAATGTGCAAGCTCCATGCAGACAGTGACCCAAGCCGGGAATGTCGTCTACATGGATTTTAGTACCGCATTTGACAAGGTCCCTCATGGCAGGCTGGTGCAAAAGGTTAAATCTCACGGGATCAAAGGTGAACTAGCTAGATAGGTACAGAACTGGCTTGGCCATAGAAGGCAGAGAGTAGCAGTGGAGGGGTCTTTTTCTGATTGGAGGTCTGTGACGTGTGGTGTTCCGCAGGCTCTGTACTGGGACCTCTGCTGTTTGTGATATATATAAATGATTTGGAAGAAGGTGTCGCTGGTCTGATTAGTAAGTTTGCGGACGACACAAAGATTGCTGGAGTTGCGGATAGTGACGAACATTGTCAGAGAATACAGCAGGATATAGATAGGCTGGAAAATTGGGCAGAGAAATGGCAGATGGAATTTAATCCAGATAAATGCGAAATAATGCATTTTGGTAGATCTAATGCAGGGGAGAGCTATACAATAAATGGCAGAACCATCAGGAGTATAGACACACAGAGGGATCTGGGTGTGCAAGTCCACAGATCCTTAAAGGTGGCAGCACAGGTGGAAAAGGTGGTGAGGAAGGCATATGGCATGCTTGCCTTTATTGGACGGGGCATAGAGTATAAAAGTTGGCATATGGTGTTGCAGTTATATAGAACGTTGATTAGGCCACATTTGGAATACTGCGTCCAGTTCTGGGCGCCGCACTACCTGAAGGACGTGGAGGCTTTGGAGAGAGTGCAGAAAAGGTTTACCAGGATGTTGCCTGGTAATAGCTATGAGGTGAGATTGAGTAAACTAGAGTTATTCTCCCTGGAAAGATGGAAGTTGAGGGGCGACCTAATAGAAGTTTATAAAATTATGAAGGGCATAGAGAGGTGAACAGTTGGAAGCTTTTTCCCAGGTCAGAAATGACAATCACAAGGGGTCACAAGTTCAAGGTAAGGGGGGCAAGGTTCAATACTGATATGTGGGGGACGTTTTTTATGCAGAGGGTGGTGGGGACCTGGAATGCACTACCAAGCAAGGTGGTTGAGGCAGACACGCTAGGATCATTTAAGACTTATCTAGATAGCCACATGAACAGACTGGGAATAGAGGGATACAAACGGATGGTCTAGTTAGGAACACATGATCGGTGCAGGCTTGGAGGGCCGAAGGGCCTGTTCCTGTGCTGTATTGTTCTTTGTTCTTTGTTTTTTGTTCAAATGTGTCTCCATGTCACAGGCAGCTTGTAGCTTTCTCAGGTTGATTCCGGGATCACTAAGTACGATGATAGGTTTCCTCACATGGCAGGATAGCTGGCTGTCCAAAGGAAGATGTATGCACGACAAACATAACACATGGAAAACAGCTTCACAGTGTAAACATTCAGCACTAAAATCATTGAGTAATGAGTTGGCTGTCGGTGGAAGGGGGCACAATAATCGAACTGCAAAAAGAAAATAGTGTGATCACGCTATCAGCTCATGAAGCCAGAGGGTTTCATGGTTACTTTGCTCGAGCTAGGCATTTTCATCTGTGCCTGCTCTCTTGGGAACTGACTACACATCAACATTTGTTAATAAGCCACGGGGAAAAAAAATCATTACATTGTCAGAAAAATTAACTGCAAACTAACAAGTGTTGATCAACCAGCTCTCCCTAGATCAAGTCCAAGGGGAAGTTTTACTTCCACGAGGTGTCAGCCATGTCTCAGTGGTAGCACTCTCGCCTCTGAGTCAGAAGTCACAGGGCAGAATTCTCCCATCCAGGACTATGTCCTGGAGCGGAGATGGGAATCATTCCCACTGTGAGGTTGGTGGAAAACTCCGCAGTATTTTCCAGCCCCAGCCTCACTAATTATGCAGCCGGGGGGTTGCGCGATGCCTTCTGTGGTTAGAGCAGGCTGTTTAGTGCAAGCTCCACCATCCTATCTGGGAGCCATTTTTAAAAGGTGCTCGGACACCCACTCAATATTAACACTGGGGTGCCTGGAAAGGTGCTGAGGAGCCTAAGTATAATGATAAAAACAAATTACTGCGGAAGCTGGAATTTGAAACCAAAAGAGAAAACGCTGGAAAATCTCAGCAGGTCTGGCAGCATCTGTAAGGAGAGAAAAGAGCTGACGTTTCGAGTCCAGATGACCCTTTGTCAAAGCTAAAAGGCAGAGAAAGTGGGAGATATTTATACTGCAGGGGGAGGGAATGAAAGATGAGTCATAGCCATAGAAATCAGGGGAAAGGACTGCTAATAGCTGTCCACAGAGAGAATAAAGGGTATTAATTGGCAGACGGCAGAGAAGCTGCAAGCTGTGACAGATGGAGATGTTGTGTGTGTATGTGTGTGTTGGGGGGGGGGTGGTTGTGGATGGAATGGGGCAGAGGTAGAATGTTGAAAAGGGGAAGCGGGGGGGGAAGAGAAAAGTTAAGGGAAGGGGGATGAAGTAGGGGGAAGGAAAGAGAGATGGGGGGAAAAGAAAAATGAAGAAAGACCATAAAGAAATAAAAGGTAGAGAACAGTAAAAAAATTAAATAAAATGGAATGAAGACAAAGGGGGCTGAGGTGGGGTCGAACAAATCTGAGTTGTTAAGTATAGTGATGCCTGCTTGCGAGTCCTCTTGGACCATGTGTGGGTCCGGAGGAATATACTTTTCCTGGCTGACAGGTGGAGAGCAAGCAGGAAGACTGACCCTGCATGGATGCAAGTGGCCAATGCCATAAGTGCCCATAGGATACAAGACATTGCCTGATGAACAACTTTATTTGTTCCTCATCAGATGGTCACATCTCCTGGTGGAGGTCAGCAAGAGCCCGAATGACACCAGCCAGAGGTATTGGAAGCCTCAAAAGAATGGCACCCATGGTCACACAGTTCTCAAGAGAGCATGCACAGATGGAAATGCCTAGCTTGAGCAAAGTAACCATGAAACCCTCTGGCTTCATGAGCTGATAGTGTGATCACACTATTTTCTTTTGCAGTTCGATTATTGTGCCCTCTTCCACCGACAGCCAACTTATTACTCAATGATTTTCATGCTGAATGTTTACCAATATATGAGATTACATGGGCCTCAGTGGCAAGGGCATAGTTGTGCCTCACAGCCCCGCTGTGGTGCAGTGACTATCATGTCCCCTTCACCATTCAACAGACATAGCACACTGCATGGAAGGGGATGGGGGAGGGAGGAACTGGGTTTAAGCATAGAGGCTAACAATCCTCACTGCCCCTTCACCCAACACTGTTGAACCCTTGCCTTCCGAACCTACCAGCTCCCTCCATCTGCTGTTAACTTAACCATCCCCTCCTATTCCAACCACTCTGAGTTAACTCTGCCAGAGTCGCATATTGACTCTAACACCCCTGCTGGAGAGCACATTCACCTGGGCATTCCCACTCAGTTTTCAGACCTGAATGTTCCCCACGCTGCTCCCGTTCAAAGCCGGACATTCCCCCCCTTCAGATCTGGGCATTCTCCATTATCTCCCCACACGCGCACACGCACACTTTCAGATCTATATGATTTGAATCTTAGCGATAGAATGTATGCTAAGTTGGTTGTGGAATATGAAGGAGGGTGATGACTCACAGAGGGAAATGATTGACTGTGAGGTGAGAAAGGTAAGCAGCGACCAGGGGATAGAGGGAGGCAGTGATTGGGAAAGGGCAAAGGCAGCGAGGGAGAAGGAGAGAGAGACAGGGTGGAGTGACCAGCAATTGGGAAGGAGTTGAATGGTGGCTGACAATGATTGATATTGTGAATGTGGCATTGAGTTGAAGACTTGTGCACCTCATGGTGTCTGTAACTTTCTAGGCCATTATATTTTAGCACGGTTAGTTTCCAGCTGTCAAATGATATGGCACTCAGACTAATGTTCAGATGTAAAAATATGAGTCATGACCGTGGCAGGTATTATATCAGCTCCTCTTAAGTGAAAGTTATCAAAGCACTCTGCTCAAGAACTTAAAATCAAACAAACATAATCACACACAAACAAAGTGGTAAAATGGAATCAATTACATTTTATTTTGCATGTTAAACTGAGGGAAGGTGATGCTGGAGAGAAAAATAAACTACAAGCAGTGAACCAAAAGCTAGGCTCCTTCGATGGTGCGGGAGATAGAAAGGATGATGAGCCAAATACAAGGGGATATACGTCAGGCGAGTTCTTTAAACGAGAACCAGGCCAAAAGACATTTAGTTGGGAGGGGAAGTGAAGAGAGAAAAAAGCCTGGCAAAGAGAGAATGTGGACATAGAATGGCAGTTGGCATAAAAGGAACCCAATAGTTTTATCACGGCATGAAAATAGGTAGTAAGATGCTTGGAGTGGGAGTGGGGTAGGGAGGGGTTGGTCTATTTGGGACAAATAAATGATGGGGGAAAGTGGCAATGCCCAAGGGGCACCTTGGCACTGCCCACCAGGCATCAGGCAGTGCCAAGGGGCAGGGCCAGAGGGGGATGGAGCCTATGGGGGGCAGGGTCTATGGGGGGAGATCGTGCGGGGTCCCGCTGCCACTCTGCATAGGGACCCATGGCAGAAGGAGGGAAGGGCTGATCAGGTCTGGCCATTGGGGTGGGTGTGGGGAGGTCAGGGCGATCGAGGCGGGGGTGGGGCGGGGGCGGGGGATGGTCATGGCTGACCTGGAGATGTCCAGGAGGCCAGCGATGGGGGGCATGGAGGATCAGAGGGGCCATGATGGGGAGTTGCTTTGCAGACCAGCAATCGAGCTGGCCAGCGATCAGGAGGGGCTACTGTAAATGCGCGGATCTCCGCAATGACAGATTGGTGCATGCACAGTGGTCCGTTCAGCGCTGTGCAGCCAGCCTCTTCAGCTGGAATAGGTTCCACCCCTGGATTTTCATTGTGAATCTTGCTGGGGCACTCTGCAGTGCTCAGAGTATGGTAGATTCATTTTGAGAATCCCACTAAAAAAAACCAGCAGCAGTTACTCCAGGTTTTACGCAAATTTAACACTTAAATTTTTGGGGGGAGAATCCCGGCCAATATACATTTAGCCACACAACATCTAGAATACGTAATAAGTACTTTAAATCAGTGTTTATTAAGGATGAAGATGTTGACATAATATTGGTAGAAGTCAAGATAGTTGAAGTCATGGATGGGGTGAAAATTGATAGATGGGTTGCACTGTTAAAGGCTGACAATCATTAGCGTGGATAAATTGTCTGCTTCATATGGCTCTATTGCTAAAGGCAATGGGGGTGGGGATAGTGGTAAGGCTTACCATAATCTTTTCAATCTCCCCTAGATACGGGGGAGGTGCAGAGTGTTGGAAAGGGGCAAAGAAAAGATGTAAGGATATTTCTAATAACTACAGGCTGGTCAGTGATGGGCAAGGTTTTAGCAGAAAAAAATTAACAAGTACTTGGAGAGGTTTCAGTTTATTAAGGAGAAGCAACACGATTTGTAAAAGCCAGTTTATGTTTATCTAATCTTATTAAATTCTTTGATGGGATAACAGAGAAGGTTGATAAAGGGAATGCAATGGATGTTGTCGACATGGATTTCAAGAAAGTGTCTGACAAATTACCACATAAAAGGCTGGTTAATAAAATAAAGACTCATGGGATAGAAGGGTCAGTGTTAGCTTGAATAAAAAAAGCTCAAGGACAGAAAACAATGAGTCATGGTAATACCAAACTTGTGAGGCTGATACCAATTGACTGCAACAGGTCAGAGATAGGCTCACAGAATGGACAGATGGGTGGTAGATGGAATTCAATACAGAGAAGTGTGCGGTGATGCATGCTGGTAGAAGGCATAGGGTGAGGCAATGTATAACTTTGTGGCACAGTTCTGAAGTATGCACAGGGACACAAGGACCTGGCAGTTCACGCATATAGATCTTTGAAAGTGGCAGGACACATTGAGAGCTTGTTAGCAAAGCACATAAGATCCTGGGCTTCATAAACAGAAGTATTGAGCACAAAAGCAGAAAGGTTGTGCTGAGATTTTCTAAAGCTCTGGTTAAGCCACAACTGGAGTATTGCATCCAGTTCATTCAGAAAGGTGTGAGGGCCCTTGAGAGGGAACAGAGGAGATTTACCAATAGGGTTCCAGAAATGAGGGTGAGGTTGGAGATGCTGGTATTCTTCCACTTGGAGATGTAGGGGAGATATGATAGAGATGTACAAGATTATAATAGGTTTGAATAAGATAGACGTAGGAACAAGAGTAGGTTACTCAGTTCCACCATTCAATATGACAGCTGATGGTCCACTTCAGTGTCTTTTCCCCATATTATCCACAAATCCGAGGTGACAAAATTTGTTGGGAATTAACATCCTATAAGTAATTACACACAAAGGTGCAATAGGGAGGTGTAACTGAGAACAAATCAGAGCTATTCTAGTTCTTCAGCCATTGTGTGGTTCTATTGCATCCCAGACAAGATCCCAAATGTAAGCAGGAACAACATCCAAGAATCACAGTCCCACAGATTAATGTAAGCAATTATAGACACCTTCAGGCAAGGTTACAATTACAAATTTTAGATGTACTGGCATAATACCTCTACACTTTAGAGGCTCATAGATTCATCATCTGCAATGGAAACTATACAAGAACGTGTATTGTAAGTCATAATACCCCTTTGGAAGGGTGGGGGAGAAGTCTCTTTATAAAGGTGGATATTGTAATATGCCTTTAAGGAATAGGAAAATGACAGCACTAGAAAAGAAGTATGTCATGCCCTTAGGTTTAGTTTCATTTTTGCTTTCAGTGGAACGCACAGAAGCTAGGTCTCCGCTGGTGTCTTCAAGTGTTCTACTTTTGTAAATATGTTCCCATGTGCCTAGTCTCAATCAATGAACACATAACCTGTTTACCCAATCCCTTTTGAGTGATGGGTGTGTTTTATATCATTAAAAAAGCATTGCAAGAGACGGAGGATGGGAGGAAAAGTTTTCTTTGCAGTAAGTGGGAATGAGCAGGAACTCACTGCCAAAAAGAGTGGTGGAAGTGAAGATGATCAATGATTTCAAAACAAAATTGGATGGGCACTTGTGGGGAAAAAATCAGCAGATCCCCCTTCTGGACTGTAATCATTCTATGGGCAGAATTTAATGGGGGAATTCTGGCATTGGAGGGGCTGCTGTATGATCTGACGGGAGAGTGTGGGGTGGAGATCACACTCTGACTACCTCCGACTAAATCTGGGGTGCGAATGCTTGCGGGTGAACTTCCTCCCAAAAGGCCAAATGGCACCAATTGCCCACTTAAGGGCCTCATCCTGCCATCGCTGTTGTAGAGGGGATAATTGGAGGGGTGCCATAGGAGCCGGCACCACGAGCCACCCCTGCTCTTTACCCCAGTCACCCTGACCGCCCCTCCCTTGTAAGCAGCTCCCCCTTACCTCCCCATGACCACTCCCCATTCCATCATGTTGCTCTTTCCAGGGATCCGTGGTGAAGGACCTCGTGAATTTCCAGCAGTAGGCACTACTCCCACGGCTCTCAATGAATTCTGTTCTGTGATCCTATGGACCGGTAAATTCTACATTCCTGCTCCCATCTTTGAATCAACTATTTCTGTACTCCTTAATAGGCTGAGCAGAAGACACTAAAAACATCTTCCCAATGATAGTAGAATATTAGGGGACAAAAGGGAGGGGGGACCTTAAAACAATCATTACTAGAGAAAAACTAGGATAACTAATTGGACTAAAGGCTGATAAGTCCCCTGAACCTGATGGCTTCATCCAAGCATTTAAAGGAAGTGACTTTTCAAGTTCGTTTACAGGATGTGGGTGTTGCTGGCTGGACTGGCTAGTGCTGTTAGGGAGGGAGTTCCAGGGTTTTGACCCAGTGACAATGAAGGAACGGTGATATGTTTCCAAGTCAGGATGGTGAGTAACTTGGAGGGGAACCTCCAGGTGTTGGTGTTCCCAGGTATCTGCGGTCCTTGTCTTTTTCTAGATGGTAGAAGTTTGGGCTTGGAAGGTGTTGCTTAAGAATCTTGGTGAGTTCCTGCAGAGGTAATGAATGCATTGGTTGCAATGTTCCAAAATTCTCTAGATTCTGGAAAGGTTCTGGTGGATTGGAAAATGACAAATATAATACCTCTACTCAAGAAAGTAGGGAGACAGAAAGCAGGAAAATATAGGTCAGTTAGCCTAACATCTGTCCTTGGGAAAGTGCTGGAATCCATTATTAAGGAAGAGGTCACAGGGCATTTGGAAAATCATCACATAATTAAGCAGAGTCAACATAGTTTTATGAAAGAGAGATCATATTTGACAAATTTATTGGTGTTCTGGGAAGATGTAACAAGCAGGGTGGATAAAAAATAGACGTAGTGTTGGATTTCTAATGGGCATTCAGTAAAGTATCACATAAAAAGTTACTGCAAGAGATAAAAACTCATGGTGTGGGGATGATCTATGATCTATTTGAGGATTGGCGAACTGACAGGAAACGGAGTCAGGATAAATGGGTAATTTTCTAGTTGGCAAGCTGCAACTAGTGAGATGCCACAGGAATCAGTGCTGGGATCTCAACTATTTACAATCCATATTAGTGGCTTGGATGAAGGGTCTGAGTACTGTAGCCAAAGTTGCTGATGATACAAAAATATGTGGCAAAGTAAGTTATGAGAATGCAAACAATAGAGATAGATTAACTAAGTTAGCAAAAATTTGACAGATGGAGTATAATGTAGAAAAAATGCGAGCTTATCTCTTTGGTAGGAAGAATAGAAGAGCAAAGTATTAATTTAATAGGGTACTGACTACAGAATGCTACAGTACAAGGAGAATCTGACTGCCCTCATACACGAAACACAAACGTTAGCATTAAGGTACAACAGTAATTGAGAAGGCAAATGGAATGATGGTCTTTAAAACAAGGGGCGTGGATTATAAAAGAAGGGAAACCTTGCTGTAAGACATTGGTGAGTACTACATATAGCTTTGGTCTCCTTATCTAAGGAGGGAGATAGTTGCATTGGAGGCGATTCAGAGAAGCTTCATTAGTTTAACTCCTAAGATGAATAATTTGATTTGATTTATCATTGTCACATGTATTAACATACAGTGAAAAGTATTGTTTCTTGCGTACTATACAGACAAAGCATACCGTTCATTGAGAAGGAAATGAGAGACTGCAGAATGTAGTGTTACATCATAGCTAGGGTGTAGAGAAAGATCAACTTAACGCAAGGTAAGTCCATTCAAAAGTCTGACAGCAGCAGGGAAGAAGCTGTTCTTGAGTTGGTTGGTACGTGACCTCAGACTTTTGTATCTTTTTCCCGACGGAAGAAGGTGGAACAGAGAATGTCCGGGGTGCGTGGGGTCCTTAATTATGCTGGCTGCTTTGCCGAGGCAGTGGGAAGTGTAGACAGAGTCAATGGATGGGAGGCTGGTTTGCGTGATGCATTGGGCTACATTCACGACCCTTTCTAGTTCCTTGCAGCCTTGGGCAGAGCAGGAGCCATACCAAGCTGTGATACAACCAGAAAGAATGCTTTCTATGGTACATCTGTAAAGGTTGATGAGAGTCGTAGCTAACATACCAAATTTCCTTCGTCTTCTGAGAAAGTAGAGGCATTGGTGGGTTTTCTTAACTATAGTGTCGGCACAGGTTGTTGATGATCTGGACACCTAAAAACTTGAAGCTCTCGACCCTTTCTACTTTGTCCCCATTGATGTAGACAGGGGCATGTTCTCCTTTACGCTTCCTGAAGTCGATGACAATCTCTTTCATTTTGTTGACATTGAGGGAGATATTATTGTTGCCGCACTAGTTATGTTATCTTATGAGGAAAGATTGAGCAAATTGGAATCAGAAGAATAAGAGGTGATCTTATTGAAACTTATAAGATTCTGAGGAGGCTTTACAGGGTAAATGCCGTGAGGATGTTTCCCTTCATGGGGGCATCTAGGACTAGGTGCATAATATCAGAATAAGGGGTCTCCCATATAAGACAGAAATTAGGAGGACTTTATTCTCACAGAGGGTTGGGTTGTGAATCTCTGGAATCCCTGACCCAAAAAGCCATGGAGACTGAGTTTTTGAATGTGTTTAAGCCTGGGACTATAGGGAGCCAAGGGCAATGGGGAACAGGCAGGAAAGTGGAGTTGAGGCCAACAATTGTTTTTCTTTATTCTTTCATGGGACGTGGGCATTGCGTGCAAGGCCAGCATTTGTTGTCCATCCCTAATTGCCTTTGAACTGAATGGTTTGCTAGACCATTTCACAGGGCAGTTAAGCGTCAATGACATTGATAATATAAGATCATCCATCACCTTAATGAATAGCGGAGCAGGCGCAAGGGGCCAAAGGGCCTACTGTTTCTTCTATTTCTGATGATCTTATTCTCCTTGTATTTACATGGTGCCATTTCCATGGAAAAACTTCATGGCACAATGGTTTCGGGTTGTAGTGATCTTGACAGTAATACCCGTATGTTGGGACATTGTCCCTAGGTCAATTCGGGTCAGATGGTAATACTATTGGGGTGGAACTTTCTGCTCCCACCAGCGGCAGGAATCATGGCGGGTGGGGCACTAAATTTAGTGTGATAGAAAAAGTCAGTTGAGTTTTGTTTAGTCAAATGAGCTTGATGTTTTGATCTCCTGACTTTGATGGTGGGTTAAAGGCGGGTGGGGTTTCCTGCTAATCTATGTCAGGAACCCCACTGGCAATTGTTTGCATCTCATGAACACTCATTAAAAGGCCAACTCGCTGGAAGTATGTTTTCTGTCTAAATTAAACACCACATCAGTGGATAATTAGAATGTTCTGTTTCCTGACTCTATATATGTGGCGCGTGAGCTTCAGTTCACCAACGATTTTGAAGTACGTAGATGCTGCTTTTGCCAACCTTTACGAAAATTGCTGCAAGACTTCAGGTGCCCTAATCACAAGGTGTGCCAATGCTGGGCACAGGAGGTAAGGCCAGCGAGGAGGGAAGAGACAGACGTAGAACTAAGGGGGTGTTGTGGAACAAGGAAGGGGAGGGGGAAGCCAGTGTTGCGAGACTGATCGTGGAAGAATCCGAGACAGTCCTGGTGCTGAGGCTACACTGTCGGGGGTGGGGGGATATTGAACAGACAGTCCTGTGGCTGACGCCTCATAAGAACAGGATATGGCGCTCGACTCATTGATCAACAGTTCCAACGCGCCACAGCGAAAAACCGCACCGACCTCCTCAGAAGACAAACACGGGACACAGTGGACAGAGTACCCTTCGTTGTCCAGTACTTCCCCGGAGCGGAGAAGCTACGGCATCTCCTCCGGAGCCTTCAACATGTCATCGATGAAGACGAACATCTTGCTAAGGCCATCCCCACACCCCCACTTCTTGCCTTCAAACAACCGCACAACCTCAAACAGACCATTGTCCGCAGCAAACTACCCAGCCTTCAGGAGAACAGTGACCATGACACCACACAACCCTGCCACAGCAACCTCTGCAAGACGTGCCGGATCATCGACACAGATGCCACCATCTCACGTGAGAACACCATCCACCAGGTACACGGTACATACTCTTGCAATTCGGCCAACGTTGTCTACCTGATACGCTGCAAGAAAGGATGTCCCGAGGCATGGTACATTGGGGAAACTATGCAGACGCTGCGACAACGGATGAATGAACACCGCTCGACAATCACCAGGCAAGACTGTTCTCTTCCTGTTGGGGAGCACTTTAGCGGTCACGGGCATTCGGCCTCTGATATTCGGGTAAGCGTTCTCCAAGGCGGCCTTCGCGACACACGACAGCGCAGAGTTGCTGAGCAGAAACTGATAGCCAAGTTCCGCACACACGAGGACGGCCTCAACCGGGATATTGGGTTCATGTCACACTATTTGTAACCCCCACAGTTGCGTGGACCTGCAGAGTTTCACTGGCAGTCTTGTCTGGAGACAATACACATCTTTTTAGCCTGTCTTGATGCTCTCTCCACTCACATTGTTTTGTTTCTTAAAGACTTGATTAGTTGTAAGTATTCGCATTCCAACCATTATTCATGTAAATTGAGTTTGTGTCTTTATATGCTCTGTTTGTGAACAGAATTCCCACTCACCTGAAGAAGGGGCTTAGAGCTCCGAAAGCTTGTGTGGCTTTTGCTACCAAATAAACCTGTTGGACTTTAACCTGGTGTTGTTAAACTTCTTACTGACGGCACACTGTCAGGGGAATATTGAACAGACTGTCCTGGGGCTGAGTGGAACAAGAGCTCTGCATGGCACATATTTCTTGATCCCTGTCTTGGGCAAGGGAAGGCCTCTTTGGGGTGTGACGGTTGTGCTTGGTATGGTCGGCAGGGTGGAATCAGTCACATAAGGAGTTTGATCCTGGGGATAAGTGTACTCTAAAGTAAAAGTAAAGTTTATTTATTAGTCACAAGTAGGCTTATGTTCACACTGCACGTTACTGTGAAAATCCCTAGTTGCTGCATTCCAGCACCTGTTCGGGTACACTAAGGGAGAATTTAGCATGGCCAATGCACCTAACCAGCACATCTTTGGATTGTGGGAGGAAACCGGAGCACCCGGAGGAAACCCATACAGACATGGGAAGAATGTACAGACTCCACACAGACAGTGACCCAAGCCAGAAATTGAATCCGGGTCCCTGGCGCTGTAAGGCAGCAGCGCTAACCACTGTGACACCGTGCCACCCTATGAGGCAGATGGCACAGTCACGGTCAAGAGAGGCATCTGTGTCGTGTCAGTCAGTAGCTGAAAAATCATGGGGGTGTAATGAATGGTCTCACGTGGGGGGAGAGGGGCAGAATGTTTGGGTGCATGTGACCTCAAAAAGGGGAGGAGTCAGCTTGTCAAAGGGCATGTTGATATCAATGTTAAATGGTTTTGGGGGAGAAAAGAAATATCTACACCGATATTGATGGGTTCAAAAGTAACACAGCGAGGTTAGATGATGACAGGGTGGCACAGTGGCACAGTGGTTAGCACTGCTGCCTCACCGCGCCAGGGACCCGGGTTCAATTCCAGCCTCGGGTCACTGTCTGTGTGGAGTCTGTACGTTCGCCCCCTGTCTGCATGGGTTTCCTCCGGGTACTCCGGTTTCTTCCCACACTCCAAAGATGTGCAGGTTAGGTTTATTGGCCATGCTAAATTGCCCCTTTGTGTCAGGGGGATTAGCAAGAGTAAATACATGGGGTTATGGGGATAGGGCTTGGTTGGGATTGTGGTCAGTGCAGACTCGATGGGCCGAATGGCCTCTTTCTATCACATAGGGATTGTATGACAGGAGGAAGGGGAATTGGGAGGCAGTGAGGGTGGAAGGGAGCCAGTGGGTGATAGGAGGAGGTCGGAAGTTGGTCTCCCAAATGAAGGCTAGCAGCACCATTTTCAAGTTCACCTTTCAAAGACGCAGTTTGTAAAACAAGTTAGAGAAAGATTGATTGGGACAGGTTTCAGGGCGTGTGGGAGTAGTTCAATTCAGCAATTTGTGGTCGATTAAAGAGGCGCCCTATTTATGTCCAGATGACGGCATGGAGAGCAGGGCTCAGCTGAGTGCTTGACTCAAGGGTTTAATCCACAATGAATGAGCTTTGCTCCTTTACTAATTGTGCGCAGTCAGATGAGAATCTATTATGTTTAGGTGCTGCAACGCCTAACATCCTATTTGGCACCTGATCCTTACAGAGGCCTGTTACAATAGATTTAAGGTCACAAAGTCATTGTGCTCTACAAGCCTCCATGTTCCCAGTGCACTGGGCATGGTATTCAAGTCTCCATGCTTGCAGTCAGGAGACAAGTGCAAGGACTGGGGTATCCATAGTTATTATCAAAGCCACTGGAGGTCAACCAGTGGCTTCTAGAACTTGAGTCTTTAAACTTGAATAAAGACCTTCATTGTGAATGGGCAGTCACGTCTGAGGGGAAAGCTCAGTCACCTGTCATTCTCCAAGGTATGGAGATGCCGGTGTTGGATTGGGGTAGGCACAGTAAGAAGTCTCTCAACACCAGGTTAAAGTCTAACAGGTTTATTTGATAGCACGAGCTGTCAGAGCACTGCTCCTTCATCAGGTGAGTTACCTGATGAAGGAGCAGTGCTCCGAAACCTCATGCTACCAAATAAACATGTTGGACTTAAACCTGGTGTTGTGATACTTCTTACTGTGCATTCTCCAGGGTAATATTATCCTGCAAGGAGTGGCATTGGTGTGCAATGTAGAGACTAAAGGGAAGTCCAGGGCTGAAGATTGCATTTCTCTCTCGTACATAGAGGGAGGAACTACCATTGATTGCTCAATTGTATCCATTCACAGCTCTCAGCAGGAGTGGAGAATGCAGGCTGGAGGAAATGTTTCCTACTTGATGGCTATGATTACAATGTGGAGAGGAAGAGCCTGTTGCTAACTTGCAAAGCTCAGGGAAGATCATCGCCCTGAGGAACAAGTGCCAGTGAGGCCCCAGGAAGACTCAGATGCTGATGAGGAGGAGCCAAATCCATAAAGACATTTGGCGTGATCAAGAGTCTACAGAAAATGCAGTTCATATATGGAGATGAGCGAAAGACAGCGCAGCATCTGCCTTTGGTTGTAGTTGCTCGTATTTAACACGTTCTCTGTGATGAACCCACGCTGCACAGAATTAATGGGCATTTAATGCTGGTTGCTGTGAAGGTTACCACTGCCACGATCTGATTTGCTTGTGGATCTTTGCAGAGCTCCACTGGGGACCTTTGTGAAATCTCACAATTGGTGACACACAAACGCAGAAGGATAGATGCTCTTTTCAATAAAGCTCACCGTTACGCGCAGTTCCACATGAATGAAGCAGGCCAGGCTGCCAGCACTGTGAGATTCACTGCAATCTTTGACTTTCTGCAAGTGCAGGGTGTCATCAACTGAGCACGTGTCCTTGAGAGCTCCCTGGCAGCAGCCAGTGAGATTCATTAATGGTGAACTCTGTGAACGTTCAACTAATTTGTGATCACACGTTTGTGCTCAGGCCCGGGCAGCTCACATGACTCATACATTTTGAGCATCTACAGATCTAGAGATGCTAGAGATATTTGAGGGATCTCCACACTTAGAGTGTTGATTCCTTGGTGATAAGTGATATCCCCCCTGAAGACATGGCTAATGAAGCCTATTCATCATCCACAGGGTGCAGCTGAGGACATTCAGCACAAGGTCCTTAACAGAGCAGACTATTGACATCTTAAAAATGTGTTTCAGATGTTTGGATCAAACAGATGGGGCTCTCCAATACTCACCGCAGAGAGTGTCCTGCATCATCATTGCTTGCTGCACCCTGCCCAACGAAGAGCTGCAAAGGGGAGATGTGTTGCCCCAGGGCGACATTGAGGAGCTAGATTTCTTTGGATGAGTAGGGCATTGAAAGGGATGAATGTGAAGAGGCCAAGGACTCAGAGGAGCCACATGAGGATACCATTGCACAGGCAGGATGCAGGAGACATAGAATCATAGAATCCCAACAGTGCAGAAGGAGGCCATTCAGCCCATTGATTCTGCATTGGCCAGAATCCCAGTCGGGCCCTATTCCCGTAACCCCACATATTTATCCTGCTAATCCCCCGACACTAGTCAATTTAGCATGGCCAATCAACCTAACCTACACTGTGGGAGGAAACTGGAGCACCCGGAGGAAACCCATGCAGACACGGGGAGAATGTGCAAATTCCACACAGACAGTGACCCAAGGCCGGAATTGAACCTGGGTCCCTGGTGCTGTGAGGCAGCAGTGCTAACCAATATGCCACCGTGCCACCCATAACAACTGCATAGCTATAGGATTCCAGGAATTAAAACGGTGAGGATGGGTTTTTTTAAGCGGAGTTCTCTTCATGCTTTGATGCAGGGAACACCACAACACTTTCACTGTCATCTTTAATATGTCACAACACGTCAACAATTTCACAAAGAACACTGAGGAAGCATAAGTCACCTTCACCCTCATGATGGGGCATCCTTAAAAAGGGCAGTAGCCTAGAGAGTGTGTGGCCGCTGTGGAATGTACTTAGCACTCCAGAAGCAGACAGTCGTAAGCAGCTACACATTGTGCAGTCCTTTCAACCATGACGCCAACAAGTCAGTGGCCTTGGCAGCCTTCAAGAGGCTGAAATGCTATACACATATGGATGCACTCATGCTGGTGAGACAGGAGCTTAGCAAGGCAGCTCTAAGATGAAAAACATTTGCCAATTGTTAGCATTTGATCGTCTGAAAATGTAGCTATGCCTGGACAGCACCATCTGTCAAAATGCCAGCTCTCATACTGATTAATGTAGAAGTCGCATCTTGACACTGAACCCCAAGATGCCACTGGACATCAGGACGCAGTGATCTGTCACACACCAGCATGCATTCAAAGCTGAGTGTTATGTTAACATTATCCTCACAGATAGTGGTTCAGCAGGAAAATCGTGTGGACGGCACAGTGATTAGCACTGCTGTCTCACAGTGCCAGAGACTTGGGTTCAACTCCAGCCTCGGGTCACTGTCTGTGTGGAGTTTGCACATTCTCTCCGTGTCTGTGTGCTCCGGTTTCCGCCCACAGTCCAAAGATGTGCAGGTTAGGTTGATTGGCCATGCTAAATTGTCCCTCGTGTCAGGAGATTAGCAGGGTAAATATGTAGTGTTATGGGAATAGGTGGATTGATGTCGATGCAGACTCGATGAGCCGAATGGCCTCTTTCTGCACTGTAGGGATTCTATGATTCTATGTGATTATTGACAATTCCCCTGCTTTCGGCAGAAACCTGCCAAGTTTACATCCTGCATTGCCTTGACATTTGGTAGAGATGTGACCCAGTCATTGTGACACAGCAGTCAATAGATCCTGCTGAGCCCCCAGGAGATGTACCAGACCATCATTTTCATGCTATTACAGTGCTCGACATTGTCCATCTCACAAAGGTTAATCCTTTCTGTGAACACCAAGTCAATGAGTGCACACTCATGCCAAGAATTACTTACCAATTTGCATTCTGCGAAGCACCACTCGGCAGCTGTACAGGAGCAAACTATGATCCTCACAGGTACGTGGATGGGTTCATCAGGTTGAGCACCCACCTCTGAGATCACACATTCATTCCCGTCTCACAGATTTTTCAAACGCCACTGTTCCACATCATATATGGGGAGAGTGGGAAATAATTAAGGAACATTCAGTCTTAAACAAAATTACAGCTGCAGCGAGGCATGATAGGCTCTGGTGCTTTACGATGAATACTACTTTAACCAAATTTCACATTCAAAATAAAGGCCATTGCAGAGTGCATTTGGGTGAGAAGACTCCAACATTTGTTGCAACACATCCAGGATTAACCACGTGAGGCACAGAATGAAATAGCAGGGAGGTTATGATGGAGCTGTATACAACGCAGGTTAGCCCACAGCTACAGGACTGTGTGCAGTTCTGATCGCCACACTATAGAAAGGATGTGATTGCACTGTCAGAGGGTGCAGGGGAGATTCACCAGGATGTTGCCTGGGCTGGAGCATTTCAGCTATGGAGGGAGGCTGGATAGGCTGGGATTGTTTTCCTTAGAGCAGAGAAGGCTGGGGGGGGGGGGGGGGGGGGGGGGGGGGGGAGGAAGGGGGTGGACCTGATTGAGGTGTACAAAAATGATCAGGGACGTAGGGTAGACGGGAAGAAATTTTCCCCCTCAGTAGAAGATTTAAGGTAAGGAGCAGGAGATTTAGAGGGGATTTGAGGAAAATCTTTTTCACTCAGAGGCTGGTGGGAATCTGGAACTCACTACCCGAGTGAGTGGTAAAGGCAGGAACCCTCAGAACATTGAAGGAACATTTAATTAAGCACTTGAAATGCCATGGCATACAAGGCTACAGACCTGGAAATTGGGATTAGAATAGAAAGGTGCTTGATGGCTGATGCAGAAACGATTTCTGTGCTGTAAAACTCAATGACTATGACTAAATACTTATAACATACATAAATCGTGGATTTCAGTGCAACAGCATCTGGATAATCACTAACTTTGATGAACAAATCTCATGAGGTCACGTAATGTCTGTTTAAGATGCAAAGGTTTTGTCCAACCATCATTTTGATATAGGAAGTGCCTTTGTCCATGTCGCTGATGTGGAACTGAAGATGATTCAGTGTGATTAGACTGAGTGAGACTTAAGTGCACTCATTGACTTGGTGTTCATAGAAAGGATTGACCTTTGTGAGATGGACAATGTCGAGGACTGTAATAGTATGAAAATGATGCTCTGGTACATCTCCTGAGGGCTCAGCAGGATCTATTGACTGCTGTGTTACAACTGACTGGGCCACATCTCTACCATAGAGTCATAGAGGTTTACAGCATGGAAACAGCCCTTTCGGCCCAACTTGTCTGCTGCCCCTCTTTTTAACCCCTGAGCTAGTCCCACTTGCCCGCCTTTGGCCCATATCCCTCTATACCTATCTTACCCATGTAACTGTCTAAATGCTTTTTAAAAGACAAAATTGTACCCGCCTCTACTACTACCTCTGGCAGCTTGTTCCAGACACTCACCACCCACTGTGTGATAAACTTGCCCCTCTGGACGGTTTTATATCTCTCCCCTCCCACCTTTAACCTATGCCCTCTAGTTTTAGACTCCCCTACCTTTGGGAAAATGTATTGACTATCTAGCTGATCTATGCCCCTCATTATTTTATAGACCTCTATAAGATCACCCCTAAGCCTCCTATGCTCTAGAGAAAGAAGTCCCAGTCTATCCAGCCTCTTCTTATAACGCAAACCACCAAGTCCGGGTAGCATCCTTGTAAATCTTTTCTGCACTCTTTCTAGTTTAATAATATCCTTTCTATAATAGGGTGACCAGAACTGTATTCCAAGTGTGGCCTTTACCATCTGAAACAGAGGGACAAGATGGGAGATAATTGGAGGAGAGAAGGTGGAAGTTCATTTTATAGCCTTGAATGAACATGTGACCTTGCCTCACACTGGTTAACCATTCAATATCTGACACATGGGATGGGATTTTCCAGCCCAGCACCTCACAGCAGGAAAATCCTGGCCTTGGAGAGGGATAAATGTGAAATATATTAACGATGCTGCAGATTATATAGCTGTGCCAGCACCGTGCGTTCAAAACTTCTTAATTTTCCTAACTCTACTGTTAGGGCTACGTGCAGCCCTGACGTTCGCAGCCGAGGTCGAGGCAGCCTACTGATTGCTATGTCCTGTTGTCTGAGATGAATTTGGCAAATTCCCTCTGGAGGCCCGAGCTTAGATGGTCATGGCCTGCTAAGGGTTTCTTGCTCTGGGGCAGGTACACCTTCCTTGGCCTGACCTGCTGCAGTTGATAGGATTTTCAGAGGAACTGAATAGTTACTTAGCATCAGTTTTCATGGTGGAAGACACCAGTGGGATGCCAGAGCTCCAGGAGAATCAGGGGGCACAGGTGAGTGTAGTGGCCATCACTAAGGAGAAGGTTCTGGGGAAACTGAAAGGTCTGAAGGTGGATGTGGTGAACCATCGTTGGTTCCCACTAGATAGTACTGAGCCAGGGTCTGGCCAGTACTACAAGTATGTATATATGTTGCTGTTGGGGTTAGGGATGGGTTGTTCTACTTGTTGCTGTTGGGGTTAGGGTTGGGCTGTTACACCTTGTATTATGGTTGTTATGCTGTTACACCTTGTATTATGGTTGTTATGGTACATCCCAGTCGGGCTCCGCCTCCTGGGAGAGGTATAAAGGTCACTGCTCTGTCTGGGACCCCTCAGTCTGGGATTGTGTACTGTACTTAGTAGCTTCGTTGTAACAGTAAATAAAAGCCTTTATTTCTTGAGCATCTCAAGCCTCGTGTGTGATAACGCGCATCAGTGGAGAAATCACCTAGACCAAATGGACTACATCCCAGGGTTCCAAAAGAGATCGCTGAGGAAATTGTGGAGGCATTGGTGGTAATCTTTCAGGAATCACTGGAGGCAGGGAGGGTCTATATGCGTGTAGAAACTTGATGTCTGTGTCGATATGCGGCAGGGGCAGGGAGGGTCCCAGAGAACTGGAAAGTAGTGAATGTAACGCCGCTGTTTAATATGGGAGGGAGGCAGCAGATGGGAAATTATAGGCCGGCTAGTCTGACTTCGAACATTAGCAAGATTTTAGAGTCTATTATTAAAGATGAGATCGCGGGTACTTGGAAGTGCTTGATAAAATAGGAGCACAGCTTCGTCAAGGGGAGGTCATGTCTGACAAATCTGTTAGAGTTCTTTGAGGAAGTATCACAGAAGTTAGATAAAGGAGAACCAGTGGATGTGATTTATTTAGATTTCCAGAAGGCCTTTGCTAAAGTGCCTCATAGGAGACTGTTACATAAGTTAAATGCCTATGGTGTTAAGGGTAGGATGCTGGTATGGATAGAGGATTGGCTGACTGGCAGAAGGCAGAGAGTGGGGATAAAGGGGTCTTTTTCAGGATGGCAGTTGGTGACTAGTGGTGTGCCTCAGGAGTCGATGCTAGGACCACAACTTTTCACAGTATACATTAACAATTTGGAAGAAGGAACTGAAGGCACTGTTGCTAAGTTTGCAGGTGATACAAAAATATGTAGAGGGACAGGTAATATTGAGGAAGCAGGGGGGCTGCAGAAGGACTCGGACAGGTTAGGAGAGAAACATTTGGAGCATGATGCAGCAGAAAAATACGTTTGTACTTGTAGTAAGAGTTCATTTTCCCAAAGAAGTGGCAGATGAAATACAATGTGGAAAAGTGTGAGGTTATGCACTTTGGAAGGAGGATTTGGGAGGATAGACTATTTTCTAAATGGGGAACTGCTTAGGAAATCAGAAGCACAAAGGGACTCGGGAGTCCTTGTTCAAGATTCTCTTAAGGTTAATGTGTAGGTTCAGTTGGCAGTTAGGAAGGCAAATGCAATGTGAGCATTCATGTCAAGAGGGCTAGAATACAAGAGCAGGGATGCATTTCTGAGGCTGTATAAGGCTCTGGTCAGACCCCATTTGGAGTATTGTGAGCAGTTTTGGGCCCTTTATCTGAGGAAGGATGTGCTGGCCTTGGAAAGGGTCCATAGGCGGTTCACAAGAATGATCCCTGGAATGGAGAGCTTGTCGTATGAAGAGCGGTTGAGGACTCTGGGTCTGTACCCGTTGGAGTTTAGGAGGATGAGGGGGGATCTTATTGAAACTTACAGGATACTGTGAGGCCTGGATAGAGTGGACGTGGAGAGGATGATTCCACGAGTCGGGAAAACTAGAACCAGAGGGCACAACCTCAGGCTAAAGGGACGATCCTTTAAAACAGAGATGAGGAGAAATTTCTTCAGCCAGAGAGTGGTGAATCTTTAGAACTCTTTGCCGCAGAAGGCTGTGGAGGCCAGGTCATTAAGTGTCTTTAAGACAGAGATAGATAGGTTCTTGGTTAATAAGGGGATCAGGGGTTATGGAGAAATGGCAGGAGAATGGGGATGAGAAAAATATCAGCCATGATTGAATGGCGGAACAGACTCAATGGGCTGAGTGGCCTAATTCTGCTCTCATGTCCTGTGATCTTTTGGTCTTATGGTCTTATCACAGGCAAATGGGATTTTTATTGGCAGGATCTCTTTGGAATGTCCTGGTTGGACCCCCCGGGGGGTCTCACTGGTGTTCCTCCTCTGTTTGGGTGCCCTGGGCTGCTACCTGACTCCTTGAGGAGAAAGGGCACCTGCAAGGAGGTTGAAGTACTCTGTCCCCTCTCACCTAGCTACAGCTGGAATGCAGTCATGATAGAGTGATGGTATGCAGTGCCTGAATTTGAATCTGACAATAATAGCTGGACCTAGGTCTCCAAGGCAGCCGCCACCTTCTGCATCACCAATGTTTCTGTCAGGGCTGATTCCAGAGGCTTGTCATCAGATTCAGATCAGCAGGGGCCGGCCTCCAGCAGTCCTCCGAATTTCGCAGACCTCAGTTGTCACTGTCCCCTGCTTGCTGTAGACCCATATCTGAGAGGTGATCACCAGATTGTGACCCGGAACCTACTCTAGAGCTGAGACCCAACAAGGTGCGTGTATCTGCGCTGGTGGAGGGTGCAGGTGAGCACAGTGATGGGTCTTCATCCGATGCTTGGTCTCCCTCCTCATCTGAGGTGATCTGGGGTCTGGGACTGAGGCGCTTGCTTAGTGTGTTCTTCTGCCTTTTCCTGCTGGAATAGGGCGAAGAGATCATTAGCGATTGACTATGGTTCCTACACTATAGGTCACGGTCATTGTCCACATGCGGCCAATGTATATTGAATGGACCCTCACTGGCTATTTGGGGAGGCCATTCTGGCCTTCTACGCAGGCGTGAGCCCTATCCACCCCAGCAAGCTCCACTGCTCCTTCTTCATGGGAAGAGACTGTCTTAAGCTCTAGTGCCCCTCTGGGCTTTGCTCTCTCATGGGAGTTATATCCTGCATAAAGACAGATGGATTAACTGTGAGCACTATGTCTGAAAGTGCGTTTTAGAAGACTGAATGTTTTTAAGGCAAGGAAAGATAAATTTTTGAACAGTAAAGGAATTAAGGGTTATGGTGATTGGGTGGGTAAGTGGAGCTGAGTCCACAAAAAGATCAGCCATGGTCTGCTTGAATGGCGGAGCAGGCTCAAGGGGCCAAATGGCCTACTCTTGCTCCTAGTTCTTATGTTCTTAGTCTTGATTTGGGAGAATTGCAGCCAGGGTATCATTTAATCAGATATTGATATAAAGATACTTTTAAAATTGCAGGAGATATAAGAATCACTCAATGGGAATGATCAGTGACAGTGAACCTGAGGGAACATGTCCAAAATTTCAAACACCTATAAGATTAAAGGTAAATTCTCAGCAGTTTGGCGGGGAGGGATAATGTCTTTCTAAAGACCAGGTGTAAACTGACACCTGACATTAGATTTGCTGAGATGGATCTTAACTGAAAGTTGCTGGCCGCAATCTCCAGTTCTTGCCAGTTTCCCCAATTGTAAATCTACTCCTACGTGCTGTTTTTTATACACTGGGGAGTCCAACGTTCGTATGTGGTTGTTTTGTGTAGCAGTACCTCGAATATGTTCATTAACTTCACAGCAGAAGCACTGATCTTTGGGATGGATGGTGCTGCGGGTTCAGTGATAGATTTCCATGGTTATAACTATGGAAGGGGTTTTGCACATTCAACACAGTGGTGACCCTGTACATGAATAAACTTCTAAAAATAAATGATACGCCTGACAAAGGTCTGTGATAAGCGATGGAATTATCCATAAGTAAAACTTGCTTCAACAACATTGAGGGGAGCAGCAAAAAGTTAAATCCTGTTTTTGAAAGAGGATATACTGAATCTTAATGGAGTTTGCTCTGATCTGCGGAATTAACATTCGTACCTCTTCCTCATTCACAGCATTTGCAAGATAAATCAATCTTTTTCTTTACCCCCTTGCTGTGGTGCTTCGAAGTTGTGCACGGGAAGCGATAGCACGCAAATGTTTTCCTATCGCTTTGAGATATTCCGTTTCCTTGGTTACCGTTCAAATGAGGTCTTGCCAAAGACTGGGCTGTTTGCCAACTGCTCCAAGTGGGAACATAGCCCTCGGGAGTTTGCAGACAGTTATCTGACATTAGGTGAAGCTTATGGCATTGATCAGTGTGGAGGTTGTTTTGTATTCTGGATGAGTGTGTCTTAAGACAAGCGCTCACTATATTTGCGATGGTTGCTGTTCCACTAATCACTACAGATGAACTGAACAAGTGGCATTTATGAAGATCATACAAGGATAGGTTCCAGATTTTTGATGGCTATGAGTTTGATTTTAAAATGTATATATTCATACGTACACATACATGTGCACATATATAAACATACATCTATATGTGTATTACTCTGTAAAAAATATTCATCCAAGAGCCAGCCTTTGATTCCTGCCAATCGCAATAGAAGACAAGATGAGTGACGTAAAAATATAAGTTGCTGGTTAAATACTCAGCAGGACTGACAGCACCTGTGGAGACAGAAACAATGTTAAGAATTCAGGTCGATGCCCCATTATCTGAATTGGGATCAAACAATATTTACCTGGCTTCTACATTATCAGATTAACTCAGCACAAAGTACACCTTGCAAGATAGATCAATCTTTTTCTTTCCGCCCTCCCCCGCCTGCTGTGATTTTTCAAAGTTGTGCACCAGAAACGCTGGGCTATGAGTTTGATTTTAAAATGTATATATACATACATACCTCCACACACACACAGACACATACATGTACAAATATATAAGCATTCATATATAGATATGTGTATTAACATATAAGGTGTGTATTCATATGTAAGATTGATCTTAACCTTAGATGGGATGCCTAGGTTACAGGCCTGAGGTTAACGCGGGGCCATTTTTAAAAATTCATTGGTGGGACATGAGAGTCGCTGGCTGGACAGCATCTATTGCCCATCTCTAGTTGCCCAAGGGCAGTTGAAAGTCAACCACATTGCTGTGGATCTGGAATCACATGTAGGCCAGACTGGGTAAGGACGGCAGATTTCCTTCCCTAAAGGACATTAGTGAACAAGATGGGTTTTTCCAACAATCAACAATGGTTTCATGGTCATCAGTAAATTCTTAATTCCAGATATATTTTACTGAATTCAAATTCCACCATTTGCCGTGGCGGGATTTGAACACGGCTCCCCAGAACATTAGCTGAGTTTCTGGATTAACAGTCTAGCGATAATACCACTGGCTATCGCTTCCCCATATTTGCCACATTAGCAGCCCATCAAAAACCGGAATGTGGCAGCTGATGGCATTGAGAGATAATTTTCTCACAGGGCAGGCGGGGTGCGGGGAGAGCCTCTCACAGGGTTAGGGCCATTGCTTTGCCTGTGGGGTCGAGAGAGGCACTGCTGCTCCTTCTGACCCCACAGAGGAGAATATTTCCATTTAGTTCGAAGGGCCTCCCATCAGAGACTGATCTACCTCCACCCGATAGGGAAAGCCACAGTGACTATTCCTTTCCACTCCCCATTCCGTACTCCCACCCGACTCATTCCTGTGTTAACCTGCTATTGGTGGCCCAGTTGGACAATGAAACCCCAGTTTAAATAAATATAAAGGCTGCGGGACTCTTAGAGCAGAGAAGGCTGAGAGGTAGCCGGATAGAATTTTATTTGCTCCCATATCCACATATTCTGTGAAATTCTGTGATAAATTAATTTACGTTTCCTGAGAGGGCCTCACCCACCAGACTGTATTCATCAGTAAAAATAGTGGCCAGTGGGTGGTAAGGCTCCCTTTTAAAAGACTATTTCCATGCAGCGGGGGTTAAAACCAACTCTCTATCCCCCTGCCCAAGCCCACCTCTGACTGTTTTTTTTCCATCTTACACAGGATTTGAATAACCAACCTCAACTTGAAATAAAACAAAATCTCGAAATGTTAAAGCCTGAAAGCTGCTTTGTTACTGCCTACAGACCCTCGATAGTTTGGAATAAAAGCTGGAGTGGGCCTCTCAGCTCTGACCTGCCGATCAATTGTGCATCGATATGGTGCCGTTGAACAAAGATGAAGGCTAATGTTCCATGATGCTGCTGTCATTCCAATAAACTGGAATGTAATTAAAAATGCCTTGTTAATGAAGTACAAGGATCTGTGGCAGAGCACTGTGTACAGATTAGGCGGATCACAATAACTCACCATCACGCTGGCAACTGGCCCATTTTCTGTCAGCCATTTCAGGATACGCAATCAATAACAGGCCTAGTTTCCTGGCCTGCTGGGTCGCCCCCGCTGTCACAACTTGTGTGGGCAGAGAGGCCAGGATCTTTGGTGGCATCTTGCACCCACTTGGTTGCCGTTTGAATCCCAAACAGCTTTAACACCCGCATGGAGATCTCCCTCGCACGCTTTGTAAATGAGACTCATCAAATCAATAATACAAAGGCTGAACATGATTTCCCATCCGTTTGTGTGACAGGATCTTGCAGTGCACCCGAGTACAATGGACAAGATGCTCCAAGATAGCAAGGAACTCCCCAAAAGGCACCAAAAGGTTTTTTTCCTGCTGTCTTTTTAAAATGATTTTCACTTCATTTTTATTGTTATTCAGGCATATGATTTGATTTTTTTTTGCCAAGCATTGCTTTTTACCATTGAGATGCAGATAAGATGGGGGCAGTGGTTTATTTATCCCTTTCAATGTCTTCTCTTCTGCCACTATTTTCCTCTCCTGCCAGGCTACTTTATTTCATTCCTTCACTCACTTATTGCAGATTTTGCAAGCAACATTTGGATATTCACAGAGAAGCATTGGAAGGATTTTTTAAAAACTCTGAGTGAGATTTGGCTTGGTGAAGTTTGGCAAGTTGAAACTAAAGAAAGACACGACAATGAAAAGGAGGGAAGCTTGAAGAAGATCTCTCAGGAAGAATGGAACAATCTCATTAGTGACAGACAGCATGGTTTTGTAAGAAGGAGGTCGTGCCTTACAAATTTGGTGGACTTTTTGAGGAAGTGACAAAAACGGTTGATGAAGGAAGGGCCGTGGATGTCGTCTATATGGATTTCAGTAAGGCATTTGGCAAAGTCTGTCATGGTAGGTTGGTTAAGAAGGTTAAGGCTCATGGGATACAAGGAGAGGTGGCTAGATGGGTAGAAAACTGGCTTGGCCACAGGAGACAGAGGGTAACAGTCGAAGGGTCTTTTTCCGGCTGGAGGTCTGTGACCAGTGGTGTTCCGCAGGGCTCTGTACTGGGACCTCTGCTATTTGTGATATATATAAATGATTTGGAAGAAGGTGTAACTGGTGTTATCAGCAAGTTTGCGGATAGCGATGAACATTGTCGGACAATACAGCAGGATATAGATAGGCTGGAAAATTGGGCGGAGAAATGGCATATGGAATTTAATCCAGATAAATGCGAAGTGATGCATTTTGGAAGAACTAATGTAGGGGGGAGTTATACAATAAATGGCAGAGCCATCAAGAGTATAGAAACACAGAGGAACCTAGGTGTGCCAGTCCACAAATCCTTGAAGGTGGCAGCACAGGTGGAGAAGGTGGCGAAGAAGGCATATGGTATGCTTGCCTTGATAGGATGGGGTATAGAGTATAAAAGCTGGAGTCTGATGTTGCAGCTGTATAGAACGCTGGTTAGGCCACATTTGGAGTACTGCGTCCAGTTCTGGTTGCCGCACTACGAGAAGGACGTGGAGGCTTTAGAGAGAGTGCAGAGAAGGTTTACCAGGATGTTGCCTGGTATGGAGGGTCTTAGCTATGAGGAGAGATTGGGTAAACTGGGCTTGTTCTCCCTGGAAAGACGGAGAATGAGGGGAGGCCTAATAGAGGTGTACAAAATTATGAAGGGTATAGATAGGGTGAACAGTGGGAAGCTTTTTCCCAGGTCGGAGGTGACGATCACGAGGGGTCACGGGCTCAAGGTGAGAGGGGCGAGGTATAACTCAGATATCAGAGGGACGTTTTTTACACAGAGAGTGGTGGGGGCCTGGAATGCGCTGCCAAGTAGGGTGGTGGAGGCAGACACGCTGGCATTGTTTAAGACTTACCTGGATAGTCACATGAGCAGTCTGGGAATGGAGGGATACAAACGAATGGTCTAGTTGGACCAATGAGCGGCACAGGCTTGGAGGGCCGAAAGGCCTGTTTCCTGTGCTGTACTGTTCTTTGTTCTTTGTTCTTAAAGGGGTCAAGGGGCAAGAAAGGCCTAAAATTTCTTTCTGGAGCCAGAGGATCTTTCCTACTCCCACAAAAGAAAGTGAACATAAACTTACCTTAAATGACACATTTCTGGTCCCATGTCCTCTCATTTGAACCCAATCAGTATATGCGTCAGCACTGACTCAGTTGGTAGCACACTTGCTTCTGAAACACCAGCTTCTGGGTTCAGATCCACTTCAGGTTTTGAGAGGCACACACTCTAGTGCAGCACTGAGGGAGCCTTGCACTGTCAGTGGTGCTGTTTTTCAAATGCTCCTTTAAATTGAGGTCCTAAATGCTTGTCTGAGTGTAACTAAGAGATCCCTTTGCACCCATTTCGACCAAGAACAGGGGAGTTATTCCTGCTGTCCTGGCTAATACTTAGCCTCAATCAATAACAGAAAGAAAAACAGATTTTCTGGTCATTTCCGCATTTCTGTCTGTAGGAATTCATTGGGTGCAAATAAGCTGCCGTGTTTTCTACTATTGTGCTACCAACATTATCTGCAGGCTCCCGGACTCAATGACTGAGAAGAACTGTCTCCCTGAGGCTCCAGGCTAACACAAAACTAGTTGTACTGCTGTGCAATCAGTCGCAAGAATGTTTGTAGTCAATCTCTGGCACAGGATCTAGATCATCACTCTCAGCAACCTTACCAGCTCTGTCCACTGTTGAGCTTAGTGTAGGCATCAACCAAAATACTAGCCAATGTGATGATCACATACGTATGAAACAGGAGACGGATGCACGAGTCAGCATGACCAGAATTTTCATCTCTCCCACTCATCAATAAGAGTAGCCTTGACACAACTGATCCAATGTCATCGGAGCACTGTATTTTCCAAAATGAATGAATCATTCATGACAGTTATCTGGCTACCGAGGTAGCAGGCTTCGAGAGCCTTATCTTGTCCATGCACTATGGCCCAGCCACATCATCTCCCCAAGCATACAGCTGTGATGTAGGGAGCTATTCTAGTGCTTGCAAATGTTGGAGGGTGGAATAATAGGCCTGCTGCGAGCAAAATTTAGTGTCAGCTGAATCGTGATATTGGGCAAGTTTCCATGTTGTAGAAGTTGCATCAAGTGTATACAATGTAGAATGGACCCATTTGGCAGGTATTCTTCAAATATTTGCAAACGCCTCAAACTGCAAAACAAACATGGTACTTGAAAGGATTCATTATAGTTATTGAGTGATAGAGTTCTACAACACAGAAAAGACTCTTTGGCCCATCGTATCTGCACTGGTCGAAAACAACCGCCTAACTATTCTAATCCCATTTTCCAGCACTTATCCCAGAGCCTTGTATTCCTTGGCATTACAAGTGAACATCTAAATACTTACTAAATGTTATGAGGGTCTCTGCCTCCACCACCCTTTCAGGCAGTGAGTTCCAGGCTCCCACCATCCTCTGGGTGAAAAGGTTTTTCCTCACATCCCCACAAAACTTCCTGCCTCTCACCTTAAATCTATGCCCCCCTGGTCATTGATCCCTCCACCAAGGGAAAAGTTTCTTCCTGTCTACTCTATCTCAGCCCCTCATAATTTTATACATCTCAATCATGTTTCCCCCTCAGTCTGCTCTGTTCCAAGGAAAACAATCCCAGTCCAGCCAATCTATCTTCATAACTGACACTGTCCAGCCCAGGCAACAACCTGGTACATTTCCAGTGCTATCACATCCCTTCTATAATGTGGATTCCAGAAGTGCACACAATATTCTAGCTGTGGCCTGACCAATGTTTTATACAGTTCCAGAATAACCTTCCTGCTCTTAAATTCTATGCCTCGGCTAATAAAGGCAAGTATGCCTTTATATGCCTTATTAATCACTTTATCTACCTGTCCTGCTACCTTAAGGGACCAAGGTCTATCTGATCATCAGTCCTTCCCATGGTCCTGCCGTTCATCACGTTTTCCCTTGCCTTATTTGTCTTTCACACTTAACCGGATAGAATTCCATTTTGTGAGGTACTTAGGTGAGATAGTTACTCAGGTAGAAGCTGGATTTTGCTTCTCTTAGAAATGAGAGAAAGGCTTTTGCATTGTCACTAAAGGAATCTTAACTTCTCTGTCTTATGATCCATACAAATTGAAAATAACTGATCATTTGTGTGTTGTGCAAAGAGGAGATGAATAATTTCATTATACTCATTTCAGCAATGGAACATTCTTCTGCTATTGCAGCCTGCTGTGTTTACCATGACATGATGTAGAGATGCCGGCGTTGGACTGGGATGAACACAGTAAGAAGTCTCACAACACCAGGTTAAAGTCCAACAGGTTTATTTGCTACCAAATAAACCTGTTGGACTTTAACCTGGTGTTGTGAGACTTCTTACTGAGTTTACCATGACAACCAGTCCTTTCATCTTTCAATGAAGGTGGAGAAATAGCAAGCAGAAAGTCAGAACAGGGCAATTTGTTTGGGTCTGGAGTGTACAGACGTTAGAAATTGGCTTGAGAGCAAATCTTGTTTAATGCAGAGCAAAGCACTAAGAGACTGTGACAAGTTGGCTTTATTGGGCAAATGTGTGAATTTGCTTCTGTCAGCTTATTGCACAGAAGGGCAATCCTTCCCAATCATGATAACGCATGGATTGTGACAGTACACATTTATAAGCAGCTGAAATATTACAAATACCTGTAATGGCACTGGAGATAGGAGGCAGGGTTTGACCTCCCTCTGCCTGGTAGAGAGAGATGTGATGGAACTAAAATTGAGCTGACTGACTTACGATGGCGCAGTGGTTAGCACTGCTGCCTCACAATGCCAAGGCACTGGGTTCGATTCCTGGCTTGGGTCACTGTCCATACAGAGTTTGCATGTTCTCCCAGTGTCTGCATGGGGTTCCTCCGGGTACTCTGGTTTCCTCCCACAGTCCGAAAGTCATGCTGGTTAGGTGCATTGGCCATGCCAAATTCTCCCTCAGTGTACCCGAACAGGCGCCGGAGTGTGGCGACTAGGGGATTTTCATAGTAACTTCATTGCAGTGGTAACGTAAGCCTACCTGTGACTAATGAATAAACTTTAACTTTACTGCCTCATGCCAGCTCATATCCCACTCAGCACCACGATGCCTCCAGGGCTTTCAAAAGGGATGAGAGTATCTGCCTGAATCAGGCAGTCTCATGAATCACTGCAAAACGGGCTCTTGCAGCACATAAAGTAATTTTCATGGAATCATAGAATCCCTGCAGTGCAGAAAGAGGCCATTTGGCCCATCGAGCCTGTACCGACAACAATCCCGCCCAGCCCCTATCCCTGTAACCCCATTTCGTACCCTACTAGTCCTCCTGACACTAAAGGGTAATTTAGCTTGGCTAATCAACCTAACTCGCACATCTTTGGACTGTGGGAGGAAACCGGATGACTCGGAGGAAATCCAAATGGACACGGGGAGAACATGCAAACTCCACACTCCATTTCCATGGCTGATTCAATGGAGTCTGTGCATTCTGCTCAATAAAGCCTGATGGGGATGGGGAAAAAGCCCGATAAGGTAGGAAATCAAAAGATATTTGTGAGACCCAGGAGGAGGAGGAATGTCTCCCCCGCCGGGTGGTTCACAAGAATGATGTGGATTGCTGCTGGGAATTCCTGCTCCAACAGCCGACCTTCCCTATGTCTTTTCTCCTTCAAATCTGTTGGCTCTTAAAGCCCTAGCTTGGTATGGTCTAATCACAGTTTCTTGGTTTACTTCCTTGGCTCTGCTATTTTGTCTATACAATAGGTCTTGGCTCTTGCAGTTCTTGAACGAGTTTCACTCAAGAACTGACGCTTGCTTTTGGAATTCAGTAAAGCCCCATCTTATGTATTTACAGATGATGGAAACGCTCAGAAACCCTCAATAAATGGGATGCAACTGCTTTGCTGTTTCTTGAGCACTACAAGCAAGATTTAATGTCAATGCAAAGCACATTACTGCAATCATTTCCCTGGCTAGCTTGTGCTGCACTAACTGTACCCATAGGCCTATTATTCATTTGGAATTAGTCATTCAATTCAGTTCAAAGTGCAGCCATTTTTGATGCCAGCACTTTCCAAACTAAACACAGCTCTCTGCACTTAGATGGCTTTGCAATCTGCGTTGCTCTTGCTGATCATATATCTAACTCTCAACATTTCCAAAGTGTTGAGATGTGTGTACTCGACAGTTGTCTCGACTTTAAAAGATGGATATAATCAACCTATTGGAGGGAATGACAAGCAAGGCCAGCCTATTCACTCATCAGCGTGGCATTGATAATGGCTGAATGACTTTGATTATTGCTATGGAGAAACTCCACAACTCGAACCTCCGCAGCTGGAAGCTAAAGAAGATGTACTGGCTGGGGAGTTGAGTGATTTAAAGTGGCAATACACGAGGAAATCAGAAAAAAAGACCCTTATCATAGAATCCCGACAGTGCAGAAGGAGGCCATAACACCATAAGACATAGGAGCGGAATTAGGCCACTCGGCCCATCGAGTCTGCTCTGCCATTCAATCATGGCTGATTTTTTTCTCATCCCCATTCTCTTGCCTTTTCCCCATAACCCCTGGTCCCCTTATATATCAAGAACCTATCTTTCTCTGTCTTAAAGAATGACTTGGCCTCCACTGCCTTCTGGTTCCACAGATTTACCACTCTCTGGCTGAAGAAATTCCTCCTCATCACTGTTTTAACGGATCGTCCCTTTAGCCTGAGCTTGTGCCCTCTGGTTCTGGTTTTTCCTACTAGTGGAAACATCCTCTCCACGTCCACTATATCTGGGCCTCCCACTATTGTGCAGGGTGCAAACAAGCTGCTGCTTTGTTCTTGCTTATCTGGAACCACGGCCACAGGTTCTAAGTGCAGTTAACCCGAATATATTCTCCACCTCTTTTTAGCAACTGAACTTCACATCGGAAATCATGGAATCATAGAATCCCTACAGTGCAGAAGGAGGCCATTCGGCCCATCGATTACCAGCTACGTTTAAATAGGAAGTCACAAAGGCCATGTGAAGGAAAAGCATGTTGGTTGAGAGGTAAATAATGGCCGGTACACCACAGAGAACTCTCATCTTTGTCTTTCAAATAGTGCTCGGTGATGTTTTGTGGCCATCTGAGATGGTAAATATCGCCTTGGTTTAGTGCTGGACCCAAAATCTTAACAATGCTTGCTACATTACTCCGCACCCTGCTTGTAATCACAGCAATCAACAATGATCTTACCAATTTGTCAAATGCTGGCAAAGAAAAGAGGCAACATCACTTCTTTCAGTTTAAGTGTGGATTCCATATATCTTCTTCCGATACTCTGAGACAACTTAATCAAATAGTAGTTACTCTCCTGGAGTGCACTACCCTGTAATTTCCTTTCACTGGGAGGCAATGCCACTGATCTAACCTTTAAACTAGCTGATGTCATCCATCCCATCGAAATGCAGTTGGTATAATTTACAGGGAATGAAGCGTCTTCAATCAGAGCTGAGCATTTTCCAGTTGACAGAAGAAAGCATTAACCATCCAGTGAGGTCATCCATCTGACTGCAATCTCGTGATTGGAAAATCATTTTCATAGCCACTTCTGAAATTGGGACATACTGGAATGATCATAGAATTGGTTATCAATGACCACGTAGAGGACGGGTTTTGAGGCTAGATAACGTACAATAATTTGATAAAATGACATAGAAAAACATATTTAGCCTACAATCTTCTGCTCTTGAGATGCAGCTGAGACCAAGCCCAGAGACAGTGATAAAGGGCTCTGCATTTTTTACGCCTGCATTATATTCATTGATTTATGATGAAACTTTATCAGCGCAGATCACGATGAACATGATTTCCACAGCTATTTAATAATAAGCTGAATCCTCCAGGGATGGAGTGTGAAGAATGCAAATGTTGAGGAACTGGAGCTCGGAATAATCATTTTGGAGTTGGCTTCAAAGTGAGTTGCCAAGGTAACGTAGTACAGGAGGGCCGAATTTCTGAATGTGTGCTTAAGGTTGTGGGAGAGAGCAACTCACATCACCCCCTCGGCTCTGCCACCCACCCCCAAGAGGCAGGAAATTGCTCAAGTTGTCCCTATCATTTTTCCACCTGTTCATTTTAATGGTTGGGAAAATCCTGGGGAATGCATCCATGATTTTCGTGCACGCGTGTCCTCCCAATGAGCCGGCCTCCCGCTCCGGGGAGGATTGTCAAACGTTGGTCTTAAAATATTTTAAAGATGGAGCTGAGGGCAGGTTCCTCAGTAGGTCAAGAACTGGCAGCTCAATTCTGGGTCCTGGTTCAAATCCAGCTCATTCTGATGAGCTGAAAGCTTACTGTGTGCCAAAGGTAATTCAGGGATGGGCAATAAATCTTGGTCCTTGCCAGCGACGCCCACATCCCAGGAATGAATTAAAAGAAAACCTGTAATGGGTTTCTGTGGAATGAGTTTGTGAAGTTGGAATTAAATCCCCTGTTGCCTGAACATCAAAGAGTCCCTTCGGCTGCACTGATTGATTTTAATTGAGATTGTTGCTGAGAAATATTTGGTGTGACATAGCTGGAGAATCCCACTCAATATGGTCTTCAGGGGTGAGGAGACATTCGGGGGGGGGAGAATAAATGAAGCTTTATTCCACCTTGAACAAACCTGAAAGTATTTAAGTACAAGATTTGGCAAATCATGTTCCAGCTATATAAATCCTTGGTTGGGCCACATTTTGAGGATTGCGTGCAGTTCTGGTCGTCCCACTACCAGAAAGACATGGAAGCTTTGGAGAGAGTATAAAGAAGGTTCACCAGTGTTTTGCCTGGTCTAAAGGGTTTTAAGTTTGAGGAGAGTTTGGATAAACTCAGATTGGTTTTCACTGGAAAGATAGAGGCTGAGGGGAGACCTGATAGAGGTCTACAAAATTATGAGAGGCGTAGACAGGGTGGATGGTCAGAGGCTTTTTCCCAGGGTGGAAGTTTCAATTACAAGGGGGCACAGGTTCAAGGTGAGAGGGGGAAAGTTTAAGGGAGATATGCGGGGGAAGTTTTTCATGCAGAGAGTGTTGGGTGCCTGGAACGCGCTGCTTGAGGATATGGTGGAAGAAGGCACATTAGCAACATTAAGAGGCATCTGGGTGGGTAAATGAATAGGAAGGGAATAGAGGGATATGATCCGAGTAAGGGCAGATTTTTTTTTAGTTTAGTTAGGGCATCATGATCAGCTCAGGCTTGGAGGGCCGAAGGGCCTGTTCCTGTTCTGTATTTTTCTTTGTTCTTTGCTCTTTGTTCTATGAAGATGGAACTGAAATTGGAAAATAATGCTTCAATTCCGACCAATACATTTCTCACTGTGTTGAACACAACTATGAGAAAGTAGATGTTCCGGAAAGATCAATTCCCAATTAAGTACTGCATGTTTCCCCCTCAAAAAATCTTATTTGCAGCAGTTAAAGAAATTGAATCCAGCTGAAGATCGAGGTTTCAAATACAGTTTAAATCTGTGGTAATTTAAGATTCTCATTTCACATTGCATACTGACTGGAAGTCTGAGGATCTGCCTGTGGAGTATTTGACAGCTGCACTCATCTAGAAATAAGTCAATAAGACCATAAGAAATAGGAACAGGATTAGGCCATTCAGCCCTTCGAGCCTGCTCCAGGATTTAATAAGGTTATGGCTGATCCAGCACTCACTTAGTCCACTTTTCCTGTCTTATCTCTGTAATTTTTAATTGAAACCTATCAATCTCAGCCTTGAGAATGTTCAAGGACTCCGCAGCTTCCTGGGGCAAAGAATTCCAAAGATTCATCATTCCCTGAGAGAAGAAATTCTTCCTCAAATCTGTCTTAAATACGCACCCCCTTATGTAGCGATTATGTCCTCTGATCCTACACTTTCCCATGGAGAGGTGCAACTGGGATTCAGTTTGTTTGATGGGTTAAGGGCAAGACATAAATATTTTCCTTGGCATGCAGCTGAACTTCCTTTGGGACAGAATAATTTAACCATCTTTCTTCAGGATTGTGGCTGGATGCTAAAGATCTCCTGCCTGCGGAATGGGAGTTTGCTGGAGAATGGTGGAAGGGGCAGGTCGGGGGAAGGGAAATGTGAAGGGAAACCCCCATGTGTTTAATGGTGAATCTCTAATTGATCTCCCTTTGGGGCTTGTTGAATATGTGTTCCCTTGGTAACCAGCAATGGTCCACCCAGGTCCACCCGTCACCTGAGCCCTTTATAAGGCAGACACCGGGAGAGTCTGTAGAATTGTTGCCCCGTCTGAGACTTCAATATGTATGCCTTGGAGATGCGGCTTTATTTTGTGTTCAACAATAAACACCGTTCCTTTCCAGTCGGGCTTCCTGAGTTATTACAGAAAACAAATCCAAACCAAACACTTAAAGTATTTTGAGCTGTTTGGTTGATAAATAAATGCTGGATGTGTTCTTGAACTCAGTTCTTAATGGTCAGCCACACCTACAAGTTGAAAATATAAACTATTTGAAAATAGTGGGCCTGATTCTTCCATCCTGACGTGCATGTTTTTTTGGCACGTCGGGTTGGTAGATGCGCATGTCGGCCATTTCGCGGGATTCGCGCATACGTTCCCGATGCATACGCGTCTCCCACAGCCGGAGAGCAGGTGCAGTCAGGACCACGCTGGAAACCGGTGAGAAGACAAGGTAAGTGATTTAAATTTATTTTTAATCTATTTCAAATGTCATTATCGGGCCCGGGACTGAATTCTCCGGGCATGATAGCATCTCCTACTCCTACAATTCATTCCAGCGGGGTTTAGGCTAGCTCCCCATTTGTGGAGAACTAGCGGGAGACCCTGCTGGAGTGATGGGGGGGCAATCAGGGCCCCCCAAGGGGTCGGGCAGTGGGCGGGTGGTGCCCCCTGGGCATGGGCACCCTGGCAGTACCAGCCTCTGCCCCTGAGCATCCGTCGGGGCCGAGGGGATGGGGCCAAGGGGGTGGACCCAAGAGCGGTTCCTATTGTGGGTAGGGCCTAGGGGTGATCACTGCGAGTGGGGGTCCCGCTGCCAGTCTGCATATAGTATCGGTCGGGGCTGGAGGGAGGCCAACAATCGGGGTGGGCTGGGGGGGGAGAGGGTGGTCTGCCAGGGGTGTGTGCCTCCTGGGGGCTGGGGGCTGTCTGCCTCCTGTTGGGGGGGTCAGCGAGGCGGGGGATCTGCCGGGGGGGGGGTGGGGGTGTGTGCGGTGGGGGGGGGTGGGATCGTCACTGCTGGAGGGGGTGGGGCTGGAGATTGTGGTGCTCCGGGATGGGGGTGTGGTTGGGGCGGGCCCGGGGATGCTTGTGCAGGCCATGATTGGGCCATGGCAGTGTCACGAGGGGCAGCAGTGTGGGGGTTCTAGGCTGGCCAGCAATTGAGCTGGCCAGCGAACTGCAGGCTGATAGTTCGGGGCCACTGCGCAAGCATAGAGTTCCGGAACTGCCAGACTCTGGCGTGAATAGGCCCTTACCCCCCCCCCCCCCCACCGAGCTTTTAATGATATTCATGATTGTGACCTCTGCAATGCACAGAGTGGGGAGATTCGGGTCTGAACTCCCACTGAAAAAGCAATTGTGAATTAGACCATTTTTCTGGTCACTTAGAATGTTTTTTGGGATAATCGGGCCAATATTTCATTTTCTCAATATGAAGTCAGCGACATGAGTGATATGATATTGACCATAATTTCATAGCTGGAATATCATATTACCACCTCCATGGTAAGAGGTGGCAGGAATTAGATGGAGGGTGGAACTTGCCTCTTGTTCGGATAAACAATTTGCCTTTACCACTCTCTCAGGAATGCACCACTGGAATATTGAATGAGTCTTGAGACCGGTGGATAAGATAACCGCAGAATTTTACCATCCCGCCCACCACAGGAATCAGAGCGGGCGAGGGGCAGACAATTGAAAGGTCCGTTGACCACGGGAGGGATTTTACGGTTTTGGGACAAGCAAGGCCATAAAATCCCGCCCAACCAGTTCTTTATCGATTAGAGATGAAGACCGGAATTTTCCGATCTTGCCCGTGGCTGGGATTCTCCAGTCCCACTGCAGTGAATGAAATTTTGGCGAAATTCTCCGTTCTCGCTGGCAGTGGTGGCAGGGCGAATGAGATCAGAGAATCCCAGCTGAAGTCTAGAGAGCTTGGTGTAGTGTGCTTACTCCTGCTTATGACCGGACAGACAAAGTATTTGGCGTTAGAGAAAATTTGCACCAGATCAGAATGGGATAAATTCAAGATCAGGTCCCAAAAGTGCCAGTTCTGTGAGAAATGAGGATTATGCTATCTTGCGTGTGCTCGCAACTTGCTTCCCATAGACTATACAAATATTTTTGCGTAGAAGATTAAGTGATGGTGACTAATGATGGATGGAAGCTAGGAGTGCTCAAGATTATTGTTGGTAAAGAAGTTCAAGTGGGAAGCTATTTCATTTCCTTTGTGCCTAATCCCCAACCTGAACAAATAAATACACTCAAAACAATACAATCGAAAGAACCCTATAAGTATACACGCACATAAATCCAACATTGATCATAAATTAAAAATACAAAAATGCAGTCTATTCATCTTGATAGCAAGATCTCTTCAATAACCAGCAAACTTGCAACCTTTACCAGAGGTGCTTCATCCCTGTCAGTTGCCATTTTGATTTTGATCATTTATTCGTCCGTGGGATGCGGGCATCACTGGTTGAGCCGACACTTATTGCCCATCACTGAGGGTATTTAAGAGTCAACCACATTGCTGTCTGGTGTCACAGGTAGGCCAGACCAGGTAAGGACAGCAGATTTCCTTCCCTGAAGGACGTTAGTGAACCAAATGTGGTTTTACGACAGTCGAGAATGGTTTCATAGTCATCATTAAACTTTTAATTCCAGTTTTTTATTACATTCACATCTTACCAGTTGCCGTGGTGGGATTTGAACCCGATTTGACCAGGTCTGATCTACACTAATAATGATGCTGTGATTTAAGTAGGCTTAAATCTGTTTGAAGGTGCACTTGGGCAGGTAGTTAGTTCTCTGCTATTGATATTACTTACTGTATGACTTAAAGTAGATAAAGTGAAGAATGGTGCCCCAGTCATTCAGTGGATAAAAATACCCAAGCTGAATAATGGCTTAAAATGTTCAAAAATAACTCTTTGTAGTCACATTATTTAATAGTCTGTACACTTTGCAAATTTAATAGTCTGCTACATTACACAGCTGAGGTCATTACATTTGATCTCATTAAAACTAGGGACAATTGTTTACTTTTCTACATTAATTTCAGCTTTGAAGGTGCTTGAATTTGATCCCAGACCTACAAGCTCTATCTCATTTTTCTTAGGCCAACAATGAAGACAGACACGTCAGAGTTCAAATGTATAATCCACTGTGCCATCACAAAGACTGTCAAATCAGTGTTGTGGCAGCAACACAGCCACAGTTAGACAGCAAGAAAACATTGATATGGATTTGCATCCAACCACGAGCTCTTACTGATTGGGTTGCCCTCCCAGGTATGAGGGTGACTACCAATAGAATCTACCTGTGTGGCCGTGGGTACTCAGCTGAATAGCAGTTCCTCACCAAGCATCTGCCACAGTAAAGGGATGCTCACAATGGACCAGGCAAAAATCGAGCAGGTTGGGAACTCTGACATTTATCAAATCGCTGCACCCGAGGGTCGGAAAATCCCAGGAGCAGGGAAGATCGAACAGACTCTGCATATTTAAATACTCATTTAAATACGTTGATGCGGTGACACGGTGCAGTGTCACTTAACCAGAAGTGGTCCAAATTCAACGAAATTAAAATAATGGTCATGATTTTCTGGCCATGTCATGCCTGGCCCAGAATGTGTTAGAGCGCAGTGGGGCTGGAGAATCACAGGCGAGTGGTTCGCAGTGCGTTCTGCGCCAGCGCCAAAACTTGTTGGTATCTTCCCACCCACCGCTCCAGGCAAGAACCGTATAAACATATTTAAATGAGCATTTAAATATACAGAGTCCATTCGATTTTCCCTGCTCCCGGGATTTTCTGACCCTCGGGCGCAGCGAGAACCTGGCGAGAAGCACTACCAGTCTCCACAAATGGAGATTAGGTGTGGTGGCCACACTGGGGACATGGCAAGGCATTGCTCATCCGGCAGTACCAACTGGCAGCCTGGTAGTGTCAGGTGGGCACTGCCAGGTGGGCCCTGCTAGATGTGGACTGCCATGTGGGCACTACCTGTGTGCCGGGGCAGTGCCAAGGGGGCTGGAGCATGATGGAGGTGGAGCCTGAGGTGGGTGGAGCCTGAGGGGGCTGGGGCATCAGAAGGGGGATCGAGAAGCCAATAAACAGAGCACAACCTCCTGCCATTGAGAAACATAAGGCTGGGAGGCTGAGAATGTAAAGTGTATTGAGATGTGCTGCGGGTGTGACAGGTGCTATGTAAGTTCAAATTTTAAATTCATTCATTGGATGTGTGCCTTACTGGCTAGGCCATCATTTATTGTCTGTCCTTAAATGCCCTTGAGAAGTGACAGTGAAGGAACGGTGATATATTTCCAAGTCAGGATGGTGAGTGGCTTGGAAGGGAACTTTCAGGTGGTGGTGTTCCCAGGTATCTGCTTCCCTTCTTCTTCTAGATGGTAGTTGTTGTGGGTTTGCATGAGGCTGCCTAAGCAGCCTTGATGAGTTCCTGCAGTGCACACTGTAGATAGTACACACTGCTGCCACTGTGCATTGATGGTGAAAGGATTGAATGTTTCTGGATGGCATGCTAATCAGGTGGGCCGCTTTGTCCTGGATGGTGCCAAGCTTTTTTAGGGTTGTTAGAGCTGCATTCATCCAGGCAAGTGGAGAATATTCCTTCACACTCCTAGCTTGTGCCATGTAGTTGATGGACAGGCTTTGGGGAGTCAGGAAGTGAGTTACTTGCCACAGGATTTCTAACCTCTGACCTGTTCTTGGAGCCCCATTATTTTTGTGGCTAGTCCAGTTCAATTTTTGCTCAATTGTAGCCATCGGGATGTTGATAATTGGAAGATTTCCTCTCATCTTCTTTGAAATAATGTCATGGGATCTTTGAGATCTACTTGATCTGATAGATGACAACTCAAATGGTACTGTGCTCCCTCAGTATTGCACTGAAATATCAGTCTGAGTGCATGTTTCTGGATTGGGATTTGAAGCCACAACCTTCTGAGGAGAGGCAAGAGTGCTACCATTGAGCCAAAACTGAAGTCTTGGTTCAGACTAATAGTCTAAATGGCAATATGCTCAGCTCTGATGGACTTAGCAAAGTACATGAACGTAAAAACAAGTAATAAAATGGAAGTTCTTTGAATATGTGATGCTGAATTTAATGAATTCCCACCAATGTTCATAAAGTTCGAATAGGAGGAACAAATGTCAGAAGATTGAAAATAAAGTTAAATGATAGAACTCAAAGGATTGTACAGCAAATTCATTGAAATCTATTCCTGGAGCCTCAAGATACTGGAAGAAAGGTTTGACTCTGCCATGTACCAGGAACTTTCCATTCTCAAACAGATAAATCTCCCACAGAGCAGCTACTCAAGGCAGTCCACAGCCTAGTATTTCACAGCAAGGAAAAAAAGCCATTCCACCAGTCTTTCACCCAACAAGGACAAGGACAAGAAACACATGGGAACATCAGCCACTCACCATCCTGACTTGGAAATATATCACACTGTTGCTGTGTCAAAATCCTGGAACTCTCTCCCTAACAGTTCTGTGGATGTACCTACACTACATGGACTGCAGCAGTTCTAGACACACCACCACCTTCACAAGGACAATTAAGGATGGGCAATGAATGCTGGCCAACCAGCAAAGCCCACATCCCTTGGATTAATTTTTTAAAAACTTACAACACATAACATCTTGCAAATCTGGCAAAATGCACTGACTTTAAATGGCCACAAACTCAGCAGGCTAAAGTGAAAGATTATGAAAACTTCAAACTCAACACCTTCCCACGGAATGAAAGCAGAATATGCTGCAAATGTGCAGTCAGCTTCTAGAAGGAAAGAAATTAGCTTCATGTTTTGTGCAGTGCTCCATCATTCCTAACAAATTCATCAAACTGAGTCCCAGCTTTGTTTTTTGCTTTGCTGTCAGATTTCCTGCATTGTAGATTTTTCTTTCCATCTCGCTGTTCTCTGCATGATGTTATGCAAAAAAGAAGAATTTGGAGAAAATTCAAAGGCCGCACTGGAGCCTCATGATTTGCTACATGAGGCCATTTAGCTTCAATTTAAAACTCAGCTCAATCTACCCCAACATCCAAATCGATGGCTGGAATTTTTAGGATGGCGACTGCTCGGCACCCGCCATCCTGAGAGTCAGTAAGGACCATCCCTGTTGACCCGGACAGGCCCGCTGCTGTTTTATGGTCAATTGAGTGTTGATTGGCAGCGGGGTGGGACTTCTGATCACCCAAGGAAGGAAATCCTGCTTTGGAGAGCTGTCGGCCAATCTGATCTCCTGCCCCTGGGGGAAGGGGGGCGGGGGAAGGGGAGGAGGGGGTAAGGTGGGGAGGGGGGTAGGGGGGAGAGAGGGGGGACGAAAGAGGGGAGAGGAGGAGGAGGAGGGTGGGGAGAGAAGGGGGAGGAGGGAGGAGGGAGGAGGGAGGAGGAGGGAGGAGGGAGAATGGGAGGAGGGTGGGGGAGGGGTGGGGGGAGGGAGGAGGGGGAGGAGGGGAGTTGGGGCCATCTCAGTATTGGGTGGGGGGGGGGCGAGGGGGGTGGTGGTGGGGGGGGAGGGGGGGATGGGAGGCCAGGGAGGAGGGAGGGTTGGATCTCAAAGGACCTGGGAGAAAGGGTGAACACCTCCCTCCCAACCTTCACCCTCCACATCCCACCACTTCCCACCTTAGATGGAGATTTTTAATTTTTTTCGTTTGGCACTCTGCTCTGACCAGCACCCGCCAGCCTAAAAATTGAGGTTGGGCAGGAAAAGGCCACTCAGTGGACATTAAGTGGCCACTTGAAAGCCTTAACAGGGGCATGAGTGGGCTTCCCATCCGAGACCCTGTCCTCCCTACCATGAAATTCAATCCGGGTCGGAGCAGGTGAGATGCCGGAGGAAATCCTGTCCTTGCAATTTTACATCCCCGTTACCTGCCTCCCACCCACCCTCGTCTCAGAACTTGCCGGAAGTGGAGTGTAAAACTTTGGCCAATAATCCCCTGCTTTATCACTATGATACATCCAATATGTTCATTTTTCAGAATTAAATGTTTAAATAGATGAAAAAGTGGGCTTTAACAAACTGAGCGATGTAGCCAACATCATGCTGTTGGCTACATGTAGTTTGACAGCATTTTATTTTTAATTTTGAACTGAGTTTCTCTGCATGGCAGTGTAGGAGGACGTGTCAACCTCATCCCTGACACCCAACAGTTATTGAAATGCTGGGTTGACATACAAGGCATTAACTACATTTGCTTGGCGAAGCGGCACAACATATTATCACCCATTGAAAAAACACAGACCATCGATTCCAGAGATGAAACAGTTTCACAGAACTTAAATCTCACGTCAGCAAACATTTCTTTATGCTATAGTTATTTTTGTTTCTGGATTAAATGAAGCTAACAAAAAAAATCATAACAAATGCTGCTCCATCATGTTGATCATCAGCAGAGTCAAGGACCCCACACACCCCGGAAATACTCTCTTCCACCGGGAAAAAGATAAAAGTCTGAGATCACGTACCAACCGACTCAAGAACAGCTTCTTCCCTGCTGCCATCAGACTTTTAAATGGACCGACCATATATTAAGCTGATTTTTCTCTACACCCTAGCTATGACCGTAACACTACATTCTGCACCCTCTCTTTTCCTTCTCAATGAATGGTATGCTTTGTCCAAATAGTGCACAAGAAACAATACTTTTCACTGTGCACCAATACATGTGACAATAATAAAGCAAATCAAATCAAAATCAAATCAAAATTTAGGCATAATTTAGCTCATCATACATTGTTATATCATTGTTATACAATTCTTGTATAAATGTCAATATAAAGAGATGGCAAAGTTAGGCCAACATCCCTATTACTTAAAGCCAACACAACACAACCAAAATATAACAGCCCAACATCTGTGAGATGTGTTTATTTATCAGTGTAACTTTCCTACAATAAGCCTGAACTATTGTACATAAAATAAAAACAGAAAATACTGGAAAATCTCACGGGTCTAGCAGCATCTGTGGAGAAAAACAGATGTTTCAAGTCCATATGATCCCTTTATATGGACCTGAAATGTTAATTTTATGTAGCAAATGCAATAATTGGCGACCGCCAGTGAGCAGACAAATGACAACAGGTTTATTACTATTTACAATTATAACAACGGGTTTATTACTATATACAATTATATTCCCGGGGCCACAACTGAGGTTCTCATTCTCAGCTCTGGACTCAATCTGGCTGCTCTGAGATCCCCACGCTCATTTCCCATTGGATGATCAGGTCATGTGACCCTTGTGGTGCACACCCCTTAAAGGGGCCAACTAACTCGTTCTGTTTCTCTCTCCGCGGACGCTGCCAGACCTGCTGAGTTTTCTTTTTCCGGCGGTTTCTGTTGTCATTTCAGATTCCCAACATCTGCAGTATTTTGTTTTTATATTGTATGTAAAATCCTTTCAGTGAGCTGAACACTGAATAGACAACATACATTTTGGGTTAAGGAGGGAAGGGAGCTTTAGGGCTTAGCTTGGTAATTTGAGTCGCAAAAAGAATGAGCAATGCTGTTGTGTCCTCAGGCTGCGTAAATGTGCATCGCGGTCAAGGAATAACTTTTTTTAAAGTGCATTCAGTTATTTGGCATTTTGTGAAGAAATACACCAATCAGTTTGCCCAGAGCAGTGAGCTGAATGGCCGGTTAATCTACATTGGTCGGATTGGTTGAGGGATGGTTGTTAGCCCAGAATACCAAGAAAACTGAGGCAAGAGAAATACTGGAGATAAAATTCACCTTCTACTTCAATGGAAATGAAGGCCAGGCATGTCATATAAATGGGGCAATCAATTCACAACTGACCATGTCTCTGGTCTGGTTGAATTTGACACTCACTATCTCATAAAACATAGAACATGCCATAATATAAATATCTGTAAACATTTACCATTTATTTTCAGTCTATAACTTGAAAATCAATGTTAAGAAATTGAATTGCCAGTTGTTAAAGTTCCAATACCCGTTGATCTAATCTTACCAGCATTACTGAACTCATCTCTCTTTTTTTGCAAAAGGATTCCTGGCATCATATCTGAAGATCCATTTGCTTTGGTTTTGTAAATAACTATATGGATCTTTTCAGATTACAAAACAGAGTTTGCATGGCAGATCTGTTGCTACAAAATACCAATGCTGGTGTTCTGGGAATGGTCTACATGAGAGCCTATTTCGATTCTTACCGTCAATGCAACTATTTATCACCCATCTCTAACTGTCCTTGTGAAGGTGACACTGACCTGCCTTCTTGAACTGCTGGAGTCTATGGAGGGAATTTTCCTGTCCCGCCCGCCATGGGAATTGTAGCGGGCGGGGGGAGTGGAGCATGCAAAGGTCCGCTGACCTTGGATTGGATTTTCTGATTTTGGGGCGAGTGTGGCCAGAAAGTCCCACCTATTTTACCATTTTGATTCTAAGTGCTGGGTGGACGTGAAACTGGGAGTATTTCACATCCAACTTTTAGACCCGTTCTAAGGTGCCGCCATATGCATTCTGCCTGCATAAGCCTGTGGGCGGGGCTTAACGCACCCGAAACCCTGCTGCTCCAATCGGTGCCTCCAACTGCGCATGCGCTGAAAAAAATTGATAGAATGCTGCTCCCCTACCACCTTCCTCCCGAGCTGGATCCTGCCTCCCCCTGGCCCCCACAGACATTGCCCCACCCTCACAACATTACTGATCCCCTTATCCCCTCCATACCCCTGCCACCCAGACTCATTGCGGGCCCTTCCCCCCCACCAATCTCAGGCAGAGTGGCAGCAGCTTCCCTTTCTCCCCCACTGACCACAGGCAAGGTGGCAGCGGATCCCCTTTCACCCCCATTGATCACAGGCAGAATGGCAGCGGACCCCCCTTTCAATCCCCCCCCCACCGATCTCAAGCAGAGAGCCATCGGACGCTTGGCACTTTCCTCCTCACGAACCCTCACAAATGGAGTGCCCGAATCGGACTTATATGGAGCATGTCTGTTTTGTGCTCATTCCAGACGGGCGAACACGGTGGTAAAGGGGGAAGTGCTGGTAAAGTTGGGTGTGCCGCCCATTAAGTCAATTTAAATGCATGCAAATGCATTTAAATGGCCGTCGCCCCCATTTCTGGCGTGGTCCCGGTCGCGGCCATTTTCGGGCCATGATAAAGAGGCAACCGGCATGGGGGCGGGCACAGACCATGCTACTTGAATCACACCCGACTTTACCAAGTTTTCGTGCCCAAGAACAGGCGCAATGCAATGGTAAAATTGGGCCCTGTGGGTGAAATTTTACCGGCACATCCGCCCAAGTTTTGCACAATCCTGCCCGAGGCCAACGGAGAATGCCGTTCTCTGAGTCTTGCCCGTCCCCGGAATCGGGGTGGGTGTGCCAGTAAAATTCAGGCCTATGTGTCTGTGTATCTACGCAGTGTTACTAAATAAGGGAGTTCCAAGGTCTTGCCTCAGCCAACATGAGGTAGCAGCGATATATTGCCAAATCAGGACGGTGCATGAAACAAAGAGGACCATGCAGGCTGCATTGTTCCCATGCGCCTGCTGTCCTTGTCCTTCTTGATGGTAGAGGTTGTTGATTTAGGAAGTGCTGTCGAAGGAAGCTTGGTGAGTTGCTGCAGTGCATATTGAAGATGACACACACTGCTTTCACTGCGTATCGGTGATGGAGGGTGTGAATTTTAACGATGATTGATGGGGCGTTGATCCAATGTGTTACTTTGCTTTGGATGCTGTCGAGCTTACATAAGAAAATAGGAACATAGGAATTAGGAGCAGAATTAGGCAAATTCAGCCCTTTGAGCCTGCTCCGCCATTCAATCAGATCATAGCTGATCTCTCCCTGGTCGCAAATCCACCTCCCCACTTGTTCCCCATATCCCTTTATCCTGTTTTTTATTAGAAATATATCTATCTTCTTCTTGAAACCATTTAATGATTCAGACTCCATCGCGCTCTGGGGCAGCGAGTTCCACAAGTTCACCACCATCTGCGAGAAGTAATTCCTCCTCATCTCAGTCCTCACTGATCGCCCAGCTATTAAACAGATCGAATCCTTTCTCACCTGCTCACAAAAGGATGTAGCAGACATTTTCCTCTTTGCAGTGCCTTTTAGAACTACAGAATGCCAATCTGGACGTTTATTTAAACTTCTCAAATGCCTCAACAACATCATCAGCTTCCCAGTTCACCCTGAGCTGGAGCCATATGTTCATTGCTGTGAGAAAGGAATTGATCTGTTTAATAGCTGGGAGATCAAGCATTAACATATCGTGTATAGTAAAGGGATCATTTTACAATGAATGTACAGCTCAACAGTTACGTATTATTAAAGCAGTAAAATCCCAGACACATTTTTTGAGAAATTCAGCACACATCTCCAGCCACAATCAAACCATCAGATCTATTGATATGAATTTGAAAGTCTGAGGCAGGAATCAGGTGAGCCAGTTGACAATTTCTTAGAGAGATTGAAAAATGCAGCCGAAAAGTATATATTCAAAGAAATGGATGAAAGTCTGGTAGATTGGCTAATTATTTCTGCATGTTTTTATTTTCTCTCTCTGGTAAAAATTCAGATTGTTTCTTTTTTGTCAATCTAATTCAGTACTAAATCCATTTAAAATGTTTGGGTTTTTACTCACAGACTCATGCTCCTGCTATAATGTGTTGTGTTCCCCAGAAGTTTGATATAATCACACTTTTAAACTTGAATGCTGGAGCTTCATCAGAAGTTTTTCTCAGATTGCACCATGCACCCATGGACTGATACATTGTTAGTTGGATATTGAGACTATAATGCATTAGTGGGTAACATGGCACTCTGGAAAATTATGTAGACATACGCATTGGCATAGTTCCTAAATAATATTGGAATAATATAACAAAATAACATCCCCCTATTGAGTGGTCACTTCCTGGCACTTGAACTGCTCCATGCCAACACAGGAAATTGGAGGCCAATTGGAATTTCCTCTTTTAATCATAAGGCCCCTAATGAGTTTAATCCGCCATCATTTTGTGAAGGGAGGTAGCTCAGCCAGGTCCAAGCCTGGTCTCAGGAAAAATTGTATTTTTGGGCCCTATTTGCCTCAATTCCTGCCATGCCATGGCCTGAAAATACTTCTGACCTGTTATTGGGGACCTGTGTAAGTTCCAATCCTTCCATTTTTAACTCCAATTCAGTTCCAGATAGGAGCCATGGGATTTCTAGCCACCTATCCCACATGGGATGCCCGATTCAGGGAACTATGTTTGACAATGTATATTGATGCTGGCCACAATCCACCTCCCACTGTCCAGTTAATGTCCGTCTTATGTTTAAGGCCCTCTTATTTTTAGCGGACCTTGAGTTATGTCATGGTGCCGTGTCTCTAAGAAATGTATTTTAATCATGTTCATTTGCATGATGGAAGTTGTTGGCACAATTTTATCTGTAACCTATATCCTCTAAATGTTACTGAAGCAATATAAAGAACACCACGTTTATTTTTAATCTGGCCTAATGCAGTGTCCTGGGGTTTTATGATCCTTTGGGGATTGTTGAGTGGAGCTTGATTTGGGATGATTGACAGGTCAGGTGATGTCTGGGGACAGTTTTTCCCCCAGAAAAATCCAAGGTTTTGGTTTCATTTTTCTGAGATACTGTTTAGACTTGAGACAGAAAGCAATGTCTCTGTCTCTCTTTTCAGAGGCTTTTGGAGGGTTCCAGGATTGGGGGGGCTTTAGAGATGTGTTCCAACATTCAGAAGGCCAATTCACAGCAAGTGTTACAATGCTGAAAACCCAGCATCATGTGAGCATACTTGCTTTTTGTGCCAAGTATAGAAAGGGGTGTATGTTTGTGGGATGTTGTTTGACTTGGAACATCATAGATAGCTAGTTGTTAAGGTTTATATTGCATCATGTTTGAAATTTGTAATTGGTAAAACTTATGCTAATTCTTTTTATTACATTTTAACTCTGTTCTTAAATAAACTTTATTTGATAAAGGCTTCCTAGTGGGTCACTTAAATCATACCTGGAGTGAAACACCTTTTGCTCAGCTGTGCCAAATTCAAATGTAAAAACTTAAGATCTGGGCTATCTTCATAAAGCACCTTGGAGTTTCTGGCCCAGGTCATAATAGTTACCTTTTACAGAGTGTTTTTGTCAATGAAATGGAGGCAGTGTGAGTTATAGCAGTCTATTTAATAGCAGGATCCAATTGAATCTCTACAAACTGCAACAAAGTCCCCCAATGAAAGCAGGATATTTCCCCCAGGATCAAGAACAGAGGATGCTGGAAAAGCTCAGCAAGCTCTGGCAGCATCCGTAGGAAGAGTTAATGTTTTAAGTCTTCTTGGCTCTCCACCAGAACTAAAGAGAGGGCGAAATGTGTTAGATGTTAAAGTGTAGCTGTGGAGAGATTGCAACAAGATGCAGCAACATTAAGAACAAAGACAGATGGCCAGGTGTGTGTGTGTGTGTGTGTGTGGGTGTGTGTGGGTGGGAGGGGGAGGAAGGTTATTGCATTGAGATTATGCCCCTCCCTTTTTTCCATCGTGTTTTTGTTCAAAAATTAAATGTGAAGCATTGTCATATGGATCGAAAGGAATATAATCCAGCAAGTTCATACAATTAGAGGGAGATCTACAAAAACATTACTTAAAGTTACCTGTCCTTCCCTTGTAAGATCTACATAGTCTGAGAAGTGATCCTTAATTCAGTCACAGTGTTAAGTGAGATGCAGAAGTTCTAAGTTGGGCGGGGGGGGGGAGAAAAATCACCGCAGTGAAGCTATTGTAGCGCAATGTTAAACTCTGTCATTGGGCAGGCTCACTTGGTTCATTCACTTTGAATTCCCTGCTGAACCAACTATTCATGACTGATTGAGCATGAAATTGGTGACAAGGAATAAGTAAGATGTTCAAGGAAGTTGTTAGCTAGTGCCAAATGGAAAGGAGATTGCGACAGGGATTTAGAGACAGAACCTGCTGGTCCATGTAATTTGGTCGATAATGAAGAAAATATTTTCTTCAGTTCGATATTTATTACCCGGAGACATGTGATACTTGTGGTGATCAGAAACTGGAGATCTTTTTGTTAGTTCCATTGCTGTTTAGCATCTTGTTGCCTTGACTGTGGTGGTAAGTCCCAATTCATTTGAATTGGAGATCCTCTTGCCCTTGGAAGGCACGTAAATGGATAATTGGGTCAACAAAATTTATTTCACTCAAGTGCACGTGCACTGCCAGTATCAATAGCAAATGCACTCTCCAGCAGCATTCCAACGCTTTAACTGAGAAGGTTCCCCTTCTGTTTCTCTGCTTGTGTTAAATGACCTGACCTCTCCCTTAGAATGAAATGAAATGAATCTAGCATTTAACCCTTTCCATACTGTGTCAGAAAGACTATATCCAAAGTTAAATTTTAAACAACAATACGTAGGCTCTGGAGTTCTGGCCTTACTCTTTGTACAATAACCACTAGTATTTGGCACTGAGAGAGGCAATTGATTTATTAATAAAAATTGCAATGGCAGTTATGTTCAAGTAATTCAATAATGTAGATGAAGACTGCACATTAGAAAAGGTTGAAATCGTTGCAGACATCAGGGAGATAGGTTGGCTCAGCTTGCTATCATTTTTCAAATTCCCTACATGAAATACATTGAGAGTCATTTAATGCACTGCTCAGGGTTATGTTAAGAAAGACTTGCACATTCATGCAAAGTCCCTCGTGACCGCAAGACAGCTCAAAGTGCTTTACAGCCAATGAAACACTTTTGAAGGGTAGTCACTGTTGTTGTGTGGGTAATGCGGCAGGCAATGTGTGCATAGCAGGCTCCCACAGACAGCAATGCCATAATGACCAGGTAATTTATTTAAGCAGTGTTGATTGGGAGATAAATATTGCCCCGGATACTTAGAAGAGCTCCCCTGTTCTTCTTGGGAATAGTATTGTGGATCTTTTGCATCCACCTGAAGGAACAGACGGAGAGAAAGGAAGAAATGTCAGATGTTTCTTTCAAGCAAGGATCAATGTTCTGTTCTCATGCCTAAATCCGCAGGGAAGAACACTAGTCAAATTGTGTGGGGGGAGGGGGCTGGGGTGATTTCCTTATTTTACACACATGAGGAGTTTTGGACAAGCATTCAAACTGACACTAGAGTGGGGGGCTGATGTGGCTCAGAAAGGGAGAAGGTTACCAAAGAAACAATGCACAACTAAAGCTCTTAAGAAGTTGCCTGCGCCTACTTAAGTGGATGCATTAATTTTTACAATAGAAAACTGGAGAATTAGTCGGAGCAGAGAGTTCAGGTTCCAGATATCAGCCCTCAGGCAGGCCTTCATACAGCAAGTGAAATAATAGAGAGTTGTCCGCTTTAATAGCCAGGAGCACAATCCAACAAGCAGAAATAACCAGGCTGCCTAGCAGGGGGCTGTCTTACAGATTTGACAGAACTTCTAATACGCAGAGGAATCGGAAACAGATGAAACAAAGAATGAATGCCCTCAGAGGTTGGGGGAACCAGTATTACAGTATATCAATTGGATAAAGAAAGATTTGCATTTATGGAGTGCCATTCATTCTCTCAGAATGTCCCAAAGAGATTTCCAGCCAAATAACTACCTTTCTGAAATGTAGAATCACGAGCTTCCGGGGCGCTCGTGATTCCATACAAACTTGTTGGACTTTAACCTGGTGTGAGACTTCTTACTGTGCCCAGCCCAGTCCAACGCCAGTATCTCCACATCATTTCTGAAATGTAGCCTGCTCTAGGAATGTGGCAGCCAATTTGTACAGAAAAAAACAATGTAGTAATAGCCAAATGATGTGCTGTGGGTTCATTGGTTGATGGATTAATACAATCCCTTTATCCTGCTAAATCGTCCCATGGGATCTTTCACATCCACATGAGTGGGCCGTTCCTTTGGTTTAACATTTCATCTGAAAAGTGGAACCTCCGGCAGTGCATAATCGTTCGGGTGTGCATTTAAATGTCAACCTGTTTAATTGTAAAATGCATCCTTTCTGCTGAAGTGAGTCATGCGATTGTGGCTAGGCATCTGTATCACTAAACAAGTACGGTTCAGCACTGCCGTAGCTCACAGAAGGCCGGCGATTGGATGGAGGCCTTGCTGAGTAACAAGCTGTTGTAGTGGAGATGCTGCGAAATATACGCAGCAACCTCTCTCTCTCTGCTTGGAGCTCCCATGACCTCCTGGAAACAGTTGGACAGTGTCATCCTTTCACCGTGTCTGGAAGCAGCTTGTGGTGTAAAAGCTGCAATTACTTTCTCCGTTACCAGTAAGTAATTAGCTATTGGTGAGAATGACTCAAGGTACGCATTCAGCTTGTAACAGATGTCAGTGAGCCTGCGTCTCTGGTAAGGGAGAAATAAATCGGACAGACAATGGCTCGATTGGACAAGATCAATTCATCTCTCATTAATCACGCATAAATCTTCCAGAAGTGATGCTCTCTCCTCTTCGAACCACCTTTTTTATCTCGAATGGGGCATATTTACTACCTCACAGCTTGGTAACAATCTACAACTTTGCTTCAATTGTAATTTTAATCATGTGGAATTTGAGATTATTCACTGAAGAAGACCACATTCTTTTCTTGTTAGTCGAATCTGCTACCTAATTCATCATCAAAACACTATTACAATGTGTCTTGGTTAGAAAATACAGAGGTGAATGGCAAGTTTAAAGTTCATTTATTAGTGTCACAACTAGGTTTACATTAACACTGCAATGAAGTTACTGTGAAAATTCCCTCATCACCACACTCTGGTTTCTGTTTGGGTACACTGAGGGAGAATTTAGCATGGCCAATGCACCTAACCAGTACGTCTTTCGGACTGTGGGAGGAAACCGGAGCACCCAGAGGAAATCCATGCAGACACAGGGAGAACTTGCACAGATCAAGCCCGGAATTGAACTCAGGTCCCTGGCACTGTGAGGCAGCAGTGCTAACCTCTGTGCCACCATGCCGAAGAAGAGGAATGGAGATTTGTACCTGCAGTAAATGCCTAGTAACATTACACATACCGGGAAGATTGCACCGAAAATGGTGATAGCCAATTGTCATTGTCATCACAAATCAACCTTTAAGGGCACTACATCAAAACAATAACATTTGAGATTTACTGGTATTACTAAGTGTTCTTGATGCATTATCGTGACTTTCTATTAATTACTGGTGAAATCAAAGTCCATCACATCTCAGTTTCCCCTTATCTACATGCTGATTTGCCTACTTTTTAAAATCTAGTAAGTGCAATATCACAAAAACAAAATCTAAACAGAACCTTTGCCCATGTCGTTGTGGGAGAGATCGTAAGGATGTTTCCATCTTTGGGAGGGTATGATTGCATCTTGCATTTACAGGAAATGTGTCTAAGGCCTTCTCACGATACTGCCCACTGACATTGCCAAACCCGCCTGCCACAAACAGGAATGAAAAATCCCAGCCAAAGTCTTGAAACATTGAAGGTCTATAGTTCCACTTTGATCCACTAAGGATTGAGCCTGGAGGTTTAGGAAGATGAATCCACTGTGGTTTATTGTTTGTAGTAGCAGATTTCTCTTGTTCCATTCCAGCTAAGGTAAAATCAAAGCTCTTGAGCAACGCCCTGGTTTGGTTCCTTAAGTGGGGAAGAAAAGGCCAATCCATATTCTTTGCCTGCTGATGATTATTAGGCAGGGTCTTGTTCCTTTGCTGATCTTTCTTGCCTACTGCTCAAAAATGTACCTTATTCAATGTCCTTGTCAAAAACTTAGTTTCTGTCATGTGATCAAAGTATTTCTGTCCATTGGCCTGACAAACAGTTTCTGACAAGGAGACCTTTGTCAAACAATGGGGTCCAAGTTTCACCCACTTACATTTCATTGTGATAGAGTTGGGCATTTTCACACACATGCTCTGGATTTCAACTCCAAAGCTGAAAAATCTGCAAGCAGTATTCTGAGAACAGTTTCTTTAATTATCTGCAGAACAGCAACCATTAATCACAGAAAAGTCTGATGCACATTAATTACTCCTCAAAGATATAAGCCTAAAGTGTGTTTGCATTTTAATGAGCTTTTCAGACATGAAGATTAGCTCACGAGCCTTGTTTAGTTACATGAGTATTGACAGGAAAGAAAAGGTCATCTGACCTCTCAACTCCATTTTGTTTTAAGATAAAATGTCCATTCAGATTTATACCACGCAAGTCTATGACTTCATATTGCATCAGTGTGACATTTCATAGAAATTATAGAAACCCTACAGTGCAGAAGGAGGCCATTTGGCCCATCGGGTCTGCACTGACAACAATCCCACCCAGGTCCTATCCCCGTAACCCCACATATTTACCCCACAAATCCTTCTAACCTATGCATCCCAGGACACTAAGAGGCAATTTAGTATGACCAATCAACCTAATCCGCACATCTTTGGAGTGTGGGAGGAAACCCAAGCACCTGGAGGAAACCCACGCAGACACAGGGAGAATGTGCAGACTCTGCACAGACAGTGACCCAAGCCGGGAATTGAACCCGAGTCCCTGGAGCTGTGAAGTCGCAGTGTTAACCACTGTGCAACCGTGCCACCCTTGTATACCAATACATGTGACACTTGTTATATTTATCCGAGTAATTCTTCACTCATTAGGTTCTCTTCTCAATCTACATCATAGCTCTAAACTAAAGGCAGCACCACCCCACCCCTGCCTGACCTCTGCCTCCATGACATCATGGACGCCCACCACATAGCATTTTCTGGCTCGGTGATATTAGCACTCACCCTCCCCTCTCCTTTTCAGAGCACACAGAGCCAGTAGTGGGTGGCCTAAAAAAAAATCAGCTGATGGAGAAACCAGAGAATCCTGCCACTTGCTGCCTTCCACCGAAGGGAAACACATGGTTGGGAGGTGGGGAAGACATGCAGCGCAGGAAGATGTGAGGTGCTGAGTGTGGGGAAACAGTGGTGATGAGGGACTGGATTTATGAGATGGGTGGATGAATTGGGGACTGAATGGGGGGTGGTAGTGGGGTTAGTAGGAAGAGAGTGACTTTGGACTGGGGAAAATTTTGTCAAATATGAAATCAGCTCATATCAGACTCATGCTCATTGAAGCAATTGCTAAAACCGAACACACAAGATTAAGACATAGAGCAATTTTACACCATTCTGCACCCTCTCCTTTCCTTCTCCCATATGTACTCTATGCGTTGTCTGTATAGCGCACGAGAAACGATACTGTTCACTGTATACCAATACATGTGACAATAATAAATCAAATCAAAAACCTTGTCCCACTTGGACAGCATCCACATCTTCACTAGCTTAACTAGTTAAAGCTCATGACAGCTTAGTGTCATGAGACAGCTCAGTGGTGTAACAACTGAGTTCACTGACTTTGCTGCAAATGTTTTTTTTAAAAAACAGAACCTTTCAAAAAGGGTCAATTCCAGTCACATCAATTTATTCCACTTCGAATTTTAATTTTGCCTCTTCAGAAATTGCTGCCAGCCTACGCTTTGTTTCTTCTCTCATTTACTCAATATCTTGCATGAAAACACTGAGTAAGGCAGGGGCAGAGTTATATTCCTTCAGATATCTACTGGGACCAGATACTAGCTGCAGGGACCATGATTATTTTCTGTCAGTGGGATGTTGCATTCACTGAAACATTTTCTCATTGATTTTCATAACTACAAGTTGCCCATACTTTCCCTTTGATGCTGTCACTGTTCAGGGCCACTTTTAATTCATTACATGGGTTTTACAACAATGACTATTGGGCCCAGCTGGCCTATGCTGGTGTTTACACTGCGCACAATATTCCTCACACCCTATTCCATCAGCAAAACACTTCGGCCAGAATTCTCCGGCCATTCACGCCAATGGCATTCTCCGGTCCCACCAGCAGTGCACTTCTGTCTGTGTGTTTCGCGGCAGCTTGGGGTGGCATCATTGGGAAATCCCATTGACAGTGGCGGGACCAGCGAACAACACGCCGCCTTCCACCGCAGGGAAACACGTGTCTGGGAGACTAGAGAATCTCGCCCGTCATTTCAATTCTCCCTCATTTGTTTATCTGGCTTCCTCTTAAATGCATCTGTTCTATTCGCCTCGACTACTTCGTAGGGTTGGGAAGCATATTCAGATCAGGGCCAGTGTGATCTCCTGGACTCGTTTCGATCGCCTCAGGGGGTCGGAGAGGAATTTCCCAGATTTCTTTTCCCCATATTGGCCCTGGGGTTTTCACTCTGGGTTTTCGCCTCTCCCTGGAGATCACATGGTCTGGAATGGGGGGGTGGGGGTGAGTTTTTAGGTTGTGATGAACAAAGCATCGTAGCTGTGAGGGACAGCTCGGTGGATAGGATATTAGGATGTAGATAGGCTGGAAAATTGGGCGGGGATCCTGGATTCAGGATTCAATCCTGGACCGGGGAGCGGCGCGGGCTTGGAGGGCCGAAGGGCCTGTTCCTGTGCTGTATTGTTCTTTGTTCTTTGTTCTTTGTTCGTGTGGTAACAAGTTCTACATTTTACCAGCTCTCTGGGAAAAGAAGCTTCTCCTGAATTTTCTATTGGATTCACTATTGAATCTCTTATATTTACAACACCTGGTTCTGATCTCCTCCACAACCAGAAATAGCTGCTCTACACCTCACTTTTCTCAAGGGAAAAGCCCCAGACTATTCCGCCTTTCCTGATAAATATAACCTCTTAGTTTTAAGTTTAAGTTTATTTATTAGTGTCACAAGGACTTACATTGACACTCCCTGCAATGAAGTTACTGTGAAATTTTTGATTTGATTTGATTTATTATTGTCACATGCATCAATATACAGTGAAAAGTATTGTTTCTTGCGTGCTATACAGACAAAGCATACCGTTCATAGAGAAGGAAAGGAGAGAGTGCAGAACGTAGTGCTACAGTCATAGCTAGTGTGTAGGAAAAGATCAACTTAGTGCGAGGTAGGTCATTTCAAAAGTCTGATGGCAGTAGGGAAGAAGTTGTTCTTGAGTCAGTTGGTACGTGACCTCAGACTTTTGTATCTTTTTCCCAAAGGAAAATGGTGGAAGAGAGAATGTCCAGAGTGAGTGGGGTCCTTGATTATGCTGGTTGCATTTCCCAGGCAGCAGAAAGTGTAGACAGAGTCAATGGATGGGAGGCTGGTTTGCGTGATGGATTGGGCTACATTCATGACCTTTTGTAGTTTCTTGCGGTCTTGGGCAGAGCAGGATCCATATCAAGCTGTGATACAACCAGAAAGCCTACAAGAGGAGAGGCTGTACTTGATCTGATACTGACCAATGAACCTGTCAGATCTCTCAGTGGGAGAGCATCTTGGGGATAGCGATCATAACTCTATTTCCTTTAGGCTTGCATTGGAAAAAGAGAGGATCAGGCAAGCTAGGAAAGTGTTTATATGGAGTAAGGGGAAATATGAAGACATTAGACAGCAAATTAGAGGAGTAAATTGGAAGGAGGTATTCTCGGGGAAATGTACTGAAGAGAGGTGGCAGTTTTTCAAGGAATGTCTGTCTAGTGTTCGACAGGACAATGTTCCGAGCAGACAGGGAGGTGTTGGTCGGTTAAAGGAACCGTGGTGCACGAAAGCTGTGCGGGACCTAGTCGAGAAGAAAAGGAAAGCGTACAAAAGGCTCAGAGAGCTTAGCGAAGATAGGGATTTAGAAGAGTATACGGCTTGTAGGAAGGGACTAAAGAAGGAAATTAGGAGAGCCAGAAGGGGTCACGAGAAGGCCCTGGCAGGTAGGATTAAGGAGAACCCTAGGGAGTTCTATAAATATGTGAAGAGTAAAAGGATGAGACGTGAAGGAATAGGGCCTATAAAAGGTGAAGGCGGGAAAGTCTGTACGGAACCAGTAGAAATGGCAGAGGTGCTCAATGAGTATTTTGCCTCGGTTTTCACAGAGGAGAAGGACCTGGGTGGATGTACTGCGGGCGTGCGGTGGACTGAAAGGATTGAGTATGTGGACTTTAAGAAAGAGGTTGTGCTGGAATCTTTGAATGGCATCAAGATAGATAAGTCGCCGGGTCCGGATGGGATGTACCCCAGGTTACTGTGGGAGGCGAGGGAAGAGATTGCAAAGCCTCTGGTGATGACCTTTGCGTCGTCGATGGAGATGGGAGAGGTGCCGGAGGATTGGAGGATTGCGGATGTGGTTCATATTTTCAAGAAGGGGAATAGGGATAGCCCAGGTAATTACCGACCGGTGAGTCTAACCTCAGTGGTTGGTAAACTGATGGAGAAGATCCTGAGGGACAGGACATATGAGCATTTAGAGAGGTTTAGTATGCTCAAGAATACTCAGCATGGCTTTGTCAAGGGCAGATCGTGCCTCACGAGCCTAGTGGAGTTCTTCGAAAATGTGACTAAACACATCGACGAAGGGAAGGCGGTAGATGTGGTTTATATGGATTTTAGCAAGGCATTTGGTAAGGTCCCCCATGCAAGGCTTCTAGAAAAAGTGAGTGGGCATGGGATCCAAGGGGCTGCTGCCCGGTGGATCCAGAACTGAATTGCCCAAAGGAGGCAGAGAGTGTGTATAGATGGGTCTTTTTCTAAATGGAGGTCGGTCACCAGTGGTGTGCCCCAGGGATCTGTTCTGGGACCCTTGCTGTTTGTCATTTTCATAAATGACCTGGATGAGGAAGCGGAGGGATGGGTTGGTAAGTTTGCCGACGACACGAAGGTTGGTGGGGTTGTGGATAGCCTGGAGGGATGTCAGAAGTTACAGAGGGACATAGATAGGATGCAAGACTGGGCGGACAAGTGGCAGATGGACTTCAACCCAGATAAATGCGTCGTGGTCCATTTTGGTAGGTCAAATGGGATGAAGGAGTACAATATAAAGGGAAAGACTCTTAGTACTGTAGAGGATCAGAAGGACCTTGGGGTCCGGGTCCATAGGACTCTGAAATCGGCCCCGCAGGTGGAGGAGGTGGTTAAGAAGGCGTCTGGTGTGTTGGCCTTTATCAATCGAGGGATTGAGTTTAGGAGTCCGGGGATAATGATGCAGCTATATAAGACCCTCGTCAGACCCCACTTGGAGTACTGTGCTCAGTTCTGGTCGCCTCACTATAGGAAGGATGTGGAAAAGATTGAAAGGGTGCAGAGGAGATTTACAACAATGTTGCCTGGATTGAGTGGCATGCCTTATGAGGATAGGTTGAGGGAGCTCGGTCTTTTCTCCTTGGAGAGACGAAGGATGAGAGGAGACCTAATAGAGGTGTATAAGATGTTGAGAGGCATAGATCGGGTGGACTCTCAGAGGCTTTTTCCCAGGGTGGAAATGTCTGCTACGAGAGGACACAGGTTTAGGGTGCTGGGGGGTAGGTACAGGGGAGATGTGAGGGGTAACTTTTTCACACAGAGGGTGGTGGGCGAGTGGAATCAGCTGCCGTTAGTGGTGGTGGAGGCAAACTCAATAGGGTCTTTTAAGAGACTCCTGGATGAGTACATGGAGCGAAATAGGATGGAGGGTTATAGGTAGGTCTAGAAGGTAGGGACGTGTTCGGCACAACTTGTGGGCCGAAGGGCCTGCTTGTGCTGTAGTTTTTCTATGTTCTATGTTCTAAAGAATGCTTTTTATGGTGCATAGTTGCCACACTCTGGCGCCTGTTCGGGTACATGAGGGAGAATTTAGCATGGCCTTTGCATCTAACCAGCACGTCTTTTGGACTGTGGGAGGAAACCATTGGCAATAACCCTTCAGGTATTTTTGCTACCCCCTGTAATGCTCCCACATCCTCTTTATAATGTGATGATCAGAACTGTGCCAGCTAATGTATCGATGCACTAACACTGTGCACTACTGCCACATTAGCAGTGTTCAAGGGAACCGTGGCCAGCTTTCTAAATAACCCTCATTCCCTCACGTAACAATACCCCCACAAAGAAATATAATGCCGATCAGATATTGGTGTAAGTTGTCCTGAGGTCTGGCAGCTCAGGGCCCACAATTTGCGGGGGAGTTGTGGCGTTGGGGGCCAATTGCAAAAAAATGATTATGGTAGCGGGCAGGTAGCAGTTCATTAAACAATTACATCACATTTGCCACTCTTACTGTTGTGGAGGTTGACAAGTCAAAAAAAAGAATCACGCGCTGTTCATAGAAGGGTCACAATGAAAGAAATCATTGCACAGCCAACTGTGAATTCAATAGGGATGGATAGACATTGAGCAGCAGACAGAGGTTAAACAGGTAGCAGCTATAGTAATAGAAACCTCTCAATGGCACAGAATAAAATCCATCAGTTCTGAGTGTTAGGTAATGGAGCTCAGCAATCTGTGCATGCCAAGAATCAATGAAGACGTATTGTTGTACCATAGCATCACCAATCAGATTACAAATCCCTGTTGCCTTGCTTTCCAGGGAAGTGTAATCGTTCTAAAAGCAGATTGAGTTCCCTTATGTTGCAGCTCCAAGCTGCTGAGCTGCAAGCTTTCCCCATCATTACAAACAGTGGCATTTCTGATTCGATACTGGTTGGGTGCAGGGTTGGTTCGGATGCATTGGAGGTGTGTGTGTGTGTGTGGGGGGGGGGGGGGGGGGGTGCGGGAGCGGTTGGTGGAGGGGGAGCAACAGGTGAAATCTGGCAGCAAATAGATTTTCCAATTCTGATTGGATGTGTTCCTGGAGCTATTGTGCAGAATCACAGAATTATAGAGTAGTATAGCACAGAATGATGCCATTTGGCCCATCGAATCTGCAGCAACGTTTTCAAAGCGCAATCTAGTTAGTTCCACTCCCCTGCTCATTCCTCATCTTCCTGCAGTATTTTTCTCCTTTGAGTATTTATCCAATTACCTTTGAATCTGTATTCGATGTCCTATCAGGCCCTATATTCCCAATTCCCATTCACTCATTGTTCCCTCAGGAATAGCATAGTGACACAATGGTTAGCACTGCTGTCTCAGAGCACCTGGTACCCGGGTTTGATTCCCGACTTGGGTCGCTGTCTGAGCGGAATCTGCATGTTCTCCTTGTGTCTGTGTGGCTTTCCTCCGGGTGCTCTGGTTTCCTCCCACAGCCCAAAAGATAAGCTAGTTAGGTGCATTGTCCATACTAAATTCTTCCTCAGTGTACCCGTACAGTCGTCGGAGTGTGGCAACTAGGGGATTTTCACAGTAACTTCATTGCAGTGTTAATGTAAGCTTACTTGTGACACTAATAAATAAACTTAAAATCCGATTCTTTTGCCAATAACCTTAATCTGTGACACCTTGTTGTTGACCCTCTTACAATTATGAGATTTATAACATTTTAGTACTATACCTTTAAATTTAGGATAGTTGCAAGGTGTGACTTTTACTGTCAGGGTTACATGGGTCACCTGTTCAGCAGCCTGCCTGACTGTAAACCTCGATGATTTGATTGAGTGAGGGGGAGGTGCGAGGTATTTACGCTTGGAGACAATAGCAGCAGTTTCTGAGTCTAAAATGATGCTCAGTTTCCAAAAGTCACAGAAAAGTGTTATAAGTATGGAATTGTAAAAAGTACAAAGTAAAAAATCCCTTCCAATTCAATTTTCAAGTTTGCTGATGACATCACCGTAGTGGGTCGGATCTCAAACAATGAGACAAAGTACAGGAATGAGATAGAGAATCTGGTGAATTGGTGCGGCAACAATAATCTCTCCCTCAATGTCAACAAAATGAAAGAGATTGTCATCGTAAAGGAGAACATGCCCCTGTCTACATCAACGGGGATGAAGTAGAAAGGGTCAAGAGTTTCAAGTTTTTAAGTGTCCAGATCACCAACAACCTGTCCTGGTCCCCCCATGCTGACACTATAGTTAAGAAAGCCCACCAATGCTCCTACTTTCTCAGAAGACTAAGGAAATTTGGCATGTCAGCTACGACCCTCACCAACCTTTACAAGTGCACCATAGAAAGCATTCTTTCTGGTTGTATCACAGTTTGGTATGGCTCCTGCTCTGCCCAAGATCTCAAGGAACTACAAAAGGTCATGAATGTAGCCCAATCCATTAGGCAAACCAACTTCCCATCCATTGACTCTGTCTACACTTCCTGCTGCTTCAGCACAGCAGCCAGCATAATTAAGGACCCCACGCACCCTGGACATTCTCTCTTCCACTTTCTTCCGTCAGGAAAAAGATACAAAAGTCTGAGGTCACGTACCAACTGACTCAAGAACAGCTCCTTCCCTGCTGCTGTCAGACTTTTGAATGACTTGCGTTAAGTTGATCTTTCTCTACACTCTCGCTATGACTGTAACACTACATTCTGCACTCTCTCGTTTCCTTCTCTATGAACGGTGTGCTTTGTCTGTGTAGCGTGCAAGAAACAATACTTTTCACCGTCTATTAATACGTGACAATAATAAATCAAGTCAAATCAAGTAATACTGTAAAGTATCCATGTACTTCTAAGATGAAAGGGATATGAGATCAAGGATAACTAAATAACATTTCTACTTAGATACAAAGTTAATGTGTTTCCTGTTGCCATGGTAAAGAGGGTAGAGGAAGCCATTTTTGAGATCAGGTTACAGGCTGCCTACTAAATCCATGACTATCACTGATAGATAGGAGTTTGGGCTTGGTCTGCAGCCAGCTAAGAAATAGAAATAAGAGACAGAAGCAGTCAGAGAAAATGCTGACTCTATTGTTTATCAGACAGAGCACAGGTGGGAGTTAGTGCTCAGATTGAAGATGAAGTTTGTGATGAGGTAAAGGAGGCTGGAATATTCGCCTATGTAACCCTGATAGTTAAAGCCAGTTCTAGGATTAGGAGTTATCCAATAAAATAAAGTAAAATGCGACAACTCATTGGAAGCCTGGAGAAGCAATTTGTTGCAACAACTGTGATTCCGAAGAGAGTGTGATGGGCGATAATTAAAAATGAACCATTTATTTCTGAAGTTTAAACTGTAAGTTGCATACAAAAGAAGATAGTGTTTAGTCAATAGTGTTCATTTTAGTCATTTGATACTGTAAAAGTTTTAAAATGTAAAATCTTGATGTGTCATTGTTATTGCTATTAACTGAAAGTTCAAATTTCTCTTTATAAGTCCGCAGGTGAGGGCTGAGGGGACAGGGTTTGAAAGCAAGGGCATGGGGTGGTTCTCAGAAGGCCCTACACTTCCCAATGTCCAGTCCCATGATCAGGCAGTGATTGCTTTTGATTAAGGAACCCACCACCCACAACCCCGAGGTGATCAGGCCAGCACATGTTCACCTGTCATGTATGCCACATGTCAATAGACCAACCCATAGCTGGGTTAATCCTAGTGGTCATTAATTGGCCACTTAAGAACCTCAATTGGCAGCAGGGGGTGAAAGTTGACCATGGGCCTTCCCTGATCTTAGTTTGGGCGGAGATGGAAAAGGGGGTAGGGTTCAGGTATATCACCATTCCACCTAAACAAATGCCCGTCCCATCTCCAAGCTTTCAACTCACGACAACAGAAAATTCAACCTAATACTTCTGGCTGAAGATGGTTGCAAATGCTTCAGCCTTGTCTTAGAAACCCTACAGCACAGAAAGAGGCCATTCGGCCCATCGAGTCATCTTTGCACTTCACGTAACATTGATGATGGGGATAGTTGTGGGGCCTCTTCCGCCCATTATTTGTTCAATTGTCACCACTATTCATAACTGGATGTGGCAACACTGCAGAATTTTGATCTGATCCCACTGGTTGTGGCATTATCTATCTCTGTCTATTGCTTGCTGCTTCTGCTGTTTAGCGCACATTTAGCCCTGTGTTGTAGATTCATCAGGTTGCCGTGCTATTTTTCTATATGGGGTAGTTTTCCTGACATGCTCTACTACATTCCACATAGACACTGTGTTGGTTCTCTGGGTTAAGTGTAAAGTTAGAATGTGGATATGCCAAGCCATGGGGTTACAAATTGTGGTTAAATATAATTCTCCTGCTGCAGGTGGTCCCAGATCCTCCTGGATGTCCAGTTTTGAGCTGCTAGATCTGTTCTGTATCTATCCCATTTAGCACAGTGTGTTACAATCCCTGTGGAATCAGATAATGTTTAAAAAGAGATACAAATATTCCAGTGACCTATGCAAAAGATTGCACAAAAAGATTTCAAGTCTTTTACTGTAACAAACAAATTAAAATAAACTTTTATTAAAGATTGCTTAGGAAGCAGCTAATACACTAAAGTACAGAAAATGTATCCCCCACATCCTTTAATTTCTTAACACAACTGAAACCTTAGCACCATGCTTATACATGGTGCTGCACTCTCTTTAGTAATGTTGTCTTGAGTTTAAAGTCCAACGTCACCCGGCTCTCCCTACTTCAATAAGGTGAATCTTCCAATGCTCTTTTAAATAAAGTCCCTTTCAGCCAACCTTTTAAGCATAATCACATGGACATCCCATTGCAACGTACCTTCTGGTGATTCTGGTCCTTTACTCTTCACATTTCTTGTTTCCTCGAACATGGGTTCCGCCCTCAGCAACCCTGCTGGGTGGTTACACAAAACACAGTCCTGTTCTTCTTTCCAGCGTAGCAGTGCTTATTGTGGGTCTCCTTCCCCCAAAGCGTTCAGTCTGACTGACTCTGAGGAGCAAAGAGTTGCAGCAATAAGACCAGCTGCTCCTCTTTTGTGTCCTGGTATTACGGTTTCCACTTCACTTTCAATACATTTTGACTTTGGCCCGCATGGGAACCAGATCACGAAGGCCTATTGCCAGACAGAGTTCAGTATAATTTCACACCAACCCCCATTCCAGGAAATTCTGCTTTACCGTAAATAAACAAAGACAGTTTAAAACATGGCCACCTTATAAGGTCTAGTGGCTTTATCTTGATAGTGCACAACATGAAGCATTCCCAAGCAGCAGTATGTAGGAGTGATTAGGGACAGTTGGTTGGGAAGAGGACAGTTCTGTGAAGTGGGAGGAAGGAGTAAAGAGTGCTACTGTGAGGAAGACGAAGGAGTGAAAAGTATTCCTCTAAATAGTATTCCTGTAAACTGGGAGACAAGTTCTCTGAAGAAATTCAGCAAATTCAACCACCACAAGTGTATAATCTACACCACAGATCCAGTATACATTCGGAAACATTCAATCTAGTTCTGCCCTTATATAGCTTGTAAGTGTGACCTCTAGTCCTCTCCAACCTATTTAATTGAAATAATTGGCTTACATAAACATGATGTGGTCTGTTTTGTGTTCTTTATCTTAAAGGCATGCATTTGGCAGTCATGCTGTTAAAGATCTTCACTGATAAATCAATAACTGATTGTGATATGATCAATACAAAATGATTTTGATTGGCAGAGGAATGTTAAGTTTTCACTTTGTGTTTGTCACAGCCATCCTGCAACGAATCCAATATTAATAGTACACTTTTCACTTTCCATGATTTGAACTGACCCAGTAATTATGTCTCCAAACAATTTCAAGCAGCAATTACTGACCTTCCCTTAGCTAATCCCTCGACTGTCAAAACTAATTAGTTGTCTGCCAAACAGGTCAGACTATTGGAGGAATTGCTACATTGGTGAAAGAATGAGTGAGCGAGAGAGAAAGATAAAAAAAGAGCATCACAAAATCGGTTCTTTCCTTTGTAAAATGCAGATAGGTGCTAGTGAGAAAGTAAATAGCTGAGACCATCCAGTTGTCTTGCCATGATTGATGACCCTTTCATGACTGATTGATGAAGTAATATCTGTAATCATCACCAGCTTCTCAGTTCAACGTGGCCTGCCATTTCTGTGTTGCACGCTTGCAATTGAAGGCAATTTCCCATGCAGAATTAAATGTTGCATGAAGCATTAGGAGCATTTTGGATTATTTTTTGTGTCGTTAGTTCCGCTTACCCACATTTGCAAAATTAAACAAAACAAAGCATTTCCATCATCCTCTGGTCATATGCTTGGTAAATTTGTGTGCGCGGCACTGACTGTGTTTTAATTAAATGGTTTCGGGGTAAGTGTATCTATCCCCGGCAGGCAGCAGGTAATAGAGACAAATATTCTGTGCCATAAAACAAACAGAACATCAACCGTGCCAGTCAGCTGGGAGGCAGGTTCTCCTTCATTTTAATGAGATCACAGCAGAGGAGACAGAGCATCTGAAATGATCAAGCAGTGAAACGGCTCTTGGCATTTATCTCAATGTGGTGCATTTGCATCATGTATGGCTTTTGTTTTAATAAAGGGAGCAGCGTTCTGTTATTAAAATAAGTGGGAAAAAATGTGTTCTTTGCAATGGCTGGATAGTGATATGTTGTGATGTGGAGATGCCGGCGTTGGACTGGGGTAAACACAGTAAGAAGTTTAACAACACCAGGTTAAATGCCCTGTTTGTGAGCATTTCTCCACTCCACCTGACGAAGGGGCAGCACTCCGAAAGCTGGTGGCATTTGCTACCAAATAAACCTGTTGGACTTTAACCTGGTGTTGTTAAACTTCTTACAGTTGTGTTGTGACAGAGACCTGTACTGCTACTCTTTGTGTCCATTTCAAATCACAATCTGACATGGTTGTGGGTTTGAGGGGGAGAGAGGAAACTAAGTGTTTGTTCAGGATCTTTCTGGCTATTGTGATGTGGGACAGGTTGGGTCTTCCCTTGTCCATCAATTGCATGCATTCCTATGAATACACCGGGGTGGAGGCCATTTACCTCTCATGTAAAGATACACTTTCACAGACTTCAATAATCAACACAGAAGGTATTTATTAATAAGAATTGTGCAGCCACCTCATGTTTCTAGCTAGTTCCCAAAATGTCTCTTTGCCTGGGAGCCTCTCAAACCATGGGGTGATTCCACACTCTGTGTCTGATTGATCACACTGGGCATGTGACCCTTGCTCTGTGGTGTTGTCCTTAAAGGGACAATCACCACACCTCATTAGCTCAGAATGAAAAACCATTTCCTGCCAACACCCCCTTCATATCCTCTCCTGTATCTAGATTTAAGTTAAGGTTGTTACCCCTAAAAGACCATTCCGAATTTTAAAATTTTTGTTTTGCTCTGAGCTGTGTTCCTGAATTACCATCCTAAACTTTCCTCTCACCAGTGTTAATCCATGCACTCCCTGCCCCTCCCTCCCCAGCCCGCACCCCTTGGTTCCTATTTACTAACAGGATAGGAGACGTTCAATTCATCACATGCAAACAAAGTCTAAATGTTATTTTTAAATTACACTGTTCACAAATGTGTTCTGAGATGGCACCTACAAGAGGGCATTTGTTGTCCATCTCTAATTGCCCTGAGGGCATCTTTACACACTTGAGTCAATCATTTAGCATACAATCCCATGGAGGCTAGACCAGGCAGATGTGGTAAATTGTTTCTTTGTCAAAGGCTTTAAAATGGGTTGTGCTCTACTGGGCATGCATGGAACATAAGGGGATTATCCCTGCCTGGCAGCAGTTATGTACTGTACATGTGGCACTACTGACAAGCATTCATGAATGAAACAGCATTTATGAAATGCATATAGAGTGTCACTGGAAACTCACTCCTCTACCCAAAAGTCATTCGACAGTGCATCCAACTAGAGCAAAGCTTATCTTGTGTAAATCAATATAGAAAAAAGTTGTGTCCAGCTGGCGATGCTGCGACCTCCCAGTTACTCCATAAGCTATAACACAAAAATGCTATGATACAAAAATGCCTGCATGACAGGGAGATCTTTGTATGATGTGACCAGTTCTATACTGCATCACAAACCCAGGAAGCAAAAGGTCCCGATGTAAGGAACAAAGTAGTTTCAACTTTGCACATTGTAATTTATTTGAATAGCTGATGGAATCAGAAATTGTGTCAACAATTTACATTTATATAGCTCCTTTAGTGCCTCTCAAGGCACTTCACAGGAGCAATCTCAGACAAAATTTGATGCCACATAAAAAGAAGTTAGATGGTCAAAAGCTTTCTTTTATTCAGCATCTGAAAAGAGGAGAGAGACAAAGATTTAGTGATGAATTTCCAGATTAAAAGTGAGAATCGAGTCCAAAGTAAGTAAATATTAAAAAGGGTATACAGAACAGTCCTTGAATCATGAGGAGTAGATGATGAGCGATGCAGTTGTGATGATTTGAAATTCCAGTAAAGTAATTTTCAAGGTTTCAAAAGAATTGATTTCTGTAGTTTTTTTTAATTTCAGTGTTCTGTAGTTTGGTGGGACAAAACTTATTTTCATATTGATTTACACAAGCTTTGCTCTCGCTAGTTTTCTTTTCAGCTGTGGTCTTTTACTGACTGGGGTGACTTTCACAGTCAGAGAGAGAGATTTGAGATGTCGCTGCAAAATGGTTAACTTGCAGGCGCGCTGTGTGTATGTGCTTGCTGGTTTCTTTCTGTGTCTAAACTTCCAGCTGCTTATTCTCAGATTACACAAAGGCTGGAATTCTATAGTCTCGCACACCCCACTGCCAGCGAGAACGGAGAATTTGGCACTCAGCCAAATCTCTGTTCACAGCAGCAGGACTGGTGATGTTGGAGAATTCTGGCCTAAAACAAATACTGGGGCAGCTTTTCAACTGGCTCTTAACCCATTCTTTGTATATTCCACCTGGGAAGGCAAATCCACAATTCTGTCGAGACATTAATCACAGAATCTCTTAAGATATGATGATCCTTTGTCTTCACTGGAGATAGTAATCAGCTTCTGTATGCTTTTAGAAGTGCCTTGCCTGGTAACAGGTGTTATGATCCAGGCCAGAAACTCCAAGGTGTTTTATGAAGATAGCTTAGACTCTAAGGTTTTACCTTTGAATTTGGCATGGGTGAGCAGAAGATGTTTAACTCCAGTTATGATTCAAGTGACCCACAAGGAAGCTTTTATCAAATAAAGTTTATTTAAGAACACAGTTAAACTATAATAAGACAAATCAGCATAACTTTTACCAATTACAAGATAACAATCATGATTTTGTCTCAAACTTAACAGCTAACTATAAAATGTTCCAATTCAAACAACACCCACAAACATACACCCCTTTCTAGTTTTGGCACAGAAAGCAAATGCGCTACAGTGATGCTGGTTTTGCAGCTTTTTAACACCTGTTGTGAATTGGTCCTTTGGGTGTTGAATTAAAACTTTGAGGCTTTCCAGTCCTGGGATTTCAGCATACCTCTGAAGAGAGAGAGAGAGAGAAACACACTGTCTTCCTCACAATAGCTTCTAACAGCAACTCCCAGACAGCAGCACTTTCATCTCGAGAGAGAGAGACACCACCTACCTCCATCAGCTTCTAGCTAGCAACTAAATTGAAACTAAAACCTTGGAATTTGCTGTTGAAAAAAACTATCCCAAGGCATCACCTGACTTGTCAATCATCCCCAAATGAAACCCCAGTCAACAATCCCAAAGGATCATTAAAAACCCCAGGACACCACATTAGCCCAGATTAAAATAAACATCTCCATTATATTGCTTCAGTATCAATTAGAGGATACCGGATACAGATAATACGGCAACAAAATAAAATGCCAGGGCCTGGTTGAAAAAAACTGCAGAGAAACACGATTAAAATACTTTTCTTAAAGTCATAGTATTATCAGGGTGGGATTCTATTGTCTCTTAGAGAATCATCCTGTAGCAATTCAGCCAATGGCTGACTGGACATTCTCAGCCATCTTTGGGTTTACGTCGAATTTTTAAAAATAAACTCAGGTCTTGTTTAAAACTCATCATTTTGTGTGTAATTTCATGGCTTTTTTCTCCATCATCTTGACACAAGTGACAAAAAGTTTTCAGAGTCAAAGTCAGTAGTTGTCAGCTATGACTATTGCTGTTCTAATGAGAACAAACATCATAGAATTACATGGACTTTACTGCACAAAAACAGGCCATTGGCCCAACTAATTCTTGTTGGTTTTTATAGTCCACAAGGATTTCTTTCCAATCCTTTTCATCTAACCCTAAAAGTATAACCTTTTGTTCCTTTATCCCTCGTGTATTTATTTAGAATTCCCTTAAATGTATTCACCTCAATGATTCCTTGTGGTAATGAGTTCCACTTTCTAAACACTCTCTGAGAAAGAGATTTCTCCTAAAATCCCCATTGGATTGATTAGTCTTTATCTTCTATTTATTGTTAATTGTAAATTAATTGAGTATTTAATTATGTTCAGGTGGTGGGATTAACTGGGGATTCACATTTGCTCATACATCTGGAAGCACGGAACGACATTTTAATTTGATTTTGTAAGTTTCCTTTGCCCCCTCTTGTTAATTTTATTTTTGATGGTTTTGTTTTATTAAAAGAGTATATAGAAGCAGATATGCAAATATTGGATTAGGAGCTGTACCTTTATAATTGGCAGCCTTGCAAATAAAAGCATATAGAAATGTGAACCATTTCAGAAATAGAGGAGGCTGAGGAGAGATTTAATTGAGATGTATAAAATTACGAGGGGCCTAAACAGAATGGAGAAGAAAAATCTATTACCCTAAACAGAAAGAGATCAATAACTGGGGGATTTACATTGAAAGAAAAATGGCAAGGCAATGGTTGGGGAGCTGTTAGGGAGGGAGCTCCAGGATTTTGATACCATGACACTGAAGGAACAGTGATATATTTCCATGACAGGGTGGTATGTGTTTTGGAGGGGAACTTGATTATGGTAACGCCATTGAATGTCAGTGGGACATGGTTAGTTTCTGTCTTGTTATGTCACTGCCTGGCACTTGGGTGGTGTGAATGTTACTTGTCACTGATTAGCCCAAGCCTGAATGTTGTCTAGATATGGCTGCATTTTGGCATGAGGAGTTGCGAATGGTACTGAACATTGCACAATCATTGATGAATATCCCCACTTCTGACCTTGTGATGGAGGGATGATTAATGATTGAACAGCTGATGATGGTTGGGGCTAGCATGTACTGGGGAACTCATGCAGTAATGTCCTGGAAATGGGATAATTGACCTTAAACAGCCACACCATCTTCCTTTGTGTTAGGTATGTCTCCAAACATGGGAAGGTCCCCCCACCCCAATTCCCATTAACTCCAGTTTTGCTTGTGTTCCTTGATGTCACACTCGGTCAAATGCTGCATTGATGTCAAGGGCAGTCACTCTCACCTCACCTCTTGAGTTTACATAGAAACAAAGAAGATAGGAGCAGGTGGAGGCCATTTGGCCCTTCGAGCCTACTCCACCATTCATTACGATCATGGCCGATCATCCAACTCAATAGCCCAATCCTGCTTTTTGGCCGGGTTGGATATGTCCTGCTTTTTGTGACCAGGATGTGGACAATTTTTCACATTGTTGGGTAGGTAGTAGTGTTGTAGCTGTAGTGCAGCATCTTGACTAGTTCAGGAGCACATGTCTTCAGTACTACTGCCAGAATGTTAGCAGTTCTAAAAGCCTTCACAATATCCAGTTCTGACATGTCCAGTAAAGGCATATCATATTCATAACTTTAAACATGAATTGTATGGAATATAGAATTTTCTGGAACTGCTTTTTAAAAAAAATTGACATGAAAAGGCTACTAAGATAGCTGCCAAGGATCAGGTGACTTTTGCATCCTCTGCATAGATTCAGAATTATCTCATCTCTCTGAAAATTTCTTAACTCTCCATTATGTCCCTTGAATGGTCATAAGATAAAACCATTTGTGGAATTCACACGACCTATTGTTTGTGGACTTGCTCTAAACTCAAAATCTATGGACTCCTGGACCCATTTGCCAGAATTCTCCAGCCATTCACGTCTTGCTGCTACTGCCAGCGAGGACGGAGAATTTGGCGCTCAACTAAATCTCTGTTCACTGCAGTGGGATAGGAGAATCCCAGCTGTGAGTGTGATTGGGGAATCCAGCCCATTGTCTCTGAGCAAGATATTTAAAAGAGAGCTGCAGAAACCAGTCAACAACAGGTTTATTTAAACCCACTAAAGCTTGCTGCTGTTTATTCAAATTGACCACGTACATTTTAATGGCGGTGGGGGGGGGGGGGGTGCACAATGACACAGTGGTTAGCACAACACTAGGGACCCGGGTTCAATTCTCGGCTTGGGTTACTGTCTGTGCGGAGTATGTACATTCTCGCCCATGTCGGCGTGGGTTTCCTCCGGGTGCTCCGGTTTCCTCCCACAGTCCGAAAAACGTGCTGGCTAGGTGCATTGGCCATGCTAAATTCTCCCTCAGTGTACCCAAACAGGTGCCAGAATGTGGCGACTAGGGTATTTTCGCAGTAACTTCATTGCAGCGTTAATGTAAGCCTACTTGTGATACTAATAAATAAACATTAAACTTTAAACTTTTCCTTTCCACCAACAAGCTGATTATGGACAGTAAGGGAATTGGGGGTTTCAGTTCTCTTTCATCCCTGTCTGCCTTAGTTATTTCTTGATATCATATGCTGCAAATCAAACTGGCTGATGATTGGGATCCGTGATGCCAGAAACCTTAGAAGAGGAAGCCAAGCTGGATCATCCACTGACTGAAGATGGTTGCGAATGCTTCAATCTTGTCTTTCATTTGGTTCCCTCTTCATTGGAGGGGGGAATAGTTGTGGAGTCTCCTTCTCCCAACAGTGAACAGATTCCTCCTGTGCCATAAATTTCCGCTGCTACTAGTATGCCACAATTCTTTATCATTGCAGCTGGGAAAATGAGCTGTTAGATTATGTGGAGCAGTTCAAAGCAGGAGGCTCTGTGATAAAACCTGCAGAAATATTTGCAACTGGAGTTGGCATTCCTACCTGGCATTCACTGTTGCCCTGGATGTCTTCCAAGAAGATTAAGGCAAGGATTAGCAGACTTTTGGAGATGGCATGTGGACAATTCTTGGCAAATATTTTCTTTCTCTTCAAAAATTGGACGCAAGCAACAAACATTTCCCAGTCACCCAGCAGCCAACACAAAAGTGCTCATAGGGACAATGAGTTGTGGGAGGGGTGAGGGTTCCGGGAGGGGGTAAGGGGAAAAGATAATCAAAAAGCAACATCACAGTTTACAAGAATAGGCAGTGCATTGAAACATACTGATCACTGATCACATTCTAAGTCTTTGAGCAAACGCAGCATTACACATGATGATGTGTCTCTACCAAGCCAAGTGTAGTTCAATAACACAGGCAGATTGAACTCGCAAAGGATGTTTACAGGAAACTACAGAAATGCATCCTTGTGCAACAATGAATAAATCCCTTGTGACGTCTTCTTTATGGTACAAATTAGTCAGTTAGATTTCTGGTGTCAAATACACACTGATTGTGAAGGGAATTTGAAATTAGCTGTTAGTCTGTTAGCAAATGCCTTGACACATTAAGGCAAAAGTTAAGCTCAAAGAGAAAATAGCCAATCAGGCATCAACAGGGGCCCACGTTCAATTCCAGCCTTGGATGACTGTGTGGAGTTTGCACAATCTCCCCATGTCTGCGTGGGTTTCCTCCGGGTGCTCCAGTTTCCTCCCACAGCCCAAAGATGTGCAGATTAGGTTGATTGGCCATGCTAAATTGCCCCTTAGTGTCCCAGCATGTGTAGGTTAATGAGATAACTGTGTGGGGTCATGGGGGTAGGGCCTGGGTAGGATGCTCTGTTAGAGAGTCGGTGCAGACTCAATGGGCTGAATGGCCTCCTTCTGCACTGTAGGGATTCTGCGATTTAACTGGATTAAATCTCGTTGACAAGTTAAACAACATTATCATCCCCACTCCTGAAACTTGAGTACAAAATCCAGTCTGACAATTCAGTGCAATGCTGAGGGAGTGTGACATAGAAATATAGAAACTAGAAACAGAAGTAGGCCATTCGGCCCCCCCGAGCCTACTCCACCATTCATTTTGGTCATGTCTGATCATCGAATTCAATATTGTGATGCCTCCTTCCCAAAGGAATCAATATTCTTTGATTCCTTTGGTCCCAAAAGTTATATCTTATTTCTTCTTGAAATCAGACAAGATAAGATTAAAGTTTATTTACTGGTGTCACAAGTAGGCTTACATTAACACTGCAATGAAGTTACTGTGAAAATCCCCCAGTCGCCACATTCCAGCACCTGTTCGGGTACACTGAGGGAGAATTTAGCATAGCCAATGCACCTAACCAGCACGTCTTTCAGACTGTGGAAGGAAACCGAAGCACCCGGAGGAAACCCATGCAGACATGGGGAGAACGTGCAGACTCCACATAGACAGGGACCCAAGCCGGGAATTGAACCCGGGTCCCTGGCACTGTGAGGCAGCAGTGCTAACCACTGTGTCGCCCTTACTGTTGGTAGTGCCATCTTTTGGATAAAACATTAAAGTGAGTGCCTAGTCTGCTGTGCCACATGGGCATTAGAGATCTCATGATGTTATTTTGAGGAAGAGCAGGATGTGTCTCCCTGATGTCCTGGCCAATGCTTATCCCTTCATCCAACATCATTAAAAAAAACTGACTATCTTCTCATTGTTACATTGGTTGCCGCATTTCCCGTGTTACAACCGTGAGTGCACTTCAAATGTATGTGCTGTGACTCCATTTGAGATAAGTTGAGGTTATGAAAGGAGGTATATAAATTAAAATTCTTTGCGGTATTTTTTGGCTTTGTTCTATATTTGGTTAATTATATAGAAATGCTGAGTGAGACATGGTTGAAAATGTCCCATTCCTCACCACTGACTTCCCCCATTTTGATGAGAATAAAAATCCTCCACACACTTGACTCAGTAACAATAAATAAATAAATTTCATCAATGCCCTCCAAACTTCTCCAGTTTGTTTCTGGAGAATCAGATATCAACCTTTTATTTCTGAACATTCATGCTCTCCAGCAATCAATCTTTATTCTACAGCTCTGGTCATTAATCCTTGTCTGCGCGGGATTGGTTTTACGAAGTAGAAAACATGATTAGTTGTTCCAGCCACCAGGATAAAAATTTGTTTACACTTGGGAAAAAAAAGTGCTGCTTTAAGACTGGGTGTTTCTGGGCTGAAGAAGGGACAAACCAGCCACGGCTTGTCTCTTCTCTCTCTCTCCTGTTTCACCAGATAATGAAATGTGAAATGTGGAAATGTGCAAATTGTGAGGGTAGTATTGAGATGTGCTCCCCATGTCCTGAACAAGTCAAATAGCCCATAATGTAAATGTTCTGATGGATGAGGGCAACAGCCTATGACCCCTTAACCATTCTAGTCAATGGTCTGCATTCAATGGGTCAAATGGCCATCTCCTGTACCTTTATGACTCTGTGGGAGCGTTAACCCATTTAAAATAAACAGATTAACACATCAAAATTATGCTGGGAAGGATACTGTAAACCAACCTGAGTCAGCACAAGGAAGAGGGCTGGAGACATTCAGTGGCTTTGAAGGAACTCCATCTCCTGCTTTGAACAGATGGTCTCCACCACACTCTTTAGAAATGTTGCCCTTTTCAGTAGCATGGCACCACGACATAAATTAAAAGGAGGCTTCCAGTTCAACAAATGATTACAATATTCTCAGAAGTGGGGTGGGAGAGACATTTTGAAAATATTAGGAACACTAATACTAATTGATACAAAATCATCAGAATTTGTTCAAAGTTCCTCTCCCTCTTCCTGACTGATGCATAACGCTTGTAAGAATTAAATTTTCTTCCTCCCTCTGAGTGACAATATGACATTTCTCAAATAGGAGAGTGGGCAGACAGGCCACCTGCTCCCAGGCCTTTGCCAATCTCCTGTTGCTAGGAGACAGAGGGCTGCCTCGGATGATTCTTCCTCCAAAATTTGCACCTTGTGTTTCCCTCTGAGATTTCTGATTAGGAAGTCATTCCATGAACAAATTGCAGTCATGGACCGCTGACCTTCTCCACACTGCACAAACCTGTCTTGAAGCCTGCGTCTGCTTGTCCCCACTTGTGATTGTAAAAAATGCTTGGGCTGCCAACTGTGATGAAATGTATTCCTGGAGGCTTTAGCACATGACTTTCCCCCACCTTCTAGTCATTAGTTGGTTAACACGCCCATCCTTGTGATGTACTATCTTCTACGGCCAATTGGAAAGCAAAAAGTCTCATTGCCCAATTGGATGATGCTTGGCTGTCAGCCAAACTGCCTTTTGTCCTCCATTTTCAGTATTTTTATAGTTGGTAAAGAGAAACATTCAAAGCAAATTTAAAATCAACTATTTTTTTAAATGTCCTGATGGGAAGGCCACGGCCTAGTCATATTATCGCTAGACTATTAATCCAGAAACTCAGCTAATGTTCTGGGGACCCGGGTTCGAATCCCACCATGGCAGATAGTGGAATTTGAATTCAACAAAAAAAAATCTGGAATTAAGAATCTACTGATGACCATGAAACCATTGTCGATTGTCGGAAAAACCCATCTGGCTCACTAATGTCCTTTAGGAAAGGAAATCTGCCGTCCTTACGCGGTCTGGCATACATGTGACTCCAGAGCCACAGCAATGTGGTTGACTCTCAACTGCCCTCCAAGGGCAACTAGGGATGGGCAATAAATGCTGGCCAGCCAGCGACACCCATGTCCCGCGAACGAATAAAAAAAAACATTTGTCTTTGAGATTGCGCACAGCAGCGCCCTGGTGAGTGATCTTTAGTTCCTGGAAATGCCAGGCCAGTTCCAGAGGGTTGGCAACGCTATTCACTAAGTTGGGGTTCAAACTTTCCTGGAATATTCTGGAGTCTCCAAAATGAAAGATTAATTTCCAGGCCACTGCTATGAGATTCCCAGAAGAAAAATCATTGGAGCAATAAAAGATTGTGTTTTGTTTTAAAATGTCTTTGAACACTCGCTCAGTGCTTAGAGCATCATTCAGTTGGGTAATGAAAAGTCTGTGCACTTTTTGATTGGTGCAGGAAGGCAGTCCACTGTGAGGATGGACATATGAGGTGACCAATGATGACACGGTAGGGGTGTATTAAAGCAGGTGGTCATGCGCCCACAACCTCCAAGAATATGTCCAACCAGAATTGCCAAGCTGAGATTTTGCGCTGCTCCGGTCCCCAGTATTACTCCCATCCCAACACCTGCATGGGTGCCCGAACAAAGCAGCAGATAGAAATGTTTAAAATTATTTTGGGACATCAGCAATTTCCACCACTCTGGGAGTAGCTGCAAAATCATATTCCGTGCTGATTACACAGGCATGGGGCTTCTGTAAAGATGTACTCCTAAAGGCTTCTTAAATTGGACAAACAACATTATATACCAGGTTGCTTGCATGTTCATTGTACACTCCTTTTGACTAGGAAAACTCCTCCCCTTAGAGAGATTCCCCACGCTCGGTATTGATTGATTGTTCAGACGACATGAGGCTTACTCAGTGAGGCTGGTCTGAAAGTGACAATCATCACACTGACCATCTCCTGTCCAAGTCATTAAGCTTAAAGTCAAGAGAGTTCCCCCAGAGACGGCAATCAGAGTGGAAGGACAGGAGAGGAGAAGGAGCGAAAGGTGATGAGAAATAATCAAGGATGGAGGAAAGGGGAGGTGAGTACCTCTATGGACTGGGATGGGGATCAGAGTACAGTGTGGGACAGAGAGAGGTAATTCACCTTGAGAGTAAGAATAGGGGCACAGAATATGTTTTAAAAGGATGTGAAAGTTTTACGTGTTGACATTTTGAGAGACAATGTATAAGGAGGACAAAGTTAACATGCAACAGCAAACAATTAAGAAGACATATGGCACATATGTCAATGTTTTGAGGACATGGGTTCAAATCCCATTGTGGTGGTTGGTGGAATTTAAATACAATTAATAAATTTGGACTTTAATGCTAATCTCAGCAATAGTAGCCATGAAACTATTATTGATTGTTGTAAAAAAAAGACCCTTCTGATTCATTAATGTCCTCCAAGTAAGGAAATCTGCCATCCTTACCCAGTCTGACCTACGTGTGACTCCAGACCCATAGCAATGAGGTTGATTCTTAACTGCCCTCTCTGAAAATGCCCAGCAAACCACTCAGTTCAAGGGCAATTAGGGACAGGCAACAAATTCTGGCCTTGCTAGTGACTCCCACATCTCAGGAAAGAATAAAAAGGAAAAAAACATTAACCTTTATTTCAAAGGATTTAGAGTAGTAAATGAAGAGGTCTTGAAACAATTGTATATTGCTTTGGTGAATTAACACAATGCACAATTTTTATCTCCATAATAAAGGAATAATATACATTGCTTGGAGGAGATACAGCAAAGATTCATTCGATTGGTTCCGATGTGAGGCTGAGTAAATTGGGCCGAAGGGCCAGAATTTTACTGCCTTGCCCACCATGGGAATCGGAGCGGGCGAGGGGCAGAGCATGGGAAGGTCCATTGACCTCGGGTGGGAATTTACGGTTTCGGGACGAATGAGGCCATAAAATCCCGCCCAAACTGTCATTATAAGAATGAACAGTGATCTAATTAAACTGTATATGATTCTGAAGGGCTTAACAGAATAGACACTGAGAGGTTAATTCTACTAGCTGTGGTTTCTAAAACACGGGGGGACTCAGGCTAAGGGGATAATCAGTTAGGACAGAGATAAGAAGAAATGTCTTAACTCAAAGTGTTGTGAACCTGTTGAATTCTCTACCCAAGGGGGTTGTAGACATGCCATCGTTTAATGCACTTAAGGCTGGATGGTCAAATGTTTAGTTTTTCAGGGAATCCAGGGATCTGGCGAGCAAGCAAGAAAGTGGAGGTGAGGCCACTGATCATCCATGATCATATTGAAAGGAGGAGCATACTCAAGGGGCTGAATGGCCCAATTTTGCTCCTATTCCTTATATTTCTATGTTTATAACTGAAGAGGGGGAGAGAATGCGCCCTCTCAGAAGGGGGAAGGGGGAGGTTGGGGTAGGGGAACGCTAATATCAACTGGTGGAATGGGAGAGTTCCAGTGTGAATAGTGAAGGATAGGGGCCGAAGAGTGGGCCTCTGTGAACTTTGGTGTATTGGGGGAAGAGTGCCAGTATGAATTTTATCTGGGATATGGGGAGAGTCAATGTGAACAAGGATAGAATTTTCTCACAAATCTCAGCCACGTCCATGACTGAATGTCAATCATGCCTGCTGCTAAAGTTACCACACGGCACTTCCAGGGCAAAGACTGGTTGGGTTCGCTCTGGTGGATGTGTCAGCCTTTCTGTGTGGGGCAGCATACCATTTAACCAGCTTGTGTTATTCCTGTGCCCTTCACTCCATGATACATATCCTGGAGCACGGTCACACCGCGCCACCCAGATAGAAACAATCCATTCAAAATGTATCCTGCAGCGTGTCTATTAATGTTTGTGGAAGTGAATTATGCAGATTGTGTGTGCCTGTGTGTATAATGTGATGACTCAGCCCCTCCCACAGCACACTCACTGCTTGTGTCTCATGCTGAGCCCACACAGAGCTCATTATAGATTAGTACTCGACTGCGAGACTAGGTTGTTGTGAATTAAAGGACGTGGATCGTGCAAAACAGACAGCGGGGCAGCTGGTAAAATTTTAAGTTATTAGCAACGTTCAGTGGACAGGAAGTAAATGGGATTTGTTCTCAGTACAATCCATCACGAAATAAACCCTGTAACTACATTATTTACATGTTAGTGCCTCGGGTCCAACCGACAGTAATAAAATTACATTAGCGATACATTAAAAGTCATATACATCACATATTCTAGTAAACACTTACTTTTTTTAAGCCTTGACAATTAAGGTATGGTTCGTTGTTGAACCACAGTAAAGGTCAGACAGATTCTCAATCAGTTATTCAAATTCTCTCCAGAGGGTAGATAATGGTAAATGAAAATCAAGAAGTCTTTCACTGGGTGTACGCTGACAACACTAAGACCCATGAAGCTTCGTTCTAGTGTTGTCTCAGTAGGATTGTGTTTTTAATGCATCATCAGAATCAGAAGGAGGCCACTAAGTTCATCATTTTGAATTGGTTTGATTTGATTTATTATTTTCACATGCATTAACATATAGTGAAAGGTATTGTTTCTCGTGCGCTATACAAAGCATACCATACATAGGAAGGAAAGGAGAGAGTGCAGAATGTAGTGTTACAGCCATAGCGAGAGAAAGATCAACTTAATATGAGGTTGGTCCATTCAAAAGTCTGATGGCAGCAGGCAAGAAGCTGTTTTTGAGTCGGTTGGTATGTAATCTCAGACTTTTGTATCTTTTTCCTGATGGAAGAAGGTGGGAGAGAGTAGTTTGAGGTGCGTGGAGTCCTTAATTATGCTGGCCGCTTTTCTGAGGCAGCGGGAAGTGTAGCAGTCAATGGATGGGAGGCTGATTTGCGTGATGGACTGGGCTTCGTTCACGATCCTTAGTAGTTTCTTGCGGTCTTGAGCAGAGCAGGAGCCATACCAAGCTGTGATGCAACCAGAAAGAATGCTTTATATGGTGCACCTGTTGGTGAGAGTCATAGCGCACATGTCAAATTTCCTTACCTGAGGAAGTAGAGGCATTGGTAGGCTTTCCTAATTATAGCATTGGCGTGGAGGGACCAGGACAGGTTGTTGGTGACCTGAACCTAGAAACCTGAAGCTCTCAACCATTTCCACTACATTCCCGTTGATGTAGACAGGGGCATGTACTTCACTATGCTTGCTGAAGTCGATGACTATCTCTTCATTTTGCTGACATTTACATCAACTCTTTGAATGGGCTATCTAATTAATCCCACTTGCCTGCTCTCCATAGCTCTACAAAACACATCCCTTCCAGTATAGCCCAATTCCCTTTTGAAAACCGTGACTAGATCTTCTTCCACCCTCCTTCCCGACAGTGTTATCCAGATCACAATAACTTGCTACTTAAAAAAACAGAATCATAGAATTGTTACTATGCAGAAGGAGGCCATTTGGCCCACTGTGTCTACACTGGCTCTCTGAATGAGCAATTCACTTAGTGCCATTCCCCCACCTTCTCCCTATAGACCAGCACAATCTTCCTTTTCTAATAAAAATCTAATTCCCTCTTAAATGCCCCAATTGAAACTGCTTCCGCCACACTTTTGGACAGTCCCATTCCAGATTTCAACCACTCACTGCTTGAAAAAGTTTCTCCTCATGTTGCTTTTTCTTCTTTTGCCAATTATTTTAAATCTCTGCCCTCCCATTCATGATCCTTTCTTGAGTGGGAACAGTTCCTCCCTATCCACTCTGTCCAAACTCCTCATGATTTTGAATAGCTCCATCAAATCTCTTCTCAGCCTTCTCCTCTTTAACTTCTGTTTTCTATCTTCATTACTGAAGTTCATCTTCCCTGGAACCATTCTTGTGAATCTTTTCTGCACTCTCTCTAATGCCTTCATATCTTTTCTAAAATTAATATCCAGAGCTGGATGCAATACTCCATCAGAGGCCAAATCAGTATCTTACAAAAGTCCAACATAACCTCCTTGCTCTTGATTTCTCTTCAACTAGCCCACCACCCCCCAACCCCCCACCCCCCCCAGTCCTTTCAGCCATCACCTTAAGTCTATATCCTCTGATTACTAACTCATCCTCCAGTGGAAGCTGTTAAAGCTCTCAACATTTTGAACACCCTCCATTTAATTTCCCTTATTTGTGGAGAACTACTGCAGTTAGTCCAATAACTGAAGACCCTTTACTTGGACACCCTCTCCAATGCTTGATATCCTTCTTAAATGTGTAGGGCCTGGAATGGGACACATTTAGGCCTAACCATGAATTTAAAAAGATTTGGCTGTGTTTTAGAACTCCACGCTTTTAAAGTCCACTTGCTTCTTTAACAGATTTACCAACTTGTCCTATGTACATACACCCGCATGTACATACTATGTACATACATTCTGCTTCTGCAACCCCTTTAAAATTGTGTCAATTAGTTTATAGTACTTGTTATATTAGCTTATTTTGATCACCCTACAGGAGTTGTAAATATCCCTTTAACTTATAATACCGATTGTATATGGAAGTGCCAAGACTGAACTTAGGTATAAATGTCACGCTCACACCAATATACATGGATCAGCATGACCTGGGACTCATACCTGTTGTGGAATTTATAATAGGAATATTATTGAGAAAATGATCAGCACAATGCAATGGAAAGAAGAGAAACACACCATAGAATGACTCCATCATCTCTTTCACTCTGCATCTGCTAGTCCCATCACTTTACTCTTAATTTTTAGAGATGAATATTATACTTATGTGTCCACAGCTCTAAAAGAAAAGAATCATTGTAAGGAACTTTAAAAGCAATTTGTGCACATTAAGATCCCAACAAGGGCATTGAGATCATGACCAGATCTTCTGTTTGAGCAACGTTGGCTGAGGGATAAATATAGCCCCGCTCTCTTTCCTTCTAAATAGTGTCATGGTCAAACTGAGAGGGCAGAGGGGGCATCGGTTTAACACCTGATCCGAAAGGTGGCACCTCTGGCAGTGCAGCACTCTCTCTAAGTGCTTTGGAGAGTCTGCCGGGCTTATATGTTTAATTCTCTGGCCTTCTGAGTCAGAGGCGTGAGTGCTACCATCTGAAGCACAGCTGACGCCTAAATTGAGAGCATAATTGCTCACAGCCACAATAATACATGGAGCCTGCAGTGCCAACTGTCAGGGAATAAAAGCCCGATGAAATGATGTGAAAAGGGCATGTGTTTGAATAGCATTTATAAGCTAAATCAGCCCTGATATTCGATCAACAGTTTCTGCATTTCTGATACCACAAACTGTTCGATTTCACCTTCAACTCTCTCAGTGTTCCAGTTGATCAATTGGGTGCAGAGTTCTGAGCACACTTGAACTCTCAAACCATGTCCGCTGGGGATACAATCAGCAGTACAATGCTGTCAGCAACTGTGTCTTATGTATGTTGCATTTCAGTTGTCTGATGTTCAAAGGGCATTGCTGTGGAATCAGCTCAGAGATGTGCTTGACATTTAATCCTGTGGACTTTTCAAAACAAGACAGCCAGAAGTGGGCCAGTCCAGCAGAGAAGTAACATGTTACGCAGGGAAAAAGGGGAAATGCAACTTTAAACTTCACCCACCCTGACCACATTTCAGTTCCCAGCTATTTCTCTGTCAACAGAGTTGTTGGGGGTGGGGGGCCCTCTCGTGCACCTGACAGAGCAGAAATCAAGAGTTCTATTGCAGAACCTGGTCACTTAGTCATGGGCTATCTGGCCCAGGGGACTGGAAGGAGAAAGGAAATAAAACAGGATTTCCCCTTAGTAGCAATGACAGTGATCTGCCTTTAGGTAGCATCTTATTGAGATCCAATCCAAATATTTCAGATTTACAATCTCTTACCATCAAGCTAACTCATTCCATCCAATTTGTTCCCAGTTTGTTTGGAGAACAGCTAATTATCTTGGTGCCTCCTTTAGTGGTTCCCCTGTGGGAAGGGGAAAGCAGGAGGGTGACAGCTGTATGTCACTGGCTTCAGGACACCCCATTGTGGCTATTTGTCTCTGGGAGCAGAAGGGCTGGCTTCAAGCTGTGGCATTGTTACTGCTGCCGGGGCAGCCTGACTTTGCATGTTCACTGCACTGAACTGCCACTGGGGTGAGGTGGGGGCAGGGGTTAGGGAATGAACAAACTGAATGTTGTAGAAATTGAGCCATCCAGTAGAAATCTACAACGCTTACAACCTCTTCACCATGTCTTAGCCTCTCCAACACTCTTTTCAATGGGGCGGCACAGTGGTTGGCACTGCTGTTTCACAGCGCCAGGGATCTGGGTTTGATTTCCAGCTTGGATCACTGTCCGTGTGGAGTTTGTACATTCTCCTCGTGTCTGCGTGGATTTCCTCTGGGTGCTCTGGCTTCCTCCCATTGGTGTGGAGATGCCGGCATTGGACTGGGGTAAACACAGTAAGAAGTTTAACAACACCAGGTTAAAGTCCAACAGGTTTATTTGGTAGCAAATGCCATTTGCTACCAAATAAACCTGTTGGACTTTAACCTGGTGTTGTTAAACTTCTTACTGTGTTCCTCCCATTGTCCAAGATGTGCAGGTTAGGTGGATTGGCCTTGCTAATTTGCTTCTTAGTGTCCCAAGATGTGTAGGTTGGGGGGATTACCGGGGTAAATACATGAGGTTATGGGGATACGCCTGGATGGGATGCTCTGTCGGACACTCAGTGCAGACTCAATGGGCCAAATGGCTTTTTACTGCATTGGCGGGATTCTACTTATCTATGCTCCCGCACCCCATGATAGAATTGGGAGGGTGCTTGGCAGTAATTGCTTCCCTCCTCATCTGGGCAAGTCCTTCTGTGACCCTGTGTATGGAGGCTGCTGCAATACAGGTTCCAACTCTCCCAGATTGTCCTTGATTCTCCCAGATAGAGGTTTGTTCTCCCAGGCATTGTGGTGCGTAACCAAATGTCCTTTACAGGGTTAAGCAAGAATAACACATGAACAGATATACGGATGGGGTTTTACTGAAAGCAGTTCATGCCAGCCTGGGCTGTGCCCTGTTGTATCATGCATTTTATTCGAGGAGTCAGGAATGTTTTGTGCCTCTCTCTGAGGATGTAACATCACCTCTCTGAAGCTTATTATGTATTTAAGAAGGTCACAAAATGGCACAAAAGTTTTGATTACTTATTGAGCCGGTGGAATTTACTTGCTGTTTTTCAATGTGCATGATAGTGTAGAAACATCACAGGAGTATGTTTTATGTAAACATTACCTACCCGTAAATCTTTCTACTCTGGTCTTTGCCTGTAATGATATTCTTTCACAGGCTTCATTAGGAACATAATAGGTATGTATTAATAAGAAAATCTGTACAGCAGTACAGCAGCCACACAGCCACTCTTAGGCAGATGACACATAGGGGACTAAGAGAGGACTCCAACCTTGGGATGATTATATATGCTGTGTCCCAATTGGTCCTCAAGACAGGTGACCCTTACTATGCTGTGTTGCCCTTAACGGGACAATCACCACAAATCACCACATTGATCCCATCCCCCACTTCTTAGAATCACAGAGTCGTACAGCACAGAAAAGGCCCTTCAGCCCATTGAGTCTGCACTGACCATAACTACCACCAAAATTGCGCTAATCCCATTTTCCAGCACTTGACCCATATCCTTGAATGTTATGATATTTCAGATGCTCATCCAAATACTGTTTGAAGTTTGTACAGTTTCCGGCCTCCAATATCTTCCCAGGCAGTGCATTCCAGATTCTCACCACCCTCGAAGTGAATTTTAGATACACACATGGGTGATGTGATCCTTGGTGGTTAGGCTTTCTATGCTTACACCAATGTTAACATGGAAGAATGACTTTCCACTTTCCTGGTCGCAGTCTGTCTCTTGTATCATGACAAGCTGTGTTAGACAGCAAGGGTCTGTCGCAAAGGTCACAATTAATATATGAAAATATCATTTAACACAATTTCCAGTGAGAAATCTACAACGCTTACAACCACTTTGCCATGTCTTAGCCTCTCTACCACTCTTCTCAATGGGGCGCAATGATGGCACAGTGATTAACAATTCTGCCTCATGGGACCTGGGTTCGATTCCAGTCGTGGGTGTGTGTCTGTGTGGGTGTTTGCACATTCTCCCCGGGTCTGCGTGTGTTTCCTCTGGGTGCTCCGGTTTCCTCCCACAGTCCAAAGATGTGCAAGTTAGGTGGATTGGCCTATGCTTCAGGCATTCCATGTATCCTGAGGAGAGCCAATAACTATAGGAAAATGACATAAAAACTTTAAAATTAATTAAAATCACAGCTAGGTTGGAAGTGACCGTTTCACAAAATTTTAAAACACTGGCTACAATTTATAGCCCTCACACACCAGAACTGGCTGGTGGCATGACAAGGGCTGCCATCCCTGTTGATTTCCCGCCTCAGGTTGGAAACAGGCAGCCGGCCCGCCCACTTCCAAAACCAGTTGATGCCCTTAACTGGTCATTAATGACCCACTTAAGGGTATTTTCCCACCAATACTTGTATTTTACCAGTAGTTAGTGGGAGTGTGGGGGTTGGCAGGGAAGCGGGGGGATTATGTGCCCACACGACATGGCAAGGCCACTGCAAGTAGGCTGGGGGTTGGGGTGGGGTGAGGCACTGTGGTGGGTGGTTCCTTCTGTTTAGGCTTAGATAGCTGAAATGTAAATGTGAATCCTGCTTTCCATGCTCACCAGACATTGTCCAACCCACTGAGAGTCTCCAACATTGTTTATATCTCAAATAGTTATGTTAGTTGCATTGGGAAGAAGCAAATTGCCTATGGATAGTCAACACACTTGTGTAAAATGCCTTTGGAGGCGTTAACCTGTTTAAAACATCGGTAAAATAGTGAATGAAACAATTTCATACAAAAACATAAGCTAATATCACGCACAGTAATTTCACAGCATTACATTGAAGGGGTAAAATTATTTTATTTAAACATAGAAAATTTTACAAGGATGGCTGGATGTAAAACATTATCTGAGCTTAATTTAAATATTCACTCTTTTTCAAGCCCACAAAATTAGAATCATAGGGCCCGATTTTACCATTTTGATTCTAAGTGCTGAGTCTGGGAGTGATCCAGATCCGGCTTGTAAACCTGTTGTCCGGTGCCCCCACACACACTCATCCTGAAATAAAAGCTGCAATTCCGAATCGCGTGGCACAAGCCTGTGGGCGGGGCTTCTCGCACCGAAACCCTGCAGCTCTGATCGGCGTCTCCAACTGAGCATGCGCAGAAAAAAATGATAGAATGCTACTCCCCTACCACATTGTGCCCGGGCCGGATAATGCCTTCCCCTGGCCCCCACAGACATTGCCCCACACCCCACAACATTACTGACCCCCTTATTCCCCCCACCCCCCTGCCACCCAGACCGATCGTGGCCCCCCTCTCCCCCTTCCCCCCCCAACAATCCCTGACAGAGAGGCAGCAGACCCCCCTCACTGATCTCAGGCAGAGAGGCAGCGGAGCCCCCCTTTCTGCTCACTGAGAGATCCACCCAGTCTCCTCCACCCTACAGATATCAGGCAGAGTGATCTCCCTCACCCCCACCCGGGACCCTCCCGCACAAATCCCCCATCTCCCCCTGACTCCGATGGCTGTGTGACACCTCCCTCTCTCTCCCCCGTCCCCAATCATTGAGGCACTCATCCACCACCACCCCCTACCCCTCCACCCCCCATGCAAGTGATCACTTGCCTTCCCCTCAATGCTAATAAGCAAACTGCATGGGCCTGATTTTACCATTTTGCTTTGAAGTTCTGAATCTGGGCGTAATTCAGATCCAACTTAGAAATCGGCTTTCAGGCGCCCCCATAGGCACTAGCCTGAAAAGAAATCGCGGGTCCGAATTGCGCGAATCGGGCTTAGCGAGCCTGAAACGATCGGAGCTCTGAACTGCACATGCGCAGTTAGAAAAAAAATTGAAAAGGTGCGCCCGTGTCAGATCGTTCCCAGGCCACAGAAAGCGGCCTGGGGGCAACAAGCGGGAGCGATGATGCACACACACATCACTGCCCCCTTATCCACCCCCCCCCTGCTACCCAGACCGATCGCAACCCCTGCCCCTTCCACCACACCGATCGCCCGCAGAGTGGCAGTGGACCCCCCTGCCCCCCCCACCAGAGATCCATCTGCCCCCTCCCCCCACCAGTGAGCGATCGGGCCTCCCCCCCGCCACCAGAGATACATCTTACCCCCCTCCCTCCTCCACCCCCCTCAGGGAACAGTCTGGCCTCACTCACCCCCCCTCCAGAGAATGGTCTGGCCTCACTCCTCCCCCGCAGAGGAACATCTGACCCGCCTCCTCCTCCCTCCCCACCAGACAACGATCGGCCCTCCTCCCCACCCACCACCACCAGACAACGATCAGCCCTCCCCCCCCACCACCAGACAACAATTGGCCCTCCCCCCACCACCAGACAACGATCAGCCCTCCCCCCCACCACCCCCATGAGACAATGATCAGCCCTCCCGCCCCCACCCCCCCCCACCACCACCACCATACAATGATCAGACCTCCCCCCCACCCCATCACCAGACAGCGATCAGCCATCCCCCCCCACCACCAGACAACGATCAGCCCTCCCCACCAGAGATACATCTGTCCCGCCTCACTCCCCTCCCCCCACCCCAACCAGAGAATGATCTGGCCTGCCTCCCTCCTCCCCCCCACCACTGATCTGAGTCAGAGAGCCGTTGGAAGCTCTGAACTCACCGTTTCGGCAGCTGGAGCGCCCGATTCAGACTTTGGGCCCTATTTTACCATTGCGTCGCAACCGTTTTCGGGCGTGAAAATGTGGTAAAGTCGGTTGTGAGGCCATTAATGCGATCCATGCCCACGTCCACGCAGATGGCCACTTTACCGAAACCCGGGAATGGCCGCTCTCCGCTTCGCACCCAAAACGGGCGCAACGGCGATTTAAATGCATTTGCATCTATTTCAGTTGAATTAATGAACTGCCCACCCAGCTTTATCAGCATTTCCCCCTTTACCGCCACGTTCGCCGATCCGGAATCCCGCCAAAATGAACCTGCTGAATAAAAGGGCCTGAGTTTACCATTTTGATTCTAAGTGCTGAATCTGGGTGCAATTCAGATCTGACTTAGAAATCTGCTTTCAGGCGCCCCCATTAGCACTCAAATGGAAAAAAAATCATGAGTCCCATTCGCGCTGTGGGCGGGGCTTAGCGTGGCCAAAACAATTGGAGCTCTGAACTACGCATGCGCAGTTAGAAAAAAATTTGAAAAAGCGTGCCCGTGTCAGATCGCTCCCTGGCCGCAGAAAGTGGAGAAAGCGGCCCGGGAGCGAAAGCGGGAGCAATGGCCCTCACAGACATCACTGTCCCCCTTACCCACCCACTTCCCCGCTACCCAGACTGATCGCGACCCCCTGCCCCTTCACCCCCACCAATCGCCCGCAGAGTGGCAGCGGACCGCCCTGCCCCCCACACCCCCATCAGAGATCCATCTGCCCCACCCACCAGTGAGCGATCAGGCCTACCCCCTCCACCAGAGATACATCTTACCCGCCTCCCTCCTCCCCCTCCCCACCAGAGAATGGTCTGGCCTCACTCCACTCCCCCCCCCCACTCCCCCCGAGAATGATCTGGCCTCACTCATTTCCCCCCCCCAGAGAATGGTCTGGCCTCACTCACCCACCCCACCCCCCAGAGAACGATCTGGCCTCACTCCTCCCCCCCCAGAGAAACATCTGACCCCACCTCCCCCCCCACAACCAGACAACGATCGCCCCTCCCTCCCCACCAGACAACGATCAGCCCTCCCCCCCGCCCCCCCCCCCACAACCAGACAACGATCGGCCCTCCCCGCCACCCCCCCCCCCCCCCCCCCCCCCCACCACCACCAGACAATGATCGGGACTCCAACCACCACCCCCCCCCCCACCAGAGATACATCTGACCCACCTCCTTCTCCTCCCCCCCACCAACCAGACAACGATCTGGCCTCACTCCCTTCCCCCGCCCCCAGAGGAACATCTGACCCACCTCCCTCCTCCCCCCCCACCACCGATCTGAGTCAGAGAGCCATTGGACGCTCTGAACTCGCCTCTTCAGCAGCTGGAGCGCCTGATTCAAATGCAACCCCCAAATGCAGCAACAGAGCTAGGGAATGCAGGAGGGGCTGACGGCCACACTGGACCAACTGTGAGACTGTTGGGAGGAGTCCCAAAGCTTTCAGGTGGACCAGCTATTGCCTGTCTTGCGTGCTTTCCAGGCCAACACTGCAAGGGTGGCGTCTGCAGTGGAAAGCCTGGGGCAAGGGGATCCTCACCATGAGTGGCAGGCTCCAAGCGAGGCCGAGTCACAGCGGGACACAACAGAGTCCCAGAGGACCGCGGCCGAGTCACAGCGGGCCACAGCAGAGTCCCAGAGGGCTGCAGCTGAGGGACTGATCAGGCTTCTCAAGATTCTGTGGCCCATGGCTGAGAGGCTCAAGAGTTTGCAGGAGACCCAGCGGGACAGTGCTGAGACACAGCGAACAATGGCAACAGCCCTCGAGAGCGTGGCCCAGTCTCAGAAGGCACTTGCTGCGGCCATTGGGAGATGGCCCCCGACTCAAGTGGCCATCACAGAGGGTCGACCACCATGGGGTAGGAAGCAGGCGGTCTTCCAGGACTGGCAGTGCCAAGTGACACCGGAGCTTCTAGAGCACCACTGTCCCAGGGGCCACAGGAACCCCAAGGGAGGAGGACGGGCTCAAGCCCACACCGGGGCCTTCCAGCCAGGAGACTGTGGCTGTGGCTACACCTTCTGACTCCCCACTTCCTGACACCAGGGCATCTCAGGGGCAGCGGGATGAAGAGGGTGTCATGGAAACATCTCAGACATCTGAAAGCAGGCCAAGGCCCTCAAGGTCCAGAGCATCCAGAGGATGTCCGCCATGCCCATCACAGGCCACAGGGCATGGTGGGCAGCTTGCCCCCTCCATCTCTGATGTACATTCTGGGGAGTCACTGAGATGTAGTGGTAGGCCACGTAAGGTTAGGAAGTTGTAGTTGCACTGAGATGGCACGTGTGAAGGGCTGCACTAGTTAGAAAGATATGTAAGCACCTTAACGTTTTCTGTTGATAAGTTTTTATATTACAACGTCTTATTGAAACACCTTTATTGTAAATAAATGTTTTTTTCAACACCCACCTGTGACTAATTTGTCTTGATAATGAATCCTCTTCCATTGATGATCGCTGGAGGGATGCTTCATGTTGATGTCAGTTGGGGAGGCCCCTCAATGTTGTGTCACTGAGAAAAGGAAGCCATTGGTTTCACAGACCCCATGAGCGATTCCCTCCCATCCCCCACCCCACCCACCCCAGTGCCCTGTATGGGGGTTTCAGATCCCTGACCCACTACACAGACATGGGCCCAGGTGCCAGCGTGCATGCGGAGCTCAGGTAGGAATCAGACTAGTTTGCATCAGGGCATCATCATACTGGTGCTTAGCGAATCGTCATCACCCTCCTGTCTGCCAAAAAGCTCATTAACACAGAGTACCCAGGCCCACCACTCGGGAGTGACAATGTGCAGGATGTATAGAAGGCATTGAGGGGAGGAGTGGGGTGGGGAATGGAACCCACAGACACCATCCCCTAGTGACTGAACCATCTGGTTATCAGGGCCTCCCTTGCTGCCCTCGCATGCCTCATTTGAGCTGTCAGCCCTCCAGCGCCTGGTTGGTGTTCCAAGACGTGGTCTTCCTCCTCCTCCTCCTCCTCCTCCTCCTCCTCCTCCTCTTCCGCCTCCTCCTGCTGGTCATTCTCCCCAGTGACGGCCAGCTGGTCAGCCTCCACATCTTCCTCCTCCTCCTCCAAGAGGTCACCTCGCTGCAGAGCCAGATTGTGCAAGGCACAGCACACCACCACTATGCGGGAGGAGATCGGGGGCTATACTGGAGGGCCCCGCCAGATCATCCAGGCACTGGAATTACATCTTGAGGAGCCCAATGTGCCTCTCCACTATCGCGCGGGTGGCTACATGGGCCTCATTATAGCGGGTCCCCACCTCAGACACAGGCTTCCGCACAGACGCCATCAGCCATGTCCGAAGCGGGTAACCTATATCATCCAGGAGCCACCCCCGCAGCCTGGACTCCTCCTCGAATGCCTGCGGGATGTCCGACCTCCTTATAATGAAGCTGTCATGCACGATGACTGGATGTCCGGCGCAGAAGTGCATGATGGTCAAATTATGGGCGCACACCAGCTGAACATTCAGGGAGTAGAACCCCTTCCTATTAACAAGTCTTCGCAGAATCTGTAGGGGGGCCCTGAGGGTGACGTAAGTGCAGTCGATGGCCCCCTGCACGTTAGGCATCCCCGCAATGTCTGCGAACCCTGCAGCCCAGGCTTCCTGATGGGCCTGGTCCAGGTTGAAGTTGATGTACTGCCCTGCTCGGGTATATAGAGCTTCTGTGACCTGCCTCATACAGGTGTGCATGGCTGATTGGGAGATGCGACAGACATCTCAACTCGGGGTCTGGAAAGAACCAGTCACATAGAAGTTTAGAGCAGCCGTCAATTTGACAGCCACCGAGAATGGGTGCCCCCCGCCCCCTCCCCCGCCTCTAGGTGCCAGGTCCTGCAACAGGTTGCACAGATGTTGCATGGTCTCCTTTCGGAGTCGGAGATGTCGGCGGCACACGGTGCCCGGCATCTGCTTGAAGGACACTCGTGCACGGAACTGCCGGGGTCTCTGCTCCCTCCTTTTCCTATGCCTCCTCCCCTCTGGGTGAATGGTGGCCACCTCCTGCCTCTGGTGGTCATCTCCCTCTACTCCTGCAAGTGGTAAGGCCCGGGCCTCCTGTGTCTGCAATTCTTCCACCAGCTCCTCCTCCTGAGCTCCAGCAGCAACCAAAAGAACAGCAAAGTCTATTGGTTGCATTGAAAAAGCCATCTCGTCACTCTGAAGGAGGGGGGGGAGGGGAGATGGAGAGGAACACATGTAGAGGTTATGTATCGCTGCTTGGCCCTAGTACATTCACAATCACAGCCCCCCCAATTCCCCAGCCACATGCTCCCCACCATCACAGTTCCACCATTTCCCCCAGCCACGTGCTCCTCACAACCACAGCCCCCCCAATTTCCCCAGCTTCATGCTCCCCACAATCACAGCTCCTTGCAAAGTTGAGAGGCTGCAGCAGTGCAATTTGCAAGGGCTTTGTGCACATCCTTCAGCCTGATGTGAGCTGAGTGCACTAGGACCAGCAACACTGCAAGACCCGAGGTCAGCGCTGAGACCTGGATCCGTGCTACAAGACAAACATCGGTGACCCTGCAGAGTAACAGCTCCCCACCCCCCCCAAACATTCGCAAAGCCGCCACCGACCCGAGACAGAAAATGGCCGCAACAACAGGACACCCGTGAGTAGCAGAGACGTCGGACACAATGTACTTACCTCCTCACTAACCCTCGCTGATGAAGTGCCTGAATCGGACTTTAATTGAGCAAGTCTGATTCGCGCCGATTCCTGAATGGTGAACGTGGTGGTAAAGGGGGAAGTGCTGGTAAAGTTGGGCGTCCAGCTCATTAAGTCATTTAAATTTCCGTCGCGCCCATTTTGGGCGCAGTGCCAATCGTGTCCATTTTCGGGCCTTGGTAAAGGGGGAACCGGCGCGGAGGCAGGCGCGGATCATGCTACTCGCCTCAAGCCTGGCTTTATCAAGTTTTCACGTCTGAAAACGTGCACAACTCATTGGTAAAATCGGGCCCATAGAATTCCTACAGTGCAAAAGGAGGCCATTTGGCCCATCGAGTCTGCACCAACCACAATCCCACCCAGCTCCTACCCTTGTAGCCCCACGTATGGACCCTGCTAGTCCCCCTGACACTGTGACAATTTAGCATGGCCAGTCAACCTAACCGACACATGTTTGGACTGTGGGAGGAAATGGAGCACCCGGAGGAAACCCACAGAGACACGAGGAGAATGTGCAAACTCCCCACAGACAGTGACCCAAGCTGGGAATCAAACCCAGGTCCCTGGTACTGTGAGGCAGCAGCTCTAACCACTGTACCATCCCAAATTGCGTACATTGAAACTATCAAAATCCACAAAGAAACAATAACATTTTGCTGTGTTTTTAAATCACAATATTGGACTCCCCAATATTTGTCCTGCACTGTTTCAAAATAACTCCCTCACCCTCAACTCAAATATCAAACATGCACGGCCTGGGAATTAAGCAACGAACTTAAAACTGTTCCGAAGTGTATCACAAAATTGTTACAGATGAGGTCAGGTCACTCAACTCAACCTAGTTCCTCTATTCAGAATACCTTCTCTATCGATGTTGCAACTGTTTCTCCAATGATTGCTGGGCTCTCACCTCCGCTACCTGATAGGACATTCACTGACTTGTTGATCACTCTTTTTGTGAAGAATTTCCTGTAGGCGTCCTAAGTTTGTTTTTGGTAGTTTGAATCTGTGGCTCATTGTCCTACTGCAATGCTTTGAGGGTCGGTTTAGCTCAGTTGGTTGGACAGCTGGTCAGTGAAGCCAACAGTGGGGGATCAATTCCCATACCAGCTGAGGTTATTCATGAAGGCCCAACTTCTCAACCTTGCTCCTCACCTGAGGTGTGGTAATCCCCAGGGTAAATCACCACCAGACAGCTCTCCTCCTCAAAGGGCAAGCAGCCTATGGTCATCTGGGACTATGGTGGCTTTATCTGTAATGCTTTCAATGAATTAACATTCTGAAATGATCAGTTCTATGCCACTTATTATCTTGTATAAGTTTACCTCTCACTCACTTTTTTTCAAGGCTAATTGACTCTTTTTGGCAGCGTGACTGTGACAGAAGATAAGCGCCAAATTCAGAGTGAAACATTCTGCCATACTTCCCACTCCAGCAACAGCCTTGGCTTATTGGTAATACTCTTGTCTCTGTGTAAGTTCAAACCCAAGAATCAAGCGCAAAATCTATGCTGTCACTTCAGTGCAGTCCAGTGGGAGTGCTGCACTCTCAGGAGAGCCCTTTCTCTTTCATGATGGGCTGGCACACAATAAATGGGAACAGAGCAGAGCCACAGGGGATCAAGGACGTTTGCATATCCTGAGCCCTCGGGAGCAGATGCTTTCTCCGCATCATAGCATCATTTGGCACAGTGGCACAGTGGATAGCACTGCTGCCTCTCAGCGCTAGGGACCCAGGTTTGATTCCCAGCTTGGGTTACTGTCTGTGTGGAGTTTGCATGTTCTCCCCATGTCTGCGTGGGTTTCCTCTGCTTTCCTCCCACAGTCCAAAGTTAGGTGGATTGGCCATGCTAAATTGCCCCTTAGTGTCAAGGGGACCAGCTAGGGTAAATGCATGGGGTTATAGGGATAGGGCCTGGGTGGGATTGTGGTCAGTGCAGACTCGATAGGCCGAATGACCTCCTTCTGCACTGTATGATTCCATGATAGCACTGGCAACAGAGTCAGCAAGACCCCATGGCATCGAAGATGCCGAAACCCACCTGCCTTATGTCCCTAGCTCACCCTCATCTGTCTGACACAATGAGAAACCTGCAGAAAGTGTGACCACTGACTTCTTGCTTCTCACCCCACAAGTATCCTGCACACCAACTTTCCCCTTAACACAAAGCCGCAGGATGGAAAGAGAATAGAGAGCAACAGCACAAACTGATAAAGAGGTATCGATCCAACGCACTCGCAGCTAACAGCTCCGATATGAGCGGGACATATACCTTGGTGGCCAGTACCAATTTGGGATCAGCATGAGGTAAATCAGCGGGCAGCTAACAGGCCTGGGAGAAAGGATGGTTCAAGTCACCAAAGGTTAAGGTGGTAGTTCAGCCACAGAAGACTCATGATGGGGTGGCATGCAAGAGATTGCTCAATGGGCATTTACACTGGGATGGTGGGTGCATTGGCTACCCCACCAAATGGCCTCCTGTCACCATTGGAGAACAAAGGAGTTCAACTTTAACTTGGCAAAGGATATGGTGCTGAGTTTGTTTTCTCTGCAGCCTCTGTCCCATCTCCTGGTTATACTGCAGACCCAGGAACTCTGGCAATGCTGCCCCCATACATCTTGTAGCCTTTATGTGCACAGGTCAGTCGTTCCTATGCCAGCCCTTTGTGGGTGAGGTATCACTCTTTGCCAGATACAGTAACACACCAAAATACCTCCAGACACATTCAGACATTTTGCAATAGCAGCTTGTGGCCCAGCCTCTCTCTGGGAACACCGATCTGGAAGTTGCATTATTCATGTTCATGGTTTCTTGCTGTGTGCGAATTGGCAGCTGTTTCCTTACATTATAACACTGCCTGCAGTTCATCGGACGTCAAATGTTCTGCAATGTCTTGGCATCAAAAAAGGTTCTTTGTTTCTTTCTTCTGTTTACATTCGCAAAAAAAAAGCATTTGTATTTTTAATCTCTACACAAACATGGCCCTAGGTTAAGTACAAAATAAGTTAGATTTATATTAAATGATCAAATTTTACTTAGCCCTTGTCCAGTCTGCTAATGAATCACATCAACCCTGAAGGCACACTGTAGGAAATAGACTCTTAACATTATCGTTGCTTCAAAAGAGCAGTGGATTTTATTTTCTCTTCAATTGGCTAATGTCAGTGAAAAGATTGGCCTGAGAATAAAGCAATTGTTTTCCTTCATGTTCCTGTTGACCATTTCTTCAAAAAAAGGATATTAACAGATGAAATGCCGTTGTCTAGAAATGATTGTTTGTCTAGTTAGCGTACAAATGTTTGTCATTAACGTGCAATGTTTGTGCAATCATTGAATACTTGTACAATTAATATACAGATGTTTTTCAGTTAGTATGCATACATTTGCGCAGTTCATGTACAAAATCATTCTGTACGCATTTTTCAACAGGGCTGTTAATAAAGGGAATATCATTTGGGGCGGCGATGGCCCTAGTGGTATTATCACTGGACTTTTAATCCAGAAACTCGGCTAATGTTCTGGGGACCTGGGTTCAAATCCTGCCATGGCAGCTGGTGGAATTTGAATTCTGTAAAAAATGTCTGGAATTAAGAATCTACTTGTGGTAAACCACTGTCGTGCCTTCAGCACGGTTGAGCTGTATATATTGTTGCCACTACTGTTCGTATATGAGACACTCCCTGACACCTTTAATTCGGCTGCACCTTTAACTGGAGGCTCCGCCCTCATGGTATAAAGGCTGCAGCCCTCCTCCTCCGGCCTCAGTCGGGAGATCCTCATGCCCAGTATTGTTATGTTTATTGTCTGTTCCACATCGTTCCTTTTTAGCGAATAAAAGCCTTCTGTTCCTGGCAACATCAGCCTTGTCTATTTATCAGACGCGCCTCACTACTGATGACCATGAAACCATTATCGATTGTCGGAAAAACACATCTCATTCACTAATGTCCTTTAGGGAAGGAAATCTGCTGTCCTTACCTGGTCTGGCCTATATGTGACTCCAGAGCCACAGCAATGTAGTTGACTCTCAACTGCCTTCGGGCAACTAGGGATGGGCAATAAATGCTGGCCAGCTAGCGATGGCCATGTCCCACGAATGAATTAAAAAATCATAATCCCATTCAGCCACCTGATGCATAAATAAGATTTCCTCAGGTCCCATGTTTTAAATTTTGAGCATTAAATTTATACTAACAGCCAAGTTTTTCTGCATGAGCTGTGTCAAGTGCAAAGTAGTAATGAAATACTGACACAGCAAAATGCGAGTGCATAAGCATTTCCAGATTGACAATAACCTTTGGTAAAACCGTGAGTGTGCTGCAACACCTTGCTTGTGTGCAGTAATATTGGCCGGGGAGTGTCAATGATCAGAGAGGTTGATCTCCAGGCTAGGATAGAGTCAATGATCGGCGAAGCCGATGAGGTTTAACCGAGGTGTCGCCTGTGCAATTTTCCAAAGCCATCTCGGCCTTTTGGCTAAGATGAAGCATCAGATCAAGCCCAAGGTGGAATGCAAAGCCTTATTTTGTCATATTGGATCTTGTTTGTCTCCCTTGTGGGGAACAAAAGTTGGATTCAATTAGATTTGGATTGAATAAAAATTTGAGGAAATAAAATGGCCTTTTGGCTCAGATCAAGTGTCAGATCAAGCCTAAGATGGGATGCGATGCCTTTTCTTGTCAGCTTGGATGTTGTTTGTCTCTCTTGTGAGGACCAAGAATTAGATTCAGTTGGAATTTGAATTTGTTTTTTGGAGCAAGCAAGGATCTGGATTAAGGGTTGGTCCTGTCCACTCTGCACATTGGCTTTGTAACTTTAAGAATGGACTAAAAAATGGACCTGTGCTGACAAGTGCACAAATATTTCCTGTGTAAAACTAAGCAACTCTTTATGATGTTTTCTCCCAGTTACACCTGACTGAGGAACTGATGGCTTGCATTACACATATTGCTATGAACTGGCAAAATATCAGCAAAGGAAGCTACAGGTCACCAGCCATCTGGCACTAAAGATGCTCGAAACATCGACAACAGCTTGTATTTATATAGCGCTTTTAACTTGGTGACATGTCCCTTCACTGGAGCATTATAGAACCAAATTTAATACCAAGAAAATAAAGTGGTATGAGGGTTTGGACACAGAGGTAAATTTTAAGAAGAATCTTTAAGGGGGAGACAGAGGCAGAGAGACAGAGGGCTATAGGGAGGGTACTCCAGAGCTTGGGTTTTGGCAGCCAAAGACATGGTCGCCAATTATGGAGTGATTACCATTGGAGATGTTCAGAGGGCCCAAATCAGAGGAGTGCAGATATCTCTGAGGTTTGGGAGATTACAGAGATAGGGAGGGATGAAGCCCTGCAGGGATTTGAAAACAAAAACAAGGATTTTAAAATTGAGATGATATTTGCTTGAGAGCCAATGGAGGACAGTGAGCACAGGGGTGAATGCAGGTGTAAGCACTAGACTTCTGGGTCATTTACAGAGGGTAAAACATGGGAGGCCAGCCTAAGGAGCACTGGAATCATCAAGCGTGAGGGAGGGTACAGCAGCAGACGAGATGAAAGGGTGGGGGGAGTGTGTGATGCTTTGCAGGTTGGGAGTCTTAGTGGTGGTATGAACATGTGTTTGGAAGCTCATCTGAGGGTTAAATAATGATACCAAAGTTTGGTACAATCTGATTGAGCTTCAGACACTTGTGGAGCAGATAGGTGGAAATGGTGATTAGGGGTCAGGCCTTGAAGCGGGGACTGAAGGCAATGGCAGGATTTTCCAGTCCTTCCCGCCGGCGGGTTCTTCCGGTCCCTGTGACAGGTTTCCTGGCAGAATGGCTGGCGAGCAACTCAAATGGCTATTGACTTCATCAAGACTGGAAGATCCTGCCGGCGGCCAATGGCGAGCTGCCTCTGCAACTGGAAAACCCAATGAGGCAGGTTGGGGGGAGAAGAGTCCTGCTCAATAGCTTCGGTCTGCCCAATAATTTGGCTGAAAGACATTCCTGGTCTTCCAGCATTGGGATGTCAGATTCTAATTGAGAAAAGTGGGGATGAAATCTAGCTGGAACTTATCATCACATATAGTATTACCATCACTGAATCTCCCACTATCAACATCCTTGGGGTTACCATTGACCAGAAACTCAACTGGACTCACCACATATACACAGTGGCTACAAGAGCAGGTCAGAGGCTAGGAATACCTCCTGACTCCCCAAAGTCTGTCCACCATCTACAAGGCACAAGTAAGGAGTGCGATGGAATATTCCCCACTTGCCTGGATGGGTGCAGCTTCAACAACACTCAAGAAGCTTGACACCATCCACAAAAAATCAGCCCACTTGATTGGCACCACATCCACAAACATCCACTCCCTCCACCATCGACACTCAGTAGCAGCAGTGTGTACTATCTACAAGATGCACTGTAGCAATTCACCAAAGATCCTTAAACAGCACCTTCCAAAACCCACGACCACTTCCATCTAAGAAGGACAAGTGCAGCAGATACATGGGAACACCACCACTTGCCAGTTCCCCCGCAAGCCACTCACCATCCTGACTTGGAGATATATCGCCGTTCCTTCGCAGTCGCTGGGTCAAAGTCCTGGAATTCCAGGACTCCAACTGTCATCAATCGCCTCTCTGTGATTAGCCTGATGGGTCATGTGACCCCCAATAACTCCCTTCACCCAACAAATCAGATATGTCACCAGACAAGTGATACTGTGACTCCGACTAGATAGATAGGAATGGAAACAGGTAGAAGAGCTGGATCTCACCAACTTTTACAGATGCACCATAGAAAGCATTCTTCCTAGTTGAATCACAGCTTGCTATGGCTCCTGCTCTGCCCAAGACCACAAGAAACTACAAAGGGTTGTGAACGAAACCCAGTCCATCACTGAAACCAGCGTTCCACCCATTGACTCTGTCTACACCTCCTGTTGCCTCGGAAAAGCAGCCAGCATAATCAAGGACCTCACACACCCCAGACATACTCTCTTTCATCTTCTTCTATCAGGATAAAGATACAAAAGTCTGAAGACATGTACCAACTGACTCAAAAACAGCTTCTTCCCTACTGCCATCAGACTTTTGACTGGACCTACCTCGCATTAAGTTGATCTTTCTCTACACCCTAGCTATGACTGTAACACTACATTCTGCACTCTCTCCTATCCTTCTCCATGAACGGTATGCTTCGTCTGTGCAGCGTGCAAACAACAATACTTTTCACTGTAAACCAATATATGTGACAACAATAAATCAAATCAAATCAAATAAGAGTGGAGAGTGCAGGAGGAAAAATGAGATGACCTTATCAAAAGTTGTAGAAACCTTTGCATCACATTGGCTGTCATTTCTGACTTTGATAAGAGCTGTTTTGATAATGAGAGAGGGGCGGAAGTCTCATTCGAAGGTCACATCCAATCTTAATTCATTGTATTTGGAACCAAGGCAGTAAATACAAGAGATCAAAGCAGGACTAGCATCTTCAAAATGGTTCCCTTTAAATTGTAGACATTAGTGAAGCCAAAATGACATTTCAAGAATGTCACACACCGTTGCGAATAGTTAAGGACATAAATAATGTAAGCTTTAAAGTCAGAATGATTCTTCAGAAAAACAACTGGGATTGAGTGGTGCGGATTTACATAAATATAACTTAATTAATTTATCCGAGAAAGAACCAGAGGTAATTTATTTTATGGAACAAGTTATTTTGGAACACACTGAAAGGGAAGCAGATTGAATAGTAACTTTCAAAAGGAAATTTTGAAAATACTACAAAAAGAGAAAACAAAAATCAAGGGCATAGTGAAAGAGCAAGGAAGTTGAACTAATTGGACCACACTTTCAAAGAGCTGTCACAGACATGGTGGACCAAATGGCCTCCTTCTGTGCTATATCATTCAATGGTTGTATCGGCACAATTGCCAGAATTTTACAGCCTCATCCACCTGAGGCTCGTAAGATCCCACCCGAGGCCAACGGAGATTGTCGTTCTGTGAGCCTTGCCCGCCCCGATTCCAGGGCGGGTATGCCAGTAAAATTCCAGCAAATATTTCTGCGATTTCGAAGGAGGCAAAAGAAAAAGTTTGTTCAAGTGCTCAGCGTAGAAGCCTAGTATCTCTAGCCAAAATGATGATAACTTTCCCCTAAAAGGCCCCATTTTAAGAGGTCTACCAGCTTCGGTTCCTGTAGTTTGCTGGTTTTCTAAGAGGGGTCACATGACCCATCAGGTTAATCACAGAGAGGCGATTGATGACTTTTGGAGTCCTGGAATTCCAGGACTGTGACCCAATGCGTGGAAGCATTTGGTTTGCTCTGAGGGGAGTGGCGGGACAGGGGGAGGGGGTGAAAGAAGGGCTGGACCAGGGTAAAGGGGTGAGTGAGGTATAGCTGGTATCTGCTCGGGGAAACTCTGATGTTGTCCATAGTTGAGTAGCCCACGGCACTCACTGTCTATGGTTAAAGAGGTAGGGGTGGTTAATTCAAAGAAGTGCCAGGCAGCTAATGATGCTTGTGAAACCCTTTTCCAAGCAAGATTCAAGTAGGCCTTCCAGCTGCCCCACCCCCATCCCAGCCTGCCTGACATTACCCATGCACAGTGTTCCCTAAATTCACTGCACCAATCCAACTCCCCAGAAGGGCAGCCAATAGCAGGAAAACCCACCCCAGGTATCTGGATTTGGGTCATGAAAACAAGCCGCTGTTTCAAATTTGAAGCAATGACAACAGTTGCCATGGTTAGGGATTTCCGGTTTCTGTCTGATTCTGCAGCTACTGCAGACAGGCATTCTGATTTCTTATGCCCTGTCAAAAGATTAGGATATCCTAGACCTACAGGGAAGGGGAGTGGAGATCCATCTTCTTAGACCTTCATTGTGCTAATATGGTTGGTAAATATATTAAAAAATAGACCAGATTGCCATTAGAAGTGAGGGGCAGATGTGTCTTTGTGAAATGGGAAAGCAAGGCACTTCAGTGATACAACCTCTCTGAAAGACTGAAGCATTGGCCATTCAGCCCATCAAGCCCGTTCTATGGCTGATCTGTATCTCAACTCCACCTCCCAGTTTAGTACCAAATTTCTCGGTGTCCAATACCTGGCAAAAAACCTATCAACCTCAAGCTTGAAAATTTCAATTGACCCAAGATCCACTGAGGGAGGTCACTGCAGATTATCATCACCCTTTCTCTCCTGAATGTCTTGGCTTTACTTTTAAAACAGTGTGTCCCCTTTTCCTGAAATCCATCATAAGATCTATTCTATCAAATCCTTTCATCAGTTTTAAATTAGATTGTCCCTCATCTTTCCAAATTAAATTCACCATGTTGATGCAACCCATCAGCATAAATGACCTCTTTTAGCCTCTTCACCATTCGGGTAAATCTGCACTGTACCTCTTCATTTTTTCACGGGCTATGGGTGTCGCTAGCTTGGCTTGAATTTATTGCTCATCCTTAATTTCTCTTGAGAAGATGGTGGTGAGCTGCCTTCTTGAACTGCTGCAGTCCATATGTGGTGCAGGTACACCCATAGTTCTATTAGGAAGGGAGTTCTGGGATTTCGACCCAGTGACAGTGAAAAATGATGACATATTTTCAAGTTAAGATGGTGTGTGACTACCTGTTACCCTTCTCCTTCTTGCTGTTGGACGTCGCGGGTTTGGAAAGTGCTGTCGAAGGAACATTGCCCAGGGCTGAAATGATGCTCCAGTTCTCATCTGACCAGGGCTCGGTATAGCTGAAGTGTAACATTCATCCCTAAGTATTCCAACCTCTTTGGATAATAGTTCACATTCCATTATACCTTTTGGATTTCTTTTGTACCTGTACACAAGCTTTTTGTGGCGCAGTGGGTAGCATCCTTGCCTCTGAGCCAGAAGTTTCAGGATCGAGACCCTCCTTGATGTCTAAGGAAGGTGCATTCATAATGTAGTCAAACAGGTTGAGTGTGTCAACCTGCAAATCCTTTCAAACATGCCAATGGCTGGCGGTAAGAGCGGGAGAGATTCCTGGTCAGCCATGCTTGTTGTGGAGTGAGGCCCCTCAAGCTATAAGCCCCTGGCGACAGACTAGTGACTTGTTCTGGGAATTACTGTGGACAGAGTCAAAAGCCTGCCTTAGTGCACCACGAGGTGCGGGAAGAGAATTGGACACAAGCTTTTAATGATTTGTGTGTGTGGACACCTCAGCCTCTTAGCTCGTGAATGGTCTCCAAGCTCCTGGCTTTTAGAAAATATTCCAACCATCTTTCTTTGGATCCAACGTGGACTACCTCGCATCTCATTTAACACCCATTTTCTATGTGAACGGCACAAGAGCACATCAACGCCAAACTGATTCTGAAATAAGGGCAGGCACGTTTCGTGTCGATGTATTTTAGCCAGCCGAAAACGGGAAAATATCAATCCACTCCCACTAGCCTGCCTCTAAAAATCAAGTCTATTCCTGAAGATAGCTCGGGTGAGGGGCAAAGTAGATAGGTTGTTTGTATGTTGCCCAAGTTCTATTGTGAGGATAAGCAGGTTGACTGCTGGTATTCTGCAATTGCGCAGTCCAGCAGGCATTGCATGGCCCAGGGAGATGACAGAGGCCGGGATTTTACCATTGTGTTGTGCCAGTTTTCGGACATGATGCGGTCGTAAAGTGGGGGAGAAAGCGATTAGCGTGAAAACCGGCGCCATTTTACGAGCGCAGGATTTCCGGCGCGGTCAGCCGCTCACCAGAAATGGGCGAGAAGCAGGTTAATGTATTCAAATTTATTGAAATAAGCAGTTAAATGTCATTCGCCAGCCCAGCACTCAATTGTCCGGGCTCGCCTGCCTTTATGGCCTTGCCAGGAAAGGTTCTCACCGGCGAGGAATAGACATGCTCCCCATGAACAGGAAGCAATCCACTTGGCCTCACCGGTGGAACCGGAGGCAATTGAGGCCCCCTGGGGAGGCCAAGGGCAAGGGGGGGGTGCCCTCCATCCTGGCACCTGGGCAATGCCGGTCTGGCACCTGGGCAATGACCACTGGACAGTGCCAGGGGGGCAGGGCCAGTGGGGGTGGGGTCAGTGGAGGTGGGGCCAGTGGGAGTGGGGCTAATGGGAGGAGGGGGCCTGCCATCACTCTGCAGCGATCAATGGGGGGAGGGAGGTTGGGGGGGCCCCCTGCCACTCTGCAGCAATTGGTGGGGGCGGCAGCGGGGCCGCGATCGGTGGGGGAGGGATACCCACATTTGGTCTGGTCGGCGGTGGGGGATTGGCGGGGTTTGCATCTATGGCCGTTCTCTCCTTGTCTGTCAGACCCCTATTACTGCTAATGTGCATGTGCAGCATCAGAGGCCTGCACATGCGCACTACCTCCCTCTGCAGACCTTCGGGCATATTAAGCCCCGCCCACAGGCTACTTCAGTGAGCAACAGGCTCACTCAGAATTTTGCAGCCAGAGTGCGTACGGGGGGGACTGAAAACACGCCAAAAAGACGTGTTTCCCAGTTTCAAGTCCGCCCAGCACTTAGACAAATAATGGTAAAATACCACCCAATGTGTTTAGCATATCTTTGGCTGCATTCAGTTCCAGCCAGTTTTGAGGGACTGCCTTTGCGATGTGCTGCTGTACCAAGATTCAAAAATAAATATCATGTGTAATCCGCTGTGGTGTACTGGGACAGTGAAGCAACACAGGTATAGCTTAATCAGTGAAAATATGAAAAAGACTGTCAACTTCAGTGAGATACAATTTATTGTGACTGAAAAAGTCTCCATTGGACCAGAGACTGTGTATGGAAAATGGAAAATATTACAGTAAGTATTACTGACAGCTGCGGACTATATTCAACAATTGGTACTTGTGAAATGACTGCAATTTCTATTTGCATTACGTGGGGTGAACAAACTTAAGGAAAAGTCGTGAGAAACTTCCAAAAGAATTTTTGTTTTAAATTATGCCTTCCTTTCACTAGCAGGAGGAAATATGACAATATTATTTATCCATATCACACTACCCAAAAAAAAGTGAACTATGCGGTTATTAGTCTCTATGGAGGAAATGTCAGCATAATTTCCCAGAGTGATGAGTATCAAGCACAATAAATCTCGCAAAATGTTATATTACCTTATTTAGTGCTCAGTGTGGCTCTCTCTGAGAAGTCTCTCAGGTGGCATAACCACAATAAGTTACAGCAGCATAAAACTTTACACGTTGCAGTTGTCAACCCAGTTTAATTTACAGGAATACAGGGAAGCGGGGTACAGTGAGTTAAGAACATTGACCACAGAGCATAATCCAGGCTGCTGCTCCAGTGCAGTACTGAAAGAATGTTGCACTGTCGAAGGTACCATCTTTCTGAATGGATGGAAAAGATCAGAAGTCACTACTTCTACCAAGAGACTGCGAGCTCTTCTGGGAGTCCTTTCCAATAATTATTCCCCAACCAAAAGCACCAGAAGGGAAGGGAATGGCTTAGTGGTATTATCGCTAGACTATTAATCCAGAAACTCAGCTAATGTTCTGGGGACCCGGGTTCGAATCCCGCCACGGTAGTTGGTGGAATTTGAATTCAATAAAAAATATCTGGAATTAAGAGTCTCCTGATGACCATGAAACCATTGTCGATTGTTGGAAAAGCCCATCTTGTTCACTAATGCCCTTTAGGGAAGGAAATCTGCTGTCCTTACCTGGTCTGGCCTACATGTGACTCCAGAACCACAGCAATGTGGTTGACTCTCAACTGCCCTGTGAAATGGCCTAGCAAGCCATTCAGTTGTATCAATCGCTACAAAGTCTCAACAAAGAAATAAAACCAGACAGACCACTGGCATCGACCTAGGCACCGGAAAAGATAATGGCAAAACAAATAGCCCTGTCGACCCTGCAAAGTCCTCCTTACTAACATTGGGGACTAGTGCCAAAGTTTGGAGAGCTGTCTTTCAGGCTAATCAAGCAACAGCCTGACATTGTCATTCTCACAGAATCATACCTTACAGATAACAACCTAGACACCACTATTATCATCTCTGAATATGCCCTGTCCCACCAGCAGGACAGACCCAGCAAAGGTGGCGGCACAGTGGTATACAGTCGGGAGAGAGTTACCCTGGGAGTCCTTAACATCAAATCCAGACCCCATGATATCTCATGGCTTCAGGTTAAACATGGGCAAGGAAACCTCTTACTGGTTACCACGTACCGTCCTCCTTCGGCTGATGAATCAGTTGGACAACACTTGGAGGAAGCACTGAGGGTGGCAAGGGCGCAAAATTTATTCTGAGTGTGGGATTTCAATGTCCACTGCCAAGAGTGGCTCGGCAGCAGCATGACTGATTGAGCTGGTTGGATCCTAAAGGATATAACTGCTAGACTGGGTCTGCAGTAGATGGTGAAGGAACCAACAAGAGGAAAAAGCATCATCCTCATCCTTACCAATCTGCTGGCTGCAGATGCATTTGTCCATGACAGTATCAATAAGAGTGACCACTGAACTGCACAGTCCTTATGGAGATGAAGTCCCACCTTCAGATTGAGAATGGTGTGGAGATGCCAGCATTGGACTGGGTGGGCACAGTAAGAAGTCTCACAACACGAGGTGAAAGTCCAACAGGTTTATTTGGAATCATGAGCTTTCGGAGCACTGCCCCTTCATCAGGTGAGTGGAGAGGTAGGTTTCACAAACACGGCATATATAGGCAAAGACTCTTTACCTATATATGCAGGGGTCGACTATGGCAGGACTGGAAGATCCCATTGGCAGGGAGGGCTCGAAAATCCCACCCTATTTGTTAAGCTATCATGGAGATTTGCATTGACAACCACTAATGATGTCCCTATTTGTGTTGAAGGTAAGGCACTCATATACATAATAGGCAGTATCCTCCTTTGGATTAATCCTGACCTTTTTTCTGCTCTGATGAAGCAAGGACGAAGGGCAGCACGGTGACACAGTGATTAGTACCACTGCCTCACAGCCCCAGAGACACAGGGTTCGATACCAGCCATGGGCAACTGTCTGTGTGGAGTTTGCACGTCCTCCCCGTATCCACATGGGGTTCCTCCGGGTGCTCCAGTTTCCTCCCACAGTCCAAAGATGTGCAGGTTACGTTGACTGGCCATGCTAAATTGCCCCTTAGTATCCCAAGATGTGTAGGTTAGGGAATTAGCCATGGTAAATGTGTGGGATTACGGGGATAAGACCTGGGTAAGATGTTCTGCTGGAGAATTGGTGCAGATGCGATGGGCCAACTGGCCTCCTTCTGCACTGTAGGGATTCTACAGCAGCCAACTCATCCCATCGGCTATTTCTGTTGGCTGTCACTCCTGATTCTCAGCTGCAGTTCAACCTTCGATTTCTAACTTAACGTGGAGCCTGCCCAAATACAGGAAGAAAAGATTTAGAATCAGCAGTGGAAGCCAGGACATAAGTTGTGGAGGCAGAGTTGACATTTAAATATCACAGCACTGGTAAGAGTGGGTAGGAATGTGTTCATTCAAATGAAAGAAAGACTTTTTCACAACTTCAGGACAATCTGTTTTATTTGTTTGTGTGACCTGAGCATCGCTGACAAAGTCAGGATTCATTGTCCATCCCTATCTGGCTCTTGGGAAGGTGCAGTCTGTAGTGCAGGTACATTCTCACAGTGTTTTTCAGAGGAAAGTGCCAAGATCTTCATCTAGTGACAAAGTGAAAAGGGTGGTATATTTCCAAGGCATGATGGAGGATAACCTGCAATTACTATGCAAGGGCTATGGGCTATGGGCTATGGGGAGAGAGCGGGTAAATGGAGTTGAAATCAACCATGATTGAATGGTGGAGTGGACTCGATGGGCCGAATGGCCTTACTTCCGCTCCTATGTCTTATGGTCTTATGGTCTTACTGGTATTCACATGGACCTGCAGATCTTGCCTTTCTGGATAGAAGAGGTCACGATTTTGAAGATGCTGTTGAAGAAGCCTTGGCAAGTCACTGCAGTGCATCATGCAGATGGTACACACTGCTGCCACACAATGTACGTTGGTGGAGGGATTGAATTTTTAAGATGGTGAATGGAGTGCTGGTCAAACTGATTTATTTATCCTGAATGATGTCGAGCGTCTTGAGTATTGTTGGAGCTGCACTCATCCAGGCAAATGGAGAATATTCCATCACACTCCTGACTTGTGCCTTGTAGATGGTGCACAGACTTTGGGGAGTCAGGAAGTGAGTTACTTGCCACAGAATTCCCAGCCTCTGACCCGCTCTTATAGCCAGAGTATTTATATTACTAGTCAAGTTCAGTATCTGGTCAATGGTAAGCCCTAGGTTGTTGATAGTGGGACTTTCAGCGATGGTAATGCCATTGAATGAAACTGGATTCTCTTTGTAGGAGATGTCATTACAAGGCACATGTGTGGTGTGAATGTTACTTGCCACTTACCAACACAAACTTGAATGCTGTCCAGTCTTGCTGCATATTGACATGAACTGCTTCAGCATCTGAGGATTTGTGAATGGTATTGAACACTGTGTAATCATCAATGAACACCCCCACTCTGACCTTGTGTTGTAGCGAAGGGCGTTGATGAAGCAGTTAAAGTAAAGTAAAGTTTATTTATTCGTCACAAGTGAGGCTTACATTAACACTGCAATGAAATTACTGTGAAATTCCCCTAGTTGTCACAGTCCGTGTGCCTGTTCGGGTCAATGCACCTAACTAGCATGTCTTTCAGAATGTGGGAGGAAACCGGAGCACCTGGAGGAAACCCACGCAGACACGGGGAGAATGTGCAACTCCACACAGACAGTGACCCAAGCCGGGAATCGAACCCTGTGAAGCAGCAGTGCTAACAACTGTACTACCATGCCGCCCTTGGTTGGGCTTAGGACACCACCCTGAGGAACTGCTTTTGTGATGTCCTGGCACTGCGATGATTGACTTCCAACAACTACAATCATTTCCTTTGTCTTAGTTATGTTTCTAACCAGTGGAGAGTTCCCCCCTTTTCTGCTGATGTTAGTTTTGCTGAGGCTCCTTGATACCACACTTGGCCAGCCCAACACTGACTTCATATCAATTGCAGTTACTCTCACCTCTCCTCTGAAGTTCAGCTCTTTTGTCCATGTTTGCAACAAGTCTGTAATGAGGTCTAGAGCTGAATGGTCCTGGCGGAACCCTAGAGTCAGTGAACAGGTTATTGCTGAATAAGTGTAGCTTTGGAACACTATCAATGAAAGCTTCCATCACTTTGCTGATGACAGGGGACCAGTAATTGGCTGGATAGAATTTGTCCTGTTTTTGTCAGCAGGATATACCTGGACGGTTTTCCACATGGAAACATAGAAACATAGAAACCCTACAGTACAGAAAGAGGCCATTCGGCCCATCGAGTCTGCACCGACCACAATCCCACCCAGGCCCTATCCCCATATCCCTACATATTTTACCCACTAATCCCTCTAGCCTACGCATCTCAGGACACTAAGTGGCAATTTTTTTAGCATGGCCAATCAACCTAACCCGCACATCTTTGGACTGTCAGATAGTTGCCAGTGTTGTAACTGTACTAAAACAGCTTGGCCAGGGGTTTGGCACAAACCCTCATTACCACAGCTGGGATGTTGTCAGGGCCCGTAGCCTTTTCTTTCTTCATTGCCTTCAGAGTCATTTCTTGATATAACATGGAGTGAATGATTGGCGGATAAGTATCTGTGATGCTGGGGACCTCAGGAGGGAGACTGAGATAGGTCATCCATTGGGTACTTCTGGTTAAAGATGGTTTCAAATGCTTCTTTTGCACTGTCATACTAGACTCCTCCATCATTGAGGATGAGGATATTTGTGGAACCTTGTCTTCCAGTTAGTTGATGATCCGTTCCACCATTCTTGAGTGGACGTGGCAGGACTGCAATGGCACGGTGGCACAGTAGTTAGCACTGCTGCCTCACAATGCCAGGGACCCAGGTTCGAGCCCGGCTTGGGTCACTGTCTGTGTGGAGTTTGCACGTTCTCCCCGTGTCTGCGTGAGTTTTGTCCGGGTGCTCTGGTTTCCTCCCACAGTCTGAAAGACGTGCTGGTTAGGTGCATTGACCCAAACAGGCACCGGAGTGTGGAAACTACGGGAATTTCACAGTAACTTCACAGCCTTAAGTGTGACTAATAAATAAACTTTACTTTAAACTTTGGCTTGTTAGTTGTCTGATCACAGTACACAGTCTATAGCCCACTTCTTCCACTGTGGAACATACATGTAGTCCTGTGTTGTAGCCTCACCAGGTTAGCAAATCATTGTTAGGTGCTGCCTCTGCCACGCCTTCCTGCATTTCTCATTGAACCAGGGTTGGTCCCCTGGTTTGATTGTGATGATATACTGAAGGATGTGCCAGACCATGAGGTTACAGATCATGGATGAATACAATTTGGCTGTTGTGATGGCTCACAGTGCATCATGGATGCCCAGTTTTGAGCCGCTAGATCTGTTCTGAATCTATCCCATTTAGCACAGTGGTCATACCACACAACCAAATGGGTGATGTTCTCAATGTGAAGACAGAACTTTGTACCAAAGCACATTATAGCCAGGAAGTATTTTTGAAGTGTATTCACTGTTGTAATGTAGGAAATACAACAGTTGAATTGTGCATGGCAAAATCTCATGAACTGCAATGAGATGAGGACAAGGTAATTCTCCTCTGTGCTGTTGTTTGAGAGGCAAATGTTGGCTAGGAAATGAATGAGAAAGAACAGGGGTAAATGTATTGTGAACATCAGTTTATAAGATGCAAATTAAGGTGGATGGTAGCTTTCTAATACTTACCCTCATGTAATATGGGAATTATAGATTGTTTGGGGTTCTTTTGGGGGTTGTTTTTGTTTGTGAGTCAGCTTATACTCAAGTGTTTGTGGTAACATTAAACTCTGTATTTGGACATACTGCAGTGTGGTGGTTAGAATGATAACTGCATTTCTCGGACTGAGGAATGTTGGGCTACTATCCATATCACAAAATATCCTGCTGGCAAACTTTGAGCCTCTTAGATGGTTGATCTAGAGGCCAGCTTGCTATTTCCCAATTGGACAGAGGAGAATGTGGTATTTGTCTACAGTGGAAAACACTTCAATGCTCCTCAGTCCGCAGTTTATTGGCAATTCATCTCGCTTCAGGATAATGTAGGTCATGCACTGTTGTTCCTAATACGGGTGCTAATATAAACTGTTTTCTAACTCTGGGCTTCCACGGGGACATGGGCTCTTTGACTTCTCTCTCCATTGCTTGAGAAATATGAGTTCAAATATTCGATTCATATTACGGTGACGTTTACTCTCATCATGATTGAGGACTGAAAAACAATGGATTTTGCATGGCCTGAGAAATTCTTCTTTACATCACTGAGAGTGATTTTAGCCTCATATGTCCAACTGGACATTAATGGGACAAAAACAGAAAATGCTGGAAAATCTCAGCAGGTCTGACAGCATCTGTGGAGAGAGAGTGGAGCCAATGTTTTGAGTCTACTCTGTCTCCACTGTCAGACCTGCTGAGAATTTTCAGCATTTTTCTATTTTTGTTTCAGATTCCAGCATCCACAGTATTTTGAGTTTATCTACGGAAATTGGTGGAATTAGATTGCCAGCAATTTCAGATTGGATTGGTATCCATTTTAGACACCACTGGACATAATTCACTCTCCAATGATTGAAAACCATACACACCAGCACTTTCACACTCCCAGTTGCTCACACATTGATGGATTGGTTCAACCACCTATAGATTTGAGCAGATACGGGTCTTGAGTGGTTTAGCCATCAATCACCTGGTCTAGCTGGTTCATATCAAGTGTTGTCAAGCCTCATTCTCTTATAGCAAACACACCCACTGATCCAAGATCATCCTCGAGAGGGAAGATAAGCTCCCCCCTCTCTACCCTGCTCCATTTGCCCTCACCCTCAGCAAATGTGAGGAGTTTGTGCAAAATCCATCAATTGTCAGCTCTTGCTGTTTCTTCTCTAGCTTTCTCATGCCCACACTGCTAAAAGCCCCAACAGCGTCCCCCTGTACTAGCCCTGAACCTACGTATCTCTCTGGCTTCTCTCCCATTTTCCTATGTGATCTCCCTGAGCTTATTTTGTCCATTGGACACACCTTGACCACATTCCAAGTAAACTGCTCACCACCCAACTTTCCTTCCTGGTCCCCAAGCTAGTTGGCCGTATTAATGGTTCCTTCTCTTCTGATAACATTCCCAACTCTTTCGAAACCCCTTCACCTCCGCCTCTTTCCTCACTAGCTACTGTCTCAATTCTAATCTCCCTTTCCTTTGTTGGGGCCGACAAATTGGTTCCGTCTCGCAATGCTCTGTTTGAATCTCCCTGATCAGGTTACTGTCCACAACATCCTCCTGAAAGCTCTTTCTTGTACTGTCCAACTCAGTGGGACATATGAAAGAGCCATGTGTTTGCACTTTACAAAAGAAGCAACCGGATGGCCATCAGGTCGGCACAGTGGCACAGTGGTTAGCACTGCTACCTCACAGTGCCAGGAACCCGGGTTCAATTCTGGCCTTAGGTGACTGCGTGGAGTTTGCACATTCTCCCTGTGTCTGCGTGGATTTCCTCTGGGTGCTCTGCTTTCCTCCCACGGTCCAAAGATGTGCAGGTTAGGTGGATTAGCCATGCTAAATTGCTCTTTGGTGTCCCTAGATGTGTAGGTTACAGGGATTAACAGGGTAAATCCATGGGGTTATGTGGTTAGGGCCTGGGTGGAATGCTCTGTCGGAGAATTGGTGCAGACCCAATGGGATCCTTCTGCACTATATGGATTCTATAATTCTGTGAATATGAGCAAGGCGTGCAATCCTGGCTGTTTGCTTTTTTCTTTTCCCTTTGCCATCCCAGAGATACCAAGACCATTTGTTGTGCACAAAACGCTAAACTGGCTTATTTAGTCCAGGGATCAAAACTGGGATCTGCCTGAAATGATCTCAGTCAAAATGTTTCTACACATAGACTCATCAAAGCCAGAATCTTTAAGGATGGCACGCAGTCTTTCCCTTCCCACCATTCAAAGAGTGGCTAATGCATCTCCTTGGAGACACCCCGAGGAGCGTCAATTGACTGGAGATGGGACTTCTGCCCCTCAGTTGAGAGGAAGCCCCCACCTCAGAAGGCAGCTGGCTGATTGTCCGGCAGCCCTCGAGACCCAACGATGGCAGAGGCTGCAGTGGACGGGACTGGGATTGAAGGAGAGGTCAGAGGGCAGGGAGCTCATGCAGAGGCCTGACCTTTTGGGGGAGACACCCAATATTGAAAGGAGGCTGTTGATGGAGGTTCCCTACACCCCCTTCCTCCAGAGGCCTGAGCAGGGTCATTTTTTGAGTTTCCCTCTACCCCTGAACTCCTCCTGCCAACCTGAAAACTGAGGTTGGGCAGAAATCAGCCCGTAGGTGGTCATTAATATCGCTCAAGGGCCTCAATTTGGAGAATGGCAGGCCGGCTGGCTTAGGCCTCACCCGTCCCAATGTAAAATTTGCAGAGAGGCCGCAGTGAGTGAGAGCCGGTGGGAAGGGCATCCGAGACCTTCGCAGCACCGCACCCCACCACCCAGCCATACCCAAGCCTGCAAACTTGCTGACAAAGAAACTAAAATTCTGCCCCATGAGAATTCTTGAGCCTTGAATTAAGTTGTTGCAATAATCTAGAATTTTGTTTTCGATGAGTGCAGAATATTATTTGATTGACTGGGGAAAGTGGGATGCTCCGCTGATTTTTAGCATCAAAGTTTTCCTTCACTGCAATCTCTCCATTTTTATGAATTTATTTCATTTGGCCGCTGGGTTCTACTAAAAGATTAATGCAGGAGGAGTCAATGGACAGATGGAGCAGGTATCTGATCTGAGAAATATTTCAGGTTCAAAAGCGCCTCACTTGGGACACAAAAACAGACGGCAAAGGAAGAGGAGAAGATGAGTAGATTAAACAGAATTCTGCTCAAAAGGGCAAATGTCGCACTTGGACAGATTACACAATGGGTGTTGCAACCAAACTGAAGATGAGTTGTTCAAAGTGTCAGTGATTCTGTAATGACACAGACAACGTGCAAGGATTACATTGAAGCAGAACTAATAACCTTTTGCAGAACAAAATAATTGTCTCAACTCAGTAATATTAATTTCTTAAAGTTGAAAGTGATGTATAGTGATATGCACAGTATGTAAAAGATGTTGATTCGACACCATCCCTCCCCAGTGACCTTCTAGTGTTGACTGGACTCTGGCTTGAGTTGAGGGTGATCAAATGTCAGCCAAGCCATTCCAACATGCCAGCCAGTCTGAAAGAAAGTAATCTTATGAGTGAGATTTCCAACCTGACGAGCAAGTAAACAGGCAGTGAGCAATCTGTTAAATATAGCTTGCTGTATCCTCATCCAAATAGCCTTCTTGGTGATATTCAGGGAAATCAGGGCAGCTTGTGGAACAGATAGCCAATCCACTGACTTGTGACATCCCCCCCACTCTACCCACCGCATCCACTCGCCTCGGTACCCCCCCCTGCTCCACCCCCACCTCACACTTCGCTTCCCCATTCAAATGGAAAATTGTGGCCTTTTGGGTGGCACAGTGGCACAGTGGTTACCACTGCTGTCTCACAGCGCTAGGGACCCGGGTTCAATTCCAATCTCGGGTCACTGCTTGCGTAGAGTTTTGTATGTTTTCCCCGTGTCTGTGTGGGTTTCATCCAGGTGCTCTGGTTTCCTCCCATACCCCAAAGGTGTGCGGCTTAAGTTGACTGGCCATGATAAATTGACCCTCAGTGCCAGGGAGATTAGCAGGGTAAATACGTGGGGTTATGGGGATGGGGCCTGGGTGGGATTGTTGTCAGTGCAGATTCAATGGGCCGAATGGCCTTCTTATGCACTGTAGGGATTCTATGATTATACTGCAAAAACTGACCCTGGACACCTCATAAACATACAGTCAATTAACAAAAAACAATGTTGATCCCTACCCAGGTTGACAGCAGAAGCCTTCACAGGACTAGAACAGAGAAGCTCTGACTCCTTCCTGCCAGCTGCATGTTTAGACTGTGAGTTCAGTTTCTAAAATGCCTATCTGTATAAAGAGCTGAACAATCCCCTCTTCCAGTGGCTGCAGGGGAGGCAAACAATCCGATTAGCTAAATGAGGTGTCAGCTTGTGTGTTGCCTACCTCCACCTCATGTAAAAACCAGGTCACGGACCAGAAACCCCACATCCAAAAATTCAGCATGGACCAACTTTCAGCCCATCCCGTGTGTGTTCATCTTCAGCCCGTCAAAAGTATAATAGGACACTGAAGTTTGTTATAATCATTCATGGATGTGGGTGTCATTGGCAAGGCCAGCATTTATTGCCCCTTCCAAGTTGCCTTGAAAAGGTTCACAAGTTAACAGAGATCTTTGTTTTGAGTTACAAAATCACAAGGGGAGCATAAGAGGTTACTAAGCAATCAGGGTCCAGACCAGGGTAAGAAGATTTGAAATCAACGTTTATTAAAGTGTGACAGTCTGGAAACATTCGTACGCAATGATAATTCCTCAAAACATTGTGTGCAAAATAACTTTGAGGCATGTTCAGGCCTGCTGTAAGGCAACTCATGATTAGACGGTACAATTTAATATACAAACAAATTTCAACATCAGGGAGCCACGAGAGAATGTTTTATTTATTTGATAATCATAGAATCCCTACAGTGCAGAAGGAGGCCATTTGGCCCATCAAGTCTGCACCGACCACAATCCCACCCAGGCCCTATCCCTGTAACCCCATGTTTTTACTCTGCTAATCTCCCTGGCACTAAGGGTTAATTTATCATGACCAATCCACCTAACCTGCACATTTTTGGAGTATGGGAGGAAACTGTAGCACCTGGAAGAAACTTACGCAGACACGGGGAGAATGTGTAAACTCTACCCAGACAGCCACCCGAGGTTGGAATTGAACCCGGGTCCCTTGCACTGTGAAGCAGTAGTGTTAAACACTGTGCCACCGTGCCATCCCAATTTGGTCAGCAAGTTGTCCTGATCTGGAAGGCACTGTCTAAAAGGTTGGGGTGAAGCAGATTCATCAGTAACTTTCAAAAGGAGATAATATATTTGAAAAGGAAAGATTTGCAGGGCTCGAGGGAATGGGCAGGGGGATGGAACTAATTGGTAGCTATTTTGTAGAATTGACACAGAGCTGATAGGCTGAATGGCCTCCTTCTCTGCTGTCTAATTGTAGAACTCCATGACTTAAAATCAATAAGATAATTAGATTTTTGGCTTCTGCCAATATTAAAATTATTTCACTAAGCTCTTCTGTTGAAAATTTTAGACATGGCTCCTTGATAGTCCAGAAGACAAACCTATCATCCGACAGTTCAGCCAAGTCCTTTACGGACTGTATAATTTGACAACATTCTCTAAGATTAGAGATTGCACATCTGTTCTGATTTAGTTGTTACACTTCTTTCTTTACCACACTGCCTAATTACTGAAGAAATTCTCCCTCATTAGTGTTCTGTGGTAAGGGAAGGTGAAAGATTTCTGTGGTAAGATTATTATTTGCTGCCTATCACAGATTGAAGTGGTTCACTCCAACTATGTTAATAACAAACTCTCTGCCAGTATGAAAATGCCCTTAACCCACAATTGAGGAAACCTTATGATGTAAACAGTATGCAGATGGTAAATATAGAGCTAATATTTTCCTATTGTCAGCTTCCATATGACATGAAAAGAAGTTAAAAACTTTATTTTTCTGCATTTTTTAATGACTTTCTGCTGAACGAAAGAAGTTTGTCTGCTGCAAGCTATATGATCCTTTGTTCTGGGAGCTGCCAACAGGAGTTATATGAACAAAATAATTCAAAAGCTTTTCACTCAGTCTGTGGACTGTCACACCTCATCACACAGACTCCTTGTAATCAACAAAAGGAGTGGAAAGTGCAGACAAAGTGGCTCCCCAACTAGAACTATCAGAAAAGAGAGAGTTTGGAACTCATTATACTGAAAGAGATGCTAAAATCACTTTGACACTCTCCAAAGGAGGAGCAATGAAATTCTGGCCAGAAGCACAGAAACTGATTGTTAAGCAGCAATTAACCATTAATGGACCATGTCACATGACTAAATCTTCCGGTCCTTCTGGACAATTTCAATTTATATCTTTAGCCTCACACGCTGTTTGCTGTTTGACATCCAACTGGTGAACCACCGAGAAGCAGCCCTCCAGGCAGAACAACAGCCAGCTCCTTGAAACTTCTCTGCTGGAAGATGTCCTACCATCACCTGAAGAACTGTGGCACATTCTGTGCACCTATTTCATCTCGTGGCATCAGAACTAACTGTGACGTGAATTCTTCAACTCCAATATTCAGTCAGCTGAATTCGCAATCCTAGGTGAATGAATGGCTGGTTGGACTCTGAACTCTGGAAATTGTGCAAACTAATATTCATCTCTGTGATTCTCATACTGTTACTCTCTTTTGTTGCAAAACTCCTCTTTCTGTTCCCCCTCCCTTTACTGTGTGTGTGGGAAGTTGCAAACACTCCTTCCCCGGATTTTGCATGTGAAATAAACTAACCTCTGAGCTAATCCAATGCAAGTTTTCTGCGGGTTATTAGTAAACTGGATCAAACAAACCAAGGGTTTGGGGAAACACACCACCACATACTTTAAAAATAATTCAAAACACCTTCTGTTTATGTGAGAGGCAATCATAGGATCCATAGAATCCCTATAGTACAGAAAGAGGCCATTTGGCCCATTGAGCCTGCACCAACAACAATCCCACGCTATCCCCGTAACCCCACAATTTACCCTGCTAATCCCCCCCGAAACTAGGGTCAATTTAACATGCCTTATCAGACTAACCCGCACATCTTTGAACTGAGGGAGGAAACCGGAGCACCCGGAGGAAACCAACACAGACACGGGGAGAGCGTGCAAACTCCACATAGACAGTGACCCAAGCCAGGAATCGAACCTGGGTCCCTGGCGCTGTGAGGCAGCAGTGCTGACCACTGTGTCGCCCCAACCATTGTGTCACTGTGCTGCCCCAACCACTATGCCACTGTGATTGCCTGTCCTTCTATTAAATTTGTTCTTTCTTTTCTGTAGGTTCTAAGGAGAGCCACATTTACTTCAAGAAAATATAACTTTCCTGATGGAGAAACCAAGGGTAGAATTTTACAAATGGTGAATAATTGGCACTCCCCATCCCAAATGTCAGCACCTAACATGCAGCCAACAACTCTCAAACTCCCACTGCCATTTAACACTGAATTGACCACTGATTGGCTGTGGCAGGACTTCTGTCCTTGGAAGACCTGACTGTGAAAGCTGTCAGCCAATCAGATAGGACAACGGCCCCTCAAACTGATAGGTGCAGATGTACAGCCTCAGGTGTCATCGCAAATACAACTAGTATCTCCTTCGCAACTTGCCTTCCTTACTTAAATTGTGGAAGCACCTTCAACATCCTCATAGCGCCAGGGTCCCAGGTTCAGTTCCGATCTCAGGTCGCTGTCTGTGTGGAGTTTGCACTTTCTCCCCATTTCTGCATGGGTTTCCTCTGGGTGGTCTGGTTTCCTCCCAGAGTCCAAAGATGTGTGCGTTAGGTTGATTGGCCATGCTAAATTGAATCTATGAATTCTATGATTTTGTTTGAAGCAACTTCAGCGACTCATAGAATCCCTACAGTGCAGAAGGAGGCCAGTTGGCCCGACAAGTCTCTTCCGACCACAATCCCACCCAGACCCTAATCCTGTAACACATTTACTCTGCTAATCCCCCTGACAATTTAAGTAAGGAAGGCAAGTTGCTAAGGAGACACCAGTTGTATTTGCAACAGAAAATTAGGCTGAAATTTTCCAGCCGTTCTTGCCAGCAGGATCTTCCAGACAGGGTGTGAGCAATTGGGAAGTCCGTTAACAGCTTCGATTCAGAAGATCCCGCCAGGCAAATGATGACCCACCTCCACCACCGGAAAACACACCGCAGGGCATGGAGCCAGAAAATCCCAGCATAAATGTCAACAATATATTTCTCAGAAAGAAAGATTTACGGTATCAACGTTTCTAATAGAAACCCTGGCTTTATGAACTCGTTTTGAGAAGGCCAAGTTAGCAGACTTTCTGTATGCCCATTTTATATGGATAAGGCTTTTATGAGCACATCAAATTTGGGGATGTGGTGGTGTAATCATTGATCCACTGGAGCAAGCTGAGAGGGGTGATTGAAGGCAGCAGTGCTGGTGAGAGATTAATTGAATTGTTTATTTATTTAATTAGTCAGCTAGTGTGTGTATTTTTTTGGCCTTTACTTTAACAGCAGTTTTTCAAGTTTAAAGTGAAAACTAGAAGTGGGCAGCAAAGGAGTCTGGGAAGGGTTTTTATTTTAACTTTAAAAGTCAGTTACCTGGGAGGTTCCCCCTCATTGATCCACTGGAGCAAGCTGAGAGGGGTGATTGAAGGCAGCAGTGCTGGTGAGAGATTAATTGAATTGTTTATTTATTTAATTAGTCAGCTAGTGTGTGTATTTTTTTGGCCTTTACTTTAACAGCAGTTTTTCAAGTTTAAAGTGAAAACTAGAAGTGGGCAGCAAAGGAGTCTGGGAAGGGTTTTTTAAGCGCGTGAAGTATAAAAGGTAGGCTGCAGTATACAGTGGGCAGCGTCGGGAGCGGGCAGTGGAGTGTGTGGGAAGCAGAGTGTGAGCTATAAGACTTTGGCTCACAGGGCTTAGGCTGAAAGGGCGAGTAGGGGTGAGTTGAATTCATTTTTGCACTTTCTACCTGGTACTGGCAAGGTATCTAGAGGGGATGGGTGTGCAGGCAGTGCAATGTTCCTCTTGCACTATGTTTGAGGTGAGGGACGACGACAGTGTCCCTACTGATTACACCTGTGGGAAGTGCACCCATCTGCAGCTCCTCCAAAACCGTGTTAGGGAACTGGAGCTGGAGTTGGATGAACTTAGGATCATCAGGGACGCAGAGATGGCCATAGACACAAGCTTTAGGAATACAGTTACTCCGAGGATTGAAAACAGATGGGTGACGGTGAGAGGGGCTGGGAGGAAGCAGTCCGTGCAGGGATCCCCGGTGGTCGTTCCCCTTAGCAACAAGTATTCCGCTTTGGATACGGTTGAGGGGGATGACATACCAGTGGGGAGCCGCAGTGAGAGGATCTCCAGCACTGTGTCCGTCTCTATGGCTCGGGAGGGAAAGGGGGAGAGCGGGAGGGCGATAGTTATTGGGGACTCGTTAGTTAGAGGGATAGATAGGAGGTTCTGTGGCAGCAAAAGAGACTCACGGATGGTATGTTGCCTACCGGATGCCAAGGTCCGTGATGTCTCAGACCGTGTTTTCCAGATTCTGAAGGGGGAGGGGAAACAGTCACAAGTCGTGGTGCACATTGGTACCAATGACATAGGTAAGAGAAGGGACGGGGATTTAAAGCAGGAATTTCTGGAGCTGGGCTGGAAGCTGAGAGCCAAGACGAAACATGTGGTCATCTCTGGTACGTTGCCGGTACCACGTGATAGCGAGTTGAGGAACAGGGAGAGAGTGCAGTTAAATATGTGGTTGCAGGGATGGTGTAGGAGGGAGGGTTTCAGATACGTGGATAATTGGAACACGTTCTGGGGAAGGTGGGACCTGTACAAACAGGACGGGGTGCACCTGAACCAGAGGGGCACCAATATCCTCGGAGGGAAATTTGTTACGGCTCTTCAGGGGGGTTTAAACTAATTTGTCAGGGGAGTGGGAAAAGGAGTTGTAGTCCAGAAGTCAGTGAGGGTGGTGAGGTATTGGGGAAGGTATCAGGGTCAAGGGTGGGTACTGGTAGACAGGAAGGTGGGTTGAAGTGTGTCTACTTCAGTGCAAGGAGCATCCGGAACAAGGTAGATGAACTTGGGGCGTGGATTGGTACTTGGGACTACGATGTTGTGGCCATTACGGAGACGTGGGTAGAACAAGGACAGGAATGGTTGTTGGACGTTCCGGGGTATAGATGTTTCACTAAGTGTAGGGAAGCTGGTAAAAGAGGTGGAGGAGTGGCATTGTTAATCAAGGATAGTTTAACGGCTGCGGAAAGGCACTTCGTGGGGGATCTGCACACTGAGGTAATATGGGCTGAAGTTAGAAATAGGAAAGGAGTGGTCACGTTGCTAGGAGTTTACTATAGGCCCCCAAATAGTAATAGAGATGTGGAGGAAGAAATTGCTAAGCAGATTATGGATATGTGTGGGGGTCACAGGGTAGTTGTCATGGGGGACTTTAACTTTCCAAATATTGATTGGAACCTTTGTAGATCAAATAGTTTGGATGGGGCAGTTTTTGTGCAGTGTGTGCGGGAGGGTTTCCTGACACAATATGTGGATGGGCCGACTAGAGGTGAGGCCACATTGGATTTGGTACTGGGAAATGAACCGGGCCAAGTGTTAGATTTGGTTGTGGGAGAGCAATTTGGAGATAGTGACCACAATTCGGTGTCTTTTGTTATTGCAATGGAGAGGGATAGGGCCGTACGGCAGGGCAAGGTTTACAATTGGGGGAGGGGTAATTATGATGCGATTAGGCAAGAATTAGGGGGCATAAGTTGGGAACAGAAACTGTCAGAGAAAGGAACTGATGAAAAGTGGAACTTTTTCAAGGAACAAATACTGGATGTCCTTGATAGGTATGTTCCTGTCAGGCAGGGAGGAAATGGCCGAGTGAGGGAACCATGGTTCACAAAAGAGGTGGAATGTCTTGTGAAAAGGAAGAGGGAAGCTTATGTAGGGATGAGGAAACAAGGTTCAGATGGCTCGATTGAGGGTTACAAGTTAGCAAGGAATGAGCTGAAAAAGGGGCTTAGGAGAGCTAGGAGGGGACATGAGAAGTCCTTGGCGGGTCGGATCAAGGAAAACCCCAAGGCTTTTTACTCTTATGTGAGGAATAAAAGAATGACCAGGGTGAGGTTAGGGCCGGTCAAGGACAGTAGTGGGAACTTGTGTATGGAGTCAGTAGAGATAGGCGAGGTGATGAATGAATACTTTTCTTCAGTGTTCACCAAGGAGAGGGGCCATGTTTTTGAGGAAGAGAAGGTGTTACAGTCTAATAGGCTGGAGGAAATAGATGTTCGGAGGGAGGATGTCTTGGCAGTTTTGAATAAACTGAAGGTCGATAAGTCCCCTGGGCCTGATGAAATGTATCCTAGGATTCTGTGGGAGGCAAGGGATGAGATTGCAGAGCCTTTGGCATTGATCTTTGGGTCCTCGCTGTCCACGGGGATGGTGCCAGAGGACTGGAGAATGGCGAATGTTGTTCCTCTGTTTAAGAAAGGGAATAGAAATGACCCTGGTAATTATAGACCGGTTAGTCTTACTTCGGTGGTTGGTAAATTGATGGAAAGGGTCCTTAGGGATGGGATTTACGACCATTTAGAAAGATGCGGATTAATCCGAGATAGTCAGCACGGATTCGTGAAGGGCAAGTCGTGCCTCACAAATTTGATAGAATTTTTTGAGGAGGTAATTAAGTGTGTTGATGAAGGTAGGGCAGTTGATGTCATATACATGGATTTTAGTAAGGCGTTTGATAAGGTCCCCCATGGTCGGCTTATGATGAAAGTGAGGAGGTGTGGGATAGATGGAAAGTTGGCCGATTGGATAGGTAACTGGCTGTCTGACCGAAGACAGAGGGTGGTGGTCGATGGAAAATTTTCGGATTGGAGGCAGGTTGCTAGCAGTGTGCCGCAGGGATCAGTGCTTGGTCCTCTGCTCTTTGTGATTTTTATTAATGACTTAGAGGAGGGGGCTGAAGGGTGGATCAGTAAATTTGCTGATGACACCAAGATTGGTGGAGTAGTGGATGAGGTGGAGGGCTGTTGTAGGCTGCAAAGAGACATAGATAGGATGCAAAGCTGGGCTGAAAAATGGCAAATGGAGTTTAACCCTGATAAATGTGAGGTGATTTATTTTGGTAGGACTAATTTAAATGTGGATTACAGGGTCAAAGGTAGGGTTCTGAAGACTGTGGAGGAACAGAGAGATCTTGGGGTCCATATCCACAGATCTCTAAAGGTTGCCAGTCAAGTGGATAGAGCTGTGAAGAAGGCCTATAGTGTGTTAGCTTTTATTAACAGGGGGTTGGAGTTTAGGAGCCGTGGGGTTATGCTGCAACTGTACAGGACCTTGGTGAGACCACATTTGGAATATTGTGTGCAGTTCTGGTCACCTCACTATAAGAAGGATGTGGAAGCGCTGGAAAGAGTGCAGAGGAGATTTACCAGGATGCTGCCTGGTTTGGAGGGTAGGTCATATGAGGAAAGGTTGAGGGAGCTAGGGCTGTTCTCTCTGGAGCGGAGGAGGCTGAGGGGAGACTTAATAGAGGTGTATAAAATGATGAAGGGGATAGATAGAGTGAACGTTCAAAGACTATTTCCTCGGGTGGATGGAGCTATTACAAGGGGGCATAACTATAGGGTTCGTGGTGGGAGATACAGGACGGATATCAGAGGTAGGTTCTTTATGCAGAGAGTGGTTGGGGTGTGGAATGGACTGCCTGCAGTGATAGTGGAGTCAGACACTTTAGAAACATTTAAGCGGTTATTGGATAGGCACATGGAGCACACCAGGATGATAGGGAGTGGGATAGCTTGATCTTGGTTTCAGATAAAGCTCGGCACAACATCGTGGGCCGAAGGGCCTGTTCTGTGCTGTACTGTTCTGTGTAATGGTATTGTCACTGGACTCGTACCCCAGATAATGTCCTGGGACCCCAGTTTTGAATCCCACCATGGCAGATGGTGAAATTTAAATTCAGTAAAAGGCTGGAATTAAAAGTCTAATGGTGACCATGAAGGCATTGTTGATTGTAGTAAAAATCCATCTGGTTCATGAATGTCCTTCATGGAAGCAAATTGGCCATCTTTACCTGGTCTGGTCTACATATAAATCCAGACCCACAGCAATGTGATTGACTCTTAACTGCAAAGCACCTTATATTCTGCAAGTTTTGAACCTAAAATATTTTCTGTGTTTTGAATCCTTTGGTATTTCCGGAATTTTTCCTTGCATATCAGAGCTCCAGAACTATTTCTGGGATTGAGTCAGGGGTCATGTTAATTGCCCAGGAACGTCTTAAATTAGTCATTTTCAACTCGGCTTTTATTCATTGCCAGATAGGTAGTCAATTTGCACATCAGGAAAAGTGACAAGAAAATATTACCGTAGCCTTTTGTAGCTTCCCATGGGTGGCACAGTAAGATGAATAGTTCATATATGTTTGATTTAATTAGGTCCAAGGAGTGACTATTAAATCTCCAGAGCCAAACTCCTTTATTTGAGTTAAGGAAGGTAAAGAAAAATGATTCATTTGGTATTTAATTATTTTTGAGTGTTTGCCAGTGACAGCTCAGTGAGTAGCACTGTGCTGAGTCAGAAAGCTATAGGTTTTTGCCCTGATATGAACCTGAGCACATCACTCAAGCTGATACTTCAATCCAACGCTAAGGAAGTGTGCCAGATCTTCAGACTGGCTTTCAGGTGAGGTCCTATTTCTCCCCTCAAGCCAATGTAAAACAGTAACAATCAATGAAAAGCAGTTTACCTTACATTAACAACAACAGTGTGCATTTACGTTGTGCCTTTGAACGTGGTAAAATGTTCCAAAATCCATCACTGAAGGGTAATCAAACAAAGATAAAAACTGAGGCTGCTGGAATCTGAAGCAAAAAATAAAATGTTTGAAAATTTCAGCAGATCAGACAGCATCTGTGGAGAGAGAATAGAGCCAACGTTTTGAGTCAGGATGACCCTTTGTCGGGTTTCCTGACTCGAAACATTGGCTCTATTCTCGCTCCACAGATGCTGCCAGACCTGCTGAGATTTTCCAGCGTTTTCTGTTTTTGGAATCAAACAAAGTTTGACATGGAACCACAGAAGGATATATTGGAAAGAAAGGAAGACTTGCATTCATATCATGCTTTTCATGACCACTGCATATCTCAAAGTCCAGTGAAACATGTTTGAATTGTAACAATGTTGTAACGTAGGAAATATGGTAGTCAAATTGCGCACAGTAAGCTCCCACAAGCAACGATGTGAAAATGAGCAGCTAATCTGTATTTCATGTGATGTCGATTGAGGGATAAATATTGGTCAGGGTGTCAGGGATAACCTCTCTGCCCTTCAAAATGGTTCTAATGGATCTTTACATCAACCTGAAAGTCAGGTTTAATAACTCATTCGAAAGGCAACACTGCACCAGAGTGCCAACCTTGCTTTTTGTGTCCGGGTTCTAGAGTGGGACTTGAGCTTGAAGCCTTCTGACTCAGAGGTGAGAGATGTACCCATTGTTTCAAATTTAGGGAGTACGTTCCAGCAGTTCGGGCTTCAGTAACTGAAAGCTTGGCCATCAGTGGTGGAGTAGTTAAAATTGGGGATGTGCCAGAGGACAGAATAGCAGGAGTACATGTTATTTTTTATTCATGGGATGTGGGCATCGCTGACTGAGCCAGCATTTATTGCCCATCTTTAATTGCCTTTGAACTCAATGACTTGCTAGCCCATTTAAGAGTCAACCACATTGCTGTGATACCAGCCTCCCATCCATTGACATTGTCTACACTTCCTGCTGCCTCGGAAAAGCAACCAGCATAATTAAGGACCCCACATACCCCGGACATTCTCTCTTCCAACTTCTTCCATCGGGAAAAAGATACAGAAGTCTGAGGACACGTACCAACCGACTCAAGAACAGCTTCCCCTGCTGCCATTTGAATGGGCCTGCCTCACATTAATACACTCTCTTCTTTCCTTCTCTATGTACGGAATGCTTTGTCTGTATAGAGCGCAAGAAACAATACTTTCACTGTATACTAATACATGTGACAATAATAAAGCAAATCAAATCAAAAACATCGAGGCCAGACCAGTTAAGGACAGCAGATTTCCTACCCTAAAGGATGTTAGTGAACCAGATAGGTTTTAAAAACAATTGACAATGGTTTCATGGTCATCATTTTATTGAATTCAACTTTCACCATCTGAACCCAATCCCCAGAGCATTAACCTGAGTCTTTGGTTACTAGTCCAGTGACAATATTTGATTTGATTTGATTTGATTTATTATTGTCACATGAATTAACATACAGTGAAAAGTATTGTTTCTTGTGTGCTACACAGACAAAGCATACCGTTCATAGAGAAGGAAATGAGAGAGTGCAGAATGTAGTGTTACAGTCATAGCTAGGGTGTAGAGAAAGATTAACTTAATGCAATGTAAGTCCTATCAAAAGTCTGATAGCAGCAAGGAAGAAGCTGTTCTTGAATCGGTTGGTACGTGACCTCAGACTTCTGTATCTTTTTCTCGAAGGAAGAAGGGGTCCTTAATTATGCTGGCTGCTTTGCCGAGGCAGCGGGAAGTGTAGAGAGAGTCAATGGATGGGGGGCTGGTTTGCGTGATCGATTGGGCTACAATTACGACCTTTTGTAGTTCCGTGCAGTCTTGGGCAGAGCAGGAGCCATACCAAGCTGTGATATAACCAGAAAGAATGCTTTCTATGGTGCATCTGTAAATGTTGGTGAGAGTTGTAGCTGACATGCCAAATTTCCTTGGTCTTCTGAGAAAGTAAAGGCGTTGGTCGGCTTTCTTAACTATAGTGTCGGCATGGGGGGACCAGGACAGGTTGTTGGTGATCTGGACACTACGCTATCACCTTCCCGATGTCTCGGAGGATTGTGACACTGAAGGAGATTACAGAGATGGGGATGAAGTGGGGTGCATGATGAGGCCATGGAAGGGTTTGAAGACAAGTTTGAGAAGTTTAAAATTCAGATGTTGCTTAACCGAGAGCCAATACAGATCAGCATGCAGATGTGGGTAAAGATGTAAGCGACGGAGCTTTGGATATCCTTAAATTTATGGAGGGTAGAAAATGAGAAGCCAGCAGGAGTATATTGGGATAGCAATGTCCAGTGGAGGCATGAAAGAGGGTTTCAGCAGCAAATGAGATGAGAGAGGCAGAGTCAGGTAACGTCATAAGTGGAAATAGATGGTGCGAGAGGTGACCCTTCAATCTGGTCAGAAGCTCAGCTCATTGTCACATACAACATCTAGGTTGAGAACACTTTGATTGACAGGGAGAGGGGTGGTGTCAGTGGCTTTGGGAAAGATAGCAGGAACTGAAGATAATGGCTTCATAGAAAGCAATCATAGAATCCCTACAGTGCAGATGGAGGCCATTTGGCCCATCGAGTCTACACGGACCACAATACCACCCAGGCCTATCCCTGTAACCCCCATATTTACCCTGCTGGTCCCTCTGACACTAGGGGGCAATTTAGCATGGCCAATCGACCTAGCCTGCGCATGTTTGGATTGTGGAAAGAAACCGGAGCACCTGGAGGAAATCCAGACGCAGACACGGGGGGAGCATGCAGACTCTGCACAGGCAGTGACCCGAGGCTGGAATTGAACCCAGGTCCCTGGCGCTGTGAGGCAGTAGTGCTAACCACTGTGCCACTGTGCCACCCCAATCTTCGATCCTCATAATTCTTATTTGGAGGAAAGCTCTGCCCAGGATGCCAGGTAAGCAGGCTGGCAAATTGGAGAGTGGTGGTGCTGAGGGAGAGTTGGGTGTCAGCAGTGTTTATGTGGAACCTGGCGCTCTGTTTACAGATGACATTGCCTTGGGGAAATCGTTCACTCGGCAGTAAGAATACTTCAGTTGCAAGCAATAAAATAACTAACTTCAGAAAGTAAATCAAAGAAAAAGGTTTAAAAACAAAACCTTAATTACCCCAACACTTGGAGCCACAACCCGAGCCAAACAAGCTCCCCACAATCTCCATCTGCTTTTTATTTATACCGGGTCAGCTGGTCAGCTGACCACCATATTATTTTGTCATTGGTTACATTGTCTACTGGGTCAGCTGACTAGCTGACCCTCACAGCATGTTACCATTGGTTAACATCTATTACAGAAATAGGTGAGAAAACAAATGGGGCCAAGAATATATCCTTGGGGATACTGATGTTCCTTTCTCAACCTCAAAAATCTGAGTAATTGATCATTTGTCTCCTTGCTGTTTATGTGATCAACTTTGTATAAATTGCTTGCTATGCTTTTTCTTACAATAGTTACTACATTTGAAAACTAACCTATTGCCTATAAAGTACTTTGGGATGTCTAGAGGATATGATAAATGATGTATGTAATTTTCCTCTCGCCCATATATCATTGACCTAGCTGTCTTCTTAACAATATCATTCTCTAACCGCCTGCTACAAGGTGTATCAGAAGCAGTTGAAACAACCTCACTCTTGGATTTCTTCTCTATCTCAAAGGGAAAATAAATTACTTCCTGGCAGTCTCCACAACTGATCGCTTTTTACATCAGTCAAAGACCTGGCAGGCAGAGGAGCCAATCTCTATACAACAGAAAAAAACCTTCCAAATAAGCTGCTGGGAGATCAGCTTCACTCATTTCTGGCACAGTGAGCAATTAAATTTAGCATGAGCTCTGTGTGTCTCTGAGATCCACCTGGTCACAGAACCAGCGCAGACCATAAGACATAGGAGCAGAAGTAGACCATTTGGCCCATTGAGTCACAGTGAACTTTGCGGGCAGTGATGGAGTGCAGGAGGAGTGTGGGTGCAGAGGTGAGCTGGTGAGAAGGCCGGCCTCAGTTCTCAGGCATAGCAGACCAGATCTCAAATTAGTTAAGTTCAGGCCTAACTTCTTAAACCTCACCATTCAACTACCTAACCCTATGCAACCCAATACCCCTCCAGATCCCCATGCTAGCCCATGTCCTCTCAGATCCCCATGCTATGTTCATGCCCCCATGTATCTTCCATAACCATTCACCTAGTATCTACTATGTACAGTCGACAGAAGACATGCAAAGCAATGGGAATTCTTCCAAATGTATTTGAAAAAAAATGTTAAACCTGTGACAGTCTAATAAAACTCTTCTTCAAACAGACTGCCATTGATACTGCAAGAAACTTTTCCACTGAAAAAAGTTAATCATTGAAGTCGCCATTAAACTGTGTTCATAAACAACCATGTTCTCTGAAATCCCAGCAAAGACAGAGGGCACAATCATACTGGCCATTCACGCCACACTCCCTCTGCAGTGAGGTTGGAGAATTTGATGCTCAGCCAAATTTCTATCCACTGCAACAGGAAGGGAAAATCCCACCAGCATGAACGGTGGTAGCATTCTGACCAGAAGCATTTATTACAAACTCATAAAATTGTTAGTCACTCCCTAATGGGCTTCATTGACAAACCACATTTTTGGAACTCAGCCAAGCATTCATAATGTCCACAGCTATCAAAACATTAGCTTCCCACCTCCAGAGGCTGAGATTGCAAGAAGAAAATGGTGTATTCTATATTTCAAAGCAGCTTGTCTATCAATCAATGCAGGGGAGCCAGTGCTTAGATTTTCTTTTACATTTCAAAAGCAGGGGCATGGTTATTTTCACAGCCAGGGATATATGTACATTAAAAAAATAGTGCCAGACATAGAAACATAGAAAATAGGAGCAGGAAGAGGCCATTCAAGCCTGCTTCACCATTCATTATGATCATAGCTGATCATCCAACTCAATAGCCTGATCCCACCTTCTCCCATATCCTTTGATCCCCTTTGCCCCAAGTGCGATATCTAACTGCTTCTTGAAAACATACAATGCTTTGGCCTCAACTACTTTCTTTGGTAGTGAATTCCACAGGCTGACCACATTCACTGGGTGAAGACATTTCTCCTCATCTCTGTCCTAAACGGTCTACCCTTTATCCTTGGACTGTGACCACTAGTTCTGGACAGCCCCACCATCAGGAAAATTCTTCTTGCATCTACCCTGTCTAGTCCTGTTAGAACTTTATAGGTTTCTATGAGATTCCCCCTTATTCTTCTGAACTCCAGTGAATACAATGCTAACTACTCATATGTCAGTCCTGCCATCCCAGGAATCAGTCTGGTAAACCTTCTCTGCACTCCCTCTAGAGCAAGAACATCCTTCTTCAGATAAGGAGACCAAAACTGCACACAATATTCCAGGTGCAGCCTCACTGTAGGGTCAATTCATTCCTCAGAATAGACGGAGACAGCACTGATGCATTGATTTCCTTTTATTGAGCAGAATTTAAGTTTAGCACATTATAGAGAGTGAAAAAACTAGCAGAGAAAAAGAGAGAGAGATAGATACTTGCAAAAGCCAGTATTGTACTGGACCCAAACTGTAAAACATACTCTGAATACAGAATTATAAGTTTTCTGTTATCTCGTGTTGAAATTCTGTGGTACAGGCTGTCTCTAACTTTCATAAACAATTTGCAGCTGTGGCCATGCAAAGCTTTGTTTTGGCTTATGAGAAAGTTGTTTCTGCTCGCATTGTACTTTCAAAGAATGCAGTCAATTTTTCAAGCTAATCCCAGCATGTCTGCTGAGTTTAAAATGTGGTCAAGTTAACTTTGAAAGCTTAGCATTTAAATGTAATTGCATGGGCAGAAATATCTTAAAATGAAATATTTGCATTAATAAAGCAAACCATACACAGGATCTACAACTCTCACCAAGACTCTATAATTTCTGCAAGACGTCTCTGCTCCTGTACTCGAATCCGCTTGCTATGAAGCTCAATATACCATTAGCTTTTCTTACTACCTGCTGCATCTGCATGCTTACCTTCAGTGACTGGTGTATGAGGATGCCGGGGTTCCATTGCAAATTCCCCGTTCCTAATTTATGGCCATTCAGATAATAATCTGCTTTCCCATTTATGCTATTAAAGTGGATAACCTCACAATTATCCAAATTATGTTGCATCTGCCAACCATTTAGCCACTCACAAAACTTGTCCAAATCACACTGAAGCTTCTCTGTATCCTCCTTAAGCTTACCCTCCTACCCACCTTTGTGTCATCTGCAAATGTGAAGATATTACATTTAGCTCCCTCACCAAAATCATTAATATATATATTGTGGATAGCTGGGGTCCCAGCACTGATCTCTGCAGTATCCCACGAGTCACTGCCTGCCATTTGGAAAAAGGCCCCTTTGTTCCTATTCTTTGGTTCCTGTCTGCCAACCAGTTTTCAATCCATCTGAATACACTGCCCCCAATCCCATGTGCTTTAATTTTACATGCTAATCTCTTATGTGGAACTTTATCTGAAAGTTTAAATAAACCACATCCACTGGCTCCCCCTCATCCACTCGACTGGTTACATCCTCAAAGAACTCCAATGAATTTGTCAAGCATTCTTTCTCTTTCATAAATCCATGCTGACACTGTCCGATCCTATCTCTGTTTTCCAAGTGTTTTGCTATAAAATCTTTGATAATGGATTCTAGAATTTTCCCCACTACCAATGTCACGCTTACTGATCTATACTTCGCTGTTTTCTCTCTATCTCCCTTTTCAAGTGGTGGGGTTCCATTAGCTACGCTCCAATCTGTAGGAATTGTTTCATAACATGGAAAGTTTCGGAAACCATTTTTAAAATTTTTTCATTTTTTAATGCATTGACACTTTCTCTAACGGAAAAAGTATTGTAATGCATGTCAACATTTACACAATGGTGGTAAATGCAATGACCAGCTTTAGCTTCTCAGAACAGAACTCTATGATGAATCATTTGAAAAAAAAACGATGTGCATTAGAATACAACATCTAATAGTGACATGTGAAGGTGTGAAAATATTTTACATTTATCTTTCTAAATGTTGCAGTCTCCTCAGCAGACTTCCCAAACACCAAGGGGATGCGTTTTTAAAGTTTATTTATTAGTGTCACAAGTAGTCTTACATTAACACGGCAATGAAGTTACTATGAAAATCCCCTAGTTGCCAACTCCAGCACCTGTTCAGGTACACTGAGGAGAATTTAGCATGGCCAATGCATCTAATCAGCATGTCTTTTAGACTGTGGGAGGAAACCCATGTGGACATGGGGAGAATGTGCAGACTCCGCACAGTCACCCAAGGCAGGAATCGAACATGAGTCCCTGGGGTTGTAAGGCAGCAGTGCTAACCACTGTGACACCGTGCCACCCCAGCACGTGAAAATAATTTTCCTGTGGTCTTCACAATGGAGATTCTGACCACGGAAGAGGTGTGTTTACATTGCACAGAATGTTCCTGACCCAGGAAAAGGAGAAGTGGCATGATGTTGAAAAGAGAGAGGAAACTTGTTTTTTCCCAGCAAAGTTTAGCATTCCCCAATCCAGCTTGCATCTCCTCCAGAAGATGGCAATCTGGCCCAGTTACTTTCAAGTGAGGGGCTTTAACAAAGAGACTTCCCTCCCTTAAGGCTCAGGTTGTCTCCTATTCCAAGATATTTGGTGATAAGTTGGTACCAGCCAAGCCTCCTTTCTATGCAGACCTCCCCATTCTGATTGCTTGACCTGGAATATCAGAGGAAAGCATTCTAATGTTTTGAACCATGCCAGAGTCTTGGCCAAGTATCTTACATGCTGCAACCATCGTAAGAATATGTCCAAACTGCCCTTGGCTCAGATTGATAGATTTATAGGCATGAATCAACATCACATTGTAAGTGGAAGCATGACACTAAATCACATGCAATTGTACTTCAATCCATCACTAGTGCCAAATGTCAGATTTGTGTCTTTGGATTAAGAATGTAAACAACAATTCTTACATAAATATTTCCCAAGCATTCTTTGCTGCTCAGAAATATCTTGCACAGAAAGTAAAATAAACAGAGTAGCGCCTTTCTCAAAATAGTTGGCAAAATATTGTCACATGAGGCATCTCTCATCAACCAGATAGTTATCGCCAGGTTGAATTTATTTGACCAATTCTTGAAATGTTTAAAAATATTCATTATTTGGTCACTGGAAGTTATCAGTGTTGCACTTTTATGAAAAAGAATCATCAATTCCTTTCTTCATAATGGGAAATATGACATTCATCTGAAGATTAGGATCAAAACGCTAACCCCGATCACAAAAAAATGCAGCTCCTAACTTTATAAGTAAAGTTCAGTGCTACTAATCAGTTCACATGAACAAAAATAATAAAACTTTTGCTTTGCTCATTTCTGGAGAAGGTAATCTATTAATCGATGAAGTAATCTAATTTATATAGAAAGTAATCTATTAATCTATTAAGTAATCTACCTTCTATCAAAGGTCTTATCAAGTGCAGCCAGACAATAAATTGATTTTAGAACATTGATTCAATGCCAGTTAACTGAGATCATGAATTGTCAGCTTATTTTGAAAATGCTAAACAACAGTAAATGAACTGTTAACATAGAAAATAGACCTAAGAGTAGTTGTGTTGTATGGAGCCATGTTATGAAAATCAATCACAATTTTAATGTGTTCTTGATTTTTTTGTATCTCTGGGAACAATGGCCCAGATCTTCTGTTCCCCAAGGGATTTCTGGAACTATCCCAGAAGATGTGCTGTGGTCCCACACCCATATGACCATAAGACCATTAGGCCACTCGGCCATCAAGTCTGCTCCGCCATTCAATCATGGCTGATACTTTTCTCATTCCCATTTTCCTGTCTTTTCCCCATTGCCCCTGATCCCCTAATTAATCATGAACCTATCTATCTTTGTCTTAAAGACACTCAATGACCTGTTCTCCACAGCTTTCTGTGGCAAAGAGTTCCATAGATTCACCACTCTCTGGCTGAAGAAATTCCTCCTCATCTCTGTTTTAAAAGATCGCCCCTTTAGCCTCAGGTTGTGCCCTCAGAAGTCCTCACTCAAGGACTGTACTAGGAACCATCCAAAACTCCAATTTCAATCAGGGACTTTAGATGGTTCAGACTCTCTTAGCAGAATAGTTATCCCAGAAAAGTTAAAAGGATTAAAATCACTTTGAACTCCTAGGGAAACTCCCCTGACTACTGCTCCACACCCCACCCCCTGACTTTCTCCCCACTGACTAACCCCTCCAACTACCAATCCCAACCCCATGTCACCCAAAGCTCTCCAGCCCTTCGACCCCGACAACCCTCCTGACACCTGTTTCCCCCTCCACCCCACCTCCCCTCAAGAAATGGTCCAGCAGTGAAAATGCAATAGAGACAAATCTTTTCCTAGCCCCAAGTTAAAGGCTTCTGTCCTAAATATGCTATAATTCGGCATGACTCTGAGGCTTCGCATGATTCTGCTGAGTATGTAGGTCTACAGGCAACAGCCCCTCATGTAAAAAGGCCCACCAAATTAAGCAAAAGGGCAGGGGACTCCATACTGGGGGCTCTTTTGAGATGCTTGTGTTGTGATGTGAAGAACCAACATGGTCATCAGGACTGCCCAGCAGGAATTTTTTCAGTATGGCAAAACTGAACTTTTAAAGCATTTCTGCAAATCCAACAACTTTAACCAAGTCCTTGCAACAAGAAGACAAGAGAATAGTTATCACACACATTCCATCTGGGAAATTGGAAATCAAGAGAAAGACAAAATTGCAGAGCTCCTCGAGGAAGCTTAGTCTGGAGTCCCCTGCCCTTTTGCTTAATTTGGTGGGCCTTTTTACATGAGGGGCTGTTGCCTGTAGACCTACATACTCAGCAGAGTCATGCGAAGCCTCAGAGTCATGCCGAATTATAGCATATTTAGGACAGAAGCCTTTAACTTGGGGCTAGGAGAAGATTTGTCTCTATTGCATTTTCACTGCTGGACCATTTCTTAGTCCAGCCTTAGTCCAGATGATAGGTCAGTTAAAGTGCCCATTCAAGGCTTCAATACCACCATTAAAATTGATGCTGTAGCTGACATTCAGATACTAACAGATGACCTCAACTGGCTTCAGCCAATATCCTTCATGCATCAGACATCAAATGACAAGGTTCTGGCGCCACACACCTTCCAATTACAGGCAGGATTATTTCTCCTCATCATTACAAGAGGTAACAAATGGTTATTTCTCTCTACATTGAACATTCTCTCCCAGCATTTGAACAACTCAACATCATTCATTTTATTTAGAACCAGTGGGACTACAGCCATCAATAGCTGAGGAACTTTCTAAGCAAGTTCCTTTCTTTCACAGAAACACCATTCACTCAACACTCAGCCGAGATTCAAAAGGTTGGTGGCCGGTTAGTGCAGATGCTTCGAGCATGGACTTAATAACACAGGACCTAATAACGCCAAGATCGTGGGTTCAATCCTCATAACAGTCAAATACAATTGCCTAGCCCTGTGCTGTCCTGGCTGATGTTTTCTTTGGAGCTATGGTGACACAGTGGTTAGCACTGCTGCCTCGCAGCTCCAGGGTCCCGGGTTCGATTCCCGGCTCGGGTCACTGTCTGTGTGGAGTTTGCACATTCTCCTCGTGTCTGCGTGGGTTTCCTCCGGGTGCTCCGGTTTCCTCCCACAGTCCAAAGATGTGCGGGTTAGGTTGATTGGCCAGGTTAAAAAAAATGCCCCTTAGAGTCCTGGGATGTGTAGGTTAGAGGGATTAGCGGGTAAAATATGTGGGGGGAGGGCCTGGGTGGGATTGTGGTCGGTGCAGACTCGATGGGCCGAATGGCCTCCTTCTGCACTGTAGGGTTTCTATGAGGGTTTCTATGATAACTCCCGGCTTGGGTCACTGACTGTGCAGAGCCTGCATGTTCTCCCGTGCCTGCGTGGATTTCCTCCAGGTGCTCCGGTTTCCTTCCACAGTCTGAAAGATGTGCTGGTTAGGTGCATTGGCCCATGCTAAATTCACCCTCAGTGTACCCGAACAGGCACCGGAGTGTGGCAACTAGATAAATCCCCGGGACCTGATGAAGTGTATCCCAGGACATTGTGGGAGGATAGGGAGGAAATTGCGGGTCTCCTAGCAGAGATATTTGAATCATCGAAAGTCACAAGTGAGGTGCCTGAAGATTGGAGGGTGGCAAATGTTGTACCTTTGGTTAAGAAGGGCTGCAGGGAAAAGCCTGGGAACTACAGCCGGTGAGCCTCACATCTGTAGTGGGTAAGTTGTTCGAAGGTATTTTGAGAGACAGGATCTACAGGCATTTAGAGATGCAAGGACTAATTAGGGAAGTCAGCATGGCTTTGGAGTGGAAAATCATGTCTCACAAATTTGATTGAGTTTTTTGAAGGGGTAACCAAGAAAATAGATGAGGGCAGTGCAGTTGATGTAGTCTATATGGACTTTAGCAAGGCCTTTGACAAGGTACCACATGGTAGGTTGTTGCATGAGGTTAAAATTCACGGGATCCAGGGTGAGGTAGCCAAATGGATACAAAATTGGCTTGATGACAGAAGACAGAGGGTGATTGTAGAGTGTTGTTTTTCAAACTCAAGGCTTGTGACCAATGGTGTGCCTCAAGGATCGATGCTGGGTCCACTGTTATTTGTCATTTATATTAATGATTTGGATGAGAATATAGGAGGCATGGTCAGTAAGTTTGCAAATGACTCCAAGATTGGTGGCATAGTGGACAATAAAGAAGGTTATTTAGGATTGCAATGGGATGTTGATCAACTGGGCCAGTGGGCTGATGAATGGCAGATGGAGTTTAATTTAGATAAATGCGAGGTGATGCATTCTGGTCGATCGAACCAGGGCAGGACTTACTCAGTTAATGGTAGGGTGTTGGGGAGAGTTATAGAACAAAGCGATCTAGGGGTACAGGCTCATAGTTCCTTGAAAGTGGAGTCATAGGTGGACAGAGTGGTGAAGAGGGCATTCGGCATGCTTGGTTTCATTGGTCAGAACATTGAATACAGGAATTGGAACGTCTTGTTGAAGTTGTACAAGACATTGGTAAGGCCACACTTGGAATACTGTGTACAGTTCTGGTCAGCCTATTTTAGAAAGGATATTATTAAACTAGAAAGAGTGCAGAAAAGATTTACTAGGATGCTTCCAGGACTTGATGGTTTGAGTTATAAGGAGAGGCTGGATAGACTGGGGCTTTTTTCTCTGGAGCGCAGGAGGCTTCGGGGTGATCTTATAGAGGTCTATAAAATAATGAGGGGCATAGATCAGCTAGATAGTCAATATCCTTTCCCAAAGGTAGGGAAGTCTAAAACTAGAGGGCATAGGTTTAAGGTGAGAGGGGAGAGACACAAAAGGATCCAGAGGGGCAATTTTCTCACACAGAGGGTAGTGAGTGCCTGGAACAAGCTGCCAGATATAGTAGTAGAGGCGGGTACAATTTTGACTTTTAAAAAGCGTTTAGACAGTTACATGGGTAAGATGGGTATAGAGAGATATGGGCCAAACATGGGCAATTGGGACTAGCTTAGGGGTTAAAAAGAAGGGGAGGCATGGACAAGTTGAGCCGAAGGGCCTGTTTCCATGCTGTTAAACTCTATGACTCTATGACTAGGGGATTTTCACAGTAACTTTATTGCAGTGTTAATGTAAGCCTACTTGTGACACTAATAATAAATAAAGTAATAAATAAAGATTGAATGTATGAATCTCTCAGTTCCTCATGAAGTAAGGCCAGAGATGGCGGGTACAGAAGGCACTGCAGTAGGTGGTGACCATCCTCTTGAAGACTTACTGGACCTGAATTGGGTCATTCCAGAAGAAAATAATGAGGAAAAAGCCATTGTATCATAGGGACATACACATTAGGAGCAGGAATAGGCCACTCTGTCCCTTGGGCCTGCTCCACCATTCAATAAAGTCATGGCTATTCTAATTTTGAAATCAACTTCACATTCCTACCTACCCTCGATAACCTTTCACCCCCTTGCTTATCAAGAATCTATCCATTTCTGACTTAAAGATATTCAAAGATTTTCTTAACCACCTCTGAAGGAAAATAATTCCTCAGTCTCACAACACTCTGAGTGAAAAGGATTTTCCCCATCTCTGTCCTGAATGGACGGCTGCTTATTTTCACACAGTGATTCCTAGTTCAGATTCTCCCACAAGTCAAAACATCCTCTGCACATCCCTTAGGATCATATATGTTTCAATCAAATTGCCTCTTACTCTTCTAACCTCCAGCAAATACAAACCTAGCCTGTCCAGCCTATCTTCATAAGACTTCACTTCCATTCCTGGTATTAATCTAGCAAACCTCACTAATGTCTGATATAATTTAAGAATAACCTCCTTACTCTTGTATTCAATTCCCCTTACAAGAAACAATAGCATTTTATTAGCTTTGCTAATTACTTGCTGCACCTGCATACTAACCTTTTGTGATTCATGCACTAGGGCACCCAGATCCCTCTGCACCTCAGAGCTCTGCAATCTCTCACCATTTAGATAATAAGCTTCCTTTTTACTCATCCTGCCAAAATGATCAACCTCACACTTTCCCACATTATACCATTTGCCAAACCTTTGACCACTCACTTAACCTCTCTTTATCCTTTAGTAGCTTCCTTATGTTCTCTTCAGAACTTACTTTCTTATCTATCTTTGTATCATCAGCAAATTTAGCAATCATGCCTTCAGTCCCTTCATCCAAGTCATTTATATGAATTGTAAAGTGTTGAGGCCCCAACATTGATTGCTGTGACACACCACTCATCACATCCTGCCAAGCAGAAAATGATCCATTTATGCCTACTCTCTATTTCCTATTAGCTAGCCAATTTCCTATCAATGTCAAGATGCTATCCCTACACCATGAGCTTCTATTTTCCGCAATGACCTTTAATGAGGCACCTTATCAAATGCCTTCTGAAAATTTAAGTACAGTTCATCCACAAATTCCCCTTTATCCACCGCATATGTGACTCCTTAAAGCTAAATGGCCTATAGTTTCCTGCTTTCTATCTCCCTCCCTTTCTGAATAAAGCTATTTTCAAGTCTAATGGAACTTTCTCCAATCCTAGTGAACTTTGGAGGATTAAATCCTATTCATCCATGAAATCACTGCTTTTAAGTCCCTAGGATGACTTAAACATTTGCTCAACACCACTTCCCTGGTGACTGTAATTTTCCTGAGTTGCTCTCTCCCTTCCATTTCCTGATGTACCGCTATTTCTGTGATGCTACTTATGTCCCTTATAGTGAAGACCTATACAAAATATCTGTTCAATTCATCTGCCATCTCCTGATTTTCCGGGTGACTTTCCTCCCTGATGTCCAAATGCCCTACTACCCCAGTGTCCAAACAGGCTACATTCTGCCCAGTAACGAAGAACAATGCCGAGAGCCCATATATCAGAAGGATCATCTCAGAATACTGTTGAGGCCTTTTAAGAGCCTGAAGGACATCATTCCTAAAGTCTCCACACCATTGGAAATTGATGATAGAAAAAAGAGTTCTGCCAAAATTCCAGTTTTCAGTGGATGAACCACCCCCTTTTCACCCTTGATCCAGGGTACAATTTGAGGTCCAGCGGTCCATCCAATCCTCCTTTCTGCTGCCCTAGCAGTTGTAACCACCAATATGTTTACATTCAAAATTCTTGTCCAATTTGACTTTAAAGAGTTACTTGGCAATTGCATCCAGGGATACGGAGGTAGGCAAGTAAATGGAGTTGAGATACTAATCAGCCGTGATCTAATTGAACAGCAGAGTGGACTCGAGGGGCTGAGTGGCCTACACTGGTTCCTTACTCTCTTTGTTGTATTCTCCTTCATTGGTTATGAAGTGCTCCAGAACATCCTAAGACAGAAAGGGCATTATATACGTGCAATATCCCCAGAAAAAGTTTCTAAAATGTAAGAACAAGGAAACACATGAGTACAGGAGACTTACTCTGTAGGAAGGTACAAAGTGAAATCAGAGCCAATGTAAATAACAAAAAGAGAAAAATTCTTGACAGTATACACTTCCAAATAAAGGATGCAAAAACAGAAACAAATTAAAGGAGGCACAGTAAGAATCTCACAACACCAGGTTAAAGTCCAACAGGTTTATTTGATAACACGAGCTTTCGAAGCACTGCCCCTTCATCAGGTGAGTTCTCAAATTAAAGGAATACAGAATAACCCACAGCAAATATAGATGAAGAATTTAAACCAGTATCACTAATCACTGTTTATATTCTACAAATGGCCTTTTCTGATGATGAACAAATGGAAGGTAAGTCGTTGAACTACAACTGACCAGTGATAAGAATGGTCCAGTGAAATCACAGAATCATAGAAACTCAACAATGCAGAAGGAGGCCATTTGGCCCATCGAGCCTGCACCAACAACAATCTCACCCAGGCCCTAACCCCATAACCCCACGCATTTACGCTGCTAATCCCCTGACATTAATGGTCAATTTAGCATGGCCAATCAACCTAACCTACACATCTTTGGAATGACAGAACAGAAAGCAATGGAATCCCTACAGTCCAGAAGGAGGCCATTCGGCCCATTGAGCCTGCACCAACAACAATCCCACCCAGGCCCTATCCCCATAACCCCATGTAGTTGCCCGAAGGGGTAATTTTAGCATAGCCAATCAACCTAACCTGCACATCTTTGGAGCGTGGGAGGAAACCCACTTCTACAGGTTTAGCCAGTCACCACACTGCTGCCTCATAGCTCCAGGGATCTGGGTTCAATTCCGGCCTCAGATGACTGTCTATGTGCAGTTTGCACATTCTCCCTTTATCTGCGTGGGCTTCCTTCGGGTACTCTGGTTTCCTCCCACAGGGGCGGCATGGTGGCACAGTGGTTAGCACTGCCGCCTCACAGCACCAGGCACCCGAGGCCAGAATTGAACCCGGATCCCTGGAGCTGTGAGGCAGCAGTGCGTTGACTAGCTAAACCTGTAGAAGAATAAAAACTAAACAAAGAGGCTCTCGGGCAAGTAAAGGGCGGAATGACAGGAACAAAGGAGGATGTTGGCAATAACTCCTCATTGCAGGGAGCTCTGCCTGAGCGAAGATAAAGCAGGCAGTGAAGCAAATCACTTTCAATAAATACTGGTGCATGAAATCACAATGGGGCTGAAAGACATTTGGCGTGAAGTGACTGGGTGAGCTTAGGCGATGATGGCAGAGAGCGGCAGCAGGGTTTGGCAGAAGCTCTAATGAGAAAGGAGACAGAAAAAGAAAGCAAGCTTCCCCAAAACAATCAAAATCAATTCAAGTTTGCAGAACTAAAGGTTTTTTTTTAATTCTAAGACTTGCTCAATGTGTTTTCATCATAACAGGCCATGTATCTTTTTTACTGTCTATTGGTAAACATGAAGCTCTGCATTTTCTGCACACCACAAAATATAAATTCCCTGATGAAGGGTGACGTTTGCTGCTTTCTCTCTTGCCTTGGAGAATGTGCCAATCAGCAGGTGAGCAGTTGTGATTGGAGCTGTTGGGAACCATTCCTAATTACAAAATGTTTACATTTTTTTGTGGGGGGAGAGGCAAAATGTGAGCTTTATGAGGTGATTATTTCTGATTGTTTTTCAAGTTAATACTTAAAAATAGGATTTTGTGTCAGCCTCTCGAAAAAGCTGAGGCTGCAACAGCATATTTTCGTAATATCAAACAGTAATAACTAGCTGGGAAGCACACAATAGTGCATGAATGGATCTAAATGTAATTTTTAAGGCTATAAAAAGTGCTTTATAGTATGCTTTGTTAAAATTCAATGTGTGAAACTGTATCTCAATAACAATGGCAATTTCCTGTACCTTCCAGCCTTTGAATAATATACCACGGGGGCTGAATGCTAAAGGGTTGATATACAGTCGGAATAATGGATTGAGAGCTCCCTTGCTCTGACAGTTGCGGGAGTTCTAATTGAGGTCAACGTGGAAGCTTTGAGCCAGTTGCTAGCAGACATGAACCACACTAACCAGTTTTAAGCTGACAGTTATTGAACTTATCAACATTTCACAAGAGGAATCAAGGTGCTGAAATTAGACTTTGCCAGCAGCCTGCAAAAGATAAAACTGAACATGAAACAGAGCAAGTTGTACGCAGCACACACAAGATCACCCGCTTCGTGTCCACGTTCAAGTCCAGCTTCACAACACCACCACCTCCCCCTCCCCACCCCCAACTCTTTAGCATGGAGAGGTTTGAACATTGTCAAAAGCCATGAATAAAAGATAGTCACTCTGGAGTGTAGGAGGTTTAGGGGTGATCTTATAGAAGTCTATAAAATAATGAGGGGCATAGATCAGCTATAGATGTCTATGAAATAATGAGGAGCATAGATCAACTAGATAGTCAACATCTTGTCCTAAAGGTAGGGGAATCTAAAACTAGAGGGCATAGGTTTAAGGTGAGAGGGGAGAGATACAAAAGGGTCCAGAGAGGCAAATTTTTCACACAGAGGATGGCGAGTGTCTGGAATGAGCTGCCAGAGTTCATAGTAGAGGCGGGTACAATTCTGTCTTTTAAAAAGCATTTAGACAGTTACATGGATAAGAGGGGTATAGAGGGATATGGGCCAAATGCGGGCAATTGGGACTAGCTTAGTGGTAAAATAATAGTGGCATGGAGAAGTTGGGCCGAAGGACCTGTTTCCATGCTGTAAACTTCTATGACTTTAAATCCAATAGGGAATTCAGAAGAAACATCTTTACGCAAAGAGTGGTGAGAATGTAATACTCTTTCACCGGGAGAGGCTGAAGCAAATGCCGTACAAAAGATATATTTACGGAAAAGCTTGATAAGTATATCAGGGAGAAAGGAATAGAGAGTCACAATGATAGATTTCAATGAGAAAGAATGGGAACAGGCTCAAGTAGAGCATAAACATTGGCATATATTGGCTGCTTCTGCGCCATGCATCCAATGTGACCCGATGTAATGTAAACCAATCACTTAGAAGGCAAGACTGAAGTCTTAGAACCAATCATACCAATTAGAAGGCAGGCTACGCATAAGCCAATCATTAGTGGGTAGTCTGTGCATCGGTTAAATGTGCCCTTTCTCGTTGGAGCCACCGCATAAACCTGAGGTAAAATAATGAGAAATGAGTGGCTGGTTACTGGGCATTCATGTCTTTCCATACAACCATGGCATGGTGGCACAGTGGTTAGCACTGCTGCCTCACAGCGCCAGGGACCCAGGTTCAATTCCCAGCTTGAGTCACTGTCAGTGTGGAGTTTGCACATTCTCCCTGTGTCTGTGTGTTTTTTGTCCAGGTGTTGCAGTTTCCTCCCACACTCCAAAGATGTGCGGGTTAGGTTGATTGGCCATGCTAAATTGACCCTCAGTGTCAGGAGGTTAGTAGGGTAAATAAGTAGGATTATGGGGATAGGGCCTGGTTGGAATTGTCGTCGGTGCAGACTCAATGGGCCGAATGGCCTTCTGCACTGTAGGGATTCTATGATTCAATGATTCTCTGATTCAACACCAACTTGCATTTATCTAGCACCTTTAACATAAGAAAACACCCCTTGCTACATCATAGGGACAAAATTAGACAACAAACCACTTAAGGATTTATTAGAACAAGTGATTAAAACTTGCTTTATAGAAGTGTCAAACAGCAAACAGAGAACTTAAAAAGTTTAAAAAGAGGCCCATGTCCACTTATTTTCTTCAACAACGATTAATTTTCCTCAAAGATAGCTACAGATATAAAGTTTACTGTTGTGTAAATGATTTTTTGATTTGATTTGATTTGATTTATTGTTGTTGCATGTATTAGTACACAGTGAAAAGTATTGTTTCTTGCACACTAAACAGACAAAGCATACATAGAGAAGGAAAGGAAAGGAGAGAGTGCAGAATTCAGTGTTACAGTCATAGTTAGGGTGCAGAGCAAGATCAACTTAATATAAGGTAGATCCATTCAAAAGTCTGATAGCAGCAGGGAAGAAGTTGTTCTTGAGTCGGTTGGTATAAGACCTCAGACCTTTGTATCATTTTCCTGACGGAAGAAGGTGGAAGAAAGTATGCCCAGGATGCATGGGGTCCTTGATTATGCTGGCTGCTTTTCTGAGGCAGTGGGAAGTGTAGACAGAGTCAACGGATGGGAGACTGGTTTGCATTATGGGCTGGGTTTCATTCACGACCCTTTGTAGTTTCTAGCGGTCTTGGACAGGGCAGGAGCCATACTAAGCTGTGATACAACCAGAAAGGATGCTTTCTATGGCGCATTGTAAAAGTTTGTGTAAGTTGTAGTGGACATGCTGAATTTCCTTACCCTCCTGAGAAAGTAAAGGCATTGGTGGGCTTTCGTAACTATAGCGTCGGCATTGAGGGACCAGGACAGGTTGTTTGTGATCTAGACACCTAGAAATTTGAAGCTCTCGACCATTTCCACTTCATCCCATTGATATAGACAGGGGTGTGTCCTCCACTATGCTTCCTCAAGTCAACGAGTACCTCTTTTGTTTTATTGACATTGAGGGAGAGACTATTGTCGTCACATCAATTCGCCAGATTCTCTATCATTTTCCTGTACTCTGTCTCATCATTGTAGGAGATCTGACCCACTACAGTGGTGTCATCGGCAAACTTGAAAATTGAGTTGGAGGGGAATTTGGCAACACAATCATAGATGTATAAGGAGTATAGTAAGGCCTGAGGACACAGCCTTGTGGGGCACCAGTGTTGAGGATGATCGTTGAGGAGATGTCATTTCCTATCCTTACTGATTATGGTCTGTGGGTTAGGAAGTCTAGGATCCAGTCACAAAGGGAGGAGCCAAGCCCTAGGCCACAAAGTTTGGAGATGAGTTTTGTAGGAATAGTGGCATTGAAGGCTGAGCTGTAGTCAATAAATAGGAGTCTGATCCAGGTATTAAATGTATTATCTGGTTTTGCTTTAGCTTTCGTATGGCTGTGCCTATGAAAAGACCAGTGGATGGGAATAAAATAGGAAGCAGGACTGGGAGTTTTACTTACTTTAGAATCTTGCAGAATCATTATACACACTAAGAAATGCAGCAAATCAGGGATGTAAAACACAGTGAATATTGACACCATTGTGGCAGCCAATAGGTTTGAAACAGAAGCAAGATTATTTCAAATACAGATCCTCAAACTCGTAGAGAATCTATCTGATGTCTGCACATTCCACTAGAGTCATTTTTAAATCCACCATTAGTGCCAACTCTGTCCTTAGGTCCCTTACTCTGCTATAAGGCCCTTAATCAGGTCTGCTGTTTTGTCAGTTCCTCTAGAGCTGTGCCAATGTTTGTGACGTTGTTGGTCTATTTTTGTCACATATCCAAGTTGCAATGTGTGAAGAATTCACACCAAAACACCATAAAATTAGATACAAAATTGACCCAAATTGGCAATCTCCCACAGAGCGAACACAAAGCTTGCAAAATAGAAATTTCACAAAAGTGTAATAGACGAGGCAAGATTTTCTCCTGTAGTAATGCTGTGCAGGAAATGAATTGGGAATGAGCTTCTGCCTGCCAGTGTGATCACGCTCTAACACGACCGTATTTACCTTCCGTGGATGAATCAGCATCTTCATGGCAGTCTCCCAGTGCTCTGTGGACTCTCTTTTAGAAAATGAGCTCTGGAAGGAGGAGGATCCTGTAATGCTGCAGTGGCATGGTGGCCACAGAGCAATGGCAAGTGGACACCTGGAACAGTGAGAGCTCAAATTCTCACACTCATCTATGAGGGGGTTTTATGGGCGCCAGGTCTGAAAGAAAGGCTTGAGCACAGAAAAATGGAAAAAGGAATTGTACAGACCCAGTGGAAGAAGGAATCCTTGACATTCAGAACACCCAACATGGCCTTTCAGTGTGAGAAGAAGTTCAATAGTCTCATTTGCCAAAAGAAGGCAGTCACACATAGAGCCAATGCATGTTAATAAGAATAAGATCGTAAGACCATAAGACATAGGAGCAGAATGACGCCACTCGGCCCATCGAGTCTGCTCCACCATTCAATCATGGCTTATTTTTTTCTCATCCCCATTCTCCTGCCTTTTCCCTGTTTTATATTTCCACACAGTTACCTTCCCTGTGTTCTACATCATATACCACTTACCAGAAATCAACAAAACCACTCAAACACTTCCTTTCAGTGCATGTGTTCCTTCCCCCACATCATATCATGTAGGGGAGCATTAGAGGCCTCAGGATTTGTAGATTCACACGATTTGTTATTCCCCTGTTAAGGAATGCTTACTGATAACTGGGCTACAATTCCTAGCTTAACAAGAAAAGGGCCTTCACAACATCTGCATTCATCTTACAGGAAAGGATTTGTCCATAATCAGTGCCAGGAACACCCATTTTGAAATTCTTAATCTCCACACTCTTGATGAGGAGCAGACTCTTGAACAGGAAGGCGCTAGAAGGAGTGAGTGGCAGATTGCAGGGCAGAGGCCAACTTCAGATAAGTCACCAATTTCAACCTCTTTGTTCCTGTAACACACTTATTGTTTGTCACTGTCACATAGGAATTGGTAGACAAAGAAAGATCAAGATCCATCTAGTATGCTTGCTACAATCCTGTGTGAATTGTCATCTTCTAATCCATTGCCTATTGCTCAGGCTGAGATACAAGTGCTTGACTTTGTAAATATGGGCACATGGGCATCAGTAGGTGGCAGCTTCATCTAGCCTGTTGATCCTCTTAGGATTTATTTCCCTAAATTAATATACAAAGTAACATTGTTTGAATATCTCAACAAATTAACAAAGAACCCTGAGGGCACAATGTGCGATGCTAAAGCTATCATCAAGGTTCAAATGGAAACATAAGATCATAGGGGCATAGAATCCCTACAGTGCAGAATGAAGCCATTTGGCCCATCAAGTCTGCATTGACTCTCTGACAGAGTTCTTACTCAGGCCCAACCCTCCCCCTCCCCAATCCCATAACCCCACGCATTTATCCTGCTAATCCCCCTAATCTACACATCTTGGGATACTAAGGGGCAATTTAGCATGGCCAATCCACCTTACTACCTTACATCTTTGGACTGTGGGAGGAAACCAGAGCACCCGGAAATGATGCTGAATGCCAAGGCCATCTTTGCCAAAGGAAGGCTAAGGAAATGAGCAGAGAAAATAATGGCGGAGTGTTTGTTGAAGGACAAATTTTTACAAATTATGCCAGTTTCTAGCCACAAGTAGATTGATGCCTGAGTTGAACGTGTTTTCTAACATGGAAGATTTTTTCATTGAGAAAATATAACCAAAGTAGCTTAATGACAGTATAAGTGGATTCCACAGCCAGAAATTCCACTTCTGCATTCACCTTGCATGCCCATTAAAATGAATGGGTGGAAAACTAGGGGGCAGAAAAGCTTGGCCTCCAGCTGAGAATCCAGCTTCCACTCTGTGTAGCAACCCCTTGGTCTTATTAAGTTTCTATGAACTTTTATTTCTCTACATTTTAAATAGCCGTCCGTTTACTGAAATGTATTCATTTTGGGAGTTCAAGGTTCAGATGGGAATTCTGAAGAGCACTTTGGATTACTGTACTCTTTCTTTCTACATTTCAAGTTGATAGCAGTCTCTTCCTTTCACTCCATTCAACAATGGACTTCGACAATGTCCCTCGATTGCGGGTTTGGACATTCCAGGAACAAATGATCCATCTCACAAATTGATCAGCACTATCGAATGGAAGGATATCCATTCGCTTAGTTACTGTCCCAATTACATCAACCTCAGGTGTTCCCAGCATTATTACAGCACAATTTTACACACTGTTACAACTTGATTCCATTAATTAACTTCTCCTTAGGTACTCATTCCTGCTGGGATATAGTTCCATGGAGATTTCCTCTTCCCATGTCAAAGGTCACTGATTCCAATCCTATTGCACTGACTGAGATCAGTTAGCTCAGTACGGATTAGCAATTGTGGTAAACCACTGTTATCTGTTATCTGTTGTGGTTAACCACTGTTAGTTAGTATCTATTATTACCTGTATATGTGGCACATCCCTGTCGGCTCCGCCCAAGACTCCTCCCCCTGGTCCGGGTGTAAAGGTGATGGCTCCTCCCTCTAGCCTTTAGTACAGACCAGATCTCCGACAGGGATGGCTCCAAGTTCTTGTGAATAAAAGCCTACTTGTCTTGCATACAACTAGTCTTTTGCTTGATTGATGGTGCATCAGCAATAGAATCTAGGGCTTAGTGTCAAACCACATAGTATACTGACCCATTGAGGATGCTCTGGAATTAATACAGCTTTAACATCACTGGAAAAAGAACCAGAGGACAACATGAGGAGAACTCTTTTTACACAGCAGATTGTTGCAATCTGGAACGCACTACCTGAAGGAATGGTGGAAGCGGATTCAATAGTAACTTTCAAAAGGGAAGTGCATAAATACACGGTACAGGTTAATCCCCAATGGACATTGGTTCAAATCCCACCATGGCAACTGGTGGAATTTAAATTCAATTATTATAAAGCTAGTCCAGTGATGGTGACCCGGAAACCATCATCGATTGTCATAAAAACCCATCTTGTTCACTAATATCTTTTAGGGAAAGGAATCTTCTGCCCTTACCTGGTCTGGCTTACATGTGACTCCAGACCCACAGCAATGTGGTTGACTCTTAACTGCCCTCTGAAATGGCCCAGCAAGCCACACAGTTCAAGGACGACTAGGGATGAGCAACAAGTGCTGGCCTTGCCAACAATGCCCACATCCGATGAAAGGATAAAGAAATAAAATAAATAAACATGTGAAAAGAGAATGAAATAGCAGGGATATGCAGAAAGATCATAGGGAGAGGCCAAGAGCAGACGTGGGCTGAATGGTGCTGTAAGATTCTCTGATTCTTTTAATTTTAATGGAAATGACTAATAATACCCAAAGCAAATAAAAAGAGTGAGATTTTCTGATATTAGGTCTGAGATAAGTATCCAACCAATGAGCATGTAAATTATTCAATGCAATTTCACAGTGATTCATCAAATAGCAGATGTTGCAGCTTGCTTTCAGGACTCATTCAGAGAAGGAAAAGCTTTTCTTGTGATACTGTGACATCATGACGTCAAAGACTAGTGATTGTTTTTTACTCTGGTGTATCTAATGATACAACAAACTTGTGTCAATATAATGCCTTTGACCTGGCAAAATAGCTCAAGGTGCTTCACAGGAATATTATCAGGCAACATTTGACAGTGAGTCACATTTGGATTTAGAAAGACAGGTGGTCGAAATGACAGTCAAAGGAGTAGGTTTTTAAGGTCCAGGAAAAGGAGAGAAGCAGAGAGACAGAGAGGGAATTTCAGAGCCCGAAGCCGTGGCAGTTTTCATAATTCTCTAATACTTGTCCTTGTGGGAGAAAGATAGAGGGAAGTTAATTATCATTTTGGCATCCTTTCTACTATTGTTGAAATTAGTCCTTTCCCCTTACTACCCTCAATATGAAATCAATGCATGATTATCCCGTAGCTGTATCTAAATTGTCATGCGTAGATTATTCTCTATCTATAACTATTGTGCCTTCTGCCTTGAAATTACTCTGGGATATCAACACGAGAGCACTAACACACATTTGGACAACAATTTGAATGGTTGATTTGTTTAGCATACATTGGTAAAATGGCACTTGAAGGAACAAATATCACACGCATCCATGTGGTAATATTGCAGTGTGTAATTTCAAGGCGATTATCATAGAATTCCGACAGTGCAGAAGGAGGCCATTCAGCTCATCAGGTCTACACCGACCACAATCCTACCCAGGCCCTATTCCCGCAACCCTACATATTCACTCTGCTAATCCCCTGACACTAGGGTCAATTTAGCAAAGCCAATCAACCAAACCCACACATCATTGATATTTGGTTTAAGTTTTTAATTGGATCGCAACCATTGACTTTCATGATCAAATTCCCTTCAGCAAGAAGATAGATCCAGTGTACCCAAGATCAAAACTGGACAAGGGTTACCACATCGCAAACAGACTTTAATGCTTGCTTAATTGATGATAACAATTCATAGAAAGACTAAATAATGAAATTCCCCCCCACATCACAGGATAGGCACCTTCTTTTTTTTATTATAAAAAGCATTTTGATGTCTGGCTTACAAGTTAGAATTTTTCAGACATCATGTTGCAAAACCAGACTATCCAAACCACAACTGGATAAATAGGCCGCAGTCCCAGGTCAAACTGTCTTTGGCTGCAGAATTTGTTCCAGTCTTTGTCAATACTCACTCGTTAACAGCTGAGCCCCAGTGCATATGGGGAACGGTGCCATCAGTATTTCCTCCTCCCCCCCCATCAGTATGATAGAGTGTTTCATTGCGGTAAACTGTTCCATCTAGATGCCAAACAGAGATACTGTAAAGTTCACCCTGACAAAGAAACAGCATCAAGTGATGACCAAAAGCAGTCCCGGAATTTGTGCCTTCCGCTTCGATTTTAACACTTAGAGTGCTCACATGTGACATAATCATTGTCATTTTAAAGGAAGATGACATATGAGCCCTAACACATTGATTCTTATATCCTCAGGCACTGCCAAGTACCAGGGATGTTTGTGAACTGGATGGTTGCTGAGTAATAAAGGATAGAACATAGAACAGTACAGCACAGAACAGACCCTTCGGCCCACGATGTTGTGCCGAGCTTTATCTGAAACCAAGATCAAGCTATCCCACTCCCTATCATCCTGGTGTGCTCCATGTGCCTATCCAATAACCACTTAAATGTTCCTAAAGTGTCTGACTCCACTATCACTGCAGGCAGTCCATTCCACACCCCAACCACTCTCTGCGTAAAGAACCTACCTCTGATATCCTTCCTGTATCTCCCACCACGAACCGAAAAGTTATGCCCCCTTGTAATAGCTCCATCCACCCGAGGAAATAGTCTTTGAACGTTCACTCTATCTATTCCCTTCATCATTTTATAAACCTCGATTAAGTCTCCCCTCAGCCTCCTCCGCTCCAGAGAGAACAGCCCTAGCTCCCTCAACCTTTCCTCATAAGACCTACCCTCCAAACCAGGCAGCATCCTGGTAAATCTCCTTTGCACTCTTTCCAGCGCTTCCATATCCTTCTTATAGTGAGGTGACCAGAACTGCACACAATATTCCAAATGTGGTCTCACCAAGGTCCTGTACAGTTGCAGCATAACCCCACGGCTCTTAAACTCCAACCCCCTGTTAATAAAAGCTAACACACTATAGGCCTTCTTCATAGTTCTATCCACTTGAGTGGCAACCTTTAGAGATCTGTGGATATGAACCCCAAGATCTTTCTGTTCCTCCACAGTCTTCAGAACCCTACCTTTGACCCTGTAATCCACATTTAAATTAGTCCTACCAAAATGAATCACCTCACATTTATCAGGGTTAAACTCCATTTGCCATTTTTCAGCCCAGCTTTGCATCCTATCTATGTCTCTTTGCAGCCTACAACAGCCCTCCACCTCATCCACTACTCCACCAATCTTGATGTCATCAGCAAATTTACTGATCCACCCTTCAGCCCCCTCCTCTAAGTCATTAATAAAAATCACAAAGAGCAGAGGACCAAGCACTGATCCCTGCGGCACTCCGCTAGCAACCTGCCTCCAATCCGAAAATTTTCCATCGACCACCACCCTCTGTCTTCGATCAGACAGCCAGTTACCTATCCAATCGGCCAACTTTCCCTCTATCCCACACCTCCTCACTTTCATCATAAGCCGGATACTCTTTGTAGAAATGTTCCTTGACACCGGTTCACGGTCCTAGGATTGAAGTTGAGCATAGGTATAATGGGAGATACAACATGATAAACAGGACCAGTGAATTCAGACTCACTTGACGCAATCTCTCCTCTTACGACAACCCTGCCATCCAAGGAATCAGTCTGGTGAATCTTCATTGCACTTCCTTTATGGCAGGTATAACCTTTCTTAGGCAAGGAGACCAAAACTGCACACAGTACTCCAGGTATAGCCTCACCAAGGCCTTGGACAGCTGCGGTATGACACCTTTGCTCCTGCACTCAAGTCCTTTTGCAATGAAGGCCAACATACAATTTTCTAAAGTTTAAGTTCATTTATTAGTCACAAGTAGGCTTACATTAACACTGCAATGAAGTTACTGTGAAAATCCCCTAGTCACCACACTCTAGTGCCTGTTCGGGTACACTGAGGGAGAATTGCAGTGACTGATGTTCAAGGACACCCAGGTCCCCTTTGTATGTCAACAATTCCGCACTTTCCCCAGTCTAGGAAGATCCAGTGACATAGAAGCATAAAATTTAGTGCCTCATTGCCATTGGTAGAGATGGGTTAATGGTCAGGGATCAACAGCTCAAGGTATTGATTCTGGAGGGTGGCAGGAAGTGTAATCGTTTTTCAAATTGCCATCTTTATAGCCTCAAATATAAAAGTCTGGATCATTGCAATTTAAGGTGTAAATAGCCACGTGGTGCTAGGTCAGCTCGGCCTCCTAATAATCATCCTTTTGATCTTTATTTTCATCCTGTTGGCGAAGGGACACGGGGCTGAAGAGGGAAACTCCACTGAATAATGAGAACCTCACCAAAATTAATCAGCAGAATTTAATTTACATTCATAGGGTGGCACCATGGCACAGTGGTTAGCACTGCTGCCTCACAGCGCCAGAGACCCAGGTTCAATTCGCGGCTTAGGTCACTGTCTGTGTGGAGTTTGCGTATTCTCCCCATGTCTGTGTGGGATTCCTCCAGGTGCTCCGGTTTCCTCCCACACTCCAAAGATGCGCGGGTTAGGTGTATTGGCCATGCTAAATTATTCCTTAGTGTCAAGGGGACTAGCAAGGTAAGTACGTGGGGTTATGGGGATAGGACCTAGGTGGGAGTGTGGTCAGTGCAGACGCGATACACTGTATAGATTCTATGATCATTTTTGGTGACAAACAGGCAAGTGCCTCCTGTATGAGCCTTTGAAAAAGAATGAAACAAATATTTTCAGGGCAGCAAATTAAAAAGTGATTGGCCCCTGGTTCAAGGTCCACCATACTGTGTATCACCATGACATTATTTCTTGCTGACAATAAGGGGCAGGAAGAAGGGATGTTAGAGAAATTTATGCCCATTACCCTGGCTTGGTCGTGGCACTTTCACCTGTTCCAGCCATAGGAACATAAGAATAGCGCTGGCCTTTCATCATGGCTGATCATCAAACACATATATGTAAATGATATATTCTGCAAATGATGCACACTCTATTTAATGCAATATATGAACCTGGATGTGTGTTCATGTCATTTTTCCAGACTGTGAATTTCCGATCCCTGTTGAAGAAAGAGTCATCGCAAAGACCAGGTGGTTCCTTACATGGGGAAGGATCAGTGGAGAATGAGTCACCCAGCTAACCTCCCGAGTGGTTAGTTATAGAATGTCACATTCACTTGCCCTCTTGACTGATAAGGGGAAGAAAATACATTTAAACACGTTTATTTTTGGATGTTATTTCAGAAAGAGTTTGTTGTTCTAACTCATGCAACACAACAACTTGACAATGCAGAGTTGCATATCAAAGTCATGATATCGAGCTTTCCTATTTAAAGCAAAGATGTTCATAGAGTTACCATGACTGAGGTGCTTGCTTACACTGTGATATCAACCTCTTGAGCAAGAGAAGGATTATCCTGTGGATTATCCTACCCTCCCAAACTGGGTAGATGTAAATGCCGAGGGTAATCTCTGGAAAAGTTGGGGAATTGCAAATATCGCATTTTCAATATATATGTTTAATCATTCTATATGGTCTGATGACAACAACAATTGTACTACATTTCTTGTGCAATTCAACAATTAACATTGGGCTCGAAGGAGCAGGGGAAGAGAGGTTAGAGAATGTGACCTTAAGCCCAATCAAAGAGGTAGGTTTGAGAAGTTCACAGAATCATAGAATCCCTACAGTTCAGAAGGAGATCATTTGGCTGATCAAGTCTACACCAACCACAATCCCATCCAGGCCCTATTCCCGTAACCCCACATATTTACTCTGCTAATCCCCCTAACACTAGGGTCACTTCAGCATGGCCAATCAACCTAACCCGCACATCTTTGGACTGTGGAAGGAAACCGGAGCACCCGGAGGAAACCCACGCAGACGCGGGGAGAATGTGCAAACTCCACAAAGACAGTGACCCAAGGCCAGAACTGAACCCAGGTCCTTGGCGCTGTGAGGCAGCAATGCTAACCACTGTGCCACCGTGCCGCTCGCTTGTTGAAGAAGACAGAAATAAGGCAAGGAGATTAATTTTATTCTTTCACAGGAGGTGGCCATCTCTGACAAGGCCAGCATTTGTTGCCCATCCCTAATTGCCCCTATAAACTGAGTGTCTTGCTCAGCCATTTCAGAGGGCAGTTAAGAGTTATCCAGTGCGTAGCATTTTGGTTTGGTCTCAACTTAGAAGCTGCAACAGAGATGTACCTTTGGGGCCAAACTGAGCACAAAGTTTTTCTTCCTCAAAAAAATGGTCATGTAAATTCTAAATTGTGCAGCAACAGCACCATCTGCAGGTCACAATGAATGCAGCATTTATACACCTTAAAGGTTGAAGAGAGTTTCTGCATTGTATTTTCCCTCGTCTTCCCATTTAGATCAATTACTCTGATATCATGACACTACTCATGTCATGAACAAAGAGAAAGCAGATATTATATCACAGTAACTCTGGGATGTATTTACTCGACTCAATACTTGCTCTGAAGTTAACTTGAGGTTGATTTTTTTTTCATAGAATCATAAGAATCCCCACAGTGCAGAAGGAGGTTATTCGGTCCGTTGAGTCTGCACTGACCACAATCCCACCCAGGCCCTATTCCCATAACCCCACACATCCATGCTGCTAATTCCCCTGACACTAAGGGGCAATTTATCATGGCCAATCAACCTAACCCACACATCTTTGGGAGGAAACCGGAGCACCCGGAGGAAACCCAGACACGGGGAGAATGTGAAAACTCCACACAGTCAGTGACCCGGAATTGAACCCAGGTCCCTGGCACTGTGAGGCAGCAGTGCTAACCACTGTTCCACTGTGCCATGGGGCACCATTACATGGATCTGTCCTGAATGCTTTTGTGCACCGTAGCCAAAGTCTTAAACCGACAAAGCTACAATACAATTTAGGGGCAGTCACAATTTTTACTTATATGTGTATGAAGATTCTTACATTTTCTGAAGCTGCTTTTACCTTTTATGGAACCAGGATACAATAACACTGAGGTAGTTGGTCCAGTTAAGGGTAAGTTAAGAGTGAGCTAGGAACCATACACTTTGGGGGTCAGGGGGATGTTTTGACCCTACTCAGTACCACGGGTTCGAAAGAGTCTCAGGGTCCTGTCTGCACAGGGCTGCATCATTGCCTTCGACAGAGATCCAGTTGAACACAGGAGAATCATTGAGTCATAGCTAGAGGTTTACAGCAGGAAACAAGCCCTCCGGCCCAACTCGTCTATGCTGCCCAGTTTTTACCATTAAACTAGTCCCAACTGCCCACATTTGGCCCATTTCCCTCAATACCCATCTTACCCATGTAATTGTCTAATTTTTGTCTTTTTAAAAGACAAAATTGTACTCGCCTCTACTACTACTTCTGGCAGCTCATTCCAGACACTCACCACCCTCTGAGTGAAAACAATTGCCCCTCTGGACCCTTTTGTATCTCTCCCCTCTTACCTTAAACCTATGCCTCTAGTTTTAGACTCCCCTACCTTTGGCAAAAGATGTTGACTATCGAGCTGATCTGTGCCCCTCATTATTTTATAGACCTCTATAAGATCACCCCTCAGCTTCCTACGCGCCAGGGAAAAAAGCCCTAGTGTATCCAGCCTCTCCTTATAACTCAAACCATCAAGACCTGGTAGCATCCTAGTAAATCTCTTCTGCACTCTTTCTAGTTTAATAATAACCTTTCTATAATAGGATGACCAGAACTGTACACAATATTCCAAGTGTGGTCTTACTAATGTCTTGTACAACTTCAACAAGACGTCCCAACTCCTGTATTCAATGTTCTGACCAATGAAATCAAGCATGCCGAATGCTTTCTTCACCACCCTGTCCACCTGTGACTCCACTTTCAAGGAACTATGAACCTGTACTTCGAGATCTCTTTGTTCTATAACTATCCCCATGCCCTACCATTAACTGAGTAGGTCCTGCCCCGATTCCATCTACCAAAATGAATCACTTCACACTTATCTACATTAAACTCGATCTGCCATTCATCGGCCCACTGGTCCAATTGATCAAGATCCCGTTGCAATCCGAGGTAACCTTCTTCACTGTCCATTACACCACCAATCTTGGTGTCATCTGCAAACTTACTAACCATGCCTCATAACCATACTGTGCCGCCTCATAGTGGCGGCACGGTAGCACAGTGGTTAGCACTGCTGCTTCACAGCTCCAGGGGCTTGGGTTCGATTCCTGGCTTGGGTCACTGTCTGTGTGGAGTTTGCACATTCTCCTCGTGTCTGCGTGGGTTTCCTCCGGGTGCTCCGGTTTCCTCCCACAGTCCAAAGATGTGCGGGTTAGGTTGATTGGCCATGCTAAAAAATTGCCCATTAGTGTCCTGAGATGCGTAGGTTAGAGGGATTAGTGGGTAAAATATGTAGGGATATGGGGATAGGGCCTGGGTGGGATTGTGGTCGGTGCAGACTCGATGGGCCGAATGGCCTCTTTCTGTACTGTAGGGTTTCTATGATTTCTAAATACTCATCAAAATCATTAATATAAATAACAAATAACAGTGGACGCAGCACTGATCCCTGAGACACACCACTGGTCCAGTTTGAAAAACAACCCTCGAAAACGACACTGTCTTCTGTTGTCAAGCCAATTTTGTATCCAATTGGCTACCTCACCCTGGATCCCATGAGGTTTAACCTTGTGCAACAACCTACCATGCGGTACCTTGCCAAAGACCTTACTAAAGTCCATGTAAACAACGTCAACTGCAATGCCCTCATCTACCTCCTTGGTTACCCCTTCAAAAGATTCAATCAAATTCATGAGACATGGTTTTCCACTCACAAAACCATGCTGACTGCTCCTAATCAGTGCTTGCCTCTCCAAATACCTGTAACTCCTGTCTCTCAGAATACTTTCTAACAACTTACCCACTACAGATGTAAAGCTCACCGGCCTGTAGTTCCCAGACTTTTCCCTACAGCCCTTCTTAAACAAAAGGCACAACATTTGCTACCCTCCAATCTTCACTTGTGGCTGTTGATGATTGAAATCTCTACTAGGGGGCCCACAATTTCCTCCCTAGCCTCCCACAAAATCCTGGGATATGTATAATCAGATCCTGGGAATTTATCTACCTTGATGCGCTTTAAGACTTCCAGCGCCTCCTTCTCTGTAATATGTACACTCCTCAGGACATCACTATTTATTTTCCCAAGTTCCCTAACATCCATGCTTTTCTCAACACTAAATACTTTTGAGAAATATTCATTTAGGATCTCACCTACCTCTTGTGGATCCACACATAGATGACCTTGTTGATCCTCAAGAGATCTTACTCTCTCCCTAGTCACTCTTTTGCCCTTTATGTATTTGTAGAAGTTCTTTGGATTCTCCTTTACGTGATCTGCCAAAGCAATCTCATGTCCTCTTTTTCCCCTCCTGATTTCTCTATTAACTATATTCTTACCTCTATACTCTTCAAGGGATCCACTTGATCCCAGCTGCCTATGCATGTCATGTGCCTCCATCTTCTTTTTGACCAGGGCCTCAATATCCCGAGTCATCCAGGGTTCCCTACTTCTACCAGCCTTGCCCTTCACTCTAAGAAGGAATGTGCTTACCCTGAACCCTGTTAACACACTTTTGAAAGTCTCCCATTTACCAGCTGTCTCTTTGCCTGCCAACAGACTCCCCCAATGAACTTTTGAAAGTTCCTGTATAATACCATCAAAATCGGCCTTGCCCCAATTTAGAATTTTAACTTTTGGGCCAGACACATTATTCTCCATAGCTTTCTTAAAACGAATGGAATTATGGTCACTGGTCCCAAAGTGATCCCTCACTAACACTTCTGTCACCTGCCCTTCCTTATTTCCCAAGAGGTCAAGTTCTGCCCCTCTCTAGTTTTGCCATCCACATACTGAATGAGAAAATCCTCCTGAATCCCCTCAACAAATTTCTCTTCATCCAAGCCCCTACTACTATGGCTGTCCCAATCAATGTTGGGAAAGTTAAAATCCCCTATCACCACCCTATTTTTCTTGGAGCTATCTGTAATCTCCTTACATATTGGGGGCCTGTAGAACAATCCCCCTTCTTATTTCTCAGTACTGCTCATTGACAGAAAATAAAAACAGAAAATAGTGGATAAACAAAGCAAGTCTGGCAGCATCTGTGAGGAGAAACAGAGTCCAAATCGGTGCCCTCTCATTTTTTTGCTCCAGAGTCCAGAGTTTCAGGTCCAAATGACCCTTCCAAAGAATCACTGATCATTTGTGACCACATTCCCAGTGAACCCAATCTTTGAGGTTGACCAACCTCTATTGGAGAAAAGTATTAATGGCCATTCAGCAAAGTCAGGCAGATCAAATTAATGCTCTAAGAACCACAAGCTTTTTGAGTGGCACAGAGGCTGAGTGACCTACTCCTGTTGCTATGTACCCATGAAGCTTCTAGTCCTATAGGTGGGAATGTCTGCATTGAGTATGGATTTCTAGGAAAGGAATCAAAACTATCTACACATAACCCGCCTGCCACAAGTATATCACATATTTGTGTTATGGGGAAGGTTGTGTTAGGGGTAGGGACAAGGAAGGAAGAAGGCATCTTTGTATGGCTAGCAGTGACTGCTCAACTGCTTATGAGGGGGTCCCCTCATCACTGGGCAGTTTTGAAAGCACCAGCATGTGCCTAGTGCTGCAGGAATTGAGAATTGTGGTTTTTGTAAGCTCTGGTGTTAACCAGAATATGCGTAGGTGTGCTTTTCTGACCACAGCTCCTCCAGGAGTGAATTTGTGAAGTGGTTGTGTAGCCCAGTGCATCCAATATATTGTCTCAAATAGACTCTTTTGCCTCCTGCTGCAGGTTTGCTTGCATGGTTGTCACCATCCGTCTGCTATCCCCCACCCTCTGCAACCGTATGGCGGAAGATTTGTTCCTAAGCTTCCTTCAGATTTTTCTGTGTTGTCTAATGGAGTGTGAAGCAATCCACTTTGGTGGGAATAAAGGCAAAATAAAAGGTACAATGCTAAAGGGAGTGCAGAAACAGAGGGACCTGGAGGTATAGGTGCACACATAATTAAAGATGGCAGGAAAATGGCTAATAAGGCATTTTGTTCTTTGTTCTTACATGGGATGAGTCCATCACAGGCAAGCCCAACATTTGTTGCAAAATCTCTAATTACCTTTGAACTGAAAGGTTTGCTAGGCTATTTTAGGGGACATTTAAGAGTCAACCACGTTACTATGTGTCTGGAGTCACATGTAGGCCAGACCGGGCAAGGATAGCAGATTCCCTTTCCTAAAGGAAATTAGTGATCCAGATGGATTTTTACAACAATTGATAATAATAAACACAACAACTGATAATAGCTACCATGGTCATCATTACTGAGATGAGCTTTAGATTCCAGATTTGTTAATGGAATTTAAATTCCACCATTTGAACCAATGTCCCTACAGAATTAGTTGGGTTGCTGGATTATTAGTTTGCCGAAATTACCACTATGCCACCTTCTCTCTTCCTTAAGGAATCCGAATCCTGGGCTTTATAAATAGAGGCATAGAGTACAAAAGCAAGAAAGTTATAGTGAACCTTTAAAACACTAGTTCAGTCTCAACTAGAGCATTGTGTTCAATTCCAGGAATCACATCGTAGAAAGACACCTGAGAGGGTACAGGCAAGATTTACAAAAATGTTTCTGGAGATGAGAGACTTCAATGCAAAGGATGGATTCGGGATAAACTGGAGTTGTTCTTCTCAGCGTAAGGGAAGATTCAGGAGATTTGATAAAGGTGCTCAAAATCATGAGGGTCCAGTCAGAATAGATGGAGAGAAACTGCCCCGAGTGGAGAAAGGAGCAAAAAAATGAGAGGACACCAATTTAAGGTGACTGGTAAATAAGCAATGGTGATGAGGAAAATTCTTTCATGCAGCGAGTCTGGAATCGGTTAGCTCAGTTGGCTGGATGGCTAGTTTGTGATGCAGAGCAACACCAACAGCATGCGCTCGATCCCTGTACTGGGTGAGGTCATTCATGAAGGCCCTGCCTTCTCAACCTTGCCCTTCGCCTGAGGTAGAAACATAAAATCCCTACAATGCAGAAGACCACTTGGTCCATCAAGTCTACACCAACTCTCCGAAAAAGCATCCTACGCAGACACTATCCCTGTAACCCCATGTATTTACCTGGCTAATATCCCTAACCTATACCTCTTGGGACACTATGGGATGATTTACTATGGCCAATCCACCTAACCTGAATATCTTTGGTGTGGTGATCCTCAGGTTAAAATCACCAGTCAGCCTATAGTCATCTGGGATTATAGTAACTTTTCGTTAAGGGGGTGGCACAGTGGTTTTCACAGCTCCAGTGACCTGGGTTCAATTTCGGCCTTGGGTGACTGTGTGGAGTTTGCACATTCGCCCTGTGCCTGTGTGTGCTTCCTCCAGTTGCCCTGGTTTCCTCCCACACTCCAAAGATATGCAGACTGTTGTCCCCTAGTGTCCCAAAATGTGTAGATTAGATGGATGATATATGTGCAGGGTTACAGGGAAAGGAAGGGGGTGGGGGACTGGGTAAGATGTCAGAAAGTCAGTGCAGATCTGATGGACTGAATGACCTTAGAACATAGAAAAAAACAGCAACAAACAGGCCCTTCGGCCCACAAGTTGCGCCGGTCATGTCCCTACCTACCTAGGCTTATATATAGGCTTATCTATAACCCTCAATCCTTTTGTCCCATGTACTCATCCAGAAGTCTCTTAAAAGACCCTATCGAGTTTGCCTCCACCACCACTGACGGCAGCCGATTCCACTCACCCACCACCCTCTGAGTGAAAAACTTACCCCTAACATCTCCTCTGTACCTACTCCCCAGCACCTTAAACCTGTGTCCTCTCGTAGCAGCCATTTCAGCCCTGGGAAAAAGCCTCCGAGAATCCACCCGATCTATACCTCTCAACATCTTGTACACCTCTACCAGGTCACCTCTCATCCTTCGTCTCTCCAAGGAGAAAAGCCTATCCTGTTAAGGCACGCCAACCAATCCAGGCAACATCCTTGTAAATCTTCTTTGCACCCTTTCAATCATTTCCACATCCCTCCTGTAATGAGGCGACCAGAACGGAGCACAGTACTCCAAGTGCGGTCTGACGAGGGTCTTATAAAGCTGCATCATTATCTCCCGACTCCTAAACTCAATCCCTCGATTGATGAAGACCAGCACACCATACGCCTTCTTAACAACCACCTCTACCTGCGAGGCCAATTTAAAAGTCCTATGGACCCGGACCCCAAGGTCCTTCTGATCCTCTACACTGCTAAGAGTCTTACCCATGATATTATACTCCTTCATCCCATTTGACCTGCCAAAATGGACCACTACACATTTATCCGGGTTGAAGTCCATCTGTCACTTCTCCACCCAGTCTTGCATCCTATCTATGTCACGCTGCAGCTTCTGACATCCCTCCAAACTATCCACAACACCACCAACCTTCGTGTCGTCGGCAAACTTACCAACCCATTCCTCCACTTCCTCATCCAGGTCATTTATGAAAATGACAAACAGCAAGGGTCCCAGAACAGATCCCTGGGGCACTCCACTGGTGACCGACCTCCATTCAGAAAAAGACCCATCTACAACCACTCTCTTCTTTTGCACTTTAGGGATTCTATTATATAATGAATGGTTACGATCTGGAATGCATTGCCTTAGAGTAAGATGAAGGCAAATTCAACCATTGATTAAGTTTCAGGGAATTGGATAATCACCTGAAAAGAAATTGCAGACAAAGGAGCAAATCTACAGAGATGAGCAAGAACTATAGAGTGGTGATACTGGGGGACTTAAATTACCCAAATGTTAGTTGTAAAAATGTTAAAGGAAAGGATAAGGAGAGGGAGAGAACTTGCTTTATCAGTGGGTTTCTCAGCCCACCTAAAAAGGAGGCATTATTGCATCTGGTACTGGGACAGGAGGTGGGCCAAGTGGACCAACTGACTGTGGGGGAGCACCTGGGTAAGAGTGATCAGTATATCATAAAGTTTAGATTAGTAAAAGAGAAAAGCAAGGAACAATACTTCTGGATTGGAAAACAGCTAATTTCAATGCATTGGGAATGCATTGACCAGGGTAAAATGGAATAAAGGATTGACATGATAAACTGTAACGGAACAATGTGTGATCTTCAACAAAGACATACTTCAGGTACAAGTTGGGCACATTGCAACAAAAGTGAAGGGTAGGAGAAGGAAAAACATGGCTCTTTGGATGACAAGGGGGATTGAGATTATGAAGAACATAAAAATGCATGTCAGGTGAATTCATCAAGTGAGAACCAGGTCAAGTACAATAGGTTGAGAGGAGAGGTGAAGAGGAAAGTAAGACTGGCAAGGATGCCAAGAATGGCAGTCAACATAGATAATCCTCCCATCCCAGGAACCAGTCTGGTGAACTTTTGCTACACTCCCTGTGGCAAGTATATCTATTCTTAGGTGAGTTCAAAATACGACCATCTAGATTGATATAATTTTCCTAAACTATAAGCAGTGGATTATTTGATAAACTAGAATTTAAAAAACATTTCTGATATTGATAATTCCATTTAAATAAGAGAAAGTCTTTTAGAACCAATAGATGTGCTAGCGAAGGACTCAAATGTTGGGTTTGTGATCTAACTGACAATATCTGAAAGAGGAAGAAAAGGGGTTGGGCGGGGGGGGGGGGGGGGGGGGGGACAGTGCATTCATTTCCAATATCGGAAAGGACAATTACCAACAGAGCTTCTCTGCCCACGATGGAAGAAAGGGAATTTTATACCAGTAAGCCGATGGTTGGTAGTGGAAAAGCTTCCAGAAGTCATGGGAAAAAGAAAATTAATCTTCACTTAGAATGGCATGGATTAATCAAAGACAACCGAGAAATTCTGTGAAAGACAATTCACATCAGCAAAATTCAACTAGAAACATAGAAACCCTACAGTACAGAAAGAGGCCATTCGGCCCATCGAGTCTGCACCGACCACAATCCCACCCAGGCCCTACCCCCATATCCCTACATATTTTACCCGCTAATCCCTCTAATCTACGCATCCCAGGACACTAAGGGGCAATTTTAGCATGGCCAATCAACCTAACCCACACATCTTTGGACTGTGGGAGGAAACCGGAGCACCCGGAGGAAACCCACGCAGACACGAGGAGAATGTGCAAACTCCACACAGACAGTGACCCAAGCCGAGAATCGAACCCGGGTCCCTGGGTTCGAGACTGAATTTAGAAAATATGCATGCAGTTGATGTTGTGAATATTGATTTTCAAAAGGCATTTGATACCACAAAGGAAGTTTGTTGATAAACGTGAAGCACTTGATGTTAAACATTAGAGGTTAAAGGACATTTTTTTCAGCCCGCAGGATCATAAACAGTGTTACGATCATTGCTCTCATTGTGCGCGCTCTGGACATTATAATGCAGAATCAGCAGACAGAACAAAACTGGGGAAAGTGATTGAGGCAGAAGAGTAAACATCTCAGGAAGGATGCACAATGATTGGTAGATCAAAATCAGGTTTAATGTGGAGACATGAGAGACGATCAACTTTGGAAGCAATAATAAATGGCAAAACTTAACGGATTAGAGAAACAGGGACTCTGAAGTGTTCACACAAATAAATCTTTAAAGGGGACAATAATATAAAGCTGAAAAAAACATTTAGTATCTCAACATTTCATAGAGCATAGGGTACAATGGCAGGGATAGTCATACTTATCCATAGTTACCAGGATAAGGTTGCATATATTATTAGTTGGAACACAATATATCTTTATGTCAGGCTTGGAATGATCATAGGGATGCTGCAGAAAAGACTGATTATGATAACAAAAACAGAAAATTTTGGAAAAACTCAGTGGTCTGGCAACATTTGTGGAGAGAAAAATAGAGTTAATGGGCAGGATTTTATATTGGGGGGGGGGGGGGGGTGAAAGGATTGCCCCAATGCTCATGAGGGTAGGAGGGGTCCTCTGTGTCCATGATGTTTGGGGGGGGGGGGGGGGGGGGGGGGAGGAGAGAGAAGTTGACATTTCAGCACAGATTAAGGTGCCCTTAAAAGATGGCACCCTGTGGCCGGTTCGATCAGGCCCTGCCCTGCCAGACTGCCTGCACAAACCATGTCTCCAGGTTCTCTGTGCAATGAGTGTCAGAGAATCTGGAGTGAAAACTCAGCTGTGCTGTCAGAGAGATAAATGCCAGTTTTCAGCCCGAAACTGACACACTGACAAATTTTGGAACGATTCCACCCAATGTAAACTGGGGAAGAGAGTGTAGAACTTCAAAGGGCATAGACAAGTTGGTGGAATGGGCAGATAAGTGGCAGATGAAGTTCAATTCATTTTGGTAGGAGGAACATAGAAAAATAGTATAAATAGTATACTCTAAATAGTATACAGGAGCAGAGTGGCCAGGTTGTATATATGCATTAGCCATTGAATGTGGCAGAGTAGGTTAAAAGAGCAGTAAATAATGCATAGGGTATCCTGGGCTTTATTAATAAGGGCACAGAACACAAGTGCAAGGAGGTTAAACTGAACTTCTAGAAGACACTAGTTAGACCTCAGCTAGAATACTGTCTACAGTTCTGGACGCCACACTATAGGAAGGATGGATGTGAATGCATTGGAGAATTGCAGAAGAGGTTTACAAGAATGGCTCCAGGAATGAGAAACTTCAGTTATGAGGATAGAGTGGAGAGGTTGGGACTATTCTCCTTGGAGAGCAGGGGAAGAGATGTGAAAGAGATGTTCAAAATCATGAGAGGGCTGGATATTCAAAAAAGGATCTAAGACGAGAAGGCACAAAGTTAAAGTGATTCGCAAAAGAAACAAATGTTATGTGAGAAAAAACTTTTTCACACAGCAAGTATTTTGGATCTGGAATTGTGGCAGAGGCAGGTTCAATGAGGCATTTCAGATGGCATTAGATGATTATTTGAAGAGAAACAATGTGCAACGTTGCAGAAGGGCATGAAATAATAATGCTCATTCTAGAGCAGACATAATGGGCTAAATAGCCTCCTTTTGCACTGTAACGATTCTGTGAATTGCAAAATACTGTGGAATATGACAATCTCATGTCCACAACAATGAGATTCCTTCATTAGGGTTCTACAGATGTCAAAAATATATTTCTACAAATTCTTGTAACATCTCTGGAAAATGAAAAAATTACTAATTATGGGCTACAACACCCATTTTAAAATATTGCCCTGGTGTTATAACCACACCTACTCATTTTTAAAAAGTACATCAAGCCCCAACATTTTAGAAGGCATTAAAATGCCATATGTCATTGTAACTTATACAGTGGACTTTGCAGTGTGCTTTTAAATTGGTATTTTATTATTTATCCTTTACTCTCCTTGTTTCACACACCAGTTATCCCACACAAGGATGACTGGCAAGACAGCTTCTTTCAATATCAATCAATCCAATCACAAATAGGCTCAACCCTATTTTTCTTTGACTGGTTTATAGATTAGCATCTCATCTTCATGCACAAAATCCCAGCTAGTTTTAATGGAAGTCAATCACCACTTGTGCTTGAATCAATCTGCTTAAGACACTCTTTTAATGTTGTGATAGATTATAGCAGTACAGGTTGAAAGTATCTCCACATTGTTTATCCTTGCTATTCATAAGGCGTAGTGGATGGTTGACAAGGTGTGGTTAACAGTGCATGACAAGGCAGTGACTCAAAGACATTCAGAGGACATCAGATCATAACAGTAAAACTCAGATTTTTTAAAATCAGAACTGCCTATGTTGTCCTTTTGTCTGGAACCGTTAAAGGGAAAATATTTCCTTTTGGCAGGTCTGTTTCTTCTAATACTGCCGATTCATGTTGTAACATCCAGCCTCACTGAATAGCAACCTGCGAGATAGGAAACCAACAGTGGAATTAAAATGCAGAAAGTGCTTCTAACATTGGCCCAGGCAATTTCTCTTGACAGAGAAAAGGAAACCGATAACCCAAACAATAACAAAAATAAATATAAATTGCTCAAATATAATTGAATATATAAATATATTTTAAACAGTCAAAAGTTTGTACAGCATAATGGACCTGAATGTAGATGGACCTTCTTAAAATCTTTTCAGTCACACACGAGCCATTGTTTTATATTGAAGTTGATGAATCCAACTAAGATTAACACTGAATCAGCCATTATAGATCTTCGCCTTCATAAATGAAAGCAACAGGCAAGACCATGAGACACCTTTAAATACAAGACATATCCCCTGAGACAATGCAATGGCGTTTTGTTTTTGCAGAGATTCAACACATTTCTCTCTTTCGGAAAAATAACCTCCACCAGAATAAGCTGGCAAAACAAACTGGGCTCATCGCTGAAATTTCCTCCGCCTCTTTCTACATTGTTTACTGTCCACCTCCTCGACAACGTCTGGTGGCTCTGGTGCAACAAACCCATTGGTAAGTTGATAATACACCACAGTCGAGTCCGAGTCAACAATGGCCAGGGTGAGTTCCTTTGCACTTTGGTCACAGACACACTCCATGATTCTTCTAATCCTAAAAACAAAATCAACAAATGTTAAGATACACTGTGTTTTCCTGGTTGCTTAGTCCATGCAAGAAATTAAAACATAGTTGTCATAGAATCCTACATTGCAGAAGGCGGCCATGCAATCCATCAAGTCTCACCGACCACAATCCCACCCAGGCCCTATCCCCATAATCCCATGCATTTTATCCTAGCTAGCGCCCCTGACCACTGTGCCACCATGCCACCCCTTTTTGCGTTTTTATAATCATACGAAAAGCACTAGGGTGGTCAGGAAAGCATCCATTAAGATGCTTTCATGATGTTCTGACATGTTGAGCTTCAAAAACCTGAGACCCTCTTTCTTGACCCAAATAAATGGTGACAAACCTCTAACACACCCCAGTGGGAGAAAAGCTCAGAAGACAGTAATCTTCAAATTAACCAAGCTCAGGTTTTTTTTTAAATCTTTTTTTTTTAAATCATTAGTGGGACATGGCTAAAGGATGATGAGAAAAAAAAGTAATTCAGTGTTCGTTCCTCAAAAAACAGCCATCTGGATTGATATATCTTTCCTAAACTATAAGCAGTGGATTATTTGATAAACTAGAATTAAAAAACATTTCTGATATTGATAATTCCATTTAAAAAGAGAAAGTTCTGCACAGGTTGTAGAATCTTTCATTGATTTCCGAAAAGACAAAGCCATTTGTATTCCTTACAAAGGACTGACAGTGCAGCACTTATACTGGAAGGGTACAGACACTGCATTAAAGGTATCGGGCATTAGAAAAAAAAACTGTAGAAATGAGCTCGCTGGCACTGACTCCTCTGACTGACAGAATTTACTGGTGACAGATGTTTACAAAAGCATTCACAAGAGATAGATCATAAGAATGACAGATGTGAGAAATTGAAATTCCATAATTAACAATACGGTCTCTCGTGTTTTGACTCTCTGATCTCGCCTGCATCGTCAAGTGTCTTCTTTTATTGTTCAGGAAGGAGAAGGGAAAACATACCAATGAGATGTCAGTTATAAAAATAAACCCATTTATTGTACACAAGTGAACAGAATACAGTTTAAGATCTAAACTTTGCATTTTAATATGAATCTACCCGATTTCACAAGGGAACAATCTAAACAGGCCAGCATGTTTTTCTGGTTGGCGATCAGTGACGAGTGGTGTGCCTCAGGGATCAGTGTTGGGACCTCAAATGTTTACGATTTACGTAGATGATTTGGAGTTGAGGACCAAGTGTAGTGTGTCAAAATTTGCAAATGACACCAAGATGAGTGGCAGGGCAAAGTATGCAGAGGACGCTGAAAGTGTGCAAAGGGATATAGATAGTCTAAGTGAGTGGGCAAGGGTCTGGCAGATGGAGTACAATGTTGGTAAATGTGGGGTCATCCATTTTGGTAGGAATAACAGCAAAATGGACTATTATTTAAATGATAAAAAATTGCAGCATGCTGCTGTGCAGAGGGACCTGGGTGTTCTTGTGCAAGAATCACAAGTTGATTTGAAGGTGAAGCAGGTAATTAAGGCGGCAAATGGAATTTTGTCCTTCATTGCTAGAGGGATGGAGTTTAAAAACAGTGAGGTTATATTGCAGCAGTATAGGGTGCTGTGTACAGTTTTGGTCTCCTTGAGCAAGCATATACTGGCACCGGAAGGAGTGCAGAGGAGATTCACAAGGTTGATTCCGGAGTTGAGAGGGTTGGCTTATGAAGAGAGACTGAGTAGACTGGGGCTATACTCATTGGAATTCAGAAGAATGGAGGGGGGAACTTACAGAAACATATTACGAAGGGAATAGATAAGATCGAAGCAGGGAAGTTATTTCCACTGGCGGGTGAAACTAGAACTAGCCTCAAAATAAGGGGAAGCAGATTTAGGACTGAGTTGAGGAGGAACTTCTTCACACAAAGGATTGTGAATCTGTGGAATTCCCTGCCCAGTGAAGCAGTTGAGGCTACCTCATTGAATGATTTTAAAGCAAGGATTAATAAATTTTTGAACAGTAAAGGAATTAAGGGTTATGGTGAGCAGGTGGGCAAGTGAAGCTGAGTCCACAAAAAGATCAGCCATGATCTTATTGAATGGCGGAGCAGGCTCAGGGAGCCACTTGGCCTACTCCTGCTCCTAGTTCTTATGTTCTTAACTTTAGAGACAATCGGCCTCTCATTCTGACCATTCCAAATTCAAAAAAACTATCTAAGTCTGCCTTTTCCCATACAGAAATTGAGAGATAGATTGAAAGAGGCAAAAATACAAAGTAAAATAATTAACTGACTCTCCACAGCTCCCTGCATTACGATTGCCTCACCGAGCTGTCAATCAAATACTACACAAAATAAAAAACATCCATTTTGTGTTTTGATTTGTCACATGTATTGGGTTACAGTGAAAAGTATTTTTTCTTGCACTACAAAGACAAAACATACCGTTCGTTGAGTAGATAGGGGAGAAGGAAAGGAGGGTGCAGAATGTAGTGTTACAGTAGTTAGAGTTCAGTTTTAAGAGCATAGAACGCGAGTAAAAGATAGAATTGGGGGTATGCTAGGGACAGCTCACAAGAAGTCACCTCGCTCTGGCACCATCTTGAATGTGGAAGCTAAGGCAGCTATTGTTAACTTGGCCCCCTGCTAACCCCCATGAATTAAAAGTATTCAGACATTAAAGCTGCAAGTATTATGTTGGACAACCCCCACTGGATCAAATTGATTTAATGTGTGAGTATATACGATTCAGAGGACTTATTCTTCCTGTATTCTGATTAATTCCTCCTATAAATTTCTGCTCATCATGTTTTCTCAACGTTAGCTGCTTTGCAAACCATAGTTAATTTTATATCAACACAATATAAATCAATCCAAGTTCTCTACTTGGTAAAATATGCAAACATCTGGAAGCATTGCAGCTTGACAACAAAAAGTCTCGGCACTTGCTCTGGAATTCCCTCTTTGGACAGCTCCACCTTTTTTTACAAAATAACCGCTTCAAAACCTACCTCTTTGATGAAGGTTTTGACCATCCTTGTTTGATGCATGTTTTCAGTGTTTTTCCCCCAAATTAGGTAACATGCATCGATTATTGCATTCCAAAAACAGGTTGACTATCTTTTTAGAAACTGAAAAAGGTTAACTTGCTTCTCATTTTGCAGTGTATTCCTCTTCCTACAACCCTCAATAGGTTTGCTGCTTTCAAATGTTGTTAGTTTAAAACAGGCTTGTCTAACCCATGGCCTACAGGCCTCAAGTCGGCTCCTGAAGCCTTTGTATCCAGCCCATGTTCAAACTACAGATAGGTTCAATAAAAGATTCTGCAAAAAGTTACTCATCCAATAGGGTTGTACTATAGGCCCCCAATAGTCACCGGGAAATTGAGGAGCAAATATGAAAGGAGATTACGGGTAGCTCCAAGAAAAATAGGGTGGTAATAGTTGGAGATTTTAACTTTCCCAAAATTGATTGGGACTGCCAAAGTAGTAGAGATTTGGATGGAGACAAATTTGTTGAGTGTATTCAGGAGGAATTTCTCATTCAGTATGTGGATGGCCCGACTAGAGAGGGGGCAAAACTTGACCTTCTCTTGAGAAATAAGAAAGGGTAGGTGACAGAGGTGTTAGTGAGGGATCACTTTGGGACCAGTGACCATAATTCTATTAGTTTTAAGATAGTTATGGAGAATGATAGGTCTGGCTCAAAAGTTAAAATTCTAAATTGGGGCAAGGCCAATTTTGATGGTATCAGGCAGGAGCTTTCAAAAGTTAATTGGGGGAGTCTGTGGGAAGGCAAAGGGACGACTGGTAAGTGGAAGGCTTTCAAAAGTGTATTAACCAGGGTTCAGGGTAAGCACATTCCTCTTAAGAGTGAAGGGCAAGGCTGGTAGAAGTAGGGAACTCTGGATGATTCAGGATATTGAGGTCTTGGTCAAAAAGGAGGAGGCAAATAACATGCATAGGCAGCTGGGATCAAGTGAATCCCTTGAAGAGCATGGGGGTGTAGTAGTAGTTAAGAGAAAAATCAGGAGGGTAAAAAGGGGACATGAGATTGTTTTGGCAGATAAGGCAAAGGAGAATCCAAAGAGCTTCTACAAATACATAAAAGCCAAAAGAGTAACTAGGAAGCGAGTAGGGCCTCTTAAGGATCAACAAGGTCATCTATGTGCGGATCCAAAAGAGATGAGCGAGATCCTCAATGAATATTTCTCATCACTGTTGAGAAAAGCATGGATGTTAGGGAACTTGGGGAAATAGTGATGTCTTGAGGAGTGTACATATTACAGAGGTGGTGGTGCTGGAAGTCTTAAAGCGCATCAAGGTAGATAAATCCCTGGGACCTGAAGTGTATCCCAGAACATTGTAGGAGGCCAAGGAGGAAACTGCGTGTCCTCCAGCAGAGATATTTGAATCATCGATAGTCACAAGTGAGGTGCCTGAAGATTGGAGGGTGGCAAATGTTGTGCCTTTATTTAAAAAGGGCTGCAGGGAAAAGCCTGGGGACTACAGGCCAGTGAGCCTCACATCTGTTGTGAGTAAGTTGTTGGAAGGTACTTTGAGAGACAGAATCTACCGGCATTTAGAGACGCAAGGACTGATTAGGGACAGTCAGCATGGCTTTGAGTGTGGAAAATCATGTCTCTCAAATTTGACTGGGTAACCAAGGTGGTAGATGAGGGCAGTGCAGTTGATATTGTCTACATGGACTTTAGTAAGGCCTTTGACAAGGTATCGCCTGGTAGGTTGTTGCATAAGGTTAAATTTCACGGGATCCAGGGTGAGGTAGCTAAATGGATACAAAATTGGCTTGATGACAGAAGCCAGAAGGTGGTTGTAGAGCGTTGTTTTTCAAACTGGAGGCCTGTGACCAGTGGTGTGCCTCAGGGATCGGTGCTGGGTCTACTGTTGCTTGCCATTTGTATTAATGATTTGGATGAGAATTTAGGAGACATGGTTAGTAAGTTTGCAGATGACACCAAGATTGGTGGCATTGCGGACAGTGAAGAAAGTTCTCAGATTGCTACAGGATCTTGATCAATTGGGCTGACAAATGGCAGATGGAGTTTAATTTTAGATAAATGCGAGGTGATGCATTTTGGTAGATCGAACCAGGGCAGGACTTACTCAGTTAATGGTAGGGCATTGGGGAGAGTTACAGAACAAAGAGATCTAGGGGTACAGGCTCATAGCTCCTTGAAAGTGGAGTCACAGGTGGACAGAGTGGTGAAGAAGGCATTCGGCATGCTTGGTTTCATTGGTCAGAACACTGAATACAGGAGTTGGGACGTCTTGTTGAATTTGTCCAAGACATTGGTAAGGCCACACTTGGAATACTATGTACAGTTCTGGTCACTCTATTATAGAAAGGATATTATTAAACCAGAAAGAATGCAGAAGAGATTTACTAGGATGCTACTGGGACTTGATGGCTTGAATTATAAGGAGAGACTGGGACTTTTTTCTCTGGAGCGTAGGAGGCTGAGGAATGATCTTATAGAGGTCTACAAAATAATGAGGGGCATAGATCAGCTAGTCAATATCTTTTCCCAAAAGGTAGGGGAGTCTAAAACGAGAGGGAATGGGTTTAAGGTGAGAGGGGAGAGATACAAAAGGGTCCAGAGGGGCAATTTTTTCACAGAGGGTGGTGAGTGTCTGGAACAAGCTGCCAGACGTCGTAGTAGAGGCGGGTACAATTTTGTCTTTTAAAAAGCGTTTAGACACATGGGTAAGATGGGTATTGAGGGATATGGGCCAAATGCGGGCAATTGGGACTAGCTTAGGGGTTTTAAAAAAAAAAGGGCGGCATGGACAAGTTGGGCCAAAGGGCCTGCTTCCATGCTGTAAATCTCTACGACTCTAATCAAAGTCCGGTTCTTTCCCACTTTTGCTGCTGATCGACACACAGGAGTAAAACAGCTTTGATTGGAGGAGCGGAGAGAGGATACATGGCTTATATGTTTCCAGAACATATGCTCTCTCAATGGCACATCCTCCTGTGCAAGCACCAGCTCCAGAAAAGAGCACAGCAGTAAAGATGGCAGACCGGGCTGGGGAAGCTAGGAGCAAGAGCATCCGCCCTGTCTAGGGCAGCTGGAGTCCCAGACAGGGCGGATGCTCTGGTTGAGAAAGCTTGACTCCTCTCAGTATTCAAATTCATCTTTGGCAGGAAGATGTCCAAACTTCCCGGACCCGGGTGAGGAGTGAGTGAGGCTGTGCAAGTGTGTGTGTCTGGGTAAGTGGGTGGGCGAGAGCGAGAACCCAGAAACTGGGAGTGAGCTTGACACACACACAAACCCTCTTCTCCTCCTGCTCCCTCTTATTAACGTATCCACAAAGCAGGCCGGGTGAGGAGGAAAAGCCAAACTGAAAGACAATCCACTTCTGATCCCCATTTTCATACGAATTCCACCGAGGCTAGCTCAGAATGTGTGCCACCAAGGTCAGTGTTAGTTAAACCCAACTCTCCGCTTCATCCCTGGTGACCAGGACTTGGGACCTAGTCTGTCTTTCTAGCTCTTCTTCTTAAGCTAAAAGGCAAAAAATGGTTTTAGTGGTTAGCTTGGGTGCTTGGCACTTTTGAAATAGTCAGTTTTATTAAATTACTCTTTTTTAAATGAACTTATTGCTTTGGCTTTTTTTTAAGTTCATGTTTAATATGCCAAACCTTATCTTCCTGAAATTTGCTCATCAGTCTCGCGTGAGAAGAAATATTGAACTTTGATCGTTTCTCGCACCCCCTCCCATGGAAAAGTTTGACAAGCCTGGTTTAAAAGTGCTCTGCAGGTACAATACTTGGAATCAAACTTAATTAAAGGTTAGTACCAGAGTGATGGGCACGTCCCAGTGCACTGGGTTTACTACAGAGCAGATTGCCTGCCATTAATATGCATTTCACAAGAACCAGATGTCTGCTCAGTTATGAAATGTATCATCCAATTTGATATCAAACATCAACTTCTTTTGACATGTAAATATCCATCTGCTGTGCTTGGCATTGGCCCAAAACTAGACCAGCACAAAGCTTTGAAATTTTATACAATTATTTGGTGTTTACAACACAAGTAGGCCATTCAGCCTGACTGGTCCATGCTCCATACAACCCTCCTTTTTAACCCTCTTCATCTCATTCTAACAGCATAACCTTCTATTTTTCTACTTCATGTGCTTAAACACAGGAATGCTATTCACCTCAAATATGAATTCCATATCCTAATCACTCTCTGGGTAAGTAAGTTTCTCCTGAATTCCTTAACGAAAAGATTGAAAGGGTGCAGAGGAGATTTACAAGGATGTTGCCTGGATTGAGTGGCATGCCTTGTGAGGATAGGCTGAGGGAGCTCGGTCTTTTCTCCTTGGAGAGACGAAAGATGAGGGGAGACCTAATAGAGGTGTACAAGATGTTGAGAGGCATAGATTGGGTGGACTCTCAGAAGCTTTTTCCCAGGGTGGAAATGTCTGCTACGAGAGGACACAGGTTTAGGGTGCTGGGGGTAGGTACAGGGGAGATGTTAGGGGGAAGTTTTTCACACAGAGGGTGGTGGGCGAGTGGAATCGGCTGCCGTCAGTGGTGGTGGAGGCAAACTCAATAGGGTCTTTTAAGAGACTCCTGGATGAGTACATGGAGCTTAATAGGATGGAGGGTTATAGGTAGGTCTAGAAGGTAGGGATGTGTTCGACACAACTTGTGGGCCGAAGGGCCTGTTTGTGCTGTAGTTTTTCTATGTTTCTATGAATATTTATGGCCCTTCGTTTCATTCTCTACACAAATCGAAACAGTTTCTTGATCTCTGTCCTATCAACCACCTTTGTAATATTAAAGGCCTCTTATCACGCTGGCCTTACTCATGGGTCTACAGTGCGATACTTTATCAAAAGTGCTTTGGAAATCCAAATATAATCCAGATGAAGCAGATGTTTCAAAAAGAGAATGGGGCTCCAATCTTTGGCATTGTTATATATTTATATTAAAATAATGAGTCTATGCAATGACCAAGATGAAGGCTTAATTGTTGGACAATGGATAGTTGTTTTGTCAAGTATTCCCAGGTCAGATATAACGCAGGTTAAATTTGAGCAAAGCCTTCTCTTCGTCTCCACTAATAGTGTGTCCATCCAAATTCAAGACAACTCCTACATGGCCTGAGTGAAATTTCCAATTCTACCAAATGTGGCACATTATTACATTCACTATCATACAAACCTTTGCCTTTTGTCCTTTCCTATCCCCTTTCTCTGGCAGATATTCATCTCCTGCATCTTCCAGCATCAATGGAAGGTGATTGACCTGAAATGTTGATACTGTTTGACCTGATTATTTCCAGCATTTATCTTTTATTTCAGATTTCCAATATCTATACAGTGTTTTGCTTTGGTGCTACATTTATAGGTGGTTTTGATCTATGGAACTATATTCACTATAAAATTAAATCCACCTTTCTAAGCCTTATAGTCAGTGGAAAGATGAGAATTTATATGCAATATAATGTGGATAAATGTGAGGTTGTCCACTTTAATGGCAAAAACAAGATGATCTGAATGGTGGCAGTTTAGGAAAAAAGGAAGTGCAACGTGACCTAGGTTTCATGGTGGAACAGTCGCTGAAGATTGGCATGCAGGTACACCAAGCAGTGAGGAAAGCCAATGGCATGCTGGCCTTCATAGCAAGAGGATTTGAGTATAGGAGTAAGCATGCCTTGCTGCAGTTATATAGGGTCTTGGTGAGGCCATATGTTGAGTATTGTGTGCCATTTTGGTTTACTAGTCTGAGGAAGGACATTCTTGCTATTGAGGGAGTCCAGCAAAGGTACACCAGACTGATTCCTGGAATGGCAGGACTGACACAAGAGGAGAGACTGGGCTTGCACTCACTGGAATTTAGAAGAATGGAGGGGGGAATCCCATAGAAACATAAAATCCTGATGGGATTGGACAGGCTAGATGCAGGAATGTTCCTGATATTGGGGAAGTGCAGAACTAAGGGTCACAGTCTAAGAATAAGGGGTAAGCCATTCAGGACTGAGATGAGGACGAACTTCTTCACTCAGTTGTAAACCTGTGGAATTCTCTACCAACGAAAGCTGTTGGGACAGTTCGTTAGTTATGTTCAAGAGGGAGCTGGATGTGGCCCTTGTGGCTAAAGGGATCAAGGGATATGGAGAGAAAGTGGGATACTAAAAGTGCATGATCAACCATGATCATATTGAATGGTGGTGCAGGCTCGAAGGGCCGAATGGCCTACTCCTGCATCTATTTTCTATGTTTAAAATCTATCAAGCTTTTGGTCACCTCATATCTTTGCATGGATTGGTATCAAATTTTGAAGCTAATCTTTCTGTTTACCTTATTGGAACATTTATCGCATACATTCCTCCATTCCATACATTCCTTGAACACAATTTGGAAAGTAGGAAGGGAACAGAATGTACTCTGGGTGGAGGACTTCAAATGTTCATCCTCAAGAGTGGTTCAGTTGTATGATTATTGACCAAGCCTTGAAAAACATACCTGTCAGACTGGGTCTGCAGCAGGTGGTGAGGGAACCAACCAGAGGGAAAAAGATACTTGAATTCACCCTCACTAATCTGCCTGCCGCAGATGTATCTGTCCATGACCGTATCGGTAGGAGCAACCACCGTGCAGTCCTTATGGAGACAAAGTCCCAACTTCACATCGAGGGTACCCTCCATCATGTTGTGGGGCACTACCACCACGTTAAATGGGATAGACTTAAACAGATCCAGCAGCTCAAAATGGACATCCACAAGCTGCTGTGGGCCATCACCAGCAGCAGAATCATATTTAACCACAATCTGTAACCTCATGATGTGGCACATCCCTCACTCTACCATTACTATAAGCCAGGAGACCATCCCTGGTTCAATGAGGAGTGCAGGAGCATATGCAAGGAGCAGCACCAGGCGTACCTAAACATGAGATGCCAACCTGATGAGGCTACAACACAGGGCTACATGCATACTACAGCTGAAGCAGCATGCAGGAGACAAAGCTATACAATCCCACAACGAACAAATTAGATCAAAGCTCTGTCGCCCTGCGACATACTGTCACAAATGGTGGTGGACAATCAATTAATTGACTATCCATTTTGGCCTCTTCCAGAGTCCAACATCACAGATGCTACAGTTGGTTAAATTATGCCTTAAATGTCACCTCTGGTATGAATCATTCACTTGACATTACTAGTTGAGGATGGCTGCAAATGCTTCAACCTAATCTTTTGCACTAACATGCTGAACCATCATCACTGAGCCACCTCCTCTCATTGATTGTTCAATGCTCCATCATCATTCACGACTGGATATGGTAGGATTGCAGAGCTTTATCTGACCCACTGGTTGAGGGTATCGCTTAGCTCAGTCTAAATCATGCTGCTGCCACTAATTTCACCAGGTTGGCACCTAATTTTTAAATGCGTCTTGTATTGCTCAAGGCATGCTCTGAACACTCCTCATTGAACAAGGTTTGGACCACTTTCTTGATCGTAAAGGTAGAATGAGGGATTTGCCAGACTATGAGGTTACAGATTGAGGTGGAATACAATTCTGCCGTTGCCTTAATAGTATAATTTCCTCCTTTATGGCTAAGGCCTAGGTATTAACATTGGCACAAAGTGAAAGGAGCTAGCCGGCTGGTCAGGTGCCAGAGTAAGCTTTTTCTTTCCTCGGAATATCGTCAACAAGGGACAGTACTGTAATGATTTAATACCAGTGCAAGGAGTGCCTTTCCTTCCAATTTCAGAGTTGAATTTTCAAAAAAATTCAAGCTGCCTGGCACAGAATTTTAAATACATTTGTATAAAATGACAGTAAAAGTTGACAGTGAAATCACAACCTTCCAAAGTTTTTACTGTGTTCCCCGGCCAATTTAATGCATTTCAGTGGACATCAGGTGAATCATTGGTCCAGATGTTCCCGTCAAAGGCAACATTGTGGTTAATGGTGCGCAGAACTCGAGGCAGGAGCAGCAGCAGATGGGAGGTTAAAATATCCAATAGCTGCTGTCTGAGCTGCACCACTCCATTAGCTTCACAAAATGGCATCTCACTGTTTGGTTTATCACTGCCATGCACTGAATGGCATGAAGTTACTGTATTTGTGTGGTAAGTATAAAAGTTGGTCTGTCCATTTGAATATAAATACCTTTTTAAAAATGTGATGTGTGTTCATTAGGAAATTTCTTTAGGCATTAATTGCCATTGAAGTTTGGAAAACAAACATGATTTTTTTTACTTCTCTCATCAACCAATCTTGTTTTCCCCCTCACTATTTGTATCTAATTTGACATTGAATTCCCTTACTCTACAATATACTTCCTTTTTAGTCCTTGCACTGTTCCTGTCACAATCCTCCAATGTGATTCATTATGATACGCAGTTGCTTTCCCTCTTCAAGCGAGTCCCAGGTACTGTCACTATGACATTAATAGCTTACGCTTTCAGAAACATGCCTTACTAAAAGCTTAGACTTTAAAATGCAAGGGCCAATCTAATGGCAGACACCTTCAGATCTACCATGGCAGAATCTGTCTCACTTAAGAGAACACCAAGAAAGAGGTTTAAAATCAAAACCGTCTGATGTAGGTCTAACTCAGGGAGAAGTGTATATTGCACATAATTTTTTTTTTAAAAAAGGAGTGGAAGGAGGTTTACTTCAACTTGAACCTGTGAACGGAACAAACCTGACCCTGTGAAATAAAAATCAGAGGCCACACGACTCTTAATAATCAGAGAGGTTCCCGGTTCCATGACACCTGCTGCGTGCAATACAATGGACTGAGTCTCCAGATAGTCAGGAAGTTCTGGGAATTGGGAAGAGCATTTTACAAAGAAACTCAGGGGGTGGGAGAAAAAAAAAAACAAAGGTCACAACCATAAAGAGCAAGCAAACAGCACATAATTTAGGAACTTCAAAAAGGGAAAAAAAACCTCATACGCAGTAGTGATTCACCGGGAAGCTTCATAAAAGTTAAAGAATGAGTGGCTTTAAGATTTCTTCCTGAATTGATCGGATCCTGTATCAAAGAACGGATTTAAACATCAATTAAGAATGCAGGACGCAGTGGCCTATCTGGAAACAGGACACTTAAAGGAACGCAAAGCCTCACTGTGCTCTACAAAGCACAATGTCCAATTGTGAATATATTCTGTGGAGCAGCTACCTTCGACTGAAATTAAAACCAGTAGCTTGAAGTGGCATGCTCACTGTGCAGTTAAATAGGATATCGCCTGATCGTAAACTTCTTAGTGAAATATTACATGAATCTTCTTCTGTTACACTATGTCTTTATGCTTCCAGCTGCAAATATTTGACAAAAGCATGCTATGTCTTACTGCTTCCAACCGAAAATGTTTGACAAAAGCGATTGCTTTCAAATTACTGTGGACTTTAAAAAATTGTAGAAATAAATCATGTTTAGACAGAACTGAGTGGGACACGTTCTGGAATGAAAGCATAGCAAACATAAAGTTGGAGGGAAAAAGAGATGTTTCATTTAAGAATTCCATTCCATTTCTCTCCCCACACATAGTAGTGCACTAAGGCAGATTTTCATCTGTGTCCATAGTAATTCCTGGAGCAGGTCGCTAGGCAGTTGCCAGGGGCTTATAGCTTGAGGAGCCCCACTCCATATCAAGCGTACCTGACCAGGAGTCTCTCCCGCTCTTACCACCAGCTACTGGCATGTTGGAAGGCTTTTTCAGGTTGACACACTCAACCTGTTTGACCACGTTATGAACACATGTTCCTTGGCCATCAAGTCCATCAGGGAACCCAGAGCTTCTGGCTCAGAGGCAGGGACACTATCCACTGCACCACAAGACCTCATTTAAGAATGCAACAGCAAAATTACTTATTAATGAGATGGGCACAAATAAAAAGTGGTTGGGCTGAATGAGGTTAGGATAGTGTCCATTCACAGCCTTTCCATGCATACAGCTGGCAGGCTTACATGTGGTCTTCCAACAGAATGGTGCACAAGCTATGGAAGATGTTGCACCTGGAGACAGTCACTCAAAGTTTCTAATCGGTGAGTCCAGGAACATGAACCATAGGAAGCTGGAAGTGATTATGGACTGATTGCCGTAAGGATAGTAATTCCATGGAGATAAATATAAAAGAACATTCCTTTTTGTGATTTAAAGTACAAGTTGCAAACAAAAGTAGCATTTAGTTAATGGTGTTTTTAATCATTTGCTACAGCAAAAATTTAAACTGTGAAATAGTCATATTTTGCAGCTAATAACTGGAAGTTCACATATCCTTTTAAACATTATTGATCTCTACGAGATAGTAATAATACAGAGCAAGACAAAGCAGGCTGAGTTAGAGTTTGGAACTAGTGCTGAAGCTGAGAGAGGAAATCTTGCGAAATCTTGGAGGCTGGAGAAGAGGAGGGAAGAGATCAATAAGCGACTTGGGAATACAGTCCACGTCACTAGAATGGCGGTTTCAGCAGAGCAGGTAGTGGAAGTGTAGGCAGGCGGAGAGGGTTCATTAACAACTCATATTTATATATCTTCAATATAGTAAAAATTCCCAAGGCCCGTTACAGGAGAATGATCAAACATCATATGATACTGAGGCACAAAAAGAAATATTAGAAAGTTGGTCAAAAGCCTGATCAAAGAGTTTTAAGGAGGACCTTAAAGGAAGAGAGAGATGTGGAGGCCCACAAGTTTCAGCCAGAGATAAAATGTCAAGAGCCTTGTTCACAAGTGAATGGACATTTTGAAGGCAACGTCAAAAGTCGATTAAAACTATAGAACTACAGCATTCCTACAGTGCAGAAAGAGGCCATCAGACCCATCAAGACTATACCGACTCTCCAAAACAGCATCCCACCATGCCCTCCCCTCCGCCATATCCCCGTAACCCCACACATTTGACATGGCTTATCCACCTAACCTGCACATATTTGGACAGTGGGAGGAAACCGAAGCACCCGGAGGAAACCCATGCAGACAGTGGGAGAACACGCTAACTCCACACAGTCACCCAAAGCTGGAATCGAACCCAGATCCCAGGCACTGCGAGGCAACAGCATGAACCCATCATGCCACCCAACCAGACATTTTTGTTTTCCTCACTGAATTGAAATTTAGCTGGGAATTGAATCTGGGTCCCCAGAGCATTAATCACCTTAATCCTGTGACAATACCACTGCCCCACCACCTCCCAAATAGATTAGTGATTGTTGATTGCCTGAGAGGCCAAAGAGGTAGTGGCAGGAGAGCAAAACGCCTGATATTTGTGGCCTCCTATGCATACTTGGGGCCTATGCTCCCCGAACAGAAATCTGTTCCCTCATCTCCTTAGCAGAGTTCCTCACATTTTCATAACCTGGCTGGTAAAGTGTCCTTCTCTCAAATGTCTTTAAGTTAGGCTCTCCCAAACCTGGCACCGTATTAACAGATTTTGATGTTTATATCAATTATAAACAGCTCATTAGCTCCTCACAAAGCACTAAATGAATCAAACTGGAGGTGCATTATGATTAGCTGTCATTTTATCTCCATCGCCATTAATTAAATTGCACTCATAAATCAAACATTTTGAGAGGAAAATAGGGCCCTACCTAGCTGGGAAGACTGATTAGAATGTCACATCGTGTAACATTTCTAATAAAAAAATCTTGTTCTGGGTTTTAGTTATTAACTATGGATGGACATAGATATGAATAAACAATTCGGAACAGGAGTAGGCCATTCAGCCCCTTGAGCCTTAGAAAAGTACAGCTCCACTCAATGATATAAATATACTGTGCAGCATTTCCATTGAATGTCAGTACCTGACCACAACCAAAATTCATCCTCAATGCACGGTGTGAAGGAAAAAAAGTTGTATAATCAGACACAATAGGGTGGCATTAATTCTAATAGAGCAAAGGGGATTTACACCATATAAAACTTATTTGGATCTACTAGTGTTTTCTTTCTGTTTTGGTGTTTAATTCACTGTCACATCTCTTCCAGGAATACCCATCTTGAAGTTCTATTTCTTCCTCCAATGGAATTTCCATTTGCCGCTTATTTAATTTTGTTCGCCTTCATTACCTTTGGTTTCTCTACTCATGTTTGATCCCTTTGCTCAACACCACAGTATTTTATTCACTGGAATACAGAAGGGTGAACCTGGCCTCCCAGTTTGTTTTGTTAACTCAATTAATCTTTACCCAACATTGCTGGAAATTCCAAACATCAAAATCTAGTCTAATTTTAAACAAAATATTTTTGTAACCTCCCCCCCCCCGGCATCAATTAGACTCCCCTCACAATATAAACCATGCTGAGAAACGAGAAACACAGAATATGCTGAAGTCTCTTGTAAAGTTTCAACATTTTCATGTCACTTTGAGCCAGAAGAGCTCTACACCACGAGTAATTGAGAGATAGAGACTGGCATTTCTGTTACATTTTTCACAACCACTGGATGCCTTTAAGGCAAATAGCATAGCTTTATTTAAGGAAACGCTAGAGAAGCACTGGAGGGAGAAAGGAATGGAAGGATATGTTGGCTGAGCGTGAATAAAAAAGGGTAAGAGACTCCGTGTGGAGCAGCATCTCCATTATGGATCTATTGGGCTGAAAGGTCCGCTTTTGTGCTGCAAATACCTTGCAAATTCATGTTATTTTTTGCAATAGCAGCTCCTTGACCAGGCAGCAAGGACATGTGTGAAGCTTCATGATATATACAATAGCATCCTCCACTGAATTTAGTATGTACACAAATCATATCGTCTAGTAAGCCATAAATAAACTTGGCTGGGAAGAATGGACATAAACACAAACGTACAAATAAGCAGGAGTAGTAGGCCATTCAGCCCCTCCAACATTTGATAAGCTCATCTGATTGAGGCCTCAACTCTACTTTCCTACCTACTCTCTAAACCCTCGGACTCTCATCAATCAAGAATCTTTCCAAGTCAGCCTTAAAACTATTCAGTGACCCTACCACCATTGCATTCTGGGGGAGAGAGAGCTGTTGCATGTGATTGAACCATTATTCAGCAGTACTCAATACCCAGTAGATGCTTATATAGCTTTTAGCCCCCAAAAAGTGAGGCTAATAACTGATCAGGATTGATAACCCTCACAAATAGTTCAAGCCATGTTAACGATAATGATTTTATAGCAGAAATATTCAAAAATCAATGAGTTTTGTTGTAACCAGAGTCGGATCTCCGACACAAAAATAATAAAGTACTGCGAGCTTCTCTCCAAATGAAATACTGGCTTAAACACAAAGTAAGTAGTTTAACAACACCAGGTTAAAGTCCAACAGGTTTATTTGGTAGCAAAAGCCACACAAGCTTTCGGAGCTCCAAGCCCCTTCTTCAGGTGAGTGGGAATTCTGTTCACAAACAGGGCATATAAAGACAGAGATTCAATTTACATGAATAATGGTTGGAATGCGAATACTTACAACTAATCAAGTCTTTAAGAAACAAAACAATGTGAGTGGAGAGAGCATCAAGACAAGCTAAAAAGATGTGTATTGTCTCCAGACAAGACGACCAGTGATAACCAAGTTAAACTGAAACTGATAGCCAAGTTCCGCACACACGAGGACAGCCTCAACCGGGATATTGGGTTCATGTCACACTATCTGTAACCCCCACAGTTGCCTGGACCTGCCGAGTTTCACTGGCTGTCTTGTCTGGAGACAATACACATCTTTTTAGCCTGTCTTGATGCTCTCTCCACTCACGTTGTTTTGTTTCTTAAAGACTTGATTAGCTGTAAGTATTCGCATTCCAACCATTATTCATGTAAATTGAGTCTCTGTCTTTATATGCCCTGTTTGTGAACAGAATTCCCACTCACCTGAAGGGGCTTGGAGCTCCGAAAGCTTGTGTGGCTTTTGCTACCAAATAAACCTGTTGGACTTTAACCTGGTGTTGTTAAACTTCTTACTGTGTTTACCCCAGTCCAACGCCAGCATCTCCACACTTAGACACAAAGGCCAGTGCAACCAACAAGCAGTTAGTACTATACAAGGTACTTATAGTAGGGAGCTTAGAATTAAAAATATAACCTTTACTAGGTACTGATGAATCAGCAATGGCAAAAATCCAAAGGCACAGATTCCAACAAATTAAACCTGCATTATAAGTGCATACCCAGTGTCCAATTTCCCTCTGCATGGGTGAGCAGGCACATTAGGAGAACAAACCTCTTATACTCCAATTGTATATGCTAAGTTCAGATTACTTTAATGGACTAGTAATTGGATCTTCAGAGATCTAAAGATTGTTACAATCCCCATGGGGAACCCGTAAACCAAAATAACCAAATTTACTGATTGACCTCAAAGAACAAATCTCCAACAAGATTTCACTTTTTGTAGCTTTTACATCAACACAAACCGAAGCCAATAAAAATTTCTCATGGCATTAACAGGCAAATGATACCTTGAGATAAATTTTAATTTAAGTACTTAATACAACAAAAGATACATCTGACCACAAGCTTTCGTTTGCACAAATGTGGCACTATATAGCTACACAGTTCCACAATAGGCTGTTCTTTATTCACGCAGGGCAAGAGAGAAGTCTTATCTGACTCCTAATGGAGTTTGCACATTCTCCTCGTGTCTGCGTGGGTTTCCTCCGGGTGCTCCAGTTTCCTCCCACAGTCCAAAGATGTGCGGGTTAGGTTGATTGGCCAGGTTAAAAATTGTCCTTGAGATGTGTAGTTAGAGGGATTAGCGGGTAAATATGTGGGGGTAGGGCCTGGGTGGGATTGTGGTCGGTGCAAACTCGATGGGCCGAATGGCCTCCTTCTGCACTGTAGGGTTTCTATGTGACACAGCTTTCACCTTTTAGTTTCAGGAGTACGATCATCAGTAAGATACACTTCTACGACGCTCTCTACTTCTGGTTATGACAGTCCTGTAGGTGCAGCTTTCCAGAGTTAATTTTCTATTGACCAACCAATAATAAGCTGGTTCGAAGTTTAGCCGCTTCTGGGAAAACACCCAGCTCTGACATACCTGAATGCTCACACAACTTTCCAGGATTTAGGCTATTTTAACCAGCTCGCACAGTGCCCCTAATATGACCTGCTGCCTTTTCTGACCTCTTTCTAAGAGTGATTTGCTGCTTCTCCTCAGAAGTTGTGTGTTGTCCTTTCTATCTGTCGGCTTTCTCTTTGTGTCTGCATCTGTGAACTGATAGCCTTCATCCACCAGCTCTTTCTGCTTGTTGCACTCCTTTGCATACGAGTCACATGGCTTCTGGTCATAACTTTCTTCCAGTTGGTCTTGCTCCTCGGTCAAAGATTGCCAGGTCACATGGACCATTATTTATTACCCAAGAAAACTGCAATTGATCCCATGACAATTTGTGCAAACTCTTGTGGCCAAGTGGCCAACAGGCTAAGCAATTCAGCCCAACATAAAGTTGGACACTTTAAATTAATCCACAGCTAAACAGCTTCAGCAAGCAAAAAGGCCTAATGGAATGTGGACAAGGTCACCACAGGTCAAAAGCCAATAGGGGTCCACCCAGACCTGTCTTACATATTGAACATAGATGCTCAAGCTTAATAATGGGGGAATCATTATGACCCAAACCCATCAAGACGTACTCAGCCAGTAGAAAAAGACAATATATTTGTGTATTCAGCAACTGTGGGGAGAGAATAGAGCCAACGTTTCGAGTCTAGATGACCCTTCATCAGAACCCTTCACCAGCTCTGATGAAGGGTCATCTCGACTCAAAATGTTGGCTCTACTCTATCTCCATAGATGCTGTCAGACCTGCTAAGATTTTTCAGCATTTTCTATTTTTGTTTCAGATTCCAACAGCCACAGTATTTTGCTCGCGTATTCTCCAGTTTCAGCCAAGTTCCCTGTTATTAACCACATCGTGAAAGGGGATACGTGTACCCAGGATGACCTGGCCAAACCTCATTGGGTGCTGTGACCCTATTGGCTGAAAGCCAGAGAAATGCCAGAAGGGCTGAGAGAGGGGACTGAACTGGACATCTTGAGACAAACCCCAGTGAAGACTCAACCGGCCAGATGCGACCCATGATAATGGAAGAGGGCATAGGAGATCCACCTTCGTACCAAGAAAACACAGAGTTCATCCATTGGCGCGAGTTCAGTGAATCTAATCCAACAACTTCATCAGAACGGGTGGTATATGTGTTTTTCAGGCGGTCAGCCTAGTTTGGGGAAAAGTTAACTTAATTTATTGTCTAACAGTTGTTTCCTTAACCTGTGAGTGTTTTAATAAGTTTGAGCTACAGTCCTTTGTCTCAAAGTAAGAGCACCTGGTAAACATGTTTTTGAGTATTAAAATGGTCAAAAGTGTTTGCATAGAGGATTTCACAGGTAATACTCTTAAACATAGAACATAGAACAGTACAGCACAGAACAGGCCCTTCGGCCCACGTTGTTGTGCCGCGCTTTGTCTGAAACCCAGATCAAGCTATTTCCTCCCTATCATCCCAAAGTGCTCCATGTGCCTATCCAATAGCTTCTTAAATGTTCCTAAAGTTTCTGACTCCACTATCCCTGCAGGCAGTCCATTCCACACCCCAACCACTCTCTGAGTAAAAAACCTATCTCGGACATCCTTCCTATATCTCCCACCATGAACCCTATAGTTATGCCCCCTAGTTACCACTCCATTCACCCGAGGAAATAGTCTTTGAACGTTCACTCTATCTATCCCCCTCATCATCTTATAAACCTCTATCAAGTCTCCTCTCAACCTCCTCCGCTCCAAAGAGAAAAGCCCAAGTTCCCTCAACCTTTCCTCATAAGACCTACCGTCCAAACCAGACAGCATCCTGGTAAATCTCCTTTGCACTCTTTCCAGTGTCTCCACATCCTTCTTGTAGTGAGGTGACCGGAACTGCACACAATATTCCAAATGTGGTCTCACCAAGGTCCTGTACAGTTAAAAGTCTTTTTCAAAAATTCTTAAAAACAAGTACAGATTCCACAGACATTTTAAAGATTATCCTTACTGTTCTGCTTCAGGGGACAAAGGTCGTCACAAAATTTGTTTTGAACAGTTTTTTCACAAAACATCACTTTGAATCAATTGATGTGATACATAGCTGCCAAGGAGAAGATTAAGGTTTTTTTCTGAAACAATACTCCCCCGTCCATTGGAAAATTGGTCTGGGTTTTAAAATACACGGTGAGTGTTCCATTCCGGGGAAGATGTTCAATTCATTTACCAATGTAAATATAACATTTTCCACCTATTAAAACAGATAGAAAGATTGAAGGCTAGAGCATCACACAATCATTATGGCGCAGGAGGCCATTCGACTCATCTTGTCTGCGCTGACTCTCCAAATAAGCATTATGATTTTGTGCCATTCTCCTGCCTTTTCCTCGTACCCTTGCACGTTGTTTCTGTTCAAGTAATCACCTAATGCCCTCTCGAATGCCTTGATGGAACCTGCCTCCACCACACTCTCAGGCAGTGCATTCCAGACCCCAAACTACCCTGTGTCAGAAAGTTTTTTTCTTGTATCACATTTGCTTCTTTTGCCAGTCACTTTAACTCTGTGCCCTCTCACTCTCCTTTTACAAGCAGAAACAGTTTGTCTACTCTGTCAGCTCCAACATGATTTTGAATATCTCTATCAAATCTCCTCTCTTCACCTTTTCTCCGAGGAAAACAGTCCCAACCTCTCCAATCTTTCCTAATTCCTGGAACCATTCTTGTGAATCTCTTCTGCACTCTCTCCAATCCTTCCTATAGTGTGGCACCTAGAACTGTACACAATATTCCAGCTGCGATCTAACTAGTGTCTTGTATGATATTGGTCTTTCTTTTAAAAAATACAGTGTTCCAAAACACTGCTGACATTATATTTGACTTGATTTATGCTGCTGTGCTTTGAAATGCATAATGAATAAATTGCACTTATGATGCTTTTATTCCCATTTATGCTGCAGTCTATGCTGAATTAAATCAACACTATAACAATGCCATGACCTGTTCATCCTGCTACATAATCTGTTAATTGCATCAGATATATAGAAGGAAATAGATAATAAAATTGGCAAAGTGGAAATCTGCAACATAACTTCTGGTGTCCATTCAATACTGAAGTGCTATAACTTATGCTTAACATACTGCATTCCTTGCTACTGGACCTTCTGTGGACTAAAGCTCCAAGGCCAATAAGAGCAAGGAGGTTGCGCTGAATATGCAACCAAACATGACGCAGGAATGATACAACAGAGAAAGAGGCCATTCGGCCCACTATGACACTGCACAGATAGCACGTGCAAATGGGACAGAAGCTGTGTGCTGATACTCCCCAATGCCTTATATTTGTTTTGCTGCTGGAACTCCAGCATATACATTTTTCCAATGAGTAATTTCAGATATTTTATTTCTGAATGAATCAAATGAAAGGTGAAAGAAAAACATCTTGCTGGTTTGTAAGCAAGTACTAATCTATTCACCAATCATATAATTTAGCTTTCTTTCAGTGAGCTGTGTGGCTGGTTACAGCTCTCCCTGTCCCAATTATCAACTTCCAGCTCCTATCAATAGCCTAGCAATGTTACTGCCTTTTAGAATTCAGTTGCTCTGGTTAACATTTGAAGAAAAAGGATACACAGCAGTACAATGTGAAAATTCCATTCCACGGTGGATTATCATAATTAATGTACTTGCATACATGGAGACATTCTTTTAAAAAGTCACCTTCATTTCTGCAAACCAAGTCCTACTTCAAAAGGAGGATGAAGCATCTTTTCCCAGGTTTGTTTCATTGGTGCTCCACAAGAACTTGTTCACAAGGACTTATTTCTAACATTGGCCCAGCATTACATTTCTATCCACATGTGGTAGTTGGTGGGGGGTAGGGAGAAAGAATATGTACACAAGATTAATTGGACAGCAATTAACTGGTCAGCTGCAATCATTTATGGTTTGGTGCATTTTTCAAATACCACAGAATGTCTCATTTAACTGCAAAATTAAATAATTGATGGAGTGCAAAAATCGCACACATCATCTGCTATGTAAAGTTTGTACAGTGTTTGCGAAGTATTTCTAACGCAAATGAAAAGCTAAGAGATTAACCTTGCTGCTGCTCTTCCTCCTTGTGCAGTGCCTGAAGCACCTTTTCAACCTTGTTCAACCACCGGTTCAGCACAATCCTGAGAAGAAGCTTGCTGAATATAAAAACATTATGGGTCACATTCCAACAATACATACCCAGTATCTGACGAGTAAAACTGAATGCCAGCTATTCCCCAAGTGAATACATTGGTATTGGTATAGTACCAGAAGATTGGAGGTTAGCGAATGTTGTCCCATTGTTTAAGAAGGGGAACAGAGACTTCCCCGGGAATTATAGACCGGTGAGTCTCACTTCTGTTGTCGGCAAGATGTTGGAAAAAATTATAAGGGATAGGATTTATAGTTATTTGGAGAGTAATGAATTGATAGGTGATAGTCAGCATGGTTTTGTGGCAGGTAGGTCGTGCCTTACTAACCTTATTGAGTTTTTTGAGAAAGTGACCAAGGAGGTGGATGGGGGCAAGGCAGTGGACGTGGTATATATGGATTTTAGTAAGGCGTTTGATAAGGTTCACCATGGTAGGCTTCTGCAGAAAATGCAGATGTATGGGATTGGGGGTGATATAGGAAATTGGATCAGGAATTGGCTAGCGGATAGGAAACAGAGGGTGGTGGTTGATAGTAAATATTCATCATGGAGTGCGGTTACAAGTGGTGTACCTCAGGGATCTGTTTTGGGGCCACTGCTGTTTGTAATATTTATTAATGATCTGGATGAGGGTATAGTTGGGTGGATTAGCAAATTTGCTGATGACACCAAAGTCGGTGGTGTGGTAGACAGTGAGGAAGGGTGTCGTAGTTTGCAGGAAGACTTAGACAGGTTGCAAAGTTGGGCCGAGAGGTGGCGGATGGAGTTTAATGCGGAGAAGTGTGAGGTAATTCACTTTGGTAGGAATAACAGTTGTGTTGAGTATAGGGCTAACGGGAGGACTTTGAATAGTGTGGAGGAGCAGAGGGATCTAGGTGTATGTGTGCATAGATCCCTGAAAGTTGGGAATCAAGTAGATAAGGTTGTTAAGAAGGCATATGGTGTCTTGGCGTTTATTGGTAGGGGGATTGAATTTAGGAGTCGTAGCGTTATGTTGCAACTGTACACAACTCTGGTGCGGCCGCACTTGGAGTACTGTGTGCAGTTCTGGTCCCCACATTACAGGAAGGATGTGGAGGCTTTGGAGAGGGTGCAGAGGAGGTTTACCAGGATGTTGCCTGGTATGGAGGGGAGATCCTATGAGGAGAGGCTGAGGGATTTGGGATTGTTTTCGCTGGAAAGGCGGCGGCTAAGAGGGGATCTTATTGAAACATATAAGATGATTAGAGGTTTAGATAGGGTGGATAGTGATAGCCTTTTTCCTCTGATGGAGAAATCCAGCACGAGGGGGCATGGCTTTAAATTGAGGGGGGGTAGTTATAGAACCGATGTCAGGGGTAGGTTCTTTACCCAGAGGGTGGTGAGGGATTGGAATGCCCTGCCAGCATCAGTAGTAAATGCGCCTAGTTTGGGGGCGTTTAAGAGATCCGTAGATAGGTTCATGGACGAAAAGAAATTGGTTTAGGTTGGAGGGTCACTGTTTTTTTTTTTTAACTGGTCGGTGCAACATCGTGGGCCGAAGGGCCTGTTCTGCGCTGTAATGTTCTATGTTCTACAACCAACTCTTGTGCTCCAAGTTCTCATAAGTCCTGTATTCACCGTGTCAAATATTGAAGCAGGAATGGTTCAATTTAATACCCTTCTAAATATTGCACACTCATACTTAGCTAGTATTAGCCAAATAACTATTATGTAAAAAGAAAAATACTTACTTGGAAGCTTGCATTAATGATTTCAAAAAGCAGGATTCTAATTAAGAATTTTCTTCCAAATTCCAAAGTGGTAAAATAATCGGATTACTCAACTTAGAGAATCCAAATAATCAAAGTAATTGGTTATTTTGCTAACCAATTCAGCAAACAAGGTGAATAGCTCAGTATCCTTCATTCTTCTTCTTCAGATTATTTGAGAGCTGCTGAAATGCAGCTTATGTTATGACTATCTCACAAGGCAGACCTCAAGTCTACTTCAGCTAGAATAGGAATTGAACCCCGTAATACTGATCCACCTCTACCCATCTAACCCACTGAGCTAAAGCCCTCCAATTGGGTATTAGAGTTGTTAACATTAAGTTAAATGTGGAACTCCCCTTCCACTTCTCTCTCTCTATGGCTGCATTGTACTCTTTCTTGCTTTTTATAAATTCAGGCAAGTGCAAGCAAAGAGGGGGTGGTATCGGCAGGGGTAACAGAACATGTCCAAACTGAATTCATACTGAATGCAGGTCATAGCTTATTCCAACAATTCAGGAAATTGTCCAGCTCAGACCGTTGCATATTAATTGCAAGGCCACACTGCATTAAACAAACCAAATCCGTAGAAACAGATGTGGTTAAGTTATTGTATAAGCCTAATATTACATAGAACATAGAACAGTACAGCACAGAACAGGCCCTTCGGCCCACGATGTTGTGCCAAGCTTTATCTGAAACCAAGATCAAGTTATCCGACTCCCTATCATCCTGGTGTGCTCCATGTGCCTATCCAATAACCGCTTAAGTGTTCCTAAAGTGTCTGACTCCACTATCACTGCACGCAGTCCATTCCACACCCCAACCACTCTCTGCGTAAAGAACCTACCTCGGACATCCTTCCTATATTTCCCACCATGAACCCTATAGTTATGCCCCCTTGTAATAGCTCCATCCACCCGAGGAAATAGTCTTTGAACGTTCACTCTATCTATCCCCTTCATCATTTTATAAACCTCTATTAAGTCTCCCCTCAACCTCCTCCGCTCCAGAGAGAACAGCCCCAGCTCCCTCAACCTCTCCTCATAAGACCTACCCTCCAAACCAGGCAGCATCCTGGTAAATCTCCTTTGCACTCCTTCCAGCGCTTCCATATCCTTCTTATAGTGAGGTGACCAGAACTGCACACAATATTCCAAATGTGGTCTCACCAAGGTCCTGTACAGTTGCAGCATAACCCCACGGCTCTTAAACTCCAACCCCCTGTTAATAAAAACTAACACACTATAGGCCTTCTTCACAGCTCAAATTTGAACAGGAGTGATCTAATTGATTTTTTCAAATGGAGTAAATAAAACGGATTTCACCAAATTTGTGCTCTCTTGGGACAGGAAAATATAGTGCTGTTAGGTAAACAGAACACCATTATTCAAAGTACCACCAAAAATGTGTGAGCAGTAAAAGCGCATTACCATCGCTGAATTCGCCAACATCAACATTGAGGATTAGTGTTGACCAAGAAATAAACTGTAGTCATATAAATAATGTGTCTACAAAAACAGGTCAGAGGCTAGGAATAGTGCAGCAAGTAACTCACCTCCTAATTCTCCAATGGTCTGTCAACCATCTACAAGGCATGAGTCAGGAACATGATGGAATACTCTCCACTTGCGTGGAAAAGTGCAGCTCCAAAAACATTCAAGAAGCTTGACACCACACAGGACAAATCAGCTCATTCAATTGGCACCCCATTCACAAATATTCATTCCCTCCTCCACTGATGCAGTGGCAGCAGCTTCTACAAGATGCACTGCAGCAACACACCAAGGCTCCTTGGGCAGCATTAACTCATGACCACTACCATCTAAAAGGACAAGGTACATGGAAACACCACCATCTGGAAGTTCCCCTCCAAGTCACTCACCATCCTGACTTGGAAATGTATTGCCATCCATTATCCGTGACACCATCCAGGACAAAGCAGCTCGCTTGATTGGCATTACATTCACCATTTACAACCTCCACAATGACAGCAGTACCATCTGCAGGATGCATTTCAGCAACTCACCAAGGCTCCTTCAATAACACCATACAAACTCTCAACCTCTACCACTTAGAAGGACAAGGGCATCAGATGCATGAGAACACCATAACCTGCAAATTCCCCTCAAAGCCATTTACCATCCTGACTTGGAACTATATCGTTATTCCTTCATTATCATTCAGTCAAAATCTTGGCGCTCTCTTCCAGGGAGCACTGAGAGAATATTTACACCACACTGACTGCAGCGGCTCAAGACAGTGGCTCACCACCACCTTCTGTAGGGCAATTGGCAATGGGCAGTAAATGTTGGCCTAGACACCAACATCCCGTGAAAGAATAAGTAGCATTTTTAATGTAATGAAATGTCCCATTACGCTTCATGGGAATATTATAAAACAAAGTATGACACCGAGCCACAAGGAGATATTAGATCAGATTACCAAAACCTGGTCAAAGGTTTAAAAAGTGTTTTAAAGGAAGCAGGCAAGATAGAAGGGTGTAGGGAGTGAATTCCAGAGCTTGAGGCCGAGATGACTAATATTGGAGCAATTATGATTCAGAATAAGATGTTAAAAAAAACATATACTTGCAAAGTTACTCGCAAACTGTGGGAATATTCTATAATTTCAAGCTTATGAGTGGAAGAATGTGCGCAGGATAAAATGATTACACTTTCTAAGCCAGACTCTCAGGTACTAGAGTGAGTGCACTGTCTCAATTTAACACACCCTCCAACCCCATCTATGGGCAGTTCTACATTTGTCTTTAAAATACTTGCACTAAAAATGAAGCCTGAGGGCTGAAGGCATAAGATCTTAAGAGCTATTGCAAAATATCTCTCGAGCATACGATACACAGGATACATATAATCCATCTTAAAAACTGCACTGCATATTACTGAGGAAAGACTTGAGGCTACGGTGCCAATGATTAGTCCAGCAGTGGCACGTCACAAGGGGTTGCATTCAGCAGTTCGATTTACCACAGACCCCAGGAAGACGCTAAAATAACATTAAAAACTTACCCAATTCAGAATATTCCCATTCCCTCAAATGGTAAAAATGGTCAAACTAAACAGTTCTTGAAACTTAAAAGGCACATGACTAAAATCACAAGTCACAAAGGCAGGTTACCAAACTTTGTGCAGACTAAAACGTTCCTAAACCAAAACAAATGTGCTGCCCCTGTCTAAATCCATATAAAGTAGCATTACATAATAGAACAAACTCATTTACATTCTAAATAAGCACCCTGGCTATCAGTACCTCATAAAATTCCAAAAGGAGCTTTGATTAAATAGCTTGTTTAGAGGTTTATTGGCAATAACTTCAGAGAAACCACCTTGGAGAGTTAGTGAGCTCAATAAGTTAAAAAAAATTTAAGATGCATATTGCCAGGGGTGCCTCAACTTACATTGTGAGCCAGATCTTAGTTATGGAGATGAGAAAAGCTCAAGTCTGGAAAAGTCCTGAGGAGGCAGACCCTCCAAGGGAATGGCCCCTGCACGTACTGCTAGAGTACAGGAGGTTGACTGTGTGAATTTCCTCAGAATGCTGAGAATATGATACCTGCTGCTACCCGGAGTGCATGTCGCTAATAGATGGACTTATTTAGTTTTCACTGGATATGGCATGGACTTCAGTAAGGCCTTTGACAAGGTCCCTCATGGCAGACTGGTGCAGAAGGTGAAGTCGCATGGGATCAGAGGTGAGCTGGCAAGGTGGATACAAAACTGACTCGGTCAAGGAAGACAGAGGGTAGCAGTGGAAGGGTGCATTTCTGAATGGAGGGCTGTGACAAGTGGTGTTCCTCAGGGATCAGTGCTGGGACCTTTGCTGTTTGTATATATTATATATATATATATAAATGATCTGGAGGAAAATGTAACTGGATTGATTCGTAAGTTTGCGGATGACACAAAGGTTGGTGGATTTGCAGATAGCAATGAGGACCATCAGGGAATACAGCAGGATATAGATCAGTTGGAGACTTGAGCGGAGAGATGGCAGATGGAGTTTAATCCAGACAAATGTGAGGTAATGCATTTTGGAAGGTCTAATACAGATAGGAAATATACAGTAAATGGCAGAACCCTTAGGAGTATTGCTGGGCAAAGGGATCTGGGTGTACAGGTACACAGGTCACTGAAAGTGGCAGTGCAGGTGGAGAAGGTAGTCAAGAAGGCATACGGCATGCTTGTCTTCATCGGCCGGGGTACGGAGTTTAAAAATTGGCAAGTCATGTTGACGCTTTATAGAACCTTAGTGAGGCCGCACTTGGAATATAGTGTTTAATTCTGGATTGCCACACTACCAGAAGAATGTGGAGGCTTTGGAGAGGGTACAGAAAGACGGAGGTTGAGGGGAGACCTGATAGAAGTCTACAAGATTATGAGAGGCATGGACAGAGTGGATAGTCAGAAGCTTTTTCCAAGGGTGGAAGAGTCAATTACTAGGGGTAGTTTCAGTTAGGAATCTTGCAGCCTACAGCATGTGGGGTTTTTTTGTTTTTAAAAGGGTTGGAGATTTAAATAACTTATGACACTTATTGAATGCTGGTCTAGACACTGAAACAGACTTTATCCAACTTCCATGAGTACGTATGCCTCCTCCATAACTTCGCCACTCTCCACACTGCGGGTATTTGAGCAGAATAATGGACTTCTCCTTGAAAGGAAATCAATGCACAAACAGAAGCGTCACCCCGATGAAGAGAAAAATCCAAAGCCCTCGAGCCAATACGTAAAGTCCCACTCTCCCCCAAACCAACCATAATATCAAGCAGCCACCACGCCCTGTCCACGTCTAAACCTCATGGTAGAGAAATCCTAAAAGTAACTCATCCTTCACCCCACTTAATGAGAAATTTGAACATTCCCTTATCCACTGAAGACAAATTCAGTTCTCTTCACCATTTGTATTGCTTCCAATGGATGTATTATATTGTACAAATATAGTATAAATACATCCTTCCATAGTAATCTAAGCACTCTGGCCATTTAGCGAGAACCTGCAATCTCCAGAGGACAAAGCTGGTCTACTAACACATTTCCAGAAACAAAGACATTCTTGTCTTGCTCCAACGTCTCGCTCCAAATACTAAATAATGTGGCTCAGCCTCCTCCCATTCCATCAAAGACAGTAACCGTTCAGTTTACCCCCTACATATTGCTCTTCCCTGAATAAATGTGATCTTTTCCTTTCCTACCCAAGACAACCATCCCACCCCCCATGCCCAAACTGAACTTTGCCACTATGCCTATCCCTAACCATGCCCAGTAATTGGCCTCCATCCACTGGGGAAGCGGGGACACACGCATGCACACCCATACATACACACTACTCAAATCTAACCCAGAACAGCTTTCCTTTTCCAAAAGGAAAACTGGCCCAAGCTCACTACCACCCCTTCAAAATCCACCCCTCCACTGCCCTTGAAGGAATGGAGCCTGGTTCAGTCCTTCACTACCTTCTGTTGCTATATCTTCTCCTGCCCTGTCCCACTCCTTTTCTCATCTGCCTCTCCCCTCACCCATCCTACCGCCTTCTAACCTGTTTGGCCCAGGCACTGGACATGGCTTGGCTCCCACAGAATATCAACATACTATCTTTTATGTATGGTACAAAAATATACTTCCATCGTAGTCTAACTAATCGAGCCATTAGAACCAATAAAATACCTACAGGACAGTTTATACGGGAAAGGAGTTCAGAAGAAGCACAATGTTGCCTTGCATACTATCAAACTGAGGAATGCTGCATTTATTTTCCTAGAAAAACTATCCTAAATAAAGATAGCTTTCTGGTGCCAGCCTTGCATTGCCAGACTCTTGAAACAGGTTACAGATTCCTTCAAGAATGCACCTATTTGACAGGCGCATTTCATTATAAATTACTGCAAAACTGGTTGATAATTGAAAATACTGTTATCACTAAGTCAAAGCGGCTGCTCCACACATATTACTATTTAAATGAATTTTGCACATCTAGGCATCTAAATGTAGGCACCTATCCAGTTTAAAATACTAACCTTTTCATTCTTTGAAGGAGAAGAAATGTCCATTTACTGAGATCTGGGAAAGAATTCATTGCATGTACAGACTTCTCAAATGACCAAAATAGGATTCCTTCTGAAGTTGTTGTTTGCGCCTCAATGGACTGATTATTTGAAAGCAAATAATGATGAGGGAGCATTCTCTTTATCAAGGTTAATGCATATACAAATACACTATAGAAGGCATTAAGTTTCCCCACATTAGCAAATGATGTGTATTCAATGGTTAGCCTGAATGAATCCAGCTTTCAATTCCAAGTGAACACTTTCCCCATGCCTCTTTTCTCCTGTCATTACTTCATATAAACGGATACACTGCTGAGTTCGATATTCCACCGTTTATAAACGTAATAAACCACACAGAACAGTGAATTCCTCAAGCCTTGCAGTAATTGGTAGCTTGCAAATCTACACCAGATACAGCATGAAACCAGATTTCAAGATGACACAAAGCATGTGATCAGAAGAGGACCAGACTTCACATCCCACTCAGTTGACCTAGCTCCCAACCAGACTGGTTAGAGCGCTGCACAGAGTATCCAATCTCAGGGAAGGAGAAAAACCCATCATTGTTCCTGTGAAATATGCAGCACCGTGAAGAATGATGACAAAAAAGTGATACGAACAAAGCTATCTTCCCACAATATAGAATATCGATCTCAAGTAGAACCTGCCCCAACAGTAGACCTTTTTAGTATATATGGGAAAATGTTTTTTTTTTTTTTTTAAATGTTTTCTTTTTATTTTAACTAAATAAATCAAACTTCCACAATATTACTTCATAATCTATTCTAACATGAACAAAATATTCCAGTTAATCTAAAAATAATCAAATTTACAAATGATAAAAGGATTTCCAACTGGCTGATTTTGAAGGACTGCCTGGTAGGTCAGTAAGTACATTATAACAACTCCATTACAAAGCATATCTGAGATCCTCACTGCCTAGACTAAAACCAGAATAGGCAATTATACCCTCAGTATAATATTGAATTGGATTGCACAGTTCGGAAGATAGTGCTGAAACTTCAAGACATTCACAGAGTAGGAAGTATTTGGAATTAGAATTTTTAAAATCTATGTTTTGTCACCGGGTATTTTTCTAACCACTGTGAACTTCTGTTCACTTTTAGGACTCGTACTTAACTTCTCAGTGGAAATGTTACAGTCAATTAAATTCATAAACATAAAACCTCAGCAATCAAAGCCAAACCTTTCAGAAATCGGTTTTGTCCGGTGAAAACTGCTAGCTTGCATTTCTCTTCAACACCAGGTGTTATTTCTTAGTGTTGCACAAGTTCTCTCAGGACATCATGTCCTATGGGTACATCAAGAATTTTCTACATGGCAACGAGGCAAAAATGATGAGAGGCTGAAAGATATTTGTACCCCCATCACATCCAGAAAATTCAGAGGCCCTTTCCCAAATTTAATTTAACAAAATCGGTAGTTGTGTGCGCAAAATTAAGAATTAATGCTATAGAATTGTAAGAACTCACAGCCCAGTGTTACGATCCCCAGCTGATGTTATTACTGGGCAAGTCAGATTCCAGGATGGAATCCAGCCTGATAGATTTTAACTTTTTTTATGTTTAGATACGTAAATGAGCAGTCACAGCATTGCCAGTGAATTGTTAACAATAAAACATTAAACAAGATTATTAATAATACACTACTCCTTCATCCCAGCTATATCTTTGCAGATAATAGATGTGTAAGGATAACACAAGTTACAATATCAATTTTATAATGTTCTAAGTACACAGTCCATGTGAAATAGATGAAGTGTGGTCAGGCACACTACCTGAAACCAAATGACAGATGCCACCCAATAAAGAGATTCCCAACTGGCTCATTTTGAAGAAATGTCTGGGAAGTCAGTAAGTATTTTGTAGCAACACCACTACAAAGCATATCTGAAGGTGGCACGGTGGTACAGTGGTTAGCACTGCTGACTCACAGCACCAGGGACACGGGTTCAATTCCGGCCTCGAGTCACTGTGTGGAGTTGGCACATTCTCCTCGTGTCTGCATGGGTTTCCTCCCATAATCCAAAAGATGTGCGCGGGTTAGGTTGATTGGCCATGCTAAATTGCTCCCTAATGTCCTGGCATGCATAGGTTAGAGGGATTACTAAGGTAAATATGTGGAGTTATGAGGATAGGGCCTGGGTGGGATTGTTGTCGGTGCAAACTCGATGGGCGGAATGGCCTCCTTCTGCACTGTAGGATTTCTATGAATACAACTTATGTGGATTTCTCATCAATACCCTCTTAAAGCTTGTCGCACTGTGAGCAAACTGGGCTCACTGGAGTTCCTTCTTCCACATGAGGGTTTCTTATCTCTGCACTCCAAGAACATGCCTTGGAATCGTCTCCAAAGCAATGCTTTCTCTTAGATGCCTTCACAAAGGATCCATCTCCAGGATTTCAACTTCTCCTTTCAGTATACCTCTGCCCAAGATCACCACATGCATTCAAGCTTCCTGTACAATCCTTCAGGTACCCAGGCATGGCAACAGAACACCACTGCTTCACAGGCTCTATTAAAGGCACCAACCTTTTGATCACTTTGAATATGACCTCAGTCTCATATGTTCAACTTTAATGCTGGCTCCTGCAACTGTCTTTTTAATTCATAACTCTTTCGCTGCAGCTCGTTTTAACTTCACTGAACAACACCTTGTTCAACGTCTTATCCTTTGTTTCTTTGACTTCACGGTCTTGAGACATCCTCTATTCTCCAGTTCCTAGGACTATCTACTCTCTGCAGTTTGCGGTCTTGTGTCCAGCTTTTTGTGGCACGAGCAAGTACGCCCAACAGTTTGTTCGTCTCACATTATAAATAAGTTACCTGGCGCAGACATTTGTACAATACATACAAAACGAGCAAGTGACCATCCACTAATGCAACGTGCGGTCTGCCACCCTGTCACACTCGCAAATTTGGAGAGAAATTCATCAGTAGCCCTAGTTTCAGAGCAACTCCTCACCTTTCATGACTCAATGTCATATGAACTGGCATTGGCACTACCACTTCCATTTCCTCCTGCTCTCCTGGGCAACCCTGTAGATAGATCAACTGAAGCTCCTCTGATCCCTTGTACGTCACATCTTTCCAGTTCCTGGCTTCAAAAACACAAGAGATGGGTTAGCTTAAAAACAAAGACAGGAATCACCTGTTCCTCAGAATAAAACCTTTTCATAAGGGAAATACGAGAACAATAATTTTCTACGTTTGGTAAGCAATGCCAGCATCAAAGCCAGCTGCAAGATGTATTTCATTCTATTTTCCTTTAATGTGGTGATCAAGTTCAACCTTGGAAAAACCTCAAGTTTAATTTGCTACTTACACCTTTTCCATTTCAAACAACTATTGCCACTGCATCTCCAAACAAGAACATCAGTTTTGTGCTAAGTTTGACAATTCTGTTCTCATCAACAATTGGATCAAAGGGAAAAGAATATTGGTCAGGAGAAAAATTCAAATATTAAGTGGTTACAAGATTCAGATTTTGAAAATCACATTTGAGGTGGCACGGTGACACACTGGTTAGCACTGTTGCCTCACAGCGCCAGCAACCCGGGTTCAATTCTAGCCTGGGGTCACTGTTTGTGAGAGTTTTCACATTCTCCCTGTATCTGAGTGGGTTTCCTCTGGATGCTCCGCTTTCCTCCCAAAGTCCAAAAACGTGCAAGTTAGGTTGATTGGCCATGCTAGATTCCTCCTTAGTGTTAGGGCGAGGAAAATTACGTGGGGTTACGGAATAGGAGCTGGGTGGGATTGTCATCATTGCAGGTTTGATGGGCCGAATGGCCTTTTTCTGCACTGTAGGAATTGTATGGAAAGCAACTTAACGCAGTATAGCATTAGCTTAAAGCTTATGAGATTGGTGCAATATATTAACACAGATTGAGGACTGGTTGACAGAACACAAAATAGGAATTAAACAGGACACTTTCAAGATTACTGGGTATAACTAGTGCAGGGTTTAGTGTTGGGCTAGAGGTATTTACAATTTATATCCATGACTTGGAAATATTACACTCTATCCTTATCGAAGTCTGCTGGCGATACAAAACTAGGTGGAAAAAGTAAATAGTGAAAAGGATGCAAAGAGATGGCGAAGTGATTATAGACATGTTAAGGGACTGACCAAATAGTTGGCATATGGATATAACATAGGGAAGTGTAAAATTATCCACTTTGGTAGGAAAACGGAGAAGCATTTTTGTTTTAGAAAGGGCGTGAGGCTGGTAATTGTTGGGATTCAGTGGAACTTCAGGCATCCTCGTACACAAACCACATAAGGTTAGCATGCACTTATAGAAAAACAATAAAGATGACAATTGCTCTGTTAGCCTTCATTGCTAAGAGTACAAGAGTAGGAAGTTTTGTTACAACAATATACATTTAAAACTCTGCTCAAAAAGCACAGCAAGTGATTGAAGTCTGGAAGACAGGTTCGATTGAAGCATTCAAAACAAGGAATTAGACTTATCCGAAAAGGAAGAATGTGCAGGGTTATGGGGAGAGGCAGGAAAATGGCACTAGGTGAACTGCTTACTCTGATATCTGGTACACTATTGTGGGCCAAATGGCCTCCTTCTGCACTGGAACAATTCTGTGATTGTGAACCTGCTCCCCAATTCAATTAAATCATGGCTGATTTGCACATCAGTTCCATTTACACTCCTTACCTTCGTATCCCCCGATACTTACACCCAGGAACCTATTAAGCTCAGTCCTGCAAGCTTCAACTAACCCAGCATCCATAGCACATTGGGGGAAAATTTCCAGTACCCTCTGCGTGATAAATTGTTTCCTGATTTCCCTCCGAAACTGACTGGCTCTATTTTTAAGATCATGTCCCTCATTCTATTTTCCATTCCTCTCCCTCCACCCCACCAGAGCAAACTGTTTCCCTGTATTTACCCAATTAAATCTTAACATTTTAAAAACCTCGCTCAGATCACCCACCCGCTCCGTAACCTCCCTTCTCCCGCCCAACTTAAGGGGCCTCGCAATCCAAGTTTAACCAGCCCGCCCCTTAATTTGTCCTTCTAAATATTGCCAATTTGCATCTTCATTGTCTATTTCTCGCTACTTTCAGGATTTATTCAGCAATTTGATTATGAGAAGACTTGAGGGGGAACATTTTGATGCTACACCATTACAGTCTTTACAAGAAACACACACGGATTTTGGTGCTCCTGCTCACAACACTTTTTCATTGGGTTCGCACACAGCAAGCAATGCTAAATGTAAAAAACATCAAATTCGTAACAGTCATTTTGGAACTAAGGACATAAGCGTTATCAGGTGGTGTTAGGCCTTCTATTTTAGTCACCCCAGGCAAAAGTGGTTCTTGCTGTGACAAAGCCCAGACAAGCACACTTTATTTTCTTAAGGCTTCATGTTACATTCAAACATTTTCCATGAAGGTTGCGTTCGTTAGAAAAATTGACAATTTCAGTACTTTGCAAAGAGCATTCAAGATAGAGCAGGTTCTAATGTACAGGAGAAAAGGAGGATTACGGTGTCATGAAAATACCAAACGAGATAATAATATGGCTGTCAAAATGTTTCTCATCACTCAAAAACCGTGCAGTGTTAAATGCTCTCTGCTTCCAACAGAAGAATGTCACACAACTGTGATCACTAGAACCTTGCTTTTTCAGTCTAATAGTTGTGAAAAGACAGCAATGCAAATGATTCTGAACCGATTCAGCATCAAAATCAATTCTTAAAGTTGTTTGCTCATTTTTCCTGATTACCTGAGCTATGCCAGGGTGCCATGTGTTGCAGGTGACAAACACTCAACTTAAAATGCCAATACATAATTATGTTGAAATCATCGGAATTCAATTAGATAGAATAAAGTCACATCGCCTCCGCTCCCACCTCCTAAGGTAAACTTAACAAGGGTTAACAGATGCGATTTCTCCTTCAGTTGAATGGGGAGGTAAACTGTCAGACATTTCCACCTAAGGCGCTGAGATGGATAGTTACACCACAACAAATATTTGCTGGATGCTTCTGCAAAAAGATCACAACAGACTTACAGATGAGGAAGGTCATCGGCCCATCTTAATTCATTCATCCAATACCATCCCACCTTTCCCTCATTCACGTTGGTTAAATAATCCCAGAGGTCTGTCGCTCTGCACAGAAGCCCATTCCAAGTATTGATCACTCTTCTTGTCAAGAACTTCATGATACTGGTTCCTAAAATTTGAATCCTTGGCTTTCTCCCCTGGTTTATTGTGGAAGAAAGTTCCAGATGAACAATATTATATAGCTCCATAAAATCAGCTCTCAAATAATTCCTGTGCAGGCTGATAAAAGCCCAGTCTGCCGCATAAAAAAGAAAATGACTAGGATGCCTGACAACTGTAGGACAGCTCAAAGCACTTCATAACCAATGAAATACTTTAGTTGTGTAGGAAACAAAACACCCAATTTGAAATCATGCTCGGAAAACAACAATGAAAGAAATGATTGGGTCACCTATTTCAACGATAGTGGTTGAGGGATAAATACTGGTCGGGACACCTTGTTTTTCTTTGAATAGTGTCATAAGATCCTTTACTTCCACCCGAGCGGGATGACAGTGTCCTAGTTTATCACCTCATTCGAAACTAAGCACCACTGACAGTGCAGCACCACCTCAGTACCGCTTACAATGTCAATGCTGGAAAGTTAGAAAAGGCCTTGTGGCTGATCTCTGCACTTCAGTGCTCTTATGTCTCCATAAACGCGATGTCTGACAAGAGCACTGCAGTCTGACCGCGATGTTCTCTCACTTGTACTCCACTAGGTAGTTTAATTTTCTGCCGACTTTAAGTGGTGCAAATATAATAAACTTTTATTTTTATATTGTACTTTAAGTGTATCAGTGCTTTGGGTCTCTTTCAACCAGATCATTTCAGCAAAGCTTCTGCGCGGAATTTAAGAAGTACGTTACACATTTTGTGCATACGTGTTAAATGCGCTGACGTGGTTCAGTGCAAATGGCTTCAAAAGAGTAAAGTTAGACATACAAGGCAATCTCCACTCAACAGATCTTTCATACAGACCAGCATTTGCATTTCAACAGTTTAGATATGCAAAACTCAGCATGGAAAGGTTCAAAGACAAAGATCATATCTGACTTTCAGCGGGATGAATGCTGAAGTATGGATATCTAGCATGCTCCAAGAATGCTGCTGCCCTGTATAACTTCATTCTATCCTCAAAACATTTGCAGACCGATCACAAAACAAAGAGTTCTATGCAGCATCCTCGCATAGCTCCTCCCAGCCTTTAGAAAATTATTTTACTCTTGTAATGCCCTATTATGCTCGCAATAAATGAAAAATGCTGCTCAATCTCATCTCCATGCTACTGGCAATTTAGTTATAAGACTAAACTGGCCAGCAAATCCTCATTTCCATTCTAGTTCTATGATCTAGCCCAATCTCAGGAGGACTGTTACAATTGGCCTCAAGATCCCCGGTCTTGAATTTGGAGCATTGGGGGGTGGGGCTGGGTAGTGGTAGACAAGGTATGAAATAACATAAATAGTTACAATTTCATATTTGAAGGGTGTAGCTTCATGCAAGAGGAAGGTGTATGGAGAATTCAGGATAGGAGGTCAGCATACCCAATTCACAGCTCGCACATGCAATGACCTGAATAACCGGAACTCCCTCCCTGTCACTAACCATTTCAACTCCTCATCTCACTCCCACTATGACCATTAAATTGCTTCAATGAAGCTGCTGCAAGATCAAGGAACTATGCCTGATCTTTCAATTTGCAACCCTCTAATCTTAATATTCAGACCTCAACAATGACGACCACTTTCACTTCAGCAGTTGGATGTGTCAGTGTTTCTGAATTCAAGCAGGCGTGGCAGTGGCGGGGGTGGAGGGTGGTGATTGGCAGGATGGGTTGGTGCTTTGGGTAGGGACCCTCCATTGGAATATAATGCTGGTCAGTGCCCTTGGTGCCAGCTTGCTTTTCTTTCCTTCTCCCAATAAAGCTTTTCCCAAATTGCCATTTTTATTGCTTCCAAAACCACTTGCCTCATCTGCCCACATTCTCTGCCCTCTAAATGTCTTTGATTTATTTTATTGTGCCTATTATCTCAAGTTAATATAATTTCTGTAATTTAATCATTATCCCTTTGTCAGACATGCATATTACAGGCCGATCTATTTTTTTCTCCTGTGTACATTGATGCATGTTCTCTTCTTCCTTTGTTCAATTTATTAGCAATTCGTCCAGTTGTGATAAAGTGTGCACATTTGAAACATCCACTATTCCTCTCATCGCTACTGCTGACTAACCTGTTGAATATTTCCAGCATTTCCTACTACTGTTTCAGGTTTGCAAAACTTTGCATTTTGTTCATCTCTGATGTTGAGCCAAATATGGATAGCTGCCACATTTTGTCAAATCTGTTACTCAAACAGATCTGAAAACATTTTATAAAGTAATTTGTGAACAGAAAAACTATCCTGTTTAGCTAGAATTTGTAGTAGTGAGGCAAGAGTGGAGGCCCTTGACATCAAGGCAGCATTTGAGTGGGTACAGAACTGGAATCAGTGGAAATCAGAGGGAAAATTCTCCACTGGTTGGAGTCATACCTGGCACAAAGGAAAATGGTTCTGATGATTGGAGGTCCATCATCTCAGTTCCAGGGCATCACTGCAGGAGTTCCTCAGGTTAGTGTTCTCGGCCCAGCCGCTTTGATTGCTTCATCAACATTATTCAGCACCATTCATAACTCCTTAGATACTGAGGCAGTCCGTTTCCAAATGCAGCAAAACACAGACAATATCCATGCTTGGGCTGGCATGTAGCAAGTATCATTTGCAACACACAAGGTCCAGGCCATCGCCAACAAGAGAACCTAACCATCACCCAGTGACTTTATCATCACTGAATCCTCCACTAACAACATCCTGAGGGTTTCATTGACCAGAAACTGAACTTGACTAGCCATTTAAATACTGTGGCTATAATAGCAGGACAGAGACTAAGAATCTTGTGGCAAGTAATTCACTTCCTGACTCTCCAAAATCTGTCCACCATCTACAAGACACAAGCCAGGAGTGTGATGGAATACTCACCACTTGCTTGAATGAGTGCAGCTCCAACAACATTCAAGAAGCTCAACACTATCGAGGAAAAAGCAGCCCACTTGATTGTTTGTGGAAGGGGTGCCAATCAATCCTACCACCATCAAACAATGACAGCAGTGTGTACCGTCTACAAAACGTACTGCAGGAACTTGCCAAGTTTCCTTAGACAGCACCTTCCAAACCCACAAAGACAACCATCTAGGTGAACAAGGGCAGTAGACACATGGGAACACCATTATCTAAAAGTTCCCCTCCAAGCCACGCACCGTCCTGACTTGGAAATATATCACCATTCCTTCATTGGGTCAAAATCCTGGAACTGCTCCCCCCGCCCCCCTACCCAACAGCACTGTGGGTGGATCTACACATCTACATCGCATGGACTGCAACAGTTCAAGAAGGCAGTTCACCACTTCCTCTCAAGGGAAATTAGAAATGGGTAATAAATGCTGGCCTTGCCAGCAATGTTCACATCCCATAAAGGGAATTTAAAAAACATCACTGAGACTTACCAACCTCTCCAATTATGGATTGCTAACCATCAGCAGATGGTTTGCAGAATGTTATTAAATATTATTCCATAGCACAACATTTACAAATTTAAAATTATGGATTTTTATATACAGTCCTCCCACCCTGTGCATGCAGCCATCTAGGTCCAATGCTCTGGAATGCTTTTCTGAAATTCTTCACATTGCTATTCCTTCGCTTCCTTCAAGACCCTTCTTAAATTCCACCTGACTGACCAAGCTTTTGGCCACCCCTTCTAATATTTCCTGTGTGGCTGATCATAGGTGGAATTTTTTGAAGTGTTGTGTCAATGGGAGAAGCAGGAGGCGGCCTGTCAGCTACCTTGCTGGGTTTTCCTGTTCCCCAAACTATTTATTTGTGGCTCAGAGTCAGAATAATACCTCATCACCAGGAGCTCCAAACCAATGGAACAAGGTCCCGGTCTCTCAGATATAAGGTTTCCAGTGAAATGAGAGTGGGCCATATCACCATCTTCCCAATGATGACACGTCAACAGCATAGAACTGGGCAACAATTAGGGAGTAATTAAGAATAACACTCGTAGCTGATGTGTGAAAGGAAAATAAAAATGATAGATACCCTTCCGAAGGTAGGATTATATGCATTGTTGAGAGCAGGAGGACAGAAAGTTTCATCCTGAACCTCAGAGTAATTGAGTAAGCTATTAACTCAGACAAAGAGTCATCCAGACTCAAAACGTTAACTCTGTTCTCTCTCCACAGAAAGTTTATCACTTCTACATTCCCAGACTGGATACAGTAAAAAAAGCTGGTTAGCCAACAGATAATTGGTCCTTCAACTCCAGTCTCCACTTCGTTGTTATCTTTGTGGTTAGTGTTGCTCTGAAAACGTTATGCTCCCCATGGTCAAATGACGTAGCCATACGCCCTGCCAACCCTCATGTCAAGAATGGCTTGTCAGCAGCCAGCCATGCTTGAAGAGCAAGTCAGGAAGATTCAGCGCTCTCAGGATAGGAGGAAGATAAAAGAAAGGGAGAAAATAAGTGCAAAGACAGATAATTAATCGCATACTAATTACCTTGAAAACTACCTGAAAAGTGACAAGAAATTCCAGATACATTATCTTACCTTCCAAAAGATCAAGGAATACCAGAAATGCTGTGTATACTTGTGCACTATCTGCAATGTCCAAAGCCATCATCTCAGTGTACTGAAAATAAAAATATGAGAGAATTATGAGATGGAGAAGCCAGTGTTGGACTGGGGTGGGCACAGTAAGAAGTCTCACAACACCAGTTTAAAGCCAACAGGTTTAGTTGGAATCACGAGCTTTCGGAGCACTGCTCCTTCGTTAGGTGAACCCCGATGAAGGAGCAGCACTCTAAAAGATTGTGATTCCAACTAAACCTGTTAGACTTTAACCTGGTGTTGTGAGACTTCTTACAATGAAAATTATAGCATTCAAATCCAGCTAGCATCATCACTTTTCTTTATAGTATTGATAAAAAAAGAGAACAGAAGCATAAACATGTAAAAGGAGCACAAAGCTCAGATGCATCAAGCATGCCCTAACCAGACCTGAGCTACATGCACCAGGGATCCATCCTTAAGTCACATAATCTCCTGGAATGGGGAACATGAAAAAAGATAAAGTAGAAAAACCTACAGTCGATCTTGGAAAAACCTGAAATTCATTTCGTAATTGCTGAAGGCACTCCTGCAAATCTCCAAGGCAACGCATGGATCCTTCAAATCCTACCCAATACAATTGGAAGTTTGCATTTTCTTCAAGAAATTGTCTAGCTCCCTGCTGAAAGGCACCATGGCGAACTGTTCTGGGGAATGACTGTTCTCTGTGAAAAGATATATCTCCCGAAAACTAACCTCAATAATTATACAAAATTTGACACCAAGTCACAATCCAACAATCCCTATTCATCTCAAATAAATCATCTAACTGGAAAGACTCACTCTCCTTCGTTTTAAACAACTCAATCATATCCCATCAAAGTTTGTACTTCGGTAACAAAAGTAGTTCCAACATCCTATCCTGACAATTAGATGCCCAAAGAACAGGGACAATTTTGGCAGTTCTTGGCTGAGCCTGTATTGGACCTCTATATAACTGGACAGAGCACCAGCTCTAACACAACACTCCATCCACGATGCAGTGGAGTGTTAACCTACATATTTTTAGATCAAACCCATCACAATTTGACAAAACCACAAGTGTGCTGCCAATTCAGCCAGGCTGACATGGAAAAAAAGTCAAGAAAATCATGTTTAACCAATTTATTAGAGTTCTTTGAAGGAGTCACATGTGTTGTGGATAAAGGGGAACCAGTGAACATACTATGCTTAGATTTCACTTAAGAGGAGAAATTGTTTCCTCTCAGAGGATTTAGAGTCTCTGGAACTCTCAAAAGGCAGTGGAAGCAGAGTCTTTAAATATTTTTAGACATAGCGAGATAGATTCTTCATTAACAGTGGGTGAAAGGTTATCGAAGGTAGGCGGGTTTGTGGAGTGAAGGTTACAATTAGATCAGTCACGATCTTGTTGAATGACGGAGCAGTGGCCTACTCCTGGTCCTAGTTTGCATGTATGGTACACCATTGGCACTTCTACAATCCCGACATTAGTGCCTGTAGTATTCATTTAAATTCCTTACTGCTAGTTACAGAACGAGGGATGAATAACACTGTATTCAGACAAAAAATGGCCAGCCTGTCTAATGCAACCCAGACAGGTTTCCTTTCATGGATATACAATTCTCACAAGAGATCCCATTCTAACATCTGTGATTGGATCCTATTGAAATAAAAGATGGTTTTAATATGCTAATACTAATCAAGTGCAGAGACCCAGGGCTGCACCTGTTTTAGTATATCTTTGTTGGCTTTCCAATTATTACAGTTATTTTTAAACTGGGGACAGATTTCCTCTGTAACTGATTATGAATGACAGCTGAGTGAAGGAACAGAGGGGGAATGTTTTCTTTTGCTCTGACATAGTGTTCAAAACAGCTGGCACATGTCCAAGTATCAAACTACCCCGAGATCATGAATCATTGATTGACAACTTTATCTGAGGTGAAGACATCAGATTGGCTGTGAACATGGGCCAGATTATTGCTCTTTTTGATGGCTGACTGGAGTTTTTGGGACTACCCCTGTCTAGCCAGTCCATCTACAGCACACATAGAAAGGGAGTTAGATAGTTTTCAAAGCTGTACAATGCATCAAAAAGACAGATTTAAAGGTGATAGGTGGAAGGAACCCGAAGGGGGATGAGGAAAATTATTTTTGTTATTAAGCAGTGAGTTATGATCCAGAACGCACTGCCTGTAAGGATGGCGGAAGCAGGTTTAATAGTAACTTTCTAACGGAAATTGGATAAATACTGGACTAGAAATCGAGGGGCCCAGACTAATGCTCTGAGGACACAGGTTCGAATCCCACCACGACAGCTGGTGGAATTCAAATTCAGTTAATAAATTTGGGGTTGAAAAGTTAGTCAATTATCATAAAAATCCATCTAGTTCATCTGATGTCTTTTAGAGAAGGAAATCTGCTATACTTACCTGATCTGGCCTATTCATGACTTGAGACCCACAGCAATGTGGTGGACTTTTAAATGGCCTAACAAGTCACTCAGTTGTATCAAAACCACTACAAAGTCTACAAAAAGGAATGAAACCAGAAGGATCAGATAGCAAACCCAGCCCTGCTGACCCTGCAAAGTCCTCCTTACTAACATCTAGAGGTTGTGCCAGAATTTGGAAAGCCATCAAGTCAGTAACAGCCTGACATAGTCATACCTTACAGAAAATGCCCCAGACACCATCACCATCCTTGGAGAGACCCACCAAAGTTGGCGGCACAGTGGTATGCAGTCAAGACAGAGCTCAACATGGACATTAATGATCTGGACAACAATGTGGGAGGTATGATCAGTAAATCTGCAGATGACAAAAATTGGCGGAGAGGGGAGAAAAATTACAGGGCATTAGAGGTGGGTGGATGTGCAGAACAGCGGCAAATAACCCTGAAAAGTCTATGGTGATGCATTTTGGGAGGGAATTCACAATGAACAATAGGACGCCAGGAAGTACACAGGACCAGAGGGAACTTGGGGTGCAAGCCCAAAGATCCCCGAAGGCAGCAGGACAGGTAAATAAAGTGGTTTAATAGGCATATGGGATACTTGCCTTTATTAACCAAGGCATAGAACACAAGAGCGGGGGGTTATGATGGGGCTGTATAAAATATTCTTTCAGCCATGGCCAGAGTACTGTGTGCAATTCTGGTCGCCACATTATAGGATGGATGTGATTTCACTGGAGGGGGTGCAGAGGAGATTCACCAGGATGTCGTCTGGGCTGGAGCATTTCAGCTATGAAGAGAGGCTCAGCCAGGCTGGGGTTGTTTACCTTTAAGCAGAGACAGAGAAAGCTGAAGAGGTCCTGACTGAGGTGCACAAAATTAGAAAGGGTTGATATGAATAAATGTTTCCCTTTAGTAGAATGGTCCCTTGCTGTGCTGTAAAATATTAAGTATGACTCTGGACTCCATGAAGCCACACGGCATCAGGTCAAACATGGGCAATAAATCCACCTTTTGATACCACCTACCGCCCTTCCTCAGCTAATGAATCAGTCAGTACTCCTCCATGTTGAACACCACTTGGAGGAAGCAGTGAGGGTGGCAGGGGTGCAGAATGTACTCTGCGTGGTGTCCATAACCAAGAGTGACTTGGTAGCACCATTGCTAATCAAGTCCTAAAGGACATAGCTGCGAGCCTGGGTTTGGGTGAGGAAAGAGAGAAAAGCCCAGTTGATCTCATCCTCACCAATCTACCTGCCGCAGATGCTTCCGTTCATGACAGTGTAAGGGGAAAAATACAAGGGAGCACACTTTAAAATGGCAATACAAGAAAGCACACTCTAAAATGGCTGCCTGGCACATAAAGGGTTAACTGGGAAAGAAGCCAGAAAAGCAGACACAGGCTCCCGCTGTTCAGAAATCACGTCAAGTCAAAACCTAACAGACAAGCCATTTCCAAATTACAGACAGTGACTCATAGCAAACAAACACCTCAGGAAGCCAAAGCCAAGGGTCAAACATCTTTTAAGATAAGGAAACCCCACAACAAAGAGCTTAGATTAACGTTAAAGGAACGCGGGAAATATGAATGCGAGGGAACCGATTAGCACCTGAACGAGACGAAACTAGCCATTGATAGATACAGACATAAGGAGATGTACCCATTCATAAAATGCTAAATGTCTATACCTGTTTGTACTTTTGTAAACATGAGGAAATGTACCCATTCATAAAATGTTACCTACTTGTACTCACTTAAACAATGTGATAATGTTCGAATCACCGGTTTACCCATTGTGTAAAGGGTATAAAAATGAACCGCTCCCGACATACTATTGAGAGAAGGTTTGCTACAGACATGTGCCTTGTCTCCACGGAGCTCCGTTTAATAAATTGTATTTTCTGAATCTCGAAGTCTGACTACTAGTGGATTTTTCCCACAACAACAGCATTGCTAGAAGTGAGCACTGTACAATGGCTGTGGAGACAAAGTCCTGTCTGCACATTGAGGATACTCTCATCGCGTTGTTTGGCATTGCCACCGTGCTAAATGGGATAGATTTCAAACAGATCAAGTAACTCAAAACTGAATGTCCATGAGATGTTGTGGGCCATCGGCAGCAGCAGAATTTTATACAATCACAATCTGTAACCTCATGGCCTGGCATGTCCCCATTCTACCATTACCACCAAGCTGGGAGATCAACCCAAGTTCAATGAAGAGTGCAGGAGAGCATGTCAGGAACAACATCAGGCATACGTAAACATTAAGTGTCAACCTGGTAAAACAACACAGGACTACTTGCATTCCAAACTTCGAAAGCAGCATGCAATCGGCAGAGCTAAGCAATCCCACAACCAACACATCAGCAGTCCAGCCACATCCAGACGTGAATGGTGTTGAACAATGAAACAAATGGAAAAGAGGCTCCACAAAAACCCCCATCCTCAATGATTGGAAGCCCAGCACATCAGTGCAAAAGATAAGACTGAAGCATTTACAACAACCTTCAACTCAAAGGGACGAGTGGATGATCCATTTCAGCCTCCTCTCAAGTTCCACAGCAATACAGATGCCAGTCTTCAGCAAATTTGATTCGCTCCAGGTAATATCAGGAAATGGCTGAAGACACAAGATACTGCAAAGGCTACGGGCTCTGACAATATTCCACTTGTGCTCCTGAACTAGCTGCGTGTTTAACCAAGCTGTTCCAGTACAGCTAGTACACTGGCATCTACCCAGCAATGTGTAAAAATTGCCCAGGTATGTCCTGCACACAAAAAGCAGGACAAATTCAATTCAGCAAATTACTGCCTGATCAGTCTACTCCTAATCATAAGTAAAGTGACAAAAGGGATCACCGACACTGCACTCAAACACCACTTACTCAGCAATAACCCACTCACTAATGCTGAGTTTGGGTTCTGCCAGGGCCACTCAGCTCCTTTTGGCAGCACGGTGGCACAGTGGGTAGCACTGCTGCCTCATTGCCAGGGACCCGAGTTCAATTCCAGTCTTGGGTGGCTGTGTGGAGTTTGCATGTTCTCCCCATGCCTCCGTGGGCTTCCTGCGGGTGCTCCAGCTTTCTACCACAGACCAATGATGTGCAGGTTGGGTGGATTAGCCATTCTAAAATTGCTCCATACTGCGGGGGGATTAGAGGGGAAAATGCCTGGGGCTACAGGATAGGGTGTGGAGGATTTGGGGGGAGGAGATCTGGTGTAAGAAGGCCTAGGTAAGATGCTGTCGGAGAGTCAGTGCAGACTTGATGGGCTGAATGGTCTCCTTGTGCATTGCAGGGCTTCAATGATTACAGCTTCTCTACTGGTTGGAGTTATACCTGGCACAAAGGAAGATGGTTGTTAGAAGTCAATCATCACAGCTCCAGGACATCACTGCAGGAGTTCCTCAGGGTCGTGTCTAAGATCCAACCACCTTCAGCTGCTTTATCAATGATCTTCCTTCCATCATAAGGTCAGAAGTGAGGTTGTTCGCTGATGATTGTACATGTTCAGCACCATGCACAATTCCTCAGACGCTTCAAAAGTCCAGGCCCCAAATGCAGCAAGACCTGGACAACATTCAGGCTTGAGCTGGTAAGTGGTAAATACCATTCGTGCCAGACAAGTACCAGGCAATGATTATCTCCAACAAGAGAAAATTCAACTATCTCCCCCTGACATTGAGTGGTATGGCATCACTGAATCCCCCACGATTAACATCTTGAGGGTTACCATTGACCAGAAACTGAATTATACCAGCCATATAAATACTGTGGCTACCAGAGCAGGTCAAAGGCTAGGAATCCTGTGGCGAGTACCTTACCTCCTCACCTGCCCACCACCTCCAAAGTACAAGTCAGGAGTGTGATGGAATATTCTCCACTTGTATAAGTGCAGCTTCAACAACACTTGAGAAACTTGACACCATCTGGAGAAAAACAGCTTGTTTGATTGGTATGCCATCCACCATCTCCAACATCTACTCCCTCCACCATCGATGCATAGTAAGTTCTACAAGATCTACTGTAGTAACGCATCAAGGCTCCTTTAGCAATGCCTTTCAAAGCCATGACTTCACCCAAAAAGGGCAGCAAATGAGTGGAACACCACCATCTGCAACTTCTCCCCTCCAAGCCACTCAACATATATCACCATTCCTTTACTGTCACTGGATCAAAATCCTGGATGGTCTTCCTAACAGCACTGCAGTGCGGGTGTACCTACACCACATGGACTGCACTATTTTAAGATGGCACTTTCTCAAGGGAAATTAGAAATGGGCAAAAAATGCTGGCCCAGCTCTTAACAGCTCTTCAAAACAGTGAGCAAAGATACAATGAGTCATATTACCTTCTCCTGGGGGTTTCTACATATCATGGAGAATGCATACATTGTTTAATAACGGCTCTTCCATGATAAATAAACTATCCATTAATTTACAGAGCATGAACTGGGTTGCACAAGATGAGGAGCAACACAAGCAACATTTTGGTCAGTTACTGATTCGGCAGGAAGTGTCAGAAAAGTCAAGGGTGAACACAGGCAGCCGGGGTTGGGTAAGACATTTGAAAATGAAACATTAAATGTTAATTCTCCAAAATATTTGCTTTCAGTGGAGCGCAGAAAAGGTTCGGGTGATCCAAGTGAGACCATTGCCTGCGACAATTTGTCCTCACATTTGACCAAGGGTCATGAAAATCACTCCCTCCCCCAGGTCTCTGAGCCGCCTGACTTCCCCCCCCTCCCTCCTCCACTCCCCCGGGGTCTCTGAGCCCCCAGCTCCACCCCCTCTCCCCTGGGGCCTGAGCCCCTGCCCCCCCCCCCCCCAGGGTCTGAGCCCCCTCCCCCCCAGGTCTCTGAGCCCCCCCCCCCCCCCAGGTCTCTGAGCCCCCCCCCCCCCAGGGTCTCTGAGCCCAGCGCCGCTCCCTCTCCCCTGGGGGCCTGAGCCCCCTGCCGCCCCCTCTCCCCTGGGGCCTGAGCCCCCTGCCCCCCCCTCCCAGGGTCTCTGAGCCCCCCTGCCCCCCCCCCCAGGGTCTCTGAGCCCCCTTCCCCCCCCCCCCCCCAGGGTCTCTGAGCCCCCTTCCCCCCCCCAGGGTCTCTGAGCCCCCTTCCCCCCCCCAGGGTCTCTGAGCCCCCCTCCCCCCCCCCCAGGGTCTCTGAGCCCTCTCTCCCTCCCCCAGGGTCTCTGAGCCCCCTTCCCCCCCCCCCCCCAGGGTCTCTGAGCCCCCTTGCCCCCCCCCCCCCCCCCAGGGTCTCTGAGCCCCTCCCCCCCCCCCCCCAGGGTCTCTGAGCCCCCTCCCCCCCCCCCCCAGGGTCTCTGAGCCCCCTTTCCCCCCCCCACCCCAGGGTCTCTGAGCCCTCTCTCCCTCCCCCAGGGTCTCTGAGCCCCCTCCCCCCCCCCCCCAGGGTCTCTGAGCCCCTCCGCCCCCCCCCCCCCAGGGTCTCTGAGCCCTTCCCCCCCCCCCCCCCCCACCCCCACCCCCCAGGGTCTCTGAGCCCTCTCCCCCTCCCCAGGGTCTCTGAGCCCTCTCCCCCTCCCCCCAGGGTCTGAGCCCTCTCCCCCTCCCCCAGGGTCTCTGAGCCCTCTCCCCCTCCCCCCCAGGGTCTCTGAGCCCTCTCCCCCTCCCCCCCCAGGGTCTCTGAGCCCTCTCCCCCTCCCCCCCCAGGGTCTCTGAGCCCTCCTCCCCTCCCCCCCAGGGTCTCTGAGCCATCTCCCCTTCCCCCCCCCCCCAGGGTCTCTGAGCCCTCTCCCCTCCCCAGGGTCTCTGAGCCCTCTCCCCTCCCCCAGGGTCTCTGAGCCCTCTCCCCTCCCAGGGTCTCTGAGCCCTCTCCCCCCTCCCCCCCCCAGGGTCTCTGAGCCCTCTCCCCTCCCCCCAGGGTCTCTGAGCCCTCTCCCCCCTCCCCCCCCAGGGTCTCTGAGCCCTCTCCCCCCCCCGCCCCCAGGGTCTCTGAGCCCTCTCCCCCCCCCCCAGGGTCTCTGAGCCCTCTCCCCCCGGGTCTCTGAGCCCCCTCTCTCCCCCCCCCCCCAGGGTCTCTGAGCCCCTCTCTCCCCCCCCCCAGGGTCTCTGAGCCCCTCTCCCCGCCCCCCCCCCCAGGGTCTCTGAGCCCCTCTCCCCGCCCCCCCCCCCCAGGGTCTCTGAGCCCCTCTCCCCGCCCCCCCCCCCCAGGGTCTCTGAGCCCCTCTCCCCGCCCCCCCCCCCAGGTCTCTGAGCCCCTCTCCCGCCCCCCCCCCCCAGGGTCTCTGAGCCCTCTCCCCGCCCCCCCCCCCCCCAGGGTCTCTGACCCCTCTCCCCGCCCCCCCCCCCCCCAGGGTCTCTGACCCCTCTCCCCGCCCCCCCCCCCCCCCAGGGTCTCTGACCCTCTCCCGCCCCCCCCCCCCCCAGGGTCTCTGAGCCCCTCTCCCCGCCCCCCCCCCCCCCCCCAGGGTCTCTGAGCCCCTCTCCCCGCCCCCCCCCCAGGGTCTCTGAGCCCCTCTCCCCGCCCCCCCCCCCCAGGGTCTGAGCCCCTCTCCCCGCCCCCCCCCCCAGGGTCTGAGCCCCTCTCCCCGCCCCCCCCCCCCCCCAGGGTCTCTGAGCCCTTCCCCCGCCCCCCCCCCCCCAGGGTCTCTGAGCCCCTCTCCCGCCCCCCCCCCCCCCCCCCAGGGTCTCTGAGCCCCTCTCCCCGCCCCCCCCCCCCAGGGTCTCTGAGCCCCTCTCCCCGCCCCCCCCCAGGGTCTCTGAGCCCCTCTCCCCGCCCCCCCCCAGGGTCTCTGAGCCCCTCTCCCCCGCCCCCCCCCCAGGGTCTCTGAGCCCCTCTCCCCGCCCCCCCCCCAGGGTCTCTGAGCCCCTCTCCCCGCCCCCCCCCCCAGGGTCTCTGAGCCCTCTCTCCCCGCCCCCCCCCCCCCGGGTCTCTGAGCCCCTCTCCCCGCCCCCCCCCCCCCCCCCCAGGGTCTCTGAGCCCCTCTCCCCGCCCCCCCCAAGGGTCTCTGAACCCCTCCTCCCCCGCCCCCCCCCCCAAGGGTCTCTGAGCCCTCTCCCGCCCCCCCCCCCCAAGGGTCTCTGAACCCCTCTCCCCGCCCCCCCCCCAAGGGTCTCTGAGCCCCTCTTCCCGCCCCCCCGGGTCTCTGAGCCCCCTGCTCCCTCCTTCTCTTACCTTGGGGTGATGCAGCGCGCTCCCCTCCCGGTGCTGTCCCGCGGATCTCCCTCTCCTCCGAGTCCGCCGATTCCCCGCGCTCTCCCACCGCCTCCATCACCGGTGCAGCTCCGACTTCACTCCGCCGGTGTCACATCAAACCCCGGCCGGCCGAGGAAAGCTGCTGCCGCCTCGCTCTGGTTCCGGGGGCTCAGCACCGTTGCTGCTGAGTGAAACATCCACCTCCAGTGTCTGAACTCTCCTCACTCTCACTGCTGAGTGTCGCTTCTTCCTGCAGCTCTGGTACATCTGGAGTTAGATTTATCTTTTATTCCCATTCTGAAAGGCACTGGTAATTTTCACATTCACTTAAATCTTAATCTCAGTTGTAAACTCCCCCAGACCAAGGTGTGGACATGGAGTTTCAATGTTACAGCCGAACATTGTCACATTATTAACCCTTTCAACAACTTATGCGGTTTTCATCAGGAGATACATTACCTTCAATTATTTCACCCAAACTGAGACTGTAAATTAGAGCATATATCTCAGGATATTCCAAAGTATCCTGCAGCTTCTGAAGTACTTTGGAAGTATAGACGTTGGTGCAATAGGAAGGAAACACGGCAGTTTGCTGGCTCACTGCAATGTAGAACAAGATTATGAAACGAATGACCAGACAATTCGTTCATTGAAATAAAAGCAAAATACTGCGAATGCTGGAAATCTGAAATAAAAACAAAAAATGCTGGAGAAACTCAGCAGGTCTGGCAACATCTGCAGAGAGAGTCAATGTTTCAAGTCTATCTGTGAGTTCTTCAGAGCTGACAAGGGGTAGAAATGTGATTGATTATATAGTTGGGAGAGGGGTGTTGGAGAAGGTGGAGCAAAATAGGTCAGAGCCACCATTAACACCCACTTTGTCTTGTGTCCATGACATCTTTGTCAATCTTTCCTTAGCCCTGACCTGACCTTCTATTCTGCTCCACCCTTCTCTACAACTACATAATCAATCACATTTCTACCCCACTTCAATTTTGAAGAAGTCATAAGGACTTGAAGCATTAACTGCATTGCTCTCTTCACAGATGCTGCCAGACCTGTTGAGTTTATCCAGCATATTCTGTTTTAACTTGTTTCATTGATCTTGTTTGATCTAAATTGGCAGGACATTGGGGAGAATCTTGATGCACTATCAATCAAGCAAAGACTAGTTTGTATGCAAGAACAAATAGGCTTTTATTCACAAAAGATTTGGAGCACATGCATGCTGATGAACTGGTCCAGAGACTGAGGCAGGGGGGTGGGGAGCAGTCACCTTTATAACTGGACCGGGCGGGGGGGGGAGGAGTCTCAAGCAGGGCCGGCAGGGGCATGCCCAGGCATGTCACACACACACACAGGCAATAAGGTTAACAGTGGTTAACCACATTCACCCCCTGCTTTTTAAAAAAGAGTCCGGCGGGGGTGAGGTGGGTGGAACGATATTTACAGAATTACAAATTTACAAATTCAGTCTCTCTGGGGGCTTGATCTGCCGCTGCGATCGCCGTAGTGCCGGTTGTGGTGTCGGTTCCGGTGGCCGCGGTGTTGGTTCAGGCGTCAGGCCGTAGTCGCTCGAGTAGTCTGTAGTCCCGATTGTCGGGTGCGTGGTGGCGGCTCCTGGGGCTCAGGCGTGCTGTATGCAGGGGTTGGGGGTGTGGGGTTGTGGGTCGTCATGGTCCCTGACGCCGAAGGGGACCCTAAGGAAGTGATAGAGGTGGTCATCCGCCTCGAAGGCAGTATATTGGCAGTCTTCCAGGCGGATAGGGAGCTGGTGGTATGCAGATTTTAAGTCGATGGTGGAGAACACCCGATATTGCGTAATCTGATTAACCATGTCAGATATGCGGGAAAGGGGGTACGCGTCTAGCTGCGTGTAGCGGTTAATGGTCTGACTGTAGTCAATGACCATGCGATGTTTCTCCCCAGTCTTAACAACTACTACTTGGGCTCTCCAGGGGCTGGTACTGGCCTCGATGATCCCCTCCCCTAGGAGACGTTGTACTTCGGACCTGATGAAGGCCCTGTCTCCAGCACTGTACCGTCTGCTCTTGGTGGCGAAGGGCTTGCAGTCGGGGGTGAGATTTTCAAACAGTGAGGGAGGGGTGACTTTAAGGGTCGAGAAGCTGCAGGTGGTGCGCGGTGGGTAATCTAAGAACTGGTGATTGCAAATAGAGAGCGGGGGAAAAGGCCCATTATACTCCATGGTGACACTCTTAAGGTGACACAGGAAATCTAGCCCCAGGAGTACGGCAGCGCAGAGTTGTGGCAGCACGAGGAGCCTGAAGTTTTTGTACACTGTGCCCCGTACAGTCAGGGTTGCCACGCAGTACCGGAGGACATCCACCGAGTGGGACTTTGAAGCCATGGAGATAGTTTGCTTCACTGGCAGTACTGAAAGGGCGTAGCGACTCACTGTGTTAGGGTGAATAAAGCTCTCCGTACTCCCACAGTCAAATAAACAGTTTGTCGTGTGACCGTTTACTTCGATGTCCATCATGGACCGGGCGAGTTGGTGAGGCCTGGATTGGTCCAGCGTAACCGAAGCCACTGTTGGATTTTGCGACGTGGCTGACGGCATCCAAGATGGCAGCCCGCACGGCCCCCACGTGGCTGAAGGCGTCCAAGATGGCAGCCCGCACGGCTCACACGCGGCTGAAGGCGTCCAAGATGGCGGCCCGCACGGCTCACACGCGGCTAGCGGCGCCCAAGATGGTGGCCCCCGTGGGTCACACGCGGCGCTATTGGGCTTGGAGGTCGATTTCGCCCTGCATACCTTCGCGTAATGGCCCTTCTTTCCACACCCGGAGCAGATCGCATCCTTCGCCGGGTGATGCGCGACAATCAAGCACGAGGTACAAGGCTTCAGCTATTGAAGGCTTTTATTAGCAAAAAATGGAACTAACTAACACGAGTACACCAATTCAGACTGGAGGGGTCCCGCCTGAGCAGAGGGTCTTATACCTCTCCCCAGGAGGCGGGGCCCGACCGGGATGTGCCATAACAACATCCACCACAGGTAAACACCCTAACCCAACAACATTATAACAACCCCCACAGTGGCAACACCCTAACCCAACAGTGGTAACCAACGATGGTTCACCACATTCACCCCTCCTTTAAAAACAAAGGCCGGCGGGGTGCGAAAACAGGTCACATATATACAAAATTCACAAGTCCAGACGGTCTGGAGGACCGCACCGTCGCTGTGATCTCCTCAACACCGGTTGCGACACCGGAGCAGGTGCTTGCGGTGGCGTTCTCTCCAAAACAGCGTCCGGCTGTCCCCTCGAGGACTCCCGGGCCGGTTGACCCTGGTGAGGCGATGGTGCAGGGGATCCTGGAACCTTCTGTGGTGGCGCCGATCTCCGAGTCTCAGGCAAGCTGTACTTGGGAGTATAACTGTTATGCACTGGTCCCGGTGCTGACCGCGCCACGTCTGGGGAAGAAATAAGTGATAGGGGATTCGTGACAGGGGGTATAGGAGCGACAGGAGTTGCTACGTCCCCTGCGGGCGCCAGGTCTCGAATCGAGACTGTGTCCTCTCGCCCGTCAGGATATGCCACATAGGCATACTGAGGGTTGGCGTGGAGGAGTTGGACCGGTTCGACCAAGGGGTCGGACTTGCGGGCCCTCACATGTCGCCACAGAAGGACGGGTCCTGGGTACATCAACCAGGCTGGTAAGGAGATCCCCGAGGACGACTTCCGAGGGAATGAGAACATCCTCTCGTGGGGAGTAGCATTGGTTGCCGTACACAGGAGGGAGCGAATGGAATGAAGCGCATTTGGAAGGACCTCCTGCCAACGGGAGACTGGAAGGCCCCTGGATTTCAGCGCCAGTAGGACAGCCTTCCAGACTGTAGCATTCTCCCTCTCCACCTGTCCGTTACCCCTAGGGTTGTAGCTCGTGGTTCTACTAGAGGCAATCCCGTATGAGAGCAGGAATTGCCTCAAGTCGTTACTCATGAACGACGAGCCCCTGTCGCTATGTATGTAGCAGGGGTACCCGAACAGGGTAAAAAGATCACTGAATGCCTTAATCACTGTGGCAGTCGACGTGTCCGCACAGGGGACAACAAACGGGAACCGGGAGTATTCATCTATTATATTGAGAAAATAGACATTCCGGTCCGTTGAGGGAAGGGGGCCCTTAAAATCCACACTCAGCCTCTCGAAGGGGCGAGTGGCCTTGACCAATTGTGCCCGGTCCGGTCGATAAAAGTGCGGTTTGCATTCCGCGCAAATCCGACAGCTTCTCGTTACTGACCTGACATCCTCCACCGAGTAGGGCAGGTTGCGGGCTTTTACGAAGTGGTAGAGTCGGGTGACTCCAGGATGGCACAGGTCATTGTGGAGGGCCTTCAAGCGGTCCTCCTGCATGATGGCGCATGTTCCGCGCGAGAGGGCATCCGAGGGCTCATTGAGCTTCCCTGGACGATACATAATATCGTAATTATAGGTGGAGAGCTCAATTCTCCACCGCAAGATCTTATCATTCTTGATCTTGCCCCTCTGCGTATTACTGAACATAAACGCCACGGATCGTTGATCCGTGATCAGGGTGAACCGCTTCCCCGCCAGGTAATGGCGCCAGTGTCTGATGGCCTCCACAATGGCCTGAGCCTCCTTCTCCACCGCTGAGTGCCGAATTTCGGGACCTTGAAGGGTGCGGGAAAAAAACGCGACGGGCCTGCCTGCCTGGTTTAGTGTGGCGGCCAGGGCGAAATCCGATGCATCACTTTCCACCTGAAAAGGGATGGATTCATCCACCGCGTGCATCGTGGCTTTCGCAATGTCGCTTTTCAAAGCCTTGAAGGCCAATTGGGCCTCCGGCGTGAGTGGGAAGGTCGTGGACTTGATGAGCGGACGGGCTTTGTCCGCGTAGTTGGGGACCCACTGCGCATAATACGAAAAGAAGCCGAGGCATCTCCTCAGTGCTTTTGTGCTAGCGGGCAAGGGAAGTTCAGTAAGGGGGCGCATATGGTCTGGATCAGGGCCGATGACCCCGTTTTCCACCACGTATCCAAGGATAGCTAACCTGCGCGTACGGAATACGCACTTCTCCCTGTTATAGGTCAGATTCAGGCGAGATGCAGTGCGCAGAAAGTTTTGGAGATTCGTGTCATGGTCCTGCTGGTCATGGCCGCAGATGGTGACGTTATCCAGGTACGGGAAGGTAGTCCGCAACCCGTTCTGGTCCACCATTCAGTCCATAGCACGCTGGAAGACCGAGACCCCATTGGTGACACCAAATGGAACCCTAAGAAACTGGTATAGACGACCATCCGCCTCAAAAGCCGTGTATTGTCGGTCCTCTGGGCGGATGGGGAGTTGATGGTAGGCGGACTTAAGGTCTATGGTGGAGAACACCCGGTACTGCGCAATCTGATTGACCATATCAGATATGCGCGGGAGAGGATACGCATCCAGCTGCGTATAACGGTTAATGGTCTGACTGCAGTCGATGACCATCCGAGGTTTGTTCCCGCTTTTAACCACCACGACCTGCGCTCTCCACGGACTAGCACTGGCCTGTATGATCCCTTCTTTGAGGAGCCGCTGAACCTCAGATCTGATAAAGATCCGGTCTTCAGCGCTGTAACGCCTACTCTTCGTAGCGATGGGCTTGCAGCCTGGTACCAGATTCTTAAATAAAGAAGGTGTGGTGATCTTTAGTGTGGAAAGATTGCATGCGGGGCGCTTTGGGCAATTTGGAGGCTGCGGCTGATTCCCTACTGCCAGTGAAGGGAGTGGCCCACCGTACTGTAGGATCACACTCTTCATGTGGACCATAAAGTTTAGTCCGAGGAGAATTGGCGCACAAAGGTGCGGTAACACAAGGAGCCTGTATCGCTCGTAAATTGTGCCCTGCACCTCTAGGGTTACCATACAACGTCCTTGGATCGGTACAGACCGGGACCGTGATGCCATGGAAATTGTCTGTTTGGCAGGTAGAACCCGGAGTCCACACCTTTTTGCAGTGTCAGGGTGAATAAAACTCTCGGTGCTCCCACTGTCAAACAGACAATACACAGTACGACCATTTACCTTGATGTTCATCATCGAACTGTCAAGCCTGTGATGCTTTGTCTGGTCCAGAGAGATCGACGCCACCGTTGGCCCCCGGGCGTCACTGCATGCAGCCGAGGTTGATACTGAGGACCCCTGCTGGTCGCTCCTGGTCGTCGTCGACCATGATGGCCGCCCCCATGAATCGCACGTGGGCGAGGGCGCCAAGCGTAGCGACTCCTGGTGGTCATCCTCCTCCTCCGTCAGCCACGATGGCGCCGTCCTGGATTCGCACGTGGTCGGGCCTCGCGGGTACTGCGACGTCGAAGGAGCTTGTCTCCGCTCTGGAGGGTCACAGGCTGCACTGCCGTTCTTGGGCTTTGACCTGCAAACTTTAAGCATAGTGCCCCTTTTTACCGCACTGACTGCAGATCACCGTTTTTGCAGGACACTGTTGCCGTGGATGCTTGGCTCTGCCGCAAAAATAGCATCACTGGCCGCCTGGAGCTGCCGCCGTCGTCGGATCGATATGGGAGCGCGAGCCCGTGGGGCGAGGAGGGATTTGTGCTTGCTCCTGCCACGTTGTCTCCGCGTGGTCTTCGGGGTACAGAGCCAAGCTTTTCGACGCTGCCTCCAGCATCTCAGCCATCTCCATCGCTTGGGTCAAGTTGAGGTTCCCTTTCTCTAATAGCTTGAGCCGGATGTACGAGGACCCTACCCCTGCTACGAACGCATCTCGGGCGAGGTCGTGCATATATTGCTCAGCCGACACATCTTTGCAGTCGCAGCCCCTGGCAAGCTGCAAGAGCTCATTGGCGTAGTCCTCCATGGTTTCGCCCGACTGCCGACGTCGTGTCGCGAGGAGGTAACGAGCGTGGATCTCGTTGGGTGGTCTCGTGTATCGTTTCTTCAAGAGCTCGATGGCCCTCGGGTAAGTGGTGGCCGCACGAATCGCAAGATAGACCGTGTCGCTTACCCTCGCGTGGAGGACCTGGAGTTTGTCGTCGTCCGTAGTAACAGCTGCAGAGGCTGCCAGGTAGTCCTCGAGACACTTCCACCAGTGGTCGAAGGTGTTAGCGGCACCGACCGCACGTGGGTCCAACGTCAGACGCTCTGGTTTTAGTATTTGTTCCATACTCCCTTTACTGTCGAGAGTTTTATGTTTGCTAATAAAATTGATGCGCGACAATCAAGCACGAGGTACAAGGCTTCAGCTATTGAAGGCTTTTATTAGCAAACAATGGAACTAACTAACACAAGTACACCAATTCAGACTGGAGGGGTCCCGCCTGAGCAGAGGGTCTTATACCTCTCCCCAGGAGGCGGGGCCCGACCGGGATGTGCCATAACAACATCTACCACAGGTAAACACCCTAACCCAACAACATTATAACAACCCCCACAGTGGCAACACCCTAACCCAACAGTGGTAACCAACGATGGTTCACCACACCGGGCAGCGTTGTCGGGGGTGCTTCCCCAGGCCGCAGAAGTAGCACTTCGGGACTCCAGAGACTGCCGCAGCGGTCGGGTCATTGGTGGGGTGTGGCGTGGCGTAGGCCTGCAGCCCTCCCGAGTACAGAGGTGGCGGCGACTGCGGCGTCCACGATGCGCCCCTGTGGTCGGAGGTGTAGGCCTCGAGATTACGGAAGGCCACCTCTAACGAGTCGGCAAGCGCTACAGTCTTTTGTAGGTCCAGCCCACCTTGTTCCAGCAGTTGTTGTCGGATATAGTTTGACCTGATACCCATGACATAGGCATCTCTGATTAAGTCCTCAGTGTTTTGGGCTGCTGTTACGGCCTTGCAGTTGCAGGCCCTGCCAAGTGCTCGCAAGCACGCAAAAATTGGTCGCCCGATTCTCCTGGCTGTTGTCTGCGAGTAGCCAGAAGATGTCTGGCGTAGATTACATTAGTCTGTTTGTTGTGCTGGCCTTTTAAAAGTTCGATCGCATCCTCGTAAGTTTCAGCGTCTCTAATCATCGAGAATACTTGATCGCTTACCCGGGCGTGGAGCACGTGTAGCTTGTCGGTTTCGGTCCGGACGATAGAGGCGGAGGCGGTGAGGAAAGTTTCGAAACATCGCAGCCAGTGATTGAAGCTGTTCGAGGCTCCTACAGCTTGAAGATCCAATTCTAATCTATCGGGTTTTAGTATCTGCTCCATCCCAAAACCTTTTGCGAATAAAATTGATGCACTATCAATCAAGCAAAGACTAGTTTGTATGCAAGAACAAATAGGCTTTTATTCGCAAAAGACTTGGAGCTCACCCATGCTGATGAACTGGTCCAGAGACTGAGGCAGGGGGGTGGGGAGCAGTCACCTTTATACCTGGATCGGCGGGGGAGGAGTCTTAGGCAGGGCCGGCAGGGGCATGCCCAGGCATGTCACACACACACAGGCAATAAGCTTAACAGTGGTTTACCACAAATCTCCTTGCTGTTCTATAGGTACATGGGACAATGTGATCTATTCTAACACCTGAAAGGGCAAACAGAGCCTTAGTTTAAAATCTCTTTGGAATTGTAACATCTCTAACAGCCAACAATCTTTCAATTCTGTATTGAAATGTTAGCCTAGTTTATGGGCTCAAATGACTGGAATAGGATGTAAACATACAAACTTTTATCTCAAAAGCAATAGTGCTACCACTGAGCCAATGCTGACTATAAATGTCTGACTGGAAGGAATTGTGCAACATTTCTAGTTTTAAGACTTTACTGTAGCAAACAAACTAATGACAACATTGATTAAACATTACTTAGTAGACAACTCATTCTAAACTACAGAAAAGATCATCCTTATTAGTGCTTTAATGTCTGCAATAATGCCCCCAACCCCCCAACACACACACACACACACTCTTATATATACTTTTCAGCTCCACAGGGTAACAGTCTTTAACAGATACAGTGCATAGTCATTCCCAGCTTCCTTTGGGTTCACACTTCCCGTTTCAACATCAAGTGGCCATCAAAAGACACTTTCCTCAGTTTTCAAATCATTTCCAAACTGACCACAAGCAGTAAAGCCCACCCCAGCAAATTGTCCCCCAGCCTTGCCAAGGCAAATCTCTTTGTCTCTATGACAATAGACTATTTTTGCTCCTCCAATCTGCCTGTTGTACACTCCTCCCTGCTGACCACACCAGCTGCATCCGTCTGTCTTCCAAAGAGACCTCTCTTTCTCTGTCTAAAAAAGCTCCTCTGAGGTAGAAAGTCTGCCCCCAGTTACCCCAGCTTTTCCTGTCTTTGTTTCAGGTGTAAACGTTCTGCACCTTGCTTTCAGTGAGTCTCAGTCTGAGAGAGACTGTGGATTGTGCCCCTTAAAGACAGTAATAATGGTTGTATTATCTGTAGTTTATGGGGTCCTCGATCCCGCTGTACCCTTAGTAAGCAAGGCACTGAGGCTTGTTATCAGGCAGAATTTGGAACAGAGCATTTTATCTTGAAGCAAAGACATGGTCCCTAAACATCTTAAAAAAGCTTACATTCCTAACACTTCCCACATAAAAGATGGAAATGATTGTGGTAATAATTTTCTACAACATGACCAAAATAGAATTTACTACATGCAGTATATGTGATCTTATTTCTCTTGTTATCATATTTCAACATTAAAAAATTCATCTTGGCAGCATGATAAAGCTTAACCCATCATACCCAATCTCATGTGACAGTTAGGATTTGAAATTCAATTTAGATCAGTGCTTAGAATTCCAATTTTCTTCCAAAATAGAGCTCATTGTACTAGTGGCTTCACTTTCCGTCATTCGTCATTGAAAAGCTCCTTGCTCATTTCAAGTAGGCTTTACAGCTTTCCCATGTCCTGCATTAGAAAATCATATATTTGGTTTGGACCGGTTAACTTTGTCAAGGATAATATTGTCACCAAGGTGTTAGCCTTTTAACACAGTCTTTGAACTTCCTTGATCAGATTTTAACTCCAGATCTCCATTCTCTTTCATGGCCACAGGTTTTTTAATGCCCAAGTCTACAAAGAAAGTCTCAGCCGACCATGTATCTGGGTTCTTTCTTTAAGTTCATTCCTGTAATTTAAATTTGTGTGTTCTTCTTCCAGAGATGTAGGTTTAACGCTGCCTCCTTAGCTGATTAAGAATTTCAGTAAGCTTACATCAATGTTCAGCATAAAAATCTTGATATTCTTTCTTAGTCAGTTCATGAATTCTTGTAAACTCTGTTTTTTCTTTTCCCACTCAGCACAAACTTTCTCCAATTCTTCTCTTTCAAGAGAAATAATTTAATCATTTTAAAGTTTTAATTTATGTTCAAGAAAAAAACCTTTCTTTCCTCATAGCTCTACGGTATCTGTATTAGTTACAGCAGAGTCATTTGGTTTTAAAGCATTGCTTTCCTTTGTTCCATTTTCAACTTTGAGTGCATCTGCTTTGACACTTTTTGCCGGGGGTCTGCATGCAGGTTTGATTCAGCCAGCTTTAATTCATTGACAGTCACTATTAACTCTTTGCTGTAAGTCTGATGTTCCAGTGTCTCTTTAACCTCAGAAGTCTTAGTAGTCAGACTTAATAGTAATTTCCACAACAGACATACAGATATTCATGGATTTCTGTACGATGTTTGATTTATCTTGTACATACTCAATTTCAGTAGTTGCATTAGACCTCTGATATCAATGAAGATGACAATACTTTATATCCAGTGAGATCATTTCCTAGTATGAGATCAATACTCTTAAAAGGCAACTTCGAGGCAATTCCCACAACTATAATCCCAGAAACTAAACCACATTTTAAATTGACTTTATTCAACAGAGCAGTTAAACAACTCCCATTGATACTTTCAATCAATGCATTCTTAAATAGCGTACCTTCTAAACCCTCATTTATACTTTCAATACATTCTTAAATAGTGTACCTTCTAGAGGGAGTTCCTCTTCATCCTTATGCTCCAGTTGTTTCCATTAGAAAATAAGTTCGATTCCCGGCTCGGGTCACTGTCTGTGTGGAGTTCGATTCCCGGCTCGGGTCACTGTCTGTGTGGAGTTTGCACATTCTCCTCGTGTCTGCGTGGGTTTCCTCCGGGTGCTCCGGTTTCCTCCCACAGTCCAAAGATGTGCGGGTTAGGTTGATTGGCCAGGTTAAAAATTGCCCCTTAGAGTCCAGAGATGCGTAGGTTAGAGGGATTAGCAGGTAAAATATGTGGGGGTAGGGCCTGGGTGGGATTGTGGTCGGTGCAGACTCGATGGGCCGAATGGCCTCCTTCTGCACTGTAGGGTTTCTATGATTCTATGATGAAGTTCAAAGCCAATGGCTTGTCACAAATGTAAGAAGTTTAACAACACCAGGTTAAAGTCCAACAGGTTTATTTGGTAGCAAAAGCCACACAAGCTTTCGGAGCTCTTAGCCCCTTCTTCAGGTGAGTGGGAATTCTGTTCACAACCCATTCACCTGAAGAAGGGGCTAAGAGCTCCGAAAGCTTGTGTGGCTTTTGCTACCAAATAAACCTGTTGGACTTTAACCTGGTGTTGTTAAACTTCTTACTGTGTTTACCCCAGTCCAACGCCGGCATTTCCACATCTTGTCACAAATGTGACATGTCACGCTTTTCATGCCCACAAATGAAACTGTTTTGGCTTTTATTTTCCAACAATCTGCCTTCAGATGTCTTTCTTATGGCAAAAATAACTTGTTGCTCCCTTTGATCATACTTATCCTCTATAATGTCTTTCTTACTTCGATAAGGAGTACTTGTTTTTACATTTCTCCTATCTTCTTCACTGTTACCAGCATTCCGTTAACTATCAGACCTCTTATCTCTTCAGTTTCTGCTTGGGTTTGCATTCTTTCATGAGATGTGGGTGTCACTGGCAAGATGAAAAGGTAGCAATGAGTCTCATTCTTGAACCGTTGCAGTCCATCTGGCGCAGGTACAACCACAATGTTATGACGAGAGCTCCAGGATTTTGACCCCACAGGTGGTGTTGTTTCCATGTGTCTGCTGCCCTACTGGTAGAGGAATCTTGGTGAGTTCCTGCAATGAACCTTGTAGATGAGACACACTGCTGCCACTGTGCATCACCGGTGGAGGGAGTGAATATCTAAGTAGCTGGATGGGGTGCTGGTCGAGACAATTTGCCAGCTATCACTCCTGTCCGTAAGACTTGCTTTACTTTTGAAAGACCGCATACATTTTGATGAAGTTCCAGAGGTGTTCAGGCCTGCTCAGGAGCAAGCTCACATCGAAGAGCGTACACAAGCTGGACCATCACTTACAGGAAAATAATTTCCTACAGTAATAGCAGGACAATCATCATCTTTTCTAGAAATATTCTTCATCCTTCTCCTCTTCCATCTGATTTATCATGGCTGAGATATTACTTAATACTTTGTTCTTTGCAGCTGTAGTAGTTTGTAGACATCATGCATCTTCACAGGAGCTGAATGAATTTCATTCTTCCCAGCATGGGCCGTCAGCTTTCCCCAAAGTACAAAGAAGGAGGGAAACAAAAAGGAGAAGGAAAGGAAGATCTCTGTTCATAGCCTTTATACTGTGGACCAGAAGCAGAAATCACTGTCTGACAAGGTTGGACCCTTCCAAGGAGAAGATTCGGAAAAGCATACAGCCTATACATCCTCAAAGACAGCCAAGAACATGGTGGGAGATGGACACCACCAACACAAGAGACTGTGAGGGCAAGGTGTGGGAGAATGTCTCTATAATAGTATAGGGATAAAGACTTGGGAGATGTAGAGTAACGGATTAACTCGAATGACAGCTAATGAGTATGTACGTAAGGAGCTATGTCTCAGTGTTGTCTATCACTGAGGAAATGAGTGCAAATTGTCTCAGAGAATAGCTCCAGCAAGGTATTGATCTTGTTTAACATTTATAAATAGTTAGCACATAAATAAATGTTTTTGAAGAAAATGCCATTATGTCCAGCAAGATCTCTTCCAGAGCAAGTAGCCAATGACTCCTGAGAAAAAAAAACACAATAACAAAATATTCCATCACAAGATGTGTGACTCATGGACAGCCTTTAGGGAGTCAGGAGATGAGTTAATTACCTCAGAATTTCCAGCGTCCAACCTGCTCTTGTAGCCACAGTATTTATATGGTTGGTCCAGATCAGTTTCTGATCAAGAGTAACACCCAGGAAGTTGATAGTGGAGGATTTGGTAATGGTAATGCCATTGCATGTCAAGGGGAAATGGTTAGATTCTTTTTCATTGGAGATGGCACTTTTGTGATGTGAATGTTACTACTGCTGCTACTCATATGTTTCTGAGACAAGTCATAGTTATCAGCCATAATTGCAGCAGCCCTTATCTTGGAAACTTTGTGGCCTTCTATGTGGGACTTTACTCCTAAAAGGCTATTGTTTTTAAATCCTTCCATTAGCATCTCACTTCTAAGGTTTTCAAAATCTGTCTTAATCTTCATTGCCTGCTCACATCATTGGAAAAGCTGATGTGGTTGTTGTCTAATTTCCTGGAGAAAAGGAAATGATGGCTGACAAAACAATGGCTATAGACCCTCAGATGTGTCTACATGTCCCACTGAGGTTACCTAGCATATCGGAAGCATTTCCCAACACAGGGGTGGTTCTCACTGATTCAGTCTATGGGTAGTGTCTCCAGTGTTTTCCTCCCAAGTCTCAGAGTTTGTTCATCAGCTATAAGGTATAGGGCAACTGCCTTCAGCATGGTGATGGGATTACACTGGGCCAATGAGAGAGTGTTAGCCACCTTGATGTTCTCGCTGTTTCAATCCAGTGCCATTTAGCAGGCTCACTCGCCCACCAACTACAGCATGGCAAATATATGGGCCAATGGCAGGGTATTTGGCAGAGGGTATATTCATTTTGGGATCGATTCTCCTTCCTGGTTACACAATCACAGTTTGCCTTTACACAACATTTTCCCTCCATGAAACAACTTCCTTTTCTGACTGAAATCTACCTCATGCCTTAGTGATGGATATGGTAGACCTCGGTCAGTACCTTTTCAAGGTCGTATTTTTTTAAAAATCACTTGTTGAGCAGAGACCATTTTTCTGTGAATCTCTCCCTTGAGCGGTGTAGCTTTTAGTAATGCAATATTGACTTGGTTCTGATAATTCTGCCAGTAAGGGAGGCACACACTAATTCCACATGTATGAATTGGATAAAGTTAGTCAACAGGTCCTGACAAAGAATCCTTTGATTACATATTTAGGAGTTCAGAGACCCCCCCCCTCCCCTCTGCCCCCAACGTTTGCAAACGTTTTGCTTAACACCAGCAACAAGTTTCACATTAAAGGATGAAATGAAAATAAAAATGAATCTGTATGTTAAATTGCTTAAAATTATGTTGCGGGGTGAGTGGGATTTTTATAGCGGGGGCAAGAACCCATGTCCTACCCCTTTGAGAACAGGATCATGGCTGCAATAATCTCTTCTGTTATCCTGTTGTTTTGCTGACCTCACTATCTAACATATTCGTGGCCACTTAGGCGAAGTTTAGGTGATTGCCCTATGCCAGTGAACCTCAGTGCAACAAGAGCCTTAAGGCGAAGAGAGGAAGGATGGAATGCTAGAGGAGGAATGCGGAGACCAATCTTGCCTCCGGTTTCTCTTTGTAAAACACGGCCTGTCTGTTGCACTGTGCAGTTGTTGTGATTTAAGATTTCTGTGTGATTGGGCAAGTGTGCATCCTAAAGGGAACGTTGGTCATGCGAGGCCTATTTGCTCCCTGAGCAGTAAGATCTGGATTATTGGACAGTCATGCATCTGTGCAGCTTAGAGGGGAACATGGATGTGGTCCCTTTAATACCCACATATGCTATAAGGTATATATTTATCAAAACCTCCTGGTATTTGTTGACAATATTTTTTGCTTCTCTAAGCACACCAGAAGTTGCATAAATAACAACATAACATAATGGGCCCATACCTTTCTGTAGCAGGACATCTAACAACGTCTGCTGGTGGTTAGACTTGCCCTTGCATGTTGAGATTTTTAAGTTTTTTGCATGGCATGTTGCTGAATACAGGCTAAAAACATCGCTCTGAGGGAAACAGAGCTTCAGGAACCTCTCTGAATAGGGAGGACACGCAACTGCATCAATCAGATTGAAGGATCATGAAATTAAGAGTGCAAAGTCTGAATAAGGAAGTGTAAATTAGATTCAATGTTACTTCTAGTGCAAAAAGAGAAACGAGACAACAAGAAACACTGGATTAAAAGATAAAAGAGACAGGAAAATTGAAAAAACATAATTAAAATTCTACACTTTTAAAATCCCCAACAACCATTAAAACCCAAAGGACCGAGGCTCCGCAATTGTAATTGTAAAAGTTCAGTGCCGGAGAGGTTGATTGACATTAGGCAACACTTTGTTATAAGGGTCCTTCAGCTTGTCACGATAAGAATTAATTTTCTGTGGTGAGGTTAGTTCATATCGACCACCCAAATGCAACAATTTCTTGCCATTCGATGCATTTCAAAGATGGGGCAAACAGCAAGATGCTGTTTTCAAGAAGCGAATGGAGCAACACAGAGAGCAACCTTTGGATTTCCACATTTTACTGTGCGCGTACTTGCCCTCAAAAGTTCATTGAAGTAATGGTGAGTGCCACATGAACTTCCCCATTATTTTGGCAACAAATTAAAGGGCAATGTGGTTTTAAGTGAATAAAGATAAACATTGGATTAAGCAAGAAATTTCAACAAGATGTTGAAGCCAACCGATTTCTACAAGCCTTGTTAGATAGAAATAACTGATCCTTGACTGGTAATTTGTGGTGTTCGGCTTTTACAATTGCAAGAATCACAAACACTGTTTGAACTGGTAAGCACTTCATGGGTGAATGTTTTCACAGTGGAAAATGGAAGAATCATGTGACGTCTGTAGTTAATGAGAAAAAAACAAAAATGTGACATTTGCAATTAGCTTGGTCCCATGATTTTGTTAGAAGGCTGTTGTTTTTGTAAAATAGTACAAGGATGCACAGACTGACAGGCTGCATTGTGAACACATCTTCCATAGCTGCAGGCATCTTTTTATATCAGCTGATGGGGTGGTTATCAGATACAGTGGGCTTATTTAGCAGGCTTCCACAACTCACCAGATGCAACTGTTGGATGTCAGCCCGGAATGTGACCAGATGTTGATTGAGGAATAAATATTGGTCAGGGGACCAGGGAGAACTCCCCTGCTTTTCTCTGAATAGCACCATGGGATCTTTTGCACCCACCTGAGAGGACAGTCAGCGCCTCAGTTCAACATTTCACGCAAAAAAATACGAACCTCAGGTACTCCAGGATTCCCTCAAAGTGCCAGCACACATTTTGTGCTCAGGTCTCTGGAGTGGCGGCTTGAACCTGGGACCACCTCACTCAGAATCATAGAATCCCTACAGTGCAGGAGGAGGCCATTCAGCTCATCGAGTCTACACCAACCACAAACCCACCAACGTCCTATTGCCATAACCCCTGATATTTACCCTGCTAATATGTAGATGCAGCTGTATAGAACGCTGGTTAGGCCACATTTGGAGTACTGCGTCCAGTTCTGGTCGCCGCACTACCAGAAGGACGTGGAGGCATTGGAGAGAGTGCAGAGAAGGTTTACCAGGATGTTGCCTGGTATGGAGGGTCTGAGCTATGAGGAGAGATTGGGTAGACTGGGGTTGTTCTCCTTGGAAAGACGGAGAATGAGGGGAGATCTAATAGAGGTGTACAAGATTATGAAGGGTATAGATAGGGTGAACAGTGGGAAGCTTTTTCCCCGGTCGGAGGTGACGATCACGAGGGGTCACGGGCTCAAGGTGAGAGGGGCGAAGTATAACTCAGACATCAGAGGGACGTTTTTTACACAGAGGGTGGTGGGGGCCTGGAATGCGCTGCCAAGTAGGGTGGTGGAGGCAGGCACGCTGACATCGTTTAAGACTTACCTGGATAGTCACATGAGCAGCCTGGGAATGGAGGGATACAAACGATTGGTCTATTTGGACCAAGGAGCGGCACAGGCTTGGAGGGCCGAAGGGCCTGTTTCCTGTGCTGTACTGTTCTTTGTTCTTTGTTCTTTAATCACCTTGACACTAGGATCAATTCAGCATGGCCAATCAACCTAACCCACACATCTTTGCGCTGTGGGAGGAAACCGGAGCTACAGAGGAAATCCACACAGACATAGGGACAGAGACATGTGCCATGACTGTCGCATCATTTTTCAGGTAAGCTACAGATTACACTTCTCATATCCCCGCCTACTCTATCCTCCAAAAGATTTGGCTGCAGAGCTCCCTTAGAGCTGCAGTGCTTTTCCCCATGTTAGGCCTTGTGTTGGGAGGGTCGCCGCCTGTGGCTTTAGCTCTGTGAGAGTTCTGTGGCATCTTTCACTGTAAGTGATATAAAGAAGACAGGATAATGGAATTGAAGGCTGGTCAGTATCTCTAATAAATGAGGCTATATGAAGCCTCAGCAGCAGGGAAAGGCAGCTATATCCAGTTAGAAAGACTTGTTTTGTGATGGACCGAAGCTTTTTTATTCATTCATGGGGTTTGAGTGCGTTTTGGCAATGCCAACATTTGTTCCTGATCCCCAGTTGCCCTTGAGAAGATGGTGGTGAGCTGCAATCCCTATGATGTAAGTAGACCCAGTAAGAAGTTTCATAACACCAGGTTAAAGTCCAACAGGTTTACCTGGCAGCACAAGCTTTCGGAGTCTCGCTCCTTCTTCAGGTGAGTGAGGACTTGTGTTCACAAACAGGGCATATACAGACACAAACTCAATTTACAAGATAATGGTTGGAATGTGAGTCTTTACAAGTAATCAAGTCTTAAAGGTACAGACAATGTGAGTGGAGAGAGGGCCAAGCACATGTTAAAGAGGTGTGTATTGTCTCCAGCCAGGACAGTTAGTGAGATTTTGCAAGCCCAGGCAAATCATGGGGGTTACAGATGGTGTGACATGAACCCAAGATCCTAAGATTGTAAGTAGACCCACAGTGCTGTTAGGAAGGGAGTGCCAGGATCACCCAATAACAGTGAAGGAACAGTGATATACTTCCATGTCAGGATGCTGTGTGACTGGTAGGAGAACTTACAAGTAATGCTGTTCCCATTTGTCTGCTGTTCTTGTTCGTCTTTGGAAGGTGCTGTCGAAGAAGCCTTGTCAAGTTGCTACATTACGTCTTGTAGATTGTACATATTTTGCAGATAGCCAGTGAAGTAGTGACAGAAGCAGGGGTCAGTGGTTGAGAGTCCATCCTGGAGCATCATATGGGTAATGACCCATTTAAAAGGAGAAGAAATGAGAAAATTGTTTTAATGTTTCAAAATATTCAGTCAAATTATAACATTTTTGAGCAATTTGATGCGATAAGTGTTCCATGAGAAAGCTTTCAGTGACATTTCTGACTGTTTTCTGCAATAAAAGCTCTTATCCTGATATATTTATTCAGGATAAGATTATTTGTTTTTTGGCCTTTTCTCTTACTAGGCAATGTTTCCACAGGCCCCTTCCCCTACACTTAGCCTAACGTGAATGTGACTAAGTGAGTATCAGGGTGTTGCATGACCATTGCCCAGCTTACCCAATGTCCATGCACACAATCACATTCCGACAGGGATCTTTGGACAGTGACATGGAGTGAAGGAAATTTCCAAGTCATTGTCCTGGCTGGGATCAACCAACAACCAGGAGTTTCTGGCCTCTTTGCCTCTGCAACATTCTGGGACACAAGCTGTGCAATGAGTGCTACCACAGGAGTTTGGATGGTGCTTGAGTAAATTATCCTTGCTATGGGTCTTTGAGATTCTCCATTCAGATGGCGTACTATTTAATTACCAGTTGACAGATTAATTATTAGAGGCTATGCTCCAGCCTCCCATCCATTGACACTCTCTACACTTCATGCTGCCTCGGAAAAGCAGCCAGCATAATCAAGGACCCCACGCACCCCGGGCATACTCTCTTCCACTTTCTTCCATCGAGAAAAAGATACAAAGTCTGAGGACACATACCAGCCAACTCAAGAACAGCTTCTTCCCTGCTGCAATCAGACTTTTGAATGGACCTACCTTGCATTAAGTTGATCTTTCTCAACACCCTAGCTATGACTGTAACACTACATTCTGCACTCTCTCCTATCCTTTTCTATGAACGGTATGCTTTGTCTGTATAGCACGCAAGAAACAATGCTTTTCACTGTATACTAATACATGTGACAATAATAAATCAAATCAAATCAGATCAAAAAAATTAAACTGATTGAACAAAGAAGAGCTTATTAAGGACCTAGTGTCGGTTTGAATGGTTGTACAGGAATGTCACCTTTGGAATGCAGTTGGTCATGCATGAATCATGAACATCATAATGTTACTCAATGTTAATGTGAGAAACGTGTGCTTACTTGTGGGTATGCCCCTCCCTCAGGAGATTAATGCTGTCATTTCTCATCGATTTTCACTCCAAAATAACCTCACTGCAACATAGGTCCTGTTTGAAAATCATAGCACTGCACCTATACAATTGGTGACCTTGCCCATCAAAACACAATCAACTTCAGCAGTACTGCCCTCATTCAGACCCACTCAAAAGGGCGGGGACTGAACATTAGCAGGGTATTGGATTTCGAGGGTGTAATAACAATCACCTGATTAGTCTCCTGCTCTGTATTTACGCAAAGTGCTTTATTATGTTTGTGTTCGTCTTGTGTTCACAAAGCAACTCCACCAATGGTTCATTATATACTGGCGGGAATGTGAGTGATATTAATCAGAAACCTCCCAGGTCTGGGTCATGTTGAGTTAACTGATCTTGGGATAGACAAGAAAGAAATTCTATCAGGATCTCTGCTCCTACTTGCTATTTAGTGATTCATTTACAATTGATTTGGGTTTGAATGTGCAATTTCAGTTTTTGCGAATGGCACTAAATTTGGGTGGGGTTGGGGGGGGGATGTTAGTGTGTGTATTAGTCAGTGAAATAGTTAACAAAGTTAGATGTAGTTAATACAGAGGAGGACTGAAATAAAACACAGGAAGACATTAATAAACTTGCAGAATGGGAAAGTAATTGACAAATTAACTTCTATACAGATGGACATGAGGTAAGAAGAGTAAGGAAGTCTCACACTCCTTATATAACTGTCTATATTGAGTAGTGGAACAGAGGGATCTGAAGTATATTGACACGAATCACTAAAAGAAGAGACACATTTTGATAAAGGCATTAAGAAAAAGTGCACAAGTAACTCGGGTTCATTTCGAAAGGGATAGAATTCAAAAGCAGGGAAGTTAAGTTAAATCTGTATAGAATCTTGGTTAGGCAACACTTTGAGTACTGTGAACAGTTTTGGTCTCTATGTCATCAAAAGGATATTGAGGCCTGGGAGAATGCGCAAAAATAAAAATATTAAAATGACAGCAGAACTGAGAGGTTATATCTTTCAAGAAAGATAGAGTAGCCTGGGAGTTTCTCTAGAAAGGAAAAGATTGAAGGGTGGTGTGATCGAGGTGTTTAAAATTATGGGAGGGTTTCCTTGGGTAGGTATAAAAGATGTTTCCATTTATGGGTGAGAACAAAGCTAAGGACCATCCGTATAAGACAGCTACAAATAAATCCAATAGGGAACTCAGCAGAATCTTCTTTCCCCACTGAGTGGTTAGAATGTGGCACTTGCTACCACAGGTAGAAATTCAGATGAATAGTATAGATATGTTCAAGAGGAAACTAGATAAGTAGATGAGGGAGAAAGGAATTTGCTGAGTTAGATCAAGGGGGATTAGCAGGAGGCTTTTGTGGAGTGTAAACACTAGTATAGACAGAAAGGTCTATTTTTGTGCCGTAAATAAGCTGTAACTTTGTGATTCATGATAAATGTCTGTAAATGTGAATGATGAATGAGGAGAGACTTGGTCTTAGCTGTGACACTTTGCATTAGCAAACGTTCACTTTCCAGACTCATACACAAAGTCTCGAGTATATTGGCAAAGAACTGCTGCTGACCACATGTTAGTAACTCCAAAATAGATGAGAAGTTGAAACTGTTGAAAAATAATCCATGAGCTGTGAAAATCAGCTACAGCATGAATGTCCAACTGTAGATAGTAGGTCTGAGGTTTGTGTGATGTGAATACATGTTTCAGAAGAGAGGAATCCCACTTGCAAGATTTTTGTGGGCTAACCAAGTATTTTAGCTGGCTGTGTGAACCATAAACCTATGGCAAAGCTCAGTACCTTATACCTCAAATTGGAGTGAAAAGTTAGCAAATGTGTTACATTTGTATTCTCTCTGGACATCTCAGTGAAAACTCATGCAGCTGTGTCTGCTCATGTTCCCATTTAAATTTCCAAATTGCAAACAATTAGCCCAACTACCACAAGTTGAAATGGAGCCACACCTGGTTCTCTGTGGTATAGTAAAGTGATGTAGTAGACACTGTGGTGCAGACATTGATGTCATTACCATTTTCCTGATCATTCCCATGTGGATTCAGATTTTAGTTTTGCCATCTGCTTGACCCAGCCTCTTGTGTGTTTTTATTTAATTTATGCCGGTATTGGAGGAGTGCAGAGTTTGATTTTGATTTGACTTGATTTGATTTATTATTGTCACATTTATTAGTATACAGTGAAAAGTATTGTTTCTTGCACATACCGTTCATAGAGAAGGAAACAAGAGAGTGCAGAATGTAGTGTTACAGTCATAGCTAGAGTGTAGAGAAAGATCAACTTAATGCAAGGTAGGCCCATTCAGAGTCTGACGGCAACAGGGAAGAAGCTGTTCTTGAGTTGGTTGGTATGTGACCTCAGACTTTTGGTATCTTTTTCCCAATGGAAGAAGGTGGAAGAGAGAATGTCTGGGGTGCATGTGATCCTTAATTATGCTGGCTGCTTTGCTGAGGCAGCGGGAAGTGTAGACAGAGTCAATGGATGGGAGGCTAGTTTGTGTGATCGACTGGGCTACATTCACAACCTTTTGTAGTTTCTTGCAGTCTTGAGCAGAGCGGGAGCCATACCAAGCTGTGATACAACCAGAAAGAATGCTTTCTATGGTGCATCTGTAAAAGTTGGTGAGAGTCGTAGCTGACTTGCCAAATTTCCTTAGTCTTCTGGGAAGTTAGAGGCGATGGTGGGCTTTCTTAACTATAGTGTCGGCGTGGGGACAGGTCATTGGTGATCTGGACACCTAAAAACATGAAGCTGAAGGAACAGATATAGTTACATAGGAAGGCAAGGCCATGGAGGGATTTAAAGCCAATATTGAAAATGTTAAAATTAATTAAACTCTCATTATATACATTGCTCTATGCATCCACCCTGACCTGAATGCTTCACATGCAGATTGCAATATGAAAGGGTCAATGGACTTGAAACATTAGCTGTTCCTCTGTCTGCAGATGCTGCCTGAGTTTGTCCAGCATTTCTCTGTTTTTATTTCCAATTTCCAGTACCAGCAGTATTTTATTTTTATTACAATATAAAAGCAACCTGGATAGTGCCTTTCAACTGGGATCGTCTCGCACTCATATCTCTGCCTGGTCTTCAATATCAAACAGGCACATGAAAAGGGGACACTGTCAAATAACGTCAATAGAGTAACCGGAAACAACTCCGAGTATCCAATTTTATATGGAAGTAGGGCAGCTAATAAACATTAGACAAGGGCCAATTGTTCAATGTAATAGCTATCCAACAAAAAGGATAATGTCCTGGAAAATTCTTCCATCTATTCATTATACCCTAATCCTTTTCCATTCATTGGTGTGGTTGAGGAGTTAATGACATGATAGTTTTGGGTTTGCTGAATGGACACAGAAAGGAAACAGATACGCAGCCATCTCCACCTCTTCAAAACTTGGCTCTGTTCCTGTAACCTATCTTATTCCTGGTTCCACTTCATCTCCGTTCCATTCTCCCTTGTTCGCTCTCATGCCACCTCTTATCATTTTCCATTTAGCTCTCCCTTTTTCTTTTGACTCGCTTAATTCCAAAAAGAAACTGCATTTTTAAAAAATGTTCTTATTCCAGACCATATACATGACACAACTGAGGTGGGGGGGCGTGAAATGAAGTGCTTTGAGAATCTAGAAATCGAATAGATTTGATTGTTTTTAAATTCATTCTCAATTTATGGGTGTCATCAGATATTAATGTAAATGTTCTACAAATTGAATGACTAAGTTTGTGATTGTAATTTGTGTTAAGAATTGGGGAAAATTAAGATTAAAGAAACAATGTAGAAGCAGGGAGTTGATTAGAGGCTGACAGCTGGAGAAATAATGAGGTGCGAATTAGCCTATCAGTGGAAAACAGGTATTTTATATATGTGATTATATAGGTGACTGGAGCCATTGAAGTGATAGCTTCAAAGTGGAGCATTATGGAAATTGACATGTACCTGCCAAAAGCTGACTCCACAGGGGTATAAAATCAAAGGGAAAGAAATGGTATAACTGTAGAACTTGATGTGGAGATGTCGGCATTGGACTGGGGTGGGCACAGTAAGAAGTCTCACAACACCAGGTTAAAGTCCAACAGGTTTATGTGGCAGCACAAACTTTCGGAGTCTCGTTCCTTCATCAGGTGAGTGAGGAGTTGTGTTCACAAACAGGGCATATACAGACACAAACTTACAAGATAATGGTTGGAATGTGAGTCTTTACAAGTAATCAAGTCTTAAAGGTACAGACAATGTGAGTGGAGAGAGGGTTGAGCACAGGTTAAAGAGATGTGTATTGTCTCCAGCCAGGACAGTTCGTGAGATTTTACAAGCCCAGGCAAGTTGTGGGGCTTACAGATAGGGTGACATGAACCCAAGATCCCGGTTGAGGCCGTCCTCATGTGTGCAGAACCTGGCTATCAGTTTCTGCTCAGTGATTCTGCGTTGTCGTGTGTCGTGAAGGCTGTCTTGGAGAATGCTTACCCGAAGATCAGAGGCTGAATGCCTGTGACTGCTGACGTGTTCCCCGACTGGAAGGGAACACTCCTGCTCGGTGATTGTCGAATGGTGTTCATTCATCCGTTGTCGTAGCGTCTGCATGGTCTCCCCAATGTACCATGCCTCGGGACATCCTTTCCTGCAGCATATCAGGTAGACAACTTTGGCCGAGTCGCAAGAGTATGTACCGTGTACCTGGTGGATGGTGTTCTCACGTGAGATGATGGCATCCGTGTCGATGATCTGGCACATCTTGCAGAGGTTGCTGTGGCAGGGTTGTGTGGTGTCGTGGTCACTGTTCTCCTGAAGGCTGGGTAGTTTGCTGCACACAATAGTCTGTTTGAGGTTGTGCGGTTGTTTGAAGGCAAGAAGTGGGGGTTTGGGGATGGCCTTGGTGAGATGTTCGTCTTCATCGATGACATGTTGAAAGCTCTGGAGAAGATGTCGTAGTTTCTCCGCTCTGGGGAAGTACTGGACGACGAAGGGTACTCTGTCCGCCGTGTCCCGTGTTTGTCTTCTGAGGAGATCGGTGCGGTTTTTTGCTGTGGCGCGTTGGAACTGTCAATCGATGAATCGAGCGCTATATCCTGTTCTTATGAGGGCGTCTTTCAGCATCTATAGGTGACTGTTGCAATCCTCCTCATCTGAGCAGATCCTGTGTATACGGAGGGCTTGTCCGTAGGGGATGGTTTCTTTAACATGTTTAGGGTGGAAGCTGGAGAAATGGAGCATTGTGAGTTTATCTGTGGGCTTGCGGTACAGTGAAGTGCTGAGGTGACCGTCCTTGATAGAGATGCGTGTGTCCAAGAATGCAACCGATTCCGGAGAGTAGTCCATGGTGAGTCTGATGGTGGGATGGAACTTGTTGTTGTCATCATATAGTTGTTTCAATGATTGTTCGCCATGAGTCCAAAGGAAGAAAATGTCACCAATGTATCTAGTGTATAGCATCAGTTGAAGGTCCTGTGCGGTGAAGAGGTCTTGTTCAAACCTGTGCATAAAGATGTTGGCATATTGAGGTGCAAATTTGGTCCCCATGGCTGTTCCGTTTGTCTGGATGAAGAACTGGTTGTTGAAGGTGAAGACGTTGTGGTTCAGGATGAAGCGGATGAGTTGTAGAATTGCAACTGGAGATTGGCAGTTGTCAGCGTTGAGTACTGAGGCAGTTGCAGCAATGTCGTCATCGTGGGGGATGCTGGTGTAGAGTGCCGAGACATCCATTGTGACGAGGTGTGTTCCTGGTTCAACTGCTCCATATGTGCTGAGTTTCTGTAGGAAGTCCGTTTCAGGGTTTCAGGATGCCCTTGACGTAGCCAGAGAGGTTCTCACATAGGGTCCCATTGCCTGATACGATGGGACGGCCAGGTGTGTTGGCCTTGTATATCTTTGGGACGCAGTAGAGATCTCCAACGCAGGGAGTACGTGGGATAAGAGCATGGAAAGTGCTCTGAAGGTCTGGATCAAAAGTCTTGATCAGTCCATTGAGTTGACGGGTGTATTCTTTGGTCGGACCTGCGGGTAACTGTCTGTAGTCTTCCTTGTTGTTCAGTTGTCGGTTTACTTCTTTGCAGTAATCCGTTCTGTTCAGTATGACGATGGCCCCTCCTTTGTCTGCTGGTTTGATGACAATGTTGCAGTTGGTCTTGAGAGCGCGGATGGCGTTGTGTTGTGCTTGGGTGACGTTCAGGGCTGTCTTGTGAGTGCGGCTGATGAATCTGGCATTGACGCACCTCCTGACGGCTTGGGCACACATGTCGAGTCGAGGGCAACGGCCTTTCGGAGGAGTCCAATTTGACTCTTTCCTTTTCGGCTGCTGCACTGCAGATCCCTCTGTCGGCTGTTCCGGTTCATTGGCTGTCTCATTGTGTTCATTGTTGGCCTCTTGGGGTTTGTGGAAGAACTCCCGCAGCCTCATTCGCCTGATGAATTCCTCTGTGTCTGCTGCGAGACTGATGGGTCCATTTTGGTGGTGGGGCAGAAATCGAGCCCTTGGCTGAGAACTTCGATTTCGTCAGGTTGAAATGCGTAGTCCGACAAGTTCCCTGCAGTGGTCCTGTTTTCTACTGTGGTACCGGGGGAGGCTTTGTTGCTGCAGGTGATGATGCTGAGTTTCTCAAGTTTCCTGTTCTTGGTGTGCATGCAGATGGCGCAGTTCCATTGTCTTGTCTGCTTGGCAGTGTTTCGCAGCTGGTCTGCGTCCTGAGCGCAAGTTGCAAATATGGACTCTATCTTGGTTTCCAGGTTGCGGCGTTTGCTGTAGAGCTGGTGTATGAGGTGGTTGAGGAGTGTGAGAGAAGTGTGACGGCAAAGTCTCTCTGCGTAGTCTGTGTTATAGGTTGACCATAGTGGGTTCGTGATCTGTAGTCCTTTCGGTATCTTGTCTGCTTTCTTGCATCTTCGTAGAAACTTGATGTCGATATGCGCGATCTTCTTGGAGATCCTCTCCACTTGGAGCCAGCAGTTTGTGGTGTCAATGATAGTCATGATGTGGAGATGCCGGCGTCGGACTGGGGTAAACACAGTAAGAAGTCTCACAACACCAGGTTAAAGTCCAACAGGTTTATTTGATACCACAAGCTTTCGGAGTCTCGCTCCTTCATCAGGTGAGTGAAGAGTTGTGTTCATCAACAGGGCATATACAGACACAAACTCAATTTACAAGATAATAGTTGGAATGCGAGTCTTTACAGGTAATCAAGTCTTAAAGGTACAGACAATGTGAGTGAAAAGAGAGCCAAGCACAGGTTAAAGAGCTATGTATTGTCTCCAGCCAGGACAGTTAGTGAGATATTGCAAGCTCAGGCAAGTCGTGGGAGATCTCTACTGCCTCCCGACACACGCCAACACGCCCGGCCGTCCCATCATATCAGGCAATGGGACCTGTGTGAGAACCTCTCCAGCATCCTGAAACCCATTGTACAAAGAACCCCCAGCTTCTGTTGCGACACTACGGATTTCCTATAGAAACTCAGCACACATGGAGCAGTTGAACCAAGAGCACTCCTCGTCACAATGGATGTCTCGGCACTCTACACCAGCATCCCCCACGATGACAGCATTGCTGCAACTACCGTAATCAACGCTGACAACTGCCAATCTCCAGATGCAATTCTACAACTCATCCGCTTCATCCTGGACTACAACGTCTTCACCTTCAACAACCAGTTCTTCATCCAGACACATGGAACAGCCATGGGGACCAAATTCGCACCTCAATATGCCAACATCTTTATGCACAGATTCGAACAAGACCTCTTCACTGCACACTAGATGCTATACACTAGATAAGATCAATGACATTTTCTTCCTTTGGACTCATGGCGAACAATCATTGAAACAACTATATGATGACATCAACAAGTTCCATCCCACCATCAGGCTCACCATAGACTACTCTCCAAAATCGATTCCATTCTTGGACACACGCATCTCTATCAAGGACGGTCACCTCAGCACTTCACTGTACCGCAAGCCCACGGATAACCTCACGATGCTCCACTTCTCCAGCTTCCACCCTAAACACGTTAAAGAAGCCATCCCCTATGGACAAGCCCTCCGTATACACAGGATTTGATCAGATGAGGAAAATCGCACAGTCATCTACAGACGCTGAAAGACGCCCTCATAAGAACAGGATATGGCACTTGACTCATCGATCGACAGTTCCAACATGCCACAGCGAAAAACCGCACCGACCTCCCCAGAAGACAAACACGGGACACGGCGGACAGAGTACCCTTCGTCGTCCAGTACTTCCCCAGAGCGGAGAAACTACGACATCTTCTCCAGAGCTTTCAACATGTCATCGATGAAGACGAACATCTCACCAAGGCCATCCCCAAACCCCCACTTCTTGCCTTCAAACAACCGCACAACCTCAAACAGACTATTGTGTGCAGCAAACTACCCAGCCTTCAGGAGAACAGTGACCACGACACCACACAACCCTGCCACAGCAACCTCTGCAAGATGTGCCAGACCATCAACACGGATGCCATCATCTCACGTGAGAACACCATCCACCAGGTGCATGGTACATACGCTTGCGACTCAGCCAACGTTGTCTACCTGATACGCTGCAGGAAAGGATGTCCCGAGGCATGGTACATTGGGGAGACAATGCAGATGCTACGACAACGGATGAATGAACACCATTCGACAATCACCAGGCAGGAGTGTTCCCTTCCAGTCGGGAAACACTTCAGCAGTCACGGGCATTCAGCCTCTGATCTTCGGGTAAGTGTTCTCCAAGGCGGCCTTCACGACAATGCAGAATCGCTGAGCAGAAACTGATAGCCAAGTTCCGCACACATGAGGACGGCCTCAACGAGGATCTTGGGTTCATGTCTCACTATCTGTAACCCCCATGACTTGCCTGGGCTTGCAAAATCTCACTAACTGTCCTTAGAAATCTTAGAAACCCTACAGCACAGAAAGGCCATTCGGCCCATCGAGTCTGCACCGACCACAATCCCACCCAGGCCCTACCCCCATATCCCTACATATTTACCCACTAATCCCTCTAACCTACGCATCCCAGGACACTAAGGGCAATTTTAGCATGGCCAATCAACCTAACCTGCACATCTTTGGACTGTGGGAGGAAACCGGAGCACCCGGAGTAAACCCACGCAGACATGAGGAGAATGTGCAAACTCCACACAGACAGTGACCCAAGCCGGGAATCGAACCCAGGTCCCTGGAGCTGTGAAGCAGCAGTGCTAACCACTGTGCTACCGTGCCGTCCTGTCTGGAGACAATACACATCTCTTTAACCTGTGCTTAACCCTCTCTCCACTCACATTGTCTGTACCTTTAAGATTTGATTACCTGTAAAGACTTGCATTCCAACCATTATCTTGTAAATTGAGTTTGTGTCTGTATATGCCCTGTTTGTGAACACAACTTCACTCACCTGTTAAGGAGCGAGACTCCGAAAGCTTGTGCTGCCACATAAACCTGTTGGACTTTAACCTGGTGTTGTGAGACTTCTTACTATAACTGTGGAACAACAGGAAAGAAAGAGGGAGATGCGGCTAACCTCAGCACTGCAGCAGGTTGGCAACTATAATTTCCCAAATGTAGCAGCCATTTTGGAACCAGAGAATCTCTACAGTGCAAAAGGAGGCCATTTGGTCAATCGAGTCTGCACTGACTCTCTGAAAGACCATCGTACTCTGATCCATGCCCATCCCCACTCTAGCCCTTTGACCACACGCATTAACCATGGCTAATCCATCTAACCTACACATTTTTGGACAGTAAAGGGTAATGTAGCATGGTCAATCCACCCAACCTGCGCACCTTTGAACTGTAGGAGAAAACCAGAGCACCAGGAAGAAACACAGTCACAGGAAGAACGTATAAACTCCACACAGACCGGAACACAAGGCCAAAATTGAACTTGGGTCCCTGGCGCTGAGAGGCAGTAGTGTGAATCACTGTGCCACCGTGCCACCCTATTTTTCCACCAGAAGGCTATTTCCCAGATGTGGCCACCTTAACCTGATTGTGGTAATTATTTGCTGGATTTAACTTATAGAGATACTTAATATTGGATGTTGTTTGGGAAAAGGGGTGTCTTGAAGCTTGGGTGAAATGTAGATAGTTTTGGGGACCAAGAGATAGTTTCATGTAAAATTGTGTATATCCATCAGTATCCTTAAGTGGGGTAGAGTATTATAGTCCTTCTTGTCATGCATATTTTTGTTTTTTTTAAGTGAATAAATATTCTTTATTAATTGTTCACACAATGGCTGTTTCCTTACTGGGTTGTACATTATCCTCGCATTATATGAAAATAAAAACACACACACCACTACGAACCAGTGTTCCAAGTTACCCTTCTGGGTTTTGGGATACACTTGTATTTAACATCAATGTGGTTTATAACATTTGTGATAGAAAGATTGCATTTGCACCAATCACATTACATGTACCTGTGCAATATTTGCATGTGCTCAGGCATGAACAGCACTGTACTTTTGTGCAGTTTTATTTAGTTCAATTATTCATAGGAAAGATCATAAATGGAAGGTCAGATAACTGTTGAAAGGCAGAAAGTGCATGGGGTGCTTCCGAAAGAGAAGCCAAGGTAACCATTTGGGAGAGAACCCTTCATCAGATGAAGGATCCTACTCAAAAGAGTGCATCCTTAAGGTACAGGCTGACTTCTGCAAAAGGTGACCACGTAAGGCCCCAAAAATGTATAAAATGTAACTCTCTTTTCAACTTACTCCAACACTGTATCCCAATTCTTCAACTTGTTCAGCCTTGATTCTACCTGATTTACATTTAAAATTATAATACTCCTTTATAAAAGCAAATTCACTACACTACAAATTTTTGCTACTGCTGAAAAACTACAAGTATCAGTAACACTGAAATCACTAAAATGATCTGTCCACAGGCTTAGTATTAGCAGAAAAGTATCGTGTATTTGAAGGAACATATGTTTGTATTTTGGCTTTATGACTATTAAACAAAATTCCACAGGATGTTACCTGTTCCTTGGAAGGGCGGGGAGGGGGGCAGTGGGCGGCGTGGTTCAAGGATTGCAACTTTACCTCAATAAAGGAAGTTTGGTAAGTTTGCCGACGGCATAAAGGTTGGTGGTGCTGTGGATAGTTTGGAGGGATGTCAGAAGCTGCAGCGTGACATAGATAGGATGCAAGACTGGGCGGAGAAGTGGCAGATGGACTTCAACCCGGATAAATGTGTAGTGGTCCATTTTGGCAGGTCAAATGGGATGAAGGAGTATAATATCAAGGGTAAGACTCTTAGCAGTGTAGAGGATCAGAAGGATCCATAGGACTCTTAAATCGGCCTCGCAGGTAGAGGAAGTGGTTAAGAAGGCGTATGGTGTGCTGGCCTTCACCAATCGAGGGATTGAGTTTAGGAGTCGGGAGATAATGATGCAGCTTTATAAGACCCCCGTCAGACCCCACTTGGAGTACTGTGCTCAGTTCTGGTCGCCTCATTACAGGAGGGATGTGGAAATGATTGAAAGGGTGCAGAGAAGATTTACAAGGATGTTGCCTGGATTGGTTGGCATGCCTTATGAGGATAGGTTGAGGGAGCTCGGTCTTTTCTCCTTGGAGAGACGTAGGATGAGAGGTGACCTGATAGAGGTGTACAAGATGTTGAGAGGTATAGATCGGGTGGATTCTCGGAGGCTTTTTCCCAGGGCTGAAATGGCTGCTATGAGAGGACCCAGGTTTAAGGTGCTGGGGAGTAGGTACAGAGGAGATGTCAGGGGTAAGTTTTTCACTCAGAGGGTGGTGGGTGAGTGGAATCGGCTGCCGTCAGTGGTGGTGGAGGCAAACTCGATAGGGTCTTTTACGAGACTTCTGGATGAGTACATGGAACTTAATAGGATTGAGGGTTATAGGTAAGCCTATATATAAGCCTAGGTAGGTAGGGACATAACTGGCGCAACTTGTGGGCTGAAGGGCCTGTTTGTGCTGTATTTTTTCTATGTTATATGTTCTAATAAAAGTTTGCAGATTATGGTTCAGCCAGGGTCAAAAATATTGATGATTTACATCAGAAGTGGAGTACATCTTTTATTTCACTTTTTAAATACAAGAACCTGCAAAAAGCTGTCTGTTTTTTGTAAAGATTTAACTTTACTGTCATGAGGGTATTAATCCATACTGATTCCCTCTGAGTTTACAGCACCCCATTCTCTCACATGCAACTCCAGTGTTGTCATTAATCCTGCTGATTAAGGGTGGCACTATTCCTACTCCCATGCCCACATGTCTGTCCTTGGCTTGCTGCAATGTTCCAGTGAAGCTCAATGCAAACTGGAGGAACAGCGTCTCATCTTCCAGCCAGGCACGTTACAGCCTTCCGGCCTCAACATCGAATTCAACAACTTCAGATGATTAGCTCTACCCCACCTCAACCCCTTTGTTTTCATTTAATTTAATTTTTAACTGTTCTCTACCTTTTATTTCTTTATTCTCTTTCTTCATTTTTCTTTCCCCCACACTTTCCCCCTATTTTATACCCCCTTTCCTTCCCCTTTCTCCCCCTTTGCTTCCCCTTTACTCCTTTTTCTCAATTTTACCTCTCTTCCACCCATCCCACCCCTTATCCCCCTCCCCCCCATATCTTCATCTGTCACAGCCTACTCTCTGATTTCAGCTTATCTGCTGTTAGGCCATTCACATCTTCTATTCTCTCTATGTACTGCCATTAGCAGCCTTTCCCCTTGTTTTTGTGGCTATGACTCATCTTTCATTCCCTCACCCTACAGTATAAATATCCCCCACTTTCTATGCCCTTTAGCTTTGATAAAGGGTCATCTGGACTCAAAACGTCGGTTCTTTTCTTTCCTTAGCTGCCAGACCTACTGAGATTTTCCAGCATTTTCTCTTTTGGCACTATTGCTGTTTGATGAACAGACCTCCACCTTGAGGGGGCTGACCAACAAATCTATTACACCTCCTCCCATTGTCCTGGGTTCTGTCCTATTTAGACTCGCTCCCTTACCTCTTTGTTTGGCACATTGTATCAATGCTATTTCCTGCTCTCACTCCAAGCTGGAAAATGTTATCAATTTTCTTGCAATTTCCATTGCTTTCACATGATCCGTTTCCCACTCTTCCCTTTACCTTCCTCAATTTCTCCCTCTCCATTTCTGGTGATAGGCTGTTCAATATTTTTTAGAAACTCTGTGACTGCCACAGCTACCTTGACTGCATTTCCCCGTACCCATGATTTCCATTTTCACAGTTCCTCTGTATCTCTTATATCTGTTCTGATGAAGCAACCTTCCATACTAGCATTTCCAATATATTTTCCTTTTTTCCTCAGCCAGACATTCCCTTCCACAATGATTGGCAGGGTTCCCCAATGTGCCCATCCCATTTCCCATATCTCTGCTCTCACTGGTTTGTCTCCACCTCAGAGCAACAATAGCACTCCCCTCGCTCTCACCAGACCCTCCATCCCCATCAGCATTCACAGTCACCAGATCATACTCCGCCATTCCCATCACCTCCAATGTGATGCCACCACCAAACACACAATCCCTTCCCTTCCTCTTTCAGCATTCCAAAGGGACCATTCCCTCATGGCAGCCTGATCTGATTCTCAGTCATCCCCAGCAGTATTTTATGTTCCCTGGCACCTTTCCATGCAAGCATAGGAACATTTGTCCTTTTACCGTTGCCCTTTACAGTGTCCCATCCCCAAACACTTCTTCCAAGTGAAACCGCGATTTATTCATGCTTCTTTCAAATTTAGTAAGCTCAGAATTGAACCTGTCTCTATTGCAGAGACCACACCCTTTCCTGTATACCTCCATTCAGTTCACAAGCGTGACTCTATTTAGTTTCATTTTAATTCTCTGGCCTACTACCAGTCTGACCTCTCTGCCCTTAGCCTCGTGCACTGTTCCAATGACATTCAGCATTAGCTTGAGGAACAGTACCTCATGTTTTGATTAGACACTATACAGCCTTCCAGTCTTAACACTGAGTTCAACAATTTTGGGTCATAACCTTTGCTGCCATTTTCTTTTTCAGACAGAAGCTGTTGGTGACAATCCTGCTATTACCCATTCAGACCTCTTCAAGACCTATCTTTTGTTTTTTTACTTATTCTATTACCATCTCCTTTTACCTTTTTCCATCATCCATTTTGTCATTTAATCACTCATGCCTCATATACAAGCACATTTGTGTTTTTTCCTCAGAAGTCTCATTACCACCTTGTCAAGGGCAACCAGGGATCATCAATAAAAACTTGTCTTGCCAGTGATGAAAATGAATAACTGATATAAAAAACATTTAAACATGGGACCCCCATGTGATTTTGTTTCTCCTTCTATTGCCGACAGACACTGGGGAAGACTTTAGCAACTCTTTTGATAAGGTAACCCATAACCAGCCTCCCATCCATTGACTCTGTTTGCACTTCCCGCTGCCTCTGAAAGCAGCCAGCAATATCAAGGATCCCACGCACCCTGGACATACTCTCTTCCACTTTCTTCTGTTGGGAAAGAAGTACAAAAGTCTGAGATCACGTACTGACCAGTTCAAAAACAGCTTCTTCCCTGCTGTCATCAGACTTTAGAATGGACCTACCTCGCATTAAGTCGCTCTTTCTCTACACCCTAGCTATGACTGTAACATTACATTCTGCACTCTCTCCTTTCCTTCTCTAAGTATGGTATGCTTTGTGGTAATATAATCAGGGCCTAGTTTTAAGGCTGATTAAATTGGATATCCTAAATTAAAGAATTGGGCATATTAAAATCAAACACAGTCAAACCTCAGGCAGGCCAATTGTACAAATACACAAACATATCTGGGCCTGGCCCATCTACTGAGACCCAACAGGAGGTCATCACACCCCATTGAAATGCACTGGCCTATTGTTAGAAGCCCAGATCAGGCCAGACTGGGCCTAGAGTTCCTGCAGTTACCTTATCTGGCAACAGGTTACATGTAAGCAACAGCATGGAGATGGACACCTGGGGGTGGACCCCGGTGTCCTGTCCGGCAGACATCAAGAAACCCACTGGGTATTGGAACCCCCTCCTGGGACCTCATTGGCCGGAAACTAGGGGTTTCTGGAAAGGCAGGGGGATAAAGGTACTCATTTCAGACAAACCAGGAACGAAGACTCGACGGGGGAGGTGACCTTGACAATCTGGAAGACTGACCAGAGAAGGAAGGAATCGAGACTCATCTTCATGACAACGGACCAGAGCGACTCAGAGAATCGGGCCTGCAGTTTAACCAAACCATCTTTGCGGGTAGCATACTTGAATCTGGGGTATCCTCTTGTTTTATGTGGGTAATTAAGTGTTAGTTGTGTTATTATTAATAAACTTATTGAACCTTTACTTGTGTTTGTCCTTTGTCCATCTTGCAAATAAGGGCACCCGGGTAAAACCTTGGAGTAAGCAAACTGGTCGAAAGTATCTGAGAATTAACAGGTACAACAGCTTTATCTGTATAGTGTGCAAAAAACAATACTTTTCACTGCATACTAACACATGTGACAATAATAAATCAAATTTTTTAAAAGTGGTAGAATAGATTTCTAGCTGACTTCAAGATAGGGAAGAGCAGAGAGTGGGAGTAAAGGGTAATTATTCAGACTGGCAGAAGATGTGAGGTGGTGTTCAACAGGGATCACCGTTGCGACCACTGCTGTTCACAATTTACAACAATGATTTGAACTTTGGAATGAAAAACTAAATTTGCGGATAACACCAAATTGGGGGAGAGGATAGACAGGACTGAGGACTTCCACACATTACAGGAGGATCAGAACAAACTTACAGAAGGGGCAAAAATTGGCAAATGAAGGCCCACGCAGTTATTTGTGAGGTAGTACAATTTGGCAGGAAGAATAGAGAGGTCACTTATTACTTGAAAGATGTGCATCTTGCTGGGGTGGAGGAACAAAATGACCCTGGAGTACAAATTCATCAATCACTAAAAGCTGTGCCACAGCTCAGCAAAAAGCAAACAAAGTTACACTAAACCTTGATTAGACCACATGTACAGTATTGTGTGCAAATCAGGTCACCCAAATTGTAAAAATGTTTATTGAGATGAGAGGGTGCAGAGAAGACATACAAGAATGATACCAGAAATGTTTGGATATGCACATCAGGAAAGGATTGACTGGCTGACTCTATTTTCTCTTGATAAGAGAAGGCAGAGCCTGAACAAATAGAGATCTTGAAAACTATGAAAATTTTGATAAAGTGGATGTGGAGAGAGAATGTTTCTTCTTGCGGGAAAGAACATAACTTGAGACCATCAATATAAGATAGGCACCAAGAAATCCAATCAGGATTTCAATACCACATTGAACGGTTGAAAGAAATTGTATTGATGCAATTAAAATGATGTGAGAAAAATCTCTTTCACACAGCGAATGGTTCAGGTCTGGAATGCAGTGCCAGGAAATGTGGTGGAGGTGGGTTCAACCAAAGCATTCAAAGAGGCATTAGATGATTATTTGAATAGTAATAATGTGCAGGAGTACGAGGAAAAGGCAGAGAAATGGCACTAAGTCAAAATGTTCACTTGGAGAGCCTGTGCTGACATGATGAGCCAAATAATCTCTTTCTGTGCTGTAAGAATTCTGTGATTCTTTGATTATGGAGAAAGTGGACAAACATATAAGTGAGAAGAGAATAGAGAGTTCCAATGATAGGTTTAGATGAGAAAAGATTACTATTCAAATAAAGCTTTTTTTAAAAGTTTATTTATTAGTGTCACACATAGGCTTACATTAACACTGCAATGAAGTCACTGTGAAAATCCCCTAGTCGCCACACTCCGGTGCCTGTTCAGGTACACTGAGGGAGAATTTAGCATGGCCAATGCACCTAACCAGCATGTCTTTTGGACTGTGGGAGGAAACCAGATAATCCAGAGGAAACCCACGCAGACATGGGGAGAACGGGTAGACTCCGCACAGACAGTGACCAAAGCTGGGAATTGAACCCGGGTCCCTGGCATTGTGAGCATTGTTAGCAGTGCTAACCAGAGTGCTATCATGCCATGTTTACTGATTATTCATGTATATATGGGTCCTACGTGACAGTGACCCAGGCCAGGAATAAAACCCAGGTCTCTGGCGCTGCGAGGCAGCAGTGCTAACCATTGTGCCACTATGCCCCCAATCTAATTAAACACTGAAGGAGCACCCAGATTTGAACCAAGGACCTCTTAATCTGCAATCGAATGCTCTACCACTGAGCTATACCCCCTTAATCATCTAATGATCTAAATAATCATCTAATGCCCTATTGATTGGAGGTTTGAGCAGAGAATAAAAAGTTGGTACAGATTGTTTGGACTGAATGACCTGTATCTGTGCCCTATATCCTATGTAAACCTACCCTAGCTTAGATCAGCTAACTCAGCACAACTCAGGGACTGAATGTGGGATCTACCTGAGCAACATGTCTCAGTACCACACAATGGAATTCAATTACCCAGTGAACTATTTAAAAAGGACGTCCCTTCCCCCATAATCTTTTTTAAAAATTGGTAGCATGTATTAGTAACGCAAGAGGACAACAAAATGTAGTTGTATTCATCTATTTCATACTGTGTGGTTTCTGACTCCAAAATGGTGCATACAGCCAGTATACCTGTGATTGTAAATACAATATCAACATTGTCAATCTAACCTTAACATTAGATCGAACACTGTTTATATCAGGCTAATATCTGTCAAATAAAAGTAAAATCCTGCAGATGCTGGAATCTGAAACAGAAAAAGAAAATGCTGGAAAAACTCAGCAGGTCTGGCAGCATCTGTGGAGAGAGAAACAGAGTTAATGTTTCAGGTCCTTATGACTCCTTCAGAGTTAAAGAGAGGATCTGACATCTGTCAAATCTCCCCTAATAAGACAGAAAATGGATGGATGAAGGATGAAGGAGGTGGAATTCGAGAAGAGTGTTAAAAAGCAGACAAGCGGGAAGAATGGAAAGAAGTAAAATAGGACATCAATCAGAAAGGATCTGGACAATAATTTTATAAACAGAAACACAAACTGACACTGAAAACCAAAGATGTTAAAAAAGGTACGTGTAAACAGGATTTGACTTGATTTGATTTATTATTGTCACATGTATTAGTATACAGTGAAAAGTAATGTTTCTTGCTTGTTACACAAACAAAGCATACCGTTCACAGAGAAGGAAACGAGAGAATGCAGAATGTAGTGTTACAGTCATAGCTAGGGTGTAGAGAAAGATTAACTTAATGCGAGGTAGATCCATTCAAAAGTGATGGCAGCAGGGAAGAAGCTGTTCTTGAGTCGGTTGGCACATGACTTCAGACTTTTGTATCTTTTTCCTGATGGAAGAAGGTAGAAGAGAGTATGCGTGGGGTCCTTGATTATGCTGGCTGCTTTGCTGAGGCAACAGGAAGTGTAGACAGAGTCAATGGATGGGAGGCTGGTTTGCGTGAACGATTGGGCTATATTCACAACCTTTTGTAGTTTCTTGTGGTCTTGGGCAGAGCAGGAGCCATGCCAAGCTGTGATACAACCAGAAAGAATGTTTTCTATGGTGCATCTGTAAAAGTTGGTGAGAGTCCTGGTGGATATGCCCAATTTCCTTAGTCTTCTGAGAAAGTAGAGGCATTGGTGGGCTTTCTTAACAATAGTGTCGGCATGGAGGGGACCAGGACAGGTTGTTGGTGATCTGGACACCTAAAAACTTCAAAGGATTCAAATGATCAAGTAGGAATTGACAAAGCCATCTTGAAAGATGAAATTATAATTATTATATAGGAAGATAGTTTCTATGACAGAATAGTGAATTTAATTCTATCTGTGTTTGCCGCTTTGTAAATGATGCCTTACAAGAATTGAATCAAAAATCCAATCCGGGTGTAACTGAGGGCAGAGGCGCGAGGTGACAGCGGCAATTCAGTTCTAAGGAGAGAACCTGTTGTTCCTTAAGAACTTCTATTTAAGGTTATTCTTTCTTTTTTATGTGTAATGTTTCGGACAGTCATTTCTCATGTACATTGTTCAAATTTCACTAGACTCCTGGGAGAATTTCCTCTGTCCTATCACTCGATTCAGGCACTGAATTCGTTTGGATGGAACCTGAGCAAATTAAAATTCATTCGGCATTTTAAAGATAACTCCAAACACTGGGGTCCAAAACAATATCAACTTAATGGGAGGGGGGAAGAAACCAACGAGGAGGAGAAGGTGATCAGCGCAAGAAGGAAGACACATGTATAGTCATCTGAGTGTGAAGATTTATTCTGCGTTTGGAGTTCAGAATTTTTAAAAAAAGTTTGGAATGCAAATCCTCCAGGTATTTAAATACAAGCAGCAGAGTGTAGCACAGGATTGGATTCCTTGTGGCAGGTTTGGCTGTCGGATGTCTTTCTCGTAGATCGCCGGGTGATAAAAGTCGAGAGAGAGAGGGGGAGAGGCGGCAGGGGGACTCGTGCCTAACAACCAGCAGCAGCACAGTGCCAGTCGAGGCAGGACAGGAGAGCCTCGCTTTAAGAGCACCTACCTACTACAACATGGCTGCGTGCACACATCTCCCCAGACCTCTCATCTGCCTGCTGCTCTCACTGACAGCGATTGCGGGCGACGGGGCTCATTTTCCCGAGGAGATAGTGGCGGAGGAGTCGGCCTTGCTGAGACCCAAGGTTCTGCTGGCCATCATTGCCCGGAACGCGGCGCACACGCTGCCCCATTATCTGGGCTGCATCGAGAGGTTAGACTACCCCAAGGACAGGATCGCTCTCTGGTGAGCAAGTGATTTATTTCCAGTTAAAGATTAATCATTATTACCATCATTTAAATAGCCGCCTTCATTTGATTGACTGTAATAGGCAGACATTTATCTCTGAGGATTTGTATGTGTGCATTAGGAAAGGCTCAGGGTGAGCAGGGAGGTGAGTGGCACTTACTGAATTGTTGGTTCACACCGAGGGATTTATTTCCTCGATTATACTGACTCAGTGTGGACCTTGCTGACATCTGTACCGACAGCTTCCAAACCCCCTTTTCATAATACACCATTCGCCGCATGTTATCAGGAGTGCATTTTTCTATGGAAGTGTGTAATTTTGTTTTCAGAAGTCTTATTTTAGACAGACACCTGTGTGTGGACAATATTTCCAGCGGTTGTGGTGAGTGAGCCGGTGGGAGGGCTGCTGGATGGTTTCATTGATATGGTGGGGGTTCTATTAAAGTGAGAATTGGTCAGGGGGGACTTGGGGACATATCCTTTTGCTGGCTGTAAGTGTCCCTGTGATTTCCTCCCGCTTCATCAGAGAGTGTCATTCATTCAAACACTGCACCCCCCCCCCCCCCCCGCCAACCATTCATTCTCGGAATGGGATTGATACAAGCCCTGTTGCTTCTGTTAACAGCGGGGGATATGATTATTAGACAGGGGCACGAAACCCCCCGGAGTTTCATGTCTTAGTTTGAGTTGTGGGGTGAATCTATCCCAGTGTGGGAGACACACAGTAAGACCTTGGGTCTAAGCGGCGGGATGTCTTAGCGCCGCCCCTGCTGATACACGCATGCACAGGGGCGGATTTAAAACCCCCATCTCCTCCCCTCACTTGGTGTACAAACACCCCAAACCAACAGCCCACACACCCCCTATCCAGTCATGCATCTCACTGTTGTAGAGAACGTGTATACAATAATCCAGACTTTTTTTAATGAAGGAAAGTGTCTGGGATTAATGTGGGAGAGGAAACCAGCCAGAGTGAACTCTCTGTGTTTCCATTAAGTGTGTGTATGAAAGGAATTCCCCAATCCAGCATTAACACCGGGCTGAACAACTGAGCTCAGGGCAGTGGCGGAGAGTGAGAGCAAGAAGTTTAAAACACCAGGTTAAAGTCCAACAGGTTTATTTGGTAGCAAAAGCCACACAAGCTTTCGGAGCCTTAAGCCCCTTCTTCAGGTGAGTGGGAATTCTGTTCACAAACAGGACATATAAAGACACAGACTCAATTTACATGAATAATGGTTGGAATGCGAATACTTACAACTAATCAAGTCTTTAAGATACAAACAATGTGAGTGGAGAGAGCATTAAGACAGGCTAAAGAGATGTGTATTGTCTCCAGACAGGACAGCCAGTGAGACTCTGCAGGTTGGAAGGGGCTTAAGGCTCCGAAAGCTTGTGTGGCTTTTGCTACCAAATAAACCTGTTGGACTTTAACCTGGTGTTGTTAAACTTCTTACTGTGTTTACCCCAGTCCAACGTCGGCATCTCCACATCGAGAGTGAGAGGCCAGTGGGTTCGGCTGTTCCAGATCCGGCTGTAATGTCAGGAGTTCCCTGCAATGCAGCCCAGTGGTTAGCACTTCTGCCTTACAGTGCTAGGAAGCCGGGTTCAATTCCCGGCTTGGGTCACTGTCTGTGCGGAGTTTGTGCATTCTCTCTGCATGTGCGTGGGTTTCCTCCCACAGTGCAAAGATGTGCAGGGTAGATGGATTGGCCATCCTAAATTCTCCCTCAGTGTACCCGAATAGGCGCGAGAGTGCGGCGACTAGGGGATTTTCACAGTAACTTGATTGCAGTGTGTAAGCTGACCTGTGACTAATAAATACACTTTAACTTGACCAACTTTCAGTGAAGTGTGTGTTTGTGTTGGAGGATATCCAGGCCTCCGCTATTGTCCTGAGCCTCCAGGAATTCAAAATGATTCTCACCTACACTGCTACTAAGCCAGGGGAGAAATGACAGTGACATTAAACAGTGTGCATAGTGTGATTTCCTCAGCAACACATTTGTTTATTGAATGCAAAACTGAGTTCAGGATGGCATGCACAGTGGTTAGCACTGCTGCCTCACGATGCCAGGAACCCGGGTTTGATTCCTGGCTTGCGTCACTGTCTGTGTGGAGTTTGCACATTCTCCCTGTGTCTGTGTGGGTTTCCTCCGGGTGCTCCGGTTTCCTCCCATAGTCCAAAAGACGTGCTACATTGGCCATGTTAAATTCTCCCTCAGTGTACCCAAACAGGTGCCGGAGTGTGGCGACCAGGGGATTTTCACAGTAACTTCATTGCAGTAAGCTACTTGGTGAGAATCATTGAATTGTTATGATGCCGACATGATGGGCCAAATGGCCTAGGAGAGCCTAGGAGCCTCACAGTGCCAGGGATCCGGGTTCGATTCCGGCCTTGGTTGACCGTCTGTGTGGAGTTTGCACATTCTCCCCGTGTCTGTATGGGTTTCCTCCGGGTGCTCCGGTTTCCTCCCACACTCCAAAGATGTGTGGGTTGGGATGATTGGCCATGCTAAATTGACCCTAGTGTCAGGGGATTAGCTGGGTAAACATGTGGGGTTACCAGAATAGGGCCTGGGTGGGATTGTGGTCAGTGCAGACTTGATGGGCCGGATGGCCTCCTTTTGCACTGTCGGGATTCTATGATTCTATGAACCTTTGGTGAGAATGAGTGGTTGGAGATGATGAGCTGAAACCTCTATAGACACAACTCCAGAAGGCAGGGTTCAATAGTCCTGACTTTGATTTTTATTTTCCTGCAATTTCAGCACTTTAGTGATCAAATAAGATTGAAAGCGTGGTTTGTGTGAAGAGGATTCTGTGTAGTCTGGAGTTTAGCAGGCCATACTGATCTGTTATTGTTGGGAGCTGGTCACCTTCGCGGCAACACATACACACAGTGTGAAAGTCAGTCAGTGAATTCCCAATGATATTTACAGAGTTGGCCAGTTGAGAAAGTTGGAGGCTGTTCAGCAGCAGGGCACTGTGTGTATGTGTGTGTCTGCCTCCCTCTGCTTGCATATGAATCTTGTTGCCACTGTTATTCGGCTTTTCCTCCAAGGTTTTCTCTTTGAATGAAGCTGAGGGTCTTGGAGCTTATTAAGAAAGCAACAACCCAAGCTGGCCGTTTTGTACAGGGACTAGCAGCGGGCTGTGTGGGTGGGGTTTATTTATGTCACTCCTGTCTGCAGTTAACACAACATTAATCATTTTGCATCAACCGGGGGCGGAGGAGATTAGTGCGGATTTTAATTTAAATCTTCCCTTTCTTTTGCTGCCGTCAAAACTGCCAATTTTATTCACTCAACGATAAGAATCGAGTTTTTCTGATTCGCGGAGATCAGCTAGTAATTATTTAACCACTTAATTTGTCTTAATTTGTAAACATCGCGCTCCCAGAATCTCCAGGAATGAAGAAACACATACAGTGTGTCCCCAAAATGTAACAGCGACTTGTCACCCATCCCCTGGTAGTAGTGATCCAGGGCTCTGGGTTATGGTGAACATGTCCCCAGTGCGTGTAAGTGTTGGTCACATCTTCTTACTCAATTTCAATGATTAATGACTCAGGGACACTGCCTGATGTTGGGCAGCCGATGAAGGTGCTCTGTGTGTTGCCTATTAGACTCCAGGCTGTGGCACACTCCTCTCTTCGCCTCCTCTGCAGTTCTCCGGATGCCAGGCAAGCCGTGTCCTCACTCAGCCCATCCCCAGCTTGGTAACGGTGGAGCACTCGCCATCCATTCAAACGGTGCCTGGGTGTCCAGGCGGGCTCTGGAGGTTACTGCCTGACGGCGTGGAGAGATATCCATGGACCAGGCACCAGGGGGGGAGACTTATTACACAGCATGAAGAGAACCCACCCCCGCCAGCCTATCCCCAGCAGGCGAGATAGTTATTAAACAGGGGCTGCTTATCCACGCCAGCTTCATATCCAGTTTAACCTGTAGAGATTGTAACCCAGTGCGGCAGACAGCGCTTTACTGAATCTAGCGGGCAGGGCTCTTTTAGCACCGCCCCGCGGGTCTGGGGGCGGATTGAATCCTTCAAAACCGCCCTCCCACCCATGTGTACACAAGCAGCTCAAACTAACAGTTCACACTCACCATCTTGCTAGCTCTCACTTTGTATGGTGACTGACAGAATAACCAAGAGATGTTTGGGAAAATATGTCTGGGATTATTATGTACTAGGGGACACCGTGTTCTGTGTTTCAATGTGTGTCTGTGTGTGTGTAAGAAGTTTCCCAGTGCAACATGAACGCGAGCTGACTGAGCTCAGAGCTGTACTGTATTAGACAGTGAGAGGTCAGTGCAGCAGGCAGCTCCCAGAGCCAAGAGCAATGCTCAGGGCTCCCACACGTGCCTCCTACATTTTTATAAAAACATCTTCTCTGCACTGAATAGCACCCGAGCTTCCCATATCCTGCAGGGTTTTATATTCAGCAGATCCTGACTTGTTTCTGTAAGGAGGTCCCTGATTCAGGTAGATTTGTGCTTGGCCTAATGTGCACTTCCTTAACTGGAGAACCTCTTAGAGACAGTAGGTGGTGGTGGGGAGTCACCCAGATTAGGCTTGGAGGTCCTTTCTTGGGGTTTGATTCGACAATGTTCGGGTCACTTGAAGAAGTTATGGTCTCTCTCTCTCTGTCTCATTAGAGTCTAGTCCAGACTCAGGTTTTGCATGGAGGTGACAGCTTTGAACTCGGAGCCTCAGTCAGAACCAACCTGAACTTGACTTCTGCTTGGCACAGATTGACCTGAACCAAGTGGATGGTATTTGGACCACTTCAGACCATTTGGCTCATCATGTCTGCACCTTAACGATTCTGTGATTCTCACCAGACATGTCATCCTGAACTCAGTTTTGCTCACCGGCCCATACTCAATAATAGGGACCTTTCACAGAATGTTCAAAACTATAGTAAAAGAAAAGGCCATTCAGCCCTGAGTGCCTGCGACATACCGTCTCCGTCTCAAGGAATTGAGGCTGCAGCATTGTTGTTTTTGAGCTGAATAATGACGCTATCTCGGACAAGTCACACTACCAATGAAGAGGTGTGAGTAAAATCTGAGAGCAAAAGAATTCTGCTGACCAAGATCAGGAAGAAGCAATTGGGAGTTTCTTAGGCAGGTAGCAGAAACTTATTATCCATAAAGTCTGATGCTGACAGGAAAGATCAATGGTAAAAAGAGATTGGATAGACAAAGAATGATCTTTATAAAGAGCCTCAAAAATTGGGAGAATGTACCACCAACGAAGATGATCCAGAGCTAAATTAACATGGATTATAACCATGATCACCAACACCCTCTTAGGTTGCGTTACCTGAAGAGATATTCCCTATACATGCACATCATATCTAAGTTAGTTACTTCTGAATCTGAGATCATTGCATTTAGTGTTGGAAACATTCTATTAATATATTGTGGGCAAAATTCCCATCCCACCCACCACGGGAATCATAGCAGGTGGGACAGAAAATTTGGCAGATCATGCAAAGATCCGTTGGCCTCGGGCAGAAATTTCTGGCCTTGGGGCAAGTGCGGCCAGAAAATCCCACCCTATGACTCTGTGTATTTACTGTCAACTTTTTTTCTTCATAAATTCTCATGCTCACTATGATGCAGATAGCACTTGCTCCTAATCTCAAAGAAAGCAAACATCAAGTAATCTCCATGCCATGTATTTCTTCTTTCCCAATGCCAGTTTGAATCTGGCACCAAGTCAACAGGATCTCCAGGTGTTCAACAACAACGATGTTATCAAGCAGGGTAAATAGCCAATCATTTTCAAGTATTCTCACAAACAGTAAACCAGGAAGTGAAATGTATTGATCCTCTTTAGCTGCTTATCAAACGAGCACAGACCTGCAAAACATTTGCAGTCAAATTAGTATATTTTTGAAAACAGGACCTCTTAAAAACATTTCCAGTTATTCTTTCATCAAACATTTTAAGAGAATTAAAACTTCTTATTCTGGGAAAAAACTACTTAAAAGATGTTTTCTTGTAAAAACAGACCTAGGAATATAAATACAGATTTTGTCAAGATAATTTTTTCAACAATGGCTATGACTTAGCATCTGTTAAAAACCCAGTGACGCCACATTAGCAATGTGTCAGGGAGATTTTAACATTGATATTACAGAGTAAAAGGGCAATTTGGGGTGCTCTGGTTTCCTCCCACAGTCCAAAAGATGTGCTGGTTAGATGCATTGGCCATGCTAAATTCTCCCTCAGTGTACCCGAGCAGGTGCCGGAATGTGGCGACTAGGGGATTTTCATAGTAATTTCATTGCAGTGTTAAGGTAAGCCAACTTGTGACACTAATAAATAGACTTTAAACTTTATTTTTCAACAGTTTAGTGATTTCTAAATGATTCCCATTTGTGGAAAGCTCAACAGTGCACCCCCAATGGATTTCCATATATAACTATACACATTCCAGAAGTTGCTGCCAGTTTTAAAGAAGTAATGATTCCGATTGCCAACAATTTTGACTCATAACTACCACAATTCCAGGGCATTAATGATGAATATGTTCCATGTAACCCTGTCATGCTGTAATAAGTCTCACCCGCCAGTGGAAGCAGTGCAACGCAGGAGGGCGTTATAATGTGACAAGTTTACATGGACAGTTTTATGCTTCAAATTTGAGCATTGGAGTTTAAACTGGAAATATCTAAAAGTAAGAACAGAATGTATGAATTTAAAGCAGGAATTGAATGATGTTTGCATGTCCTAACCTAATTATTCTGCATCACATAACTGTGCTACATCTGTAGGTTGCATATGGCCTTGATTTTCGAGCTGCATTGTCATGGGGGGGGTTTGCTGGCACAGTAACACAGAGCATTGTTAGCGAATGTAAATGTTGCATACATTACATAGAACATACTTCAAAGAAACAGTTCATTCAGCCCAACTAGGAGATGCCAGTGTTTAGGCCCCACACAAATCTTCATCTAATCCTAACAGCATATACTTTTGTTGAATTCTGCTTCATGATTACCGGTGTCTAATTTTCCCTGAAATAGATCTATTTTCATCACTTCAAATTTCACCATCTGCTGTGATGGGATCCCCAGAACATTACACTGGATCTCTAGATTATAGTCCAGTGATGATACCACAACACCACTGCCTCCAATTGCTTGCTTGCTGAAACTGCTTGGTAACTTCTTTGGTTCGAGGACAAGGACCACACAAATCCCTCTGAATCCCAACCTTTTTGAGTCCCTCGCCTTTTAAAAAATATCTCGTTTTTCCATTTCCAAGTCCATCTTGTACTTCTCTGTGTTATACTCCATTCACCATCTTGTTGCCCAGTCACCCAACTGCTCTATATCCCCTTGCAGCTTGCCTTCCCACCTAGTTTTGTATTTTCAATTACATTCAGTCCCCTCATCTAAGTCATTGACATTGATTGAAAGTAGCTGAGGCCTAAGTACTGATGCTTGCGGCACCCCACTAATTACAGCCTGCCAACATGAAAATGACATGTTTATTAGTACTCTCTTTTTTTCTATTCTTTAACCAATCTGCAGTCCATGTTAATATATTACCCCGAAGACCATCAGAAGATTTTTCTAAATTTCCTACTGGATTTATTAGTGACTAATTTATATTTATGGGCCCTTCTTTTGGCCCGTTTGACACATGAAAACATCTTCTCTACACCTATCCTATCAAACTCTCGTTTAATCTTAAAAGATCTCGATCAAGCTAACCCTCAACCTCCTTTTCGAATAAAAGAGGCCCAGCCTATTCAATTGATGCTGATCGTTATAAACTCTCACTTCTGGTAACCCTCCAGTGTGTCCTTTTTGTACTAGTGCCCCTATCTCCTTCATGTAAAATGGAGACCAGAGAAACTTGTTCTGGTCTAACCAAGGTTTTGCACAAGTTCAGAATAATTTCTCTATTTGTTTGCTTTCTTTAACGGCCTCATTAACCTGCGTTGCTACCCTTTATACAAAAGCAAAATACTGTGGGAGCAGGAAATCTGAAATAAAAACAGAAAATGCTGGGAAAACTTAGCAGGTTTGGCAGAACCCATGGAGAGAGAGAAAGAGACCTAACATTTCGGGTCTGTGACTTTCCATCTGAACAGTTGGGCATTTTATGCTTTAATTTGATATATTTTATCGAGATTTGTGTCTCCATACCGCAAAAGTTGTTTGACCTTTACTATAATAGTTCTATGTGATTCAACTCCGACATTTAAAAGGATGTCACCCTTTTTATGTTGCAAAAATTTTACAATTTACTGTGTGCCTTGGAATAGTACACAGTGTATATCTCAACAATACACCTTGTGTGACGCCAGCATGATATAATAATACATGTGATAGTGCATGTTATGGGGGGCAAACATAACCTGCAAGTTGGCATAATTAAAACGTTTATTTTAATTAGGTTAATTAGGTTGACTGCAATCCATTGAATCATTAGAAGAAGACAGACATTAGACAAATGGAGATCATTCATGAGAGAAGAAAATGCTGGAAAACCTCAGCAGGCCTGGCAGCATCTGTAAGCAGAGAAAAGAGCTGACGTTTCGAGTCCAGATGACCCCCAAAGCTTTGACAAAGGGTTATCTGGACTCGAAACGTCAGCTCTTTTCTCTCCTTACAGATGCTGCCAGACCTGCTGAGATTTTCCAGCAATTTTTCTCTTTTGGTTTCAGATTCCAGCATCTGCAGTAATTTGCTTTTATGGAGATCATTCATGTTTCTTAATTTGGGGGTTTGGGGATGGGTGGAACATGTTATCTCTGGAAGTTAATTTTGTATCAAGAATTTAAGATTAAGTAACATGGAAATAAAATCTGTTATCTATAGATAATTTAGCTCATCACCTGAAAGATTGCTTTAAAAACATTAAGTGCATTTGAATGTCAACTAGTGTTCAGTTTCAGGCATGTAAACCTGATACTTAAATGAATACTGAGCCTTAACTGTGTAGTTTGTTAATTTAACACTACGCTCAAGGAAAGTCATAACTGAGGGTCCCTTATTCAGTTGCAGTTCTGGTCAAATGCTTGCTTGTGCTCAGAATGTCCAAATACAGTCTCAAGTTTGAAAGATATTGAGTAGTCACTTGGTTAAAGTGTTTAACATCTTCTATGCTGACAGAATTATTCCACAGTGTAGGGCAATGTAGTTTCTTCTACATTTTAAGCGTGATAGTGGAAAAATGTTAGCGTAAAGTGACATAAGTGAAAAGCACCACAGGCTAACTAGTGTAGAGGGTACAACACATGTCTAAAACACCCAGGTCTGGATTTTATGGCCCCACATGGCATGTCTCCCCCACTCTCCACAGTGAATGCGGCAGGCCACTTAAATTGCCGCTTGCTTCGGTGGGACTGTAAAATCCCATTCGATGGAAAGGGCTGTAAAACCTTGGCCCTGTTAGTAAGTAAACCGAGCAAGGTAAGGTGGAGGAATTAACTGTATTCATGTAATCAATGGACCCCAGATGAAAATTGTACCAGATGACTTTAGCAATATTTAAATTTGAAATAGTTAAGCAGGTTTACCGTGGATATGGAAGTATTTTGAAGGAAGTACTTTTTTATTCCTTCACAGCCTGTGGGTATCGATAACTAGCTGGACATTTTGTGCCCATCCTTAATACCCTTGAGAAGGTAGTGAGTGGTGAGTCACCTTGGTAAACCGCTGCAGTTCATGTGGTTTATGTACACCCACAGTGCTGTTAGGAAGGAAGTTCCAGGATTTGACCGAGTGACAGTGAAGGAACAATGATATATTTCCAAGTCAGGATGGTGTGTGGCTTGGAGGGAAACTTGCAGGTGGTGGTGTTCGCATGCATCTGCTGAGCTTGTCCTTCCTGGTGGATTTGGACAATGCTGTCGGAAGGAGCCTTGATGAGTTGCTGTAGTGCATCTTGTAGCTGGTACACACTGCTGCTACTGTGGTGGTGGAGGGACTGAATGTTTAAGGTGGTGGATGAGTTGCCAGTCAAGCAGGCTGCTTTGTCCTGGGTTGTGTTGAGCACCCTGAGTATGGCTGGAGTTGCACTCATTCAGGTAAGTGAAGAGTATTCCAGCATGCTCCTGACCTGTGCCTTGTAGCCTGGTGGACAGGAAGTGAGTTACCCTCTGCAAATTCCCAAGCTCTGACTTGTATTGACTGTAAGAAGTCTCACAACACCAGGTTAAAGTCCAACAGGTTTATTTGGTAGCACAAGCCACAAGCTTTCGGAGCAATGCTTCTTCATCAGGTGACTCACCTGATGAAGGAGCAGCACTCCGAAAGCTTGTGGCTTGTGCTACCAAATAAACCTGTTAGACTTTAACCCGGTGTTGTGAGACGTCTTACTGTGCTTACCCCAGTTCAACGCCGGCATCTCCACATCATGGCTTGTATTGACTGAACAGAGAGACAGTGAGCAGAAGTAGATGTGTTGGGGAGAAGAATTAAGATCAGGAAAGTTCATAACAAGGGAGCAGCTTAAAATTAGTGGTAGGTCAGAGAGAGGTAAGTCAGGTCTTCACGAGGATTATCGAAATCTGGAACTCTCTCCATAAAACAGTGTGGTCTGTTGGATGTACCACTCGCGTGGCTGAGATCCACATAACTCAATGTCAATCTGGGACAATACTGAACTGTGTGGCTTAGTGTTGCCATATGTGGTGCATTTATTGAGTGACTATAAGGGAATTTATTTGCCTTGCTGACCCATCAATGCTTTGATGAATAAAAGCCATGACTGATAATTATCTATCAGTGTTCTTGCATGTGATATCATGGAGCCTAAAAGAAGATGCATTTAATGCTGACTAAATTGTTGTTTACTGAATCTGAATGAAAGTTCATCCAATTTGCTCTTGGATGGGCTTAATCTTTTCAATGCAAGAAATTTTCAAACTCAGTGGCACCCAACTATTGTGTAGAACAGAATATCTGAAAAAAAATCATATTGTTTAATTTTATAAGGAAAGAATGGAAGTAAAACAATATAAAACTTCACTGGTTGTCACTTGGTTGTCACTAATAGAACTTAAAATGGGTTTATGAGAAAAAAAACCCATTTTTATTAGTATCATTTAGAATATCTGCATCAATAATAAGTGTAATGAAAATTGCCCTTTAGCCAGTGTGATTCAACATTATGCTGCATGTACATTATCCAAAATATGGCTGTCCAAAAATCAGAGTAATCCAAAAAGCAGATATTTTTCTCTGAGAAGATCTGGTGCCACCCCCAGAACAGAGTTAGCATGGGAATGATAAGGCTGTTCCCAGGCTGATTCCCGAGGACGGAATCAGTGAGAGTTGTACATGCACAGGACCATAGTGCTACAGTTGGTAAAAGCCAAGTATAAATAAGATAAGAGGATGCTGAGAAAAAACTCAGGAGGTCTGGCAACATCTGGCGGGAGAGAAAGCAGAGTTAAAATGTTTCACGTCCCTTTGGCTCAGAACTGAAGGGAGGGAGAATGTGTTAGAGATTAAAGTGTAGCTTTGACAGATTGCAACAAAATGTAGCAACTTTATGAACAAAAGGCAGATGGCCTGGTGTGGGATTGGGCAGCGGGGGAGGAGGGGGGGGGGGGGGGGGTTGTATTGTATTGATGCAATACATGTATAGAATTTGAACAAAGAGGGTTTAAGACGGAGGAGAAAGGTCACGATCTAAAGATGCCAAACTCAACGTTGAGTCCCAAGAACTTCAGTATGCCCAATCATTAAATAAGTCTGGGTTCAATTTCAGTTCCAAGCTAAGCCAGCTGATCTCAGGGAGCATTGCTACAGGGATGATACAATTAGCTTCCGGACCTCTAGCTATAGACCATAAATTCAATTAGAGTTCTCTCTCATAGGTCTGTGCCCTGGTATAATTTCAGGGAGATTCTTTTGAGGGATGAATTGAGTGCTTCTTTGGTGAGAAGTAAATATCTCTTGGGGTGATTGGCATGTGATGAGAAACAAAGAGCCAACGTTAATTGCCTTTTTTACAAACAAATATAAATGCAAGGTCTTTCCTTCTGTATCAGAGCCTGTCCAGTGAACTATCTGACAATGCACATTTCTCCAAATCTCTAGGATGAGACTGGCATAGCTTTTATTTAGTGATTAGAACAATGATTACTGTTGTGGAACTTCTTTGATGTTCCACCTGTTAGTGTACTTTGTTCCCTTCAAGTAGCCAGACAAAGTCACAGAGTGGTTCAAAATGATTATTCCATAGTTATTGGACTCTGGAAGGTCATCAAGGCAGGAATACATGAACAGACATAGTTTCAGATTTGATTACAAGTAATTAACATATACCAATCAAGGTACACGAGCTATCTCTATCCACTCACTTGATTAAGGTTACATCATGCGTACGATACAAATGTTAAACAACAATCACTACCATCGCGCGCTTGCTTAATTATAATATCCAATCAGCGTGAAGACTTAATCATGTTAGCTGAACTAATTCATTATTGTTACAATTTATCATTGATGTTCCAGCTTGTATCTGTGTTTATGGATACCATTTCCTCTTCACCTACCCAGATGTCTGATTTAATGAGTTCTCTCAGACTAAAGGCTTGACTCTTATCTATGTCGACTTTTATAAAGACCTTTTTTTCTCTCATAGCAGCTTGTGATTTTTAAACTTGTGCAGTTATTAACCCTTTCAGTTACATCCTTTTAATATTTAACAGTGTAAAGGGTTAACAACAGGGGCACCTGATACTGATGTAACTATGGTGTGATGTCACATGACTAAGAGACTGCAATCACAGTAACTTCAGTGCAGTTTTATTGTAAGCCTACTTGTGACACAAATAAATAATTTAAAAAAATTAAAACAAACCAAGGAAATATAAGAAACCGAAAAGCCTTGGTAACATTGGGAAGGAAACCTTGTGAGTTAGATTTGGATGGAGACAAAGAACCAGAAAAAGTCTACAACCATCTGGGTGGAAGACACTCTTACAAGTGACAAGAAACTACACTTTGTCCTCAACCTTGAAATTGAATCAGGACTGGATAAGGGAAATTGGGTCAAAGCACCACAGGGGCTAATTCTATGAAGTCCGGCATTTTGCAGGGGGGATATGGGTGGTTGTATATAATTTGGATAAAGGTTTGGGGGAGTTGTAAAGAGGTAACACCTGATACTGGTAACTCTTTGTGTGGCAATTCACGCAGAACCAAAAACTCCTGCCATGGAAGCTGCTCTATCTGTGCAGATGCTATTGAACTTGGTCCAATTAAGATGTTATGTCAGTAATTGCAATCTGGTGGGAAGCAGAAGTTCCACAGGGTGTAGAGCACTGAGATGTATATAGATTTGTAAATAAGCAAGAAGGGTTTTCACAAATAATGGCCTGCAGTAATGTTCTTAGGGTAACAGGCAAACGCTAAACAAACCTCATCGTGACCCTGAACATGAGATGAAACGAACAGTAAAGGTAAATTTTATTCAATAAGTCTAAAGACAGTGGAATTTATCTATCAACCAGCTGCTTAAAATAACAGATTATCTGGCTAATGTTTCATTACTATTTGTGGGATATTACTGTGTGCAGATTGACTGCCGTGTTTTCTACATTAAAAGTAACTACACTTCAAAGCACTTTGGGTCACCTCGAGGTCATGAACAGGATGATATAAATCCAAGCCGCTATGTAAATCCACGTTCTTTCGTTTTAGATGATGCTGTCAGTGCATGCTGCTGTAAAATTGTAAGCAGCTGTACATAACTATTCAGATTCAGGACTAAACATTGTGATATACTGCTGAAGTAAGACAGTTTGATTTGATTTGATTTATTATTGTCACATGTATTGGTATACCGTGAAGAGTATTGTTTCTTGCGTGCCATACAGACAAAGCATAACATTCATAGAGAAGAAAAGGAGAGAATCCAGAATGAAGTGTTGCAGATATAGCTAGGGTGCAGAGAAAGATCAACTTAGTGTGAGGTAGGTCCATTCAAAAGTCTGATGGCAGCAAGGAAGAAGCTGTTCTCAAGTCTGTTGGCACATGACCTCAGACTTTTGTATCTTTTTCCCGATGGAAGAAGCTGGAAGGGAGTATGTCCGGGGTGCATGGGGCCCTTAATTAGGCTGGCTGCTTTTTCCAGGCAGCGGGAAGTGTGGACAGAGTCAATAGTTGGGAGGCTGGTTTGCGTGATGGATTGAACAACATTCACGACCTTCTGTAGTTTCTTGTGGTCTTGGGCAGAGCAGGAGCCATACCAAGCTATGGTACAAGCAGAAAGAATGCTTTCTATGGTGCACCTGTAAAAGTTGGTGAGAGTTGGAGCTGACATGCCAAATTTCCTTAGTCTCCTGAGAAAGTAGAGGCGTTGGTGGGCTTTCTTAACAATAATGTCGGTATGGGGGGACCAGGACAGGTTGTTGGTGATCTGGTCACCTAAAAACTTGAAGCTCTCGACCATTTCTACTTCGTCCCCATTGATGTAGACAGGGGCATGTTCTCCATTACGCTTCCTGAAGTTGATAACAATCTCCTTCGTTTTGTTGACACTGAGGGAGACATTATTGTTTTTGCACCAGTTCACCAGATTCTCTATCTCATTCCTGTACTCTGTCTTGTCATTGTTTGAATTTTTACCTCTGAATATAATAAACCGGTAAACATGTCCCTTAGGATTGATCATACAAATTAGAATCTGTCAATTAGTTCAACCTGATTATGTGCCTTTAAGCACAGGTTATATGTAGTGATGACTGTATATTTATTGTACAGTCCATTGCTAGAGGAGTTTTTTTTTGAAGCTGTAAATGCTTTTCATGGCATTATTGTATGTCCTGCTGGTCCATTTTCTGAACAAGTTTGTGTATATAAGAATGAGAGATTTAATGTAAGTGTCTGAAAGTCCTGGGTTGAAGTGCTGCTCCAGGGACTTGGGCCGAAATTTTTTGGTCCCGCTAATAGCAGGCATTGTTGCAGTTTAGGCCAGCATCCAAATTTTCCTGTCCCGCCTGCGTCGCTGCCCATTGCTGACGGGACTGGAAAATCATGCCTTTGATATCAACCTCAGCACTTCCATTCTCTACATACCATGACACCATCGATGCTATTCAATCTGCACTATTTATTTCTTTATTTCCTTTCTGGCAAGGGTTTCAGATAGATGCTCCATCTTGTTATATTCCATCACAGAATTGCTTCGGCCGATGTCACAAGAATACATCAGAGGATTTGACAAATCTTATTAATAAAATTCTGTATTGAATGGTTATATTTCTTATGTAAAATTCCCTCTGAGTCATAGAATGCCAAGTAATTAGACAACCAAGACTGCTCTGAGTTAACTAAACAATCGTTGCAACATGTGTCAATATAGTCTGAGATAGGGTTGCCATGGGTGAGCCCCCGTTTTGAATTACTTGTAAAGTATCTGACTGAATTAACAGAAGCCAAGCAAAAAATATTCTGTTCTGTCACAATTATGTTCATAGAACATAGAAACCTTAAAATACAGAAGGAGGCCATTTGGCCCATTGACTCTGTATCGACCACAATCCCACCCAGACCCTATTCCTGTAACCATCATTTACCTGCTAATCCACCTGAAACTAAGGGTCAATTTAGCATGGTCAATCAACCTAACCCGCACATCTTTGGAGTATGGGAGGAAACAGACGTGGGGAGAACATGCAGACTCTGCACAGATAGCCGGCCTTCCTACCCACAGCCAACAGCACGGTGGGTGGATCTACACCACATGGACTGCAACGGTTCAAGAAGGCAGTTCACCGCCACCTCTCAAGGGGTAATAAATGCTGGCCTTGCCAGTGATGTTCGCAGCCTATAAAGGGAATTAAAAACACATCACTGAGACTTGTCAGCCTCTCTAATTATGGATTGTTAACCATCAGCAAATTTGCAGAATATATTTTATTAAATATATTTGATAGCACAACATTTACAAATTTAAAATTATAAAGTTTATTTATTAGTCACAAGTCGGCTTACATTCACATTGCAATGAGGTTACTGTGAAAATCCCCAAATTGCCACACTCCGGTGCCTGTTCGGGGACACTGAGGGAGAATTTAGCATGGCCCAATTCACCTAACCTGCATATCTTTGGACTGTGGGAGGAATGATGTGGACTCTGTGCCCTGTTTGAGAGCACATTTCCACTCCATCTGACGAAGGAGCAGCGCTCCGAAAGCTAATGGTGTTTGCTACCAAATACACCTGTTGGACTTTAACCTGGTGTTGTTAAAACTCTTACTGTGGGAGGAAACCAGAGCACCCGGAGGAAACCCACGCAGACAGAGGGAGAATGTGCAAACTCCATACAGACAGTGACCCAAGCCGGGAATCGAACCCAGGTTCCTGGAACCGTGAAGCAGCAGTGCTAACCACTGTGAAGCAGCAGTGCTAACCACTGTGCTACCATGTTGTTCTGTGTGTGACTGTAATCTTGTAGGAGAATGAAATGAAATAATCAGGCACTTGATAGCAATATTTGGGATGTGCTTTTGCATTTAGTCCTTTTGCTCTATTTAGCAAAAAAAGCAGCAAACAAATAGTCATTGCACAAACTACAAAGCCCATCAGCATAATTTTCACTGAGGGGCTGCTAGTGTATTTATACCCATCTATATCTGTTGAGTGGTTTGTTGTTGCTGAAATTCTCATTTACTTAGCCAGTAAGCCTTGTGCAGAATCAGTACTCAGGGAATAAACTGCACTTCAGATAAGAATTCAGCAGGATGTTGCACCATGTCAATTCACTTGCTCTAAATGTATGGCAGGATTTCCCCCACCCTGCAGTGTTTTACAGCAGTGGAGGCAGCCTGCTATTGGCCAGCGAAGGGATTAAATAAAGTCACATTACCAGAGAATTTGTTTCAGGTAAATTAATGATCCCATTATCAAACTGGAAGGATATGTATCATTCAACACTGACTGTTTGTTATTTAATTCTTCAGTGAATCCTTTCTATTTTAGTTTTCAAAAGACCATTTGTTTAAGAACTCCACAGATGCCTGTGGGTTCCAAGGTACACCCAATATCTGACCTATTACAAACTCCAAGGTGTTTTATGAAAGCAGCCCAGATCATAGGTTTTGCACTTTGAATTTTGGCACAGGTGATTCAGTGCAGGTATGATTCAAACAACCCACTTGGGAGCTTTTATCAAACAAAGTTTAAGAATACAGTTGACACATAGAAAGAAAATTAGCAATAACTTTTACCAGTTGCAAACAAGAAAAAAACCAACCATGATATTGTACAAACCTTAGTGTACTGTTCCAATGCAGACTCTAGCAACACTAAAAGGACATTGGCTCAGGTCCATAACATAAAAAAGGGTTGCTTACAAACTGCAGCGAACATGGTTAAAAATATACTTCTTAATGGCACAGTGGCGTCACAGACATAAGAACATAAGAAATAGGAGCAGGAGTAGGCCATCTAGCCCCTCGAGCCTGCCCCGCCATTCAATAAGATCATGGCTGATCTGACGTGGATCAGTACCACTTACCCGCCTGATCCCCATAACCCTTAATTCCCTTACCGCTCAGGAATCCATCCATCCGCGCTTTAAACATATTCAGCGAGGTAGCCTCCACCACCTCAGTGGGCAGAGAATTCCAGAGATTCACCACCCTCTGGGAGAAGAAGTTCCTCCTCAACTCTGTCTTAAACCGACCCCCCTTTATTTTGAGGCTGTGTCCTCTAGTTTTAACTTCCTTACTAAGTGGAAAGAATCTCTCCGCCTCCACCCTATCCAGCCCCCGCATTATCTTATAAGTCTCCATAAGATCCCCCCTCATCCTTCTAAACTCCAACGAGTACAAACCCAATCTCCTCAGCCTCTCCTCATAATCCAAACCCCTCATCTCCGGTATCAACCTGGTGAACCTTCTCTGCACTCCCTCCAATGCCAATATATCCTTCCTCATATAAGGGGACCAATACTGCACACAGTATTCCAGCTGCGGCCTCACCAATGCCCTGTACAGGTGCATCAAGACATCCCTGCTTTTATATTCTATCCCCCTCGCAATATAGGCCAACATCCCATTTGCCTTCTTGATCACCTGTTGTACCTGCAGACTGGGCTTTTGCGTCTCATGCACAAGGACCCCCAGGTCCCTTTGCACGGTAGCATGTTTTAATTTGTTTCCATTGAGATAGTAATCCCATTTGTTATTATTTCCTCCAAAGTGTATAACCTCGCATTTCTCAACGTTATACTCCATTTGCCATATCCTCGCCCACTCACTCAGCCTGTCCAAATCTCTCTGCAGATCTTCTCCGTCCTCCACACGATTCACTTTTCCACTTATCTTTGTGTCGTCTGCAAACTTCGTTACCCTACACTCCGTCCCCTCCTCCAGATCATCTATATAAATGGTAAACAGTTGCGGCCCGAGTACCGATCCCTGCGGCACGCCACTAGTTACCTTCCTCCAACCGGAAAAACACCCATTTATTCCGACTCTTTGCTTCCTGTCGGATAGCCAGTCCCCAATCCACTTTAACACACTACCCCCAACTCCGTGTGCCCTAATCTTCTTCAGCAGCCTTTTATGGGGCACCTTATCAAACGCCTTTTGGAAATCCAAAAACACCGCATCCACCGGTTCTCCTCCATCAACCGCCCTCGTCACATCTTCATAAAAATCCAACATGTTCGTCAAGCACGACTTTCCCCTCATGAATCCATGCTGCGTCTGATTGATCGAACCATTTCTATCCAGATGCCCTGCTATCTCCTCTTTAATAATGGATTCCAGCATTTTCCCTACTACAGACGTTAAGCTGACCGGCCTATAGTTACCCGCCTTTTGTCTCCTTCCTTTTTTAAACAGCGGCGTAACATTAGCCGTTTTCCAATCAACCGGCACTACCCCAGAATGCAACGAGTTTTGATAAATAATCACTAACGCATCCACTATTACCTCTGACATTTCTTTCAATACCCTGGGATGCATTCCATCCGGACCCGGGGACTTGTCCACCTTCAGTCCCATTAGTCTACCCAGCACTGCCTCTCTGGTAACATTAATCGTATTAAGTATTTCTCCTGCTGCCAACCCTTTATCGTTAATATTTGGCAAAAGACCTCCGACCTTCCTCAGTGATACAGACAATCTGCAGATCCCATGGCACTATGAGGGGCAAAGGATTTCTCCATAACGTCCTGGACAATTTTTGTCTCTGATCAACATCACAAAGAAAAATATTTTTTTTATCGCATTGGTGTTTGCGGGATCTTCTTGCGCATAAGTTGGTTGTCACACTTCGTCCATTTCAGAATGACTTTCCCATTTCAGTATGTAGAGAATGACCACCCCATTTCAGTGTGCACAAAATGACTGCCCCATTTCATAATGCACAGTTTGTATAACATTAAAGATTATTCAATTATTACTTTTCCAGGAATCAAACGCCACTCTCCCACTAACCTGACCTCTGTTTTATTGCCTAAACCTTCTTCACCTTTTTTCCTCCCTTCAAAGGATGAGGCAAGGCCAGTTCACTCACTCCACTCATTCCAACAAACCCCATGATCTCCAGCACTAAATGTATCTAATTGTTCCGTCAACAATTCTGCAGCTTTTGCATTTATTACTTCCACTGGAAGTTCTATTTTTTAACTGCAGACTCGTATTGGAATGCGAGGTGCCAGCAGTTCTTGAATACCTGGTCCAAAACAGCCACTTTTCCAGAACATATTTAGACAGCAGGTGTGGTGTGAACAGACTATTAGATCAGTCATATCTCTATGCAACTATAACACCAAGATAACTGAACTTTGTTCTTTATAACCAATAGTTTATTTAAATTAACTTGAGCATTTCAATTTCTGTTTTGACTTGAAATTAAAGATCTCATCTAAGCTGTTTCTTTCTCAATCTTTGTAAGATCCTCCAGCCCTACAAGAAATATGCATTTCTCCAATTCTCTTGTGTATTTTTTTGACTCTCCACCAGTATCTGTGCCTTCAGCTGTTTAGGTGATACATTCTGAAAAGCAGTTTTTAACCCCTCTCTCCTATTTTAAAATGCTCCCTACCTCTTTAACCAAGCTTTCGGTCTGCAATCTTGCCTAATAACACTTCGGTGAAGCATCTTAGGGCACTTTACTAAATTGACAACATTATAGAAAATGCATTGTTGTCGTCTAATTCTGGCCAAGCATAACCTCCATAAGTATTGACAAATATTTGTATGGTTGGATTAACAGGAGCAAGGTGGGTCAAATGCAACCAACCTAAGTGGCATATGTCCAAAATAAAATAATTACAAAATTATTTCAGAATGTTATTGAATATAAAGAGGGACCAAGATGGCAGAGGTACACCTAGTAAACGTAATTGAGTGGTACTGTTGGTGTAATTGACAAATTAGAAGCACTTTCCTTTGGCAGCACCTTCCTAACCCATGGCCTCTGATACCTAGGACAAAAGCAGCAGATGCAAACGAATCTCACTAGCAGATGTATGGGAACACCACTACAAGTTCCCCTCCATGCCACACTATCCTGCTGTACTTTTGCTGAATCAAAATCCTGGAACAACTTCCTAACAGCACTGTGGGTGTACCTACACCACATGGACTGCAGCGGTTTAAGGGGGTGACTAACCATCACCTTCTCAAGGGCAATCAGAAATGGCAACAAATGCTGGCCTTGCCAGTGATCATTTAATGGTTTATTTAAATTGACTCTCAGACATGTATTACAATTTACAGTTGTTAGTTTTTAAAAATAACACGTATTTGAGATGTTATTATTACATGGTGGTGCAACATAACTGAAAGATTAATAAAAGTGAAAGTGATGCTGGATTTACATCACCTTCTCATCATAATGCAGCCCCACCATAATGCACCATGGAAAAGACTACAGGCAGAATTTTCCAGCCCATCCTGCCGGCCAGTGGCAACTCCCGCGGTGGGTTCCCCAGCAGTGGAGGGTGCAACCCACACAAGACCTCATCGACACCTGCGGGACCAGAAGATGCCATAAGAAATAGGAACAGGAGTAGGCCATTCAGCTCTTGGTACCTGTTCCACCATTTAATAAGATCATGGCTGATCTAACACTCAGTCCACTTTTCTGCCCTGTCACTGTAACCCATACCTGAGGTCATCTCAGTAAATCTCCTCTGTATTGCCTGCAGTGAAAATATATCTTTCCTTAATTAAGGGGTCCAAAACTGTACACAATATTCAAAATGTGACCTCACTAGTATTTTGTACAGTTGTAGCCACACCCCTTTACTTTTAGAATCCACCTCCCTTGAAATAAAAGCCAGCATTCCATTTGTCCTCCCTATTAGCTTCTGCACCTGTCTACTAGCTGTCTGGGTTTCATGAACAGGAACCCCAATACTCTGTGCTACAGCTTGCTGCAGTCTCTCTCCATTTAAATAATAATCCGCCTTCTCATTCTCCCAAAATGAACAATCTCACATTTCCCACATTGAATTCTATTTGCCAATTTGCTTAATCTCACTTGATCTGTCCAATTATCTCTGCACAATCTATATCTTAGAACCTGCCTTCTCTCCCACCTTTATATCATCTGCAAATTTGAGCATTGTATATAAATTCTGTCCTTCCTCAAAATCATTAATATACATTGTGGAGAGCTGGGGTCCCAGAACTCATCCCTATGGTATTCCACGGGTTACTGCCCTCCAACCTGAGAGAGCCCCCAACCTGAGAAAGTTCCTTCACTTATTGCTACTCTTCCGGTTGGTTATCCTGTCCTCTATCTCTTCCTCTATCTCTTGCCAGACCCTAATTTTCATTGTAGACGTTCATGTGGCAATTTATAAAATGCCTTTTGAAAATCCAAATATACAACAGCAACTAGTTCTCCTCTATTTAATCTGGATAATACCTCTAATAAATTTGTCGCACCTTTATGAAATCACACGGACTCTTCTTGATCAGATTATGACTTTCCAAATTCTCTCTTTTGATAAATTGACTCCGATATTTTTTCAATAATTGAAGTTAGACTAACGGGCCTGTAGTTCTTGAATTTTGGCTCCTTCCATTTTTGACATTGGCAGTTTTCCAATCCTTTAGCCCAGTTCCAGAATCCAAGGATTTTTGGAAAATGACTACCGATACATCCAAAATTTCTGTAGCAACCTCGTTAAGGTCCTGGGTGCAAACCATCAGGTTCAGGAGGCCGGTCAGCTTTTAACCCCATCCAAATCACTGGATTATATAGTTTTGTAATTCACTCTTCTTGCTCTGTTCTTCCACGTTTACATAAAGCATGTTCCTTTAATGTGAAGCAGGTCAAATGAATTTTAAAAAATTACAGATACCAGAATTTATATATATATCAAGAACAATTGTGCCTTGGGGGTTAATTCCTTCTTGCATTTTACAGCATTGCTAACAGTATTCCCTTCTATCCATGCTGTGTAAAATAAATGGATTGACAACTGTATTATAATAGTACAGATAGGAATTGAACATAAACATAATAAGCAGAACAATAAAAGAGCAAGAGGAAAGAAACTTGGGGCTTGTGGGATGGTTTCTTGCATCAAGATGTGTACTTGTATATTCAGTCATATTTTAAATACCCTGGGGTCTCCATATGGATAATATAATTAATCAGCTTAGACCTGGTTTGTATACAGCTGTGCAACATATGAATTGTTTGAGCACTGCGTTCCTGTAAACCATTTTGGAATCAGATTGCAGAGCACCAGTAATCTTAGGGCAGAATCATAACAGTGAGACTAATGGAGTGATCCATGCTGGTCTCTTAGGCATGCGACACACTGCAATCCTCCCTCACTCAGTCACGTTTTTGCAGAAGTGGGAGATTTGTGCTGGTACTGGAGGGTGGGCCTAAACACACCGGTGAGCCTGGCTTCTGAGCTCTCGTTTTGCAAGAACGTCCTGATCTGAGAGCACTGAGAGACCTACCCCTATTCATTGGCCGCATGCTTGCCTCCCCCTCCCAACTCCCTCCCTGACTTGGGTTGCCGGCATCAGGGCCCTTCTGATGGCAGCCCCCCCTCCCCCGTCATGGCCCCCATGCAGGCCCCGCCCCCTCAGCACTGCCCCTGGAATTAGCATTACCTAACTGCCATTGCCGGGCTCTCCGATGGCCACTGCCGGGCACTGCCATTGTGCCAGATGGGCACTTGTCCAATGAGTACCGCTCCAGCCATGCTCCCGACCACCCGGAGGCTTCAATGGCCTCCCAGTCCCTCGGCGTGACCATCATGTGTAGAGACCAGGAGTGATTCTCGCTGTTATTGCATCCAAAGGCTGGTGTGTTCCTTACATTGGGATTTGAATAGACTTTGCATATTTAAATGCTACTTTAAATATGCTAATTGGACTTGTGCCTATTCTGGATGCAATCGGGTTCATGCCATTAGTGAGAAGCTGGGAGACTCGCAAACTGTTTGGCGCGATCTACTAATGGCATGGTGAGGTCGGAGAATCACCCCCAAGATTTCACATTAAAGTGTCTGCTCAAATGTATCCCTCGCTTAGCTGATCTTCAAGAACATTTTTCAGACTCAGGCTAAGGTCTCATAATATAGGAAAGGCAATTTACGTGGAATGTTTTGTCAACTCAAAAAAAAACTGGGCAGTTCTGGTTAAAACTTTAAACAGGTTTGGCAATCTGCTGTAAGCTCCTTCTACGTTTCACGGTGAAATTGTGAACACGTTTTCCTCGCAGCCTTCTTCATTTCTCCAAAGAACACACTGACTAAAACTCTAGTTGTAATGAATTCTGCTCAAGAACTTGGGACTTTTATTTGCCATTCATTGCTGTCGTGCACCATTTCTGTCAAGTAATATCTGCTTTATTTATTGTGGTATTGTGGCTGGACTACAGTCCTATGATCTAGGGTCGTCATGTGCCTGTTGTTCCTGGACAAATCTTTTGTGTCCCCATCAGCCTCCCACAGTCACGTGAACTGGCATCAAGATCAGTAGAATTTTTGTTCCAGTTTTCTGCCCAGAAGCAGTCACTCAATGTAACTCCTTCCACAGTAGCATACATAGCTACCTGGTTATTCTTCATGCTGACAGTTTGATTATAGACAATACTTGATATCCACACTTCTCGGCAGGGCACAGGGTAGAAGTGGAGGCTTGGATGATTTATTTCCTCTTGCATCCAGGGGAAGTTGGCTATTTTGTATCAGCAAATGCAACGCAAAATGTGGTTGAACCTGGAAATATTATGGTCCAGGTGATTCTGTATCACACTGGACATCGTATTTATAAGCCATTGGAAGACTTCCCAAAAAAGTGATAGGCTGTGATTCTCCCATCCCACTGTGCTAATCTTTTAGTACAGCGGGCCGAGGGAATCACGCGGGGGATGAAGCATGAGATTGCCACGAGGATTTGCGGCCCACTAGCATCTCCTAATGCCAGATTTCCGGCGCGGTCAGCTCCTTGCCAGATATTGGCGAGAAGGAGGGGCTAGATTTAAATGATATTTTAAATATAATTTAAATGCTATTAGCGGGCCCAGGACTGAAGTCACCAGGCCGGCTAGCCTCTTCCACTCCGCCAGAGTGTTTCACTGCAGTGGGGTTTACAGTAGCTACCCACTTTCGGGGAGCTAGCGGACTGACCCCGCTGGAGTGAAGAGGGGGCAATCGGGGGTCCCCAGGGGGTCAGGCGATGGTGGGGGTGACCCTGTGCATGGGCACACTGGCAGTGTCAGCCTGTGACCCTTGGCACTGCCCAAGGGGCAAAGTGCTCATGCCCAGGGGGCACCTTGGCACTGCCCACTGGGCATGCATCAATGCCAAGGGGGTGGAGCCGATAGGCTGGGGCATATGAAGCGGAGCCTAGGGGGCTATCGGTGGAAGTAGGGGTCGTGCTGTCATTCTGCTATTGGGATCGATGGGGGCAGGAGGGAGGCCAGCGATCGGGGAGGGCTGGGTGGAGGGGGGAAGGGGGGGTGCTGGGATGTTGGGGTCTACTGATGTGGGGGGGGTGGGATCTGCCAGAAGGGGCAGTCTGCCTGTGAGCGTATCTGCACTGTGGAGGGTGGGGAAGATTGGCATTGTGGAGAGTGTGGGGGGCTGGAGATCGGGGCAGTCTAGGATGGGGGGTGGGGGGTGGGGCGAGGCTGGCCTGGGAATGGGAGGGGGGGAGGGGCCCCAGTGGGTGGGTCGGAGGGGCAGAATTGTGGGGGTTGCGGGGCTGACCCTCTGCTTTCAGTCTCCCAAGCGGGAATAGGCCCCACCCTCTGAAATTTAATGATATTCATACTGGTGGCCTCTGCAGTGCACAGAGTGTGGGAGACTCTAGTGTGAACTCCCACTGAAAAAACCAGTGTGAATTACTCCAATTTTCCCGCAAATTCAACACTTAGAATTTATTTGGGAGAATTCCGCCCATGGTCTTATTGTAGCTCAGTACAGTGGAATAGTGCACCATTGTCAGTTGTTAGGGTTCTAGGCCAGAACCCTAAGGTATATTATGAAGCCAGACCAGACCCCAAACAATTTTTTCTTTTTTGGCAATGTGAGGAAAGGATGCTTTTATCAAAACAAACACCGTTTAACAAAATGAACAGCCCAACTGTTAACAATTGATGAAAAGAAACAAGTTAGAAATCACTTTCAGTTCCAGTTAAACAGCATTCTTCTTACAGACTTATAAGCCCACTTTAAATATGGTTAGCAACCACAAATATACTTGCTATAATGGGTGTAAACAGCCTTGGAATTTTCAGAGATATAGAGCTTTCAGAAGCCTGTAAAACTCTCCTAACTTCAACCAGCACAGCCAAACTCCAACTCCCCCTTTTCTGCAAAAGCCTGTTTCTTTTTCTGCTACAGATCCAGAACTGCACACAAACCACGGCATCACATGACCCTGTCAATCCCTCTACTCTGAAATGCCAGGGGAATTTAAGTAAACAAATATCCATTAACTCTATTAAACATAACTACTTGCAAATAAGTATCCCAGCATCTGAGCTGTATTCCTTCCAGACATGATGACTACCCGTAGAAAACTTCGAAACAGTCTCCTGAAACTTAAAAAAACAATATATATTATATGTACATTTGAACATAGTCCCCAAGGATACCATTTGTGACTTTGTTTAGAGCCATTGCAATACTGTAAAAGGGGCAGACACGTGATTGGAGAGATGCATGCAAGGATTTGCATGGAAGGTGGGCACAGATTTAGCAGATCACAACACACTCAGGGTGACTGGAGATTAACAGAAATTTGTAAGGATAGAAGGATTATTTTTTTAATGAGGGGGCAGAAACAGAGGGGACAGTGCTTGTGGAAGGAGAACTATTTGCTGTCAATTAGCATGGAGAGGAGAAGAAAGGAAAATTTAGTGACAATGGGGTGCGTGTGTTGGTTCTCATAGGCGAGATGAGCTCAAACAGGATATAATGGATAATGGTAGTGAAACTAGAGAGAAGGGGGTTCAAGAGTAGGGAAGGAGAGCCTAGTCTAGGGGCAGATCTAGTGGCCACAGTTGGAGTACTGTGTGCAGTTCTGGTCACCTCATATAGGAAGGATGTGATTTCACTGGATAGGGTACAGAGGAGATTCTCAAGGATGTTGCCTGGGCTTTGACTGGGTAGGCTGGAGTTGTTTTCCTTAAAGCAGAGAAGGCTGAGGGTTACCTGATTGAGGTGTACAAAGCTATGAGAGATATAGATAGGAAGGATTTTTTCCCCTTAGTCGAGGGTCAATAACCAGGGGGCATAGATAAGGGGCAGGTGATTTAGAGGGGATTTGAGGAAAACCTTTTTCACCCAGAGGGTGGTGGGAATCTGGAACTCGCTGCCTGAAAGAGTGGCCGAGGTAGGAAACCTTACAACATTTAAGAAACATTTAGATGAGCACTTGAAACACCATAGCAGGATACAGACCATGTGCTGGCAAATGGGATTCGATTAGACAGGTGTTTGATAACTGGCACAGACATGATGGGCCAAAGGGCCTCTTTCTCTATGACTCAATGAAAGAGGGAAAGAGCTGATTCAGCTAAACAAATGGTCCAAAATTTTCCAGCCTTTCTCCCATCGCGGGTTCTCCCATGGTGGGGCTGGCAAACCATTGAAGTCTCTGATGACATCGGCGGGAGCTGAAGGTCCCATCAGCATGAAGGGCCGGAAAATTCTGGTCAACCTCAGTGCCAAAGAAGACCATGTTGGAGATGAATGTGGAGAGGGGATGGGACAGGGGTCTATGAAGAAGGTGAAGTTATCTTTTACTTTTGGAGTAGTTGGTGATTTTGGCAGAGGTGAAGAAGCCGTAAAATTCTCAATATTGTTCTTTTAGAGCTACCATTTCTTGAAAGTCAGTAAATTTTATTTTATTCTTTCCATGTGAACATCTGCAGGACATTTCAATGTTTGGCAGACCAGGCATGTTTGACAATAAGTTTAAACAGCGGGCAATATTTTTCTCAATTCGTTGGTCGAAGACCATTTGTATTAAGAGATCACTATTAATTTACCAACCTATGGTTTGAACCACATTATTATCTTGGAATCTAAGGCCACCTTGTACCGATACTGTATCAGGGTCCATGAAAATTTCAGTCATTTAAAATGAACCTGCATAAATTGACACGATTGAAGAAAAATTAGCAATTTCCCACAAACTGGCAGACGTTAGAATAGATCTTCAAAAATACAGTTTATTTTGTGTTCTTAACAAAATTGGCCACATATCAAACTACCAAACTGGATTGCAATAAACTTCCAAAATTGTTTTGACGTTCTGAATGGGGACATTTTCTAAAAGGAATAAATCGATGCAAAAAGCTGGAATAGTGCTTAGAAAATATAATAACGTCAAAAAGCACCATCCAACAATCAAAGTAAAGCAAAACTTGATATTGATCGCTTGTCCCGATGATTTGTGTAAAAGCAAAATCCTGCTCCACCTTCAAAGTTTTTGCTTCAATTGAATCAAATTTTACTGAGCTGCATAAGCACTTCTAACATTGGTTTTTGTGGTTTAATGGACATATGGGTAACGTTTCTGTTCGTTCAATCACTTTCTGTTTTCAAAATCAGTATCTTTATATTTCACCATATTACTGGTGAGGTGACTGTTTTGACCCCAATGCACAATTTGATGGAGTGTGGCAATTTGTGTACCATCTACGAGATGCATTGCAGGAACTCATCAAGGCTTCTTAGGCAGCACCTTCCAAGCCCACAATCTCTACCAAGGGCAGCAGGCTCAAAGGAACACCACCACCTGGAAGTTCCCCTCCAAGTCACTCCCAATCCTGACTTGGAAATATATTAGCACTCCTCACTGTCACTGGGTCAAAATTCGGGAACTACCCCACCCACCCTCCCCTAACAACACCATGGGTGTACCTACACCATTTGGAATGCAATGGTTCAAGAAGGCGGTTCCCCATCACTTTCTCAAGGGCAAGTAGGAATGAACAACACATTTTCTTTTATTTATTAAATATTTACTTATGCTGTTACTTTTTTTCTCTTTCCTTGTCTATCTGTATTTCTGTTTTTATAGATCAGAGTATTCAGCTGTACCTGGTACAATATTGACCAGGGAGACTGCATGGTGATATGTGGAGTTCTCTCTGTCTCCTAGATCAAGCTACTTTCCCTTTTCCACAAGTTTAACATGAGATTTGGAGATTGTGTTGGACTTGAGAACCAAAGTCTCCCCTTCATCCTATAGCATGACTGGAGAGGATTATCCACTTTCTTTCTTTCTGCAGCTGTGGGTTCCTGTAAATACTTTATCCGTAGCAGATGCAGAATGCTTGGATGAAGTATGTTCCTTTTTATTCGATGATTCTATTTTCTATCCTCCTGGAGGGCTGACTTGATTTAACGTCTCGCCCTCTGACAGTGCAGCACTCTCTCTGCAGTGCAGCCTAGTTCCTGCAGTGGGACTTGAACTCTCTTTCTTCACTCATGGGTCAGAATGCTACCACTGAACTATAGCTAGAAACTGAGCTCAGGGCCTCAATTGCCTGGAAGGGAGGGTTTGAACTTTGGAACAGGTCAGTTAGAAATGTTTAGTAATCATTGCTAAGTTAAGTGAAAGTGTCAGCTGAAAGTGTAAAACAGGGAAATTCCTTTCATTCTCTCCAATGTGTTTGTTAACATTAGCAATCAGAGGACAACACACATTTGGAAGTCAGTGTAATGATTTAAGAATTTTTTTTATTATTCATTCGTGGGACATGAGTGTCACTGGCTGTCCAGCATTTATTGCCCATTCTTAAATAGAGCGGTGCTGGTCATTGCAGTAAGCAGTCTGAATGTATTAGGGGCATGTTGTACTTCCCAATTCTTAAGTGCCCTCAGACAATTAGGGACAACATTGCTGTGGGTCTGGAGTCATATCGAGGCCAAACCAGGTGAGGCTGGCAGATTTCCTTCCTTAAAGGGCATTAGTGAACCAAATGCGTTTTTCCGACAATCGACAATATTTTATAGCCATCGGTAAGCTCTTAATTCCAGGTCATTTTTATTGAATTCAAATTCCACCATCTGCTGTGGTGGGATTCGAACCCAGGTCCCCAAAACATTAGCTAAGTTTCTGGATTAATAATCTAGCGATAATATCACTAGGCCATCATTTCCCTTAAGTATCTCTTGGACAGCTAAGATAGCAACATATCATGGAAGGAGTACAAACCACATTGGAGCAAGTCTAAAGTAAAAGCAAAGTACTGTGGATGCTGGAACCTGAAACAAGAACCTGAAATTGCTGTAAAATCTCAGCAGGTCTGACAGCACTTTTGGAGCGTGAATACAACCAATGCTTCAGTCTGGATGAATCTTCATCAGAGTAAATGTGTTCATAACAGGTCTTTGAATTATTTTTATTTATTTCAGTGGCACAAAGTGCATGCTGGAAGCTTTTTGGTTTTGTGTATTTACTGCTTGGTTTAGAATCATAGAAACCCTACAGAAAGAGGCCATTCAGCCCATCGAGTCTGCAGCGACCACAATCCCACCCAGGCCCGACCCCCATATCCCTACATATTTTATCCACTAATCCCTCTAACCTACGCATCTCAGGACACTAGGGGCAATTTTAGCATGGCCAATCAACCTAATCGGCACATCTTTGGACTGTGGGAGGAAACCGGAGCACCCGGAGGAAACCCACGCAGACACGAGGAGAATGTGCAAACGCCACACAGACAGTGACCCAAGCTGGGAATCGAACCCAGGTCCCTGGAGCTGTGAAGCAGCAGTGCTAACCACTGTGCTACCGTGCCGCCCAATCCAGTGCTCTGATCTAAGGCCACCTTGTGAATACCCTTTATCTTAAAACTGGCACCTCAAATCTCCCTAATGATTTAGTTACAGTAAACAGAAACTTGAAAGTCCCCAAGTGTGACTAGAGATTAGAAGGAAATTGTATTCTCAGAAAGTAGAAGTCATGAACAGAACTCCGGGTGAAGGTGGTTATTGCGTGTTATTTCATTGCTGCAGCAAATGGAAGCCCTTAATTGTTTCCAATCTTCTCTGGAGTAGAGCAGTGCTGGTCATTGCAGCAAGCAGTCTGAATGTATTAGGGGCGTGCTGTACTTCCCAATATCTAAGTCTCCACTAGCTATCTTGGTTGTATGACAATATTTGCAGTGCAGTGACACTAGCTGGAATTCTCCCATCCCGCCCGTCACTGGAATTTTAGCGGGCGGGTTGCGGTGAATGTGAAACACCATTGACGGTTGGGCAGGAACTTCTGTCTTTTAGACCAGCGCAGCCGGAGAATTCCGCCCACTATTTTTTTGAACCAAGAAAACCCTTGCTCAGATTAGAGCTGTTTAGGAATCAACAAATGAACATTCAGAGCAAGTTATGATCAAATTCATTTAACTCAAGTTGTAACTTGTCTGTGTGCAGCAATACATAATAATGAATACTCTGTATCCCCCACTGTACTGGGTCATATTTGATTATACAAAATAGCAGCATTTTCCTTGAATGCTTGCCCTTATAGCTTCCTTGTAAAAGAGTATCCAGCTTTGCAGCGCTCTCGGGGTCTCACTATTCTTCATAGAATTCTGTTTTCTCAAAAATGGAATGACTTCCTATGGGCCGGATTTTCCAGACCCCCCCTCCCCCCCACTCCCATGGCCTGTTTACCGGTGGCGAAGGAAGACGCCGCTGATATCTATGTGCCAAAAACCTCCAACCACGTCCACAGCTGGGATTTTCCGGTGCTGCTGCATTGAATGGAGTTTTGCCTGAGTACCAAATTTTCCATTCTCCCTGGCAGTGGAGCAGGAACAGAGAAGATCAAAGATTCCCATCCTATGGTGTGCTACCTGGCTCACTGGGGCATAGCTGGCAAATCCTGCTCAATGTCTCTGCTTCTCTCTGGTATATCTCCTGGGCAGCCAGGAGATATATTAAAGACTTCCCGACACCAATCCAAGTGAATTTATTTGCTACTAAGATGGGCTAACAAATAGAATATTATTTTAAAGGCTGGCAAATGTTATCAAAAGCCTATTTTTTAACTTCAATAATTAAGAATGTGGAGATAATTTGCTATTCCTACTGCACCCCCCAATCTGAATAATTTCATGAAAAGTGAGACAAGGGCTGGAATTTTCTGATCTTTCATGCTGGCAAGATTTTCCATCCCGCTGCAGTGAACAGAGATTTGGCTTGTGGCCAAATTCTCCATCTTCGCTGCAGCGTGAGTGTGGCGTGAACAGGCTGTAAGATTGCGCCTAGTGGGTGGGATTTTCTGGCTGCGCTCGCCCCGAAACCGGAAAATCTCGCTCGAGATCAACGGACCTTTCCATGGTCCGCCCCTCGCCCGCTACGATTCCCGTGGCAGGCAGAGTGGGAAAATTCACCCCATTGTCTTTAGCTATTCTATTGTGTTGAAGCAAAAGTAATTGTTCTTAATTAGAAGGGTAAAAAAGAATCTAAAGGGAATATTTTCTGTTTGGTTCCCTCCTTTGTGCCTATCCCTGAAGAAGGGAGGTGATAATATATATTATAGCTGAGGGAAAGAGCTGTTCTTTTCCTGAACATTTTCTCAGGCAGTTGCGAATGGTTTAATATAATGTACACCATTTAGCAATTCCTTCCCATTTATTAATATTATTAACGTAGCACTGATTCGAAAGCATAAACTGCATAAAAGACAGCCAGCACCAAGACTTTTAAGTGCCTGCAGTGACAGAAAGTATTCTCATCCCAACAGTGCTTCATTAGAAATTAGGCAGTGATTGATGGAATGAGAGGTCAAAGACTTTTGATGGATTGAGGTCAGAAGGTGGTCAAAGCTTATTGCAAAGCCGCTTCTGCAGTTTAGTGGTATATTGTTCGCTCAGCTTTACTGGTTCAAGTTAAGCTGTAACTCCCAGTATAAATGAGCATCGTGAAGTTGTTACAGATCTCCCTGCTTGCTTCCCACATTCAGCATGTAGAGAATGATAAGCAGTCGGAACAGGTTTCCATGAAGGGTTAGGACAGCAGATTAAAGAAGGTGCTATTTTCTGCCACCATATGATGCTTGGTAGTTGGGACGGATGAGGTCAAGTGGGTAGAAAGGCCTGTTTCACCTGACCTTATCTTGTGATCTCCAAGTATGTTTTATGTGTAACAGATGCAAAGCAGCACAGCAAGTATTGGATCTATGGACTGTATTCAATCCTGTATGCTGTTATCCTTTTCTCCCAACCCATTAATCTTTGGTGTAAATTGGGCAGTCACTGAGGGGGAACAAGAGGTTAAGTCCTGCACTGTACATCACAGGCTGCAAATGGCTTTGATCAAAAAGGCTGCTGTGAGAGTTCTACACTTTCCATTTTTGATATGTCTGAGTTATGATTTCGTACATCTGTTTATGCATGCTTGCAATACTACCAAACAATCTGGACTAAAGCTCCCAACATCCCTGGGATATTGTGGTGAACCATCGTTGGTTCACCACTGGGGGTTGTTATTATGTTACTGTTGGGCTAGGGTGTTGTTACTGTGGGGGTTGTACAATGTTGTTGGGTTAGGGTGTTTACCTGTTATAAGAGTTATCATGGCACATTCCAGTGGGGTCCCGCCTCCGGTGGCGAGGTATAAGACCCTCTGCTCCGGCAGGACCCCTTCAGTCTGAACTGGTGTATTCGTGTTAGTAGTTCCATTGTTACACAATAAAATTGATGCGCGACAATTAAGCACGTGGAACCAAGGCTTCGATATTGAAGGCTTTTATTGTGTAACAATGGAACTACTAACACGAATACACCAGTTCAGACTGAAGGGGTCCTGCCGGAGCAGAGGGTCTTATACCTCGCCACCGGAGGCGGGACCCCACTGGAATGTGCCATGATAACTCTTATAACAGGTAAACACCCTAACCCAACAACATTGTACAACCCCCACAGTAACAACACCCTAGCCCAACAGTAACATAATAACAACCCCCAGTGGTGAACCAACGATGGTTCACCACAGATATTTAACAGACTACTACGTAAAGTTAAAGCACATGGGATTGCAGATAATGTCTTGAGATGGATACAAAGCTGATTAGCAGATAGAAAGCAAAGAGTTTAGCATAAATGGATCTTTTTCTGTTTGGCAGTCAATGACTAGTGGGGTTCCGCAGGGATCTGTGCTAGGACCCCAACTGTTCACATTATACATTAATGATTTGGAAGAGGTAACTAATTATATTATCTCCACATTTGCAGATGATACAAAGTTGGGTGGGAGGGTGAGCTGTGAGGAGGATACAGAGATACATCAGTGTGATTTGGACAGGCTGATGCATGTGCATATGCAAGGCAGATGCAGTATAATGTGGATAAATGTGAAGTTATCCACTTTGGTAGCAATGATAGGAAGACAAATTATTACTTGAATGGGTGTCAATTGAGAGAGGTGAATGCTCAGCAAGACTTTGGTGTCCTCGTGCATCAGTCGCTGAAAGTAAGTGCACAGGTACAGCAGGCAGCAAAGAAGGCAAATGATATGTTGGCCTTCATAGCGTGAGGATTTGAGTATAGGGATAGGGATGTTTTGCTGCAATTGTATAGGGTCTTGGTGAGGCCACATCTGGAGTATTGTTTGTAGTTTTGGTGTCCTTATCTGAGGAAAGATGTCCTTGCTATAGAGGGAGTACAGCAAAGGTTTACCACACTGATTCCTGGGATGGCAGGTCTGTCACATGAGGAGAGACTAAGTTGGTTTGGATTATATTTGCTGGAGTTTAGAAGAGTGAGAGGGGATCTCATAGAAACTTATAAAACTCTAACAGGGTTAGACAGGATAGATTCGGAAAGAATGTTCCCGATGGTGGGGGAGTCCAGAACTAGGGGTCATAGTTTGAGGATAAAGGGTAAATCTTTTAGAACTGAAGTGAGGAGAAATTTCTTCACCCAGAGCATGTGAATGTGTGGAATTCACTACCATAAAATAGTTGAGGCCAAAACGTCTGATATCAAGAAGAAATTAGATATAGCTTTTGGGGCTAAAGGGATCAAGGGATATGGATCAGGATATTGAATTCAATGATCAGCCATGATCAAAATGAATGGTGGAGTAGGCTTGAAGGGCCGAATGGCCTATTCCTGTTGCTAGTTTCTGTAGTGTGGTCTACATGTGATTCCAGAGCCACAGTAATGTGGTTGACTCTCAACTGCCTTCTGAACAAAGACAACTAAGGATGGGCAATGAATGCTGACCAGCCAGCGACACCCATGTCTCACGAATGAATAAAAAAAGAATTGATCATCTGCCTGTAGATCTTGTGTGGATGGATTTGTGGTGGGGGAGGAAGGGGGAAATCTCACCTCCTTTCAGCTGGATCTCAGTGCCCATTCCTCCTGCCTTGTGGAGGGACATGTTACTGAGGAGAAAATGCAGCTGATGCTGCTTCTGGCGACCATAAAACCCAGACCACAATCACAATACTCCCGAGTAGAAAAACATTTCTGAATGTAGATGTAAATTTTCAATAGCTGCTGATATGCTTTTCCTGAGCTGTGAACAATGACACGATTCCACTCTAACACTATTACATTGAAACCACACACAGAAGACAAAGTAAAAATCTCCTTTTGAGCATAACTGGAATTTTTGTGGACAGTTTTACACAATATTATTGAGTGTGACAAGACCACAAGGCAGATATTCCAAAGATTCCAGTCATTCAGAACAGGTGCAGGAAGAACGGAGCACTACAATGCGGAAATTGTTCATCTGGTTTAATTCTTTGTCCCATTGCAACACTAAACATTTTGCTTTATTATAGCGCCTTTAATGTATTAAAACATTCCAAGGAGCTTCGCAGCAGCTTTGTCAAACAAAATTTAACACGGAGCTAAATAAGATCTGACAGGACAGGTGACCAAAAGCTTGGTCAACGGGAAAGGTTTTTAAAGCAGGCGAGGGCTGGAGAGGGTCAGGAAGAGAATCCCAAAGTTTAGGCCCTAGGCAGCTGAAAGCGATTGAGCTGGCCAGCAAAGAGGGAGGCTGACAGTTCAGGGCCACTGCGCATGCACAGTGACCTTGAACTGTCAGCCTCCCGGGCAGAAATAGATCCTGCCCCCTAAAATTTAATGACATTCACACTGGTGGCCTCTGCATTGCACAGAGTGTGGGAGATTCTAGTGTGAACTTCCACTGAAAAAAAAAAGCATGATTTACTCCAGTTTTCCTGTGAATTTGACAGTTAGAACTTTTTTGCGAGAATCCTGGCCATGAACTCTGTTTCTCTCTCCACAGGCGCTGCCAGTCCTGTTTGAGTTTTTCCAGAACTTTTCATTTTAATTCCAAAATTTTCCAAACCTCTCGCTTTGTATTTTCTGATACAACGTCACAGATTTAGAGCACCTAGAACAATGAACCAGTTTGAGACCAAGTTGATAACTCCAGCATTGTCTTGATGCTTGTAAAAATCTATAGTTAAACTGACTGAACAGAGTCAAACAGAACATGTGTTCTTGATTTCTGGATATGCTCTATTAGGCAACAGTAACACAATATTATTTGAAGATGATGTTTTCAAATCAGCTGTTTTGCCAACACAACAACAGAGACTGCTGAAGAAACTCGATCACCGTACTCTACTACCAGGTTCCCATTGGAAATCTCCATTAGCCTCGGGCGGGATTTTACAATCTCATCCGAGCAAGGCCGTAAAATCCCGCCCTGCATTTCAAATGGTAAATACCTGAATGGCTAGAAGTATTTTGGCCACTCAAAGGGCAGGAACAAAATTGTATAAATAGAAGGGCTGGAATTTTTCAGTCTTGCACACCTCGCCACTGCTGAAGAGAAAATGGAAAGTTGCAGTGGGGTGACCCTTTGTGCATGCGTGTGTCCCTGTGTGTATGTTCCTGCGATTGTTCAGCACCTGAAGTCCCTCCTTCCCATTTCCTTACTGACCTCAACATTCCCCGGAAAGAATCTAAGCATAAAATTAACCTTTTTTATTTGAAGGGAGTTGGCTGTAGTAGGTTGCAGTTTCAAAAGTCATTTGACACAGTTCGTGCAAACTCTCTAACAATATCTGCTAAATAATTGCAATTTTGATGTTAAAGTTACTGATGGGAGTGGGTGGAGCCTGAACCAATGGAAAAGGAGAAGGAAGACTGGGATGGGGGATAACCAAAGACTCCTTATGGGGAGCACTCTCACCATGCTTGATTCACAAGGAAAATTAAAATAATTTAAACATTTAACTTGCATGGGCCCTTTCTGATCATGCTGCGTTTGTATAGCAGTTTTGCTGAGTGCCAGGGAGTCAAACTAAATTAGTCAGTAGATGCTTATCTCAGTGGGAGTCGAGATTAAAAACAGAAAATGCTGGAAAAACTCAGCAGGCCTGGCAACATCAGTGGAGAGAGAAACCCGAGTTCATGTTTCAAGGTCATGTAACTCTTCTTCAAATCTTCCCTGACTTTAACCTACCTGTTACCATAGCTATTTGAGGATGGGATTTTGAACGAGGATAAAATCACAGCAGTGAGCTACTTAGCTTCTTCATTCCTCACTTAGCCCTGTACATGTCATTTCAAAGGTCTGTTTTTGGACAGTTTCAGATGTTGTCTCTTCAAACTGGACAGGAGTCTCACTGAGGTTTTTTTAAGGTTTCCTTGTGAATCAAGCATAGTCAGAGTACTCCCCACAAGGAGTCTTTGTGTATCCTCCAACCCAGTCTTCCTTCTCCTTTTCCATGACTGTCATTAGTTCAGGATCTACCCACTTCTATCAATCACCTTAACTAGGAGGTACATGGAGTTTAGAAGGATGAGGGGGGGATCTAATTGAAACTTACAGAATACTGAGAGGCCTAGTTAGAATGGACATGGAGGAGATGTTTCCACTAATGGGAGAGACTCGAACTCGAGGGCACAACCTCAGAGTGAAGGGACGCTCCTTTAAAATTGAGATGAGGAGGAATTTCTTCAGACAGAAGGTGGTGAATCTGTGGAACTCATTGCCACAGAGGGCTGTGGAGATCAGGTCAGTGAGTGTCTTTAAGACAGAGATAGATAGGTTCTTGATCAATAAAGGGATCAAGGTTATGGGGCTGAGAATCATATCAGCCATGATTGAATGGCAGAGCAGACTCGATGGGCTGAATGGCCTGATTCTGATCCTATATCTTATGGTCGTATGATGGTGACGTACTTGATTTCCCAATCCTGCCTGCCCTCAATAACACTCCCACCGGCTTCGATCAGGAGGCAGGCCTCAAAGACAGAAATGAGATAATGATCAGATCATCTGTTTGAGTGATGTTGGTTAAGAGGTAAATATTGTCGAGGACACCTGATAGAAATCAACTGCTCTTCTTTGAAAGAGTGGCACGGGATCTTCTCCAATCATCTGAGCAGACTTCAGTTTAATGTCTGATCTGAAAGATGGCACCTCTGACAATGCAGCACTCACGTCGCCCTAACGTTTGTGCTCAAGCCTCTAGAGTGACGCGTAAACCCATGACCTTCTGACTCCGAGGCACAAGTGTGATCCACTGAGCCATGGCACACAGCCATCATTATCCAAAAGGCTATCCTCCATGCATGAGCTGGGCTAGTGGACAATACCAGTACACACTTGGACAACTGAGAGAAATGCAGATGTTTTGTTTAAACATGGAGAAGTTCCAATTATTGTTCTTTTTAATGTTATTCTAATATTGCTTATCAGCCCCACACCTCTTATTCCATCGCCCCCACCTCAGTCGTTTTCAGGGAGATGGCAAATGGGGCAGAATTGAAAGTTGCGTTCTGAACAAGTTTTGGAACGGAATTCAAAATATTTGTGAACAGCTGGAGCAATTTGAAGCAGCCAGCCAGGCCCGGGGCAGAGTTCCTGCACCCATTAATAAACTGCTGCAGATAGTCACTTGAAAGGATCGCTGTAAAAATGCATTGCCCGACTGTAAATAAATGATTATAAACATATGTGAGCTTTGTGAGTGCAGACAGATTGTCTGGAGTGTGGACATCGCCAGCAAACACAGACCTGCTTCCGACCAAGGTCCACACGCATACCCTCTCTGGTGAGAGCCAATGGTCAGGAAAAGCCAACTTCCTTCTTTCCTCAGCTACGCCAAGGGAAGTAGAAGGAACCAAACTGTCCCGTCCACTGCCAAGGCTGTCGCGTTGCTGTCTGATCTTTCCCTTAATCCGGACTCCTCATACATGCATTTTCCAGGTTGGATCACGAAGCAATGAATACTCCAGCTGGTTTCTTCTCCCTACGTCTGTAACCCTGGCTCATTGCTGCTGATTGTCATACCCATACTAATGAAAGAGTGCGGCCTTGTGATCATGGCTGATCTTGGGCTTCAACTCCAATTTCCCGACTGCTCCCCATATCCCTCAGAGATTAAAAATATTTCTATCCCAGCTTTAAACATATTCAACAATGTAGCATCCACAATGCTCTGGGTTGGAGAATTACAAAGATTCACAAACACACTGAATGAAGTAATTTCTCCTCCATTCCATCCGAAATGATCAACCCCTTATCTTGAGACTACCCTCCTGTTTTAGACTCCCTGACTAGGAGAAATGTTTCAATGAGTTTACCCTCCATTGTTCTAAATTCAAGAGAATAATGTCCCAAAGTTCCCAGTCTGTCATCATGGAAAAGCCCTCTCATTCCCAGTAACCAATCGAGGTAACCTTTACTTTACTGCCTCAGATGCAAGTTCATCCTTTCTTAAATATGGAGACCAGAAATGCACACACGCCTCCAGGAGCAATCTCATCAAAGCCATATACAATTGTAGCACGCCTTCCTTATTCTTGTACTCTGATCTTCTCTAATAATGATCAACATGCCACTTGCCTTCCTAATTGCCTGCTATACCCTGTGATTAAATATTAATTACCGACCGGTGAGTCTAACCTCAGTGGTTGGTAAGTTGATGGAGAGGATCCTGAGAGACAGGATTTATGATCATCTAGAGAAGTTTAGTATGATCAAAAGTAGTCAGCACGGCTTTGTCAAGGGCAGGTCGTGCCTTACGAGCCTGGTTGAGTTCTTTGAAAATGTGACCAAACACATTGACGAAGGAAGAGCGGTGGATGTGGTCTATATGGACTTCAGCAAGGCGTTCGATAAGGTCCCCCATGCAAGACTTCTTGAGAAAGTGAGAGGGCATGGGATCCAAGGGGCTGTTGCCTTGTGGATCCAGAACTGGCTTGCCTGCAGAAGGCAGAGAGTGGCTGTGGAGGGGTCTTTCTCTGCATGGAGGTCAGTGACCAGTGGAGTGCCCCAGGGATCTGTTCTGGGACCCTTGCTGTTTGTCATTTTCATAAATGACCTGGATGAGGAAGTGGAGGGATGGGTTGGTAAGTTTGCTGACGACACCAAGGTAGGTGGTGTTGTGGATAGTTTGGAGGGATGTCAGAAGTTGCAGCGAGACATAGATAGAATGCAAGACTGGGCGGAGAAGTGGCAGATGGACTTCAACCCGGATAAGTGTGTGGTGATCCATTTTGGCAGATCCAATGGGATGAAGCAGCAGTATAATATGAAGGGTACCATTCTTAGCAGTGTAGAGGATCAGAAGGACCTTGGGGTCCGGGTCCATAGGACTCTTAAATCGGCCTCGCAGGTGGAGGATGCGGTCAAGAAGGCGTACGGCGTACTGGCCTTCATTAATCGAGGGATTGAGTTTAGGAGTCGGGAGATAATGCTGCAGCTTTATAGGACCCTGGTTAGACCCCACTTGGAGTACTGCGCGCAGTTCTGGTCACCTCATTACAGGAAAGATGTTGAAGCCATTGAAAGGGTGCAGAGGAGATTTACAAGGATGTTGCCTGGATTGGGGGGCATGCCTTATGAGGATAGGTTGAGGGAGCTTGGTCTCTTCTCCCTGGAGAGACGAAGGATGAGAGGTGACCTGATAGAGGTTTACAAGATGTTGAGAGGTCTGGATAGGGTAGACTCTCAGAGGCTATTTCCAAGGGCTGAAATGGTTGCTACGAGAGGACACAGGTTTAAGGTGCTGGGGGGTAGATACAGAGGAGATGTCAGGGGTAAGTTTTTCACTCAGAGGGTGGTGGGTGAGTGGAATCGGCTGACGTCGGTGGTGGTGGAGGCAAACTCGTTGGGGTCTTTTAAGAGACTTCTGGATGAGTACATGGGATTTAATGGGATTGAGGGCTATAGATAGGCCTAGAGGTGGGGATGTGATCGGCGCAACTTGTGGGCCGAAGGGCCTGTTTGTGCTGTGGCTTTCTATGTTCTATGTTCTATTAACAGGACAGACCAATTCAAGGGTCAGTTAGTCGGGAACAGACAAAGAGGAAGGTCAGCCTCATGCAGCTGAAATGCTACCATCAGTTCTGAGGTGGCTGGGCCTCACAAACACCTCGGAGCCATTGGCAGCTTTCTGCTGCAGAGCCTTGGGGCTCAGGGAGGCCCAAAGGCAGTAGTGTTCTACTCAGGGCAGCTCGAGTGATGGTTGCATTGATCAATTCATTGATGGCTCCGTGAAGCTGGCAGCTGGGGCATAGAAAAGGTTGTAAGCAGCAGTTGTCTGTAAGCGAGTTTGAATTGTTGCAGTGATTAAATGCCGGAGTACAGCCTTATGAATCCAGTGGAAAGCATATATTGCCCATATTCTGAGCTGTGTGCTGTAATTGATGTTATGGTGTATAAAAGGTGTGTATATTTTACCCCCAGTCAGCCCAGAATGCCTGAAGGGCTCATTAGACTCCGTGAAGGACAAGCAGATGAGAGCTAGTAGAAAGGAGACTGAAAGATCTCAACAGTTTAGAGCAGAGACACCGCAAATGTTTTCTGCCCTGAGCTTGAGTAGTAAAATTTCTCCTGTTTGTTTAAAACCTCAGAATCTTGTACCTTTATTCTTTTGCAAAGTAACTGAGATTTCAAATTTTGTCTACATTAACAACAAAAGAAGTTACTGATCCCGAACCAGATTGTAATGAAATTTGAAGGGCTGATCTGGGATTGTAACAACCTGCATGCTAACTTTGAGTTTCTTGTACAAACATATCCAAGTCTCTCTGATCATCAACACTTCCATGTTTTACTCCTTTAAAAAAATATTCTGCTAATTCATTGCATTGTGTATAGTGGTGTGAAGTTGAGTAGAATAATTATAGATTGGTGTTTGTAAAATTGTAAAATGCTAGAGAGAAAGAATTGCATGGTCCCTTTAAGAGGGTGGTACTTTTTCTGTGCTTTAAAAAATGCAAGACCCCCCCCCCCCCCCCCCCCCCCGCCCCCCCCACCCCACCAACCATTCCCGGGACAGACTTGAGCTCGCCCCGATCTCCAGCCCCTCCCCAGTGAGATTCCCCTCCACAGTGCTGACCCCCTGGGAGGCAGACTCCCCCCCCCACACCAGCTGATACCCCCGCACCCGCACCCCGGCAGAGCCCCCCCCCCACCCCCGCACCCCGGCAGATCCCCCCCCTGCACCTGCACCCCGGCAGACCCCTCCCCCTGTCTGCGCCAATCGCTGGTCTCTCTCCTGCCCCGACCGATCCCTACGCAGAGTGACAGTGGGACCCCTCTCACTCCCACCGATCGCCCCATAGGCATGCCTCATATTCCCCGCCCCTTTGGCACAGCCCCATGCCCGATGGGCAGTGCCAAGGTGGCCCCTGGGCATGGGCACTTTGCCCCTTGGGCAGTGCCAGGGGGCACAGGCTGGCACTGCTAGAGTGCCCATGCCCTGGGGACCACCACCCCTCCCCCCCACCGTCCAACCCTTGGCGGGGTGTCCTGATTGCCCCCCCTCACTCCAGTGGAATCATCCCGATAGCTCCCCGAAAGTGGGGACCTACTTTAAACTCCACTGGAGTGAAACACTCTCTCGGGGTGGGAGAGGCTCACGGGCCCAGAGAATTCAGTCCCGGGCCCGCTGATTACATTTAAATGACATTAAAAACAGATTTAAATAACTTACCTGACTTCCCGCCAATTTCCAGCGCGGTTCTGACAGTGCCAGAAATCCGGCGCTGGGAGATGTCCTCGTGGCGGGAACGCACATGCTTGGCCGCGAGATTCTCCCACTCCACTGTGCTAGAAAATTAGCACAGCAGGATGGGTGAATCACCTCCTATATTTTGGCTGGAATTCTCCACCCTCACCCATGGCTGGGATTCTCTGACCCTGCTGCTGGGAATGGAGTTTTGGCTGAGTGCCAAATTCTCCGTTTTCGCTGATGGCGGGGCGTTTGACATCGGAGAATTCCGGCCTTTGAGCTACACTATCAGTGGGATTTGGGACGGGAAAACTTTGCCTGCCACTGGTGGAACCGTAAAATCCCAGCCTATGGCTTTAGTGACTTGAGTGAGGGCCGATGCTTCAGCAGGAAACCTCTCAAACCTACTCTTCAAGGTACATTTACATTTTTAAATAAGAACACCCTTTAAGGTAATGTTAGCGATGCATTCAAGTGGTTTCAACTGTGCTGATGTATAGATAAGCCAGGAATTACCCATTTTAACATGTTTAATGGAACTCAGCAAAGTAGGTTGCTGGATTAAGTTTAGATCCAAATAGATTTGTCATCTGTCACAGTTAAACATTTAGAGGTTTTTTTAAAGCTACTAAAGGTTCTTGAATTTTGGTATTTGGCAATCACAATCAATCTCTGGATTATAAATTACTTTTGACCAATTTGTGCTGATTTCCTGTTCAAACACTGACATGTAGGTTGGGGAGAGTGATGTAGTGGTTATGCTATTGAACTAGTAATCCAGAGGCCCGGACTAATGATACAGAGAATGAGAGTTTACTTCCCACCACTGCAACTTGATAGTTTTTAATTTGTTTTTTCATTTAAAAATCGGGAAATGAAAAGCTAGATGTAGTAAAAAGTGTCCCTGATTCTGTCAGGTTCCTGTGGAACCCAACTTGTTGACAAATGTCCTTTAGGGAAATGATGCACGTTATCACACACGAGGCTTGAGATGCTCAGGAAATAAAGGGTTTTATTTGCTGTTACAACGAAGCTACTAAGTATATACACAATCCCAGACTGAGGGGTCCCAGACAGAGCAGTGACCTTTATACCTCTCCCAGGAGGCGGAGCCCGACTGGGATGTACCATAATAACTATAATACAAGGTGTAACAGCCCAACCCTAACCCCAACAGCAACAAGTAGAACAACCCATCCCTAACCCCAACAGCAACATATATACATAGTTGTAGTACTGGCCAGACCCTGGCTCAGTACTATCTAGTGGGAACCAACGATGGTTCACCACATTCACCCCTCCTTTGAAGACAAAGGCCGGCGGGGTACAAAAAAAACAGAATAATTTGTCATCAGTCTATAAGTTCAGATGGTCAGGGGGACCGCACCGTCGTTGTGACCTCCTCAACACCGGCGATGACACCGGAGTAGGCACTCGCGGTGGCGTTCTCCCCAAGGCGATGTCCAACGGTTCCTCCACAGTCTCACGGGCCGGTTGACCCCGAGGTGATGATAATCCGTTGAGTTCCGACACGCCCTGAAGTGGCAACCATCCTCTGGAGTCAGGCAAGCTCTACACGGGAGTAAAAGGGTTAAGTAATGGTCCCGATGCTGCCCGCGCCGTGTCCGGAGGGGAAACAATAGTTGGGGGGTTTGTAACAGGGGGTATGGGAGCGACAGGGGTTTCTACGTCCCCTGCTGGCGCCAGGTCTCGGATCGAGACCGTGTCCTCTCGCCCGTCAGGGTATGCCACATAGGCATACTGAGGGTTGGCGTGGAGGAGATGGACCAGTTCGACCAACGGGTCGGACTTGCGGGCCCTTACATGTCGCCGCAGGAGGGCAGGTCCTGAGTACGTCAACCAAGACGGTAATGAGGTCCCAGAGGAAGACTTCCGAGGGAATGAAAACATCCTCTCATGGGGAGTAGCGTTGGTTGCCGTACACAGGAGTGAGCGTATGGAATGGAGCGCATCAGGGAGCACCTCTTGCCAACGGGAGACTGGAAGACTTTTTGACTTCAACGCCAGTACGACAGCCTTCCAGACTGTAGCATTCTCACGTTCCACCTGTCCGTTACCCCTAGGGTTGTAGCTCGTGGTTCTACTAAAGGCAATCCCGTATGAGAGCAGGTATTGCCTCAAGTCATCGCTCATGAACGACGAGCCCCTGTCGCTGTGAATGTAGCTGGGGTACCCGAACAGGGTGAAAAGATCACGGAATGCCTTCCGTGGCAGCGGATGTATCAGAGCAGGGAATAACAAAAGGGAATCTCGAGTACTCATCAATGATGTTGAGGAAGTACACATTCCGATCTGTTGAGGGAAGGGGGCCCTTAAAATCGACACTCAGTCTTTCGAAGGGACGAGTGGCCTTGACTAATTGTGCCCGATCAGGTCAGTGAAAGTGCGGTTTGCATTCCGCGCATACCCGACAGCTTCTCGTTATGGACCTGACATCCTCCACCGAGTGGGGCAGATTGCGGGCTTTTACAAAGTGGTAGAGCCGAGTGACCCCAGGATGGCATAGGTCATTATGGAGAGCCTGCAAACGGTCCTCCTGTATACTGGCGCATGTTCCACGCGAGAGGGCATCCGAGGGCTCATTGAGTTTCCCTGGACGATACATGATGTCGTAATTATAGGTGGAGAGTTCAATTCTCCACCTCAAGATCTTGTCGTTCTTGATCTTGCCCCGCAGCGTGTTATTGAACATGAATGCCACGGACCGCTGGTCCGTGATCAGGGTGAACCGTTTTCCCGCCAAGTAATGGCGCCAATGCCTGACGGCCTCCACAATGGCCTGGGCCTCCTTTTCCACCGCTGAATGCCGAATTTCGGGGCCTTGGAGGGTGCGGGAATAAAAGGCGACGGGCCTGCCCGCCTGGTTAAGTGTGGCGGCCAGGGCGAAATCAGATGCATCGCTCTCCACCTGAAAGGGGATGGACTCATCAACAGCGTGCATCGTGGCTTTCGCGATGTCGGCTTTTAGTTTATCAAAGGCCAATCGAGCCTCTGGTGTTAGGGGAAAAGAAGTGGACTTAATGAGCGGACGGGCTTTGTCTGCGTAATTGGGAACCCACTGTGCATAATAAGAAAAGAAGCCTAAGCATCTTCTCAGTGCTTTCGCCCTAGTGGGCAGGGGAAGTTCAAAGAGGGGACGCATACGGTCTGGATCAGGGCCAATGACCCCGTTTTCCACCACGTATCCGAGGATGGTTAAACGGCGCGTACGAAATACACACTTCTCCCTGTTGTAGGTCAGGTTCAGGCGAGATGCAGTGCGTAGGAAATTCAGGAGATTTGTGTCGTGGTCCTGCTGGTCATGGCCGCAGATGGTGACGTTATCCAGGTACGGGAAGGTAGCCCGCAGCCCGTTCTGGTCCACCATTCGGTCCATAGCACGCTGGAAGACCGAGACCCCATTGGTGACACCAAAGGGAACCCTGAGAAAGTGATACAAGCAACCATCCGCCTCAAAAGCCATGTATTGTCGGTCCTCTGGGCGAATGGGGAGTTGGTGGTAGGCAGACTTGAGGTCTATGGTGGAGAACACCCGGTACTGCGCAATCTGATTGACCATGTCAGATATGCGCGGGAGGGGATACACATCCAGCTGCGTGTATCTATTAATGGTCTGACTATAGTCAATGACCATCCGGGGTTTGTTCCCACTCTTGACCACCATGACCTGCGCTCTCCATGGACTAGCGCTAGGTTGTATGATCCTTTCCTTGAGGAGCCGCTGAACTTCAGATCGAATGAAGATCCGATCCTCAGCGCTGTAACGCCTACTCTTAGTCGCAATGGGCTTGCAGCCTGGGACAAGATTCTGGAACAGGGAGGGTGTGGTAATCTTCAGCGTCGAGAGGCTACAGGCAATTGGGCAATTTGGAAGCTGCTGTTCTCCCACTGAAAGCGGAGGGAGTGGCCCACCGTACTGTAGGGTTACACTCTTCAAGTGGACCATGAAATTTAGTCCTAGGAGTATTGGCGCGCAAAGGTGTGGCAACACCAGGAGCTTGAAGCGCTCGTAAACCGTGCCTTGCACCGTTAAAGTTACCACGCAACTCCCTAGCACGGTGACAGACCGGGACCTTGATGCCATAGAAATTGTCTGTTTGACAGGTTGGATCTGGAGACCACACCGCTTCACAGCGTCTCGGTGAATAAAACTCTCAGTGCTCCCGCTGTCAAACAGACAATAAATCAAGTGTTTGTTTACCTGAATGTCCATCATAGACTTGTCGAGTCTATGAGGCTTGGCCTGGTCCAGGATGATCGACGCCACCGTTGGTTCGTGAGCGCCACTGCAGGCAGCTGAGATTGATGAAGATGACCCCTGCTGATCGTTCGCGGTCGGTGCCGACCAACATGGCCGCTCCCATAGGTCGCACGTGGGTGATGGCGCCAAAATCAGCGACCCCTGGTGGTCACGCATCTCCGACTCCGTCGACTGTAATGGCGTCGTCCTGGCCTCGCATGTGGACGAAACCCTCAACGATGCCGACAACGAAGAACCGGGCTCCAGGGAGTTGCAGGCCGCACTGCTGTTCCTAGAAGTAGGTTTAGATCGGCATACTTTCGAATAGTGCCCCTTCTTACCGCAGGCGGAGCACAACACAGCTTTAGCGGGACACCGTTGCCGAGTATGCTTCGCTCCCCCACAGAAGTAACACCGCGGGCCGCCCGGAGCTGCTGCCGTCGTCAGGCCCGAGTGTGGGCACGCCATCACGCAGCTTTTCGAACCCGAGGGACGAGGAGGGATCAGCGACTGCTCCTGCCACGTTGTCTCCACGTGGTCTTCAGGATACAATACTAGGCTTTTGGAGGCCGTCTCCAACGTATCCGCTAGTTCTATCGACTTAGTGAGGTCCAGATTACCTTGCTCCAGTAGTCTGAGTCGGATATAAGATGATCCGATTCCCGCCACAAACGCATCTCGAGCGACGTCGTTCATATTCTGGTCTGCCGACACTGCTTTGCAGTTACAGCCCCTGTCGAGCTGTAGGAGCTCGTTCGCGTATTCTTCCGTCGTTTCGCCGGGCTGCCGTCGTCGAGTGGCTAAGAGGTATCGAGCATGCATTTCGTGTGGCGGTTTAATGTAACGCTTCTTAAGAAGCTCGAGGGCCTTTGTGTAGTCGGTGGCCGCACGGATCGCGAGGTATACAGTGTTGCTTACCCTCGCATGGAGGACCTGGAGTCTGTCATCGTCTGTGGTGACCGCTGTGGAGGCTGCCAGGTAGTCCTCAAAACATTTCAACCAGTGGTCGAAGGTGTTAGAGGCGCCCGCCGCACGTGGATCCAGTGTAAGACGTTCAGGTTTCAACATCTAATCCATACTCTCTGTATCGTTTTTTTTTACGACGAGAGTTTACTTAACAGCAAATAAAATTGATGCGCGTTATCACACACGAGGCTTGAGATGCTCAGGAAATAAAGGCTTTTATTTGCTGTTACAACGAAGCTACTAAGTATATACACGATCCCAGACTGAGGGGTCCCAGACAGAGCAATGACCTTTATACCTCTCCCAGGAGGCGGAGCCCGACTGGGATGTACCATAATAACTATAATACAAGGTGTAACAGCCCAACCCTAACCCCAACAGCAACAAGTAGAACAACCCATCCCTAACCCCAACAGCAACATATATACATAGTTGTAGTACTGGCCAGACCCTGGCTCAGTACTATCTAGTGGGAACCAACGATGGTTCACCACAGGAAGGAAACCAGTCCTTATGAAATTATGTAGAGACCAGACAAGATCATTGCAAGCTATTGAGTTATATCAGAGCCTTTACCATCTGTCCCACCATTTTTCCAGGACATCTAGGATTCGGCAAAAAAATGACAGCCTTGCTAGTGATGTCCACGTCCTTCTCAAGGACAGTGAACATCCTTGGGTTACAACTGACCTGAAACCCAGCTGGATCAGCCCAGAATAAATACTGTGCCTCAAAGAGCATGTTAGAGGCTGGGAATTCCATGGCAAGCAACTCCACTTCCTGAATCCCAAGAAAGCCTGTGCATCATGTAAGGCACAAGTCAAGAGTGATGGGATACTCTCCACTTGCCTGGATGAGTGCAGCCCCAACAACGAGAAAGAAGTTCAGCATCATCCAAGACAAAGCAACTCACTTGATCTGCATTCCATCCAACACTGATGCGCAATGGCAGCAGTGTGTACCATCTGCAAGACATACTGCAGAAACTCACCAAGAATCCTTCAACAGCACCTTTCAAACCTGCACTCTCTACCCGCTAGAAGGAAACGTGCAGCAGACACATGAAAACACTACCAATCCACAAGTTCCCCTCTAAGCCACTCCCCATTCTGACTTGGAACTATATTGCTCGAAGGGTTATGAGGTTATGGTGGGATAGTGGGGTTGAGGATTGTCATATCAAATCAGTCATGATCTCATTGAATGGTGGAGTAGACTCGAAACAGCCTACTTCTGCTCCTACATCTTATGGTTGTTCCTTCACTGTTACTGGGTAAGGATACTGGAATTCTCTCCCTAACATCACTGTTTGATTTGATTTGATTTGTTGTCACATGTATTAGTATACAGTGAAAAGTATTGTTTCTTGCGCGCTATACAAACAAATCAAACCGTTCATAGAAAAGGAAACGAGAGAGTGCAGAATGTAGTCATAGAGGTTTACAGAATGGAAACAGGTCCTTCGGCCCAACTTGTCCATGCCGCCCTTTTTTATAAAACCCCGAAGCTAATCCCAATTGCCCGCATTTGGCCCATATCCCTCTATATCCATCTTATCCATGTAACTATCGAAATGCTTTTTAAAAGACAAAATTGTACCTGTCTCTACTACTACCTCTGGCAGTTTGTTCCAGACGCTCACCACCCTCTGTGAAAAAATTGCCCCTCTGGACACTTTTGTATCTCTCTCCTCTCACCTGAAACCTATGCCCTCTAGTTTTAGACTCCCCTACCTTTGGGAAAATATATTGACTATCTAGCTGATCTATGCCCCTCATTATTTTATAGACCTCTATAAGATCACCCCTCAGCCTCCTACGCTCCAGAGAAAAAAATTCCCAGTCTATCCAGCCTCTCCTTATAATTCAAACCATCAAGTTCCGGTAGCATCTTAGTAAATCTTTTCTGCATTCTTTCTATTTTAATAATATCCTTTCTATAATAGGGTGACCAGAACTGCACACAGCATTCCAAGTGTGGCCTTACCAATGTTTTGTACAACTTAAACAAGACGTCCCAACTCCTGTATTCAATGTTCTGACCGATTAAACCAAGCATGCCGAATGCCTCCTTCACCACTCTGTCCACCTGTGACTCCACTTTCAAGGAGTGATGAACATGTACCCCCGAGATCTCTTTGTTCTGTAACTCTCCCCAGTGCCCTACCATTAACTGAGTAAGCCCTGCCCTGGTTCAATCTACCAAAATGCATCACCTCGCATGTGTCTAAATTAAACTCCATCTGCCATTCATCAGTCCACTGGCCCAATTGATCAAGATCCCATTGCAATTGGAGATAACTTTCTTCTTGACTGTGTTATAGTCATAGTTAGGGTGTCGAGAAAGATCAGCTTAATGCTAGATCCATTCAAAAGTCTGATGGCAGCAGGAAAGAAGCTGTTCTTGAGTCCTGACAGAAGAAGGTGCAAGAGAGAATGTCCGGGGTGGGTGGGGTCCTTAATTATGCTGGCTGCCTTGCCGAGGTAGGTACACTGTGGGTGTACCTACATCACATGGACTGCAGCGCTTCACGAAGGCAGCTCACCACCACTCTCTCTCGGGCAATTAGGGATGGGCAATAAATGCTGGCCTACCCAACGAGGCCTCGATCTCACAATTGAATTTTTAAAAATTAAGGATGAGCAATTAATGCTGGCCTACTCATTGATGCTCACATCTCAATAAAAGAAAAGTTAAGATAAATGAGATGAAGGTCTTGAAACAGCGCTGTGACCTGCTGGTACACTAATCTGTCCCACATTTACCTTAAGTTCCTCTCTCACTCTCTCTGTCTGCTTTAAATCAGAGGTGTTAATGCATTTATTTTATGCCAGTTGAAACTCAGCTAAAATAACAAAGGAGATCAGATCCACATGTGACGTGTAGGTATTCTGGTATCGTTTGGTATTAATACAAAGTCTAAATGAATAAACATACCCCAAATTTTGCTAAAATTTCCTCCCAAGCCATTACATTTATTTCTGTTCCCCACTGTTAGTTTACTTTGAATAAGATAAATGTAAATATTCATAGTAAATTGGAAATTGAAAATGAATACCAGATAGCCAAACACCAATCTATGGAACACGCACACCTATTTTTTTCCTTTCTTGGCCAGTTCTCTCTCACTGTTGTTCCCCTGACCCCCGCATACCTCCCTTCGATATCGGAGTAGCAGCAGAGTCCCTGAGCCAACCAAGAATCTTTTGACCTGCTGTTCCCACGCCCCTTCGTCAGTTATGCCTTTCTCCTCCTGCTCTTCCAAATCCCGGAATTGTACCTGATGACCATCCTCCTCTTTGCCCCCACCACCCCCTCACCCCTATTGTACGATTGAACCTCCATTCAGTGGAGCATGCATCATTGTCTTTCTCAAGGTCTGGGTTATTCAATGACTGAGTGGCTTTGTGGATCATAGCTTCAAATTGACTGACTTAAAATTTTCATCAAGAGGACCCTTCTCCCACACAAGCCCGGCAAATCCAGGCATGAACGTTTCCAGTAAGACAATTCGGGAGTCGAGGTGAAATTGTAGAATTGGGCAGCATTAAAAGAGGCCATTCGGCCCATTATGGATGTTCTGGCTCTGTGAAAGACCTCTCCCATTAATCCAACCCTCCTTTTCCCAGTGGCTTTCCAATTTATTTTTCCCCTAAGAGTTGATATCTGATTTCTCTTTGAAAGCTCCATTCACCATTTCCACCATTGTGTTAGGAAGAGCACTTCAGATCATCGCTGCATTATAGAAATATCTGTCCTTTTGCCTCCGAGCAAACCATATTCCAGTATGATTTTCCTTCCTATGTATTTTCACTTCCTAGCTTTCCATATGTTGTTCAAATTATCTGAGCTGGAGAAGAGAGGGAATGGTTGAAGCCAGATTTAACGAGCAGTTTTCCCATATAGATAAAAAGAATAAACCTGTCAGCACTTTAGAGTTTGCCTAACCTCAGGTGTTCTATTTTGTACTATCGTCTCTCCTCCCAAAGTAACATGTGTAGACCAGCTGTGATTCATATTACCCTCATCAAATGCAAGTTCAGAAAGCCAGAGCCCTTACAGGAACCATAAAGTGGTATTCCAAAGAAATAAATCGGCGATTGGTGATTGCCAAGGAAATCATTTAGTCCTTGGGTACCACAGGGGGTTCATTGACTTTGGATGTTAACCGTTTCTGTACTGTATATTAATGGTGACCACCAGGAAGCTCCGAGAAGAGAAGGGGGAGGAGTGTTCTCCCAGTCAGTTCTTGTAAGTTCAGCGAAAAAAATGTCGTAACAAGCTGTTTGCCAGGGATTTCCACCAACACTCCATGAAGGATTGGGAAAACATGCAGACATCTTAGACCTAGAAGCTTAACGATTCCCTAAGGAAAAGAGTTCAAAATTTACAAATCCTGGGTCTACATCTGAGGTGGAGATAATCAAGTTTTACTGTTTACTGTCCTCCCCACTTATTTACTGACTAACATCATTGTATGATGTAGAATTATGTATGATTTACCATGCAGAAACAGGCTACATGTTCTAACCTGTCATACCTCACCCGATGTCATCTTACCCCATTAACATAGCCTTCTGTTCCATCCTCCCTCATGTATTTATCTATTCTGTCCTCAAAGGCCTTCATACCAGTCACCTCAACTATTGCATATGGCAATGAGTTTCTTATCTCCCTGTAATATTCCAAAGGATGTGGCAGAAGTTTCATTTCCCCCACCTCCCTGGATTCAATAGCGGAAAATAGACGGAGGCCCGTTTGATGGGATTTCAAATAGGCCTCAAATTAAGTATCTACCTAATAAGAGTATTTAAACTAGTGGCCAAAGGCCTGATTTAAAACACAATGGCTGGAATTCTCCAGCTGTTCACACCAGCGGAGTTCTCTGGTCCTGTTGGCAACGCACCCCTGCCTGCAGGTTTCCCGCCAGCGTGGGGTGATGCCAATGGGAATTCCCATTATAGCGGCGGAAAACTTTCCGTTAAAGAGCCTGCCAACCCCTCTCACCCAGTCCAGGATCTGATAAACAGCAGCAATAACAGCAGAAACAATTTCATAAAAAACACTTGTGAACTCGCTGGTGTCAGCAGATGGGATAACTGACTGAATCCCTTCCCACAAAGGGTGCAGGCGAATGACCTCTCCCCGGTGTGAACTCGCTGGTGTGTCAGCAGTTGGGATGAACTACTGAATCCCTTCCCGCGCTGAGAGCAGGTGAATGGCCACTCTCTGATATGAACTCGCTGGTGTTTCCACAGTGTGGATGACCTTCTGAACCTCTTTGCATAATGAGAGCAGCTGAATGGTCTCTCCTAGCGCCACCTCCCACCGGTGGAAAACACGTGGCTGGGAGGCTGGAGAATCTCACCCAAATCTGGATATGATTTATGCTGGCAACCACTGCATCCAAAACTACACCCATAAATCCATACGTGACGGGAATTTCAAGGGGTATTTAAGGGGTTACACGAGTATTACTAGAGCTTGTCAAAAAATGAAAGCAATGGAGTATGTGGCAAACTAGTTTTTAATATAGATGGCTTCACATATATTTCAATATGGTACCAGTTATTGGAATTTAAAGCATCTTACAATAACTCTTTAACTATGAGAACATTCCTTCTCCACAAATATGAATACCTGGGCCACACTTTTTCAATTAAAGTAATTTAAATCCTTCCAGGACATTTCATATTTACATTCCATGGTATTTCCGATTGACTTTAATGTAAATATTCACAGAGTGACTGTGGAGGAAAATCAACTTTTGGCAGGCTAGCTGCTGAGGACAAGATGCAATATTGGAGTAACCTATAGATGCTATATTATTGGTTTGGTTTAATTTTTCTAGCAAAGTGCAGTGTAGACCAAAGGCATCCAGCTCATGTACATATGCTGGCTCCTAGTTAGACCTATCCAATCAAACCCAGTCCCCTGCTCTTTCCCCACGCACTCTGTTTCAATTATATATTTATCTTACTTTTCAAAGATAGTATTAAATCTGCCTCGACCACCCTTTTGGGCAGTCCATTCCAGATCATAATAACCTACTGCATAAAAAAATTCTCCTCCTCTCCCCTCCTGTCCTGTCTGCCATGTTTGGACCTCTCAGTTGCTGTAGAGTAAAGGAGACTTAAGTCTGCTTCTTCATAAAATACTGTTATTTCTCTGATCCAACTTCAAACACAATTTTCCACCATCAACCCAGTGCCATCTGTGGCCCCTTTATATCTCAGCAACTTCTATTGAATAATTGACATCAAATTAGGACTTAATTGGAAGATTTGTTAACCCAATCCTAACATGCCAATGGTTTTAGATCAGCGCTCCCTGGGGACTGATTCACCAGTTATTGGAAACAATTTCTCCCTGTCACTTTGCCACGAACAGAAGCTGAACTCTCCTGTTTGATCCCGTTTGTATCTGTGTTTGGATTTCCAGAAGGCATTTGACAAGGTGCCGCACCAAAGACTGCTACATAAGATAAAGGTGCATGGTGTTACGGGTAATGTATTAGCATGGATAGAGGATTGGTTAACTAACAGAAAGCAAAGAGTGGGGGTAAATGGATGTTTTTCTGGTTAGCGATCAGTGACTAGTGGTGTGCCTCAGGGATCAGTGTTGGGACTGCAATTATTTATGATTTACATAGATGATTTGGAGTTGGGGACCAAGTGTAGTGTGTCAAAATTCGTAGATGACACTAAGATGAACGGCAGAGCAAAGTGTGCAGAGGACCCTGAAAGTCTGCAAAGGGATGTAGATAATCTAAGTGAGTGGGCGAGGGTCTGGCAGATGGAGTACAATGTTGGTAAATGTGAGGTCATCCATTTTGGTAGGAATAACAGCAAAATGGACTATTATTTAAATGGTAAAAAATTGCAGCATGCTGCTGTGCAGAGGGACCTGGGTGTCCTTGTGCAGGAATCTCAAGGAGTTGGTTTGCAGGTGCAGTAGGTAATTAAGAAGGCAAATGGAATTTTGTCCTTTATTGCTAGAGAGGTGGAGTTTAAAAACAGTGAGGATATGTTGCAGTTGTATAAGGTGCTGGTGAGGCCATACCTGGAGTACTGTGTACAGTTTTGGTCTCCTTACTTGAGAAGGGATATGCTGGCACTGGAGGGGGTGCAGAGGAGATTCACTAGGTTGATTCCGAAGTTGAGAGGATTGGCTTATGAGGAGAGACTGAGTAGACTGGGGCTATACTCATTGGAATTCAGAAGAATGAGGGGAGATCTTATAGAAACATATAAGATTATGAAGAGAATAGATAAGATAGAAGCAGGGAAGTTGTTTCCACTGGCCGGAAACTAGAACTAGGAGGCATAGCCTCAAAATAAGGGGAAGCAGATTTAGGACTGAGTTGAGGAGGAACTTCTTCACACAAAGGGTTGTGAATCTGTGGAATTCCCTGCCCAGTGAAGCAGTTGAGGCTACCTCATTAAATGTTTTTAAGGCAAGGATAGATAAATTTTTGAACAGCAAAAGAATTAAGGGTTATGGTGAGCAGGCGGGTAAGTGGAGCTAAGTCCACGAAAAAATCAGCTATGATCTTATTGAATGGTGGAGCAGGCTCGAGGGGCCATTTGGCCTACTTTTGCTCCTAGTTCTTATGCCCTTATCACAGTGTCACCCAGAGTGAGTGAGGTGAAGACGAGTTTTTATTTCTGCCTTATTTGTTCTTAATTAACAACAACCAACGCGGGTCCAGAATCTTTTGGCAAGACTGCACAAATTTCAGTTTCTATCACCTTGCAGTATTCATTCAACTTATTTTGAAATCTGTGATCTAAGCCACTCAGATGCACAGTTTCAGGATAAGGGGCCAATTGTTTAGGACTGAGATGAGGAGGAATTTCATCACTCAAAGGGTTCTGAATCTATAGAATTCTCAATCCCAGAGGGCTCCATCAGTGAATCTATTTAAAGCTGGGTTGGATGGATTTTTGGTTTTTCAGGGAATCGAAGAATATGGAAAGTGGGCAAGAAAAAGTAGTTGAAGCCCAAGATCAGCCATGATTGTATAGAATGGAGGAACAGACTCGAGGGACTGAATGAGCTACTCCTGCTCTTATTTTGTTCTATATGTACTCATTTTGAAATGTACACAGTCACTACATTCAATCTATTCACTGTTTGCCTCCTGACTGGCGACTTTAAACTTCTGATACAAAAACCCTTTCATAGAACGATGTTTGACAAAAATATTTTTATTTGTTTGCAAACATACAATGGGTAGATTGTATGGAAACACAGCACCTTGTTACTTGTCTGTTGTATAATTTAGAAATTAACATATCTATCAACACAACTCTATAGCTGGAATGTTACCACCATTCACATCGGTGGGATTTTCCCATCCCGCTGCAGTGAACGGAGATTGGGCTGGGCATCAAATTCTTTGTCCTTGCTGCAGCGGGATCGTGGCATGAGCGGCTGGTAAGATCGTGCCCGATTTTCCTGGGAATGCTGATAATCCAAGGACTATACAGTAAATTCAGATTTGTTTTGTTATGTCATACTGAGCCATTTCCTGTCCAGCTTTGATAGCTGATAGATCTTCATTACATTATGAGGGCTATCTTCCTATCAGTTTAAATGCTCTCATTTTGCCTCTGCACTCATCTAATCTTCACCATTGAATTCAATTATAAAACCATCTGACTTCACTTGAGTGTAGCATCGAAATCCTACAGGACAGTAAAGGTTTTCCACAGCTTCATTATTAGAATATAATATCTTACAGTGGAAAGCAAAGGCCCTTTGGTTCTATAAGGCTGTGCCAAGTGCCTGTCTTCTCATCATAACCTCCAATCATTGGCCCCTTCAATGGCCTTTCCAGATAATTTCTCCTACAAAATCCATTAGATTAATTAGATCATCTCAAAGTCTCTTCTCAAAAGAGGGCAACTTCTTTAACATTTAATTAAAATTCATAAAGCGCAATACCAGCTTAGCAGTTCGGAGCATCTCAAGGCCATTATAACTATATTGCATTTAGATCCTCAAGGTCACCTTCTGAGCTTCCTTCAGTTCTCAAGTTGCGACACCTACTTTCTCTTTGGTTTCTCTTTTATTTTGTATGATTCACTTATAATCACACCAGTGCAGAAGGAGGCCATTCGGTCCATCAAGTCAGCACCAACTCTCCGAAGGAGCATCTTACCCAGGGAGTCACATGTCCCCACCCCTGCCAAAAACACAAGCTGGTGGAACAGGTAATATTGCCTTGTGGGGCTGCCAATATCAGTCGAGGAGACAGCAGCTTAGAAAAATGGCTTTATCCAAGTTTGAATATTTAACTCCCCACCCACACTACGGCTGGGATTCTCTGATCTCGGTGGCAGGGCAAACAAAAATGGAGAATTAAACGCTCAGCCAAATCTCCATTCACAGCAGTGGGACCGATAAATCCCAGCCACGGGCGAGGTCATAGAATTCGGGCCTATTTCTACTGGAACCAGCACCTACAAGTCGAGCTCATCTCTACGTGACTATCGGATCAAGGAAGTCACCTTGATTGGAAAGGTGAATTATCCAGCATCAGTCTTCAACCTGCCTATGAAGGAATACACCATTGTATTGATTTGATTTTAGACTCTGGACATACCTGTGTCCAATTATTCCTTTCTCTGTCTTTGCTCTATAAATCTTTCTCTATCCTTCCTCTTTTATTGTACAAAATAGGCCATGTCACTGCCCTTCCCCTCCTCCCCCCGACCCTTCACATTTGAGTTTGTGCAAATAAACTGCCCCTCTGGGGTTATTAATTGCGAATGAGATCGTACCAAAACTGAGGGGTTCAGAAAACACAGCACCACTTATTAAGAGGGAAATCAAAAATCCCTTTCTGTTTATTGATGGGTGGTGAGAGGAGAAATCAGGGGCTGTTTCAAATTAAACCACCTCCTGTCTGTAACAGGAGGTTGAGAGATCCTCTGTACACAGTGCTTTGAGGTTATATCAAACTGCTGTTTGCGGTGGTTAAAGATTAAGGTCCATCACTGCCTTCTCAATGTCATGATGGGCAATAAAAGTCTGCGTGGCCAGTGATGGCCATATCCTGAGAATGAATCAAATTAAAAAGGTGGTTTGGACCTTGGACCTGGTCCTTAGGCAGATACTGTGCTGTATTTACATTACAGCATTGCGACTGACGGCAGCTCAGACTTCTGATGACATGGACGGACAACTGAAGAGGTGACCTTTCCCCACAAAACAGTACAGAGCAGCTGCAGAAGAATGAGGATCCCTGACTACTGTGCCATTAGTTGTTGCTCCATCACCCCACCTCCCCCCCACCTCCCCCTGTGTTATATTGTCCTGCACAGACTTTACCCAGGCAGCAATGAGGGTTGAAGCCAAAAAATGAAAGCCCATACTTGCGTCTTAGAAATAGCTGCTCATGCAGGAGTGCTCTGATGCACATCTGGTTTAGCAAGGGGTGTGGGGTTACGCAGTCTCTGGAATGGGTTTGCAATGTAAAGGACATAGATCATGGTGACCAGAAGTGGTGCAACTGAAACACGCTGTGTTCTAGCTCCGAAATCAGGTGGCGCTGCTGAGCTCACGCCTCTTAACCACCTAAAATGTATACTAGATTCATCAGACATCGAGGCTTCTCTTCCACCACTGATAAGATGCACCATCAGATTTTAAACTGCAAAATCAGCTTCAGTCAACATTACAACTGGATCCAAATAGTCACCTACGATAATTGGTATTTAGTATGATGTTTATAATTAGCATTGAAAATAACCCCTTAGTCATGTAATGAAGTCAGTTGTGTTCTTTGGACACTAATTTTCTCACATATTACTTAATGTCAGACTCCCAAGGCCCATAAGTATAGTATCACCATTGTGCTAACAGCTGTGTTGTATTGTCAGCTGTTTCCAGTGTACGCTTGTCTATGAACACAGTCATTTAGCTCCTGTATAGAACGGTGAAGCAGTTTGACTTCTCTGTTTAAATTGGCCTCACAGGTAAGAGAAATCTGTTAGCTGTCTGCAGAGACTCCTGTCATTGATCTAACACAGACAAGTTGGTTAGGCTACCCTGCCTCATACCCTGTCTCTTATTCCTTGGATGTCCTCAGTTTCTGACAGGTTACGGCTTTGTGGTAGCACTTCCACCTCGGATTCAGAAAGTAGATCTGGGTTGACACTCCCAATGCAGTATTGAGGGGGTGCTGCACTGTTGAGGGTGCTGTCTTTTGGACAGGATGCTAAAACAAGACCCTGTCTGCGCTTCATGGATGTAAAAGATCCCGTGGCACTCGTATTTTCACAGTAATTTCAGTGCTGTGTTAATGTTAGCTTACTTGTGACACTGATAAATAAACTTTAAACTTTTCAAAGGTGAAACTCACATCCTGCATGGGGGCAGCACCATGCAGTGACACAGTGGTTAACACTGCTGCCTCACAGCATTTCCCGGGTTCAATTGGGTTCAATTCCCGGTTTGGGTCACTGTCTGTGCGGAGTTTGCACGTTCTCCCTGTGTCTGCGTGGGTTTCCTCCAGGTGCTCCGGTTCCCTCCCACAGTCTGAAAAACATGCTGGTTAGATGCATTGGCCATACTAAATTCTCCCTCAGTGTACCTGAACAGGCGCTGGAGTGTGGCGATTAGGGGATTTTCACAGTAACTTCATTGCAGTGTTAATGTAAGCCTACTTGTGGCTAATAAATAAACTTTAAAACTTTACTGCAATTATTTAGCCCCTTATCTACGACTGTCACTGAGGTAGATTATCTGGTAATGATCTTGTAGTTGTTTGTGGGACCTTGCTGCATGCAAATTGGCTGCAGTTTTTCCTACATTACATTAGGGGCTACAATTAAAACTACTTCATTGGCTGTGAAGTATTTTGAATGTCCTAAGCTTGTGAAAGGTGCTATATAAATGCAAGTCCTTCCCTTCCTATATCGCCTCGCCTCTCCTCACCTTTCCTGATCCAATCATAGTGCCAGCCTATTCCTAGCATTTGACCCTGAGCATTGCGAATCCCCAGGGAGCAGTCACCATTATTCATCTCTATTGAAACTCCAAACTTCCGCTCCATCTGTCTGATAAGATTTACATGGTTAAATTGCTAATTATGAACTTTCAATTTTTGCAATTACTACAAATTGTCCCTCTACCAGCGTCCTCCTCTGCGGTTGCCTCTCAGTCCTCAGTTACATTGCCAAGCAAGTGTAACACAGCTGTAGCTGTTCCCTATGACTCGGCCTGGCTGTTTGTTCTGACACCAGTGCAGACATGAGAGGACCAAACACATGGCCTGTTATTTTATATATAACTCTTGGTCACTGTTTTGTTAGTGTTTGCACCCACAACATTTAGATGGATTTTAAAAGGCTCTGTTCCAAACAGGAATATATATATATCAAAGTATGTTTATAAAGCCACTTTTGATTTTAAAAATGTTTGGAAAGTTATGATTTCTTTTCCTGTCTATGATCTCATGTCAGCTTACAATTGGCAAGTGAATCAATCCATCTCGATGAGATTTAAATGAGAATTCTACTTGCAGTGATTCTCCAGCCCTTCCCGCCGGCGCGATCTTCCGGTTCGGAGTCTATGGCGATTTACATTCCTCGGCAGTGTCTCCATCAGGGAACCTGCGACGGGGGTTGACTTTGGCGGGACCACAAGATCCCACTAGGGCTGGAAAATTCCTCCCTGAAGTCTTCAGGCTACGTGTATTTATGACCAGACAGAATGTAAAATAAGTTGAACCTTATTGTATGTTGTCCATGCAAAGGAGTTAATGCGACCCTGGTTTTAGAAGTGCACTTTATTTTAAAGGGATGGGCAATAGAAAATATGGCCTAGTCAGAAATGCCCACAACCTGTGAAAGAATATATTTTAAAAAGGTTGGATATGATGACTATTATTCCAGATTTTCCTCTGGTAGCTTCCAAACAGGTCACAACTAGTCAGGAAACATGGCGACTACCATATGGTAAGAGTTTAGCCATCTTCTATCTAGCTCTCTCATTGTTTTTGAAATCATCTACAGGATTTGGGCCTCACTGGCTAGGCGAGCATTTATTGTCCATCCCTAATTCCTCTTCAGAAGGTGGTGGTGAGCTGCCTTCTTGAACCACTGCAGTCCCTCAGTGTTAGGGAGGGAGTTCCAGGATTTTGACCCAGTGACTATGAAGGAATGGCTATCTATTTTCAAGTCAGAATGATGAGTGACTTGGAGGGGAAACTCCAGATGTTCCCAGATATCTACTGCGCTTGTCATTCTATGATGTGGAAATGCTGGTGTTGGACTGGGGTGGGCACAGTAAGAAGTCTCACAACACCAGGTTAAAGTCCAACAGGTTTATTTGGAATCACGAGCTTTCGGAGCGCTGCTTCTTCATCAGATGAGTCAAGGCCTTTAACTTCTTCCTTCCCAACCTACCTTCCCCTCACACGATTGGAAGCTCCCCTACGATTGAACCCCCAATTCCCCCCCTCCCAGTAATGATTGATCTACTCTTTTCTCCCTATACCTCCCTATACTTTCACCTGATGAAGGAGCAACGCTCCGAAAGCTCATGATTCCAAATAAACCTGTTGGACTTTAACCTGGTGTGAGACTTCTTGTCATTCTAGATTGTAATAGTCGTGTGTTTGACAGGTCCTGCCTAAGGAACCTTGATGAGTTGCTGCAATGCATCTTGTAGATGGTACACACGGCTGCCACTATTCACCGGCGGTAGCGGAAGTGAATGTTTGTGAAAGGTGTAGCAATGAAGCTGGCTGCTTTGTCCTGGATGGTGTTGAGCGTTGTTGGAGGTGAACTCATCCAGGCAAGTGGAGACTATTCCATCACACTCCTGACTTGTGCCTTGGAGATAGATGGTGGACAGGCTTTGGGGAGTCAGGAGGTGAGTTACTCACTGTAGGACTCCTAGCCTCTGACCTGCTCTTGTAGCCACAATATTTATATGGCTAGTCCAGTTCAATTTCTGGTCAATGGTAACTCTCAGGATGTTGAAACTTCAAAGTTGTTTGGATTCCTGATTTCTTACAAGTCAAAAGATTTTAAGCGATAGAAGCAGAACATTAGTTCTGAGCAGGGCAAGGAGATCTGCAGTAATCAGATTCTGCACAAGTTGTGGAAGTTTAAATTCCACTCTGTCCGAGTGACATCACTGACTGTTTGACTGGCTTGGATTCCAGTTGGGCAGGAGTTTTGGTGGAGGATGCAGGACAAAGTAGGTCGATGATCCCAAGGGCAGATGTTCTGAGGTATCGGGAGAGAAGAGTAGATCAATCCTTACTGGGAGATGGAGGGCTGGGGGGGTGAGGGGGGGACGGGGGGAGTGTGGTGTTGGGGATTCGATCGTAGGGGAGCTTCCAATCCTGTGGGGGGAGGGTGGGTTGGGAAGGAAGACACTAAAAGTCTCGAGCAGGTGGATGAGGGGATCTGAGGCTTTGGCGGGGGGAATTAGAGGTCTGGTAGGGAGGGGTGGTGCCTGGTGAAAGCTTGTGTGGGGTCGGAGGCCTGGGAAGGAAATTGGATATGCTTAGGGGAGGGCGAGTCGGAGGCCATTTGAAGGGAGAGCTGTGGGTCTGTCCCACCGTAGGGAGGGCTGGGGTGGGGGGGCGGGGGGTGAGAGGGTGGTGGGGGTGGAGGTTGCTCGGGTACGGTATATATGCTTGTCCCAGCAGGTGGGTATAAAGACATATGTATCTACTGGATCTCAGTCCTTGTCTGGGTATAGCTGTGGAATCTGTCGTGATTCCAAGTTAAATTTAAAACGTTGAATAACACTAAGGCTCCTGGCTTCACTTTGTTGCAATGCCAGCTTTGCCTCCTCGGAATGGGTTAGCTGCCTGGCCCACTATCCTGCCTCGATTAAAACTGATCGTGGGCAGGTTGGCACCTTGAAATTATAAAAATCAGCACCTTAAGCACATCCCTCCCATCTGAGCCAACCCTGTTGTATTTTTGTGATTTAAAACTCTCCTCCTCCCCCAATCGGTGTATTAGGTCAATGATCTCTCATCCAAACTGACTCATGTTATAGATGTAACAGGTATTAAGTAAATAGAGAGGCTGGGGAAGAGGAAGGGGAGGAAAGAACAAAGATCTGTGTTAGGATTGGAGGCAGGAGAGATTAGATAACAAAAAAGATGATGATGCAAAATCCTTTTGTACGAGGATTTCAAGTATTGTGCGTTTTGCAAACAGTTCTTGCAGTGGAGTTCAGCGGGTTTATTCAATGAATAGCCCAGAGCAGTAATCCTTTCATCTTTGCTGAGTTAGCTGATCTCCGTGGGAGTGGTTGTGAGGGTTGGCCCTTTGGGCAAGGAAGACAGAAGCTGAGCTGTGGCTGCTGCTTTGCATCATCACCATCTGGCTGCTCACTCCCGGAAACACACAAGCCTGTGGAAGATGAAATGAGGGCTCGAGTCATTTCCACAGATACCAGTGATCAGATTGGTGCCCATTGAGGTACACGGCAGCAAAGCTGCAGCAGGAAAGGAAGAGTGGGGCAAATAAATGAGGAACGGGAATGAAGAGGGTGCATCACAGTAAATTAATTATGTCAGTTGTGGCTCAGTGGATGGTGCACTTTGTGGATTATGGGATACAGACCAATGGCCCCTTTCAGCTGTATGTCTCCAAGCCACAGGTTCCCACACAAGTTGCATGCAAGTTGGCCTCTTTTTTACGTTACTATATCTGTGACCCTGCAATCAAATTTCAGTGACCTGCACATTTACACCAATTGGTTGTGCGCTGCAAAAATACAAATGAGAGGGTACACTGATCAAGTCTCACTCCAGGAACTTGTGCACAACACCTATCTTGTCATTTTCGCGTGACTGAGGGTGTGCTGCACTTTCAGAGGTGCTGTCTGTCAGATGAAATGTTAAACTGAGGCCTTGTTTTGGACGTAATAGATCTGAATAAGAGTGACAGAGATATCCCTGGTGTCCTGGCTAATATTTATCCCACAACCAACATCACTATGCGATTATCTTGGTTATTAATTGATTGGGATCTTGCTGTGTGAAAATTAACTGCTACCTTTCCAATGTTGCCACAGTTCAAAAGTACTTCCTTGGCTGCAAAGTGCTCCAGGACATCCCGAGGTCGTGAACGGCAGCCCGGTGGCACAGTGGTTAGCAGTGCTGCCTCACAGCGTCAAGGACCTGGGTCCTGTTCCCGGTTTGGGACACAGTCTGTGTGGAGTTTGCACATTCTCCCAGTGTGGGTTTCCTCCAGGTGCTCTGGTTTACTCCTGCAGTCTGAAAGATGTGCTGGTTTGGTGCATTGGCCATGCTAAATTCCCCCTTAGTGTACCTGAGCAGGCACCAAAGTGTGGCGACTAGGGGATTTTCACAGTAACATCATTGCAGTGTTAATGTAAGCCTACTTGTGTCACTAATAAGTAAACTTTAAAAAAAGGTGCTACATAAATGCAAGTCCTTCTTTTTCAATGGTTAATATATTTTTTAGTGAAACTGTGGAGCAGGAAGTAAACCAGTCAGTGCTTTTGTATTTACTCATGCAATTGGGCTTGCCCATTGTAAACATTGGTAATATTTTTTCCCAGAAGAGTGGATACGTGTGCTACTGATTCAGTGCAAGTGATCTTTGGAAAGCGCTATGGTGTAAGGAGTTACTGGTTGCAAGCCAGAGAGTCTGATTCACCCCACATTGGCAATGCTGACATTGGACCAATTAGGAAGCAGCCAAATTTATTGGATGAAAGGAGGATGGTAGCATAAGCTGTTTTACGATGGTGTAAAAACAAGATTGTTAAACCACTTTTATCCTGACATATAAAAAAGGCCCCTTTAAGCCTTAGTTCAGTGATGCACCATGACATAAGACTACAAGCCTGTGCAGCCAGCCTCGAATATCAGTGCTGATAGAACATCTGTACAATTAATTAAATAACAAACGATTGGATTATTCTCTCTATTCATTGAAGTTTGAATACATGGAGATTTAACCATTTCCTCAAGCAGATTTAACCATCCCACGAGTACATGGACCCTTAACCCATTCGCTCTAAGAAAACAGAAATTTAATCAGTCCATCCAGTGCTTGAAGATTTAACCAGTTTTCTCTGAGTGTGTGAAGAAGGTGTGGGTGGCACGGTGGCACAGTGGTTAGCACTGCTGCCTCACAGCTCCAGGGACATGGGTTCGATTCCCAGCTTGGGAAATTCTGTGTGGAATTTGCACATTTTCCCTGTGTCTGTGTGGGTTTGCTCTGGTTTCCACCCACAGTCCAAAGAGGGTTGATTGGCCATGCTAAATTGCCACTTAGTATCCTGGGATGCATAGGTTAGAGGGATTAGTGGGGCAAATACGTGGGGTTATGGGGATAGAGCCTGGCTGTGATTGTTGTCGGTGCAGACTCAATAAGCCTCCTTCTGCACTGTAGGGTTTTTATGATTCTATTATTTAACCCATTGCGTCAAGGACATTGGGATTTAACCCATCCCCCCCAGTACAAGGGAATTTAACCCATTTTGCCTTTCTGGAGATTTGACTCATTAAATTTAAATCTGTATCCAGTTTGAATGGGTTTGCTCTCCTTATGCTTGAGGAAGTCTCTGCGCTAACACTGTTTTAAATATTCCCAAAACCCTCACCTATTTCAAGATAGAAATGCTCAAGTTTTTTCATTCCTTCCTCATACCTTTTGACCTCCAGTAGCAGAGATCACATTGTGGCTCTTCTTGGTGCTACTTCTAGCACTTGTGTGCCTGTTCCATGTGTCAGTCATACGAATTAGGAACACGAGTAGGCCACTCGGCCTTTTGAGCCTGCTGTGCCAGTCAGTAAGGTCATGGTTGATCTCCTTGTAACTTCAACCTCACATTCCCGGCTACCCTGATAACCTTTCACCCCTTTGTTAATCTAAATTCTATACAAATCTGCCTTAAAATATTCAAAGACTCTGCTTCCAGTGCCTTTTGAGGAAGAGTGTTCCAAAGACTCACAGCCCTCAGAGAAAAAAATTCTCCTCATCTTGTCTGAAATGGGCAACCCCTTACTTTTAAACTGTGACCTCTAGGAGATTCTCCCACAAGAGGAAACATCCTCGCCACACCCACCCTATCAAGACCATTCAGGACCTTAAAGTTTCAATCAAATCAGCTCAAACTCCAATGAAATCAAGCCTAACCTATAGAGTCATAGAGTTTACAGCATGGAAACAGGCCCTTTGGCCCAACTTGTCCATGCCACCCTTTTTTTAAAAAAACCCATAAGCTCATCCCAATTGCCTGCATTTGGCCCATATCCCTCTATACCCATCGTACCCATGTAACTATCTAAATGCTTTTTAAAAGACAAAATTGTACCCGCCTCTACTACTACCTCTGGCAGCTTGTTCCAAACACTCACCACTCTTTGTGTTAAAAAGTTGCCCCTCTGGACACTTTTGTATCTCTCCCCTCTCACCTTAAGCCTATGCCCTCTAGTTTTAGACTCCCCTACCTTTGGGAAAAGATATTGACTATCTAGCTGATCTGTGCCCCTCATTATGAACCCAAGTTCAATTCCAGATTCGGGTCACTGTCTGTGTGGAGTTTGCACATTCTCCCCGTCTCCGAAGATGTGCGGGTTAGATTGATTGGCCATGCTAAATTGACCCCAGTGTCAGGGGGATTAGCAGGGTAGATATGTGGGGTTATGGGGATAGGGCCTGTGTGGGATTATGGATTGTGCAGACTTGATGGGCTGAATGGCCTCCTTCTGCACGGTAGGGATTCTAGGATTCTATGACCAGCCATCCCTCATGACCACAAATGCCCATGTGCCATAAAGTCCGCACGCAGATCCTGAATCAGCTTTGTCATCCATTTACGGACTCATGGAAGCCCATCATCCTCACTAGTATTGCACTATATCTGGTGCTGTTAAGGAGGGAGTACCAAGATTTTGATCCAGCAATAGTGAAGGAATGGTGAAATATTTCCAAATCAGAATGCTGAGTAATCAGGGGAAATGAGTGAAACATCCATGTATTCAGATAGAACTTAACTACACTACCTGCTAATTGAGGCAATTCAATAAAATACACTTCCCCTGTGAAAAAGCAATGGGAATGAACAGACATTGATCAACAGTGGGGCTTCAATCTTTCCTGGTTAAATCATTTTTGCTTGGTGTAAAATTAACTCACTTTCATATCAAGATGTATGTAAAAATGTATCCATTTTAAAATAGCTAAGCTAATTAAACTGTTCCAAATTGTGATCCTATTAGATTAGGAAAATCATAAATGCTCCTGTTGTATTCACCATTCAATGTGAAGTCCAGGCGCTAGAGGTTAAAGTAGGGAAGCATCAAATTTTAACTGTTCATGTGATTTAATACATAACATGGATCTTTAGGATTTCACTTGTGTACAGCATTAAACTCTTATACTATTCTCCCTGAGAACCTAAGAGATTGAATCTACTAAGCACAGAGACTTCCTCAAGCATAAGGAGAGCAAACCCATTCAAACTGGATACAGATTTAAATTTAATGAGTCAAATCTCCAGAAAGGCAAAATGGGTTAAATTCCCTTGTACTGGGGGGGATGGGTTAAATCCCAATGTCCTTGACGCAATGGGTTAAATAATAGAATCATAAAAACCCTACAGTGCAGAAGGAGGTTTATTGAGTCTGCACCGACAACAATCAAAGCCAAGCAGGGATGTTTCCTCTTGTGGGAGAATCTCCTAGAGGTCACAGTTTAAAAGTAAGGGGTTGCCCATTTCAGACAAGATGAGGAGAATTTTTTTCTCTGAGGGCTGTGAGTCTTTGGAACACTCTTCCTCAAAAGGCACTGGAAGCAGAGTCTTTGAATATTTTAAGGCAGATTTGTATAGAATTTAGATTAACAAAGGGGTGAAAGGTTATCAGGGTAGCCGGGAATGTGAGGTTGAAGTTACAAGGAGATCAACCATGATCTTACTGACTGGCACAGCAGGCTCAAAAGGCCGAGTGGCCTACTCCTGCTCCTAATTCGTATGACTGACACATGGAACAGGCACACAAGTGCTAGAAGTAGCACCAAGAAGAGCCACAAAGTGATCTCTGCTACTGGAGGTCAAAAGGTATGAGGACGGAATGAAAAAACTTGAGCATTTCTATCTTGAAATAGGTGAGGGTATTGGGAATATTTAAAACAGTTAGTGGTATAAAAAAAGATAACTGAAGAAAATATCTTAAAACTAAAATTAATGGAAAGGGGATGTTAGTCTAAACAGGTGAAAGATAAACGTAGGATCAATAGTTCACACAATGAGCAACACTTTGGCATAGACAGGGTGAATAGTCAGAGGCTTTTTCCCAGAGCAGAATTGTCAATTACAAGGGGGCACAGGTTCAAGGTGAGAAGGGGAAAGTTTAAGGGAGATGTGCGGGCGAAGTTTTTCATGCAGAGAGTGTTGGGTGCCAGAGGAGGTGGTGGAAGCAAGCACATTAGCAACATTTAAGAGGCGTCTTAAGATGCGTACATGAGTAGGGAGGGAATAGAGGGATATGGTCTAAGTAAGGCCAGAAAGTTTTTTTTAGCTTAGTTAGAGCATTATGATCGGCATGGACTTGGAGGGCCGAAGGGCCTGTTCCTTTTCTTTGTTCTTAATGGATGTTCAGAGGAGTACTGGCAGAGACTTGAATCACTTTAAATACAGTAAGGTGATTTCAGACTCTTTCTGGTTACTGACACTTTAGATGGGTTGAATGCTCTTCCTCATTTACAAGGATCTTGTGACCATGTCCGCTTTGTGTTCTGTAGTCTCTGCAGTACTCCCTTAGGCCTTTTCATGTTCAACTGCCTCAAAAAAATACAACTGCGCATTCTTATGTAAGCACCCATTATACTTGGCTGTTGCACATCTGCGATGGGTACATGCTTAGAGAGCAGGCAGCGTAAATAATAACGTGGGTGATTCACTCTCCCTAATGATCACATCACTTTTGGCCCAATCACAAAAGTCCCTTTTGATCCCGAGCTGCCAGATGTCTGGATTGGTCAAAGGAACTTTTGAGGTCCAAATGGCAAGACTGAGTGAGCAGGAAAGCTGAGACGGCTAGAATGACCTGTGTGGAAGAATCTGTTCATCACTGGCTACCTATCCATATCCAGACATTACTGAATTGTCAGTTATTTAGCATGTTGGCATGCAAGATTCTGCCAACACCCCCCCTCCCCCCCCAAAGAAATGCCACCTTCATTAGTTTTAATTGATGTGTGGTCCTCTCAAATGATTGAGAACTTTTCTCCATCCATCTATAACCTCATGACAAGATCATGTTATGCAACTGGCACCATTCATGTTCCAAAGTGTTGTTCCACATTTTAGACAATATTGTTCTGCACTAACAACAAAAGTTAAGCTGGATTCCTTTCAACATTTTCCTTTTTGAAAATAGGGGGTACAATAAGATTTTTGTTTGAGCCCATTTCATGTGGTTCTACTTATAGCCCCAATTATCTGTCCCTTCTCTTGTGCTGAAGGTGCTGACCATTGTCCCCAGTAAGCCATGCAGGATTCTGTTAGCCCCTGCAAAGACCAAGCACAATTGAGCCCGTTTAAGATGCCGTGTATGTATAGCACCGAGAGTTGAGGATCATTTCCTAGGAGACTGCTCTGTGTAATCCTGGAGAAAAATGGACAGTAAAAAAATGTTTTTTTTGTCATTTTATTTGAACATTTGTCTTTACCAGATTCAAAAAATATTGAAAACCGGGGAAAAAAAGATTGTTTGGCTGACAGTCAAGCATCATCCAATTGGCTAACATGTCCTTTATGTTTTCCAATTGGCGTAGGAAGGCAATGTGTCACAAGAATGGATGTGTTGGCAGACTAATGGCTTGATTGTGGGGGAAAGTCATAATGAAACCGCCAGGAATAGGTTTTTTGTTCATTCATTCATGGGACATGAGAGTCGCTGGCCGGCCAACATTTATTGCCCATCCCTAGTTGCCCTTGAGAAGCTGGTGAGCTGCCTTCTTGAATCGCTGCAGTCCATGTTCTGTGGGTTGAGCCACAATGCCATTAGGGAGGGAATACCAGGATTTTGATCCAGTGACTGCAAAGGAACAGCAATATATTTCCAAGTCAGGATGGTGAGTGGCTTGGAGGGGAACTTGCAGGTGGTGGTGTTGCCATGTACCTGCTGCCCTTGTCCTTCGAGATGGAAAGGACATGGGTTTGGAAGGTGCTGTCTAAGGACCTTTGGTGAATTGTTACAGTGCATCTTGTAGATGGTACACACTACTGCTATTGAGCATTGGTGGTGGAGGGATTGAATGTTTGTACATGTGGTGCCAATCAAGCGGGCTGCTTTGACCTGGATGGTGTCAAGCTTCTTGAGTGTTGTTGGAGCTGCACCCATCCAGGCAAGTGGGGAATATCCCATCACACACCTGACATCTGCCTTGTAGATGGTGGATAGGCTTTGGGAGTCAGGAGGTGAGTTACTCGCCGCAGTACTCCTAGCCTCTGACCCTGCTCCTGTAGCCACTGTGTTTATGTGGTGAGTCCAGTTGAGTTTCTTGTCAATGGTAATCTCAAGGATGTTGACAGTGGGGGATCCAGTGATGGTAACACCATTGAATGTCAAGGGGCGGTGGCAATTGGCAACCCTAAGCCTATGTAATAGCCAATTCTATGTGGAGGCTCCTGAGAGAATCTGGTGGAATTATTACTAAATTATTTATCAGAAAAGACAAAAATTCAGTGAGATACAAAGTGAAGTGGAATCAGATTAAAATTCCCACCCAAAGAATTTTAATACCCTGTTTGGTGACTTCTTACCATGAAGATAAATAGTTTTTAAAAAGTGACATACAAATATAGGATGCCGTTCAGAATCTTCAAGCAATGAGGTATTTTTGAAGTGTCCTCACTGTATGGTCGGAAATGAGGTAACCAGTTCACATACAAAGAGATCCCACCAGCAGTGATGCCATAATGATGTTAACTGAAGGATAAATACTGACCAGGATATTAAGTAGAAAACCCCTGATCTTGTTCAAATTGTCACCACGGGATCTTAAGTTTAAGTTTATTTTAATGTTTATTTATTAGTGTCACAAGTAGGCTTACATTAACACTGCAATGAAGTTACTGTGAAAATCCCCCAGTCGTCACACTCCGGCACCTGTTCGGGTACACTGAGGGAGAATTTAGCATGGCCAATGCACCTAACTAGCACGTCTTTCTGATCTTTTTATGTCCAGCTGAGAGAACGGACAGAACCAGCTGAAAGACAGCTCTCAGGACCGAGCTGTACTGGCGCACCAGTCTAGATTAATGCACTCAAGTCTCTGGAGTGGGATTTGAGCCCACAACCTTCTGACTGGAAGGTGAGAGTGCTACCAACTGAAACTATTTAGACTAATTATATATATATTTTTTACCAATTATACTCAATTTTATGCTCGAAGCTTGTCCAAGGCAGATCATGCCTTATGAGACTAATTGAATTTTTTGAAGATGTAATAGACGAGGGAAGAGTGGTAGATAAGAACATAAGAACATAAGAAATAGGAGCAGGAGTAGGTCATCTAGCCCCTCGAGCCTGCCCCGCCATTCAATAAGATCATGGCTGATCTGACGTGGATCAGTACCACTTACCCGCCTGATCCCCATAACCCTTAATTCCCTTACCGATCAGGAATCCATCCATCCGCGCTTTAAACATATTCAGCGAGGTAGCCTCCACCACCTCAGTGGGCAGAGAATTCCAGAGATTCACCACCCTCTGGGAGAAGAAGTTCCTCCTCAACTCTGTCCTAAACCGACCCCCCTTTATTTTGAGGCTGTGTCCTCTAGTTTTAACTTCCTTACTAAGTGGAAAGAATCTCTCCGCCTCCACCCTATCCAGCCCCCGCATTATCTTATAAGTCTCCATAAGATCCCCCCTCATCCTTCTAAACTCCAATGAGTACAAACCCAATCTCCTCAGCCTCTCCTCATAATCCAAACCCCTCATCTCCGGTATCAACCTGGTGAACCTTCTCTGCACTCCTCCAATGCCAATATATCCTACCTCATATAAGGGGACCAATACTGCACACAGTATTCCAGCTACGGCCTCACCAATGCCCTGTACAGGTGCATCAAGACATCCCTGCTTTTATATTCTATCCCCCTCGCGATATAGGCCAACATCCCATTTGCCTTCTTGATCACCTGTTGTACCTGCAGACTGGGCTAGATGTAGTTTATATGGATTTCAGCAAGGGGTTTGATAAGGTGCCCCATGCAAGGCTCATTGAGAAAGTGAAGGGGCATGGGATACAAGGGGACATTGCTTTGTGGATTCAGAACTGGCTTTCCCACAGAAGGCAAAGAGTGGTTGTAGATGGGTCTTTTTCAGCATGGAGGTCGGTCACCAGTGGAGTGCCCCAGGGATCTGTTCTGGGACCCTTGCTCTTTGTGATTTTCATAAATGACTTGGATGAGGAAGTGGAAGGATGGGTTGGCAAGTTAGCTGATGACACAAAGGTTGGTGGTGTTGTGGATAGTGTAGAGGGATGTCAGAAGTTGCAACGAGACATAGATAAGATGCAAGACTGGGTGGAGAAGTGGCAGATGGACTTCAACCCAGATAAGTGTGTGGTGGTTCATTTTGGCAGGTCGAATAGAATGAAAGAATATAATATTAAGGGTAAGACGCTTGGCAGTGTGGAAGATCAGAAGGATCTTGGGGTCCGGGTTCATAGGACGTTCAAAGCAGCGTCGCAGGTGGAGGCTGTGGTTAAGAAGGCGTATGGAATACTGGCCTTCATCAATAGAGGAATTGAGTTTAGAAATCGGGAGATAATGCTGCAGCTGTATAGGACCCTGGTCAGACCCCACCTGGAGTACTGTGCCCAGTTCTGGTCGCCTCATTACAGAAAGAATGTGGAAGCCATAGAACGGGTGCAGAGGAGATTTACAAGGATGTTGCCTGGATTAGGTGGCATGCCTTATGAGGATAGGTTGAGAGAGCTAGGTCTTTTCTCCTTGGAGAGGCGAAGGATGAGAGGTGACCTGATAGAGGTGTATAAGATGTTGAGGGGTATTGATAGAGTGGATTCTCAGAGGCTTTTACCCAGGGCTGAAATGGTTGTCACAAGAGGTCACAGGTTTAGGGTGCTGGGGAGTAGGTACAGAGGAGATGTTAGGGGTAAGTTTTTCACTCTGAGGGTGGTGGGTGCGTGGAATCGGCTGCCGGTAATGGTGGTGGAGGCAGAATCGATAGGGTCTTTTAAGAGACTTTTGGATAAGTTCATGGAAGTTAGTAAGATAGAGGGTTATAGGTAAGCCTAGTAGGTAGGGACATGTTCGGCGCAACTTGTGGGCCGAAAGGCCTGTTTGTGCTGTAGCTTTTCTATGTTCTATGTTCTAAGCTTCTTCGTGTCTGCTTTGTGAACCTCATTGCATCCATTAAAATGCTTTTAATCAGATTTGGGACATTTCTCTTGAACTGCTGTTGCATCATGAGGGATTTGCCATGGGGTGCAACTGATTTTGTTAAGGTGCCTTTCAAGAGTGATTTTGATGGATCATGATAACATGTTTGCCATTGTTACTGCATGGCATGGGCTCAGTCCAATAGAGAGTACTGTGTGGACAGACAATGTGCAATTTTCAGAGAACACCGTATTCTCGAATAGATTGAAAGGATGGTGAGACTGCTGAGCGATGAAATCACTGTTTTTGCTTGTTTCTTTATAATTTAGTCATTCACATGATGTGCCTACACTTGCTGCTGCTTGCTCTGCTCTGTCATGGCTAGTGGGGTGCTCCTGTGTGAATATTGGTAGATGTGAAGGCTCGTATTTAATGAAACAGCACAACGCTTGTATTATCATCATAATGTAGAGATGATCATTTAATAAAGCGAAAGGTTTTCAAACTGACCCAAGTTTCTGTCTTGACCCGAATGACTAGATTTGAATCTTACTGACTTGTAAATGCACAGCATGAGGGAAAGTCTATTGCAACCCAGTTGCAGGTTGTTAGACCTGATATAGTATATTATATACTTGATATAACTGCGGTGGCACAGTGGTTAACACTGCTGCCTCACAGTGCCAGGGACCCGGGTTCAATTCCAGCCTCAGGTCACTGTCTGTGTGGAGTTTGCACATTCTCCCCGTGTCTGCATGGGTTTCCACTGGATGCTTCTGTTTCCTCCCACAGTCCAAAGATGTATGGGTTTGGTGGATGCCCATGCTGAATTGACCCTAGTGTCAGCGAGATTAGCAGGGTAAATATTTGGGGTTACGGGAATAGGGCCTGGGTGGGATTGTGGTCAGTGCAGACTTGATGAGCCGAATGGCCTCCATCTGCACTGGAGGGATTCTATTCTATGATAATCCATCAATATTTTGTAGTCTGCTGTGAAGCTATGGAGATTACTGTGCTGCAATTAAACTAGTCATGAACCCACTTTCACTATGAATTTTAAAAGTTAACAATTACTTCAGTTTTTAGAGAAATTAATTTTACAATATTCACAGCGTTTGGCTCCAGAGTGCCTCCATTTCTGCTGCTACAGGTACCGTTTTGCATCCACAACAAGCATGAGCACTTTTGGTGTGGACCACGTGTGATGCCAATTTGGGAGGTTGGTAGTGTTTGTGTCAGTGCACTGGAATTCGGCAAAGTTGCTCACCATTTACCTGGTGGTGAGGGCTATGCCGTGATGGTGGCAGGGTCGTGCAGTGATAAATGTGGCACGTGCTAGGGAGAGTACACCAACTGGCTCTCCAGTCTGCAGAAGCATTGCTTCATCACCACAATGGCTGACATTCCACCCGACGAGGAGGCGAAGATGAGGCGAAGCTAGGATTGTGTGGTATGAGTCATGGTTGTCAGATATTGTTGACAATTGGGTGAAGGGGGTGTTCTTAGGTAATAGTGTTTGTGGCAAATGGTCGTGACGTAAGGATATGACATTTGAGGATAGATTTGCTGACCGTGACCACTTGTGTGAGGTTACTACACTTCTTACTGCGTTGCATCAAGGTTCTCAGGGCTATACTCCTGCATTAACAGGGGTGGCTATCTGCTCCCACTGCCTTCACAAAGTTTGTAAGGAGGGCATCTTGGTTCCTTGTGGATAGAGGAGCTCCTGGCTGCTCTATCTCCTGCACCAAGGCCTCCAGCGCTGTATTAGAACATGCTGTCTACCCTGTTGCATCTTGCATCTCAGGAATTTTCCACAGTCACTTACAGCAGCTTCTGCAACCAGCTTGCACCTCCCCTTTAAGTGGCACAGGCTGGCTTTAAGTAATGTTGGCTAGCTTTAAATGGTGCTAGCCTGGCACGAACCTGGGCCCCCAGCAGAGGCGTGCAGCCGCACAAAGAGCATGTTTAGTATTAGTCTGCACACCACTAACATTTTAAATTAGCAGGCAGTATGAAGGCTTAATCCTGTGATTCCCAAGTTTGTTTTTGGGGGCTCTTAAACTTTGACCCCTGAATGTTTCGTGCTCCCTTTGGTTTGCTCTGTTGTTATTCCAGGTTAGGAATTGCTGAATTAATAGTGGGGAGAGAGAAACGAGATTCAAATTGTTTGCAGATGAAAACTAGTACTTATATTCAATATTGTTTTGAGCAGCAAGCAGAAGGCTGACATTCTAATTCATTTCCTGTAAAGAGATCTGAATTGGCATGGGAATTGTTTCCTGAGTCTGCACCGCAAGGAAGTTAGATTTATTAGTTTTGTGTCGTGTACCTTTTCTTTGTGTTTGAAAGCTGATAGAAATGTTATATTTCGTACATGAGGGGTGTTCGTAGCCCATAGTAAAACAATGGAAATCTAGTGCAGTGAGCTCTTAATTACCATCCCTATGGCTACTGCTGGGGGTTCACCAGTGTTGGGAAGGAATCTTATACGACAAATGCTTCATGGATTCAGATTCTGGGGTGGATCCAAAATGACTGTGGGAGCCAAAGGCTGACATTTCAGTGCAGTCCTGATCTAATACTGCTTTGCTGGAGATGCTATCATTTAAATTCGGAGCAGGGAAGATGTTGTGTTCAACATTCCTTCCTCAACCATCGCCACATAAAAAAAACAGATTCACTTGTTCCTCATCCCATTTTGTCCGATGTGGGATAAAGGATTAAGCCTTCATCTGTGCACAGATTGAATTTTGCATTTGCCGACATTGCAACAAATAGCTTGACTTCAAAAAGTAATTGATTTGTCATCCAACATTATAAGCTGTCATGGGGACATGCTTCAATGTAAACTCCTTCCTTCTTCATTCCCCCTCCCTCCTCTCTTCCGCATCAGTTGCGTCATAAGAACATAAGAACATAAGAACTAGGAGCAGGAGTAGGCCATCTGGCCCCTCGAGCCTGCTCCGCCATTCAATAAGATCATGGCTGATCTTTTTGTGGACACAGCTCCACTTACCCGCCCATTCACCATAACCCTTAATTCCTTTACTGTTCAAAAATTTATCTATCCTTGCCTTAAAAACATTCAATGAGGTAGCCTCAACTGCTTCACTGGGCAGGGAATTCCACAGATTCACAACCCTTTGTGTGAAGAAGTTCCTCCTCAACTCAGTCCTAAATCTGCTTCCCCTTATTTTGAGGCTATGCCCCCTAGTTCTAATTTCACCCGCCAGTGGAAACAACTACCCTGCTTCTATCTTATCTATTCCCTTCATAATTTTATATGTTTCTATAAGATCTCCCCTCATTCTTCTGAATTCCAATGAGAATAGCCCCAGTCTACTCAGTCTCTCCTCATAAGCCAACCCTCTCAACTCCGGAATCAACCCAGTGAATCTCCTCTGCACCCCCTCTAGTGCCAGTATATCCTTTCTCAAGTAAGGAGACCAAAACTGTACACAGTACTCCAGGTGTGGCCTCACCAGCACCTTATACAACTGCAACATAATCTCGCTGTTTTTAAACTCCATCCCTCCAGCAATGAAGGACAAAATTCCATTTGCCTTCTTAATTACCTGCTGCACCTGCAAACCAACTCCTTGAGATTCCTGCACAAGGACACCCAGGTCCCTCTGCACAGCAGCATGCTGCAATTTTTTACCATTTAAATAATAGTCCATTTTGCTGTTATTCCTACCAAAATGGATGACCTCACATTTACCAACATTGTACTCCATCTGCCAGACCCTCGCCCCACTCACTTAGACTATCTATATCCCTTTGCAGACTTTCAGCGTCCTCTGCACACTTTGCTCTTCCACCCATCTTAGTGTCATCTGCGAATTTTGACACACTACACTTGGTCCCCAACTCCAAATCATCTATGTAAATCGTAAACAATTGCGATTCCAACACTGATCCCTGAGACACACCACTAGTCACTGATCGCCAACCAGAAAAACACCATTAATGCTCAGTCATTAATGCTCAGTCAAAGGCAGACATGCCCAATTCTTTTTTTTATTTGTTGTTGGGATTTCAGCATCATTGGTGAGGCCAGCATTTATTATCTATCCCTAATTACCCTGGAACAAATGGTGGTGAGCTGCCTTTCTTGAACGACCATGCTTTGTGTAGGTGCGCCCACAGTTCTGTTGAGGAGTTCCAAATTTCCAGCAATAGTGGCAATATAGTTTGGACCAGGGAGCGGCGCGGGCTTGGAGGGTCGAAGGGCCAGTTCCTGTGCTGTATTGTTCTTTGTTCTTTGTTTGTATAGTTCCAAGTCAGGATGATTATGTGATTTGGAGGGCAAGCTATACTTGGTGGGATTCCAAGGAGTCTCCTGCCCTTGTCCTACTAGATAGTAGAGGTCGCCAGTTTGGAAGTTGCTGTTGAAGGAGTTGGTGAGTTGCTGCATTGCAGCACTGCTGCCACTGCATACTGGTGGTGGAGCGAGTGAATGGGGTGATGGGGTGCCAGCCAAGTGGCCTGTCCCATTTTGGATGATGTAATTATTCCTGAGTGTTGTTGACGCGGCACTCATCCAGGCAAGTGGAGAGTATTCCATCACACTCTTAATTTGTACCTTGTGGATGATGGACATGCTTTGGGAAGTCAGGAGGTGAGTTATTTGCCTCAGACTTCCAAGCCTGTCACCTGCTCCTGAAGCCACAGAATGTCTGTTCCAGTTCAGTTTCTGGTCAATGGTAACCCCCAGGACATTGATGGTGGAGGATTCAGTGATGGATTCATGTGGCCTTTAAACATCAAGGGGAAATGGTTAGACCCTCTCTTGTTGGCAGTGGTCATTGCTCGCATTTCTGTGGTGCAAATGTTACTTTCTTTTTATGAGTCCAATTCAGTTGTAATAAATGGTATACTACCTTTTACCTGGAGGCTCTGCGCACAGCCCAGATAAGAATGAATAAAATTCCTTTCAATCACACCTCTGACAGTGCAAAGAAACCTGCGGACATAATTATGTGAAATTAATGAACTCACGTTTGGCAGTACAATTGGCTCTAGGCCATTCAAACACAAAACTCTATAACCAGGGTTACCAACCCTTTAGGATAGGCCTGGTGTCTGCAGGAATTAAAAATCCATCTCCAGGTCCCTGCCACGTACAATCCTAGAAAAATATCATCAGGATGTTCAAAAAGATTGTTTATTTTGTCCTTTTCTTTGAAGAATTCTCTTCACCAGATATAAAAATGTTGAAGACTTGATTTATTATTATCACATGTATTGGTATACAGTGAAAAGTATTGTTTCTTGCACTCTATTCAGACAAAACATACCATTCATCGAGTACATAGGGGAAAAGGAAAGGAAAAAGTGCAGAATATAGTGCTACAGTCATAGCTAGGGTGTAGAAAAAGATCAACTTAATAAAAGGTAGGTCCATTCTAAAGTCTTTTCAGAGAAAGCGGGAAGTGTGGACGGAATCAATGGATGGGAGGCTGGTTTGTGTGATGGACTGGGCTACGTTCGCAACCCTTTGCAGTTTCTTGTAGTCTTGGGGGTGAAAGGCCATTTGTGGACAGTCAAGTACCATCCAATTTCTTTCCAATTGGCATGGAAGGGCAGTGCATCACAAGGATTAATGTGTTGGCTGACTATTGGCAAGAACGTGGAGGCAAGTTATGTGAGAAACCTTCAGCAATGCATCTAATCACAACTGACAACCTTGTAAAAGACACAAATAAATAAGCACATGGAATATTTAACCCCCCCCCCCAATCAGTAATAAACCAAATCAATATCACCTAAATGAAACTGAGCCACTGATTGCAACTTTTCTGCATTATATTAGTTTTACTGAGAGGGTGCACAGGCCCCATTGCCCCATAAAATGCCTTTACTTTTGAAATCAATAGACTTTCTTTCACCAGGTCAAAAACGTAAGTATTTCAAAAATGTGTTTATTTCCCAAATGCTTTGGCAATTCATAGATTTTTGGAAATGTCCTAGCTACCACATGGAATTGGGAATAAGCAAACTTCACCATATAATGGAAGGGCAGTCAAATTAATGTGGAGAGGAAAGTGCTCTGTGTTCCAGTGAATTTGCTTAAACATGGTTCATCGAGGAAACAAGAAGGGAGGGAAGGATAAATCTAGTAACTATAGACCTGTCAACTTAACATCAATTGTGGAGAAGTTGAATTAGAGTCTATCTGTCATCAGAGACAGTGTCTGAGTACTTAGTTAAATACCAGCTATGGGGAAGCAATGGCCTAGTGGTATTATTGTTAGACTATTAATCCAGAAACTCAGCTAATATTCTGAGGACCTGGGTTTGAATCCCACCACGCCAGATGCTGGAATTTGAATTCAATTAAAAAAATCTGGAATTAAGAATCTATTGATGACCATGAAACCATTGTCGATTGTCAGAAAAACCCATCTGGTTCACTAATGTCCTTTAGGGAAAGAAATCTGCCGTCCTTACCTGGTCTGGCCTACATGTGACTCCAAAGCCACAGCAATGTGGTTGACTCTCAACTGCCCTCCAAGGGTGACGAGGGATGGGCAATAAATGCTGGCCAGCCAGCGACGCACATGTCCCATGAATTAATTTAAAAAAAACTAATCAAAGTGAATCGGCATGAATTTGTGAAGATTTAGGTCATGTCTGGCTAATTTAGCTGCATTTTCGATTTGGAGGTAACTTTGTGACATGGACTGCTGAAATGTTTTAGAGATCAGAGACGAGGATATGGATGAAGGGAATGTGACAAATGGTGTTCTCTAGAGATTTGCACTGGGCCCTCAACTCTCACCAACTTTTACAGATGCACCACAGAAAGCATTCTTTCTGGTTGTATCACAGCTTGGTATGGCTCCTGCTCTGCCCAAGGCCGCACGGAATTACAAAAGGTCGTGAATGTAGCCCAATCCATCACGCAAACCGGCCTCCCATCCATTGATTCTGTCTACACTTCCCGCTCCCTCGGCAAAGTAGCTAGCATATTTAAGGACCCCATGCACCCCGGATGTTCTCTCTTCCACCTTCTTCCTTCGGAAAAAAGATACAAAAGTCTGAGGTCACGTACCAACCGACTCAAGAACAGCTTCTTCCCTACTGCTGTCAGACTTTTGAATGGACTTACCTTGCATTAAGTTGATTTTTCTCTACACCCTAGCTATAACTGTAACACTACATTCTGCATCTCTCATTTCCTTCTCTATGAATGGTATGTTTTGTCTGTATAGCGCGCAAGGAACAATACTTTTCACTGTATGTTGATACATGTGACAATAATAAACCAAATCAAATCAAAAAAATTTCACCACACACATATTAATGACTTAGAAAAAGGGATAGCAAGTTGTACATTCAAGTTTTCAAATCATGTTTTGTTTAGTTTGGAGACACAAGTAGTATAGGTGGGAACGGGAGTTTACAGAGGAGTGTAAATGAGGTGAATGGGAAAAAGGTACGACAGACAGAGTTCATTGTTGAGAAGTCTGAGGACCTTGGATCTAAAAAAGACAAGTCAAAATATTTCCTTAATGGTGCTAGACTGGAGATTAACAATGGGATTTAAGATTCTGTTGGGTACAGGTGTTGACGAGTGTGAGATGAAGGTGAGTAATTTGTGTTCAGATACAGATCAACTTATTGAGCAATGGGACTTAAGGCACTGCTGTTGGGTACAGATCATAGAAACCCTACAGTGCAGAAGGAGGCCATTCGGCCCATCGAGTCTGCACCGACCACAATCCCACCCAGGCCCTACCCCCACATATTTACCCGCTAAGCCCTCTAACCTACGCATCTCAGGATTCTAAAGGGGCAATTTTTAACCTGGCCAATCAACCTAACCCGCACATCTTTGGACTGTGGGAGGAAACCGGAGCACCCGGAGGAAACCCACGCAGACACGAGGAGAATGTGCAAACTCCACACAGACAGTGACCCGAGCCGGGAATCAAACCCGGGACCCTGGAGCTGTGAAGCAGCAGTGCTAACCACTGCGCTACCGTGCCGCCCTGTTGGGGAGTGTGAGATAAAGGCAAGTAAATGGAGTTCAGATACAGAGCAATTAATTGAATATGGGTGCAGGCTCGAGAGGCTGAGTGGTGCATGACTAATAATATGTAAAATCTTTTGTCCAGAAAGCAGTTTGTTTTCAAGATTAAGTCACATGAAATAATTTACATTTTAAATATAAAAGGAGTGGCTGTCACTTAAAATAAGCTGAACATAGCACATCTGGAAATAAAGTGAGAGGTCTCCCAGTCCTTCCATTTATTTATTTTTCTGAACAACACCATTGTTTTAGTTCCTGTAGCTAGGAAACCAGTTAAAGCATTCTGCATGCTGCTGTTTCACTGTAGCTGATCAAGATCTTTCGATGTTGGGACTTTGTTCTAACAGAGTACCATCTTAACAGATGCTAAGTTTCACATGCAGTTCTGAGTGGAGGGTGCATGCATTTCAATTCCAATAAGTTTGCCTTCCAGAGCAGAAGCCTTGTTTTGGGGCTGGGGTCGGTCATGACTGTGGGTATCGAGTTTATCAAAATCCATCAAGACTGCAGTCTGAGGAGGAGCCAGTAATTATCCATCAGACTGTGATGCATTTCAGGAATGATTGGGTCAAAGTAGGTCATTAGCCCAAGGGCCGGAATGACATCGGAATATAAATTGCCAAAATTCCGCATATCAGTTGTATGTAAGTCTAAATGAATTTTCACAGTTCGACAAATGATCCAACACTGTTAGTAATACCTGTGTGAAAAGTAGTGATGTATCATTCCTCTAATATACTTGCCATCAGGAGTGTAAACTATTGATGGCACCAAAGATTGTCTGTCTGAATGTTGCTGATCCTCTGTTAGGCTTCCTTCAGACATGTAAGGGCTCAATGGATGGAAGCTTGAGTTCTGCCGGCAAAGGGAAATGAGGCGGGTGGGTGCACTTCATTGTGTGGGAGGCAAAAGGTTAGGTTCCTGGGGTGGAAGTAAGGATTTAAGCTTGCGATGGATTGAAGGCGGACCAAACCACCTCCTGGCAAACGATGGGAAGCTATTTTTAATGGATTAGCATGTCATTCATACTCGTTAACTCACCATTCCATCACATTATACTTGGTACCTTGTAATTAACACTGTAACAACCGAGAATCATGTGCTTTCAACTTCACAACTGGGTAGGTAAATATCTACATGACTCTGTCATGCTAAGTCACTCTCGGATGTCACAACACTCCCCCCCCCCACCCACCCCCCTGCCCCCCCCCGGCCCCCAAATCACCACCACCACCACTTAGCAATTGCAGGTATGGCTCCTGGAGGACAGGGGATATCCACTGAAGATCTGGCTCATGACCCCTTTGCAGAACCCACAAAACCTAGCAGTGCCATTTACACCTCAACAAGGGCGACAATAGCACAAACCATTGGCATACTGAAGATGGGTTCCACTGCCTGGGCCACTCAGATGGAGCGCTGCAGTATGTACCTCATAGACTGGAACTCTACCACCTCATCCGCCCGGAATCAGAGCGGGCGAGGGTCTCTCACTGGAAATCTCCATTGACCTCGGGCGGGAATTTCCAGTCTTGCTCAAGTGAGGCCATAAAGTTCCAGCCAATGTCTCTAGGACCATTGTGGTTGTAGACCAAGTGGTCACATGATGATGTGATGATGCAGTTACTTAAGAGGTCATGTGACTGAAGTGTTGGCGTTTTCCCTGGAATGTGGGAAGAGTACAAGCATTAGTACAAGCTCGGTTAGTGAATACATTTTCGTTTATTATAAGTCCTTGGTCACCAGTCTTTGGGAACCCAACACTTCTATAGTAGTCTGCTGTGTCCCACACAACTTTGCACAGCAAAGGAGCAAGGAATTTCAGACAGGGACATGCAGGAGCCGGAGGCCTCCTCACATGAGGAAGAAGGAAAAGGAACTGACATTCATGACATGATGGATGATTTGGTTCCAGCTGCAAATGCCAGGGTATTGGAGCAACACACCTGAGAGGCCCATGACAAGAGTGAGGCCCCTGCAATATGTCTTGATCCCCTCAATAAATGTTGTGGTGTAAGTGCCAGCAGATTCAGCACACTTCTCGACTAACCTACATTCTGGCACCTAGAGAGAAAAATACTACAGGCCCTTGGCCTAAGCAAGCTCAAATCCATAATTTAATCAAACCCCCACAGAATTGTGATTTGCAAAAAGATGCGCATGATTCAGTGACATACTCTTCAAATGTTGGCAATGCCTTGCTAAGAATTCGATGCATTCACCTGAAATATATGGATAGCCTCAGCTCCAGATGCTGTTTAGCCATGGATGATAAGGGGGTGAGAACCACATGAGGGATAATTTTGCTTAAATAGAAGTCTGCACATCTCTAGAGTCTCAGATGCCACTATTACTGAGGCCACAAAAGAAACATTGTTTCTATAGACCGACATCACCCAGCAGTGATGGTCAATAAAGTGATATGCCCTAAAATGGACCTGTAAGTTTGCACAACTTTCAATATAACGATCATTCAATTAATTATGGAATTATAGAATCGCTGTGGTGCAGAAGGAGGCCATTCAGCCCATCGAGTCTGCACTGACCACAATCCCAACCAGAGCCTGTGCCTATAACCCCATGCATTTTACCCTAACTAGTCCCCCTGACACTAAGGGGCAATTTAGCATGGCCAATCGCCTAACCCGCACATCCCTGGACTATGGGAGGAAACTGGAGCACCGGGAGGAAACCCACACAGACGTGGGGAGAATGTGCAAACTCCGCACAGACAGTGACCCAAGCCGGGAATTGAACCCAGGTCCCTGGTGCTGTGAGGCAGCAGTGCTAACCACTGTGCCACCCTGCCACTCTAATCATCACGAATGAAGTGATTATTGGATTCCTACAACACAGAAAGAAACTCAACACTCTATTTATAATGTTTAAAACATTTTATGCTATTTTATTTTAAACTGGTCTTTTTCTGCTGACTATATAAAAATTAAGACGGCTGCTACAAGTCACCTGATCACGGATTTGGCCCTCTGGGAGTTATCCACTGTAGTTTCAAGAGAAAATAATTATTTTCTCAGTTTCTGGAGTTTCACACTTCATTGTACAAACAGCTTCTAATCAACAGAAGTGGAGGATGTGCAGACAAACTGGCTCCCCCATCCTGAGCTATCACAAAGACGAAGAATGGAACCTTATTACTGGAAGAGATGTGAATCTCCAAGACATCTCCTTTCATAGGAGGAACAATGGAATCCCAGTCAGGAGCACTGAAACTAATTGTTAGGTTGTGATTAGCCCTTAATAGCCAAGTCACATGACCCCAGCCTCTGGCCTTTAGGACAATTTAATAGTACATCATTGGCAACAAACAGCCAGACTGCTGTTTTTATCATCGACTGGATAGGACTCCAGGAGCAAGGGCGGGTAAGCAATCTCAATTCCACAAAGCCTGCTTGAATCTAAAATCTAATTTCGACGCCTATCAAGCGGTTTTATCACAGAAAAGCCAATCGTGCAGCAGCATCACCTGTAACAAGGAGTTTTAAATTGTTTAATCAGCTAGGAACACATTGCAATGGAACCCCACCATGAAGGAAACATCCCTGTGGACTCTGACTTTGAACTCTGGAACTCACATGAATTAATATTCATCTTCTGCGGTCCTTGTACTGTATAATTCATTCCTTCTACCCCCCACCTTTACTCTGTGCCTGCAGTCTGGGATGGTGCAAACACTCCATTTTTGCTGAGTTGCATGTGTAAAATAACGAATCCTAACTCAAGTTTGCTGTGGAGATTTAGTAAAATTGGATCACAATAAAACAAAATGAGGGACTGGGAAAACACACGGCCACCTACATTTTATAAAATTAATTTGAAAAACATACTGGAGCTGCACGGTGGCGCAGTGGTGAGCACTGCTGCCTCACAGCACCAGGGAGCCGGGTTCAATTCTGGCCTTGGGTGACTGTGTGGAGTTTGCACGTTATCCCCATGTCTGCGTGGGCTTCTTCCGGGTGCTCCAGTTTCCTCCCACAGTCCAAAGATGTGCGGGTTAGGGCCATGCTAAATTGCCCCTTTGTGTCCCAAAATGTGTACGTTAGGGGGTTAGCTGTGGTAAATGTGTCGGGTTACGGGGATAGGGTAGGGGAAAGAGCCTGGGTAAGATACTCTGTCAGAGAGAGTCGGTGCAGACTCAATGGCCCAAATGGCCTCCTTCTGCACTGTAGGAATTCTATGATATTGCTTTTGGATAGGTGTTGAGAGGAAATCAGTATTGTCTGTCCCTCTCCTGTCATAACAATGATCCAAACCATCCATTTACACATGACTTGTAATATCTATAGAATTAATATGCACCCGTGACACCTCTGTGCCATCAGAATTTTTTTAACCTGCATTTCCTAACACTTTGCCTTGGTGCAACCCTGGCATTTGCAGCTGAGTTAGAGGTAGCCAGCTGTAATGCCTCTGACTGGTGTTTTCTGTGCACTGGTGTTGCACTGTTTGGTTTCCTGTCATTTGTTTCACATGGTATGCTATGCTGAGTTCTATTATTTTGAAATATTTCTCAATCATTCCCTTGAGTGTCATGTTTCATTCATGCTTAAGTACTTTGAGAACCGGTCTTCCTCTGCAGCTTTAGAAAGCAGCCTTGCCCTAATCGATTACATCCCCTTCCAAACCTGCGACTTCTACCACCTAGAAAGGCAACAACAGCGAATGCAGGGGGACACCACCACCTCAATAAGAACAGAAAATGCTGGAAAAACAGCATGTCTGGCAGCATCTGTAGGGAGAGAGACAGACAGTCTGTCTGACTCTTCTTCAGAGCCACAGGTTCCCCTCCAAGCCACGCACCAACCTGACTTGGAACTATATCACTGTTCCTTCACAGTCACTGTGTTAAAATGCTATAATTCCCTTCTGAACAGCACTGTGGGTGTACCCACTCAGGGATTGCAGCATTTCAAGAAGGCAGCTCACTACCATCTTCTCAAGGACAACAAAGGATAAGCAATAAATGCTGGCCTGGTCAGTGGCGCCCCCATCCCATGTATGATTTTTTTAAAATGAGGACTGGTTGGCATCTTATATTAGCAGTTAAGTCATTTTTCCATCACACCACTTGCTCTTGTTTCTTAGAACAGTTGGCAGGTCTGGCAGCTGTGACGAGTTGTTAACTCTGAATACAACACATTGGATGGATTCTCATGAAGTCAATGCAGTTGCTGGGGATTTAAACAATATGTGGGTCAAGCATTTGGGAGTTGGTGGAAGTTTCCGAAAGGATCAATAAGGGCAAGTGATATTTACCTCACAATAATGAGTCTAAAGTGGAGGGCCAGACATGAAAGAATAAATGTGTGTGATCCAGTTCAAAATAGCATTCAGGATTGGGAAGGTTCCAATTTTGCAACATTGTAATATAACTATATATAACTATATATCCTAATATAACTATGGAATATAACTGTATATATCTTAATATATCTATATAATATAACCATGTATATCTTAATATAACTATATTAAACTATTCATTTTTTCCAGAAATGGGCTTTATTCATAAAATTTCTTAAAGTAGATTACAAAACATTCTGACTTGAAAATTGCAGAGTGCAATAAAATGCAGCTTGTCTCAACACAGTACGTTTACTGTGAGGTGCCTCAGTACATTTGTAATACTATTGATATTTACGATATGCATTCTATGTCAGGCGTACAGCCCGAGGGCAAAAACGTTTCAACTTGATGATTCCAGAAAGCGCAATAGAATTCATCTGGAATCCACACAGCATGCTGCACTCACAGGTGCCTCAATACTATTTCAATAGTCTTGACCTTTACAATGGACATCCCTGGTCAGGCACACAGCCAATGGGCTTTACACAGTTTCTGGCCCCTCAGCATACTAACACTGAAAGGCCTTGGGCAGCGACCTTTCTGCACCGCACCTCTCTGGTAGCTGCACCAAGTTTAGTTTAGTGCATCCCTTAGCACGTAGTCCTGGACCTTGGAATTAAACTGTGCCTACGAGCATGCATTACATAATATGATTCGTGTTTTGATCCAAGATCATCTCGTGAGAAGGTGTACAGAGATCTCCACACGTGCTTTTTGAGTACAGTGGCCAAGGTAGGCACAGACTAGGTTTCTTCAATCATTCGTTTTTAAATTTTCAATCTTCCCAAAGGTTCATTGGTTAAGTGCACTGAATGAATTCATACAGTACAGATCAGGGAGGTTCCAACATTTAGCTCCTGGTCCGTAGGAGTTAACTGCTGCCTGACAGAGTAATGACCAGAATGGAGAGGAAAATGAATCACTGTTGATGTTCCTGATTGCCTTTCAATTACCCTGAGGGTAAGTGGATGTCAAATAAAGGCAGGAGCAGGTCTGTGTAATGGGGTCAGAGGAGAAGAACAAGGCTCTTCTACTCTCCCCTTTCAAATCAGTTGGTTCCACAATTTCAACATCCTTTCCTGTTTGTAGGACTCTGTCTCACTCATCCAGGTGCAGGTAAAGCAACATTTATTTGGCTCCAGCAGTGGTTTCAGCAAGGATAACTTTTAAAAAGCGAGGACCAAATTAACATAAAGATTAAACTACTTAGTATATTTTAAAAATCAAATAACTTGAATTTTAATTGCTGTTCCACTTACATAACATAGTTAAGGTGAATTTAAAGGTTCCCAAGGTACTATTTTGAAGAAGAGTTGGGGAGTTATCTCTGGTATTTATCGAGATCATTAACAGAAACAAATGATCTGGTCCTTATCACATTGCTGTTGTGGGAGCTTGCTGTATGCAAATTTGCTGCCACACATCCCAAGTTGTAACAGTGGTCACACTTCAAAAGTAATTCACTGACTGTGAAGTGCTTTGTGTGGCAGTCCTGAGGTTGTGAAAAGTGCTGTGTAAAGGGATCTACTTAATTTAAGATTTTATTCACAACTCCCCTTGCAAAGTTGTATATTGCTGCAGTACTCCCCTTCTTTAAGTCGGAGCCTTTTCTACTCTTGTTATACGATCTGTCAGCTGAGCTTGAGTAAAACAGATGCAAGTTCCCCAACCATTCAGAATAAAAGAAAAATTAAATAAACAATGTTTTAAGTGCCCATATGAGAAAAAGAATGAACGTTCATTTGTATGGTACTTTTCAGAAGTGGGCCCCGATCATACTGCACCAGCCTTTTAACTCTCTTATCCCATTGTACCAACTGGGACAAGTTACAATCACCCCCGCTGTGTATAAATGCACTCTGCCCCCTTATGATCTGAAATTGTGTCTCTCACTCCCTCCCGTATATGTTACAGAGCACTGGGTGAGGAAGGAATTGGCTGTGATTCCCACCAATCAGTGACAGGATAGGCAAGCAACACTTCTTTCAATGCTTTCATGAGTTGGACAAATGTTGGATTTGGGAAAGTAAAGAGTGTTTGGCTAATTCCTAAACGTCAGTCAATCAGGTGAGAAATGTCTGTGCGTGGTTTACAATTGGCGCAGGAGGGCGGGGCACTGCAAGACGAGATATGTCTGGCAACCAATTACAGGAGGGTGGGGAGTCGGGCAGGTAGAGGGGAGGAGGTCATGCGGTGTCACATGCTGGGATGCATCATCCTGAGTACACAGCCATGGCTTAGCTGTGAGACTGGACACTTGGACAAGATATGAGAGGGTACGATGTGTCTGTTGAACTGTATCCACTGGAGGAAACACCTCCAGATTTCCCATACCTATGAAATCAATGTGTAGTCAATTCCTTTTTAAGTGAAGCAACTATATTTTGATTCAATTTATTTTTGCAACATGTATTGGGATACAGTGAAAAGTATTGTTTCTTGTGCGCTATACAAACAAAACATACCGTTCATAAAGTACATTGGGGAGAGGGAAAGGAGAGGGTGCAGGATATAATGTTGCAGTTACAGATAGGGATACCCATATATAAATATACATCCTGCCCTCCCCCAAGGATAATGGGCATAGTCTTAATTTAGACAAGGATCAGTTGCTCTGGACTCCCTTATCTCTTAAGTGGACTTTTTTCCCTCTCTAATTTAATTCTTTCGCAGTGTAGATCAGCATGTGGCCTCTAGGCCACAGCTAATCCGCAAGTAATTGTTTATATCCAACAGCTCGGAGGGTTAAACAAAACTATCACCTGCTGGAGAACAATCCATGGTACAGATTTTAACAATTTTCCAGTAGTTTGTGTTTACATTCCTGATATTTGCCCTTTGACTTTACATTCTGTCTCTCGGGATCCTGGAATTTACTTTATTAGTTATGCTTACTTTGATGTTGTAATAGGTACACATACGAGGCCTCCACCCAGTCATGGGGTGATTTACAGACTAGGCCCAGGTCCACAGTAGCACTAACAACTCTCCAAGTGCAGGCACATCTAAAGTATTTCATTGAAGAATTTAGAAGTTTTAAGTTGTCTTTTGGTACATCCACTTTGTTTAGGGTCCATACTGATATGTTAAGGCTGTTATGTGTTTGAGTTATGATGTAAGATTAGATGGATTTACATAAAATGTGCAACACAGAAACAGATCATTTAGAACAGTTTGCCTGAGCTGCTGCTAAGGCTGCACTTGAAACCAAGGCCCCTAAAAGATCTCACAGCCCTCAGGGACATTTTCCCAGATGTCCTGGCCAAAGTTTATCCCTTAACAAACATTGCTAAAACAGATCATCTAGTTGTCGCCTGTGGGACCTTCTGTGCAAATTAGCTATCATATTTCTCACGTTAAAGCAGTGACTGTGTCATCGGCTAAAAAGTGCTCTGGGACGTTCAGAAAGGCGCTATATAAATGCAATTTTGTTTTCTTTTGAGCCTTGGCCAGTGTCAAGAACAAGCAAAAAATCTTTCAGTATTTGCTAAGAGCTTCAAACTACTGAAAACAGCACTCCCATTGTTACATATGAATTAGTCAGTCAAACAGGATTCAGTGGAAGGAGCAGATGTTGTCTCTCTTTCTCTCCTCAGTCCGGAAGGAGGGTGAGATGTTTTGGGCACCAGAAATCTCCAGAGCAGCCAGCAGTGTGGCTCCATGTGCCACAGCAGGAGGTTATGATTCAAGTGAAGTCATCTGGCAAGAGCAGGAGTCAAGTTCTATGCTTCAGACACAGGAATTTCTTCTTCCTACTTGCCAATTTGGAACCATGGCCAAAAGTTGACCAACTGCTTGTCAATAATAACAAAATCCCAGCCTTGGGATCAGCAGAGTCCTGGGCTCTGGCATCCCTCCCAGTGCCAGTTCCCTGGGACGTCTCTGCCACCGCCTGCTGTGGATCTTCAGCTGTGAGGTGCTCACTAGTGGGTGACCCAAAAGCCTGTCTCCTTAGTGAACCCACTGAGGTGTGAGTATCTGGTGCTGGGTGTGGGTAGCAACTGTGACGTCTTTTCAACAATGGAGCTACTGGAGTCCGGTAGGTCCAGGGGCCGCAAGAATTGTCCGTCATGTTCCAGTGGTTGGCCTGTAAGACAAGGGAGATGCATTACAGAGGATACAGGGAGAACATTGATTACTCGCTTGAGACTTGAGGAATGATAGCATTTGTGTTGAGAAATCTGATGTTTCTCTGCTGCCCCTACTTCACCAACAGCGCAGGCATGGTCTTCCTTCACCCCGACCAGGTCGAGGCCTCGCTCCTCAAAACATGTGAATGTTTTGTCCTGGAATTACATGGATAGGGAGAGTGTAGGTGGGAGTGTTTACATTTAAGATGGTGATGAGGTGTGGGGCTTGGGTGGGAGCTGGAGTGTGAGGAGCATAGCAGCTACTGGGGGAACATGGTGATTGTGGAAGGGAGGGAGGTGCCTGGTGTTGGCAAAGGTCAAGGTGACTGAGTGAGAGAAAGGGTGGGTTCCGTGAGCGGGTCCAGTGGGAGCCAGCATGGTGGCACAGTGGTTAGCACTGCTGCCTCGCAGCACCAGGGACCTGGGTTCAATTCCGGCCTTGTGTCACTGTCTATGCGGAGTTTGCAGATTCTCCCCGTATCTGTGTGGGTTTCCTCCAGGTGCTCCGGTTTCCTCTCACAGTCCAAAGATGTATGGGTTAGGTTGATTGGCTATGCTAAATTGACCGTAGTGTCAGGGGGATTAGCAGGGTAAATATGTGGGGCTATAGGAATAGGGCCGAGATGGGATTGTGGTTGGTGCAGACTCGATGGGCCGAATGGCTTCCTTCTGTACTGTTGGGATTCTATGGATTCTCTGATGAGACCTGAGATGGTTCACTTACAGTGGCTGAGTAAAGAAGACCATTCAGCATCTTCTGACACTGCTGCCCTGTCCTCTTCTGGAGGGTGCTTGTACTGACCAGGGCTGCCACTGCATCCAGGCGGGGGTGGTGACCCTGCTGGAAGGCTGTTTCCTGGAGCGGGGGTAGAGTATGTCCCACCTCTGCTCCACTCCATCCAGCATCCTTCTGAGAGCTTCCTCTGAAAAGTGTGGTGCTGCCCTCTTGCCTCAAGAACATGGTGATTGGACATAGTGTTTGAGTTGGGGTATATGCTTCTTCTTGAGGCTGCATCCCCCGCAGTCGTTGCGGAACAAGTGCTGGGCAGCCATTTATATGGAGCTTTCCAGTGATTGCAGCAGTTAAGTCATTGCGGGGCTGGTGAATCAGCGGGAACACACGCAAGAGCGACGTGAAACTCATGGGCATAAAACTGATGAGGCATAAGATTCGACCCAAAATCACACAGGTGCTGTTGGCGGTAAACACTCCGTTTTTCACACAGAAACCAATGCATTGCCTTTTTTTTGGATAAGATTTCACCCAGAATTATTGTTTCAGGGCGATGACCTTGCCTCAGAATTGGAAGAGGTTAGAAGTTAAGCATTTTAATTATGGACATAAAAGTAACGCAGGAGCATTAGTACTGGCGGAATTCTGCATGTTTTTAATCGAAGTGCAGTGGCATTTGTTGCTGCTGATTGGAATGATGTGAACTTGCGCCCGATTCTGCGCTTGCAACCTCATTAATGATGCACAAGCGCACATCTCTCTCAATCACCTGGTAAGTCGGGAGCTGATTCATCCAGCAGCTGTTAGCTGGCGGGTTGGAAGGTCCAGGAACCAGATGGAAAGGCCAGTCTAGCACACTCGTATCACTCTTCACACTCGTATCACTCTCCACACTCGTATCACTCTCCACACTCGTATCACTCTCTCCCGCCCACCAGTCTTCACCGGACTGTGCAGGATGTCCAGAACCCAGAGGCAAAAGGCTAGCAGCTTCAAGAAGATGTCTGTACCTGACTCAGTCTCCACGTCCGTGAGGCCTTGATTCAAGTAGTCTGGGTGTAGAGGCATGTCCTCTATCCAAAGGAAGGCTCCAGGAAGCACACTGACCTCACCTCTCCGGGAGGCTGTTGGCCAGGAAGTCAGCACAGTTGCCGACCATGCCAGAAGCACCGCACAGTGCAGGAAGGGGATGAATGATCTCATCAATTCAGCCCGGGTAAGACCTCTCCCAGCTCCCTCCACTATCAAACTCTCAGCAAGGCATCATACACTCAAACGGCTACTCTCTTCACGGATCTCACACATCCAGTAACGGGGAATACATTCTCTGACGGTCATTTTCACATCACCACCATCCTGACTGTCATGTAGATCACACTCCATCCTATGGTCTTTCTGGGTAAGACTCACCTCTTTGCAAAGCCAGGTTGTGAAGGGCACAGCACACACTCCCATGCGGAATTCCTCTCTGGTGCAGAGAACAGCCTGAGCAGTCCAGGCATTTCTTTGGTTTGCTCTATGTGGGAGCTTGTGGAGATGTGAGCAACGTTGTACTCCTCCTCCGCAGGAGTCTGAGGGTGGCACACTGGAGTCAGCAGCCAGTGTTTAAGTGGGTAGCCCTTATCCCCCAGAAACCATCCCTGCAGATGTTCTGGATCCAGTTGTTATTGTTGTGACCATCCCCACCTCCCTGAGCCCATCATCTGCAAGGCACCCATGCCGCATGTGGCCCTCTATTCTCCCCATCTGGAGTCTGGATGCATCTCCTTTCAATGAAAGAAGTGGTAACCCCTTGCCTTCCCCTTGTTTGCGAGTGTTTCATGCTGCCTCATTGAGGTCCAGCTGCCTTCCTCTCTCTGTTTTCCCTTTGCCTTCCATTATTTGTCATCTACCTCACCTCCTTGTACTTCTGCCTGGGATCCTACCCTTATATCCTTTCACATTGCTCCCCTTGTCTTGGTCAATCCAACCTCCTCACCTTGCACCTCAAACCCGGTCGAACTTCGGCCATTGGAGAGGAGGGCCCACAAGTCCCACAGCACAGCTGAAGGGCATGAATCGGTCTGCCTCAGCAGAGTGTCATTCAGTGCAGTAGGAGCGATGCAGCGCTTGGGCAGGTAGGCTATCTATGTTGCACTCACCTCAAAATCTCGATTGGACTGAAGTCTGCCTTGCGTGCATCATTCATTTTCAAATGGGATTGCGGCTGGCATGATGCAAGTTTGGAGGGCCTGATGAGATTTCAGTGTAAGAAGTCTCACAACACCAGGTTAAAGTCCAACAGGTTTATTTGGTAGCAAATACCATAGGCTTTCGGAGCGCTGCTCCTTCGTCCGTCTGACGAAGGAGCAGCGCTCCGAAAGCCTATGGTATTTGCTACCAAATAAACCTGTTGGACTTTAACCTGGTGTTGTGAGACTTCTTACTGTGTTCACCCCAGTCCAACGCCGGCATCTCCACATCGAATGAGTGTTCATGATATGCAAATTAATGCAAATCACCTTCACGTCACTGGGCAAAGGAAGCAACGACCTGCCACTAACCTACCGGAGAATTTCAAATTGTTTTCACACCAGCGGGTTTACGACTTTTCGGTTCCTGCTGGATTCTCCACTCCCACCTGTTGCCAAACACACGACGGGCGGGATGGGAGAATCCCGCACTCCTGCCACTCACACCGATGGGATTCTTTGGTCCCACCGGCGGCCGCCGGTTTCCTGGCGGTGTGGGGTGGCTTCAGTGGGAATTCCCTTTGACGGCGGTGGGAGCAGAGGATCCTGCGTCAGTGAATAGCGCGCTGCTCCTGCCAGCTAGAAAAACACCGGAGGAGAGGCCCAAGAATCTCGCCCAGTATCTCTGCATTTGTGATTGAATAAATGTGTTATACCTCTTTCCCTGGAAGACAGAAGAGATAGATTAGGAAGGAGAATGTCAAATGAATAGATTAAACGTTGGCCCACTATTGCAATCTAGTTTATGTAGCTGTTTTGGACATGGTAAACAGGTTTGTTAATTTGTATTGGGTGGGAAATAATTGCACACACTGCAATCATATTTTAAAAAGTAATACACACTACAACTGGTTATTCCAGAGAAACCCAGGTGCCTGCGATACACTGAACTGCCTCTAGTTTAGGCAAGACAATGTGTTATGGATTCACTGCAGTTATTTTGTTGAGTTTCAGCTATCAGATGGGGTGGCACAATGGTTAGCACCGCTGCCTCACAGCGCCAGGGACCCAGGTTCAATTCCGGCCTCGGGTCACTGTCTGTGTGGAGTTTGCACATTCTTCCCGTGTCTGCGTGGGTTTCCTCTGGATGCTCCGGTTTTCTCCCACAGTTCAAAGATGTGCGGGTTAGGTTGATTGGCCATGCTAAATTGCCCCTTAGTGTCAGGGGAATTAGCAGGGTAAATGTGTGGGGTCACAGGAATCTGGGTGGGATTGTAGTCGGTGCAGACTCGATGCAGCCTTCTTCAGCACTGTATGGATTCTAGATTCTAGAAATGTATATGTCAGATAATCTAAAAACGGTTAAGATACAGATATATTTGCCAACTTTCCAGGATTATCCTGAAGCCTCCAAAACCTACTGTTAGGAGCTTACTGAGAGAAAAATATGCAGGGACAGTTATTTTTTTTCATTTTCTTTAAATTATCAATTGGAAAAAGTTGGAGGTGGAATGAAAAAAGTTGTTTGGCTGACGATCAAGCACCATGAAACTGGGGTAATTATAAACCTGTTTGCTTTCTGATTGGCATCGGAAAGTGATGCAAGATTGGAAGGCCTGTCGAGATTTCAGTGAGCAGCTATTTTAATGAGTACCCACGAGATGCAAATTAATGCAAATCGCCTTCACGCCACCAGGCAAAGGAAGCACCAACCTGCCATTACCCCACTGGAGAATTTCAAACTGTTTTCACAGTGGGTTTCCGACTTTTTGACTCCTGCTGGATTCTCCACTCCCACTCGTCACCAAACCCATCACTGCCGGGATAGGAGAATCCCGCTCTCCTGCCATTCACACCGGTGGGATTCTCTGGTCCCACCGGCGGCTGCAAGTTTCCCGGCGGTGTGGATTGGACATGGCGGTGGAGCAATGGCGGGAGTGCGGGGCAGGGATAGTTGGGAGGCAGGTGGAAACCTATGGAGATGCGTGCAACCATTGGTGATGCCAATTACCGGACCCAACCGCGAACCCTGACCCTCACACGCTGCTGCGTACATGGTACATCACATCAGTCCACCCGCTACACATTGGTCAGTCTGGGACCTCAGTACATTTTGCTGACATTAACTAAAGCCCCTCACCATTTCTGCATCACTTGATTTCCAAAGCCACCAGTGCAGTGACAGGGATGCTCAGTCAAGCAGTTAGTGTAGCCAGTGTCAATGGATGCGAGGCTGGTTTGCATGATGGACTGGGACTTGTCCACGACCCTTTGTAGTTTCTTGTGGTCTTGGGCAGAGCAGGAGCCATACCAAGATATGATACAACCAGAACAAATGCTTTCTATGGTGCATCTCTAAAAGTTAGTGAGAGTTGTAGCAGACATGCCAAATTTCCTTAGCTCAGTATTGAGCTAATCTGCAGCTCCTGGATGTCTGGTAAAGTTAATTGCCATCAAGAAGGAGCAGTTTGGGGGCCGCTTGGGTGAGGTATTAAACAAAGACCTTGTAGATGGCCCTTTATTTCATTCCAATGTGTTTATCTAGCCTATTTGCGTGATAGATTGACCTACATTCACAACCTTTTGTAGTTCCTTGCGGCCTTGGGCAGAGCAGGAGCCATACCAAGCTGTGATATAACCAGAAAGAGTGCTTTCAATGGTGCATCTGTAATAGTTGGTGAGAGTCGAAGCAGACATGCCAAATTTCCTTAGTGTTCTGAGAAGGTAGAGGCGTTGGTGGACTTCCTTATAGCGTCAGCATGGAGGGACCAGGACAGGTTGTTGGTGATCTGGACACCTAGAAGCTTGAAGGTCTCGACCATTTCCACTTAGTTCCCATTGATGTAGACAGGGGCATGTCCTCCACTACACTTCCTGAAGTCAATGAGTCCTTCGTTTTGTTGACACTGAGGGAGAGATTATTGTCGTCACACCGGGCCTCCTTTTCAGGCTTTCTGCTTTCAGCTCCAACCACCATGCTTATTTGGAGCATGGGGTAGCCAGTTACGAGGTTCTCTGACATAAAGTGACTTCAGCAGGTGCATTGAGACCATTTGCGGCCTCAGAACCTACATAGGGTCCCAACGTTAGATTGCTGAAGGAAATTTGGAGGAGCCAGTCCTTGGAACCTGGATGGTGGAGGGGTGGGTTCCTGAGTCTGGAGGACCCAAAAGACCCAAATCAGATGTAGGCACTGCTGAGTCAGGAGGGAAGGCAGGAATATATTCATTGTTGGTCTCTGGCCACAAATGGGGGAATAATAAGAAGGTGCAAGTGGGTTAGGGCCATCAGATGGGTGGATGAATGTTCCTCACAATAATGGGCACAGCCGTTTATTAGCAAAACATCTTCCCTATTGAATGGTGTGCCTCTGGCCTGGGTAGCATGCCAGACTGGCATTGAGGGACTGTAACCCTTTCAAGGATAACCTCCTAATGTGATGCGTAACCTTTGTGCCAGCTGTGCCCCAGAATCCCGTGAAGCTAGGGCCATGTTGTGGATCTAATCCAATAGAATTTCCATCCCATTTTTGGGTGCTCCCTTCCCATGCCCACCAAACTTCAGGTCTACCCATTGCGAATTCTGCCCATTGCATCAGATTTAATGGTTACTCTGAAATAAAAATAGAACATGCCGGAAATACTCAGCAGGTCTGGCAGCACCTATGGAGAGAGAATAACAGAGTCAACATTCTAGGTCACTGACATTTCAGAGCCATTGGATTATTCTGTCTGTTAATGTGAGATCCAGTTGATATCTACTTTTATCCAACCAGTAATGGACATTTGTTTATGAAATTGGTGTGCATTTGGCCCATGTCGGAATCCGCAGAGAACATATTGTGCAATCGGATTCAGGAACACATGGATGGTTTGGGGAGAAATCAACTTGGAGCACTTGGGATCGCTTGTTTGTTGGGGAAAAGAAAGTAACAGTTTGAGCCGTAAACACATTCTGTCGTTATTTTCCACAGAATACATCAGGTTAGCAGATTTTGTTCTCTAAACATTGAGTTTCCAGGTAAACAGTCAAACGGTGAAAAACATCCTTCACACTCATGTTGGCTCCTGGTACACATTTTAACAGCAGCTGCCAGTGTGGAGCTCGAGGCCTGATGGAATGTTTCCTACTTCTTCTGACTCTGCGAGACAAGCAACTCTTATGCGGCTATTAGACATTCAGCCAATTTAAAAGGAAGCGTTGTTTAGCTCCAAATACAGCACTGTTTGTCCTTGAAAGGCCTGCCTGTGTCATAATGTTACCAACGTTTACCTCAGAGACCAGCCACTGCTCAGTGCACCACCCCACATACCTGGGGCCGATTCTCAGCTGACCTTCAGTCAGATCAATGTTGATTGGATGACAACAACCTCAAAAGTGTGGTCAGTGGGCTTCCAGCCCTGCTAAAGGCAGTGCACCTACGGGGGTAAAGGGACCTTTTGCCTTGGGAGACCGCAGTTCCCTTTTGTTTCTGAAGATGGGCTTTTGATTCTGAGGCACTATGGCCCAGTTTGGAACATGAGCTCAGTCCTGGTCTAATCTGTGGCCCTTAAATGGACCACTGGTGGCTGCTGCAGAAACAGCCCAGAGAGGTTTCTGGGTTACATTCCTGTTGCTTCTTCTGGCTCCACAGAAGGTCACTGGCACAGCTTCCATTGTTAAAATAAGCTCTCTGGTTTGTCACTATGGCCTTTTATACTGTACCATTGTCATTGATGCCATGCTAAAAACTGCACTGACAATGGGGTCATTATGCTTCTTGACTAATATTCCCGAACACATGGGGAGTGATCTTCCCAAAAAAATTCTAAGGGCGTGATATTACAAAAAGAATTGTAAGTGCCAAACGAGCAAGAAAATGGCAGAGAATGGCGCCAGTTTTTTCGGCAAGCTGCGAGTCTCAAACTCAGTTCAAAAAAAAAGCCTGGATGAGATTCTCGCCAGTAGGGGGAGGCAGGTGGAGCCTGAACCCACCAGGGAAGCCGGCTGCTGAGCTCTTGGAGTGCCGATCACTCCCTGTGCTGGCTCATTGCTCCCTGGCCCAGTGTCGTCGTCGTCGTCCCCCCCCCGGATCGCTGCCTGTGCCGGTCTCTGTCAATCCCCCCACCGCTGATTGATTGTTAGCATCTTACTCCAGTACAGGAAAGTCTCACGAAAGAGCTAACCCATCAGAGACATAGCAGATGTGGACAAGCAAAATAGCACTAGGCATAGCAGGATCCCAAATCTGCAATAAGATTAATGACCAGTTAATTTTGTACAAGCATCGGAAAAATGATGGACAGTAAAAGAATATCTTGGCTGTTCAACCTGTCCCACATAAATGTCTTGCCCTGTGAATTCATGTAACCTCCTGGGAGAGTCAAGAGAACAGATAAAAACTCAGACCCAATGGGGGAAATCTGTGGGGATTCCTGTCCGGCTCCCTCAGGCAATCAGAACGTGTCCAGGCCCTGGCTAATGTCAACAGGATATCTCCACTCTGGCTCTCATTACAAGGAATTCTGCGAATCAGCATTCGATGTACCTTTGACTGGGAAAAGAGAGATCTCCAATTTTTCTCTTTCCAGAATTTCAGGATGGGACTCCTAACCTCTCCCCTGACATATATGCAACCCCCACCCATCCAGTGACCCATTTAATTTTAACAAAGACCAATGATCTCCACTGGGGTATGCTGGTGAACAACCTCAACTGACCCTAAATAAACAAGATTAACTGCTCATTCATCCCATTGCTGTTTGTGGAGTCTTGCTATGCATAGCTGCACTTGGTTGCTGAACAACAGTTGCTGTACTTCAAAGTAATTCATTGCGTGCTAAGCATTTCTGAGAGATGGAAAACCAAATGATGTGAGTTCTTACACTGTTCATCAATCTAGTTATATAATTCAGACGGCTTTGTGCAATTCTCAAAAATCACAGCTATCAAAGACAGATGTGGCTATTTAATAAGAGCTAAACATAGCAGTGGCCCAATGTCAAACCGACTGCAACAGACCTGCTTTTGATCTCTCACAAGGCAAGGGATTGATTGATAAATAGCGATTTAGTGGTTCAGAACTTGAGTGTGGCTGAAAAATAGATACAAAAGCTTTTCATCTTGCACCCTCAGGACAACTTGCAAGGGAACAACAATTTATACTTCATGAGAAGAGTGATGATTGATTGGTTGACATGTGGATTCTTGTTGATATTTGGAAAACATATCACTGGTCATCATTTCAATAACCAAATTGTCAGACATGTTTTATAAGTCTCTTGATATTGTTGACATAATTTAATGTTTTGTTGTTAGATATGTTAGATACTGTATTGAGATGTATTATTGATGAACTTTCAATTCAATTTTGTGGGGAAATAAAGAATTTGATGCATATTTTTCCTTCCTTTGCTGCATTTTTTGTCCCAATTTGTGAGTAATTTGTTGACAAATGTCCTGCAATTTATTTTATATCTACTCCTTCATGTGGTCAATTAGGTGTGTTACCCAGTCTCCTGTGTGGCACCATATTCTGATACAACTGTTGCAAGAATACATTTATTGATTTTTGCACCTAGAAATTGTTCTATTTTGAGAATGGAGGGAGCCAACTCATTCTCAGTTAGTGTTAACAATTGTCAAGCCAGGTTTCAGAAAACAATTTCGGATTGTATTAACTTCTGCACCTGGGTAGTTGTGCGCCTGACATTCAGACATCATGTAAGACGCATAAAGGCATTGTGAGATCTTCCTTGCCTACATTTGGAGATGTTTGCTTTGTTTCTCCTGTTTGAGGGCACTGTTAGCCTTTATAGGACACCCAACTTGAAACAGGGAGACCCATAGAAACTGGGAATTGAACTTATCTGTATGTTGACTTCAAAAAAGAAAACAGCTCTAATGGAAATTTCCACGCAGCACTGAGGTGATGATCCTTCGTCAGTCAAATTACCATACCATTTGTAAATGAAAAACACTACCACATTTGCACAAAAATTAGAACAAATGGGGTTCATTCAGTCGGTTAACCTTCACGGAACAGTGAATGCCAATGGAAGGACTAAGGTCAGAGGTTAGAGTTGCTCACTGGGTAATTCTTTGCTGAGACTGAGGGACAAACTGACTGAAGGTCTTTAAAAACTATATAGGGGTTTGAAAGGGTAGACATAGGGAACATGTTTCCACATGTGGGGAGAACAGAATTTAGAGTCATAAATATAAAATAGTCTCAACTAAATCCAACAGGGAATTTGGAAGAAAGTTGAATAACTTGCAGTTATATCATGTTTTGCTCCAAAACACTTGACAGCCAATGAAATATTTTTGAATGGTATTTATTGTTGTAATGTAGGAAATGCAACAGCCAGTCCGTGCCTCCCAGAAATAGTAATGTGAGAATGACCAAGTAATCTGTTTAAGTGATGTTGATTGAGGGTTAAATATTGGCCAGGACAAAGGGAGGACTCCAATGCTCTAGTATGAACCAGTAACACGGGAACATTGGTGGCTACCGGAGGGAGTTGATGGAGCCTCAGTTTAACATCTAATTCGATAGTAGTTGCCGCTAACAGTGCAGCACTCCCTCGGTAGTGAACTGATGTGCCAGTCTAGATTATTTACTCAAAACTCAGGAGTGCACATTGTTGTTCAGGAAGTTGCTTTAGGAGCTGTTCCTGTGTTTTACAAAGGATGTAAAACTGTGGGTGACAGACAGTTCAGTCGCTCTTGTTTGTGTTGTACTCTGTCACTTAATGATATCGCCAATGGCAAGATATACTTGGATTGCTGTCCAGGATTTTGTGTCTCCAATCATGTCCTTAATGGAAAGGAAGTACTGTGGTAAAGGAGACACATGGGACTGAATTTCACCAGCCCTTTGGGGATAGTGGTAAAGCTGGCAAAATGGCGAGGAAATGCATTGGGGGGCAGTCGGGTTGTGGGGCAGGGGGAAGGGGGTGGTGTTAGTGAAGGTGCCTGGTACCTTTCTACCCATCACACCTTTTTGCCGGAAGTGGGCAACATGGCACACAAAGTCACTGAAAGCCCAATTAAGCCACTTCTCAGCCAATTAAGAGTCTCTTCCCACCTCCACATGGAGAAATCACCCTTCACTGCTTCGGGAGGCCACCAGGTAAATTCTGTTGCCTTCCTTGCAGGTTCAAGGGTCAGGGACTCCATTATGGGCACTCAATGGTCCACAGTGGATTCACTTGGTTGCTATCTGAAAAATATTGCCCCAGGCGATGCTGCCCACTAAAATGTGGCTGCATTCCACTGTCAGCGCCAGTGTCCGGATTCCTGACCTCCTCTCATAGGAGCTGAGGGAGAGATGAGGGTGAATACAAACATAACTTTCCTTTCCAACCATTAGGACAGTTTAGCAGTTCATATTGTAACAGGGCTGCTGGATGAAAAAGAGAATATTTTAAGGTGATTTAAAGCTCAAAGAATTATAGGCAGATTACTGACTTGTTGGTTAGGCAATAGAAGACAAATTTGGGACAGTAGTTATCTACCTGAATTGGAAAGTATTCCAGTAAGATCTATAATGTGCCTCTGTTCACTTTATTTATTAATGACTTCGGTAACACAATGGAGAGCCATTATTCTAAGTCTGCTGATAACACAAAGATTGGTGGCAGAGTAAATAGTGTAGGTGCAAGAACTAAATTACAAAACAACATCAATCGTGTGAAAGGACAAAACTGTGGCAGATGGATTTCAATGCAGGGAGATGTGCGGTCATTCACTTTGGACAGAGAAGATTAGATTTGTTTAAAGGTGAAAAGTAAGAAAGAGAGAAGATCCAAAAATATTCAAGGGTTCAAGCACACAGATCAGTAAAATGTATTAGTCAGCCCCCCAAATAAAATCAGAAATCCTGAAGGAATGTGGAGGGCTAGAACAGAAAAGGTGAGGGAGTTTTTCTATAGTGATACAAAGCCCTGGTTAAACCCTAACAGGAGTACTGTGTACAGTTCTGGGCGTGACATTTTAGAAATAATATGTTGGCCTTGGAAGGCAAGCAGCATAAATTCACCCAAAATGTTACCAAGACTCCCAAGAGTTAGATTAAGCAAAGGGACTCAAACACTTGTCTTGTATTCCATGGAATGTTAAAATGTAACGGGTAATTTAATTGAGGTCTTTAGAATTTTGAAATTAATTGATATGGAGGAGAGAGAGAAACCTTTTTCCTTTGTTAGGGAGTCTCGGAAAAGGGGGCATTACCTTAAAATCCGGAGCAAGATCAATCAAGGGAGAAGTTAGGAATCACTTCTTTGTGCAAATACAGAAGAGTGGAATTCTCTGAGCAGTAGATGTTTGTTCGATTAATAATTTTAACTCTGAGATTGATCGTTTTTTTGATAGCCTTGGGCTATTGAGGGATATGGAGCCAAGTCAGCTAGATGGAGTTGAGATACAGATCAACCTTGATCTCATTGAAAAGAAAGTTCAGGTTCAAGGTTTTGAATGACTTGCCCCTGTTCTGATGAGACAGCGTTGTAAGTCGACTGAATGAGTATTGTGAAGTGAATGAGAGGGTGTGATAAGATGAATGAGTAAGTCTTGTAGAATGAATGAGATAACATTGCATAGTAAATGTGTGCAGTTGGTGCTCATCATTGGCCACCGATTGTGCCTTTGTTATAATATTTGTCGATGACAATATAATCATTATGTTTGACCCTGTTGTGAGATTAATTGCAGTAAGAAGTTTAACAACACCAGGTTAAAGTCCAACAGGTTTATTTGGTAGCAAAAGCCACACAAGCTTTCAGAGCTGCAAGCCCCTTCTTCAGACCTGAAGAAGGGGCTTGCAGCTCCGAAAGCTTGTGTGGCTTTTGCTACCAAATAAACCTGTTGGACTTTAACCTGGTGTTGTTAAACTTCTTACTGTGTTTACCCCAGTCCAACGCCGGCATCTCCACATCGTGAGATTAATTGGACAGACAACCAGACTGCAGCAAGACTGAGGAACTGACCTCAAACTTTGTTTAAACAGAATTCTTCAGAAGAGTCCCAAGGGTTGAGGTGAATAAACAAGTTATTTTGTAAGTCACTTTGGTTTATTGCAACTGAGTAATAAAGCACAGTTTTTGAGGTAAAGTAGTTAATTGAAGCTGTATCAGTGGTTTCCGATGTTTGGCAGAATGATTGTATGAGAAGCAGTCAGTTACTTTCAAAGTTTGATTTTGCTTATTATGTGGCCTTGATCAAATTGACTTTTCATCATAGAATCCCAACAGTGCATTAGGAGACCATTTGGCCTATCGAGCCTGCACCGACAACAATCTCACCCAGGCCCTATCCCCTTAACCCCATGTATTTACCCTGCTAATCTCTCTGACACTAAAGGGCAATTGAGTCTGACCAATCAACCTAATCTGCACATCTTTTGGACTGTAGGATGAAACCAGAGCACCCGGAGGAAACCCACACAGGCACGGGGAGAACATGCAAACTCCACACAGACTGTGATCTGAGGTCGGAATTGAACCCGGGCCCCTGGCGCTGTGAGGCAGCAGTGCTAACCATTGTGCCACACTTCTGGCCTGAACCTGATTTTTTAAAAATCTCCCATTTGACCCCATGAATCTCAATAGACAGCATCTAGATTCAAGTATTTTCGTAGCTCTTACAAGATGACTGGAGCAAAAAAAATCACAACTTCAACTTAGAAGCTTGCAACTATCAGTGGAGTTACTTAAAGGCCCAATATCTACATTATAAGTATATAGAGAGTGAGGAGACAGGCTTCAGACCTGTCACATACTGTAACAAGCCTGCAAATTTAGAAAATGCCAAGAAAGAAATAATTCTAATTGTTATTACTGAAAGTTGTGAATTGCTGACGTGAGATTTTGTGCAGCCTTGGCGCCAAAGGACTCACGGTTAATGGTGCGTCAGAAAATTCCATGCTCTTTAAAACCTGCCCTTATTCCATTATGAGTGGTGTTGTTTAATTTGAATATTGTAGCGATTCACCGCAGGGCCCTTACCTGCAGTGGGAATAAACTGTTTCATCTGTTGCCATTCCTCAGTGAGCAGTCAGGCTGCCAACCCAATAAACAATGACAAAAATGAAATAAGAACAGAAGGTGCTAGAAATATTCAGCAGCTCTGGCAAACATCTGAAACAGGGACAAGGGGCTGAATCTTCACCTCCCAGTACTCAACAAACACGTCAGGTGGATGAAACAGGAGGAGCGTTGGGCCATATTTTTTAATTTCTCCTCCAATTTCCACCACACGCCATTTTCATCAGGTCAGGAAAATATGGCCTGACCTGATGTTCATTTAAAGTGACATTGAGCACATTATTTAAATGCTTGTTATTTAAATGCCTGTTGCAAGTTCATGTTTCTCTGTCATTGCTATTTTCATGTAACAAATGGGTTCCTGAATGCTATGGGAACTGCCAGGTAAGTCAGCTCATGAACCTTGGGGGAAACCTGCTATGGATTTGGGAACCTTGTGATGGACAAGTTCGAATCCCCAGTGCCCTCTATGCCTCTTCCATGTCTCCTCACCTGGTATCCACTAGGTGCAGAACCCATTCGCAATGTAAGTCACGGGCACATCTTTACTTTTTCATAACCATTTCAATCTAATAAAGCAGATGTCTGGCCATCTGTGCAGCCTACTTATGTTGATAGTCATGACCTCATTATGAATGCTTGGCTGAACTCCAAGAATACCGACTGCATTCTGCTTTGCAGAGCTTGTTTACATAGTTACAAAGGGAACTGTTATCTTTTTTTGAAGTTTCAACTTCAACTACAATAATGCAAGGGTTTATGATGATATAAGTATATTGTCAATGCAGTAATTGATCATAGGGCCCAGTCCTTTAAAGGTGAGAAGCCATTAAATTGATCAACACTGTAATGATTCAGACCCATTAAGATACTTTTCTCCAGTGGATAAAGTTCTTTTCTACATTCTACAGTATGGAAAATCAGATATAAATGTATTTAGGGGAATTTTATGCTTTGATTTTCACATTGATTTAATGTCCTGACATCTGTTGAGCCTTTGAATTACTCTTCCAGTGTCCAACGGATACCGAACCAATGAGTTATATAATAATACTGGGAAGTCTTAGAAATGCTCATTGAAATGTTCAAGAAAACAAAAAGAAAAACAATCAAGACATTCAGCTTTCCATTTGGAAAACCTTCCTCTTCTCATAAAACTGTGAATCAAATGTAGCCATTGAGAAAACTGTAATCCTGTCAAAATAAACAGATGGGCATTGAAAAACTGCTTCAAAGAAATATCAAATTATTACAGGGTAATAAAACTGTCAAGCAAAGATAGCAGTTCCCTTTACAACTATGTGAACAAGCTCTACTGGGCTGGATGTGTTAGTCATTGTTGGAGCTCAGCCAGGCATTCATAGTGAGGCCATCTAGTAACCATCACATAAGGAGGCTGAACAGATGGCCAGACAGCTGCTATGATAGATTATCTCATTATGAATATTTGATTGAAATGGTATGAAAAAGCAAAGATGTAGTTCATTGCAAATGAGTTCTATACCTATTATACACTAGGTGAGGGGCATGGAGGATGCATGCAGCCATCAGGGATATGAGAGGTGGGGAATGAGGTGCGGTGAGAGGTAATGGTTGGAGGATCTAATAGCTATAAACTAAATTGGGTTGATGTCCCAGCAAATGGAGGTAGGCTGTCTTGGAGTCAAGGCTCCCTAGGCAGCACATTTCAAATCCATAACTGCTACAGGCTAGGTCAAGGACAGCAAATACTTAGGAACACTAACACCTGGAGGTTCCCCTGCAAGTTATTCATCACCCCCACTTCAAGGTATATTGCTGCTCCTTCACGGTCCCTGTGTCAAAATCCTGTAATTCCCTCCCTAAAAGCACTGTGGCTGTACCTGGACCACATGGAATGCTGTCGTTCATGAAGGCAGCTCACCACCATCTTCTCAAGGGCAACTAAGGATGGACAATAAATGCTGGCCTAGCCAGCGATGCCAATATCCCGTAAATGAATTTTACAAAACACAGCTTCGCTTATAAATGCATGAGGCTAATTCCATTAATTCCCACTTTGTCCCTATTCAGCAGTAAATTTGGATTTGCATACAGCTTGGGCCTAGCTTTGCCAGCTGGTCTCCAAATAGAGCATTAGGAAATAGTACAGGGCAGGTGCAGGAAAGTTTGGGGTGTCCACTTAAGTGGGGCTCTCTCTGTACCCTAACTGGAATATAAAATGTCTTCTGCCTTGTGTGAAAAATACAAAAGTGATTTCCTCATTGCTCCTGTTTCTGCCGGTGGCAACATCTGACTTCAAATGGTTACACATTGGTTTTAACAAAAGAATTATACTTCAGCTATGCCCGAAGTCAGTGGAACTCTCAGCTGGCTCCTTCCAGCATTACAAATGTTGCCCCAGTGACTTATGAGTTGAGAGGAGCCTCCATTCATTTCCATTATGGATATAATCGAATTGGTCACTCACCCAAATATTATTCTTATGTTGTACAGCAACTCCCCAGGCAAGGAAACAAAGACAAGTATAAAATTAATATCAAGCGGAAAATTATAATCAAATGCAGAAAATTCTGCAAGTTCTCAGCTGTTCAGGTGGACAGAGGGGGATCGAGTTAACATTTCAGGTCAATGACCTTCATCCTTCCTCGGCTACAAGGTCTGATTGCTGTTTGGCATGTCCCAGGGTCAATTAGTGGTTAATTACTTGGATTTAGTTGCTGACTTGCAACTTGAGTATACTCCCCATCATTTTTGCTGCAACCAGCAGGAAGTTATAATCTTTCTACACCACTATTTGTATGTTTGGTGCGATATACGCAGACACACTCTCGGAGTGTCACACTTGCTCCTGGAGTATATTCTGTGCTCTTGCTTGGCCTCAGTCTTTCACATTAATTGATAGAGGACTATTGATTCCTCGTTGGGAATCATTGCCTGCCTTTGCGAAACTCGGCTGTGTTTTAGTAAAGGTCAGTCAAGGGAAATTGCCGACATGACATCAAAGAATGTGGGACAGCTTGTAGCCTGACTGAAGTGCATGAAAGCTAAACACAATAATAACCCACAGCAACAGCTCTGCTAATTGAAATCATCTGTGCCATAATATCTGAAACAAAGCAACATTAAAGCCAGAGATTAAAAAGGCAAGATAGCCCAGACAATCACTGTAGCAAACATGCAGGCACAGACCGATTACTTCTCATTCCGGATGTGTCTTATCGAAATGTTGTTTGCTCTGTTGATTATAGTAGGCCTGAAGCCTAGCGTTAAAGAGGATTGTCCTGACAGTTATATTTGTTGTTTTCTGCTTGTTATTGAATCAAAGAATCCCTACAGTGCAGAAGGGGGCCATTTGGCCCTTCGAGTCTGCACTGACCACAATCCCACCCAGGCCCTATCCCCATAACCCCATCCATTTACCCTAGCTAGTCCCCCTGACACTAAGGGGCAATTTAGCATGGCCAATCCACCTAACCAACACATCTTTGTCAGCAAGACAATCAAGCAATTCATCATTAACCTGGGTAAAATTCATTAACCATCGTGGTATTGATCATAGCATGTCTAACAATTATTTCCATAGATTATGGTGTACGGTCGACCCAGCATAAAAGATGACCTCTCGTTCCCTGGAGTCAAAATGCATGTTTAGGCCTATAACACAGCATAGGCCAACCCCCATTTTTCAGCTAACAAATGCATGGTTAGAATTTTACTCCCAATAGGAATCAACTTCAGTTTCTCAGCTTAGAAATACGTGTTTAGGATTATACACACCATATAAATCAATACCTTGGATCAAGCAGTCTGCTTGCCAAGATGTTGTGTGGGAGTTTAAGACATGCCCTCACAGAGCAGACTGTGTATGGCAAACGACAAACATAAATTTTAACACATCTCAAAATAGCGACCACCTACACCGACACCAGTCGTTAACATTTTAAATGTAAGTTGACCCTTATTTTTGGAGGGATTTTTCTGAAGCTTCAACAGTCGAATTATGTGTCACAATCTACGGTAGTTAGTCAGTGCAATTATCAGTTCCCCAAGAGAGAAGAGTGTTTCATTTTTAAAAAACCTGGTAATAATTAAGTCCCGTGGAGACTTCTTGTATTGAGTCTGTTACCCGGAAACCCTTTACTGAAATATCTCAGAAACCTAATCTTACGTCCAGCTCCCCTGAGCTGAATAAGAAGCTTCTGGAACGCAACTTAAAAGCTCAGTGTTATTTGATTTGAAATCCAGGCAGGCACTCACCTTTAAATTATGCTCCAACTACAGCTCCTTTACTGGAGGAGATGCTGATCCTGAGCTCAGTGATTGGTTACCAGAGCTAGGCCTGTCACCAGAGCTAGGCCTGTCACCAGAGCTAGGCCTGTCACCAGAGCTAGGCCTGTCACCAGAGCTAGGCCTGTCACCAGAGCTAGGCCTGTCACCTATCCAGTCATCTGAGGAGGTCAATCATGAATCTGATCTTTGTTTCGGGGAAATGTGTCCACTTCCAGAGAACATTTTCCCATGATTTGCTAGTTCCTGAACTTTCTGATTCTGTGTGACGTTCTGAATTCCTATACCCACATTGCTCGACTCAAAATGTACCCAAAATCCAATCCTTCAAAATAAAATTGACCCCAATAACCTGCGTTTTGTACATCACCGTCAATACAGAAAGCTGTCCAAGCTTCTTTCCAGGGTCATGTTCAGGCCCAAATGGACACTGAGCTAAAGGAGATGTTAGGAAAGGTGACCAAATATTTGGCCAAAAAGCTTGGTTTTTAAGGAGACTCTTTAAAAGAGAAGGGTAGGTGGCAAGGTTTTAAGGAATCTGTGCCAGAGATTATGGCTTAGACAGATGAAGGAATGGTCATCAATTGTGATGTGAAGGAAGGGCAGAATTGGAGAGGTGCAGGGATTTTAGTGGCTCATGGTCTGGGTTAGGCAAGGGCCACAAAGAGATTTAAACACAAGAATAAGGATTTTATATTGGAGCAGTCTTGAGAATATGGCTTTATGGGACTGATCTTTCGCAACCACCAAACGTTTCGAAGTGCTTTGTAGCCAATGAAGAACTTTTGAGGTGTAGTTTCTCACGTTCAACAAAGTCAACAAACAGCAATGTGATAATGACTGAGTAGTCTGTTTCTGTGATGTTGGTTGAGGGATAAATATTAGCCAGGTACTCGGGGGTAACTCTCCTGCTTTTCTTCAAAATGGTACCGTGGGATCTTTTACATCGAACCCAGGCAGGCCAATGAGGCCTCAGCTTAACATCTCATCCAAAAGACAGCACCTCCAACAGTGCAGCACTCCCTCAGTACTGGAGTGTCAGCCTTAACTTTTGAACTCAAGTTAACCTTGAGTGGGACTTGGAACCCAGACTTGTGATGTTGAGACAATGTGCTGCCAACTGAGATATGTGTTTTGAGAGATTAGGCATTGCCAGAGTTAAAGCTTTTCTCTAAAGCTACCGTCCTGCAATAATACACTGCCTTGGACTGTTTGTTGACTTGCGGTTGGTGTAGTTTCACATTCTCATTGCCTTGTTATTGTTTAGTTTATTTATTAATGTCACAAGTAGGCTTACATTAATACTGTGAAAATCCCCTAGTCGCCACACTCCCTCGGGTACACTGAGGGAAAATGGCCAATGCACCTAACCAGCACGACTTTTGGACTGTGGGAGGAAACCAGAGCACCCAGAGGAAACCCATGCAGACACGGGGAGAATGTGCAAACTCCGCACAGACAGTGACCCAAGCCGGGAATTGAACCCGGGTCCCTGGCGCTGTGAGGCAGCAGTCCAACCACTGTGCCACCGTGCGGCCCGTTTTGCCAGGTAGAAGGGAAAAAGAATGAGTAAAACCAAAAGCTTTATCTCTTACCGTTGGCTATATACGTGGGAATTTTGTAATTTGTGGAAGTATTGTTAAATATAAATCCCTTTTTGTTATTTTCAGCAATAAGCTTTGCTGAATTACAGTTTAATATTAATATTGTTGGTCAGTTTTGTTACTTCAGAATATTGCTCATCTGTTAGAATTACGGAAAAAAATATGGTAGAATCGAGATTCCATTTACAGTTAGAATAATAGTGCCCTCAAGTGCCCTGTCATCAGCCGTAGACAAACACATCAATTGTTCGTGCTAAAGCTAAAATCCAGGTAAGGAAGGCCTCTGTGTGGCTGTCGGCCATACATATGATACGAACATACTTGATTCTCTTTTAATTATGTTTTATAACTACCCCGATTATATTTTGTGTAAAGCTTGTGATGCCATTATCACAATATGATGGTACAATGCCAACAGCCTCTTATAGTCTTTAATCTCAATCTAACTTCAGTGCTGCCCTGAACCCATAATTAACATTTCTTTAATCTCATCGAGACTATGGTATGGAAATATCAATAGCAACAGGTATAATTTTGCCCTTGTTGTTTTGAGGTCTGCAAACAAGTTCAGCTTTGATTTTCGTGGTTTATCCTGTGATTACTTTGAGGGGCCACGAGATCAGAAACATCAGTGCCGTTTGGTGTATGTACTGGAGCCACTAAAGTTCTGAAGGTGAAAGGTTTAGCATGGATTCACAATATGCCGTCACACAGCATGGTGGTGTTGAATGACCATGTTGCTAATGTCAGGAATTTCTGCCCTGCAAACCAGGAATTCTCCATTACCTTGTCTAATTAATAGCAGTTCTGGGAAATGGCTGCGGAACACACAGTCGCAAAATTCTAAGTTTCCTCTAGAGATTGTATTCCCCCTTTCACAGGAAAGTGTTGCAGTTTTAGGTAAGTGTGCGGTTGTAAGTCATTTCTCAGGCTGCTCTATGGGCCACAGTGTGGTCTGGTGGACACGTGAGCAGTCTTGTTGCCATAGGGGATGTGGTCTAACAGAGCACCTTCTCCAGGATATCTCTGATGTGAGCAGGAAAAGCAAAAGGGCGACTCTTCAGACAACCGGATTAAAGAATTCTGAGGCACGCAAGGTGGGATCTTCCGCTCCCGCCAAAGGCGTGCCTCCCCTTCACCCAATCAGAAGGCTGGCAGCGTAGCAGCGTCACCACGAGCACTGGCCATTGCAATGGCTACACTCGGACGGTGAGGGCACATTGTTAATTGTACACCTCAACATCAGGAATATGCAGTCTTGGGGTTCCTGGGCAAGGCAAGTGGGTCCGGGCTTTGTTGGGTGGGGTGGGGTGGGGCCAGGTGGCCTGTTGCTGCATGGGCGGCCATTGCTGCAGGCGATGCTTCTATGGACCATGGAGTGCCTAAATGCCCAAAAGAGAGGTCCTTGAATCAAAAACCTCCTGACCCAAGACCCAATAAGGTTTACCTGGTGGCCTCTCCACACGATTGGCACTTCTGACATGGGTAAAATGCCAGCGGAGGTGGGTACACGTCCTTAATTGGCTGATTACATGGCTCAAGTGGGCTCTTGGTTAATGTCTACTATATTTCCCACTGCTGAAAGGGCATGATGGTTGGAAGATTTAGGCACCCCCCCACCCCCCCTCCCGCAATCCCAAAGTATTCCCTTGCCATTTTGCCAGCTTTCCCACTTCTCAGCCTATCCCCAAAGGGCTGGTGAAATTCATCCCCATGTGTCTCTCTTACAGCAGTACTTCCTTTCCATTAAGGACATGATTGGAGACACAAAATCTTGGGCAGTAATCCAAGTATATGTTGCCATTGGCGATATCATTAAGTAAGAAGTCTCACAACATCAGGTTGCCATCGTCGTGGGGGATGCTGGTGTAGAGTGCCGAGACATCCATTGTGACGAGGAGTGCTCCTGGTTCAACTGCTCCATGTGTGCTGAGTTTCTGTAGGAAGTCTGTAGTGTCGCGACAAAAGCTGGGGGTTCTTTGTACAATGGGTTTCAGGATGCCCTCGACGTAGCCAGAGAGGTTCTCGCTCAGGGTCCCATTGCCCGATACGATGGGACGGCCGGGTGTGTTTGCCTTGTGTATCGGTCACGGGCATTTGGCCTCTGATCTTCGGCCTTCACAACACATGACAACGCAGAGTCGCTGAGCAGAGACTGATAGCCAAGTTCCGCACACATGAGGATGGCCTCAACCGGGATCTTGGGTTCATGTCACACTATCTGTAACCCCCAAGACTTGCCTGGGCTTGCAAAATCTCACTAACTGTCCTGTCTGGAGACAATACACACCTCTTTAACATGTGCTTAACGCTCTCTCCACCCACATTGTCTGTATCTTTAAGACTTGATTACCTGTAAAGATTTGCATTCCAACCATTATTTTGTAAGTTGAGTTTGTGTCTTTATATGCCCTGTTTGTGAGCAGAACTCCCACTCACCTGAAGGAGCAGCGAGCGCTCCGAAAGCTAGTGGCTTTTGCTACCAAATAAACCTGTTGAACTTTAACCTGGTGTTGTGAGACTTCTTACTGTGTTTACCCCAGTCCAACGCCGGCATCTCCACATCATGGATATCATTAAGTGACAGAATACAACACAAACAACAGCAACTAAACTGTCTGTCACCCACAGTTTTACATCCTTTGTAAAACACAGGAACAGCTCCTAAAGCAACTTCCTGAACAACACTGTGCACTCCTGAGATTTGAGTAAATAATCTAGGCTGGCACATCAGTTCAGTAGTGAGGGAGTGCTGCACTGTCAGCACTACTATCGAATTAGATGTTAAACTGAGGCTCCATCAGCTCCCTCTGGTTGCCGCCAATGTTCTTGTGTTACTATTTCATAGTAGAGCATTGGAGTCCTCCCTGTGTCCTGGCCAATATTTATCCCTCAATGTGGAGATGAAGTCCTGTCGAGCGAAGCCCACATCCCACAAATACACAGAAAAAATAATAATTGGAAGTTATTTTACCTTCTTCTGAATTCCCTGTTGGATTTATTTGTGACTATTTTATATTTCTGGTCTCCCCAAATGTGCGAGCATCTTCTCTATGCCTACCCAGTTCCAGGCGCAAAGACCAATAAAATTTATTCATAAATGGATTGTATCAGAATATGGTGCCACTTGGGAGGTTGGATATATTTCCAAATTGGGACGGGAGATTGGGTAGCAGCACACAAATGGCAATGTAACATAAACGACGGGACATTCATCAACATATTACTGTCGCTCTTACTGCCATGTCTGAACCAAACAGACATTAAAGAGGCTGAAACTTAAATGAATTTGATAAATTATGAATTCACAGTGGAACGTAAGGTTCATTCGCAGTGACTTTACTGACATTTACAACAGTGGTTTCATTTATTTTAGAAATGTTTTTCAAGCTGATTCTGTAACAATTGTCACTATTGCTGAAACAAGACATTTTTATCGAAGCTTTTCATCTTGCATTCATCAGCATTTTGCAAGGATACAATGTAAGGGAAATCAATACATTTCTACAGTATGAGAAGGGAGTGCTCTCTTCTTGTAGAGTATAAATTTGTCAATTTCCCTTGGAATATATTATTGCCAATGTCCTGGTGAGTGCAAGATGAAAAGCTTCGACAAAAAAAGTTGCTATTTTTCAGCAGTGTCGATATATTTGAGAACCATATCACTATTATTTGTGAATTCCTTTGAATTTGTTTTCCCTGGCCAGCTCAATTTCCGGGGTTGAATCTGAGTGCCCTGCCCCACTTGGTGTGAACAGGGTGGTAAGGCCCTAAAAATAGAGCTGCTGGCCTCACTGTCCCATTAACAACAGTGACTCAGATAGCTGCAATTTTGTGAAAGATCCACTTCCAGGTGATCACGGCCCTGATTTTGGCAACAGGCATCATTTATTACGGAAATCGGGCAACAATACTGTGATTAGGATCCTAATCGAGAGCGGAATGGGTTGAAGGGAGAACCTCATCGAGGTGTACAAAATTATGAGGGATACAGATAAGGTAGGTAGGAAGAAAATGTTCCCCTTAGTAGAGGGTCAGTAACCAAGGGGCATAGATTTAAGGTAAGGGGCAGGAGATTTAGAGGGGCTTTGAAGAAAACCCTTTTCACCCAGAATGGATGGGAATCTGGAATTCATTGGCTGAAAGGGTGGGAGAGGCGGGAACACTCACAGCATTTTAAGAAGTATTTAGATGAGCACTTGAAACGCCACAGCAAACAAGGCTACGGACCAAGTGCTGGATAATGGGATTAAGATTAGATACGTGCTTGATGGCCAGCACAGACACGATGGGATGAAAGGCCTCTTTCCGCGCTGTAAAACTCTATGACTATTGGAGTTGCCAGAATGCCAGTGAGTTTCACAAGTAATGGAATGGAAGAGTCTCCTGAAAGATAAATTTGGATTTATGTGTGAAATTTGTGAATATTGGCGGGGCCCGTGGAAATATGGTGGCCATTGCTGCCTCGGACCACCCCTTGCTGCAATTGTGATCTCCCCCTGCTGTGACTTACATTCCCAAAAGTTACTGGCCGTTCTGGTCCCATTTTCAGGCACCAGTCGGGCGAGATGCATCAGGACGATTGTTTGGCCCTCTGCCCCTTGCCTCTTGAGTGAAAGTGGAGTTTTGAAAGCCCAGGAAGTCCACAAACGCACTCACCTGTCCAATTCCCGACATGCAGCAGTCTCTTCTGTGCTCTGCCCTCCTGCTACCATGTGTGAGTTCGGGCAGTGTGCATCAACAGGCAACTTGACCCCTGGGGCATCACTGCAGAGCCCCATCCTGACCTTAAGCAGGATTCACTCGAGTACTTTGAGGCCGGGTTCTCTGGAATAGTGATTGGAATTAGGAACACAGACTGCTTTCCCACTCCCCAGTGTTCTCCAACTCCCCAATTACCCCCTGGTTGAAGTCAGCTAACTGAATTGAGAGGTGGTGTCAGTGGAAGTGACCATGAAGCTGTTGGATTGTTGCAAAATCTCACCCAAATCACCTCCTGAGAAGAAAGTCTTCCATCCTTACCCAGTCTTGCCTATATGTGACTCTCAGTTCCACACCAAGGTGGCTGATTCCTAACCACAATCCTGGACAGCTAGCGATGGACAATGAATGCCAGCTTTGCCAGCAATGTTCCCATCCTGAGAATGAAAATAAAGGTGTGTATAGTAACTTTAGGAGTCAGCCGTAAAGGAATAGTGCTTTGTTGCACAAAATAAAGTAAAACCACAAGCCTATGGTGAACACAAACAGGTCCCAACCTGTCCAATACAATAATGGACCTACTCAAGGGCCTGCTTTATAAAGGGCTCAACATAGAATCTCACCTGGTAAGCTAATTACCAATCACTAGTTAGCTTGTATTTTACAAGTCCTACAAGGAGGTCAATCAATGATTCTCTATGCAAGGCCTGGGGGTTATCACAGTGTGATAAAATCTTACAGCACAGAAACCATTCAGTCCATCATGCCTTGTACTGGTTCCCTAGAAGAGCTTTTAGAATAGTCCCATTCCTTCCACGTAGCCCCACGTTAAATGTGGGAATTTCTTTGCCTATTCAAAGTGATGTAGGAATAATCTGAGGGAATGTCAATATTTCTCTTCTCTCTGAAACAATTCCTTTGGCATCAGATTATCAATTCAATAGTATTCAACATGAGGCATTACAGGACAAGAAACCTGTCAGAATGAACTGTATTTAAAATGGGGCTGGTGATAGTATCTGTCAAAGTAATATTATAAATTATTCTCTTCCCTAAGCAACGGTCCAACACTGAGCAGATTTATAAACTGCCCTCCTTTTGATTAGTGCTGACAGAAAAGCAACATTTTTTTTGCATTTGAAGTAAAACCAATTTGTTTTTATAACCTCCTGACTTTAAATGCTAATTTAATTCAGCTTGGTTTACTGATGACAATTTTATCTGTGTCTTTTCCATAGGGTTGCCACAGACCACAACATTGACAATACAACAGCAATACTGCGGGAATGGTTAAAGAATGTTCAGAAGTCCTACCACTATGTGGAGTGGAGGCCCCTGGATGATCCCAAGTGAGTAATCTCCATTGCACAACCATCTCAATCAATTCTTGTTTGAATCTTCGAAGACTTTCAAAGTCTTCGAAGATGACTTTCAAATATTTTCACGGAAACCTTGCTCAGCCAAGCATTGCTGCAATTGGTGTAGGAACATGCACTTTGAAAGTAGAATTAGAGCAATTAAAGGGACATTGCTTTCACCCAATAAAGAGTTGGGGTGGGGGAGCGAGGGTACCTTGTTTTAATACACTGGAGTAGATCAGATCAGCACTGTGCCATGAACACGCAGGTGGCACAGTGGCACAGTGGTTAGCACTGCTGCCTCATAGCCCCAGGGACCTGGGTTCGATTCCCAGCCTGGGCTACTGTCTGTGTGGAGTTTGCACATTCTCTCTGTGTCTGCGTGGCTTTCCTCCGGGTGCTCCAGTTTCCTCCCACAGTCTGAAAGGCATGCTGATTAAGTGCATTGGCCATGCTAACTTCTCCCTCAAAGGTGTGCAGGTTAGGTTGATTGGCCATGCTAAATTGCCCTTTAGTGTCTTGGAATGTGTACGTTAGAGGGATCAGTAGGGTAAATATGTGGGGTTTTGGGGATAGGTCCTGGGTGGGATTGCTGCCGGTGCAGACTCAATGGGCCAAATGGCCTCCTTCTGCACTGTCGGGATTCTATGATTCACTGTTATGACAAAAGTGGCCTTTTTCAGTCTCTTTTCCTTTTCAAATATTGATCAGGAATGTGCCAAACATTTTCTCTTTAATGAAGGCAAAGTATGTTTCAAATTTATCGTGCCAATCACCAATATAACTTTGATTTTTTTCTAGAATACGCAGTTAATTTGCTTAAGGGCATGGCCTCTTTAAATTTGTTTGCATGACCCAGCATGCAAGGTAATTTAAAGGGGCCAACTTTTGCATAGTGACTCTTAGGGTTGCTGCATTACTGCACAGCTTAGAGGGAACATTCCCAGAAATGGGTGCCCCTGAGCTGCGAAGATGTGAGTAATACTTGACTCATTTCGAAATCCAAGCTACCTTGATTTGCACACCAAAGATGAACACAAGGGAGGGATGGGTGCAATCTTTATTAAGAATATATGGTAAGGGGTAAACTCAACAGTCAGATCTAGTGAGAGTCAGCACAAAACCATAATGGTTAGCACTGCTGTCTCACAGTGCCAGGGACCCGGGTTCGATTCCTGGCTTGGGTCACTGTCTGTGTGGAGTTTGCCCGTTCTCCTTGTGTCTGCATGGGTTTCCTCCGGATGCTCCGGTTTCCTCACACAGTCTGAAAGACGTGCTGATTAAGTGCATTGGCCATGCTAACTTCTCCCTCAGTGTATCCGAAGAGGCACCAGAGTGTGGCAACAAGGGGATTTTTCCCAGTAACTCCATTGCAGTGTTAATGTAAGAATTCTTGTGACACTAATAAATAAACTTTAAAAGGCCAAGATAAGTATTTTTATTTAAATTTTTTGTGGAATCTTCATGTGTCAGGAGGGACAGGGCCTAATCGGGTAATAAAACTATCAGGCCCAGCATGGAGGAGATTCCAGGCTATTCTTCAAAGGCAGCACGGTTGCACAGTGGTTAGCACTGCTGTCTCACAGCACCAGCGACCCGGGTTCAATTCCGGCCTCGGGTGACTGTGTGGAGTTTGCACATTCTCCCCATGTCTGCATGGGTTTCCTCCAGGTGCTCTGATTTCCTCCCACAGTCCAAAAATGTGCAGGTTAGGGGGATTGGCCATTCCAAATTGCCCCTTAGTGTCAGGGAGATTAGCAGGGTAAATACGTGGGGTTACGGGACTAGGGCCTGGGTGGGATAGTTGTTGATGCAGGCCTGATGGGCCAAATGGCCTCTTTCTGCACTGTAGGGATTCTAGGATAAACTATGATGATGATGATCACTTTGAATAGCAGGGGCCAGGGGTCCTTCGTGCTGCTGAACCCATGTCCAACTGTGTGTGCTTGAGAGCCTAATGACAGTGCTGGTGTCAAATCAGCACCACATTCTGACTGAAGATGGCATACCTTTGGCCCATGCTTTTATTTCCCTCACCAAAATGGCACTCAACAAAGACTGTACCAGAAATGAGTGCACATAGCAGGCATTGTTTGGCACCAAGAGGGCCAGTGTATTCACGGAACTACACATGCTGTGGTGCTGGGTGTTATAGTCAGTGTGAGCTGGAAGCACATGGATGGGGAAGACAGTACAATAGAGAGTATGAATACAAATTAGGATCAGCAGTAGGCCGCTCGGCCCCTTGAGTCTGCTGCACCATTCAATAAGATCATGGCTGATCTGTTTGTAACTTCAACCCCACATTCCTGTTTACCCCCCTTTCGTTCCCTGTTGTTACAAACGTAAGCATAGACAGCATGCATAATCCACTGGAACTCTTTTAAAAAGACAAAAAAATCCTACAAGTTTCAGCCGCTTCAAGCCGGAATCTCTAACCTATGCACAACTTACCAAATTTATTCATTAGCAGCGATGGGCTTTCATTTTGGTTTTCAAATACGGGGGCGAATTTTACAGTGGGGTGGTGTGCTGCAGCAACACTTGCTGCTTTCTAAATGCACCTGAGGAGTTTCTTAAGAAGCTTCTTTAATGAAGGACCCTTACCTTCCCCTTTGTGAGGCAGGAGGATGCGTTCAGGACTGGCAGCAGTAAATCAGCCCCCGTTGTACAGCCCACCCACTACCTTCCTGTCATTAACGTGCCCCTGCCAGAGTTGAAGTTCAGCAACCCTTGAGACAAAATATCAGTGCAGGGTCAGTCAGCGTGTCCTGCCAATGATGTTCCCACTGATTCAGCAGCCTTTGTTTGGTTCCCCCAGGCACTATTCTGACGAAATTGGACCAAAACACTGGAGCAATTCCAGATTTGCACATATGATGAAACTCAAGCAAACAGCACTGAAAACTGCGAGAGAGAAGTGGGCTGACTACATACTGGTGAGTAATATTTCAGGTTACTGTCTCTTTTGAAACATTCAGTAGTCCACTCAGCCAATTATTATTTAGGATGGTTAAAACTACTTTTCAGCTCAATGGCTTGCCACCTCCATTGTTGGTAGAAAATACAAAGAGGCGATACATAGAGTCTCGATTTTCTACTGGGTTTGTGAGATTTTTCAAATTAATTGGGCCAGATTGGGTGAGATTAGTACTAAGGCAGTCAAACACCAGATTGGAAACATAATTATGAAAATTATTGAGAACAAAGTAAATATTGTAATATAGGTATTGAATTTCCTGTACTATCCACAGGTTGACATTGCAACCTAGCAATATCAGGTGATCGGGTGTGTTGAAGGAGGGAGAGAAGCAACAAGATTTGTAGAGACTAATTGGATCAGATGTCTTATTTCCATATTATATAAAGCCTAAGTAATTATATGCAATCTTGTTCAGCCTGTCTGAAGTTCTGTTATTCCAATGGTTCTTCTTAATGAGGTAATCTTTAGAATAATAGAATCCGTAAGTGCAGAAGGATGCCGTTCGGCCCATCGCGTCTGTACCAACCACAGTCCCACTCAGTCCTTATTCCTGTAACACCACACATTTACCCTACTAATCCCCCTGACACTAATTTAGCATGGCCAATCAACCTAACCAGCACATCTTTGGAGTGTGGGAGGAAACCGGAGCACCCGGAAGAGACCTACGCAGACATGGGGAGAACGTGCGAACTCCACACAGACAGTGACTGTGATTGAACCTGGGCCCTGGCGCTGTGACGCAGCAGTGCTAACCATTGTGCCACCATGCTCCCCAGCATGGATTCCTCCCCAAAACCTCCATTCTCGTCTCACTCCTGTTCCCTTCCTCAAAACTCCCATTCCTTTCTCGGCCCCTGTTCCCTCCCCGAAACCCCATTCCATCTTCGCATCCCCACTCCCTTCCAAACTCACCACATTAGTTGGAATCGGCTGCTTAAGCTGAGGTCAGTTTGCCATACCTCGTCACCCCCTGCCCCCGCCCAAGAATTGTCCTCGACTCTCAAGGAACTCAAGTTTACTCTCCTCAGCATTGCTTTTAGAACATAGAACATAGAACAGTACAGCACAGAACAGGCCCTTCGGCCCACGATGTTGTGCCGACCTTCATCTGAAACCAAGATCAAGCTATCCCACTCCCTACCATCCTGGTGTGCTCCATGTGCCTATCCAATAACCGCTTAAATGTTCCTAAAGTGTCTGACTCCACTATCACTGCAGGCAGTCCATTCCACACCCCAACCACTCTCTGCGTGAAGAACCTACCTCTGATATCCTTCCTATATCTCCCACCATGAACCCTATAGTTATGCCCCCTTGTAATAGCTCCATCCACCCGAGGAAATAGTCTTTGAACGTTCACTCGATCTATCCCCTTCATCATTTTATAAACCTCTATTAAGTCTCCCCTCAATCTCCTCCACTCCAGAGAGAACAGCCCCAGCTCCCTCAACCTTTCCTCATAAGACCGACACTCCAAACCAGGCAGCATCCTGGTAAATCTCCTCTGCACTCTTTCCAGCGCTTCCACATCCTTCTTATAGTGAGGTGACCAGAACTGCACGCAATATTCCAAATGCGGTCTCACCAAGGTCCTGTACAGTTGCAGCATAACCCCACGGCTCTTAAACTCCAACCCCCTGTTAATAAAAGCTAACACACTATAGGCCTTCTTCACAGCTCTATCCACTTGAGTGGCAACCTTTAGAGATCTGTGGATATGGACCCCAAGATCTCTCTGTTCCTCCACAGTCTTCAGAACCCTACCTTTGACCCTGTAATCCACATTTAAATTTGTCCTACCAAAATGAATCACCTCACATTTATCAGGGTTAAAGTCCATTTGCCATTTTTCAGCCCAGCTTTGCATCCTATCTATGTCTCTTTGCAGCCTACAACACCCCTCCACCTCATCCACTACTCCACCAATCTTGGTGTCATCAGCAAATTTACTGATCCACCCTTCAGCCCCCTCTTCTAAGTCATTAATAAAAATCACAAAGATCAGAGGACCAAGCACCGATCCCTGCGGCACTCCGCTAGCAACCTGCCTCCAGTCCGAAAATTTTCCATCCACCACCACCCTCTGTCTTCGATCAGATAGCCAGTTACCTATCCAATCGGCCAACTTTCCCTCTATCCCACACCTCCTTACTTTCATCATAAGCCGACCATGGGGGACCTTATCAAACGTTTCTTTTCATTTATTCGTTCATGAGGTTTTAGTGTCACTGGCTCGGCCAGCATTTATCGTGCATCCCTAGTTGCCCTTCAGAAGGTGGCGGTGAGCTGCCTTCATGGACTGCTGCAGTCCATGTGGTGTAGGTGCACCCACCGTGCTGTTGGGGAAAGTGTTCCAGGATTTTGACCCAACGACAGTGAAGGAAAGGCGATATATTCCTAAGTCAGCATGATAAGTGGCTTGGAGCGGAATCTCGATGTGGTGATGTTCCCAGGTATTCGCTTCTCCTGTCCTTCTTGATGGTAGTGATCGTGGGTTTGGAAGGTGCTGTCTAAGGAACCATAGAACCATAGAAAATTACAGCTCAGAAACAGGCCTTTTGGCCCTTCTTGTCTGTGCCGAACCATTTTATGCCTAGTCCCACTGACCTGCATTTGGACCATATCCCTCCACACCCCTCTCATCCATGAACCCGTCCACTATCCTTTCAAAGTGGTTTCCCTCTTCTTGTTTCTCAGTTCTACCCATATAGATTCAGTGGGCGAACCCTCAGAAATATCCCCTCTCAGTACTGCCGTGATGTTCTCCCTACTCAAAAGCGGAACCCCCTTCCTCTCTTACCTCCTGTTCTATCCTTCCTATAACATCTGTAACCTGGAACATTGAGCTGCCAGTCTTGTCCCTCCCTTAGCCATGTTTCAGTAATAGCTATAATATTCCAGTCCCATGTACCCATCCATGCCCTGAATTCATCAGCTTTGCCTAACAGGCCTCTTGCATTGAAATAAAAGCAGGTTAATCTAGACTTCCCTAGCTCTCTACCCTGCTCTTGCCTGACCTGTCGAGTACTAGAATTACTGACACTGCCTTTACTATTTAACGTGCTCTCTTTAACTTCCATGCTGTCCTCAACCTTCTCTTCTGTCTCCCTACTGCTTTGGGTCCCGTCCTCTGCCAAACTAGTTTAAACCCTCTCAAGTTGCTCCAACAAATCTCCCCGCCAGGATATTAGTCGCCCTCCAGTTCAGGTGTAACCCATCCCTCTTGAACAAGTCACCCCTGCCCCAGAAGAGATCCCAATGATCCACAAATCTAAATCTCTGTCCCCTGCACAAGTTCTCAAGCCAGGCATTCATCTGCCTCATCTTCCTATTCCTACTCTTGCTTCTACTTGGCACCAGCAGTAGTCCAGAAATTACTACCTTCGAGTTCCTGCACTTTAACCTTCTGCCTAACTCTCTATATTCACACTTCAAGACTTCATCCCTTTTCGTACCTATGTTATTGGTAACAATGTGTACAACGACTTCTGGCTGCTCATCCTCTCCCTGAAGAATGACCTGCAACCACTCAGAGAAGTCCTTGACCCTGGCACCAGGAAGGCAACACATCATTCTGGAGTCTCAATCGCAGCTACAGAAACACCTGTCTGTGCCTCTAACCAGTGAGTCCCCCATTACTGCTGCTCGCTTGCTCTACAGCAGAACCAGGCGTGGTGCCATAGGCCTGGCTGCTGCTGGTATATTCCCCTGAAAGGCTATCCCCCTCAACAGTGTCCAAAATGGTATACCTGTTTGAAAGGGAAAGGCCACAGGAGACTCCTGCACTACCTGCCTGTCTCTCCTGGTAGTCACCCATCTACCTGAATGAACCTGTGATGTGACAACCTCCCTGTAACTGGTGTCTATATCACTCTTTGCCCCCTGTATTCTCCGCAGTGTGTCCAGCTGCTGCTCCAACCGAACAATGTGGTCTGTGAGGAGCTGCAGCTGGAGACACATCTTGCAGACAAAGCTGTCAGGGAGTCTAGATTGCTCCTTGATTTCTCACATCTGGCAGGAGGAGCATACCACTGCCCTAACTCCATAACTGCCCTTTTACAGTTAAAAAGTTGCGTATGTTTGTACATATGCTGAAAAAAATTCTCTGTTCAGGACATTATACTTAATCATAGATCTTTAGTCAGAGCTAAATTGGACAACTTTTCTGCAATTCCTGTTGTGTGGAATGGATTAAGTCAGACTGTGAGAGTTTTATCTAACTCAAGTAGAGGTAATTAACCACTATTATATGGGGAAAAACTAACACCATCAAGTGGCACAAGACAGTCTTCCTTTAATTGTAAATCACTGATGTTCTTTCTCTTATTTTCCTTCCAGTTTGTCGATACAGACAACTTTCTAACAAATGAGCTGACACTGAATTTGATGATAGCTGAAAACCTAACTGTGGTTGCACCCATGCTGGACTCTCACACATTGTACTCAAACTTCTGGTGCGGTATGACACCCCAGGTGAGTTGTTTAAATCAACAATTCTAAACCAGTTATTAACAGTAGAAAATGTCAGTGTAACAATTTGCAACCAAACGTCAATAAATGACAATGTAATGTCTTTCTCCCCTATCACCCTCCCCACCCAACACCAACCCCTGGAAATAATGACAGTTCTGCTTCATGTGGCTCATCATCTTGGAACCACGACAATATTGTTATTTGAAAGTATTTCCAATACTTAACACAAAAATCAATTCATTTAGAAGCCCCACCTGTTATGTTTGCAGGGTGTAGCCCTTTAAGAGAACAGATCATAGAATCATCATAGAATCCCTACAATGCAGAAGGAGACCATTCAGCCCAAGAATCCCACCCACACCCTATTCCCATAACCCCAAATATTTACCCTGCTAATCCCCTGACACTAGGGTCTCAGACTTAAAACCACCCTTCCTCAGAACTGAAACTCAATCTTATGTACTAAAAATCTCGAGTTGTCATTTTCACAGGGAGCGCAGTAAACCTTCTGCCATTACAGTAAGCACTGAAAGTGTTGTGGTCTGTGAACCATATGATTTGATGCTTTCAGAAGTAGCAGAGATTCCAAGTTTTATTCATTTTTTAAAAAACCATCCATCAGAGCAAGATTAAAGCAGAAGATTACCAGGAAATAGAACTTAATTCTCACTATGGACTTAAAAGCTGTTTCTTGAATCAAAATAGCATTTTAAGATAAAAACAGAAAATGCTTTGATTTGATTTGATTTATTATTGTAACATGTATTAGGATACAATGAAAAGTATTGTTTCTTGCGTACTATACAGACAAAACATGCCGTTCATAGAGTACATAGGGGAGAAGGAAAGGAGTGGGTCCAGAATGTAGTGTTGCAGTCATAGCTAGGGTGTAGAGAAAGATCAACTTAATATATAATAGATCCATTCAAAAGGCTGATGGCAGCAGGGCTGTTCTTGAGTGGGTTGGTACATAATCTCAGACTCTTGAATGTTTCCTGATGAAAGAAAGTGGAAGAGAGTATGTCCGGGGTGTGTGGGGTTCTTGATTATGCTGGCTGCTTTTCCAAAGCAGCTGGAAGTGTAGACAGAGTCAATAGATGGGAGGCTGGTTTGCATGATGGGCTGGGCTACATTCACAACCCTTTGTAGTTTCTTCCGATCTTCATGAGAGCAGGAGCTATACCAAGCTGTGATATATCCAGAAAGGAAGCTTTCCACGGTGCATCTGAAAAAATTGATGACAGTCATTGCGGAAATGTTAAATTTCCTTATGGAAATACTCAGGTCATGCAGCATCTGTGGAGAGAGAAACAGAGGCAGGATGGGAAAATTTGGAAGCAATGATGCCCGCTGGTGTTGAGGTTGGAAATGTTAATGTTTCCACTCAATGATCTTTCGTCGGAGCTCAAAAGTCTTTCCATGTGAGTGCAGGCCTTTGCACTCAGTATCCTGTGTCAACATTGTACAGTTAATGGAGCTGTGAGGACAACAAAAAGTACCAGAGAGATCTTTCCACATTGACCCCCAGGTTTGGGGTACCTTCCAGTGACAGAACTGGTGAGAAAGATTCAGAATAACGACCTGGTGGCAGGGGGTGGCTTGTCAATTGTATCAAATCCTGCACTTGGTTTCACCAAGACAATCTAAGGGCGTCATACTAACCCAGTCCTTCATAACACATTCCGATTGAGTTACTAAAATTTGTTCCTCAGCAGGTTTACCACTTCATCGTTGGTTTATGCACACCCAAAATTTGGCAATCTTTTTGTTTATCCTAAGTTGCCTGTGAACAAGAGCAGTTGACATGTCACGGCAATTGCTGCTCCTCTTTAATCACATCTTTCTGATAAACATTTCTCCTTGAGGTTAGACTTGTGAAACAAATATGAGATCTATAAATTATAATGTGCATGACAATCATTTAACATGTTGCATGGACAGTCAGCATTTTGAGGCAGTATTGACCAGTTGTCTACATTCATGGGCAAAAATCAGCAACAATCCGGGCTCCACCATTCAATGGGGCACTTTGTTCCCCGTGTCAGCATCTTGAAAGCTGCTGTGTGCAGTGGGTGGGCAATTCTGCAATATCTTCCAGTATTAAAATGGTAGAAGGTTGGGTATACTAACAGCTTAATTGTCAAAATCTCAGCTGGGATCAGTAACTTTTTTTTCTAAAAAGAAGAAATTGGAAATTCCAGTTTTTAACTGAAGCCACGAGATTCCACAGTTTAAGACAAAAGAACTTTACTGCACAGGGGTCAAACAAAGCAAATCACCTTCATTGTGAAATCCAGAATGAACATAAATTAAACATGAACTTACGGGCAAACTACAGTCAAATACAAAATGTAAAATATCGATTAAATGGCAATCGCGCCATCTTATTAAATGGCTCGGTGATCCACTCAGCAATCTAAGTCACAAAGTCCTTCAAACTCTGCCTTCCAAACCAGCCTCCCATTCATTGACTCTGTCTATACTTCCCGCTGCCTTGAAAAAGCAGCCAGCATAATTAAGGACCCCATGCACCCCGGACATTCTCTCTTCCACCTTCTTCCATCTGGAAAAAGATACAAAAGTCTGAGGTCACGTACCAACCGACTCAAGAACAGCTTCTTCCCTGCTGCCATCAGACTTTTGAATGGACCCATCTCACACTAAGTTAATCTTTCTCTACACCCTAACTATGACTGTAATAATACATTATGCAACCTCTCCTTTCCTTCTCTATGAACAATATGCTTTGTCTGTATAGCCCACAAGAAACAATTTCAGTGTATACTAATACATGTGACAATAATAAATCAAATCAAAATCAAATCCTCGGAAAGAATTTCAGTTCTTGCTCTTCTAAGATTTAGCCTGATCTCCAGCTGACAGCTGCGTACAACCCACTTCGGTTCCAGGCTCTTCACCAAAAATGGCACACATCTGCAGAACCTCCTCAGCTCTACTGTTTAAGACAGAGATGAGGAGTTTTTTTTTTACAGAGTTGTTAGTCTGTGGAATTTTCTTCCCCAGAGAGCAGTAGGAGTTGGGTCCTTAAATTTATTCAATGCAGAGTTAGATGGATTTTTGATGGACAAGGGAGTCAAGGGTTATGGGGCAGACGGCAAAATGGAGTTGAGACCATAACGAGATCAGCCATGATCTTATTGAATGGCAGAGCAGGCTCGAAGAGCTAAGTGGCCTACTCCTGTTCCTAAGGCCTATGTCATATGTTCCTCTGGTAAACCAGTTTCAGTCTCCACATAAGCTTTGGTTTCCAACCTCAGTTTCAGTCTTAGTTTCTATAGAAGCTAGAAGGGTTAACCTCCTTTCTTAGTTTCTCTTTTCAATCTGGGCCTGTCTCAAAAAAGAATACAAACTTTGATACCACGATTCCATCACATAGTGTATGACACAGTCACCATCTATCCTGTGCCAGCATTTCCCAGAGGCCTATATTCAAGACTATTTTAAGAGTGTCAGATTTAGCATACAGATGTGCATGCATATCATGACACATTTTTTTCTTTTAACCTCCACACTACTCTTGCCTATAACCCTTACAAAACCTTTTGAAACCAGCGTTAATCCCAAAGACCAAGTTCTGTCACACTTTGTACTGGGCTCAATCCATTCTCATGCTGGTATTAAATCATAGAATCCCTACAGAACAGGAGGCCATTCGGCCCATCGAGTCAGTACCGATTCAGCATTTTACCCATCCAATCCCTGTAACCCCTAATCCAGCTGACCTACTCAACTTGGGACACTAAGGGGCAATTTAGTATGGCCAATCCACCTAACCTACACAACTTGGGACACTAAGGGGCAATTTAGTATGGCCAATCCACATAACCTGCACATCTTTGGACTGTGGGAGGAAACTGGAGCACCCACAGGAAACCCACGCAGACACTAGGAGAACGTGCGAATCACCCCTGAAGGAGTTACAACCCTTCTACATCACCCCCCCCCCCCCACCCCCATTTCTTTTTTCAATCCGAGTACAGTTTTGTGTTTTGCCTTCATCCAGGGCTACTACAGAAGGACTCCTGATTACATTCCAATCCGGGAGTGGAAGCGTACCGAAAGTTTTCCTGTTCCTATGGTGCACTCAACGTTCCTCATTGACCTGCGTAGGGAAGCTACGAGAAAGTTGGCCTTCTACCCTCCCCACCCGGACTACACCTGGGCATTCGATGACATCATTGTCTTTGCGTTTTCCTGCAAAATGGCCGGTAATTGTTAACACCTAGTTAATCTCCAGCTTTTACATAAAGGGTGCTTACAAATACCAAAATGTCACAAATGTTGAACACGAGAACTGTTGTAAATGTTTAACATGAAATGTACTTCCTTGACTTATTATCTTTCCACTAATAAGCTGCTTCATTAGTGGAAAATGAATATTTAGAAATCCTACAACTGCCAAATTGTTTTCCCAGATGACTGGCAAGATGTATTAATTTTACTTTGTGGCTTGTGTTTCTCTTTGGGCTCTGTTTAACTGGCAAGTATCTCGCTGTGTTTAAACCAAATCATGTTATTAACGTGCAAGTAGGCTGGCACGCAACTTCAATTTGTATTTTGCCAGTAATAATTAAAGTAACGAGCTACTGGAGGGAGAAATGCAAGCAGAGATTGTTTCGAAAATCCAAATCTCTTTGGTTCCTCTTCCTCTTTCCACTGACTCTTCTGAGGGTATAACTGTTTTTGAGGCACTGTTTCATGAACCCCAGCTGCGGAATTAACCTTTCTTTAGCTGCAAGCTTGTACACTATTAGAGTGTGGAGACATCACGGTTGAACTGGTTGTTGCTTTTCATGTTGCTCACACGTATTGTAACCATTCAATAAGAAGGCCACTCACCAGCTTCTCAAGAGCAACCAGGGATAGGGAATAAACCGTACCATTGAAGCCATTTCCCAAATGAATGTTTAAAGCTAACAGTGGGCACTAGGACCAGGCTCAGCTATGACATGGTGGTGATTGAGGGATAGTTGCTGTGAGAGTTTACACATTAATTATGCAGAGACATAGAAACATAGAATCCTACAGTGCAGAAGGAGGCCATTTGGCCCATCGGGTCTGCATCGACCGCAATTCCACCCAGGCTCTATCCCCATAACAACATGCCCTGACACTAAGGGGCAATTAAGCATGACCAAATTACCTAACCTGAATATCTTTGGACTGAGGGAGGAAACCGGAGCACCCAGAGGAAGCCCACGCAGACATGGGGAGAATGTGCAGACTCTGCACAGACAATGACCCAAGCTAGGAATCGAACCTGGGTCCCTGGCGCTGTGAGGCAGCAGTGCTAACCGTGCCGTCCTGAGCTGAGTTTTTGCATTATATTTGTGGATTGCTTGTGTCCTGGTGTAACGCCTGCAAGTTGAACCCCCTGGCCGGAATTCTCAGATGTCATATGCCCTGTCCCCCGCCAGTGAGAGAGAATTTGGTGCTCAGCCAAATCTCCATTCACAGCATCGGGACCGGAGAATCCCAGCCGCGGGAGAAGTTGGAGAATCCGGCCAAGTCTCTGCACTTGTGCAATGACTGGATGCATTTCCGAAAATGTCTCCATCACCTCTCGCTCCCTGCCTTACCGGAATACACGACATGAAGTTGTTTTCCGACAATTTGCAGGACCAGCAGCCTTTACCACATGACTAAACGAGTCTTTGGTTGATTCAAAGCAGATAGCAACAGGAAGAGGTAAACGAGGCAGAAGCAAGAAATGGTACTTGAACATCTCTGTGCCAGCTAAAAGGCTGACCAAGTACCAGTAGAGCCCTTGTTAATTTTAGAAATCTTCAAAAAACTCTGAATTGGAAACATATAGAGATGGAAACTCAGCAGCATAATCAAACCAGAGCAAATGAATGGAACAAGAGGGAATTCCAACATCATTGTGTAATTTATATATGGTTAATCTCAATGAGCGTGTTAATTATTACTCTGCAGAAGTGCTTATTTGGATCATGCTGATGAGAAACAAAAACTCACCCAGAAATTAATTATCATCTCAGCTTGATTCAGAAGCTAATGATACCTCCCAAGGTTTTCAATTTTCTAAAAGAAACAACTTGTTATCAATGGTCTGACGTCTCTCAAACATTGCAAAGTGCAATGTAACTCACTCATTAGAACAATGCATTGGTGAGGCCGCAGCTGGAATACTGTGTGCTGTTTTGGTCCCCTTACTTGCGAAAGGATATATTGGCCTTGGAGGGAGTGCAGAGAAGGTTCACCAGGTTGATACCGGAGATGAGGGGTGTAGATTATGAGGAGAGATTGAGCAGATTAGGTTTGTACTCGTTGGAGTTTAGAAGGCTGAGGGGTGATCTTATAGAGGCATATAAGATAATGAAGGGGCTGGATAGGGTAGAAGTGGAGAGATTCTTTCCACTTAGAAAGGAAACCAGAACTAGAGGGCACAGCCTCAAAATAAAGGGGGGTCAGTTTAGGACAGAGTTGAGGAGGAACTTCTTCTCTCAGAGGGTGGTGAATCTCTGGAATTTTCTGTCCACTGAAGTGGTGGAGGCTTCCTCGTTGAATATGTTTAAATCACGGATAGATGGATTTCTGATCAGTAGGGGAATTAAGGGTTATGGGGAGCAGGCGGGTAAGTGGAACTGACTCACTTCAGATCAGCCATGATCTTATTGAATGGCAGGGCAGGCTCGAGGGGCTAGATGGCCTACTCCTGCTCCTATTTCTTATGTTCTTATAATGCAGGTAAGTGGTGATAGTGTGTACAGTTCATTCGGGTAGTCTGAGTTGCTGTGGTAATATGCAGTTTTACATGTATGGTGTAGTCTGGAGCTATGGATAGTAATGGTGGGGGCTCCATCTTTCTTTCCATCGCATGGCTGACCAGGAATCTCTCCTGCTTTTAACACCCACCATTGCTGTGTGCTGGAAGGATTTTTCAGGTAGATTTGCAACCTGTTTGCCTGCATCATGAATGCATCTACCCCATCACCTCCTGGGGTGGGACTTAAACTCAGAGCTTTTTTTAATTCACTCATGGTATGTGGGCATCGCTGGCTGGCCCAGGATTTATTGCCAATCCCGAACTACCCTTGAATTGAGGGCATTTAAGAGTCAATCACATTGCTGTGGATCTGTAGTCGGGTATAAGCCAGACCACATAAGGATTGCAGATTTTCTTCTCTAAAGGACATTGGTGAACCAGATGGGTTTTTATAACAATTGACAATGGTTTCGTGTCATCATTAATTAGACTTTTAATTCCAGATTTTAGGGGAGGCAGTGGCATAGTGGTATTGTCACTGGACTAGTAATCCAGAGACCCAAAGTAATGCTCTGGGACCCGGGTTCGAATCCCACCACGGCAGATGGTGGAATTTTAATTCAATGAAAATCTGGAATTAAAAGTCTAATGATGACCATGCAACCATTGTTAATTGTCATGACAATCCATTTGGTTCGCGAATGTCCTTTAGGGAAGGAAATCTGCCCTTACCTGGTCTGGCCTACGTGTGACAGTAAGAAGTCTCACAACACCAGGTTAAAGTCCAACAGGTTTATTTGGTAGCAAACACCATAAGCTTTCGGAGCGCTGCCCCTTCGTCAGATGGAGTGGTCCCCCCAGCAATGTTACTGACATTTAAAATGCTCTCTGAAATGGCCTAGCCAGCACTCAGTTCAAGGGCAATTAGGGATGGGCAACAAATGCTTTGCAGCGATGCACACATCCCATGAAAGAACAGTTAAAAAAATCTGTTTTATTGGATTCAAATTTTACCATCTGCCCAGCATTCTCCTGGGTTTCTGGATTATTAGTCCAGTGACAATACCACTATAACATGGCTCAGAAACAAAGATCCTACCCACTGCACCAGAAGACCTCCTTGGGTAAACAGATTGAATTCATTCTACATCTTTTGACACTGATGGTTGATGGCAAAGAATCCACAGGAGAAGAACCTACTGCTTTGGTGCTGAAAGGCCAGGCTTGAGAGCTGCAGCAATTATTTCCCTGGCTGTTTTCCTAATCTCCACCATCATCCTCCCCCCCACCTCATCCACCCCCACCCCCTGCTGTTGTAGCGCACCTGAAAGAATGATTGGGACCTTGTAAACTCGATGTAAAACAGTTGTTATAGCCGGACATTAGGGATCCCATTCTGATAAGGTTACCCGCTCTTATTGCGGTTGTTAACTCACTCAGATTGTCCTGTAGCCTCCAGGAGTTAAAGATCCAGGACACGGCTACAAGGAAACCAGGAGAAAAATGAAAGTTGCTTTTTTTTTTCATTTTCTTAAGCATTTCTGTTTATGATTATATTAATACTGCAGAAGATGGTCGAAGCATTTGGAGGCAGGCTGACCCGTGATGAAGATTCCAGGAATACGTTTGCGAACGGACAACTCAATGATTAATGCGAGAATAATGTTATCGGAATTTTTTAAACATAGGAATTCAATGAATAAGGCTTGAGCATGAAATTGTCATGACATAATGTAATTTTACAGACAATATTTAATAAAGGTCCTCATATGAATGTGATGGTTAAACTGAGATGACGGGAGATCAAAGTTAAACTACTAAATTGGACTGTTAATTAGTTCTAAATCAAGAAATATAACATTGTTGGTTATTGTGTTAGATTCAATTGAGTCCTTGTAACTATCAAGTCCATCTGGGATCAGTGCTTGAATTTCTACCATTCATTATATTCATTTGTGACCTTGGTGAAGGCACTGCTGATGGAGGGCTGAGGTGTGCACCATTTTCCAGTATTTTCTACCATTGGCAGAACCACTGCAGGCATTCAATCTTTTAACATTTACTACATTGTGGATGAGTTTACAAATCCTGCCCCAATCCTGTTCTCTGAACCACTATTGAGCTCAATGGTCCATTAACAAATCTGACAGACACTTTTTATGTATTAGAGATTCACCGGTGATATTGCCAAGACCATCTTCAGTGCTTCAGTTTCTACTTGGCTAAAATAAATGGCATTTGAAGTTAGCTTTTGTCTGTACTCACCAGCATTAGTGCTGTGTCTTGTCAGAACTGGGGAGTATTAATGCTGTGTATTGCCTGAATTGGGGAGTGTTAGTGTTGTGTATTGTCTGAACTGGGGAGTGTTAATGCAGTGTATTGTCTGAATTGGGGAGTGTTAATGTTGTGTATTGTCTGAATTGGGGAGTGTTAATGTTGTGTATTGTCTGAATTGGGGAATGTTAGTGCTGTGTATTGTCTAATTTGGCGGTGTTAGTGCTGTGTATTGTCTGAATTGGGGAATGTTAGCGCTGTGTATTGTCTGAATTGGGGAGTTTATGCACAGCAAATTGTAAGAATTCTGAGGGTTTGTGCTTGCCATTGGTATCATTGCATAAAGCTGAACTGCCTGTCTCCTCCACTCAAACGGTAAAACTATCCAGGCGATCTGCTGCTCGAATTGTCTGGACCTGCCGAAAGGCAGTGGATGTTTCGCTATGCCACCTTGTGGGCGGCACGGTTGCACACTGTTTAGCACTGCTGCATCACAGCTCCAGAGACCTGTCTGTGCGAAGTCTCCCCGTGTCTGTGTGTGTTTCCTCCGGGTGTTGTGGTTTCCTCCCACACTCCAAAGATGTGCAGGTTAGTTGGATTGGCCATGCTAAATTGCCCCTTACCGTCCCAAGATGTGTAGGTTAAATGGATTAGCCATGTTAAATGTGTGGGGTTACAGGGATAGAGTGGGAGAGTGGGCCTGGGTAAGACCTCTGTCAGAGATTCAGTGCAGAATGATGGGCCAAATGGCCTCTTCTGCACTGTAGGGATTCTATGATTCTATGATTCTCATCCCCTGTGGTGGATCCGGTCGCAACTGGGCCAGAAAATCCTGACCAAAGTAGCGTAACCAATTGACCAAGAACTGGAAAATGGGGTTAGGCTGGATTGATATTTTTCATTCAATGAGATGAATAGCCTTTCTCTGTGTTGCAAATTGCTATGTTCTTCGAAGATGTAACAAGCAAAATAGATCATGGGGAATCTGTAGATACATTATATCTGGCCTTCCAGAAGGCATTTGATAAGGTGCTGCACAAAAGGTTAATACACAATTGTAAAGTTCTAACTATGTTAGGAGTTGTGAGGTTTACACAAAAAAGACATGGCTTGCATCAGTAAATTCAAGCTAACAACAGCAGCTTTATTCCAGGAGGTCTTGTCTGTACACAGTACCAACTGAAAATAAAACAGCACACTGTGCAAACACCTTAATGGCATAACCAACAAATCAAGTGTTCAGCTCTTAAAGCAACCTGCAACCCTTTTAAATATATAACAAGGAAAGATCACATGAGATTAGGGGTAATCTATTAATTTGGATAGAGGACAGGCTAACTGACAGAAAGCAGAGAGTTGGGGTGGATGGGTCGTTTTCTGGTTCGCAAGACATAAATAGTGGGGTGCTACAGTGTTCGGTCTTTGGGCCTCAACTATTTACAATCTATATTAATGACTTAAATGCAGGGTTAGAAGGTACTACAGCAAAATTTGCAGGTGACATTAAAATAAGTGGGATAGTAAGTTGCAATAAAGAATTAAGAAGTTTACAAATGGATATGGATAAGTTAGGTTAATGGGCCAAAATGTGACAGATAGAGTTTAACATGGATAAGTGTGTGGTTCGACAATTTGGTCAGAATAATAGAAAGGCAATTTATTATCTAAATGGAGAAAAACTTTGGAGTGCTTCAGTGCAAAGAGATCTGGGTGTCCTCGTGCAAGAGTCGCAGCAAATTGATACGCAGGTACAGCAGGTAATTAGGAAGGCAAATGTAAACCTCGCATTTATAGCTAAAGAAATAGAGTATAAAAGTATGTAAATGTTGCTGCAGCTGTACAAGCCATAAGTGAGACTGCACCTGGAGTATTATGTAGAGTTTTGGTCCCCTTACTTGAGGAGGGATGTAGGAGGCAGTTCAGAGGAGGTTCACTAGATTGATTCCAGAGATGGCAGGTATGTCTTATGAAGAGAGATTGAAAAATCTAGGACTAACTTCTCTGGAGTTTAGAAGAATGAGTGATGATCTAATTGAGGTATATGAAATGACAAAGAGGATTGACAAAGTAGACCTAGAGAGGATGTTTCCTCTTGTGGGGCAATCTAGAACAAGAGGTCATAGTTTTAGGGAAAGGGGCAGCAGATTTAAAATAGAAATGAAAAACTACTTTCCTCAAAGAGTGTTGAATCTGTGGAATTCACTGCCCCAGGACATTGAGTAAATTTGAGGAGCTAGATAGATTTTAATTAGTAATGGGTTGAAGGGTTATGGAGAACGGGCAGGAAAGTGGAGTTGAGGCGGATAGGAGATCAGCCATGATGGAGCAGGCTCGAGAGGCTGAACTGCCTACTCCTGTTGCTAGTTCTTATGTTCTGATTCAATTAATGCATAATTAATTTGTGTCACCTTCTATAAAGGATTAGTTGTTAATTTTTTTATAGTATGCTGTTTTAGAAATAGCTATTTTGTGTAAAAACTGTTCCTGTTAAAGAACCCCTCATTTATCTTATTCAAAGAATCATTCCATTGATAGTGGAGAATTAGACTTAAACACTTTGCCTTCAATATGTGACTTCTTGTGGAGAAGAGCATTTGTATATGTTTACTTAAAATGTCTTGAAGGTATACAGATTATTCATGCTTCTCAGTGAATAAATGCTGACTAAGTATAAAGTGACTATTATAAAGATACCTTAAATGCGCCCTTTCCTCTATTCTCCCTCTAACTTTGCATGTGTATATAGAGCTGTTAAGTCACTATATATGTTATCCACACAATGGGCAGAAATTTCCCTTTCCCCCCACCATGGGAATCGTAGCGGATGGGACAGGACCAAGCAAAGGACCTTAGGCAGGATTTTCCAGTCTTGGGACGAGCGCGGCCGGAAAATCCCACCCTATATATAGAAGCGTAGGATGATACTGGCTCTTTGGTAGAGTTATCCAATTAATCTCACTCTTATGTTCTTTCTCCATAGTCCGGTAAATCTTACCCTGTCAAGTATTCAGCCAGTTCCCTTTTGAAGGATGCTGTTGAATCACCTTCTGCCACATTTCGGGCAATGCATTCCAGATCATAACTCACCATGTAAGAAAATGTTTCCACGCGCCACCTCTCGCCCTTTTGCCAGTCACTTTAAATATGTGCCCTCTGGACATGAACCCTTTCTGCCTCTGGAAACCGCGTCTTTTTTAGTTTACTCTTATCGAAACATGCCATAGTTTTGAACATAAAATCTCCCCGTAACCTTTTTTTTGTCCTAAAGAGAATAACTGCAGTTCCTCTAATCTCTCCACATAATCGCAAACTGTCTTCCTTGCTACCAGCTTTGTAAATCGACTCTGCACCTTCTTCAAGGCCTTGATCTCCTTTCTAAAGTGTGGTGCTGCTATTCAGCCATTGTAGTCCAGTTGGGGCCTCACCTGCATCGTATAAAGGTTTAGCATAACTTCCTTGACTTTGCATTCTGTACTTCTCTTTAGGGTCCTGGATATTTTTGTGTGCAGGGTGTACACTATGCCGATATGCTTGTACACCCTTAAGGGATCGTAATTGAATGGTGCCTACATATTTAAGGATCACGGTATGTTCTTGTTGGTAGATATGGTGAATAACTGAGCTGGGGTATCTGGAATCATCCCTATCCTATTGGACACAGTGAAATTCAATACCTTGGATTTGTGTGTCAATTTTTTCTTTTGACATTTGGGGTTGCAAAATATTAGCTGTGGTCCTATGTTTAGATCCATTGCATGTGTTTGTGAGTTTCTTATTACTTTGGAAGACTCCCATAGAGTAAACAACATTAACAATGTACAAGCTGATCACCACTTTGCAATGATACACCCAGTAAGTACCCAAGAAGTAAAGTCATTAATCCATTGCCGAAGGCAGCTATTCATTAGTTTGTGAAGGGGTTGCAAAGAAAATCATTACACTCCCTAGGAATAGGTCTATAATATGGCAACAATCAGAGGTCATTATGAATTCACTCAATACAATCATGCTGGTTATACTTAAGCTCTGACAAAAGAATTATCACAGAGGGGCACAGTACCTGATAACTGCAAACAGATGATCGATTATTTTTGTGCAATGCACTTCTTTATGCTAATCCATAACGGATCAATTGTAACACTTCATTCATGGCTTAAAAATAACACCATGATAATGCCATGTAATGATCAAGGAAAGGTCATTTTGTTCACCTCTTCTAAACCATTTTCAAATTTACAACTATCTTGCCTTTGGCCTGCCATTGACCATGACAATGCACAATTTCTCTCCCCCCCCACCTCACACAATTTCCACCCTCCCCCCTCCCCTCGCCTACATGTTAGATGTCCTGCCACCATTATTCTTTCTCACCCTAACCAGTGACCCTCATCCTTGTTCCCTTAAATGCAAGGCATCATCAGGTTCATCTTGAACTGCTCACCAGACCGGGATCCTTGTGCAATGCAAAGATCACCTGGATTCTTTCCCCCGCTACAAATTATGTTCTCAAACTTCTCTCCCCTGTCCCCTCCACTTTCATCTCCAACAACAAGTGCAAAGATCTTTGTCAGTAAAGACCCAGACTATCTATGGAGTGGCATCTCCTACTTCCCTCCATTCCCCTAGTCCGCCAGTCCAAATCTCCTTTAAGATTCTCCCCTGACCTAGCCTTAAACACACAAGTTCCTCCATTTTCGCTTCCCTCTCTCCTCCTGTCCCTTTCACACTCATCTCATCTGAAACTCGCCTCCTGCTCCCTCAGCCTTATTCCTAGCAAACTGCTGACCATCCAACCTCCCTTTCTGGTCCCGCATTAGCTGATGTTGATAATAGTTCTCTCTTTTCTGTTATGGATCCTTCCCCTTCCAATCTGCCGTCATCTCCTCACTCATTAAAAAAAAAACAACCCTTCACGCTATCATCCACAAATGCAACATGTATGCTGACGACACCTTCTTTGGCCTCACCACTACTTATTTTGACATGTGCACTGTCTCAGGAGTAGGGAGCCCATCAGGGGGTGTGAATTGGACTGGAGACCTTCGCTTGTGTTGTAAAGCCACTGACACTGGTTCTTCTTGAGATCTCGCTTCAATAGGGGCTCTTCCGCTTCCATTTTGGAATACGTGTCCTCATCACCTAGAGAGGCAGACGTGGGGCTGACTTCCAGTCGTGGCTCGGTGCTGGCAGTGATACTGAAGCCTGCACTGGCACGGACTTCCTACTCCTGAGATGGTCCAGATGTTTCCTGACATTTTTGGACCGTATAAACCACAGATGGCCCTGTTTTCTCCATTATCATCCCAGGGACCAACTGAGGCCAATCCCGAAGTTTCTCATGTGGACTGGGCCACTGGTTTTGAATGTTCTTTCTGTTAAGTGCATTGACCGTGCTAAATTGTCCCTTTCCCAGGATGTATAGGTTAGGGGAATTAGTGGGGTGAATATGTGGGGTTACGGGGATAGGGCCTGAGTGAAAGCTCTGTTGGAGAGTCGATGCAGATGGGCCGAATGACTTCCTTCTGCACTGTAGGGATTGGTTAGAACATTGAATAGAGGAATTCGAACATCTTGTTGAAGTTGTAATTGGTCGGAACATTGAATACACGAGTTTGCACGTCTTGTTGAAGTTATAATTGGTCAGAACATTGAATACAGGATTTCGTACGTCTTGTTGAAGTTGTAATTAGTCAGGACATTGAATACAGGAGTTTATATGTCTTGTTGAATTTGTACAAGACATTGGTAAGGCCACACTTGGAATAATGTGTACAGTTCTGGTCCTATTATAGAAAGGATATTATTAAACTAGAAAGAGTGCAGAAAAGATTTACTAGGATGCTACCGGAATTTGATGGTTTGAGTTATAAGGAGAAGTTGGATATACTGGGACTTTTTTCTCTGGAGCGAAGGAGGCTTAGGTGTGATCTTAGAGAGGTCTATAAAGTAATGAGGGGCATAGATCAGCTAGATAGTCAATATCTTTTCCCAAAGGTATGGGAGTCTAAAACTAGAGGGCATAGGTTTAAGGTGAGAGGGGAGAGATACAAAAGGATCCAGAGGGGCAATTCTTTCACCCAGAGGGTGGTGAGTGTCTGGAACAAGCTGCCAGAGGTAGTAGTAGAGACGGGTACAACTTTGTCTTTTAAAAAGCATTTAGACAGTTACATGGATAAGATGGATATAGAGGGATATGGGCCAAACGCGGGCAATTGGGACTAGCTTAGGGGTTAAAAGAAAGGGGCGGCATGGACAAGTTGGGCCGAAGGGCCTGTTTCCATGCTGTAAACCTCTATGACTCTATGAGGGATTCTATGATTCTATTCCCTATGATGAGTGCCTAGCTGGCTGCCAGCACTTTTCCTCATGCTCTAATACATAGATAAGATGCAAGACTGGGCGGAGAAGTGGCAGATAGACTTCAACCCAGATAAGTGTGTGGTGGTTCATTTTGGCAGGTCGAATAGGATGGAAGAATATAATATTAAGGGTAAGGCGCTTGGCAGTGTGAAAGAACAGAAGGATCTTGGGGTCCGGGTTCATAGGACGCTCAAAGTGGCGTCGCAGGTAGAGGCTGTGGTTAAGAAGGCGTATGGAATACTGGCCTTCATCAATAGAGGACCCTGGTCAGACCCCACCTGGAGTACTGTGCCCAGTTCTGGTCGCCTCATTACAGAAAGGATGTGGAAGCCATAGAATGGGTGCAGAGGAGATTTCGAGGATGTTGCCGGGATTAAGTGGTATGCCTTATGAGGATAGGTTGAGAGAGCTAGGTCTATTCTCCTTGGAGAGGCGAAGGATGAGAGGTGACCTGATAGAGGTGTATAAGATGTTGAGAGGTATTGATAGAGTGGATTCTCAGAGGCTTTTACCCAGGGCTGAAATGGTTGTCACGAGAGGCCACAGGTTTAGGGTGCTGGGGAATAGGTATAGAGGAGATGTTAGGGGTAAGTTTTTCACTCAGAGGGTGGTGGGTGCGTGGAATCGGCTGCCAGTAGTGGTGGTGGAAGCAGATTCGATTGAGTCTTTTAAGAGACTTTTGGATAGGTTCATGGAGGTTAGTAAGATAGAGGGTTATAGATGAGCCTAGAAGGTAAGGAAATTGTTCGGCGCAACTTGTGGGCCGAAGGGCCTGTTTGTGCTGCAGCTTTTCTATGTTCTTATAGAATGGATATGGATGAATGGTTCACACACAATACTAATTACAAATAGCGCCATTTCAAATAGTGTTTCTGACTTTTCTGAGCACGCCTGTCTGCAAGCCTCAAGGATAGTAAGCATGGTTAAACTCCCAGCATGGTCCAAACTAATTATCTTACACTTGTTGGTCACCAGGGGATTTGATCAGTTGGGCTGTAGGTTGAAGTTTCTTCCTGATACCTCAAACAACATCATCAAGAACATCATCCGATCATTCTGTTTGTGTGTGAGTTGGCTGCTATATTTTCCTGTAGGTAAAGTCACCATAATCGCAGGTGACCTAGGCTGCTCATCCCTGTCGAGGGGGAGAGCTGACTGGTGATGATTTAACCTGAGGGTCAGCACACCTCAGGCAAGGGGCAAGGTTGAGAAGGCGGCGCCTTCATGAATAATCTCAGCCAGTACGGGAATTGAACCCACGCTGTTGGCATCACTCTGCATCACAAACCAGCCGTCCAGACAAATATATTTTCATGTATTACAATGTTACTACATTTCAATATTCCTTCATTGACTGTAAGGCACTTTAACATGTCCCAAGATTGTGAAAGGTGCTATTTAAATACAAAACCTTTTACCTTTCTGTAGTATTTTGCCTGGAAGTATGAATTATGACAAATTCAATTTGCTAAACTCACGGAACAAGAAGTACAAAACCCACTGCTAGGGGATAAGGCAGGTGTGGAAAACCAATCTATATTTCAGTGACAAGAATTATCTACATCACACTGAAAAGACAAGATTAATTTCCCAAATATTTGTCATTGTTTATGTGTAAAATTATTTCTGCATTCCATCACTATTGATTCTATTTCTTCAATCCTAATGACATTTTGAAGTTGTCTGAAGATTCTTATTGGGCTACACAGTGCACAATGGATATTAATCCAGCGTTTTCCAGAATTTCTTCTTCTCACACTGTTATTATTAATTGTCAGCACAAGTCTGCAGAAGTCCCTCAAAGAATAGACCCCTGGAAGAGCAATCTGGTAGTCTAACTTTAGCAGTGTGGAGAATTGGGCTTCAATCAAGACTATCGGCACGATAGTCAATGTCAGAGATTTCCAGGTGTCCCTTTGTTAATTCTCTGTTTGGCCTCTGGGGGGAGGGAGGCGGAGGGGTTCAAGGCAGTAGAGAGAATGGAACTGGCTCAGGTCACTCCAAGAAGTCTCACAACACCAGGTTAAAGTCCAACAGGTTTATTTGGTAGCAAATACCATATTTGCTACCAAATAAACCTGTTGGACTTTAACCTGGTGTTGTGAGACTTCTTACTGTGCTTACCCCAGTCCAACGCCAGCATCTCCACATCAGGTCACTCAGCCAGACCAGCAGCAAATTGGAAAACAGCTCCCCTCTGCTCCTCCCCATGTGTCTGACAACAGATAGACAGATGGTGTTCAAACCTCCCTACAATTCTTATGATTTGTTTTAAAGGGACCACACATCCCTTTAAAACATGCCTTATTTAAATGAATTGATACAGCACCATCAACACTTAGCGCATTGGTCACTTCTGCAGTTGGACCAGTGAAATATTGAGTTTAACTGTGCTTGCCAGCATATTACGGTGAATAAGTCATTGCTATTGACTGACATTGTGCTGTTGTCTCACAATGAAAGAAGTAAACACGTTTTTGTTTGAACTTTATTTTTAAATTTCTGGTTAGCACTGCTGCCTCACAGCGCCAGGGACCCGGGTTCGATTCCCGGCTTGAGTCACTATCTATGCGGAGTCTGCATGTTCTCCCTGTGTCTGCGTGGATTTCCTCCGGGTGCTCCGGTTTCCTCTCACAGTCTAAAAGACGTTCTGGTTAGGTACATTGACCATACTAATTCTCCCTCAGTGTACCCGAACAGGCGCTGGAGTGTGGCATCTAGGGGATTTTCACAATTACTTCATTGCAGTGTTTACGTAAGCCTTCTTGTGACACTAATAAATAAACTTTTACTTGTTAAAACTTTAAACCCTCAACCCTCCCCCCCAAAAAATGATGTTACTGATGATGGTAATGGTGAAGATTAAAACCTTAATGAAAGCAGTCAATAGAGGAAAGGAATAGACAAAGATTCCTCACTGATGTTTACATTTTAATCTCTGAGTTTGGATGAACAAAATTATTCTAAATTCCACTTAATATTATCAAATTATCAATTCTAAATTGATAATGATGTAAACAGTAAATTGAGCCACCAAACAGAGTGTCATGGAGTGATCCCAAGGGAATGTTAATATCTCATCTAATGACCTTTGAAGGAATCTCGTTGTACAGACTGGCAGGAATAATTTCATGCTCTCTTACAAATATCATAGAATTCCGACAGTGCAGAAAGAGGCCATTTGGCCCATCGAGTCTGCACCGACAACAATTCCATCCCGGGCCTATCCCCACATATTTACCCTGCTAATCTCCCTGATACTAAGGGGCAATTTAGCATGAGCAACCTAATCCAGGCATCTTTAGATTGTGGGAAGAAACTGAAGCACCAGGAGAAAACCCATGTAGACATGGGAGAATGTGCAAACCCCACACAGTCACCCGAGGCCGGAATTGAACCTGGGTCCTGGCGCTGTGAGGCAGCAGTGCTAACCACTGTGCCACTGTGCTGCCCTATTAAATGAATATATTTAAACTCTGCCTCCTGCAGCTGGGCAATTGAATGAGTTAGTGCAGAATTTTTTTAGGAGGGGTTTTCTGTCCTCTGACAATAGGTAAAAAGTGATAATTCTGAGGTATTTACTCCAGTGTAGTCTGCATATATTTTTATCGCTTGATGTTATTTTAAAATGAAGACTGCAGCCACTAGATGGTGCTGCTGCACTAACGTACGAGACATGTAGGGACATAGGACCTGCTAGGTGAAAAAGACCATCGAGTTCGCTATCTATCACGATAGCGTGATGGTGTTGCCCTCCTCCTGCTCCTAACTTTTGGGTTGCTATTGATTACTGGTAGCAATCAACCATTAAGTTCACAACACACCAAGAACACCACATGAGGAAAACCCCAGTGGTGGAGAACTTGTGGTCAAGATTTCGCTCTAGATTCTAGTTTGAGATGATTCTGTCCCCATTTTAAATCCTTTCAGATTTCAATGTCATTCTAGATGGTGGTTATTAAATATTAATTTTGCACAACCAGATGTTAAAGGGTTGTTATTGGGTAGGGGGAGGAGAACAAAACACATTTGTGGAACAGACATTCACAGTAACTTCATTGCAATGTTCATGTAAGCCTACTTGTGACTAATAAATAAACTCTAACTTTAACTTTGGTTTGAAATTATCCTTGGCAATCCAGCGTGCCAACCATGGCATCAAATTCATCTTGTCACAGCTGCTTACACTCAGATTGCAATCTTTTTAATGCACCTTAATTTTAACATCTGTTTGAAATTAAGAATTGGAGACTTTTTTTTATGGGATCTGACTGCAGTTAGGAGGTTTCCTGCCTAGTTTAAACTAGGGAATGCTCCCATTCTGGGAGCTGGGAATGCTCCCATTCTGAGTGCAGACTGCAGTTTCTACGGTGCAGAAGGGGTCCATTCAGCTCATCGAGCTGGCACCAACAACAATCCCACCCAGGCCCTATCCCTGTAACCCCACATATTTATCCTACTCATCCCCCTGACACTAAGGGACAATTTATCATGGCCAATCCACCTAACCTGCACATCTTTGGACTGTGGGAGGAAACCGGAGCACCCGGAGGAAACCCACGCAGACACGGGAAGAACCTACAAACTTCACACAGTGACCTGAGGCCGGAATTGAACCCGGCTCCCTGGAGCTGTGAGGCAGCAGTGCTAACCACTGTGCCATCGTGCTGCCCCAATTTGAGGGGGAGAGAGGAGCACCACACATTTTCCCTGGAAAATTAATATTCCCCAGAAAGATCCAGGCCAAAACTCACTAATGAACATAGTCCACTGGGAGATCAGGTACGCAATGGGTGCGTTCTTACGACCTCGCACCGCCTGTCGGTCGGCGTGGCGAGGTTATAAGGTCGCATGGCGAGGTTATAAGGTCGCATGGCGAGGTTATAAGGTCGCATGAGAAGGAAAAAATCAGAAATGCACTCGTTTTCACGCCGGATCCCATCTTACCGGGCATTTTGCCCGGGTGTGAACAGGATTGCTCCCAAAATGGCGAGGTGTCAATACGTATGCATTTGAATGCATTTCAATCTGATTAGCGAGTTTGGCACTTAGAACCTTTCTCGTAAGATTGCACCCTATGGCTTTAAAGGACTAACAAGCTTAGTTGTTGCAATATATATAGAGGATTAAATAGCATTTTCTAATTGCACTCCGATCCCTAAATATCCGTGAACCAAGAGGCTTTTTAGGCCATTCCAGAGGGGCAGTTAAGAGGGATCTGGAGGGTAACCTGACCTCTCCACTCCACCCAGCCTTATTGTTCGTGAGCCCCTTGAGGGAATTTTTCCAATGTCAGTATGGCCCACTGCCACATTGCTGGATAAACCCTGGCAGCTTTCCAGTGTATCTTTCTGGGCACTCCATAGCATGTGGAGCATCCCACACGGCAACGGCACCACCAATGCACCACAATCTACCCCATCCCGACCCTTATCAGCAGGGTCTGCCTTTTTGCCACTGGCGTTCCCCCAACTTGACTCACCTGCATTGGAGGGAGCCCTGCCACTGAGGCACCCTCTCCCTGGAGCTGTAACCTCAGCACTGTCCACTACAAGTGTGGGCGCTGCTGCAGCTACCAGGCTTTTAGCTTTCAAACTCCGCTATCTGCGTTGGTGGGATTCGAAGCCAGGTCCTCGGAGCTCTGGATTACTAGCCCAGTGACAATACCCTCACTTCCCTCTTGGCTGGGGTCAGTGCCTGGGGAGAGAGAAGAACCTCTAAAAGGAGAGTCAGTGACGAGAGGCTCATCTTGTTTAATATCGTTACTGAGAGTGAGTTGTGAACTTAGGAAACATGTCTTTACAGAGGATCGTTGGAGCAGGAAATGCTTTGTCACAGGCAGTGGTTGAGGCAAAACCATTCAATTTTTAAAGGTCAGAATAAATTTTTAAAATTGATAAAGAGTATGTAGAGGTCAGAGAGGAGAGCAGGAAGATTAGGTTTGGATTGCTTCCAGCAAATCACCAACACAAACATGATGGGCCAAATGGCCTCTTTTTGAACCATGAACACGCTCTTCTACTTTCTAGTGCTTGAAAATTGGAGCCTTTAAGTGCACATTTCCAAATCTTGGTCAGAGTTTTCTGCAATGAGGCCTACTCTTAGGCCTGCAAATCTACCCTTGAAAACAAGCCACATTTCCTTAACTTTTTCCTTGTTAAATAAAATCTCAATACCTCTCAATAGCTTCTCTGTCACTCATGGCAAGCAAATGAATGACAATAATATTCTCCAGCATTACGTGGCAAGAATGAGGCCCGACAATACTTCTGTAATAGTAATATAACCTCATTTGATTTGTATTTTTGCTGATTTGATTTGCTTGTGCATCTTACTCCTGCTAATTGCTATAAAAATATTTTTAGAGATTTATTCAGTATTGTGGAAGTTAGATTACAATAATTGTGAAAATTAAAGTTCCATAATTGTCAAAAGAAAACTCTTGTCAAGTAATGGAAAATGCTCATCAGCATACGAGGCCTTCAGTGAAGCCAGTGCTTGCATCTTCAGGATAAACTGTAATCTTCACCCTGTGTAAGTCCCATAAACATCCCGTTCCCAGCCTTCACCAGAGGATGGAAAATAAGACATTTCCATCACAAAATGCCAAAGAGCAAGATATGGGGACATATTATGCTAATGAAGGATTGGCAGGAGACAGTTTCTATTGGATAAGAAAGGGCAAAAGGCTATGCTACTGGTGCAACTGTATGCAAATGAAGGATTAGAGAATTACCTGTTTCTCATTTGCTGTAATTAACTATAACTGCTAAATTGTTTGTATCAACAGAACACCCTGCAATGCTTTGTGCTGCATCGTAGTCTCACTTGTGCACAAGTTATTAAAGCTTGGAAATTGAGTACTTTGGTTTTAAGTATTGTCTGTGCCCAAAGCCGACGACAGTATAACCTTTAAATCTTTTATTCATTCAGCATGCTGTACCATGAACTTGACAACAACATTTGTTAAACTATTGGTCTCTAGTTCCTATGTATGGCTAGAGGTAATTTTAAGTAACATTGTATATATGAACAGCATTCACGATCTGTTTATTTACAAATAGAAGAATATTCCTTGTCTCTCATTCACTTCCAGGCAGGATTAAGTAATTAGATTTATAGCTGTAAGTAATATCTCTTTACTTAATCTTTTCCCAGTATATAAAATTTGTTTAAATATATACAGTATATTTATACCTATTCTGGGCTTTCTGTTAAATATTTGTGTTCAGGGCAACACATGATGTTTGTACCCATATTAAAATCTGCTGGTGATGAGTAACCCTTTTATGTGGCACTGGGCTTGAATATGCAAGAGAGCAGAGCATAGAGCAAGCTGTCCTGTGTATATACTTCTGATACTAAAGATAGGTCTCTTCCTATAGATGACAAGGAAACCCTGAGGCTTTGGGACAGCAATTGCTTGGCACAGCCACAGCTGGAAGGTGTTCCCAGGAAACCAAGTATGAGAACATCTCCAGGGTTTTGATGTATATTGTGGCTGGGATGCAAAGAGACAAGCAGCCGACAAAGGACCGCTTCACCTCCAACTGGTGAAGCCGCCCTTTGATGGAATTAGATATGTAGACAGACTTGGCTCAGAAATATATGGACAGACTGTGCCAGGGACCTGGGCTTGATTCCCAGCTTGGGTCACTGTCTGTGTGGAGTTTGCATGTTCTTCCCGTGTCTATGTGAGTTTCCTCTGGGTGCTCTGGTTTCTTCCCACAGTCCAAAGATGTGCAGGTTAGGTGGATTGGCCATGCTAAATTGCCCCTTAGTATCATGGGGACTAGCTGGGGTAAATGCATGGGGTTATGGGGATAGGGCCTGGGTGGGATTGTGGTCGGTGCAGACTCAATGAGCCAAATGGCCTCCTCTGCACCGTAGGATTCTATGATTCTATTCTATGATTCTATAAGAAGGGTAACGATAATGTACAGCTCCCTATGTTACTTGTGATAACCTTCCAATTCCTGTTGTCTAAACCAAGCACGTGCTTGTGAGTTTTCCAGTCAGGAACAGTTGGCTATCCTTCCCGGGGGGAGGCAAAGATAAAAAGGAGCAAAGTATTTGGTGTTGAAGGTGATTTTTGTTTACTCCAGGCAATGGATATTTGGAACCAAGTCCACAACTTGCACCAGGCTCAGTAATTGAGCAATATCTCAAGATTTACAATAATCTAAGCGAGGACTACAGCAGTCCACCATTAAATAATTTGCAACCCAATTCTGAATCGTAGATTTCCTACAATACAGAATGAGGCCATTCGGCCCATCGAGTCTATACCAACCACAATCCCACGCAGGCCCTATTCCCGCAAGCCCACACATTTACCCTGCTAATCCCCTGACACTAAGAAGCAATTTAGCATGGCCCATCAACCTAACCTGCACATTTTTGGACTGTGGGAGGAAACGGGAGCACCTGAAGGAAATCCACACAAACAATCGTGTCTGTGTGGGTTTCCTCCGGGTGCTTCGGTTTCCTCCCACAGTCCGAAAGCTGTGCTGGTTAGGTACATTGGCCATGCTAAATTCTCCCTCAGTGTACCCGAACAGGCGCCAGAGTGTGGCGACTAAGGGATTTCACAGTAACTTCATTGCAGTGTAAATGTAAGCCTACTTGTAACGCTAATAAATAAACTTTAAGTGCCGCTGCTACATCTTATTTTTTGCTCAAAGTGTATGGATAGTAATTCTTCTGGAATAAGGGAATCGGGGTCTCAAAGTTCCCACTAGACCCCATCCAAGCTGAGGATTGCTGGGATACACCTATTGAATTGAAATTGTTGACATTGAAGACCAATCACATTGAACCAACTGATGGTATTCTGTAGGTGGGTCTGATAGGCATTTGTTTAATTCACTCCTCGCTAGCATTGCCTTCCAGAACAGGAAGATGGACAAACTCCCTAAGTGGTGACAGGAACTTAAAATTCAGTGTAGGTTTGTTCAAAAATGATGCCCATTTATCATATCAAATTTGTGTTGCTTTTGTCTCATCAGAAGCCATCTTGAGCACTGATCTTAAATAAGGAATCGCAGTGTAGATTGTAACAGGGTCAGTTCGCTATAATGCCCTTGTTGTAATAAGACATTGAACTACCATAGTCATAACTCACTCTTTCTATGAATATTACTCAATGTTATTCAGTAATATTATGTCGATATTACTGAAATTATAAGAGTGAAATTGGACAGGCAAAATGCTTCTTTCCATTGTGAAACATAGCAACTGCTATTTTTGGTTATATCCCAATGTGAGCATTAAGCAGGACCAGTGTATCTCGTTATTCAAGGTCATGGCTTTCTGCATTTCTCTGAATAATTGTCACAGCTCCGGATTGTTGTCTGGGGACCCTCGCGTATGGAGGTCCTGCGAGAATTTACCAAAATCTGGTGTGAAAAACCTTGCAGCGCCTCAAAGTGGACTGTAAATTCTTCAAGGTTTTAGGATATTGCACTGTGGCTAGTTTTTCTTGATGATCCAACTTAGTCCGCTACCCTTTCCTGTTCTTCGCAATCCGAGGAAATCTGCCTCTTCGCACACCAACTGAGTTTTTATTTGATGTTGATCAGAAAACCAGCAAAAATAAGAAAAGGGATTCCAGTTGTTCCTAGAGGTTAGCATGTGACGTGAAAATATCAGCTATCTAAGTGTTAACATTTTTAGCGTCTTTTGAGATATTCATGTCAGCGGCAGAAAAAAAGTCATGATGTGGAGATGCCGGCATTGGACTGGGGTAAACACAGTAAGAAGTTTAACAACACCAGGTTAAAGTCCAACAGGTTTATTTGGTAGCAAAAGCCACACAAGCTTTCGAAAGCTTGTGTGGCTTTTGCTACCAAACAAACCTGTTGGACTTTAACCTGGCGTTGTTAAACTTCTTACTGCAGAAAAAAAGAACAGGGCTATTTTGAAATCCAGCAATACCGAGAGCTGTCCGGCGCAAGTCATAGCGGCTTTGTTCCAATTAGTGTCTTTAATCAGTTCTGAGAAAAAGCCATTAGCAAGGTCATTGCAGTATAATGTTCTCTCCTGATAATGGATTGCAGGGCCACGGAATTCTGCTGCTGTGTATTATGCAGGGCTGTAATTTTAATAACAGCCCTATAATCAATCACTAGCCTCCATCCCCCGTCTGGTGGATGAATTAGTTGGAGATGGCATTTTGACTAGAATCCCTTGGGTGGGGTTTCCTGGCCCTTCTTGCTGGTGGGATCTTCCAGTCCCGCCGAAGACTAATCTCTTTCCCCCCTCCCCTCCCACCACCCGCAGAAGAACCGGCAAATGGCAAGCTGTCTCCACCACCAGAAACTTTGCCGCGGGTAGGGTGGATAATCCTGCCCCTTGTTCTTCCAACAAGGGGATCCGGATTTAATTCCGGCCTTGGGTCACTGTCTATATGGAGTTTACACGTTCCCCCCGTGTCTGCATGGGTTTCCTCCAGGTGCTCCGATTTCTTCCCACAATTCAAAGATGTGTGGGTTAGCCGGATTGGCCGTGCTAAATTGCTCTTTGGTATCCGGGAGCTCCGGTTTCCTCCCACAGTCTGAAAGACGTGCTGGTTAGGTGCATTGACCCGAACAGGCGCCAGAGTGTGGCGACTAGGGGAATTTCACAGTAACTTCATTTCAGCGTTAATGTAAACCCTACTTGTGACTAATAAATAAACTTTAACTTTAACTTTAGTATCAAAAGATGGTAAATGTGCAGGGTTGCGGGGATAGGGGATGAGCCTGGGTAAGATGCTCTTTCAGAGAGTCAGTTCAGATTGATTGGTCAGATGGCCTCTGCTCCGTGGGGACTCGATGGTTCTAATTCTTTAATAATGTTAAGAAGATTCAATTTCACTTTATGACCCTATATTAGCCATTGTTTGTATGGGGCGGGGGGGGGGGGGGGGGGCGTTGTGCCAGCCTGTATCAAGTGATGTTTTATTGCCACAGGGTATTAACAAGCTGTTCTAGAAGCCCCCCGCCCCCCCCCCCCCCCCCCAGCACTCCAACCTCCCCCACACCCCCACCCGTCCATCCGTCCGTCCGTCCGTTCCCCAATTCAGTTTTATCTGTATGTGCTGTTGTCCGTCATCCTGGTCAGCAGACATGCCTGGTTCAGATTTTGAGGTTGTGTTTTCGATTGGTACGTCCCGTAATGAGGGGACAGATTAAGACTGGTACTAGACCTGCCTCTAGAATAACTGTGATCCCATACACTGCATTGGGTATGTTTCAGCATTCAATTGGCTGTGTCTTGAATGTGTGCGAATCCCCCTAACAGTATGTTACATACTGGGCTTCCCAAATCTACCCACTTAGATTTTTTAATTCTGGAGTCCATAATAATGTAATTAGCTCTTGTATCAAAGAAGGCCTCAGTCGACAGGATTTCCAGGGGGAAATTCTAGAGGCCCTGGCTGGGTGTCAGGTAGCCAATCCTGAATGTTATGATTCTCACGATCCTGAGTTTTATTGTTGGTCTAACTTCTGGGGTGGGATTCTCCGGCCGCACTCGCCTGAAAACCGGAGATTCCTGCCTGACTTCAGTGGACCATTACATGGTCCGCCCCCTGACTGCTAGAATTCCAGTGGTGGGCGGGATGAGAGAATTCTGGCCCTGATCTTTTTAACTGATTTCTGTTTTTCCCTCTTGGGGGCACCGTCCTTTCTCAGAGTTACAAAGCCAATGCATAGAGTGGACAGGACAAGCCCTTAATCCATCTCCTTGCTTGGTCCAAAAACCAATTCAAATTCCAATTGAATCCAATTAATTTTCCCACAAAAGGGACATACTAGATCCAAGCTGACAAGAACAAGCATTACACCTGATTTTGGGCTTGATCCTATCTTTATCTTAGCCAAAAGGCCGAGAAGCTTGCTGTTGGGGATAATGTTGTTCCTGCCTGGAATTTCGTTGATCCCTATTCCGTTCATCCAATTTGTATGAGGACCCACATTTCAATTTTTTCCCACTCGAGCAGATAAGGTTTTGCACAACATTAAACATAAATTTAGAAAAATAGAGTAGCTATGAAGTAAAGAAACAACTTGCTGAGCAAAAAAAGTCAATTTGATATATTTTTTAAAATTAAGTAATGAACAAAGATGACGATTAGAGTTAATGTATGAGAGGCTGAAAGGATAAGAGTAGTGAGTCCAGCTCATTTCAGTCTCAGGGTGTCAACCACTCATCTTCACTTCTGCGAGTGGGCGTGAGTGTCTGTTGTGTCTGGGAGTAAAGACGAGGGTGTGGGAGAACCCCCTAGGACTGGAGTGAACCACACACACACACACATAGGCACACTCACTTTCTCTCACACACTCACACTCACCCACTCTCTCAGGCACACAATCATTCACATGCAATCATTCTCTCATACACACTCTGTCACACACACACGCACACGCACACACACACACACAGTCATTCACTCACTCACTCACTCACTCACTCACTCTCGCGATCCTAATGGTGAATTGAGGGAATTTGTGATGTAAGCTCTATTGGATTTGTTGTTGTAGATCCTTGAATCAGGATCTTACACTCACTGTCAGCAAAACACTCCTTCTGTACTTAACCTAAAAAACACATTCAGATATGAATGTAGGTTCTGTATCAAAACGCAGACTCACGTTTTGGGCACTATACTGCGGTTAATTGCAATCCTCGCCCATTTAGAATAGAATGGAATCGCTCGATAGAATCGCTACAGTGCAGTAGGAGGACATCTGGCCCATTGAATCTGCACCAACTCTCTGAAAGAGCATCTTACCTGGGCCAACCCTCCCCTTCCCCCCTCCTGTCCTGTCCCCATAGCCCCATAACCATATTTACCATGGCTAATCCACTTAACCTGAACATCTTTTTGGGCAGTAAGGGCCAATTTAGCCTGGCCAATCCACCTATCCTGCACACTTTGGGAGTAGTTTGGGATTATTTGAGATAAGGCCTATCTCCCAATTAACCCGCCTCAACTTCAACCAGAGGAAGTCAGATTCAAGGACACAAAACTGCATCCACTGAGTCTAAACAGCCTCCACCTGTCGAGATTATTTCCTTCTTCCCGATTGCCTGATAGATTTTTTTAAAAATCTAGGTTGTAATTTTCCTGGATATTATAAGGGCTTGGATGAATCCTCACTAAGTATTTCCCCACCATAAGAGAATAGGAGACTGCTCCATGAATCTTTGATACAGAAGATTAAATGAGAGAAATTAAGTTTTGAGTCTGTACAGATTTTTTAAAATAAGAAAACTTGCAAACATAAATCACACCACTAGAAAAATCTCCAAAAGAAAGGACAATGTGATATCTTACAACCTTTATTAATATTTAAAGACTATTCAAAGACTAATTCCCGCACAACCTCAGTCAGAGGCAGCGAGACCCAAGGACACATAATGTGATGTAAACACTGCTTGACCTACAAATGAAGGATTATTACCGCGATGATTTACATTTTAAATGCACACAAATTCATTAAAATAAGAAAGCATGCAATTGAAGCAGTTATACATAAATTGCAAACAAGATGAATCCTGAAAAGAAGATAGCTAGTTCTTATTCCTATATGAGAATCCTAGGTTTAGACTTGTTACAGAAAGAGCATTTCAAAGTAAGGATACTCATCAAATATTAAAGATATATTACCATCATTGCCAAGCATGCAAGATTCGTTAGGCTCAGACCAGGTGAATTAACGAGAATCTAACAAATCTGAAGATGTAAGATTTTGTTGAGATATTCATGATGAATTTTGGGGTTGTATAGTTATTAATGGTTACGTGGATGATGGTCATTTGATCAATAATAGATTCATTAATATCCTATATTTGGTGAGAGAACCACCATCTATAATGAGGGTGCCCATTCAATTTTGAAGAGATGTCATTTTAAATTTGTTCCTAAACACTGGAGGTCACTTAACAGTCAAGGGACAACGTCCAGCAAGTTAATAAGACTTGAGGTCCATCTTTCTTCTATATGATTGCAGTTTTACTGGCAAGCTAGCATCACGTGTGCTAATGTACCGGCTGATTTGATTTGATTTATTATTGTCACATATCTTGGGATATAGTGAAAAGTACTGTTTCTTGTGAGCTATACAGAAAAAACATACCATTCATAGAGTACATAGCGGAGAAGGAAAGGATTGGATGTAGAATATAACGTTTCAGTTACAGGTAGGGTGAAGGGAAAGATTAGCTTAATATGTAGTAGGACCATTCAAAAGTCTGATGGCAGCAGGGAAGAAGCTGTTCTTGAGTCGGTTGCTACATGTTCTCAAAATTTTGTATCTTTTTCCCGAATAAGAAGGTGGAAGAGATTATATCCGGGGTGCATGGTGTCCTTAATTATGCTGGCTGCTTTTCCGAGGCAGCAGGATGTGTAGACAGAGTCAATGGATGGGAGGCTGGTTTGTGAGATGGGCTACATTCACGACCTTTTGTAGTTTCTTGCGATCTTGGACAGAGCAAGAGCCATACCAAGCTGTGATACATCTAGAAAGGATGCTTTCTATGGTGCATCTGTAAATATTGGTGCGATTTGTAGCAGACATGCCAAATTTCCTTAGTCTCCTGAGAAAGTAGAGGCGTTGGTGGGCTTTCTTAACTATAGCATCGGCGTGGAGGGACCAGGACAGATTGTTGGTGATCTGGACACCTAAAAACTTGAAGCTCTCGACCATTTCCACTTCATCACTGTCACTTCCTGACTACCTCCTTTGTTTCACTGACATTGAGGGGGAGATTATTGTGGGGGAATTAATTCCAGATGCAGTGGGGGCAATTCTCTGTGACCGCTAGCTGTAGCCAGGATTCCCGGTGCCTGTTGAATCGGACATGAGGACCAAAACGGCATCAAACCCATTGCGAGTCTCCCTGCTCGCTGCACTGGCCCCGATCAGATTCCCACTCTTGATGTCTTTTCAATATTTAAGAGAAACGATACCATCGTAAATTCTCCTGAAGTTCCTTTCGATGTGAATTTAGAGCTTATCCTTACCTTCTCCAAAATCCTTTTTCTTAGAACCAGAGAATCCATATAGTGCAGAAGGAGGCCATTCGGCCCATCCAGCAGCACCGACAACAATCCCACGCAGGTCCCATCCCAGTAACCTCACGTATTTGCCCTGCAAATGTCCCTGGCACTAAGGGGCAATTTAGCATGGCCAATCAACCTAACCTGCATATCTTTGGACTGTGGGTGGAAACCAGAGCACTCAGAGGAAACCCACGCAAACACGGGGAAAACGTGCAAACTCCACACAAATAGTGACCCAAGGTCAGAATTGAACCTGGCTCCCTTTGCTTTGAGGCAGCAGTGCTAACCACTGTGCCACCGTGCCACCTTAGTGTAAAGAGAACTAGAAAGGCTCTGGTGCTACTATATGCATGGCGCAGATAAGATCCGTTTAAAATCTGTTGGAACCAGAGTTGTGAACTAGTGCTGCCCATGTTTATGTTTTAAGGTTTCTGGGTAAAAATGGCTACCATGAATATGTATCTCATTTCTATAGTATGGTATCCTAAATGTATATAAATTCTACCAATTTATTTGTGTATTTCCTTCACAGTGTATGCTTATTTTCAAAATCATAGCTGCTTGTAATTAAACTGTCCATGTACGTGTAAGTGTTTCTGGGTAAAAATGGCTATCAGTTAGCCTGTAACCATTTTCTCAATTCTAAAGTACAATGTCCTAATATATGAGTTCTACCTAATACTTATATTTTTCCTATTCATTTTTACCTGTCACAAGACTACCTTTCATCAATATCCCATAATAGGTGAAAGGAGAACTTATTAGAATGTATTTCTAAAAAATATTATTTTGAATTTGTTCTTGAAAACTGGACCTGGGTCAATTTTGCTTTGTTAAGGTAAAGGTTCCAACAAGGTAATAGGGCTGGAGGCATGTTGTTCTTTTATCTGACTGCGGTTTAATTATCAGGGCTAGGATTATATGCTTACATGCTAGTGTTATAGCAAGAACCTTGGAAAACCAATTTACATGTGTGTATTTCTTACTGGTGAATTCACGTCATAAAGGGAATTAACCATGTTGCTTGGCAAGCTGGTTTTTGCTCCTGTCAAAATATGTTTCACTGTGAGTTTACCCAAGTAACGTCTAATCTAATATTCCTAAATTAATCCTATATTGTTTGATCCTTGTTCTTTCACATTCTAACAGAACAAATGCTGAATAATTGTTATTTTCTATTTCATTCTAGAGGTTCAGATGCACATATGCAACAGAGAACACTATGGCTATCTTCCAGTTCCACTAAAGGCCCAACAGTCCTTGCAAGAGGATGTTGAAAGCTTTGTCCACGTTCTTATCGAAAGAATGAGTAAGTCTGCTGACAAAGACAGAAAAAAATCTGTATCAGCCTTGAGACATTTTCTAACAAATAATTTAAATCCTCCATGCACAGTGGAACATTTCAGAAAAAGGAATCGCCAAATCACAGGCAAGGTGTGAAATACTGGCTTATTATAAGAGAAATAATTGGAACGCAAAGTTACTTCTTCACCTACTTTCCTTCATTAAGTTAAGCAGTTAGGAAAGCCACGCAGAATTAGTTTTATTTCATGAATGTAAACCGCTCCAGTAGGAATCAAAGGGTTCTTTAAATTAAATCCACCCAGGGGACACCCAGAAGTTTTCGTCCCATCCAAATCCTTTTTTGCACTAAAGGTGACTCTGAATGTGAAAGCTCCACCTGTAGATGCTTTCCCACCAACTGCAGTGCTGTTCCATTTGACTCACATTGTCAAAGAGAGACATTTAACCCAACAAAATATACATGAGAAGGGCAGTGGCAAACTTGAAAATGGAGCGCTTAGACAATTCTGTCCTTGGATTGGCATCAGAGCTAATTTTGTATCAGCTAACTTGGTGCACCATCACCGGTGGTCGCTGTGCACACTAAGCCTGGAGCATGTCACTTTTCCAATTTGTAGCTTGGGGCTGCTGAGGCTCAAGTGTGGCACTGACACCCACAGCAACCTAGGTTGGCCAACACGATAGAAATCAGGGATCAACCCCGGGGACCTTTGATCTGAATGGTGCGGTACCGCCTGATGCTACCGTGCAAAGGGACCTGGGGGTCCTTGTGCATGAGACGCAAAAGCCCAGTCTGCAGGTACAACAGGTGATCAAGAAGGCAAATGGGATGTTGGCCTATATTGCGAGGGGGATAGAATATAAAAGCAGGGATGTCTTGATGCACCTGTACAGGGCATTGGTGAGGCCGCAGCTGGAATACTGTGTGCAGTATTGGTCCCCTTATATGAGGAAGGATATATTGGCATTGGAGGGAGTGCAGAGAAGGTTCACCAGGTTGATACCGGAGATGAGGGGTTTGGATTATGAGGAGAGGCTGAGGAGATTGGGTTTGTACTCGTTGGAGTTTAGAAGGATGAGGGGGGATCTTATGGAGACTTATAAGATAATGCGGGGGCTGGATAGGGTGGAGGCGGAGAGATTCTTTCCACTTAGTAAGGAAGTTAAAACTAGAGGACACAGCCTCAAAATAAAGGGGGGTCGGTTTAAGACAGAGTTGAGGAGGAACTTCTTCTCCCAGAGGGTGGTGAATCTCTGGAATTCTCTGCCCACTGAGGTGGTGGAGGCTACCTCGCTGAATATGTTTAAAGCGCGGATGGATGGATTCCTGATCGGTAAGGGAATTAAGGGTTATGGGGATCAGGCGGGTAAGTGGTACTGATCCACGTCAGATCAGCCATGATCTTATTGAATGGCGGGGCAGGCTCGAGGGGCTAGATGGCCTACTCCTGCTCCTATTTCTTATGTTCTTATGTTCTTATGATACATTTTGCACACTGGGCTGCTGAGGACAGTCCTGAGGCTTACCAGTTTTACAAATCACTGAGGTACCTTTGACCTTCTCTAGTTAACTTGGCCATTCGGGATCCCTGACGGAATTTGCCGAAGGCTGGAGATCGAGATGAAAATGGGCAACAAATTCCTTTCCATCTCCACTTCAGATGCTGCAAATATAAAAAGTAGCAAACTCATGATAACAGCAGAGAGGCTCATATTTCACATATTTGGCACATCTTGATAATCACCCTGGATTAATGAGCTGACAGTGTTTAAAGTGCTCAGTATGCATTTGCAAACATGCTTTCACACCATGGGGAGAATTTTGAGCCCACGTTACCCGTAAGCTAGAATGGCAATGTGAGCATAAAATCCTGGGTGAATCGGGAAACGTGATTCTCACTGGCGAGATCACGATTTCTGATTCCCGCACCCCTCGCCGAAGATGGAAGGAGGTTGCTATGCGGGAAGTTCGGGGACCTAATTTAGATACATTAGCATCTTATTAGCGAGTTCCCCCCCTCACAGAATATTCATTGCACGCTGGCATGATGTCATGTTGGCACGATCTACAACAGCTGTATAAAAACAAGAACTGGCGACCTCACCTCTAAAGGGGATATCCGAGGTGAGAACGCAGGTCTCCATCACCCTCCAGGGTGCCAATTGCTGAGGCCATACGAGAAAGGATGCCGGGGAACCAGACAGGTACAATTTGGGGCAGGGGTGGTGGGGGTGGGTGGAGCAGCAGGGGTGTTCATTCCCGTATTTTGTGGGAAGTGAGGTCGCTTGCAAGCCCTAGTGGCCCTTCATGCTGTGAGCCTCTAGGGTTCTGGCGGCTACCTTTGACCCCCCGTCACTAGGCTTGAGGCGATGCCTCCAGTGAGTGATTGGTCTTCAGCAATGGCAGCTGGAAGTGGGAATGTGCATGAATGAGCAACCGATTGGCTCCTACTACTTAACCCTTTGGGAACTGTGGCCCTAAGCATTGAACACCAAGGCTTACATTCACCTCTCCATTACTGCGAGGTGTCACACAAGTTGCCCCGAATGTAAGGTGATAGTGTAGAAGCGCTCATCGGTCACCCCGTCCAGGACATGAGGGATGGCAGTGTCTCATTCTCCTGTGTGGTTAGAATACAGATCGGTTCAATGCACTGAGATGTGAACATCTGTTCTGAGGGGGATGGTCAGGGTGACAGCTGTGACATCTCTTCAGTGCTGCTCTCTGAGATGTCTCTCTTGAAGCTGCCCAGTTTTGTGGTGTCCAGAGGGCACGAGGATGGGGTCCAGGCTTCTCGACTGATTGTCCTAGAGTGGAAGGGAAATGGTATTAGTGCTGGGCAGGGGTACACTGAGAGGAGGAAGGTCACTCACATGTGTTCAGGGTTCTCCCCTGCCTTTAGCCCTAACCTCGCCCTCTGCACAGTTGCAGTCCTGCTCCTCCCCAGCCAGCTCAAGAGCTTGTTCCTCGAAGGGTGTAAGGGCCTTGAACTCAGGCATCAATCCGGCTGGCTGTGTCCACTCAGGCCCTGAGTTTGCCCTGCAATGAGACAGACCGGGAGAATGTGAGCAGGTGTAGTGCCAGGTCAGATAGTTGTCTAGTATGCATGGGGGCTGAGTGGGAGCGGGGATGTAAGGAGCAGGGGAGCTACTGGGAAGATAATGGGAAGGGGGGGGGGATGGGGGCGAGGTTGTCCTGGCAAGTGTTGGGGCCCCACGAGGTGAGTGGGAGTGAGATCTCCTTGGAGGTATGAGGGGTGAGTTAGTGGGTGCAGATTTACTCTGGCTTACCCCTTCTTTCGACCCTGTGGCCTTGTCCTCTTATCGAGTGAGCTGGCCCTCACTATCACAGGCACAGCATCCCAGGAGGGGTTGTTGACCTTGCTAGCTGGACGAATGGCCGATTGTAGGTACAGGATGTCAAGTCGCTGCTCAACACCATCCGGCAGTTTGCTGAGGACTCCCTCCATGAAACCTGTTGCTGTCTTCCAGGCAACCATTCCACCCGACTGGACTTGGAACAAGGGCTGGGGACTGCTGGTGGGGTATTTGAAAGGAACGCCCCGCTGATTACAGAGGTTAAGTTGTGACAGGGCGAGCAAATCAGAGGCAGGCTGCCACGGGCGCGGTGTGAAACTCATGGAGAAAAAGGTTTTTGGTTGAAGAGGCTGAATATACAGCAAATATTCTAGCCGTCGGCACCGACGGTTTTCTCTTTGTGCAAATGTGCTAATTATTGAAGGAAAGTCTAGCTTTTGTGCAATGTCACAGTTGATATTAAGCATGGCGAGACCATTGAAATGCTGTTGTCCCGTGGCTGAATGGTGCTAGTTCTTTACCTGCTTCAACACATTGGAAGTACGTTCACCTGAAGCCACTGATGCAAGCAAACTGACAGAAATACACAATGCAATTGTGATATTATGAAGCACCCCAGAGAGTCCAAATTTGAGTATTTCTTGAAGCAATTCCTTTGGCTTGCAATACAGAGTTTTCATTCTTGGGACTTTATGTTGAAAAATTATCCATTATAAAGAGCCAGTGTGAATAAATTGTACAACTTCAACTGTGCGCTAGCTCTGCTGCTTTAATATATCTACGTACTTGTACCCTTGGCAGTAGGATATGCTGCACAAATGCTGCCGATGTACAACACAGAACAGCAAAACTTACTTTTCATTCCTATAGTATTTACTTATGCGCATAAAAACAATGTTGTGAAATTTATCAAATGCCAAAAAAATTAACAAGTGACTAAATTTGAGGCCCAGGTCAAATGGCCCTCTTGGCCTCTCCTCTGACTGACCCTGGGTACAGCCACACTGCTGTTAGGCAGGGAGTTTGATGCCGTGACAATGAAGGAATGGTGACATAGTTCCAAGTTAGGATGGCGTGTGACTTGGAGGGGAACTTGCAGGTGGTGGTGTTCCCATGCATCAGCTGTCCTTGTCCTTTTAGGTGGTAGAGGTCACGGATCTGAAAGATGCTGGAAAAGGAGCCTTGGGGGTGTTGCTTGGTGTGTATAAATAATAAATATATATTATGCACTGACAAAAGTAGACCCCAGGGTTAGATAGCTTTGATCAACCTCACATTCATTATTTCAATTCATCTGCCTTCCAACACACATATTCAGTTCATTTCCTGAATTATGGGTGGAATATTGCAGCCCCACCTGCTGCTGGGATCATCAAGAGGCAATTGACTGGGCCGCTGGAAAATCCCAGCCATAAATTGTCCCAGTTTTATTCATTTTCAACCAAGTCATAACGAATCATCAATCATTTAAAAAAGAATATACTAAGTTTGTTTGGTTATACTGACAATATATAAACCACAATGAAATGTGTGCACTTTTAATTGCCCGTCTGTTTTGCAGTTGACCATCCTCCCATGGAACCTTCCAATAATGTTTCTGCACCCGTCAGACATGCGGACAAGATGGGATTCGATGAGGTGAGAGAAAGGGCTGCATAGTCATTGTTGAACAATTACTGAGGTATGAAAGACCATGAAGAGTTAGAGTGAAAACTGCCAGCTTTTTTTTCGAACGATCTTTGCTGTACCAAACCAGAATTTGGCCATAATTATCTGGCCGCGCTCGCCCCAAGACCGGAAAATCCCACCCGAGGTCAACGGACCAATACATGGTCCGTCCCCACCCGCTATGATTCCGTGATGGGAAAATTCCACGCTTTGGGTCTAAGTTAGCTTCAGCACGTACAAGCTATTGTTCAGAATTAAATTATGTGCTAACTGATTATTCCACAAAGAGAATAATCTTTCGGGAATGTAATAGGATTTTAATCTTACTCTCCACCTCACAGTGGAAAGTATCGTGGATAGCATGTATAGAGAGGTGGTCACACTGCAGGCTCAATCTTCACAGGCAGGAAGGGAGTGAGCAAACACCAGACAGAGCAAGAGGTGTAGGCAGCCAATGCAGGAATTCCCTATGACTATTCCCCTGCAAAGCAGATATACTCACTTTGGATACTGTTGAAAGGTATCGCCTCTCAGGAGAGAGCAACAACAACCAATTTCATCGCACCATGGTTGGCTCTACTGCACAGGGGAAGAGTAAAAAGTGTGGGAGTGCAATGGTTGCAGGGGATTCAATTGTAAAGGGGATAGACAGGCAGTTCTGTGGCCGCCAATGAGACTCCAGGATGGTATGTTGACTCCCTGGTGCCACGGTTAAGGATGTTTTAGAGTGGTTGCAAGACATTCTGGGGGTGGTGGGGTGAACAGCCAGTGGTCATGGTGCACATTGGTACAAATGTCATAGGTAAAAATGGGATGAGGTCCTAAAAGCAGAATATAGGAAATTAAAAAGCAAGTTGAAAAGTAGGACCTCAAAGGTGGTGCTCTCAGGGTTACTAACAGTGCCACATGCTGGTCAGAGTAGAAATAGTAGGATATATTGGATAAATATGTGGCTGAAGGGATGGTGTGAGTGGGGAGGATTTCAGATTCCTGGGACATTGGGACCAGTTCTGGGGGAGGTGGGACCAGTACAAACTGAACGGGTTTCACCTGAGCAGGACTGGGACTGGTGTCCTTGGGGGAGTACTTGCTAGAGTGATTGGGGAGGGTTTAAACTAAAATGGCAGGGGGATGGGATCCTATGCAAAGGGTCAGCAGAGGGGGAAATCAAGGACAAGAACAAAAAACAATAAGAAAAGTGATAGGCAGAGAAATCAAGGACGAGAATCAAACAGGGCCACAGTGAAAATTAATGGAAAGAGGACAAATGATTTTAAAAAGCCAAGCCTTAAAGCTTTGTGCCTTAATGTGTGTTGCATTTGCAATAAAGTGGATGAAGTAATTGTACAAACAGATATAAACAGGTATGATATAGATGGGATTACAGAGACATGGCTGCAGGGTGACCAGTACTAGGACTCCAGCTATTCACAATATATATTAATATATATATATAAATGTAATATCTCTAAATTTGCAGATTTGCTGGGTGGGAGGGTTAGGTATGTGGAAGATGCGGAGATGTTTCAGTGTGATTTGGACAAATCAGAAAGTGGGCAAATGCATAGCAGGTACAATATAATGTGGATAAATATAAGGTTATCCACTTTGGTAGCAAAAACAGGAAGACAGATTATTATCTGAATGGCTATCGATTAAGAGAGTGGAATGTGCAACTGGGTGTCCTTGTACATCAGTTGCTGAAAGTAAGCATACAGGCGAAGCAGGGGGTAAAGAAAGCAGATGTTAGCCTTCATAGTGAGAGGATTCGAATGCAGGAGCAGTGATGTCTTGGTGAAATTATACAGGATCTTGGTGAGGTCACACCTGGAATATTGTGTGCAGTTTTGGTCTCCTTATCTGAGGACGGATGTTCTTGCCATAGAGGTAGTATAGCGAAGGTTTACCAGATTGATTCCTGGGATGGCGGTACTGACATATGAGGAGAGATTGAGTTGGTTAGCATTATATTCGCTGGAGTTCAGAAGAATGAAGGGGGGATCTCAAAAACCTATAAAATTCTAATAGGACTAGACAGGCCAGATTCAGGAAGGATGTTCCCGATGGGGTGTGAGTTCAGAACCAGGGGTCACAGTTTAAGGATATGGGGCAAACCTTTTAGGACTGAGATGAGGAGAAATGTCACCACCCAGAGAATGGAAAGCCTGTGGAGTTCGTTACCACAGAAAGCAGTTGAGGCCAAAGCTTAGTATGCCTTCAAGAAGGAGTTGGATATAGTTCTTGGAGTGAAGGGGATCAAAGGATATTGGGGGAATGGTGGGATCAGGCTATTGAGATGGATGATCAGCCATGGTCATAATGACTAAAAGTGTCAAACAATCTACTCCTGCTCCTATTTCCTATGTTAAGCTCATCCACGACTATTTTAGCTACAACAATATAGCATAAAAACTATGTTAACATAAGATTATTGATTGAAAAGGTTATTTATAGGAAGTAAAGGCCATCTTCAAAAGCATGATATAGTATCAAAATGAACATATTGATAGCCTTTATTAGGCAAGATAAATTTGCAATGTCTTAGAAATAATAACAAAGGTAGTTCAGTGCAACAGCATAGCTATTTAATTAGAAAGGGCTAGAGTATGAACTGTGAGAAGGTTTGAGAATCACTGTTAATGGATCTCTCACTCTAAGTGGGTCAGCTCCTTGCTGGGGTGAGACCTTGCGATTACTAATCCTGCTCTTCAGCTCAGCTGTTTCTTTAGTTATAGTTTTATTTTTCCATACAGCAGCCCTTCTCAAATACTATGCAAAGGATCATTACTATGCAGATTATTAAAGGAGAACATGATTATAAATATGTTTCTTTACGTGGTCGCTGGGGATTGAGGATGACTTGCTTCCACTCCAGTTTGATGGGTTCTAAGATGGCGGATAAGCTCAATGCAGGATCTGCCACATGAGGGCAAGTGGCGCTTCAAGGATCGGGTAGATGGGGTGTTTAGAAGTTTGTTTGCTTTTTCCGATGCCTTGACTTCGGCCTCTTCGTGCTCCCGAAGAAGTCGCTCGATGTATTTGGTGCCTTGCCGAATAAACCTTCACCATTTTGGTCGGTCACAAGCCAGGGTCCATGAATCAGCGGGGATGTTTGACATCTTCAGGATGTTTTGAGGACATCCCTGAAGTGTTTCAGCTGTCCTCCTAGGAATCCCCTGTTGTGACGGAGTTTCAAGCAGAACAGTTGCTTGGGGAGACTGGTGCTAGACATACAAATTACATGTTGTGCCCAGCAGAGCTAGTTTTGAGTGTGTAGCGACTCAATGCTGGGCACATTGGCTTGGGAGAGAATTGCCCCCTATTGAACTGCCTTTCTTGCTACTGGATTTGGAAGGTCCAATGGAGGTGCTATTATAAATAGAACAGTGCATGAAGCATTAGCTTGGCCCCTAATTGTTTTGCATCTGGAAATGAGTTTGAGAAATTTTGGAAGCAAAATCAGTCCATTAATTTAAAAAGGGTCTGACTAATGAACTGGTTAATTAATGAATGCAATCTATGTTGTTGGCTTAACAGCAGTGAATTCAGATTGCATCTAAATTGATCCCTTAGCTCCCTGTAAATGTAATAGCTGATGTAGCATTTTTCTTTCATTGCTCGTAATATTGCATCCATAAAATTGGTATGTGTGAAATTCTATCACATTAGTTACAATTGAAAGTATCACCCATGCAAATCCTGCAAAACACTCAAACTTAATTGCCTCAAACCTAAACAGCAACAAACAAGAGCTTGATGAGGCATGTAGGAATGTGCTAAATAACAAGTTTCATTTTCTACTGGATTCCCCTGCCTCTCCCCACGGGGAGGATCTGCATTTTATAGAATCATAGAATCCCTACAGTGCAGAAGGAGGCCATTCAACTCATCGACCACAATCCCACCCAGCCTCTATCGCCACAACCCCATGTATTTACCCTAGCTGGTCCCCCTGACACTAAGGGGCAATTTAGCATGGCCAATCCACCTAACCAGCTCGTCTTTCAGACTGTGGGAGGAAATCGGAGCACCCGGAGGAAACCCACGCAGACACTGGGAGAATGTGCAGACTCCACACAGATAGTGACCCAAGTCAGGAATTGAACCCAGGTCCCTGGTGCTGTGAGGCAGCAGTGCTAACCATTGTGCCACCATGCCACCCAGTGTGGCAAACTTGTCATAAGTGTTGCTTCCTGGATAATGATAAAATATTGGATAGTACCACCAATAAAATCAGCAAAGTGGCAAATTGATTTATCAAGGCTTTGTGCAATAAATGTGTTTGCAATTGCATACATTGTGTATACCATCCCACATCTGACCATTAAAACTGTAGAGCTAGAGATATTTACTAGGTTGATTGACAAGAGTCATGCACTAATCCTACTAACTCCTTGGTGAAGGAAGATTGCAAAAGTCGCATTTACTCATTGATTCACAGAATATCGTGATAATCCAACGGGCTCACCAATTGTCAGAGTATTGTGATATCCCTTTGGGCTCCTTGATTGGTGGAGTAGGGCCAACGTGAAGAACTTTCTTGCTCTTTGTTGAATGACACCATGGGATCTTTTCCATCCACCTAAAAGAATAAGATTCTTTGATTTAGAATCATTATTACTTAGTCCTTTGCTTTGGTAAGTGGATAGAGGACGTGTGAATGTCCTAAGAATTGATAACTTGGTCAGTAGATGTGGACCCACAGTCATTTTCCAAAGACTAGTTTCAAGCAAAGCACTGCAAATATTCAAAGCAAAAGCAGAAAATGCTGGAAAATCTCAGCCGGTCTGACACATCTGTGGAGAGAGAATAGAGCCAACATTTCAAGTCTGAATGACCTTTCATCAGAGCAGATGGTTTCACTTGTGTGTTAAGAAAAAGTTCCCAATGTGCTTCATTGAAGGGATAAAATGTCAGCGGTATAAAAAAGCCCTCAAAATAGTAGCTATTGCTGCCAAATCAGTACCGGTAATTAGTTCATGTGAACTTGTGTTTAGATCTTCATGATAAATCTCAAACGCAGAACAGACAGGAGACAACGAATGCTCCGCACGCTTTATGAACAGGACATTGATGTCAAAGTGGTAGATGCTGTGGATGGGAAGTAAGTACTGAGCTTAAAGAAAATAACATATGTACAATAACTCCATATAGATTCTGTTTACCTGTTAAAGAGTTAAATTCTATTGCTTTTCTTCAATGTGTACTGTTTTTGTTAAAATGTTATTTATTGGAGAAAATTGGGGCATAGAATTCTGGTATTGTTTCCACTTGACTTGGGTTGCTGCCTGGTTGTTAAAGTGGTTAGGTGTTAAAGTGGACCAGTTTCCCAATGAAACTCAGGGTTCCTGGGCTACTTGCTGGGAGTTAAAAGTTTCCAATACAATTATTATATAAGTGTGAGAAATAGACACTATACAATTCTTATATGTAGGCTGCAAAGAGACATAGATAGGATGCAAAGCTGGGCTGAAAAATGGCAAATGGAGTTTAACCCTGATAAATGTGAGGTGATTCATTTTGGTAGGACTAATTTAAATGTGGATTACAGGGTCAAAGGTAGGGTTCTGAAGACTGTGGAGGAACAGAGAGATCTTGGGGTTCATATCCACAGATCTCTAAAGGTTGCCACTCAAGTGGATAGAGCTGTGAAGAAGGCCTATAGTGTGTTAGCTTTTATTAACAGGGGGTTGGAGTTTAAGAGCCGTGGGGTTATGCTGCAACTGTACAGGATCTTGGTGAGACCACATTTGGAATATTGTGTGCAGTTCTGGTCACCTCACTATAAGAAGGATGTGGAAGCGCTGGAAAGAGTGCAGAGGAGATTTACCAGGATGCTGCCTGGTTTGGAGGGTAGGTCTTATGAGGAAAGGTTGAGGGAGCTAGGGCTGTTCTCTCTGGAGCGGAGGAGGCTGAGGGGAGACTTAATGGAGGTTTATAAAATGATGAAGGGAATAGATAGAGTGAACGTTCAAAGACTATTTCCTCGGGTGGATGGAGCTATTACAAGGGGGCATAACTATAGGGTTCATGGTGGGAGATATAGGAAGGATATCAGAGGTAGGTTCTTTACGTAGAGAGTGGTTGGGGTGTGGAATGGACTGCCTGCAGTGATAGTGGAGTCAGACACTTTAGGAACATTTAAGCGGTTATTGGATAGGCACATGGAGCACACCAGGATGATAGGGAGTGGGATAGCTTGATCTTGGTTTCAGATAAAGCTCGGCACAACATCGTGGGCCGAAGGGCCTGTTCTGTGCTGTACTGTTCTATGTTCTATATATGCTTGATAAATAGACATTGCTTTAGCTATGCTAATTTTACAAGATGAATTGCCCTGTGCATTTGGGACCCTGATCAAGTCTGTGCATGGTTTCAGTGTGCCTGCTGGAGCAACTTCCTGTGAGGGGGTCATCTAATTGGCGCCCCCACATTTGATGTCCAATTAAGGATGACAGGTAGACCAGGGGAGCGGGAGGCCCAATAGGAAGAACATCAACAATGTCTGGGCGGTAACCCGGCTGGGAGAGCTGAGTACTGACAAAGAGGGAAATTAAGGGGCACCTCAAAATGGAGGACACTCATGATGGCCTCACTCTTCAGTGTAAACAAGATGACAAAGGACCGTGAGGGGCATCAGGGTGGAAGAGTGGCCCCTCCAGAAGTAAGCCTGGGCTGCTGTTGAATCCTGTGTACATTGTGGCCATGAGACCATAAGACCAAAAGATGTTGGCCATTCAATGAGATCATGACTGATCCGAGGTGATTATCCTCAACCCCACTTTCCCACCTTATCCCCATAACCCTTGATTCCTTTACTGATTAAAATACATCTATCTCAACATCTATATCAACTATCTCACATTAAGTTGATCTTTCTCTACGCCCTAGCTCTGACTGTAACACCACATTCCGCACTCTTTCCTTTCTTTCTCTATGAACGGTATGTTTTGTCTGTATAGCGTGCAAGAAACAATACTTTTCACTGTATGTTAATACATGGTGACAATAATAAATCAAACCAAATCAAACATTGAACATATTTAACGACCCAGCCTCCACAGGTCTCGGCAGTGACGAATTCCACAGATTCACTACGCTCTGAGGGAAGAAATTCCTTCTGATGCTGCCAAGTAAATGAACCACCCACGTCCCAGCGACCTCCCAGTAACAGGCTGCCACCACAAAGTCAACAGACTCCCCATATAGCTTCCACACCTCCCCCACCCCCTACCCCCTCAACCCCATCTCCAAACCTGGCTCGGAAAATTCAGCCCTAACTCTACAATGGTGTGCAAATAAAATTGTCAAGGTACTGCTCATTTTTAGGTAATAATTTATATAGCACCCTCGTTATTTTTCCAATATTTTCACTTTCAGCTCAAGGTTCCAGTGACAAGTAGAGAGAGGGATAAAAAGGGAATTCTCACCAAGACATTAAAAAAAGCGGTGATTCAAGCCAGCTAGATGTGTATAAAAAGAGATTGCAAAATAAGAATCGGGTTCAGCTTATAGCCAGCTGGGAATGGGTTGAAATAATCATGGGATCAAGGAATGATTGTAGCACAGAAGAAGGCCATTCAGCCCATTGGATCCATGCTGACTCTCTGCAAACGCAACATATCTAATGTCATTCCCCCACCCTTACCCATAGTCGTGCAAATGCTTTTCTCTTCAGATAATGATTCCACTCCTATTTGAAAGCCACAGATGAACCTGCCTCCACCACACTCTCAGGCAGTGCATTCCCTATATAACCACTCCCTGTGTAAAAAGAATTTCCTCATGTTGCCATTGCTCCTTTTGCCATACTTTAATCAGTGTCCTCTGACTTCCGGCCCTTTCCTCCAATGGGAACAGTTTCTCTCTATCTACTCTGTCCAGACTGATCGTGATTAGGAACACCTCTATCTGATCTCTTCATCTTCTCTTCTCCAAGGAAATCAGCCTCATCTTCTCCAATCAATCCGCTACTTCAATTTCCTCATCCCAGGAACCGTCCTTGTGAATCCTTTCTCTACCCTTTCTAAGGTCTCACATCCTTCCTAAAGTGTGATGCCCAAAAATTGGACACAGGTGCCAAAGTTTTCCCGCCTCACCTGCCTGAGGCTCATAAGATCCCACCCGAGGCCAATGGAGAATGCCGTTCTGCGAGCCCCACCCACCCCGATTCTGGGCGGGCGAAGCGGTAAAATTCAGCCCAATATTCCCATTGAGGCCAAACCAGTATTTTATACAAGCCCATTATAACTCCTATTTTTGGATTCTACACCCCTACTTATGAAGCCCATGATGCTGTTTGTTTTAACCGATTTTTAACCTGCCCTGTCACCTTCAATAATATACCTCCAGTTCCCTCTGCCTTTGTACCCCTTTTAGAATTGTCTCCTTTAATTTAGTTGCTCCACTTTATTCTTCACACCCGAATCATAGATTCCCCACAGTGCAGAAGGAGGCTGTTTGCCCCATCAAGTCTGCATCAACACTCTGACAGAGCATCTTACACAGGCCTACCCTCTCCCCCTGCCCCATTCCCTTACCCCCATGCATTTACCCCGCTAATCTTCCTAACCTTCCCTGCACATCTTTGGACTGTGGGAGGAAACTGGAGCTCAGATTGATTCATGTGCCTCAAACATTATGGTAATATGTAACCAGGCTTCTTTCAAAAAACCCAGAATATAAGATTGAGAGGTTTACATCCAAAATTTCCATTTGATGGTGCAGTAGAACTGGGACATAATGATGGCGTGAAAAGCCGCAGGCTCTGGTGTCATTCCAGGTTATTTCACACCATGGAGGATTCTTTCCATAACCCAACTCAGAAATAGGGTACCATAATGTGACAGATGTTTTGTATTGACAGAGCCCTCAACACAAGCCATCTAAAAGCCCTCAACATTGAAATGTTGCCAGGGTACCATGACCCTTACTCAGGAAGAATACTGACACGGGGAGAAATAGGCTGCTTCTTGAGTCATTATTACATCTGGAAAGAGGTAAGAAGATGGATCCCCACATACAGATCCACCTATTTCAAGGCTCTGTAGATGCATTGTCACATAAATGTGTATTTATCAACCTCCAAAGATTCTATTGAAGCTCCCAGTGCTCAAAAATGTTCAGTGACTTGAGGTAAATGCATCTGGATATCTTATACTGCTGATGTTGAAACATAATTCAGAAACAAAGACCTGCTGTGCAGAAGGAGGCCATTTGGCCCATCGAGTCTGCATCGACTCTCCGAAAAAGCATCTTACCCAGGCCCACCCCTGTCCTATCGCAGTAACCCTGTACATTTACCATGGCTAATCCACCTAATCTGCACATTTTTGGACTGTGGGAGGAAACTGGAGCATCTGGAGCAAACCCACGTAGACACAGGGAGAACATGCAAACTCCACACAGTCACCCAAACCGGGAATCGAACCTGGGTCCCTGGCGCTGTGAGGCAGATTGCTAACCGCTGTGCCACCGTGCTGCCCCTTCATCCTCCAGCACAATGCTGTAAATGCTCACCGATCTTTCAAATGGCAACCTTTCTTCCTGTTCTGACACCGATTGTAACTTTATGCCATCATGTGCATGTCACGAGTTATAAGTCTCCTTATAAAACCGGCCAAGGCTATTCAGTTGCACACTCTGCCAATGCAGTTCTGCAGTGCAGCTCAGACCTCTTGCACATAACTCATTGTGGAAACCTTTTTGAACCAACAGAAAAGTGAACATCAATCCTACAAGATCATTAGTTTGGCTTGCAGCTGTTAGCCATTTTATAGACCTACTACCAGAGAACTGATCTTTTCAATCTCAGCCTGAATCTCAAAGCTGTAATCAAATGTGTATTTAATTTGGATAACGAGTACAGTACAGTGATTGGACACAAGCCAAAACAGAACCAGATATGATCTTTCTATCTGAGGATAAAATGGTTTTTGCTTGGTTGATTTGTATCATTTATACAATGGGGCATGCTGGACAAATCTCCCAGCTCCTCCAGCACTGCCGCCTATGATCTTAGATAGTAATTCCTCAGCTATGATAACATTTCCTGATATGCGTGTATTGAGCTAACAAGCCATGACATGAGTTATGCAAGTGAATGAGCATTTTTTTTCCCCAATGCTTGGTGTACAATTAACTGTCTGTTTTGACAGTGTTGGACAAAACATCTGTCTTCACACACTTTCAAAATTGATGGGATAAAAATTTCATTTCCCACCTTTTACATGAACAGGCATGGAAGCCCAGACAAATTGTCACTGCCCTCAGTAATTAAATAACTGGGAATTGCGGCCAGGTAACATAGAAGATACTGCCACCTATGCTGTGTCTAAGGAACTGCAAGTAACCACAGCAGGAGTTGGTTAATTAAGGCGAGCCATTCTCCAGGACCGCTAGCCCGAGTCGGGATTCCTGATGGCCCGTTGAATTGGGCGTGAGGGCCAGATTGGGATTCTTGCTGGACATCAAACCCACTGCAAGCCTCCCAGCCCGTTGCACTTGGCCAGGTCAGGTTCTTACGCAGAGCGGATGAGTACCTGATTACAACTGCTTTAGATACATTTTAATGCAATCAGTGGGCTGGGAACCTGATTCAATGGTCAATGGCCTACTGGGATGCTTCTGCCGCCCCCCCCCTCCCCCACCGCCAACAGGAAGTCCCGAGGGTGCCAATTGGTCCTGGTCCTGACAATTGGGATCCAGGCATAACCATAACCACTTATGATGGTTTTCTCATAATTTTCACCATCTGTGAGTGAGATGGTGGGCAGCTGATCACTAGGATGTATGCAGGGGCTGGTATTGGGGGAATTCTTCCTCCTTGTGCGGGGTGTGTTTGCCTTCCAATGATTGAATGAAATTAGCAACTTATGGGGCGCTATATGTCCTATTCTAAATCTCTCTGCTTTATTGTATACAAGCTCAAAACTCTAGTGCATTATGCCAACCTGATTCCCCTGCAGTAGATACAATTTCAGAACTACACCTTGTTCTATTATCATTGATATGTGTGAAAGATAGAACCATTGAGAAGCAATTGTCATGGGGAAAGCTACAGGTTTGATTCAGTTATATCACATATTTTACATGGACATTGCGTGGGAGCATCTAATTCGTCTTGTGATTAAGTAAATTTTTGGGGAGCTGTTCTATTGCAGACTTCAATGTTTTGTCCTGGGTTCTTGCTGCAGAAGAGACTGTCAGAGGTAAACCCACAGTTCAGAATCATAGAATCCCTACAGTACAGAAGAAGCCATTCGGCCCATTGAGTTGGTACCGGCCACAATCCCACTCAGACCCTAGTCCCGTAACTCTCATTTACCCTGCTAATCCTCCAACATGGTTTTAAAAGTTCTGTCTCTATCATTCAGGTCGTCGACCGAGGACTGAAGAAGGCCCTCGTCTTAGAAGATGACAATAGGTTTCAGCCACATTTTCGAAGAAGAATAACAAAGCTCATGGAAGATATTGAGGAGAACCAGCTGGACTGGGACCTGATGTGAGTCTAAACATGCAGCAACTGATTAAAAACTTAACGCTGAACATTGCAGGTCCTTTCTGTTTTACCACTATTTTCTAAATTTGATTTCCTCAGAACCCATGGCGATGGAACACACTAACCAATGTGCTGACTGCACATTGACTAGTTTGGCTACAAGAGTCCTCTCCTGAAGCACAAACAAGAACATGCTGGAAAATATAGAAAGGATATTATTAAACTAGAAAGAGTGCAGAAAAGATTTATGTGGATGCTACCAGGACTTGATGGTTTGAGTTGTAAGGAGAGACTGGATAGACTGGGCCTTTTTTCCCTGGAGCGCAGGAGACTTAGGGGTGATCTTATCGAGATGTATAAAATAATGAGGGGCATAGATCAACTAGATAGTCAATATCTTTTCCCAAAGGTGTGGGAGTATAAAACTAGAGGGCATAGGTTTAAAGTGAGAGGGGAGAGATACAAAAGGGTACAGAGGGGCAACTTTTTCACACAGAGGGTGGTGAGTGTCTGGAACAAGCTGCCAGAGGTAGTAGTAAAGACGGATACAATTTTGTCTTTTAAAAAGCATTTAGATAGTTACATGAGTAAGAGGGTGTAGAGGGATATGGGCCAAACACCGGCAATTGGTTCTAGCTTAGTGATTTTTTAAAAAGGGGCGGCATGGACAAGTTGGGCCGAAGGGCCTGTTTCCATGCTGTATACCTTATGACTTTATCCAGAATGCAGGAAGCATTAGTGGAGGGTGAAATAGTGCAGATGTTTCAGGTTAATGAGAAGCTGTTGGAAACCTAACAGGTTTTAAGCAAACACAGAGCCAGGAATGGGGTAGGGAGGGAGAGGGAAAAATGAAGGGAAAAGTCTGTGCTATGTGCTTTTGTTGTCTTTTAGATCCCAAATGTTGGTTAATAATCACATTTTAAAGATTGGACATGCACAAAATGAAGTTGACGACCTCGCTTGCAATGGTAGAAAAATTGCGACAGACACTCGCCACCCAAGGGGTGCCCGAGGTGCAAGTATCTGATAATGGGCTGATAATGAAGGGTTGCAGCATTTCATGAGAACCAATGGTTTTCAACATATTCGAACTGCAACCGACCACCCGGCTCCCAGTGAGTTGGCAATGAGAGCTGTCCATATAGAAACAATCAGCCTCTCTACAAACTGGCCAGGTTCCTGATCATCTATAGAACAAAACCCCATGTCACTATGGGTGTTACAGCTGCCCAGTTACTAATGGGCAGACATATTAGAATAAGGTTAGGTTTGATATTTCTGAATTTGGTGGGGAGGGTGATGGCAAAGCAGAACGCACAGAAAAAACATCACGGTTGGAACTCCACCACCTCACCCGCCATGGAATTGGCACGGACGAAGGTCCAACAACGGAAATTTCCATTGATCTCGGGTGGGAATTTCTGGTCTCACCTGAATGAGGCCATAAAACCCTGCCCCATGACTCAAAAAGAACTGAGAAAGCAATTGAGGTGGATAATTTGGTATATGTAAAGAATAATGATACTGGTCCAAATTGGATCCCTGGAATGGCATTGGCCATTCCAAGTGTTGTATGAAGTGTTGTATGAACCAGGGAAAAAAGGGTGAAGAAACACTTGGACCATTTGGAAGGAGGAGATTCGCCCCCAGAACCAGTGAGGCAGTCCACCGCTAGTATGTCCTTTCGTGATGTTGCAATGGATGAAACTAATGCTGTAGAAAACTGCTCCGGTGAAGAAACAAATAATGTTCCAGTGGAATCTGGAGAGTTTATCTGGACCTTTGCAGGTTGAGAGTCAACCCCTTGAGGTTCAAACCAAAGGTACCACTGCTGATGGGCACCCATTAATGAATTACAACATTCCCAAAGGATCAAGACGTCCCCAGACTGACTTTCCTTACCAGAGATTGTGTTTGACTGTATTTAAATAAACCATTGTTACTGAAATGTGTTAGTGTGGAATGTAAAGACGGAGGGACCCAGTTGGCCAATTAGGCATACGGTTCTAGGGACGGACTGTGACATTTCCCTGGTCGTTAGGAGTCTGGAGTCGTAGAGTATGGTCACCTTTTTATCACTCTCTGTAAATAGTTATTTATCTCAAAAAATCATTTATTTGTTAATCTACCTGGTGGTTGCCTATCATTCAAAATACTATAGTTTTAGTAGTTATAGTTTTCTGACTTCCTGGTCAGAACAACTACCTTCATGTCATTCCTGAGGTTCAAATAATAAGGATTAGTTTGGGAAACGGGAAGTCATAACTGAGCACTGCAATATCATAGACCAGTAGCGAGCCTCAAACAATATGAAGACCAGTCACTATCGGGTCCAAGCAAGTGAGCATGGTAAATACTCAACATTAAGGCCTGTCCTTGAGTAGTCCTATTATTTGATGCTATGTCAATTGTCCTGAGGATTTTGTCCAATTACACCTTAGAAATAGTAGAATTTGTCCAATTACACCTTAGAAAAAAAGTTTTCTTACCACTCTCATTCAGTTATGTAAGCACCACATTGAAGTTAGGATCTGGACTAGATGCAGGGCTATATTTAACCTGTATCACAAAGTCACAGAATTGTTATAGCACAGAAGGAAACCATTTGGCCCATCTATCTGTATCCGCTTTCCAAACGAGCACCATGACTTAGCACCATTTCCTGCCTTTTCCCCGCACATTGCTTCTATTCAAGTAATCATCTAATGCCTTCTTGAAGGCCTCAATGGAACCTTCCTCCACCACACTTCCAGGCAGTGCATTCCAGACTTGATCCACTTGCTGTGTGAAAAGGTTTTTTCTCACATCACGTTTACTTAATTTGCAAATCATTTTAAATCTGTGTCAGTCTCATTCCTTCCCACAAAGTCACTTGCAAATTCTGTTACTGTTTTTACTTCAGCTACGTTGGGCGGAAGCGGATGCAGGTGGAACATCCGGAAAAGTCCGTCCCTGGCATTATGAACCTTGTAGAAGCAGATTATTCCTACTGGACATTGGCCTACCTTATATCTCAGCAGGGGGCCAAAAAACTGGTGGCAGCTGAACCTTTTGGGAAGATGTTGCCAGTGGATGAGTTTCTACCCATCATGTACAATAAACATCCAGTGTAAGTAACTAACATGATCCAGGGCATTGGGGAGCAAGAGGAATTGTAGAGGTCAGCAATGAAGTGAACAGCAGAGAGCATGCTAGCCCTTTACCATAAATAGCATCTATTGAGAAAAATAATATTAGCGGTGGATTTGTCTGGTGATTTCCACAGTAGAATTATTGCCTGATGGGTGGTAGAGTTGATCCAACCCATAATAATATTTGGTTACTGGATTTTCATTAGGGAGGCCTGAATCTAAAAGATCTGGTTTAGCAATCAATGACTGACTGATTGTTCAAGTTAACGTGCTGTCAGTCTCACTGTCTAACAGAGCAGTTTTCCATTCACTGGGATGGGGGTGGGAAGGGGGGAATATTGGCCAAAACATCAGGGGAACACCCTGCTCTGCTTCAGATTATACATTACATCATTAACATGTAGCAATCCTTTTGTACAGGACTGAATTAACAGAGACTATGGCAGAATTTGAACTGTCAAGGGAAAAGGGGGATGAATTTCACCCCCCCCCCCGCCAAAACAGCTAACGCTTTGAAAATCTGACTTCTCAACATCACCATGGCGCATTCCCAGGCGAGTGCCTTGTCTTGGAGCTATCTTGTCAGTCATTCACATGTACAAACAAACAATTAATTGTGGATTTAACCCACAATTCTGGCTTTTACAACCAGTTTGAGAGCTGTGTGACATTCGACAGTGTAAACAAGATGGTAGTAAATTGATGGGGGTTGCGGGGGAAGGAGAGGGGGCGCGGGAGGGCTGGTGGAGGGAGCTGCAATTGAATGAAGCCTGCGGGTTAGGTTGCTGAAGCCGGGAACAAGGTCTCCTTCCCAGTGGAGTCAGAGGGCAGCAATTATCAATGGCTGTCAAAGTGGCTGTTGCTGCAAGGCCCTTGCTGGCTCTTTGTCTCCCCCTAGTGTTGTGTGCTTTCTCCTGCAAGGAGAGAAAACAGACTCACGAGTGGGAGAAATGGATTGTGTGGAGAGGAGGGAATGACACCAATTGTGGGCAGTCAGTGTGAGGAATATATGTGAGTGAAAATGTGAGTGGATCTGTTGGATTAAAATTGCAACTGGCACGCTTAAGCTCTACAAATGGCTTTAACTTGCATCTGCCGATTTCAGTCGTGTGACCAATGAGTCACGCTGATGCCTGTTTATTGCATAGCGCATGTAGTTTGATGATCAAATCAGATCTCAAGTAAGATAGCTGTGTTCAGTGGGTCTTGCCCCTTAGTCAAATGGTCATAGATGGAAGTTCCTCTTCAGAAACCTGAGCACATGATCCTATCGGTGGTTGGTTAGCAATGCTGCCTCACAGCACCAGGGACCCAAGTTCGATTCCCGGTTTGGGTCACTGTCTGTGTGGAGTTTGCACGTTCTCCCCGTGTCTGCGTGGGTTTCCTCCGGGTGCTCCGGTTTCCTCCCACAGTCCAAAGATGTGCGGGTTAGGTTGATTGGCCATGCTGAATTGACCCTAGTGTCAGGGGGATTAGCAGGGTAAATATGTGGGGTTACGGGGATAGGGTGGGATTGTTATGGGTGCAGACTCAATGGGCCGAATGGCCTCCTTCTGTACTGTAGGGATTCTATCTGCTCTTCCCAAGTGAAGATCCCATGGCATCATCTGAAAGGAAAATTATCCCTCAATGAATACTAGCAATCCAGGGGCCCAAGCTAATACTTTGGGGGCAGGGGTTTGAAACCCATCAGAGCAGCTGATGGAGTTTAAATTCAATTACTAAATCTGGAATATGAAGCTAGTCTTAGTAATGGTGACCATGAAACTATCATCGATTGTTTTAAAAGCCCATCTGGTTCACTAATTTCCCTCTAGGGAAGGAAATCTGATGTCCTTACCTGGTTTGGCCCACATTTGACTACAGACCCACAGCAATGTGTTTGACTCTTAAATACCCTCTGAAATGGCCTAGCAAGCCACTCAGTTGAAGGGCAATTAGGGATGGGCAATAAATGCTGGCCAGCCAGCAACACCCACATCCCATGAAAAAATATAAAGAGCACTAAAGCACTTTATCTGGGCTTCATCACACGGTTGGGATAATGGGCAGGATTCTCCAGTCTCCTCCGTGGTGAGACCCATTGAGAGCAAGAATGGAAAATTTGGCATTCCAACCAAAACTCCATTAATTCCAGCAGCACCGGAGAATTCCACTCCCGAGCAAGGACGGAAACATTTGGCCAATGTTTGTGGGACCTTGCTGTGTGCAAATGGCTACTCTGTCGCTCCGTACAACAATAGTGACTACATAGTCACAAAGCTGTAATGTGCTCTGGAACATGAGGTTGTGAAAGACACGATACACATGCAAGTCTTTCTTTCTTCCTGTAGTTTCACTGTGACTCCTTTAGCACAGGAAGTTACGGCTGGTAGCACCAATGTCAATTTATAAAACAACAAGGACAGTGAGAAAGGTTTGGATAAAGAAGGACAGAGAATCTAAAATAAAATGAGAATGACTGATATTTTAAAGAGGGATGTTGTGTTGTTTCATCACAATCCTTTTTTGAATTGTATTTTTGAAGGCCCAATCCATGTAGGAGGCTTTAATCTATAATACAAATTAAATAATTTGCACTAAATTGACAGAATCATTCAAATGCCACAGTAAATAATGGTATCAATAAAATATATGTCATCTCGGCTCACTGAAAGATGCTGCTCTGGGATTTTAAGACACTTAGTTGGAGATCTAAGCAAATGTATCAGCAATAGCTCCATTGATCGCATACTCACCTCCAAGGTCAGAAGGTTGAATCTTCAAGTCTTATTTAAGAGACTTAATCACAAAGGTTCTGTTACCGGTGTGATACAGTGCTGAGGGACTGCTGTATTAAAGGGATGCTGTCTTCCAGACGGCACATTCAACATTTCACATTCAAATTCTGAAGAAGGATCATGCCCACTCGAGACATCAACTCTACAGATGCGGCCAAACCTGCTGAGTATTTCCAGTACTTTCTGTTTTTATTTCAGGTCTCCAGCATCCACGGTGTTTTACTGCTATGTTAAATTTGGGTCTTTTCTGTGCTCTCAAGGGGTGATATTTTACCCCAGTGGGATTTTACAGTCCCGCCAAAGTCAATGTGCATTTGTGTGGCTCACCGCATTTTACCACCCTGCTCCTGGCGCGACAGAGCCGTAAAATCCCAGCATCCCCCTTGTGATGATTTGGTGATACTTGAAGAAAGACAGGGAACTTCTGGCGTGCTGGCCAATACTTGTCTCTTAAATAACATGAGTGAAAAAAGCATATTACCTGAGAGTGCTGCTTGCTCTGTACAATCTGGCTGCCATGATTACAATATTACAACAATATCTACACTTCCAAAGTACTTCGTTGATTGTAAAGAGCTTTAGGATATCCTCAATGTGTGTTCCCTTTATTCATTTCTTGTACGTAGTTAATCCTGTTAACTCAATAGTCTAGACAGCAACTTGGCAAAGAGTTTAAGAGGTTTCTACTTACATTGGTGAGGTTCCAAGACCCCTGAGATAGTTTTATGGCAGTCAGTAATGAAAAATGCATCAAGTGTTTAATCATTCATTACATCTTTTAACAGAGAAGATTACATGATGTTCTACGAACCTCGCGATTTGAAAGCCTTTTCAGTGGAGCCACTGCTGATTTACCCGACGCACTACACTGGAGAACCAGGCTATGTGAGTGATACCGAAACCTCTATAATCTGGGACAATGATAGCATACAAACGGACTGGAACCGCAAGTTATCAAGAAAAACGAAGGAACAGGGAGAGATCGGGGCAGAAGCGCAGAATACAGAGGCACTGCAGCCCCAATCCCCCATTGATACAGCCTCTCGAGATGAATTGTGATGTGGTTCTGCACTACCCGGCTCTGATCTGTGATCAGAACCAAACCTTCTCTCTCAAACTGATGTGGTTTATGATTTAAAAAAAATGTCTGCTGGAAGGCAACTACAGAAATCTCTTGGGATAATGTGACATAGAATCAGTTGAAAGCTCTAGTTTCTCTCTTTCTTGGACTCCTTTCAAACGGTGGTACAGCAGCAGCTGACTTAGCTGACCAGTTATCAATTTCTGTCAGATTAGTTGATACTTTTAAGGTATTTATTTCCATTTCCCTTTCTCGCTGCATTGGCTTTCACCTGTTAACGTATCACCCACTACTTTTAATAAAGAGCTCATGAGTGTGGGATCTCCTTCGTGCTGTCCAAAGGACAGTCCTGCTTCTGCCACTGTGCAATATTACACTTGATATCTGCCTCACAAAGGATATGAATCTATGGTCACATAGCTGGTAATGGAAGTGAGCAGGGCTCATGACAGAATGGCTATCTGTTCAACTGCTGCAAAACCAATAAGAGCTTACATTTTCAAACTGCTGTTAACATAGAGGGCATTCTTTGATGCCACAAGTCAATATTCAGAATAACTCTTAATATTTCTGCTAGTACAGAATTTCCCGTAAGAGGTACTGTTTTTTCCAAGTTTGTTACTTTAAATAATGATATTGTGTTTTGTGTGTGTGTGTGTGTGTGTGAGGTTTGTTTCTATTTATTTTTGTCCCTCAGTGGCTTGCAATTCTTGCTCTATTGAGTAGAGGGTGCAAATGACCCCCTTCCTCCCTCCCTCCCTCCTTCCCTCCCTCCTTTCTTCTCTCCCTTCCTCCAACTCTCTGCAGGAACTTTGATGCAGGTTTTCCCTCCTGATGCAGCTTTTCTCCTGAGGCCTGCGGCGCAAAACTCCTCGGGTTCATTGAAGGTCACACACTCATGCTGACAGTCAAGTGTCGCCCTTCCATGTTGGTACAATCGGGGAATCCTTTGCTTGTGGGATAGACAAAATAACGCTGATATTCAAACATTTGAAATAGTTTGACCTGCTTACAAGCTAGTTCTGTTCATGTCGATCTCCTGGAATAATACATCAGTCTGACTGTTGGAAGATAGTTTCTGTAAATTGATCATCTCTTCTGGTTGCTACTATTTGCCAAAACTGTACAGAATGCTTAGCCATTTTATTCGCAAAACAATGGAATCTTGTGATGCAAAACAAAGTGTGCAGTGCTGATGGAAGTCCAATTTAATTTTGCTTGGGCAGGAATATAAACTTAAATTTACATAGAAACATATGAGTAGGCCATTCGGCCCTTTGAGCCTGCTCTGTGATTCATTTTGATCATAGCTGAGCGTCAAATTTAATATTCTGATTCCGCCTTTCTCCATATCCCTTGATCTCTTTAGCCCCAAGAGCTATTTCTAAATTTGTGTTTATAGAGAAAGGGCTAAGGTCTCCACGAACTCACTCTCACCTAAGTATATTGTATTTAAAATCTGCATTTGATAACATCCTTCTTCATTAACGTGCCTTTTAAATTTGAGTTTTAGACATTCACTTTGGAATATTTAATTGATCCTAATTGGAATTAGGTTTGCTTAATCTCTCGCAAAACCCAAGCAGGAAACAACTACAAAGTCATACTGTGCACATGGCCAACAGAAAACATTCTCATTAACCTTTCAAGTGAAGTGATCCATTCCAAATAATCGACTCCCCCCCCGCCCCCCCTCCCCCCCCCCCCCCCACCCCCAGCACCCCTATTGACATAGAGGTTTCCTTTTAACCAACTGAACTGGCTGTCTCTGCATTTCTGTCATTTTCATTGAAGTTGACCCCAGGCCTCAGTTTTGCATTTTGCAGTCAGATTGAGACTGCTTTTATTGAATTTGATCCATTTTGAACAGTTTGCACTCTGTATATACTGTAATATTTGTTCCAGAATGGCACTGGATTTTACAAGCCCTCCAGGAATGGGTTGGCAGTCATGATGGCCTGTAAAATGGCAGGGGTCAGGGAGAGGGGGATGAAAGAGGAGGGGTGGGTGGGGATAAGGGTGTTTGGAGGGGAGGTGGGTGGCAGTCAGTGGTGCATGTGTGCCTGTGCCCATCATTTTCCCATTGCCACTTGGTGGCGCTGCTGAGCTGCCAGTCCTCCAAATGTTGGTTGGACTTTAACCCGGTGTTGTTAAGGCTTCTTACTGAGTCCTCCAAATGGCCAGCTGCTCTCAAGAACGGGCATTCATCTTTTACAGGGAGCCCCAGTGGCAACTAATTGTTTTGTTGGATAAGCGGAAAATCAGCCAATGGCCCCACAATTGACCGAGGCATGTTGCCCCCATCTTTCTGACCTGTTCTTGGGACCCCTGTAGCGCCAACAGAAGTTTGGATACATAGTTGAAATTTTGCATGGAGATGGTAGGACATCACTGGCAAAGCTTCCTCTGACTGAGCAACACCACTTTGGAAGAGACCTGTTCAAAGTGGCCGTGTGAAAGCAGACTAAATGTATGTCACAGGTGTAGTTGGCAAAACACCTCAGAGGCTATTGTAGGTGATGGCATTGCAGGGTTATTAAAAAGGGTCCTGATGGTAAAATGGGCAATTAATGTAATGGGGATGTTTTAATAAAAGACCTTTTTAATAATATAAATTTGAGTACATGGTTGACAATGTGTACTTTAGACAGGGAAGACACAAGACTGACCAAACCCCGAAATAAAAGGCTGGGATTTATACTTGGCAGTTAAGGTCCACAACCCCCCTCTCACCCCCCTGTCTCACCGCCTGGTGTAAATGTCAGGAGTGAGCCCCCCCTCCCCACTCTGGCAGACTGCCCCACAGCCATTAACCGTTAGTGGACTGTAATTTGGCTTGAAGCGGTACTTTTGGGGAGCATGCCCCACCTTCACGAGCTGCTAGACAATCAAATGACCGATGGTGCTCTGGTCCTAGCAGAGCTATCTGAAGAGGTGGTCACAGGTGGGACTGCATGCAGTCCACAATGGCAATTGCCACTGTAGCCAGACACTGAGGTGAGTGGTGGGTGGGTGGGATGGTATCGCTCAGGCCAGCTTGGCAAACCCTGGTGAGGGCATTAATTGCTCACTTAAGGGCCTCAGTTGACCTATAGACAGGTGGGTTGGTCAATGCCGCCCTCATGTCATGTACAATTGCAGTGAGGTTGGGAGCAGGAAGTAGACAATGGGAATAGTGCCCATGTCATTGTGCCCAGTTTTGTAACCCCCCACCCGTCTGTCAACGTGCCCACAGGTAAAATTCACCCCAAAGCCTTATCTAACTATTAAACTTTTCTAGAGGGTATAAAACACCATGAAATATTTTGACTGTGAGCATGTGAATATCTTACTATTCTGCTTTCCATATTGTGAACACTTTTTGATGGTTTGTGTTATCTGGCAAATATTAAGGGGTGGCCATTTCATAATTTTAGGGCTGGAATTCTCCGACCTTGCCCACAGCTGGGATTCTCCAGTCCCATTGCAGTGAACGGAGATTTGGCTAAGCGCCAAATTCTCCTTTCTTGCTGACATTGGGAGCGGGGTGAGTGAGATCAGAGAATTCCAGCTTAGTTCGCCCCTCAGCTGTCTGCTTACAAGAGAGAAGCAACGCAGCCTATCATTTCTTTCCTAACGTATGTATACCTGTAAATTTCAGGTATCATTTTTTTCTGCACACTCTCCAGTGCCCCTGTACCCTTCTTATAAAATGGCAACCAGAACTGCACATAGTACTGGATCCAATCTGCAAGTTTATTAATGCCCTCCTGTAACATGTTGCAATCCTCCTCAATATTGACTATTGCCCCTTATCACCACCCAACAGCACCCACCCCCTCTGCTTCCCGCCCCCCCCCCCCCCCCCCCACGACACCCTCCAATCCCAAAATGATTTGGTTTCATTGAATTGTTAACCAGTTTTTTTTAAATTAGGCAATATTTGATTTGCAATTTTATTCTATTTTGTTTTGTTTAGGATTGGGTTCTATGTTTAGTTGGAAAGGTACAGTTGTTCGTGCGATCTACATAGTAATAATGTTTCTCAAAGCACTAATCGTACAGGGCAACAATTAAATATAGAATGCAGGCAGCCCTGGACTTGGGAGATGCTTGATTCATCAAAACCGTGTCTTAAGTCGAAACGTCATGAGTTGGAACCTTTTTTTCCCAAAAGGAACAATGGGGGAATTTTCTACCCCTGTTTCCGGCAGACGGGAATGGCAGGGTGAATTGAGTGAGAATCCCAAAACAGCTTTCATAGAATCCCTACAGTGCAAAAGGAGGCCATTCAGCCCATCGAACCTGCACAGGCAACAATCCCACCTAGTCCTTACCCCTGTAACTCCATATGTTTACTCTGCTCATCTCCATGACACTAAGGGTCAATTTAGCATAGTCTATCAACCTAACCTGCCCATCTTTGGAGTGTGGGAGGAAACAGC